>NC_134236.1:113828297-115078297 GCF_965152275.1 Natator depressus
TAATATATTTGTCCAGTTAAAAGACAGTTCCCTTATTCATAGTTCAGTTTCCTTATGTCCTTATTACAGTATCCCAGAATCTTATCCATACCATTCTTTAAGTCTCCCTCAAGGATATATGCAGCTATATGGCATTTAGTGCCCTTCCAAATCAATAAAGCTATGATTTTTGGAAAGTGAACTGGATTTAGCTGTGAAAATTCTAGGTGTGCCCCTTGACCCATTGTTGGTGAGTGCACTCACATCGGATATGACGTAATATTTAAGGAAACAAGTGAAAGCCCTGAAATTCTCTTGAAGAGGACCACTAAGACCATCTCTTTCTAATAAGAAATAATCATACTCCCATCTTCAACAGCCCTCAATATAAATGATCAGAATATGGAATAGTGCCCTCAAGCCAATTAATTAACTACTCTGCACAAACTCAGCCTAAGATCTTTGCCTTCCTAAAAAGAAGTTTGCGTCAAAAATACTTACCTTGATGGAAAAAAGATGGCTTTTCTGATACATCTGTGGAGGTATCCCAATGCCAAAGAGAGCCATCTTCAGAACATGTAAATAGGTGATCTGGGTTGGAAGGATGGAAGTGAACTTCCCACACTACAAAAGTCAAGCAATTCATGTTTATTACCCATGATTATATAAACAAATCTATATTAAAATAATATCAAAGAGTTTGATTCTCCAAGAAAACAAGGAAATTCCAAATCAAGGTGTTCAGTGTAACTCCTCACTCAATGTACTGGAGATGAACTAAACTATCTCTCTATAGAGCTTCCATTCTGTCTTAACTGTAAAAAAAAAAAAAAAAAAAAAAGCCCACCAAACCAAAACGCAAAACAAAATTAAAACCACACAACCCATACACAAAACCCCCACTTCTTTTGCAATCATTTCTCGGTCATTGCAGAGGCACTGGTGCACCTCAGTCCCTCCTATTCTCTGCCTGTGGGACATCAACAACTTGGCCTCCTCGGAGCTGTAATACTTTGGTCTAATTTCAATTGTTGGGTTTAACGGTTGCTGGGTGGTGTTGATAGCCTGTGACATATAGAAGGTCAGGCCAAATGATTTGAGATTCCTTCTGGCCTTAACCTCCGTAACTAACTCAACTTTTAACTGTCACTGTTCTAAATAATACCTGAGATTACTTTATTTGAGCATAAGCTTTTGTGAGCTACAGCTCACTTCATCGGATGCTGTAGCTTACGAAAGCTAATGCTCAAATAAACTGGTTAGTCTCTAAGGTGCCACAAGTACTCCTTTTCTTTTTGCAAATACAGACTAACACGGCTGCTACTCCGAAACCTGAGATTACTTTATTTGAAAGACTAAAGAATTTTCTCCCTGGTTTACATTGTGCATCATGTATACCCAGTTTCACGGTTTCCCCTGGTTTTGTGGGTCTCTTCTCCCATCTGAAGTTGAATCATCTATTCTACTCCCAGCAATGTGCTAGGTGCCTCATAAAACAAGGCAAAAAAGTCCCTGTCTTGAAGAGTTTACAATCTAAATTTAGATAGACAAAAAACAAACAAGAAGGAAAGGACACAAAAATAGGAATGCATTAACTAAGCTATATACACTTCATAAGACTGTACACTTTCCTCCGTTCACCTTAATGTTTAAGTTACCTGTGTCCTGCCAGACCAAAATTCAATTTGCTTACTTAAAGTGGAATATATTTTAAAACCCATTTGTATCAGAAGAGAACCCATACTATTGTATCAACTTTCATGAAGTGTCACACATGAAATGTTAGAAAACAAATGCAAGATACAGTAAAATCTCATTAGTTTGCACCAATGAGGGCAATCCAGTGCAAGTTAATGAATGCCAGGATAGGGCAGATGTAAGCAAGAAATAACACTACTATACTTGCATAATCTTTTCTTGTTATTGAGATCAGTGGTAAGACAAAGACCACCAGAGCCAGGTTATCTAGCCAGTACTCGCTGTAGCTCAGATGGAGATGTGGAAGAGATGCTAGTAGGCTTCTGTGGGGTGACCATCAGAAGCCAAGAACTGGACTACTGTCTTTCTAAAAGGTGCACAGGCATAAACCTGATAGTGTGCAGATTGTGAAAGTAACTTCCTCTTTACTTATTGCCCCAAGAGGGCTGTTGGAGCAGCATAGACCAACCTGACCGTACCCTCCTCTGACTCATCAACACTTTTGTATCAGACCCCTATACTTGACAGCACGTAATTTGATTAGCCAGTAGATTTAATATCACATGCATCACTCTACCCACAGCTAGAACCTGGCTAATATATCAATAAGCAAGCCCCCAAAGTTATGTTTAGTGTGAATTTTTGGGCAAAGTTACACGTTCAATGCAATGCATATACAGAAAACTGGTAGCTTTTCCCCTGCCTCACCCCATGCAAATTAAGAAGCTGAGTGTAATAAGTGTACATTTTCCCCTATAAATCAGTGGTTCTCAAACTTTTCTTTTTCGCGGACCACTTGAAAATTGCTGATGGTCTCGGCAGACCACTTGATGATCTTTCTAAATGTTATTTGTACCGTTAGCTATTCTAAAGCACTTTGGATAAAAGTGCTATATTTAAAAAAAACAACAATAATTAATGTTTGTTTTGTTCTACAAAGAAAGGAGGGCCATCTCTCCCTGGCAGCTGCAGCCCTGGGGCTGGGGAAAGTCACCTCTTCCTCTGGTCGCCTGCAAGTCCCTAATTCCCCCCACCCCTCTCTTCTTACCCCACTTCCCCCTGCCACTTACCCCCTATCCCTCCCAAGGCTGCCACCTCACATGTGCTTCTTTTCCAGGGTCCAGGCACCCAATTAGTGGAGCCACGCTTGCACAGCTCCACTAATTAGGTGGGTGGTCCTTCATTCTCTTGTGTGTGGCTGCCCAGGCACGCACCTTCGAGGGAACTATCCGCAAGCCACCTGAATGGACCACAGTTTGAGAACCTCTGCCATAAACTAAGTTGACATTTAGACATAAAAGGCAACGTTCTCAAAAAAACTTCCGTCCCACTGAAAGTCAATGGGACTTATGATCTTAAATGACGTAGGCGCTTTTGAAAATTTTACCCCAAATCTTTAAATACATTTCTGCAACTGTCAAGGAATATTTCCAGCACAATGTTGTGAAAATGAGCTGCTCCCTCATAGTTAATGCTCTCAGAATTGCCAGTAGAAGTGGTTATGTTTCATCATTTGAGGGTACATCCCAACCACAAAAAGGAACGAAAAAATCCTATCCCAAAGAATATTTTTAAAAATTATTTTTTTAAGTTCTTTTTCTCTTGACTCAGTTGCACATTTTCATATTTGTCAATTACTATAATCCTGCTCTCGGTGCTTATGTGATTCCTATCAAATGTTAATAGATGTTACACGAGCAAAGGACCACCAATATGCAATTCTTATAGAAACACACAGAGCAATATATGTTTAAAGGCATTATAAGATGCGTTTGACAAAACACAAACCACTTGCTCAATTCTATTTCTTGATTGACTAGACTTTTAGTTAGCCATAACATACAACATTAACCAGCTCCTGTTAGACAAAGAATAAGCCTGGAAGCAAACTGTGGATGAACACACATTTAGTAGCTATAACACAAAAAAAGCAGTGTTTAAATATTTCTGTATTTTTGGACAAGATTTGGAGATACAATATCTGTTTCTCTTTAGGTTCTTACTTTCAGCTTCATGAGCATTGAGCAGGGACACTGGCATGCTGCCTTGTCTAACATCCCAGATACTCAACATTCCATCTTGGCCACCTGTAGCTACAATATGCTGCTGGTTGGGATGCCTGTCAACACAGTGTAGTGGAATTCTGTCACCTGTCCTGTGAAGAGGGGGAAAACAAAAATAATTTCCTGTTCAAACCATTTTCCCCTCCCAAAGTACTATACTGTTGATCATAATTAATATAATTACCAATTTTGATGTATAATTACCAGGAGTATCTTACTACTGAGGCTAGAACAATTTAACACCCCCTGGAACTTGTTTCTTTTATTAAGTTATTGACCACTAATTAGACAGGCACCAGGCTCTGTACCTTGTGGTTTATTATTGACCACCTACAAAAGCTTAATAAATATTTCACTAGAAGTGTAAGGGTGCTTTGTGGTAAGAAGTACAGATAAACTTATATTTACAAAGGGTTGTTACACGTCCATTCCAATTCCAGTTCTCACACCCAATAGGCTGCGAAGGGAGTTTTAGTCACTCACCCACTAGATAAGCCTGATTCTCCATTGACATCAGTGGGATTCTGATCAGGCCCTATATTTCAATTTCTTACCTACCTCACGAAGCACAGGGAATTAGTGTTCATAAAGCACTCTGAAGGCTAAAAGTGCCAAGTGTTACACAATGCTGTTTTCCTACCCAGAAATATACTGTATTCAGAGGAGATGGGGGAAAAATTTCTATAGATGTCAACACTGCAGTCCTCCAATTACAGTATCCAAATTCAATTATGTATCACCTGTTATCAAGAAAGTATAGTCCAAGAGATTTATATGTAATAGATTTTGTTTTCTTGTTTAAGATGTATTTACTGGAAAATACAAGCTGAAAATAAAAAGCTTACAAGGAAAATATTTGAGATGGCTCGTTTCTTTGCTGTCTGAAGTCCCATATTTTTAACTGTCCAATTGAATTTACTGTCAAAATCTCAGTTGTGCGAAGGAAAGTCACTGCATGGAGTGTACTGCTGTCTGCGTTTTCTGCAAGAGGAAGAGATTAGGAAAATATTGATTAAACAACGAATGTTTCAAACTAAGTGCTTGCACTATTAACATCTATTTTCCTTTTATCTGTCAAAAACCCATGGTCTGCAGATTAAACTTCACCAATTTTCAAAGCAGCTGCTCTTGAAACTCACTGCTAAGAACATCCTTCCTCCCCCTTTATATATAATAGAGTTTTCCAATATGCTCTAGCTTCCTCTATGTCCACAATGTGTTTGTATTGATACACCATCTCCCGAAGTCTATCGAGGAAGCCATTTCCCTAACCTGAATTCCCTACTATGAGTTTGTTTAAACAAAGTTATTGAACCAGATTTTAATTTTTTATAAACCCAGTAAAAATAAAATTAAAGTAATACTTGAAGGTACATAGGAAAAGATATGCATGCTCTACAGATCATCTAGTTTGTTACTGACAGTCAGGTTATTGGTCTGTGCTTTATAAATTGAATTATTTTAGAAGAATCAGATCTAATTTTTGACTTGGGAAGATTTACTACAAGTGGTTGACAAAAGGAAGTCATTTAGTCAGTGTTTGTGGCATGCGCCATTGCTTTGCAACAGGCCTTTTCAAAAAGGACATATTGTATATCCCAAGTCCATTGTTTCACAACTGGAGGCTGTGAAGCTTTTCATAGTGTGATTCTCTGTTCCATAAGAGCCACAACTCCAGCTACTATGGTAAATTAAGCAGCTGTCTACAAAAGGATTTCAGTGCCATTTCATCAATCTTTACCAATAGGTGACTTATTATTCAATCATCACCACCTACATGATGCCCATCTAGCAGGTCATCTGTCCTTCAATAGGTCTTCTCTACAGCAGCACCGCCCAATATTGTTAACCCCATAGTTTGGGTCAAAAATATTTGTTTTTCATTAAAATATTTCAAGAGTGCTTTACGAACACCATCATTTACCTTCAGAGATGAAAGCCAAGTCTAGCAGCATTTGGTCACTCTTTTGGAGTTTAGAAGACAGTGCCTTAATTGACTGACTTACGCTGTGTGTTCTTATTAACTTATGATTTCTGTATTGCTCATACTTTGTTTTTTACTGTAATGGAATAATGCGTATAAAAAGTGTACTGGTCTCCTTTTTAGATGCTTTTGCATTGTACTTGTTAATTCATGCTTAAGATGACACAAAAATTCAGGAGGTATCCCTATTTCTCTTTTATGGAGATTACCTGAATTGTATAGCTATCATGTTAAGCATGCATTTAAATGAATGTGTTCTTGTGTGTTCAACTGAGAGTAGACAACCAGACAATATTCTTTAAAAAGTGAACTAGACAACAGTTTGTGCATACTGCACAAACACAGGAAAGGCCAATTCCATTAAAACTTCAGCATATACTAACTACAAGAAGAATTTAGAAAGTTTGCACCCTTTTAGCATGACTTAATATCTGCCATTTATATATTTACATAGACTTCCCCTCTAGCTTTTCTTCTGAAGATAGTAGCTTTGCTATCTATTCAATCAGAAATAGATAGGCATTACATTCCTGAACAATGTGCTTATTCATAAATAAATTAGAACAGCAGTTAGCACAGTTGCCCAATTGAAGTTTATTAAGTTCAACTTCAATTGCATATTAATTTAGTGTGTATTTCACTTTGAAATTTCACTGAAGGCTATTTCCTATAGGGAACCCCATCTTGAGACCATTCCGATATATCCTCTCATTTCCCCTATCCATACTAGAGAAGCAAATTTTGCTAGTCCACTGAGTGTCACTTAAGACAAGTTTCACTGACAAGGAAATTTGTCCATACGATCTAAACAAAAAATACATTCTGGCACATTATTTCTTTTCCCCACATACTCTGTCTCTTTATAAAAAACTATTTCCCTTTTATTTCTATTTCCCTATTTTTCCCTTTTGTGTTCTGATGTACATTAAGTGCATGCCCTGCAGTAGAACTTACTGCAAATTGTCATAATTTAGCACTTTAGCTAATATGTCCAATATATGCTAAATAGTAAACAGTAAATTCCCTTTTTATTAGGAATTAGTGGTAAATAATCCTATATCTATATTTCAGTTTTTTTTAACAGTAAGATTTTTTTTAAGTGTGCAGAATTTATGTGGGTTAAATCATCTGAACAAATTACACTTTAATACGATGTCTGTTATAAATCGTCACCCTGTCTCGTGTTCCATAGCAGAGACAGAAATAGAATTCTCGGTCTAGAAGAGATTAAAAATCTCTTACAGGAATTCCCAACAGAACATTACCATCCCCATCACATATTTTTAGGATACATCTTGTATATTTCTGTAGTGTCTTTCATATAAAAGAGGATCCCAAAACACTTTGCCCATTAGCTTACTCATTATAGTTTGGATTCCTTCATCTACCAAAAATACAACTACATCTGGGGTGAATCACAGCAGCTGTTTAACAGTGCAATTTCAGATAGAAAGTGCAACATACCACGTCCGGCTGGAACTGCCTGGGAAGTAAAAGAATGTTATCAACTTAAAAAAAAAAACCTGAAAATATTTTTTAGATACCATTTAAGTGGGGGACTTACTCAATATTACTGTAACAGAAAGATTAGAGAAACATTTCTTTTTCAGTTTGTTTACTTTGTAAAGTTCACTTCTTATATGGTTGTTTCTTTTGTGTGAATGGGGTTTTCCCCACAGAGAGAAAATGTAATTGCAAAACCAGAGAAAATGGCAAGAGAACTGAAGGACCAATATAGTACCAGAAGCTAATTTTTTTAATTTATAGTGTTCCTTTAGGTAGACATAAAACAAAAACAACAAAATTGGAATTTGGCCAAAACAAAAGGATAACATCTCTATACCGTGTGAACAGAAGAATGGGCTCATATTGACCACTTGTGGTCAAGATCTTGATAGTCATGTTTCAAAAGGTAGTATAATTTAAAATAGCTGCTGTGACAAATAATGCAGTATTTCAGAGGCTGTGAAAAACACATGCATGCAGGTAGCTCTAAGTCTGAATTTTGTCTGTCAATTAAACACCATAAAATAGCAAATATTTTAGATCCGAATGAATACCCATTACAAGTTCTATTTGAGACATTCAGCACAATTCTGAAGTTACTGGCTATTCCTTTTTTTTTGGTCTGTCACCTGATCAGTAGAGACTCAAATTCTTTTAGACCACATTTGTTAAAAAGGGATTATTTGACCTACCTATAGTTCTCACAGCCTCCCTGTGGTCAGCTCTGAAAAGATTTATTCGACCATCTTCTCCAACAGTGACAATTTCTGGGTTGTTGCAGATGACCCCTGTACATGACGCTCCACCACAGAAAGGTGTATCTGGATCCACATGGTAATGGGCCCTCTCCCATTGTTGGTTTACAGATAAAGTCTAAGAAGTAAAGAGGAGAATTTATCAATAGTACTAATCAACAATCCTGTGACGCTGTTAGAGACCAAAGCTTCTGAAATATTTAAAGAAGTTGGATCAGAAACTAGTTCTGATACAACCAGGGCACACCACATTATTTCAAGGGCTGTTCACATCATTACAGATCAGATCTGTCATTCCCCTTTAATCCCCAATGCACAACCCTGCATTGCAGCCACTATCCTTCTGGGCATGATGGACCAGACCAAACTCTCTTCTCAGTTCCATCACTGGAGCTTCCTAACAGGGACATGATGAATAGCAATAGCTCTAGAAAGTGTAAGAATCCTGCCAGACAAGAAACGGAATCTATTTACATATTTATTTTTATGATCAGAGACATGTATTTCAACACAGTGATATTTGTCAGGGATATAGGGTCTTCATGAGGTCTGGATACTGAGCATAGACTTTTGAGATCAAATAATTGGTTTATGGCAGTAAAGAAGTCAATTTATTGCCCAAAAAACCCTCTCTCATTTAGTTGTTCTCAGAACTACACAATAGAGTAAAACAAATACTGAAAGTTAATTTACGGGTGGAATTGTAGAGTTCTCAGATATTGCCTATCTTTCTATCAGACAGCATGTTCATCAGGAAATAAATCCAACAGTTACGAAACATCCTGTTTAATTGTGTACTTGCTTTATAAATTCAGGTTATATCTAAGTTCTAGACTCATACATGTTCTCTTTAAAAACAAAAACAAACAACAACAACAAACAGGCCAATATTCTTTCAGAAGTATGGCAACTACTACACGAATCAAGTAACATACCATTGTAACTTTTATATATGCATAAACATTCAATGAACAGACTATTTGCTGACATATTCATGTAAGGAAGGAGTCTGTCTAGAACAGAGGTGGGCAAACTACATCACGTGGAACCCTCCTGCCCAGCCTCTGAGCTCCTGGCCCAGGAGGCTAGCCCCGGGCAGCCTGGGCAGCCAGCCACCAGTGCTCCGCGGTAAGGGGCCAGGGGGTGTTGGATAGAGGGCAGGGGAGTTCGGGGTGGTGGTCAGGGGGCGGGGGTGTGGATCGTGTCGGGGAACGGGGGGAGGAAGGAGGGGGGGTTGGATGGGGTGGTGGGGGGCAGGCAGCACAGCCACCTCTATCCTGCCCTCCATACAATTTCTGAAACCTGATGTGGCCCTCAGGCCAAAAAGTTTGCCCGCTCCTGGTCTAGAACACGGCCCTTCATATATCCTACATGAGTCATCTGTCAGACAACCATAAGGTCCGCTGGATTGGTTTAGATGAAATAAAGGGCCCAAAGATGTTAACATGACCCAGTCACTGTTCAACACCGAACAGTACTAAACAAGGCCTGGAGTTTTGGTATACATACAGCCAGCTTAGTACCATGGCAAACACACCATTAAAAATCCTTTTAACCTTTTATTAAAAGATACATGAGACAGAAAAACAGTTAAAGCATTTGAAATGTAAAGTATTATGTAAGAATTTTATTTTAACAAGCTTTCTTGCTCCCTTTCCTTTTAACTGGAGAAAGGAAAACCCCCTTCTTTGACAGTCTCTTATATGGTATTAAAAATAGTAATAACTTCCCTTTTGGGGGAAAAGAAAAGAAGCTGGTTAAAATGGTCTGAAACTGTCGTTGCTGCTGTTGTTCAAGTCCAAAACTTTCCTTTCAGGGAAAAAAGAAGAAGTTAATTGAGATGAGCTCCAGCGGTTGTCAAAGTCCAATCCCATTTCATTCTAGGTAGGGTTTGGGATTCAGCTAGAACTGAGTGAGGTGGTGTTGTCATCAGTATTCTTCTCTTTGGCTTGGTCTGATCAGAACATCCCTCAGGTTTAGGACAAAGAAGTTCCAGTGTGCAGAAGACAGTTGGGGGTGACAGCCATGATGGTGGAGCTTGCTCCAGTTGCCATCATCTGTTTTTATTTTTGTTTTTTCCACACAAAAAATTCTCTTTTAATGACCCAAAAAGGGAACAATCGGTGGAATACCCCATTCCCTCATTATTTTGTTTATAAATTAGACTTAGTATTTGACACACCATTTTTGGATTAACAACTTTTGGCTTTACATTCTGTGTTGAACATAATTCAAAGATTGTGTTAAAATTATACTTGTTAACTTGTCCTTTTTGTTTAGACTAATTTAGTTATGCTATCTGCTTTTTATATCTTTTCCTATTACCATTTGTTATTATGGGTTACTGCAATATCTTATGAACATATGCATACTTTCTACAATAAAGTTCACAATTTAGGTAAATGTGTAAGCCCAGTTACCACCACAGGTCCACTTATATAAGTATTATCTGACTATTCTATATATTTTAAAAATTAGCCTAATTCTTGCTTTACAGATTTTAGTACTCATGAGTTCATTTGCTTCATGTTTTGATAGTTCTGAGAAGTCACGTCTCTGTTAACACTAAAATGATTTGTACTATAAGCAAGGAGTAGCTGAAACCAAGTGCAAGTTATGTCTACAGCAAGTTATTTACCTGATTATTTTGATGGTGACGGAAAATTGTTACATTTCCTGTTGATGAAGCAGCTACAATTCTTTCCTGGTCAAAAAACTAAGAAGAAATATCTTAAGCTTGCTACAGTTTGAGGACATTATCACAGAAACACAAGTGATTTGAATTTGCAGCAGTCTTACTCATTGTTAGATAATCTCAGAGTGTACACATGCAAAAACTGATGTTTGGAAATTGATTTACACAATAACCCCCCAGGAAGAAATTATTTGATTCTCAATATTCTGATATTCCACTGATACTTAAAATTTTCTTTAAAAGTGGTGTTAAATCCTTATTAAAAAAAGAAAAAAAAACAGCCATTGAATATAACTATTTTACCTGCATGTCCATAACATCACCATGGTGTCTGATATCGCATAACAGCTGTGGTTCTCCTTGATACTCCCCATTGGGACCCAAACTTCCAAAGTCTCCAACAGACCAAACAGAGATCTTGTTTTCCTGTATGAAAAGAGTGAAGCTAGCTTATTTTAAAATATTTTAGGACACTCTTGTCAATAAGTCAGCTGAGACAAGGTGGGTGAGAACATTTTTATTGGACCAAGTTCTGTTGGTAAAAGAAACAAGCTTGTCTTTTTGAGCAAGTTGGTCCAATAAAAGATATCATCTCATCCACCTTCTCTCTCGAATATCCTGGGACCAACAAACACATCTACAGCTACACCAGAAACAATAAGTCAGCTCAGCTTTTTCTCTCTTTCCAAAGAGACTACCTTGGGAAAATAAACAAGCTGACGTATTTTCATAGAGGTGGATTAAATACATTCAAAGCACCTGGAGAAAATTAACATACCATAATTTTTTTTGTACTTACACAGCTTATTAATCCTGCAAAATGCTAAGCAATTAATGTAATCTACATAACCAGTTAAATGCAACTCTCTCTAAGGAGAAGAGAGCCGATCAACCAGCACACACCAAAAGGAAGAGGAATTTTTGGTCGTGGAACTAGGCAAAGAAACACACAGTGTCCGGCAAGGAGCTTTAGCCTTCATGAAGAGAAACCAGGAGCTTAGTTCTTAAAACCTCACACAACTCAATGTATGGTGCTCAATTTATTGAGCTGAGAAAGATGAACGTCTCTGTTCAACCTACCAGGATCTGAAAATACTGAATGCATCCGATGAAGTGAGCTGTCGCTCACGAAAGCTTATGCTCAAATAAATTTGTTAGCCTCTAAGATGGCACAAGTCCTCCTTTTCTTTTTGCAGATACAGACTAACGCGGCTGCTACTCTGAAACCTGAAAATACACAGAGAGCCACGCCGGCCCCGGCGCAGGAAGCTTCGAGGAGGTCCCAGCGCTTCAGCACCGAGAGGCAGCGCCAGCGCCCCCCCGCAGCGTGGTGAGGCGGAGGGTCCGGGCACAGCTCTGAGGGTGGGGGACCCGCTGGGCACCGCCGCAGCATGAGGCGCAGCACCCCGCGGCTTGTGCCGCTGTTACACACTCGCGCCGCTCGGCCGCCGCTCGGCCTGCCCGGGAGGGGGGGGGGCGGCACTAACGGCGCGAGCCAGGCAGAGCCGAGCGAGCCACACGTTCGAGTAACGGCCACAGGAACTGGGGCCCGGCCACGCGGGCAGGGGCGCGGCAGCAGCACGAGCCGGGGCGGGAGGGGATTTGGGGGCGCAGCGCGCGGGGCTGCCCCGGGGCCGGTACCTCGTTGTCCCAGGAGCCGGTAGCGAAGAGCTCGGGCGGCTGCAGGGCGGCAGCGGGCACCGGCCGCCAGCGAGTCTTACTGATCTTCTGGGACACGAACTTGGCGGAAAAATCCTCCATGACGGCAGCAGCGAGAGGCACCAGCACTACGGAGCGGTAACCAGCTTCGACCCCAGCGCCCCGCTGGGCTCCCGCCTCTTCCTCCCCAAACAGTCTCACGGATTGGCTGAAGCCGCCTGGTAGACGGCGGCAGCGGAAGGACAAACCTCCTCCGCGGTGGCGGCTGCGCTCAGACGTGGGCGGGAGCTGCTGCGGTGGGGGGAGATGAAATGTTGCCTGGGGGCGGGGCCGCGCTGTCAGTCCTGCCTGCTTCCCGAGACAGGTTCGTGCGCCTCTGTCACTTTGCACTGATAGTGCATCCAAACCCAAACACGGCTGCACAAAAATCTCAAACAGGATCCCGCTGTCCACATTTACGGTGTAGGATGCCAGATCTGGACCTGCTGATTAGCCAGTAATACCCAACACTTCATTAGAGAAAAGCATATATAGCCCTTGGAGAAAAAGGAAGGGCCGGTTTCACATCTGCACTTCAACTGTCAGGTCAACATTTTCAGAAGAGTGCATTGGTGTAAAGGTCAACAATGCAGCCAGAGCTTAGCACTACGAAGTCCAACACTGTTATCATACAAAATTATTCCAAGGCCCGAAGGGACCATTATGATCTAGTCTGACCTCCTGTATAAAACAGCCATAGAACTTCTTCAAAATAATTCCTAGAGAATATCCCTTTGGAAAATATCCAATGATGGAGAATCCACCACGATCTTTGCTAATTGTGGACTATAGTTAATTACACTCACTGTTAAAAATTTACACCTTATTTCCTGTTTGAATTTGTCTGGATTCAACTTCTAGCCATTAGATCATGTTATACGTTTCTCTGCTAATCTGAAGAGCTCATTATTAAATATTTGTTCCCCATGTATACACTTGGAGACTTCAATCAAGTCACCCGTTAACCTTCTGTTTGTTAAACTAAATAGATTAAGCTCTTTGAGACTATCACTAAAAGGCATGTTTTCTAATCCTTTAATCATTCTTGCAGCTCTCCTTTGAAGCTTCTCCAATTTATCAACATCCTTCTTGAACTGTGCGCACTGGAACTGGACACAGTATTCCATCAGCAGTAACACCACTACCAAATATAGAGGTAAAATAACCTCCCTCTTCCTATTTGAGTTAAGTCCAAAGCAGACTGTGAAGAGTTACAAAGGAATCTCACAAAACTGGGTGACTGGACAACAAAATGGCAGATGAAATTCAATGTTGATAAATACAAAGTAATGCACATTGGAAAACACAATCCCAACTATACATATAAAATGGTGGGGTTTAAATTAGCTCTGACCATTCAAGAAAGAGATCTTGGAGTCGAGGATAGTTCTCTAAAAACATCCACTCAATGTGCAGCGGCAGTCAAAAAAGCTAACAGAATGTTGGGAATCATTAAAAAGTGATTGATAATAAGAGAAAATATCATATATAAATTCATGGTATGCTCACATGTTGAATGCTGTGTGTAGATGTGATCAACCCATCTCAGAAAAGATATACTGGAATTGGAAAAGGGCAACAAAAATGATCAGGGGTATGGAATGGCTTCCGTATGAGCAGAGATTAATAAGTCTGGGGACTTTTCAGCTGGGAAAAGAGATGACTAAGGGTGGATATGATAGAGGTCTATAAAATCATGACTGGTGTGGAGAAAGTAAATAATTAAGTATTATTTAATCCTTCTCATAACACAAGAACTAGGGATCACCAAATGAAATTAATAAGCAGCAGGTTTAAAAACAAACAAAAGGAAGTATTTTTTCACACAACGCACAGTCAACCTGTGGAACTCTTTGCCAGAGGATGTTGTGAAGGCCGAGACTATAACAGGGTTAAAAAAGAATTAAATAAATTCATGGTGAATAGGTTCATTAATGACTATTAGTCAGGATGCGCAGGGATGGTGTCCCTAGCCTCTGTTTGCCAGAAGCCAGGAATGGGCAACAGGGGATGTATCACTTCATGATTACCTGTTTGTTCATTCCCTCTACAGCACCTGGCATTGGCCACTGTTGGAAGACAGGTTTCAGAGTAACAGCCGTGTTAGTCTGTATTCGCAAAAAGAAAAGGAGTACTTGTGGCACCTTAGAGACTAACCAATTTATGCATCCGATGAAGTGAGCTGTAGCTCACGAAAGCTCATGCTCAAATAAATTGGTTAGTCTCTAAGGTGCCACAAGTACTCCTTTTCTTGTTGGAAGACAGGATGCTGGGCTAGATGGACTTTTGGTCTGACCCAATATGGCCATTCTTATGTTTTTACGTTCCCCTGTTTATGCATCCCAGGATTGCATTAGCTTTTTTGGTCACAGCATCACACTGCGAGCTCAGGGGTCCCAAAGGGTGGACTGCTACCATGTAACATACTGTAGGACAGTGGTCTGCAACCTCTTTACACCCAAGATCACTTTTTGAATTTAAGGGCAAACCAGGATCTACCCCGCCCTTGGAGGGTGTTTGAATGCAGGAGGGGGCTCTGGGCTGGGGCAGAGTGTTGGGGTACAGGAGGGGGTGTGGGGTCCTGGCTCTGAGAGACGGTCAGGTCTGGTGCCGGGGCTTGGGTACAGGAGGGGGTTCAGGGTGCAGGAGGGGGTATAGGGTGCTGGCTCTGGGAGGAGGGCTGGGGTTTGGCCTCCTGCTGGGCGGCACTTACTGCAGGCTGCTCCCGGTTGGCGGTGCAGCGAGGCTAAGGCCAGCTTCCTGCCTGCCCCAGCCCCACGCCGCTCCCGGAAGGGGCCGATGCGCCACTGTGGCTCCTGGTGGGACACATGGCTCCGCGCACTGCCCCTCTCTGCCGGCACCACCCCTCAGCTCCTATTGGCCATAGGTCCCCATTCCCAGCCAATTGGAGCTGCTGGGGGCAGGAGCAGCACACCCAGACCCCTACCCCTTCGTCCCCCAGGGCCGCTCTGGCCACTTCTGGGAGTGGCATGGGGCCGGGGCAAGCAGGGAGCAAGCCTGCTTTAGTGGCAGCCCCGCTACACCACCGGAGATCGCAGTCGACTGGGAGAGTCCCCAGGATCGACCAGTCAATTGCAATCGACCAGTTGATGACCACTGCTGTAGGACAAGGCCAGCAGTTCTAACATTAAGTCACTAACAACAGTCCTTCAGGTCACAATCAATGCTAGGATAAATACGTTGAGACAGCTCTTTTAGCACTTATGACAAAGGTCAGTATGAGGCTTCAAAACACAGCTGCTCTGGAGGGGACAATGTAGGTTCTACAAATCATGTAGTCAAACTTCAAACAGTCTGGAGGACTCTGGAGTACACAAACTGTTTTACTGTTAATATCTTATTTAGGGTTGCCAATTTTGATTGTATGTATTCTTGGAGGTTTCATCATATGACATAATCTTTAATTAAAGATTAAACTTTAATTCTTGGCGACTCCAGGACAGTTCTGGAAAGTTGGCAACCCTAGTCTCATTCCTGCTAAATCCATGGAGTCAAAAAAAATTGTTATTTTTTCTGTATTTGTGGTTATTTTCTTTCTTCTTTGCTTCATGAAGATGTGGTCTTCATTTAAATAACCTATGTCCAAGGGTTTTTGGGAGGAAAGGCAGAGGGTAGTAAGTGGCAGTGTATTCATTTGTTTAAGAGACAGAGAAGGACTTGAATGCATTCTGGTTCTTTACAAAGAATATTGGCATAAAATGTATTCTGTTTTTCTGTTTACTGAATGTGGTTACCAAACATTTTCTGGGATATGTACATAATTATAGGGGAAGCTGGTAGCAACACCTTGATTTTGGTTGTCTAACACTTTCCATTATTATAAAAATTTACTAAAACCTTTTTTGGAGAAGCTCTAACATCTCACTTGTTTGCAGCAGGCTTCTGAAAATTCTGCATGCAAAAAGCTGTCGGCCTAGAGAACTGCCTTCTCTTTGTCCCATGGAATTCCATTCAGGTTTAGCTGAGTTGTAAATTATTAAAATCACCATTTCCCTTCTCTCACTTGCATTCCTCAGGAATAGTTTGCAACATGATAAATGTGAGTATTGTGACAGATTTGGAAAGGTTCTGTAATATTTTTTGAATAATATACGTTCTATATTTAGTGTAGTTGTAGCTGTGTTGGTCCCAAGGATATGAAAAAGACAAGGGAAGTGAAGTAATGTCTTTTATTGGAACAACTTCTGCTGGAGACAGAGGCAAGCTTTCGAGCAACTCAGAGCTCTTCTTCAGGTCTGGGAAAGGAACTCCCAGCATCACAGCAAAATGCAAGGTGGAACAGATTGTTTAGCATAAGTAGTTAGCACATATTGTAAGGGACCATTCAAGGTAAAGTGGCCTTACCTGTTAAGACCTCTACAGGCACAGGACAAAAGAAGGGGTTAGTGGATTACAGGTTGTTGTAATAAACCATAAATCCAGTGTCTCTGTTCCATACATGATTTTCAGCATCTAGCAGTGTAATGAATTTAAGCTCCCAGGCTCATCTTTTGAAAGTGTTGTGAAGGTTTCCTTTGAGGATGAGGCTGGAGAGGTCAGATATGGAGTGATAGCTTTGTGAAAAGTGTTCACCCATAGATGATAGGGTATTTTTGTATGTTATCATTTTCCTGTGTGAGTTAATTTGAGATCATAGTGTTTGTATGGTTTCACCCACATAGTTGTTGGGGCAGTTAGTGCACTAGATGAGGTATACCACATGTTTTAGTAGGCATAGGTAGAATCATAGAATATCAGGGTTGGAAGGGACCTCAGGAGGTCATCTAGTCCAACCAACTGCTCAAAGCAGGACCAATCCCCAATTTTTGCCCCAGATCCCTAACTGGCCCCCTCAAGGATTGAACTCACAACCCTGGGTTTAGCAGGCCAATGCTCAAACCACTGAGTTATCCCTCCCCCCTGGATCTTGAAAGCTGAGTTGTCTGGGGTGTTGATCACTATGCCAATGGAGATATGTCTGCAGGTTTTGCATCTGTTGTCCTGGCAGGGTCTGAAGCTACTTTGAGTTGGTGTGTCCTAGTATGTGGGGAGCTTGCTTCTGATGATGACCTTGGAAAGGTTGGGAAGTTGTTTGAAGGCCAAAAGTGGGAGTTCAGGAAAGATATCTTTCATGATGGGGTCCCTATCGAGTATGGGTTGTAGTTGTTTGAAGATACCTGGTCTGGGTTCCAATGTGGGGTGGTAGGTATTGATCATTGTAGCAGTGAAGATATGTCAACAATCTGTAACCCACTCATTAACCCCCTCTTTTTGTCCTATGACTGCAGAAGTGTTAACAGGCCACTCCGCCTTGAATTACCCTTTACAATATTCGCAAAAAGAAAAGGAGTACTTGTGGCACCTTAGAGACTAACCAATTTATTTGAGCATAAGCTTTTGTGAGCTACAGCTCACTTCATCGGATGCATCGGATGCTGTAGCTCACGAAAGCTTATGCTCAAATAAATTGGTTAGTCTCTAAGGTGCCACAAGTACTCCTTTTCTTTTTGCGAATACAGACTAACACAGCTGTTACTCTGAAACCTTTACAATATTGTGACACTGACAGACCAGCCAACCTGTGTGTGACCCATAAGCATTTAACAGAAGGCATTATAATTGTAATCAAGGCAATCTACTTGCATGAGAATTTCAAAGAGATGTACTAGACTAGCAATCATCAACTCATTTATTTGTGGTAACAGAAATCAAGGATAGATGCTAAGGGTATTCATTTGTGTTTACCTGTATCTACAAAAAGAAAAGGAGTACTTGTGGCACCTTAGAGACTAACAAATTTATTTGAGCATAAGCTTTCATGAGCTACAGCTCACTTCATCTGGTTAGAAGTTTAACAATGTAACCAGATTAGTTTATAGATGCTAATTCCCTTTGATGTCTTAATTGCCTTAATTATGTATGGGACTGTGTCCAGTTAACTTTAAGATCAAAGATGTAAGATACTGCAGGAAAACTAATAATATTATGACAGGTTTCAGAGTAGCAGCAGTGTTAGTCTGTATCCGTAAAAAGAAAAGGAGTACTTGTGGCACCTTAACAGGTTTCAGAGTAGCAGCTGTGTTAGTCTGTATTCGCAAAAAGAAAAGGAGTACTTGTGGCACCTTAGAGACTAACCAATTTATTTGAGCATAAGCTTTCGTGAGCTTATGCTCAAATAAATTGGTTAGTCTCTAAGGTGCCACAAGTACTCCTTTTCTTTTTAATAATATTATCTACATTGTCTTCAGTTTAACTATCTCTGTTATTTGCCTTATGTTAATACGTTAATGAGTGTAACTAGTTTACCTGTGTATGCATAGGAAATAGAAGATCATCTTCAAAGCAAAGGTTGACACCGCCTGCTGTGACAACGAGGCATGTCAGCCTGCTAGAAGAGCTATAAAAGAAAAGCCCCAAGCCTAATCCTGTTATCTCTCATCTGCTTAAATTTTGAACAGGGAAAGTATACAAGGTAAAATGGAGATCTTCCAAATAACTATTTGGAATGCCCTGGAAAATGCATGTAAAGACTTTAACAGACTTTACATCTAAACTAAACATCTAAATTTGGATTCTGACCTGTTGGGATGATTCCAGAGAGATTTTTACAAACCAGCAGTTCATTCCATCACTGCTCTGATCCTGAACTGTGAACACTAAAAGTCATTTGTCTGTGTATTGTTCTTTTAACCACTTGTACCTCTCTTCTTTCTTTTTCCTTTTAATATTAAACCTATTATTAGGACCTTTACTTCGGTGCAGCTGCACTGCTGTTAGCTCTGCAGTGTAGCCATAGCCTAAGACTTCAGAGCTTGGTCCAATGTAAATTTGGCATTTCCTAATTGTGCAGTCCAATTTAATGTCGATTTTTTGTATGTCATTTAGAAGGAGAAATCTTATGTTGCCCTAGTTTAGCTCTCAGTAAGCTTCCTCTAAGGTACACCAAGTAAATTCCACATCATAACCTTCACTCACAAAAGCCTGTGACAATGGATGGAGCTTTATACTACACTCTATACTAATGTTTTCTAAATGAAAAATCTTTGATGTTATAATTAAAGGAATGAATTGATATGCTGATGGATGCAATCACCCTCATAGCCCCTCATTTCCCTTCCACTATTGTCACCCTCCCAGTTTCCAACACATTTTTGGTGTGGTGAATTTTAGGGCACTTCTACACTGGCAGAGTTACAGCACTGGCAGTTACAGTGCCGCTCAGAGAGTGCAGAAGGAAAACCGCTGTTGTGTGTTCACGCTGACAGCTGTCTGCACAATAGTGTGTTCACACTTGTGGCACTTGCAGAGCTATTTGAAGTGGTGCACTCTGGGCAGCTATCCCACAGAGCACCTCTTTCTCTTCTGCTGCTAAGACTGTGGGAAGGCGGAGGGGGTCATGGGGCATCCTGGGTCCAGTCCCAATGCCCCGTGATGTATTGCTTTGCATCCCCGCAAACCCTGTGCTTCCACCCACATTTGGTGCCATCTTTCAACGGTTTGTGTACTGCTCTCCCTGCCTCTTTTAGGCTGCAGGAATGGTTCCCAAACTGCTGACCAGTATGCTGCTTGCTCTAACACGTCACAAGGGGCAGTGGTGTTATTCCTTAAACTACAAAGGCAAGAGGAGTGTGATATTGATCTCGCCACGCATAGTAAGACACAAGATTGCTTGTGGCTTTCACGGAGGTGCTGACCACAGTGGAACGCCACTTTTGGGCTCGGGAAACAAGCACTGAGTGGTGGGATCACATCGTGATGGGATGACGAGCAGTGGCTGCAGAACTTTCGCATGAGGAAAGCCACATTCGTGGGACTGTGATGAGCTTGTACCAGCCCTGTGGCTCAAGGACACGAGAATGAGAGCTGCCCTGTCATTGGAGAAGCGCGTGGTGATTGCACTGTGGAAGCTGGCTACTCCAGACTGCTACTGATCGGTCGCTAACCAGTTCAGAGCGGGAAAGTCAACCGCTGGACTTGTGTTGATGGAGGTGTGCAGGGCTATTAATCGGATCCTGCTTCGAAAGACCATGCCTCTGGGCAATGTGTGTGACATTGTGGATGGCTTTGCACAAATAGGCTTCCCTAACTGCGGAGGGGCGATTGATGGCACGCACATTCCAATTCTGGCACCAGACCACCTAGCCACTGAGTACATTAATCGCAAGGGATATTTCTCAATGGTTCTCCAGGCACATGTGGATCACTGTGGACGTTTCACGGACATTAACACAGGCTGGTCTGGAAAGGTGCATGACACACACATCTTTCGGAACACTGGCCTGTTCAAGAAGCTACAAGCAGAGACTTTCTTCACGGACCAGAAGATCACCGTAGGGGAAGTCGAAATGCCCATTGTGATCCTTGGAGACCCCACCTACCCCTTAATGCCGTGGCTTAGGAAGCCGTACACGGGACAACTTGACAGCAGCAAGGAGCGGTTCAACAACAGGCTGAGCAAGTGCAGAATGACTGTGGAGTGTGCATTTGGCCATTTAAAAGCTCACTGGCGATGCCTGTATGGGAAGCTGGACATGGCTGATGACAATATTCCTATGCTTATAGCCGTGTGCTGTACACTCCATAATATTTGTGAAGGGACAGGTGAAAGCTTCACTCAGGGCTAGACCACAGAGGCTCAGTACCTGGAGGCTGAGTTTGAACAGCCAGAGACCAGGGCTATCAGAGGAGCACAACGTGGGGCCATAAGGATCAGGGGTGCCTTGAGGCAGCAATTTGAGGCTGAAAGCCACTAAGGTTTGTTGCTATGCTCAGGATTGCAGTGCTTGTAATGCTCAGAGGTGATTGGTGCACATGATACAAGAAGGGGCCTTAACATAATTGTATGTTGCTTTGCAGTGCTTTTTGCTTTCACTTAATAGAATAAAGATTGCTTTCAAACAAACACAATTCTTTTATTAAAAGACAACAACCGGAGGAGAGAGTCAAACGGAAAAATTCATCAGCAGGGAGGGGGATGTGGGAATGGAAGGTCTCAAGAGGAGGAGGGGTTCTGGGACAGCTATAGATTTGTGTATGTCCAGGGATCATACCCAACCTTCTCCTTTGGAGTACACTGCAGTGGGTGGTGTACTTCAGCAGGGCCAAACTGCAGAGGGATGGGTGTTGAGTGCAGTGGGTATTGGGAGTCCACAGTGCTGGACTGTGAGGTGGGAGGAGTGGAATGCTGCGGGTAGAAAGCGGAGCCAGGAGGTTGATAACAGTGTGTTGGCAGTAGGGGGCGTGGGAAAGAGTTTTATGACAGCGGCTACAGGGGAGGGCGGACGCGGAGCTGCTCACTTTGAAGAGCTAGTATCGCCTGGAGTGTGTCTGCTTGGTGCTCCATAACGTTTAAGAGCCACTCCGTGGCTTCTTTCTGGTGTGTCACATTCTCCTTTCAGTCCTTCTTCTCGCTGTTCTGCCAGTCCTTCCATTTCTGAAGCAGCGGATTGCCCAGTATCTCCATGAGAGTTTCCTGGAGATCTCTGAGGGAGATTCCAGTGAAGTGAGGGAGTCTATCAATAGCCTGTTCCACAGTTCAAAACAGGCATTCGGTGGGAGACAAGCCTGATTTGTGCAAGCCTCCTGCCCGCAGCAAATTGCTTCAGCAATTCCCAAAATCAGATCCACTTACCAAGGGCCTCCTCTCCTGTTTGCGCTTTGCCAAAATCCGACTTGCTAGGCTCTTCCGGGGTAGAAAAGAGCTCTTGACTGCATGCATCTCTGGCCTCCAAGCCATCCTCTGCCTTTGGGTCCCCCTGCCCCACTTCGTCCAAGATTTTCTCCTCCTGACTCGGTCCACTCTCGACTGGCACGTGAGCAGGGCTGTCCTTACCCATACACAAAGTATGCAGCTGCGTAGGGCACCAGGAAACTTGGGGCACCAAACTTCCTAGTGCCCTGTGCAGCTGCGTGCTGCTCCAGCCCCTGCACCGCCTCTTCCCCAGGCCCCCCACCCCTGCCCTACCCCAGCCCTGCCTCTCCCGCCTCTGCTCCGCCCCAGTCCCGCCCCCACTCCACCCCTACCCCAAGCCCCCGCACTGCTCTGCCCCCACCCCTGCCCCGCCTCTTCCCACCTTTGAGGATTGCAGCAGGGCCAGGCCTGCATTCACCGGCAGCAGGAAGTGCAGGGACCTGGCCCCAGCCATGCTGCTGGTGAGTGCTGGAGGGTGGTTCCCCACGCCCCCCTGGAGGCCTGGGGCCAGCTCTCCTGAGCCCTGTCATAGGGCCCCAGAATAGCTAGGGACGGCCCTGCATGTGAGCCAACGAAGTATCCACAGGGGCGTTCGCAGGGAGGTGGGGTCGCCACCAAGTATCGCGTCCAGCTCTTTGTAGAGCCAGCAGCTCGTGGGTGCAGCACTGGAGCGGCAGTTTGCCTCCTGCACCTTGTGGTAGGCGTTCCGCAGCTCCTTCACTTTTACCCTACACTGCAGTGTGTCTCGGTCATGGCCCCTTTCTATCATGCATCATGAAATCTGTCCATAGGTATCATAATTTCTATGGCTGGAGTGCAGCTGGGACTGCACAGCTTCCTCTCCCCAAATGCCGATGAGGTCCAGCAGCTCGGCATTGCTCCAAGCAGGGGATTGCCTGGTGCATGGAGCAGGCATGGCCACCTGGAAAGATGCGTGCATCACCTAGCAAGCAGGAAGGGGACTTTCAAATTCGAAAAGGAATTTACGGGGTGGGGATGACAGTTGGTCACCTGAGGGCAGGGCAGTAGAGTTGAAACCGATGACCAGAGAGGCAAGAACAGGCATTGTGTGACACCTCCCAGAGGCCAATCGCAGCGCTGTAATCACCACGATGTCTACACTGGCACGGCAACGCTGTAGCCCCGGTGCAGAAAGCTCTACACCTCTCATTGGGTTGTTTTTTTTTTAAAGAGCGCTACAACTGTGCAGTTTTTGTGCACTAAGTGGCTTGGCAATGTGTACACCTCAGGAGTTACAGCACAGAAAGCTGCTTTACTGTGCAGAAACTTGCCAGTGTAGACAGGGCCTATGATTGTAAACTCCTTGGAACAAGGGCTGTAGACCTTAATCCAGTGCATACCGGTATAAATTCTCAGACAAAAAGTACATTAAGGTGTAGTTAAGGCTCGGAGTATGTATCAGTAATATAAGAGTGAAAAAAAAAATCACAGGAATATTGTAATAATCCAAGAAACAAGCATTATAAACTCTGGAAATTCAGAGTTAAGTTTATAAGAAGAAATCCAAACATGTTAAAGTAAAAAACTGCTGTTAGGCACCCAACCAACCTTAACTTTGCCCTGTACTGACATCATGCAATAATCATATGGTTATGAAGGTATTTGAGGTCCCAGATTAGATGTAACTGATTTCTGTTGACATATGAGTTTGTTTTCTTTTACATATTTTTCCCCTTGTAGTATTGCTACAAGGCAGCCTTAATGCTATATTCTGAGAATTTCCTTAGTTTTAAAAATATTAAAATTTTCATAAATAAACACTAAACTTTCCATTGATAAGGGATACTGGTTATTCTGACACAATTTGCAATTGAATTATTTGTTTAGAGGACTGTGTTATGTGAAGGAGGAGCAGGGAGAGCCCATTCCCTAAAGCCCATTTTGTGTGTGTTTGGGGGGCACACATGCTTTAAGATATCCCCCATGCACCTGCCTCAGTGTGTGATGGGGGCGACGGCAATGCCATAGGGAGCCTTTTAAGTACTGATGTCCAAACTAGCATGCAGCCACAGAATCTTTAAAGGGCAGTGACAGGCAGACCAAGTAATCTGTCAATGAGAGAATCTGTCACGTATTCAACCTTCCTCATACCACTCACTCATTACAACCAGTAGAATTGTGGCACACACATTAGCTATAGAAGATAGATGGTGATTGATTGAATTACCTCTGATGTCATACTGACTGAATTTCTTCAAAAATAGCATATGCAAAATATTTCAGTTAATTTTAACAATATGGAACATTTAAAGTGTCTGTTATTTCATTGTAAAGATCATTTGGGACAAAGAGCAGATGTACCAAGATGTTAAGTTTTTCAAATAACCATTTAAACTTATGGGTTAATTAATAAAATTAGTTAAATTCCTTCTATACTCTAAGAGTAAGCACTGTACATTTAGGGAGGATATAATATATTTTTCAGACAACACAAATAAGTTGAATCCTGCTTTAAATGCAAAATGGAACTCAACCTTGACTATGGAGTTGCAAAGAGCATTTCCATAATCATGTCATAACTCTAACAGTAATAACTCTACTGAAGTCAGTTGAGTTATTTGGGCATAAAACTGGACAGAGGAAAAGAATCAGACCCCGTAGGTATATAAAACAAGTCAGGCTCAGGAAACCGGGTTTCTTTTGTCATTTCTGCTAGTGACACACTCTGTGACCTTAGGCAAGTCATGTAATCTCTGTGCCACACTTCTTGTGAGGGACAACTTTTTAGGGGTGTTGTGAAGAAATACATGAACAGGAGGTGCTCAGTGTCACAGTTTAGTGGCACCTGTATTTCCCCCTCCATGGTCCCTCAAGGGCACCCACTCTAGGCTTCTGGCTCCTCAGCTGTAACCTGTTTTGGGTAGAGACCTGCATCTCTCTCCCTTCTGACTGATGTTTTTTCCAGGCTGCCAGTTCTCTGCCTATGCTGTGATAGCTTAAGCAAGCCAGAATGCCTAAACAAGCCAGTGTCTGCAATTTGTTTCTCTCTCAAGGCTACAAACAGCTGTAATTGCTAGCAGTTACAAGCTTCCACCTAAGTCTTTCTAAGGAAGCATTACAGAGACAATATTAATAAAAATTAAATAACCTACATGCATGCTAATAAACTTACCAGAGATCACCCCTAGCTCCAACATGGGCTCTGGTATCAGTCCTTCAAACCCCACCAAGGGATATTTCTGTGGTTACAAGTTCGTAACAGGCTCAGCTCAGAACTAGCATCCCCATGCATAGGCACTGACTCCGTGGGTGCTCCAGGCCATGGAAAAAAAAAATTAGTCGGTGCTTAGCACCCACCTGCAGTCAGCTCTTCCCCCTCCCCCTCCAGCCGCCATGCTGATCAACTCTTCCTCCTCCCACCCAGCACCTCCTGCCTGCCACAATCAGCTGTTCGGAGGCAGGCAGGAGGTGCTGGGAGAGAGGAGGAGAAGCGGGGATGGGGCGCACATGGTGGAGGGGGAAGAACTGAGCAGGAAGAGGCAGGGGTGAGGGCTTGGGGGAAGGTGTGGAGTGGGGCAGGACCTGGGGCAGAATGGGGGTTGACTACCCCCTGGGCAAGGAGGAAGCCGGCGCCTGTGCTCCCATGGATGGGTTGGGCTCTCTTTCTGTGATGCATGGCCAGAAAGGGTTAAACATCCTGCAAAATACATAACCCTCAAAAGATATGTGGGAAGGTAATGGTTGTGTTTTTGAGTATTTACATATGTATGAGTAGGGTCCATAATATAATCAACAGTCCCTGTCATGCTGTATTCCGATAATTCAGAGATCAAAAGAACATCCTCACATTGAAATTAATTGTAAACATGGGATATCTCTGTATACATCCCTCTTTGAAATGTATAGCAAATAATCTGTGAATGGTGGAGGAACAAGCAAATTGCCTTATGTTAATTCTATAGCTAAGTACGGGTGATGGACCTCCTTCAAAGTCATCCTAATTGCCTTTTGTTCCCGGAGGAAGTCCCAACTTGTCAAAGAGGGCATGAAATTGTACACAAGATCCTTGGTCCTGATTCTGTCATCTCAGATCTGCTTAGGCTTCATCAGGGGAAGTTTGAGTCACAAGACTGAGGTCCAAGTTATGCTAGTATGCCCTGAATATGATATTTGGACATTGGACTATAACCAATGAACTATTTCTAAAAGAACTCTTTGCAACTACAAAGCTCACCATCTCTGCTATGAATCTGCACCTAAATGAATTCAACTCATGTCTGTATGTATACTGATCTTTTAACTATTCTCTCTTTTGTTTTTAAATAAAGTTTAGTTTAGTTAATAAGAATTGGCTGTAGCGTGTATTTGGGTAAGATCTGAAACATTCATTAACCTGGGAGGTAATGTGTCCAATCCTTTGGGACAGAATCTTTTGTGTTATATAATGAAATAAGATTTACAGAAAATTTCTTCGTATTTGACATGGGTACCTGGATGGAGGCCTGAGGCTGGATCACTTTAAGGGAACTGTGTTGTTTGGACTTCTGAGGAACCAGTAAGGTAATAAAGAAGCTGTTTTATTCTAGCTTGGTATATCTAAGTATTGGAATCCACCATCTTTATGGGGATTGTCTGCCTCCTTCTTTGCAGTTCACCCTAATTGAGTGACCATAGCTGGCTCCCTACTAGGACTTTGGTCACACCTTCATACAGCTTAATTCTCTGACATTAAGGCTATGTCTACACTACTGCGATAAGTTGACCTACACTATGCAACTCTAGCTACGTGAATAATGTAGCTGGAGTCGACGTACCTTAGGTCGAGTTACCATGGGGTCTACACCACGGTGGGTCAATGGGAGAAAATCTCCCGTTGACTCACCTTACTCTTCTTGTCGGGGGTAGAGTACAGTGGTCGACCGGAGAGTGATCCACTGTCGATCTGGCAGGTCTTTAGTAGACCCGTTAAATCAACTGCCGATGGATCGACCTCAGAGCGTGGATCCCTGCCATAGCGTAGGCCTTCCCTCACAGTCAGGGAACAGGTAATCAGCAGATAATAGTTCTCTCCTTAGGGTGCAGCTTCAAAAGGCTGGAAGTGAAGAATTTGCATTCACCTTGTTTGGCACATTGTCAGCAGTCCTTTGAAGTTCATAACACTTCCCAGGGTTCACATCTGCCTCCCAGGCATGGTATATACAATACTGACCTATAAACATACATAACTTTTGTATTTAGTACAATGGACTCCAAAGATACTAAAACTTAATTTAACCAGGTTTTCAAGGACATTGCAGAAAATCGCCATATTAGTCACTCAGCTACTGCCACGATGGAAGCCATAGAAAAAGCTCCTGTAAACTCCATCCTTGCTGTTAAAGTGCCCCACGTTTCATAACGAGAGATAGGCGAGAACTGGGACCACATCACTCTGGGGAAGCCTGGCTTTAGGTTCAAACTTCACATCTGCCCTTTTCTTTAAAACGGGCCTGAACCAACCCTCCCACACACCCCCAAAATCCCAAACACTCCAGCCTTTGCCGAGGTGTGGCTGTGCAGCGGCATGCTGCTTGTGGCTCTCACTGCCTCTGACAGCTCCAACCGACTGCATGTAGCCTCTCCCCAGACAGATCCCACAGATCCCCTCCTATAGATATATTTTATATGTGGGCAACAGCTACAGTGACGCAGCTAGAACGCTGCAACTTCTACTTCCCCCGGTCCCCCCCAGCACCCAAGCGAAGATATTCGACCCCTCCCAGCTCTTCCCTGCCTTTCTATGGATGCGCGTGCGCAGATCTAGCTGGCGGCCGTTGAGAATGTCGGGCGCGCGGGGCGGTGGGCGCGTGGCCCCTCCCCCCGGCGGGCGCGCGGTTGCGGAGGAGGCGGTGCCTGAGTCGGCGCTAGAGGTTGTGTCGTTCCTTGGCAAGCTTCTCTGCGCAGTCGCGGCGCTGAAGGCGGCTCTCTACCTCCTCCGCAGAGTGTGTCTAGCGATGGCCTGGAAGTCAGGAGGCTCCAGCCACTCCGAGCTCATCCACAACCTGCGCAGTGAGTCTGGGGCCGGCCAGGCGAGGGAGGGGCCCCAGCGCGCACAGCCCCAACCCCATTCCCCGGCCGTTACCGGCCCATCTGCAAGACGCACGTCACATTCCGTCCTGGGCTGGGGAGAGACCAACTGTCACTGAGCGGGCCGGGGGCGGGGAGCGCCGGGGAGGAACCCGGCTCCGGGGGTGGGTTGTCCGCGGAGGGCGTGGGGCCATCGCCGCCTCTGGGTATGGGTGTTGCGGGGCACCAGCACCGCCCCGCCCCTGCGGGTGGGTTCCCGCGCAGCCAGCCTGAGGGCGGCGGCGGCTGCTGGGGATGCAGCGGCGGCTCCTCTTCCACTCCAGGCTCGGCCTAGGCTGCAGCCGCCAGGGGTGGGGGCGTGCCGTGCGGCGGCGGCGGCTGTCACCCTGACTGCCGGTGCTGCCCGCCTCGTGTCCCCTCCGCTCTGCCCCGTGCTGGCAGCCGGGGTGGGCTGTGGCTCCGGACCCAGCCCCGGCGAGGGGCGGGAGGCGCTGCCAGCGCGGGGAGCCGTTGGGTCCGAGTGACAGCGGGGGAGAGGCTGGCTGGGAGCGTTGAACGGCCTGAGGCCATTGCGGGGGGCGGTTACTTCACCGTGTCACGGTCCCTTTGTATCGGTGTCGCTGGACGCTCTCTGGCGCGTGGCTCTTAGTGGCCCTTAAATCCCGGGGGCACGGGCCGGGTTGGAGAGAAGCGGAGGTGGCGGGCGGGCGGGGGGGGGGAGTGGTTGTGGCCGCGATGCACAAGTGAAATCTAGGGCAGCGCGTTGGTAGGATTCCAGTTCCCTTCTCCTCGGGGAGCGCGGGGCTCAGCTGGTGCCGCTGGGCCGTCCAGGTTATAGGCTCCTCTGGAAAGTGCTGTGTGGCTGTTGATGTCACCCCACCTCCCCGTGCCCATCTGAGGTGCAGTTTCCCTCCCACTTTTCCCAGGACTCGCACTGCTCCTGTGTTGGGTGCGGCAACGTTGGGACTGATGCCCACAGCTGGGTTCTGTTTTAGTGACCTGCAGCCCGAGGGCGGGCTGGTTTGTGTTTGTGATCCAAATTGAGAGGAGGCAGGGAGTTAAGTTCCTGGTAGGCTTAAGTTCCATCATCTTTCATATTAGCCTTTGATTGATACATTTGTAGTGGCCCTCTCCTAGTACCTGGAAGGGGAAAGGATTTTTTCCCTCCCAGAGTCCCCTAAACATTGGGAGGTGAGGGGTGGCCCCAAGAAAGACATTTTTTCTGTAAACTGCATTAGTAGTTTGCCTCCATTGTTTTACTTCTGCAATTCTGGTTTCTGCAGGGGTGGTTGTCTTTCAATCAGTCTGTTTCATGGGGAGGGAAGAATGTAGTTTTTGGTAATATCTCCTAGCTCCTTTATTTCAGAGCCCTTTTCCTTTCTCTAGTGTTTACCTTTGTCATTGCTCATAGTTAGGCTTGGCAGAATTTGATTTTTATTTATAATTTTGATGGATATATTTATTTTTAAACACTGTTTCAATTTCATCAATGTAAAGGTTCACAGTTGTGGGAAATGATGGGGGTTGTCAGGCAATAATTATTTAATGATGATAGAAGTTGAGATTCAATAGTTAAAGCTTCATAACATTAAAACACAAATTTGCAACGTCATGTGTCAAAATATCTAAAGTAAATATCCTTAAATCAAACTCTAATAAGTTGTTAAGCAGCATTTCTCTTCCTTTCCTTCTTTGCAAACTTCAGTGATTATTGCTGGAAATATTTTTTTGTCCATTAGTAAACGTCAGTTTCACCGTACACACACTGACATTTACTGATAAAAATCTAATCCTTCCAAATTTACTCCTACCTTACCCATACTGCATTCAGCGCAGTATAGTGCTGAGATTATTTTCAGTTTCATACTGAGTACTGAGCTCTGGATAAAGCCTGTGAAACTGGCTAATTAGGAAGGCTATGAGGAGTTACAGAGGCACTGGCGCTGTCTCTTCTGCTGATGCAGTAAGCTAACACTAGGTTTGGTTATCATTTGGAAGGTTATCTTTGCAATTCTAAATGCTAAAAATGTTTTTAAATGAGTTTTGGCTCTCCAAGCGCTGATAGTCTCCTCGCTTGTCTGGGAAGCGTTTTAAAGGTAGACATGGATTTTTCAAGCCTTAAAAACAGTTCAAAAACAAAGCAGTAAACCCTGCAGGAGCATATGAGAACCTAAAGGTGAAATGGACTTCATTGCCTTGCTTTGTCTAAGGTGAGAGAAATGCAAAATGTCAAACAGTGTAAAGAGTAAACTAGCACTTCATTTGTTGGTGTATTAAGCGTGTAGTGATCCTAGAAAAAGGGAGAGGAGTTGCATATTAGTTCATAGTTCATTGATTGCTGCTTGGGTGAAGTGCTCCTTCTAGGATTCTGAACTAGTTGTCTTCCACTTTTCTCAGTCTGTTAACAAGTCCGCTATCCTCTCAATCGCTCAAGCTTACAATGTTGGGGTCATCCTAATTTCCTTCCTGTCTTTCATACCCAGGATCTTGCCAAATCATATTGCTTCACAATATAGAACACTTCCAAAATTCGCCACCTCTTCACCATTTCCACAGCTAAAAATTGGTCCCTGCCCTAGTCATGTCTCACCTAGGTTATTGCAATTTCCTTTTCAACTTTCTTCCTCTCCTCTGTATTGTCCTCTCCAAGCAATACATTATGTTGCCGCAAAAATAATATTCCTTGTTTGCTTCTCTTTGCCACATTGTGCCACTGCCATGCTTGCTGTTCAGGCCATAACCTACCCCACACATTCTCAGATCCTGACCACTAGCTTCCCATCTGATCTCTCATCAAGCTGCATCATCCCTGCGTTCAGGGTTGTGCCCAATACTGATCTCTATATCTTTGCTTGCTTGCTTCTTGTTACTTTCCCTCCTGGTTCACATTTGGAAGGTTTTCTTCATAACCCTATGAGATATCAACATAATTTAATAAATATACAATTGAAATGAAAGCTCAGATTCTGGAGTAGCTGATGACGCTTGAGAGAGATTTCTGCTTTCCCTGAATGAGTGGATTTTTCAGCCCTTGCTTTTACCAGTAACATAGGCAGGCTGTTCACAAATAATTGTCATTCTGCTCTCAGGTAAGCTAAAGATCACTTATCTGAAGATTTTGTTTCTCAGATGTTTCTCACTTAAAATCATTTCAGTGTCTTTTGAGAGCAGCAATTTCATCATTGTAGGGATTCTTCAGCAAAGAACCTTCCATCTTCTTAGTTGCTGGCAGATTTCTGAACATATTTCCTGACTTCTATGGTAATCTCTTAAGCCTTTTGTCATATTTACACTCATAAGCATATTTATGTAAAGCATTATGGGGTGCAATGTCACACCCTATGCATAGGAGCTGGAGGGGCGACATGCCGCTGCTTCCGTGAGCCACGTGGAGCCACAGCACATGGGGAGCGGGGCAAACCCCCAATGCTGGTCCCCGGTGGGAGCTTGAGGACTGGATTAAAACGTCTGCAGGGCTGGATGCGGCCCCAGACCGTAGTTTGCCCACCCCTGGGATAGGTAAGACAGAAAATATTGCCTCTATATAAATCCATGGTACGCCCACATCTTGAATACTGCATGTAGGTCTGGTTGCCCCATCTCAAAAAAGATATATTAGAATTTAAAAAGGTACAGAAAAGGGCAACAAAAATGGTGAGGGGTATGAAACAGCTTCCATATGAGGAGAGATTAATAAGACTGGGACCCTTCAGCTGGGAAAAGAGATGACTAAGGGGGAATATGGTAGAGGTCTATAAAATCATGACTGGTGTGGAGAAAGTAAATAAGTATTATTTACTTCTCATAACACAAGAACAAGGAGTCACCAAATGAAAATAATAGGCAGAAGGTTTAAAACAAACAAAAGGAAGTATTTCTTCACACAATGCATGGTCAACCTGTGGAATTCTTTTGCCAGAGGATGTTTTGAAGGCCAAGACTATAACAGGGTTCAAAAAAGAATTAGATATGTTCATGGAGGGTAGTTCCATCAATGACTGTTAGCCAGGATGGGCAGAGATAGTGTGTAAAACCAAAGAGAATTCTCCCTTCTTTTTTGTGAAAAATCTTTGACCATGTTTGTACATAAATTAAATTAAAATAAACCCAGTTTTTTCCCTTTGTTGGTTCCCTCACGTAAAAATTATTAGCTCAAACTATCAGTAAACTAGAATGAAATGAATGTCTGTCTTTGTAGTCAGATCAAGTCAATGAAATAATGCTTATTTTTTGTGTTAGTCTGTAGATCCACTTTAATCCATAATATAATCTGATAAATGGAAATAATTTTACAAATGCCTCCATGGCAGGTGACTTACCTGTGAAAATGGGTATATAAAAACAGTGTGAACCTGGGTGTGTTAATATTAAAACTTTGTGAAAATTCCAAACTTCAAATTAATGGTTTTATCAGCCATTGACAGGGTGGATTTGATTTAAATCACTAGTCAGGAAGACTCGATTTAATACTGGATTTCTACATAAAAGTGCATTCTTGTTGGTTGTTATAACCTTAATACATATTCTTCACAACTCAGAGATAGATGTAGGTTTCATATTTAGAAGGTACACACTATACATTTTTAAGCGATTTATTTTGAAAACTTTTCAGATTAGTTTTACAGCTATATCAGAAAATGAATGATTGGTTATTTCATTTACCAAAGGTAATTGAAGCAGATAGTTCACCTCTCAATGACTTCATAAATATCTCCAATTCAACAGGTTAATAATTTAATATTTGGAGGATTTTCTTGCCATGCTGTATTAAGAGGAGAACATCACCAGACAGACATTTAAATTGTTTTATTTAACTAAAACAACAACGTTATGTATTCTGGATTTTTTTCTTCAACAGCAAATGTATAATATTTTAACAAATGAAGCATATGAATTTTTGAATTTAGTTAAACATTCAAGTTTTTTAAAATCAGGTTTGTTTTTGTTAAAGTTGTTTTTAACTAAAATAGTTAAATGAAAGTAAAAAAAAAAATTAAATAGACTGTCAGCCAGGTCAACATGAGAAACTTAAAATACTGGCTTCTGCAGCTAACTCAGTCTTCACCTTCATTTTCCTGTTTGTTCATAATCTGGAAAAGGAAAGCAAGCTTTCCTGCTTTTTTCAGGTCCCAAACGATTTCTCAATTTGGAATGAATTAGTCCGAATGAAGAGAATATTCTTTCTACACTGGCAGAAGAAGCTGCTGCTGTTAAAAGTGAGATTATCACTTCAACAGTCTCTGAATCCAAGTGCTCAAGTGACTTCCACCAGTTCACTGGTGTGGCTTTCTTTAAAACATCATCAGCAAAGATATAATTCTTGAATGGTTGACCCTTAGCTCTGAAGTTTATTATAGTTGCCATATGGAGGGATGATTGCTAGATGTCTGTGTCATAGCCAACTGCTCTTCTTCAGCGGTTAAGGTTTGACCTTGGTACCAAGTATTGAGAATATTTGCAAGAAAATAAGCTGGAGATAGTGCTTGTCCTGTTTGTTTTTTTAATGTTTGTAATTTAACTCTGTCATTGCATGTTTCTCTTTTTAAGATCTCACTCAGTTCCTTCCAAATTTCAACAGCCTGAGTAATAAAACAGCTATTTCCCTGCATTTTGTTCAGGGTGACAGCAATAGGCTTCAGGGTACTCAGCATGTGTTCAACATTTCTCTTAAGCCCAATGTTGAGAACTTTGGCTGTGTGTGCATTTCCTGATGTATCAATTGTTTCTGTAAGGAAGACATTCCCTTCTTGTTGTCACACAAGCACTTACAACAGGATCATTGTGGACATTGCTCCACCCATCAAGACTCAGGTTAACAATTTCATCCTCTAGACCCTTTGCACACTGCTCAATTTCTGTTTCATACACTTTATCCAACAATTTTCCTGCGACATCTGCTCTGTTGGGTGGACTGTATCCTGGTCTTAATGACTGAACCATGTTAATGAAGTGTGGGTTCTCAAAGGGAAAGGAGAGTTGGTTGCATAAACAAACCGGGCAATTTTTTCATCAATTACCTCTTTTTGTAATCCGCTGGTTCTTATCACAAATGTATCTGTGGTTGTTTCTGGATGATGGAGATCTTTTATTTATTTATTTATTTTTGCTACAGGTGATATACTGTGGCTATGTGACATATGTGATGTGACTGAAATACTGTCATTGGCAGATAACTCTGAAACTATAGAAAATGATGGTGATCTTGAAGGTGGATAGTCTTAAGAATCCTATATGTTGAGGATAGATTCTCCTAAACAAAACAAGTCAATGCAGTTATTTAATTATTATTACCGTGCTGCTCATGTAGTATTACTCATTGCATTCACTGACACTCAGTACAACTTAGAGGTGAAATTGTAAAAGGAAGATCTGCCTATTTCAGCTATTTGTTTTATCACAACTGCATCTAAAATGATAGTACCATAGAGTAACAACTATATGAGAATTCAAGAATAGTCCAGAAGGAAGACAGGCAGAAAGAAGTATGAAATAAAAGTTTACCAACCTGAAGATCCTGCATGTTCAGACATGTTCCTTTCATCATCTTCAGTGCAGTTTCCTCCTGAGAAGGAACACTTCTCATGATGTTTCATTCAGGCAGCCAAGCCTTGAATTTTTTTGTTGCACTGTTTGCATTTTGCACGTATGCCTGTCTTACCCAGAGGTAGAGGAACTTCATTACAATATTCCCAAACTGAGTCTCTTTTATGGCCTGCTGCCATTATAGGTTTTCCCTTCTAGTGAGAGAAGTGTATGGTAGAACTCAAATCAATGAAGGCTACACTCAGAAAGATGTCAAGACATCTGGAATATGCTGCTCAAACAGTTTCACTTTTGTTTCTACTGCCTGTCCCTCCCTTCTCACATTTATCTGCAGACTTCTTCTCCTTGTCCAGAACTGCAAAACTAAGCATCTCTGATGGTATCTTCTAGACTGAGCACTGAGTCCCATTTGGTAGATAGATTAACCTAAATAATCTATACAGAAGCCCCTAGAACCCCATAAGATTGGGTCCCTAATCCATGAACTATGGGAACTCATTTATAAAACTTTTTCTTAAACATTACATGAGTGTATTGTCTAATACTATAGAATTAGAATTTATAATCCCTATTCCATGATGAGATATTTTTTGAGCTATAATGTATCTTAATTAAAACTGTCTTTAGGTTTTTTCCTCAAAAAGCATTTTATCAAAAAAATCCTATCTAAATTAAAAAAAATCCGATTTTTTTTTTTTAAATCCTTGATTTTTATCCACCCTGGCCATTGATGAAAGACAAGTTCAAGTAACATCAGGCCAATTTAAAATTAACATGTTTTCCTCTTAGTAAGGAGTTCTTCATAATTTTCATTGAAATCCAAAGTAAAATTTTTCTCCAAACAGCTACATCCTCCAAAATATACATCCAGTGATGGCAAATGGGTAAATTCACTGTCTTTTTGTGTGGGGGAAAAGATAAACAATGTTATGTAAACCATAATACAGGTCTTAAATTTATCAAAGTCCTGTTTGAATTGTTGTCTGTTAAATATTCTAATACTTTTAAGTGGTCTATACAGGATAATATTGTGGCAAAACACCTTAAATAGATGTTCAGTTCCGTTCCCTGCTCTCACTGATTATCAGTTCACATGCTTTGGTTGCTCGTTAAATTGCTTCTCTAGTACAGTTTTCACATATTGGTTTTTCTTAAAATAAAGACCAATTCTTTACCTGACGTTTAGCCCAGGGACTAAGCCTGCTAACTTGAGTGAAAATGTTTGTGCTGCCACAAACAGATTACACTCCTCCAATTTAATGGAATGAAGAAGTTGTGTTCTGCATTTAACGTCATCTTCTTACTTACACGTTTTAAAAATGTGTTAACTTACTACTTGGAGTGGCCTAATAAGAAGGAAAAAAAAAGGTTAATATCTTGTTTATCACCTGTGAAATTCATTAAATACATTAATCAAATAAGCTACTAATGCATCTTGTGCTCTTGTTATATCTTTTCCTCTTCTTGGCTTCACTTCACTTTTTTTTTTATCTGAGTTGGTTCAATATAATTTAGTGAATATTTGCTAAATACCAGTTAAATTAATAATATATAAAATATTTGATTAATTCATGTATATAGTCAAAATTTTTCTGCTATTCAACCAGCCTTAGTAATTGCACTTTTCAAAGAAAAAATAATAAATGCAACACATAACATTCTAAATACTATACATTTCAGAATTGTGGATTTGAGGGTGCGTGGCAGCACAGGCAGTTTTTCACCCAGGCTAGCAGGCTTCATTCTTGGGATACTCCATATGAGGAAGCCTGGGGATCAGTTTGGCATACTCTCTTCCCCTGCTCCCCTACATATTTTCATCTCCCATTTCTTTCTTCTGCCTCCTCATTTCTCTTGATTGCACTTACATTTTCTAATTAATTCCATCAGTATCTCACTTGCTTTTATCGAGGCATGGGTTGCAACAGTTTTGATACCCATTGCTGGAGGGAAAAAATTACTAATCACAGATCTATATGAAAGCTAGGGGGGTAGTAGGTAGAAACTGTTTAGGGATCTGGAAGAGATGCCAAACCTTTTCCTTTCCTGTTGTATCAGGCTTTGCTTAGGAGGTGTCTGAAACTGAAGCTCCCCAGCACCCCACTTACAGCTACAAAGCAGCATTTTTCTCCACTTCCTGTCTTCTGGCTTTTATGAGGATGCTGTGTGTGTCTTTGTTACTTTGCCCCTCTGCCAGCCTCCTGGCTGTCATATTTGGGGGATATCTACACTACTCTCCTTTGGTTTTCTGGGTGCTCTGAGGATATTTTTACTACCTTTCTAAACCTCTCTAGCTAGCCTTTCTTTTGGTTGCTCCTCCTCAGCGAGTAATTACAGTGTCTTCTGCTTCTGCTTCCAGCTTTCCTAAGTAGGAGTAGAGTGAAACTGACTTGATTCTTGTCAGTTCTGTGGCTGCTCACAGGATTCTGTACATAATTAAAAATGACAATATTCTGATCAATTTTCTGCATCTTGCAGTTTGAAAAAGTTATGAACAACAGACACATGGGAGCTGTCTGCACAGACAGAGGAAGACAGCACTGCATTAGCAAATACTTCTGGTTAGAAGTCTTTTTTTCATAACAGTAAGAGCTAGGACACTTTTTTGAAATAAAACTTAGATTCAGTACAAATTGGAGAGACTTGTCTGGAAAACTTTATTGCTTTCCTTGGGGAAAATTGATTTTTAAAAAAAAGTCTGTGTCTGTATCTGTACGAGTTTTTTCATGAAGTTGATAGATTTCCACTCCATACGGCTAAATTCAGTGCCTTGCATAATGACAGGTTTCAGAGTAGCAGCCGTGTAACTCGTACAGATACAGACAGACATCATCTTCCTCTCCAAATGCAAACAGATGGACATCATACCAAAGGGACTGAAGGTAAAAAATCCACTACAATCTACATACCACGCAGACTATGCTGACAGCTTGTGCCACACGCTCTCAAGAAACTGCGGAACCACCTGATCAACATCCTCTACAGCAAACAGGGAAAGATTAAGAATGAGCTCTCAAAACTGGATACTCTCATAAAAAAAACACCCTTCCACACAAACTTCCTCATGGCTGTACTTTACAAAAACTAGACAAGCCATTTACAACACACACTTTGCATCTCTACAAAAGAAAAAGGACACTAAACTTTCTAAACTACTACATGCCACAAGGGGCCACGACAGTGGTTCCCTTAACCCACTCAGCAATATAGTTAATCTATCCAACCATACTCTTAGGACAGATTCTTCTCCAGGGTTATCTCGGGGCCTCTCCTTCTGCCCCTCCACCCCCACGAACATGATACAGTTCTGTGGTGACCTAGAATCCTATTTTCAACGTCTCCAACTCAAGGAATATTTCCAACACACCTCTGAACAACATACTAATCCACAGAGACCTTCCTACCAACACTACAAAAAGAAGGATTCTAGGTGGACTCCTCCTGAAGGTCGAAACAACAGACTGGACTTCTACATAGAGTGCTTCCGCCGACATGCACGGGCTGAAATTGTGGAAAAGCAGCATCACTTGCCCCATAACTTCAGCTGGGGAGAACACAATGCCATCCCCAGCCTCGGAAACAACTCTGACATCATAATCAAAAAGGCTGAAAAAAGGAGGTGCTGTCGTCATCATGAATAGGTTGGAATATGAACAAGAGGCTGCTTGGCAGCTCTCCAACGCCGCTTTCTGCAAGCCATTACCCTCTGATTCTACTGATGGTTACCAAAAGAAACTACAGCAGTTGCTCAACAAACTCCCTGAAAAAGCACAAGATCAAATCCGCACAGACACACCCCTGGAACCCTGACCTGGGGTATTCTATCTACTACCCAAGATCCATAAACCTGGAAATCCTGGATGCCCCATCATCTTAGGCATTGACACCTGACAGCAGGATTGTCTGGCTATGTAGACTCCCCCCTCAGGCCCTACGCTACCAGCACTCCCAGCTATCTTCGAGACACCACTGACTTCCTGAGGAAACTACAATCCGTCGGTGATCTTCCTGAAAACACCACCCTGGCCACTATGGATGTAGAAGCCCTCTATACGAACATTCCACACAAAGATGGACTACAAGCCGTCGGGAACAGTATCCCCAATAATGTCATGGCAAACCTGGTGGCTGACCTTTGACTTTGTCCTCACCCATAATTATTTCACATTTGGGGACAATGTATACCTTCAAATCAGCGGCACTGCTATGGGTACCCGCATGGCCCCACGGTATGCCAACATTTTTATGGCTGAGTTAGAACAATGCTTCCTCAGCTCTTGTCCCCTAATGCCCCTACTCTTCTTGCGCTACATTGATGACATCTTCATCATCTGGACTCATGGCAAAGAAGCCCTTGAGGAATTCCACCATGATTTCAACAATTTCCATCCCACCATCAACCTCAGCCTGGACCAGTCCACACAAGAGATCCACTTCCTGGACACTACGGTGCTAATAAGCGACGGTCACATAAACACCACCTTATACCGGAAACCTGCTGACCACTATTCCTACCTACATGCCTCCAGCTTTCACCCAGATCACACCACATGATCCATTCTCTACAGCCAAGCTCTACGATACAACCATGTTTGCTCCAATCCCTCAGACAGAGACAAACACTTACAAGATCTCTATCAAGCATTCTTACAACTACAATACCCACTTGCTGAAGTGAAGAAACAGATTGACAGAGCCAGAGGAGTACCCAGAAGTCACCTACTACAGGACAGGCCCAACAAAGAAAATAACAGAACACCACTAGCCATCACCTTCAGCCCCCAACTAAGACCTCTCCAACGCATCATCAAGGATTTACAGCCTATCCTGAAGGACGACCCATCACTCTCACAGATCTTGGGAGACAGGCCAGTCCTTGCTTACAGACAGCCCCCCAACCTGAAGCAAATACTCACCAGTAAGCACACACCACACAACAGAACCACTAACCCAGGAACCTATCCTTGCAACAAAGCCCGTTGCCAATTGTGTCCACATATCTATTCAGGGGACACCATCATAGGGCCTAATCACATCAGCCACACTATCAGAGGCTCGTACACGTGCACATCCACCAATGTGATATATGCCGTCATGTGCCAGCAATGCCCCTCTGCCATGTACATTGGTCAAACTGGACAGTCTCTACGTAAAAGAATAAATGGACACAAATCAGACGTCAAGAATTATAACATTCAAAAACCAGTCGGAGAACACTTCAGTCTCTCTGGTCACTCGATTACAGACCTAAAAGTAGCAATTCTTCAACAAAAAAACTTCAAAAACCAGACTCCGATGAGAGACTGCTGAATTGGAATTAATTTGCAAACAGGACACCATTACATTAGGCTTGAATAGAGACTGGGAGTGGATGGGTCATTACACAAAGTAAAACTTTTTTTTTTTTCCCCCGTGTTTATTCCCTCCCCCCCCCCCCCCCCCCATGTTTTTGTCAAGTGCTGGAAATGGCCCACCTTGATTATCACTACAAAAGGTTTTCTCTTCCCCCGCTCTCCTGCTGGTATTAGGTCGTCTTAAGTGATCACTCTCCTTACAGTGTGTATGGTAACACCCACTGTTTCATGTTCTCTGTGTATATAAATCTCCCCACTGTATTTTCCACTGAATGCATCCGATGAAGTGAGCTGTAGCTCCCGAAAGCTTATGCTCAAATAAATTTGTTAGTCTCTAAGGTGCCACAAGTACTCCTTTTCTTTTTGCGAATACAGACTAACACGGCTGCTACTCTGAAATCTGAATTGCTTTGTGCCTGTTTGATTCCCCTGGCATCTCACTAGTTCACCAAAGATCAAAATCTATTCTACATCAAGTATCTTTTTCTGTCTCTAGTGTTTTCACTACTAGTATTCTTAACTCTTTTAATTCTCATCTCTTAACTCTCCAGGAGCTGAAATCCTGTGTGTGGTATCTTTAAATAGGAGAGTTACTTTGAATATATTTTCATGCAGCATTTATTTCCCTGTCATCTATCTACCAGTTTGCTCTCAAGATTTGGATGTTTTATTTTGAGTTGATATTTTTAGTGGCCTTGCTTGTTTTGTACTTAGGGATAACTTGTCTTGGAAAAAGTGTTCTTATTGTATATGCTTTTACTAATGGATTTTATGGGAGTTCTTTGCTTCCTGAGTGATTCAGGAACTGGCAGGGATTGTTCTAGACGGAACTAAGGTACCGGGAGTTGGTCACCTTGTGGGTGAACGATGGGTGCTTGCGTTGACGTTTCAGTATTTCAGAGATACTGCAACTGGGAGCATGCCTCCCAGCCCGAGTAGACAGACTTGAGGTCTCTTTGCTCAAATCTCTGAGCTAAACATAGCAGGTGGATGTTGCAGCTCAGGCTAGGCACCTGTGCTCTGACTCAGAGGGATGGGCAGGCTTGAAGTCTGATGGCTAGTCCGAGTTGTGGCCAGGACGGCCATGTCCACACTGTTTTTGCTCACTACATTGATCAAAGTCAGCACAAGTCTGTCTGCCGGGGCTGGGAGGCATGCTCCATACAGCAGTGTCGGCACACCCTGAAAGGGCCAAAAACGTTAGAGCTTCTGCCTTTCTCTTACTGTGAGCCTGGAGCCTCAAGAAAGGGAAATCTGTGATACCTTCAAAAACTCAAGATTGTTATAAAACCAAAACTTGTTTTTCCTTAATTATTAATACTGTGGCGCATTTCTCCCCAAACCTTCTGCTACTATTACCTGGTGATTAATAAAATCTTTTGACATGTTAGCCTGGGCTAACTATAATACTGTACAGTGGATACCATTTGAAAAATGGAGTAGCATTCTGTTGAGGAATTGCAGGCCATTATATAAATCAGTGTTCCTTTTTTATAATTCAGATCAAAATATTTATCAAGAGGGAGCATTATCTAGTAGTTTGTCAAGGAGATCTAATTGCTATTCCTGGTTCTCCTGCATACTGTCTGAATTTGGGCATGTCACTTACAAAAGGTCAGATTTTCCATTTATAAATTGAGAATAAAATAATCAGGCTTCACATAACTAACATTCATAAAGCATTTTTGAGATTCCCCTGAATGGAAGGTGCTGAAGAAATGTAGAATATATTTCCAGTTTGTAGCAGTTAACTCTTTGAGTGCATGTGCATATCCGTGTAGGTGGCTGCAGCAAACTTGCTAACATTCCATCATTTTTTAATTAAAATAGTTTTATTTAACTGGTGACCTTAGCCCTACTTTCTCTCAATTGGAGGCTTCATGCTCAACATTAAAATCTCAAACAAGAAATCAATATTTGGGATTTTTCCTGTGCACTCATGTACCTTATATCTCAGAAGCTCCTCAATACCCATGCAGTGATGGAGTTGTCTAATTCAATGGGAATATGGATATTTCTCACCCCTTACCTGTCTGTCATACACTAGTGTTTTGTGTGTTAGGTTTAGTTATAACTGATCTGTGGAACTAACAGTTTGTTGTGATAGCAGGATAATGGCAGCTCAGCAAATATATGAACTTCCCTGTCCATATGGATATTTTGCAGTAATATTCCCAGAATAAAAAGTTGTGTGCAGGTTTGGTAGCACTTTGAGTCTTACTTTAATACAGAATCAATGAAGTATACAGTTCATAATGAAGTCAAAGTGCATTATATGTGTAATGGAGAAAAGAATTTTAGCTAGGAAGCCATCTGAAACAGAGAAGTATTCTAAATAAAGAATAAGATTATATAAGACATTGCTTTTGGGATCTTTGCCACCATGCTTTGATGGTATATTTTCTGTTTGCTGCGTTACTTGTTCTTTCACATCTACAGAAACTTTTTTTGTTGGGCAAGTTTTGTTTTGCTGTTTAGGTGCTTCCTTATAAGGACGTTTTGCTCTTGATTTGAAAAACTGAAGTAACTTTAATAAGAACAGTCCCATTATAAGCTTAAGAATTTGGGTTTCGATTACTAGATCTTGGGTATAATTTTCAAAAGCGCCTATTACATGAGCCCAAGTCCCATTTTCAAAAATGGCTTAGGTGCTTTTTAAATTTTTACCCCTTGTTTAATGTGAATAGCTTCATAGAGCATTTCATTTTAAAAAACATTTGTTTTTGGTTTAAACTGTATACCTTTTTGTTATGTAAGTGACTGACTGTGAAGTATGCTGTTTATTCCAGTTGTTTGTAAGTTACTTTTATGATTACATGAATGCTTTTTCAGAACACTAAACAAAACAAGGCTAAATAATCATTTAGCAATAAAGAACTTGATCACAAGTTAAACAAAAATTTTATTGAGTGAACTGGTAATGTACATGAATGTAAAATGGCAAAAGCATTTACAATTCAGTTGGGAGAGCAACAAAGATGTAACTGTTCTGATGTGAATACTCGTGTGGGCTGGCTAAGACCAAATGTCAGAATCCTAACGATGTAGGAGTTTCTTTTAAGGGGAACATTTTTCTCAAGACAAATAGTGAAACAGCACTTGAAAATAAATTACAGTTTGTCAAATAGGCAAATATATTGTAGTTTACCACTTGTAAGTGGTCTTATTCCTTCCTGTGTATGTAGAGGAACCATAAATTGTTTGTTAGCAGAACAATGTACTTTATGTTCAGTATTAAATGAGAGATTTACAATATTCTTTCGGGAATGCTAAAAGTATGCGACGAGTTCCATTTTTCCAGGGGGATGGTTGGAGGAAGGAGAGGGAGGCAGATCTTTGAAAAATGAATATGTAATATTTAGCATATTACAAAATTGAAAGCATTTTATTATAATTAGAAAAACTTGTGGTGTAGCTCAAAATTCAATGTGTTACATACTGGTCAAAGCTTAAAATGAAGCATAGTACAGGTTAAAGTATGCATAACAAATGATTTCTTGCAATTTATGAATTCATTTATTTTACATTTTGTGTCCTTGCATAGACATATCTTTATAAAAAAGGAATCATGCTTTCAGTTTTTTGTAAATAAAACTCTCCTTTTTTTAGAAAATGGAATAATCAAATCAGATAAAGTATATGAAGTAATGTTGGCCACAGACCGTTGCCACTATGCAAAATGCAACCCTTATATGGACTCTCCTCAATCAATAGGTAAGAGAGCATCTATCTAAAATGTCTATCCTTACTTTTATAACAGAGAGTATGAGTTCAGCATGTGTGATAAGAATATGAAAGTATTTTATTTTAAAGAACTGCCTGAAAAGTTTATATGGGACCATTTTTAGTTCCTCACTATTAGCTGATCCAGCCTCTTTTAGTTTGAAGATTTGGCTAGTGCAGACTTCAGTAGCTCATTTACTTAGTGACGCCTCTCAAAGTTTGCAGTTTAAAGTGTTGACATTACTGTATAAAACTCTAAATAATTTGGATCTGGTTACATTAGAGATGTTCTTTCTCTTTGTATGATACTGCAGTTGAGATCAGCGGATGTGAGTCTGACCTAAACTTGACTTAAAAGGGAATTAAAAAAAAAAAAAATAAGAAGGGACTGCTGGCAGGGCATTTTTCAGTGAAGGATCATGAATTCTGGAACTTGCTTGCTCCCACCCAGACCCTTTAATTTTTTTTCCTTTTGGGAAATGAATCAAAGTGTATCTATTTTTTCTTCTCTTTTTCAGCTTTTATATTGGTTGATGGTGGGAGTTGTTAGTAGTACTTATTATTGATTAGTCCATATTGAGCTTTCTTTATATTTGTACATAAACCAACTTCGTTTTGTGTGCATCTTAAAAATCAAATTAAAAATTGACTTGATGTTCCCTAAGTGTTAATGCATGCAATACAATTCTCCCTCATTCATTCCCCTTATATATACGCATGCTGATTTACAGGCAAACGGATACGGTCCCTACGTCAGGGAGTTTGTAATCTGGTGCAAAAACACATAGAAAAATTATGAACCAGGATTGGCACATGGGGAGTAACAGTGGAAAGAGAAAACGCTGCTCTTCGGATGTAAATGTTGCATAGGCAGCTTTCATGCAATATAGCTTTACAAAAGTAAAGGTTTGTACTAAACTAAAAATAAGATGCTAAATGAAATAGAGTTTGGAAAGATAGAAACTTTCATCTTTCTCAGTACCCCTCATTGCTGTATGTATTGACCAGTTGAGGAAAGTAGCAGAACTTTTTTCTTCACTTTAGAATTGGGCATGTCAGACCTTCTTATATATTAGTACTGTATTCAAAACCACAATACAGCTACACAGCTAGAGCAGCTGTAGTGTCTCATTTGAAAGCTTGCATATGTGATGGTTCATACATAAGTCGGATAGGAATGTTCTAACATTGTTAGCTCAACTCTTACATCAGTAGGTTTACCTCTTTCTTGTTTTACAGGTTTCCAAGCAACTATCAGTGCCCCACACATGGTAAGCATTAGATTTATAACACAGAATGGTTAGTGAAGATGATTAGCAATCTAGTCATTCTCCAGAATAAAAGTATACTTATTCTAACAACTTTCACTATCTATTGGTAATAATGTTGTAAACTACTATAATATTGCCTGTACTTCTGTCTATCATTATATGTGAATTCAACCAGGCAGAATTGTTGTAATTTATCTTTTCTTTTGTCAAGAGAAATTGTACTGAGATGTGAGACTTTTGCCTAGTGATTTGAGACCCAGACAGTTCATGGCTGAGTCTTAACAAGTAAACACTAGGAGATATTTCAGTGCAGTGATGTTGTATCACAGATACTAAAGTATTCTCAGATAATTTATTTCATTATTTGAAATTAAGAATTAATGTGGGTATATTTAGCCCTTATAGTATTTTTATTTGAGAAATAAAGTTTGTGGGAAAGAACAGTAAACATTTTCATAGCTTATGCTCCATTTGTCTTTCCCTAAAGTTACCTATTAGAATTCAAAGGGTAGGGACTAATTCAAACTATCTATTTTGAAACATTGGCTTTTTTATATCTGAAAAAGTTAATATTTTTTTCAGAGGTATATACCAAGAAGTGAAGAAATCACAACAATAGTAGCTATGTTGTTGTTCTTCGAGTGCTTGTTCATGTCAATTCCAATCAGGTGTGCGCGCGCAGCATGCATGGTCGTCAGAAAGTTTTCCCTTAGCAGCTCCTGTCAGGTCAGCTGTGGATCCCCCTGGAGTGGCGCCTTCATGGCACTCAGTATACGACCCTGCCAACCTGGTCCCCCTTCAGTTCCTTCTTACCGTCCATGATGGCTGTTGGAACAGTGCTCACTTGCTCAGCAAGTGCTCCCTTAGCGTTCTTCTGTTAGTCATTACAATTTATAGTTAGAGTTAGTTAACAGTAGGTTGGGAGCAGGATCTCTCCCCAGTCCTGAACTCCCCTCGGGCTCTGGGGCATCCCATGAGCCCAAGGCATTAAACGCTGCAGTGCTTGTAATAAACCTATGCCCATCAGTGACTCCCCCGACTCTTGTCTAAAGTGTCTGGGGGGAGTGCACCAAACGGAAAGGTGCAAAATCTGCAGGGCTTTTCAGCCAAGAACGAAAAAGGAGCATGATTTCTGATTAAAATAACTATTAATGGAATGTTCCAGCATCCGTATGCGACATGGTACTGAGGAAGGACTCTACCACAAGAGACACTCAGCACTGGCGCTCCCTAGCACCGCACCCAGGGATAGTAGCCTGGCACTGCTCGACTTCCCTGGTGCCGCACGAGAGACAGAAGAAGGCCAAAAGAGGGCGCTTGCCAGCCCCGATATCTGCAGGACTGTCGGGATGCATGGTGCACCCCAGAAAGGACCTGGCACCAAGTCAGCACGAGTCAGTGCCATTGACTTCAGAGCCCCACAAGGGACCATTGAGTCCGGCACTTAGTGACTCTCTGGCAGGGCAGTGCCAGGTGGAGGTGTTAGAGCCACCCTCCACTCCGGATACTTTTGAAGCCACCAGAGACCTTATTGTGATGATGGCTGCACAGACCCCTGCTCTGAGGGACAAGGCTCCGGTGCTGATAAGACTGGTACTGTCTACAGGCAAGCCTGATACGATGCAGCGCTCACAGTCCCCAGCTCGGCAGCGTACCTGGCACCGCTCTCAGTTGCCTTCACTGTGGCACTGCTTCCCGGCACTGAGCCCCACGAGAGCGTCTCTGGCGACGTGACGCTCCCCCTCCTCGGCACTGAGGCCAGGCCGGCACAGATCCCCAGCGCCAGCAGAGGACCGGCACAGACCTGCGGTGTTGTCAGAGGACCGGCACCAGGCCTTCATCCTCGATTGCTGGCACTGGATACCTGCTATCGATCCCCATCACCAGATCCCAGGCACCGGTTCCCCACCTTATCACGGCACTGGTCGTCGGTGCATGGGCCCTCAGCATTGCCGTGGTCCTCACAATCGGGATCCGCTTCCTCTGAGTCTGATGCCGATTTGTACTACTTGAGACGTAGTCCCAGAGGCAATGAAGGAGGGTGCCACCGGCCTGGCAGCTGCAGCCCCAGCACAGTGGCCCTTTTGGACCCCCTGGGCTTACCATCAGGCCCAAGGTACCTTTTCAAGGGGGTCGAGATTGGTAGCATCAGAACACCGGCCACCCCACTCTTCTAGGGACAGGCCTACATCTCAGGGATCTGAGGCTACTCTGTCCTAACCACCCTTCAGGCTCCAGTCGTGGAAGAGGTGACCCCCAGCACAGGACCAGCTGCAGAGTCAAGCTACAGCATTCCACAAGGGCGTGCACTGATGAAGAGGAGGTCAGGGAGCCGGAGGGGCAGGACGACCCAGTACCCCCTCTGGCCACCTCGTCCTCTTCCCCTGATGAATCTGTGAAGAGGGAGTCCGCTTCGGGCCCTCCTCTGACCATAGGGCACATCAGGACCTCCTTAGGTGGATTGCCCGCAACATGGGGTTGCAAGCGGTGGAGGTGGTCGAGGCCGAGGACCCCATGGTGGACATTCTCACTCCCGAAGTCCATCGCTGGTAGCTCTGCCTTTGATCAAAACAGTTTAAAACAATATAAAGACCTATGGCCAACCCTAGCCTCAAGTCCGCCGACCGCCAGGGGTGTGGAGCACAAATACTTTGTCCCTTCTAAGAGCTATGAATACTTATTCTCACACCCGCAGCCATGCTCTCTGGTCGTGTCTGTGGCTAATGAGAGAGAGCGTCAGGGACAGCAAGGACCAGCCCCCAAATCTAAGGAGGCAAAAAGGATGGACCTATTTGGTAGAATGGTCTATGCCACTGGGAACCTCTAGCTGAAGATAGCTGACCAGCAAGCTATCCTCAGTAGGTATAACTTCAATTCATGGTCCTCCATGTTTAAGTTCAAAGAGCTGATCCCTGTGGACTCTAGGGCTGAATTATCCACCATCATAGAGGAAGGGAAGGCAGTAGCTCGGACCTCTCCGCAGGCGTCCCTAGTCTTGGCAGATTCTGCTGCCATAGCCATGAGGAGAACATCATGGCTTTAAGCATCGCAGAAGTGCAGCAAACCCTGGAGGACCTTCCTTTTGAGGGCACGGGGCTCTTTTCAGAGCAGACACCAAACTGCACAGCTTGAAAGACTCTAGGGTGACCATGAAGTCTTTGGGAATGCATATGCTGGCAACCCAACAACAACAACGCTCATACCTCCTCGGCCGAGGCAGGATTTTTATAGACGAAGGGGCAGGAACAGCAGGCAGAAACCTTCCTGCTCCCCTTCAGGGCACGGTCATAGCTAGTCTAAGCCTTCATCAGGCTCTAAACAGGCCTTTTGAAGATGGACCCGAGGATGGCACATGTGCCACAACACCTGATCCTTACCCATGTTTTCTGAATCATCTATCCCACTTCTACTGTGTTTGGTCCCAAATAACATCGGACCGCTGGGTTCTTCTGGTAGAAGTGGGATATTCTCTCCAATTCTACTCTTCCCCTACGTCCCACCCCTCCTTCCTTGTCCCTCTTCAGGGACCCCTCTCACAAACAGCTGCTTATCCAGGAGGTGCAATCGCTCCTCACTGTAGGGGGAGTGGAGGAGGTTCCTCAGGAGCAAAAGGGCAAGGGTTTTCTACTCCCGTTATTTCCTAATCCACAAGGCAAAGGTGGGGGTCTTGGACCCATTTTAGACCTGCGAGTACTCCACCAGTTTATGCTGAATTTGAAGTTCTGCATGGTCTCCCTGAGCATGATCAGACCTTCCCTGGATCTTTGAGACTGGTACACTGCCCTCAATATGAAAGACGTGTACTTTCACATAGCCATTCGACCTGTGCACAGACGTTTTCTCTGGTTTGCGCTCAACCACAAACACTATCAGTTCACGGTCCTCCCATTTGGTCTGTCGACAGCCCCCCAAGTATTCACCAAGTGCATGTCAGTTGTAGCAGTCTTCCTCTGGAGGAGGCAGGTGCAGGTATAGCCATACCTAGATGACTAGCTGCTCAGGGGCCATACCAGGGAGCAGGTAGAGTCTCATGTATGATTGGTCAGGTCCATTTTCCAGAGTTTGGGACTCCTCCTCAACGTGAACAAGTCAACCTTATCACCGACCCAAAGAATAGAATTCATTGGAGCGGTGCTGGACTTGGTACAGGTAAGGGCGTTCCTGCCAGAGACTCGTTTCCAGGCCATGACAGACATTATTCGACGCTTCAGGCGGTACCCAACCACTACCGCAAGGGGATGCCTGAGTCTCCTGGAACACATGGCAGCCTGCATGTACGTAGTGGGGCATTCCAGAATGAGGCTCGCCCAGATATACCGACCGGGGAGCTACAGGCTGGACTCGGTAGTGATGGTGCCAGGACACATACTTGAGTCCCTACAGTGGTGGCTTAACCCTCAGATGGTACGTGAAGGTGTCCCCTTCAACAGTGCACTGCCCTCCTTGTCCCTAGTAACGGACGTGTCAGATCTGGGTTGGGGGGCACACCTGGGAGATCTCCGAACACAGGGCCTGTGGTCGCGGGATGAGCTCTTCCTTCATATCAATATCGGAGAGCACAGAGCAGCAACTGGCATGCCAAACTTTCCAGTCCCAGCTACAAGGCCAAAGCGTGGCCGTGATGATGGACAACACCACTACTATGTTCTACATCAACAAACAGGGTAGAGCCCGTTCTTCCCCCAATGTCGAGAAGCCCTCCCAACTATGGGAGTTCTGCATATCCCACTCCATTCACCTGGAGGCATCCTGTCTCCCAGAAGCACAGAATGAGCTAGCAGATCACCTCAGCAGATCGTTCTGCAACCATGAATGGTCCATCTGTACAGATGTTCTTCATCCCATCTTCCAAAGGTGGGGATTTCCACCTCATGTATGTCCACCCCCCCCCCCCCCCCGGTCCCACTCATACACAAGGTGCTGCTCAAGATCTTCTTGCCCCAGCATGGCCCTGTCAACATTGGGACACCATGCTTCTGGAGCTGTCAGTGGACACTGATCGTGCCCTGATCTGATCACTCAGGACCATGGTCGCCTCCACTACCCAGACCTCCAGTCCCTCTTCCCCATGGTCTGGAAGCTTCCTGGTTAAACCCCATGGAGCTTATATGTTTGGAGTCGGTAAGGGAGGTTCTACTTGGCAGCAGGAAACCTTCCACTGGGGCTACTTATCTAGCCAAGTTGAAGAGATTCACTTGCTGGTGTGCCCAGCAACACACACCTCAACTCCAGGCATCTATACCATTCATCCTGGAGTACCCTCTGCATCTCAAACAGCAGGGCTTAGCTGCGGCATCTGTCAAGGTGCACCTTGCTGCTATCTCAGCCTTCCACCCAGGAACGTCTGGATGCTCCGTGTTCACTAACCCCATGGTAGGACGTTTCCTCAAGGGCTTGGAATGTCTATAGCCACAGATTAGGCAACCGGTTCCTGCATGGGGACCTTAACCTGGTCCTCAGCTTTTGAACCGCTGGCTACTTGCTCCCTGCTCTATTTGTTGTGGAAGGTGTCCTTCCTGGTAGCCATCACATCAGCCAGGCAGGTGTCTGAATTAAAGGGTCTGACCTCCGGCCCACCCTACACGGTCTTTCACAAGGACAACGTGCAGCTCAGGCCTCACCCAACCTTCCTTTCCAAAGTAGTGACACAATTCCACGCTGGTCAAAACATTTTTCTACCCATCTTCTATCCTAAGCGTCACATCAGTACCCAAGAGCAGAGGCTGCACTCACTGGATGTTCGGAGAGCGCTAGCATTCTACATCGAGCACACAAAAGTGTTCAGGAAGTCAAACCAACTGTTCGTGGCGGTAGCAGACTGGATGAAAGGACTCCCGGTCTCATCTCAAAGAATGTCTTCCTGGATCACATCCCACATCCGCACATGTTATGAGTTAGCCAAGATCCCAGTCCTAACTCTCTTACAGCACATTCCACAAGGGCACAAGCCTCGTCAGCTGCGTTCCTGGGCCAGGTCCTGACACAAGAGATCTGCAGGGCAGCAACTTGGTCATCGGTGTATACGTTTACCTCTCGCTATGCCATCACCCATCACACCAGAGATGATGCAGCATTCGGCAGGACGGTGCTCCAATCAGCGATTTCCTTTAACCCAGAGGTGGGGTCGGAGTTGAGCTTGGGAGTCACCTGATTGGAATCAACGTGAACAAGCACTCGAAAATATGGTTGTTCACCATAACACCTTCTTCGAGATGTGTTATTCACGTCCATTTCAATACCCACCCTCCTTCCCCTCTGTCGGAATAGCTGGCAAGAAGGAACTAAAGGGGGGGGTCGGGTTGGCAGGGTCATATATTGAGTGCCATGAAGGCGCCAGTCCAGGGGGCTCCACAGCTAACCAGATGGGAGCTGCTAAGGGAAAACTTTCCGACGACTGTGCATGTGGCACGCGCACACCTGATTGGAATATATGTCAACAATACATCTTGGAAAAACAACAGTTATGAGAAGGTGAGTAACTGTTTTTTCCAGAATCTTAATGTAGATTCGTGTTTCTCACACTGTACTAAACTTACCACTGGTGGCACATGTCCCACAAACAGAGGATATGCAAGTTTCTTTAAACAGAAAGGTAAATATAATATCAGAATAAGAATCTATTATAACTACACTGATTAGAATTATGTAAGTAATGCACCAAGTATTTCTGAATTCTTAGTGGAACATTAAGCTTTTAAAAGTTTGACAACAGCTAGTCTGCATAACAGTAAATTTCAGCATTGCAGTATTGAGTAGTGGTTAGAATACACCTCTACCCCTACATAACGCTGTCCTCGGGACCCAGAAAATCTTACTGCGTTATAGGTGAAACTGCGTTATATCGAACTTGCTTTGATCCACCGGAGTGCTGCTTTACTGTGTTATATCCGAATTCATATTATATCGGGTCGCGTTATATCAGGGTAGAGGTGTACTTTTGTTCTTGCCTAACTCAATAGGCTGATGAGATTTTGTTCTAAAAAATGAAGTCTCCTCTCAAAGGTGATTGGAAAAAGGAAAATGTATATATGGGAAAGCAGGGTAGGTTTTTAACAGCCTATACTCTAAGCTACATTGCTGTTGGTACCTGCTACAAATCAACAGAATCATGAAGCTACTTAGAGCTACAAAATAACAGTTAAAATTTTTTCCTATGTTCCATATCTTCCCATTTTTTGTTCTCCTTTCTAAATAAATGCTACTTCTGTTTTAACTCATCAGTTTACTATTAAGACTAATTAATTAGTTTTCTTCAATGAAAAGATAAACACTGCTATTGTGACTGACCTCTAAAACTAGTTTCATAATTTTCCTGGGAGTCTGACAGTCTAGGTGAGACATAGCAATTGCCAAGACTAAATTCAGAGTTGGGTTTTGTGTCCTGAAAGATATATAGGTCTTTATATATTACATTGTTCAGAAATGTAGTTGGGGAATGGGAAGGAGTATTCCTTCACTATCAGTATTCCTGTGATGGGGTAGAGAAGTGAAAGGACTAGACAGGGATGGATCCTCCCACCCTGCTCCTGTGCTGCACATGGAATCCCTACTATGGGGTGGGGGTGGGGATAAATCTGTGGTCTCCTGAAAATCCTGCCCCTCATGCAGAAGAACCACCCTAGTTCTGCTTCAAGAAGGCTTTTTACACACACGGAGGAAGTGGGAGAGTTTGCCCCTTACTGCACAAAACAGATATTTGACTTGTGAAAAGATTGATTAGTCTTGAAAGAATCTTATACACGAGGGCTGTTCAATTAGATTGCTGATGCATTAGAACCATAGCTTAAACGGAGAACATGCTAGTGTAAATATAAAAATTATAGTCATCTGGAGAAATCTGAAGTTCTAAATATTTGACGTTGTTGTGACAATATCTTCAGCAAAAAGATTGTTCACTTTCCATGTTGATGGGTAATCTCAAATTAAATTTATACAGTATTGAAATCTTATACCACACCAGTTGTAGTATAAATACCTAGATGCAGATTTTTGTAACAAGAGTATATATGTTGGTCATGTTAATGATTGCTGAAGTAGAGCCATAATCTCTTCTACTTTCAGAGGCTTTTCAGGTCACCTTTACTTGTGGGCTTAAAATAAAAGAATGGGTAGCCTTCAAATTCTTTCTTGTATTTGATCGAATTGCATGTGGCCAACTTTAAATATGGCTTTGTGGAATTGCATGTGGCCCCGGGTTCTTGCATCTGCTTAGTTCAGTGCAAAGTGAACTGAAACTAATTGATTGGAGAAACCCTCTGGAGAATTCCCTTCTGTAGGGGGAATCTCTGGTTACTGTAAAACTATGCTGTCTTCTGTGCCTGCTCTGTCTTCTTCCACAGGGCTGAGCTGCTTAGTATGAGGGGGGGAAAAGGGTAGTAGAGGGGGTGGCAGAACTAGGCTCCACTTTTCCTAATTTGCTGCAGTTAACATTAGGAACATTATGCCAGTAGTATGAATAAAAGTTGCCCCTTTTGCTTTAATTAGGGCTGGTCCGAAGAAAATCAGGGAGCAGTGGTTGGCTTCCTGCCAGCCCCTTCTCTGCTGTACCTGAGCTGTGTACCAATGCAGCAGAGAACTCAGCTCATAAAATATGGCATTATATGGACCTCTTAATTATGGATTTAAAAACAAATGATAGGATAACATTGCTCATCCTGTAATAATCCAAAAATGAATGATTTTTTTTGTCCCATATGCTTTGCTTTGTAAGTTTTTGGTTGATACAAGGTGGCATGTTAGGTGTGTGGCAGCCATCAGGGAGCTCTTTATGGCTTCTTTATTCTGACTCTGTGTTGGTGATGTATAGGCTAGAGCAACCTATGGGCTGCTTCTCTCGTATTCCAACTGTCAAATAGTTTCCAAGAGACTCTGCAAGCTTAGGATAGCTGGAGCATAGCTGACTTTAACCACCACCTGTGCCAGCACACTTCCTTTGTATGTTGCAGAATTCTCAACTGACTACATCTTTCTGGCCTTTACCATTAGAGTGTTACAAAGGGTCTGGAATGCAGTGCAGAATCTGTACCAATGATTTTTATTTAAAAGACCATATGCTACAGACCTAAAAATAGTGAGTTGGCATAGTCTATATTTTGTTGTTAGAGGAAACAGTTGGGAACAATGTGTGTTAAAGTTAGATGGAAAAGCATCAGAATAATTTTCTTGCTGTCGTGGAGAAGAACACTGACATTAGTTTCCTATAACAACACTGGGTTGTCCTGTATAACCTGAAATCTCTGAAAAAGTGAATATGCAGTGGGTAAAATGAAGTTTTAAAATACATGCCCTTTTGTTTTTTTGTCAGCATGCGTATGCTCTAGAACTGCTATCTGAACAGTTACATGAAGGAGCCAAAGCCCTTGATGTAGGATCTGGAAGTGGAATTCTTACAGCATGTTTTTCGCGGATGGTGAGCAACCTGTTTTAACCACTTGAACCAACAGAAATTTTTCAGTCTGGATAAATATTTCATGTTCTGGTTAAATTTAAAAGAAAAAATAACAGTATAAATGTACAATCTCTTGATTTCTAGCAGCTGAATCTTTCTTTAGGAAACTGGAACCATTTAGGAACCATTGAAATTTCCCTACCATATCAGAAAACTGAACATGTAGTTTAGTATCCCGTTGTGATGATGGTTAATACCAAATATTTCAGAATAAGGCGCAGTAAATCTCACAGTGGACAACCAAGGAATAACCTGAAGGGAAGTTTCTTCCTAACCCCAGTCAGTTAGCAGTTGTCTTATAGTCTGAAGTATGAGGGTTTACTCCTGGGGGAATTCTGTGCCACTGTGCATGCACAGAATTCGTGTCCCGCACAGATTTCTTTGCTTCCCTGCAGAAAAATGACTTTCTGATGGGGATGCAAAGGGAAGCCACAAGAGCGGTCACATATCCCTTCTCAGCAGCGTGGGTGCGTCATTTTGGGTGCCTGGAGCACCTGGTGGAGAGGTAAATCACTGCAGGAAGGAGGGGGGACCAGAGGATGGCCTGTCCACCCAACCCCCATGCATCCAGGCCCCCCCATACCTGGACCCCCTGTCCTTAACACCCCCGCACCTGGCCCTCCCCAGTCGCACCCTGGCTGATGGCTCCTACCCTGCGCCAGTCTCAGCTGCTAGTCCTGGCTGGGCTGGGGCTGAGGGAGGAGCACACTTCCCCTGCATGAAGCGGCCTGTGCCAGCTCATACTCACCCCCAGAAACCTCCCCTGGCTCTGCACTCCCCCCCCCACCCCGCTTCCTGCTGCCACTGCTCCTCAGTCACTGGGGGAATGGTCACCTTAAGGGGAGCTGTTCCCCCTTCCGACGAACCCCCATGCATCCGGACTTTCCCCATGCCTGACCCCAAGCTCAGACCCGCCCCCCCCTTGCATCTGAAACCCCCCCCACACACACACACCCTGATGAGTCCCACCCCAATGCACCTGGACTACCCCACGAGCCCCCCACATGCAGACTGTCACCCCATGAGCCCCAATCAGCTGCATCAGGATCCCCCTGCTGAGCCACCAAGACCCACCCCCGCCATGCCCCAGACCCCCACACGCTCCTGCTTCCTCCCGCTGAGGCTCAACCACCCTCACCTGGACCCCCCTTGTAGAGTCCCATAGACCCTGCACCTGGACTCCTTCACTGAGCTGCCCACATATGTTTTGCCCCACACAGAACCCTCTCGCCACACACCTGGATCCTCCACACTTAGATCGTGCCGGACAGGGCTGGCCCTAGACCAAATGGTGCCCCAGGTGAGGAGCATCTTCAGCCCCCGCCTCCATTTATTAAACTTTAAAATACCTTATTTTTTTATTGCATTTGTAGCCCGTTTCATGTCTTTGCACGATTTGCATGCATGATTTATCTGTTATATAAGATGATAAATTTGTGCGTTAGGATATGTAATTCTGTATTTGTCATATATAAGCAAATAAAAATTTTGTTTTCTCTAAGCTTATACAAACTTTTAAATTTCAGAATAACTGAAATGTACTAACATCAAGAAATTGAACTGTGCACCAACATTGGGTGTACCAGTATTAAATAGTGTTACAGTAGGTGACAGCCTTAGAATGTTAACCCTAGTTCTTTAGTTCAAAAGGTCGCTTTTCTCACCTTTGCCCTCGTGAAGTGAAGCACAGCGTCAGAGATTCAAAGACTGGCCAGTGGAATTTTCAAGCGATAAAATAGCAAGCTATGTCAGTCTCTCGTCAGCTTTGTTGATCGATGATTTGTTTTAAAGAGACTGAGCTTTGTAAAGCTGCGCTCATCATTCACGGCTGTGACTGGCAGCATGAGCAGAATATCAAAGCTATCTATGCATTTGGAAAAGTGTCCTTTAGCTCTGCATCATGAATGAATTGGAAAACTTGGAGTGGAGAGTGCTTCCCGTGTGGCAAAATGTGATGGATGTTGTTCAGTTTGACCGAGGTCTTTATCATTGACGTCCAAACATTCCCCATGTGTTAGTGTCCAGTGAAGGTCTATATAATTGTTCAAGTATGTTCCTGTCTGCTGTTGGTAGCTTACTAAGGTCATACAAAAAACTCCAGGTCTCTTTGTGGTGCTTCATTTGTCCAAATCTTTCTTCAGTAGACACTTGAGTAATGTTGACCATCGAGCAAAAAAAACTTCCTCTTGAATTTTTCTTCTGAGCTTCTCATCAGCTCACCTATGTAACATCCAGTTTACCTTCTTTATACTGTTCATTAATGTACATACTACTCTTGTGTCCCCTCTTATTAATCTCCTCTCTAAACGAGGTAATGTCTTCATATGGACATTCTGTGCTTCTAATAACCTGTTTCAAACCCCTCTATTTCATCTATATCCTTTTTTTGAGATAAGGTGACTAGAACTAAACACACTGTTACCTGATGGGGGCATGTCTGTGACTCATGTAATAGTATATTATCAGTTCCACTCCCTCTGTATCCTAACCTTTTCGTTTGCTTTTTTGATTGCTGCTGTGTTTAAGTTCTTCACTCACCTCTCTGTGGTGACACTTTGTCTTTGAGAAGTAAGTTAGTTTGGAATCCAGCAGTCTGTAAGAGTACAAGGAATAATTTGCATTAATGCACATAGTCTTTGTTTCCCATCACCAAGTCATCTTTGGTTAATCTGCTATTCTTCTACTTCATAGTTAAACTGGGTGCAAGTGTTATGCTGTGATTGGGTAATAAGTTGTATTAGGTTTTTATCTTCAAGTTAAATTAAAAAAAACCTTAGCTTCTATTAACAATTTCTATTTCCTATTGTCCACTAATGGCTAATTAAGTTGTTTACTCCCAGTCAACCTAAACCAGACTTTGTTGGTGTGTACAACTCAGTAGCTAATAATTTAAAACTACAATGCCCAAGTGGTCATTTTTTGTGTTCGGAAGGAACAAGACTTGTGAACCAAATCTTCAAAAGAGATGACATGAAAAAGAAGTCAAATTATGGCTTGTCTTGAAGATGTGTGGAATCTTTATGCCTAACATTGCTTTTTTCTCTCCTGTTACACTGATGTGCTGTTAAGATTTTTTTTGTTCTGTACAATGTTAGCAGATTAATATGTTTTTTTGTTGGTGTTAAATCCTGAAGAGTGTGTGAAAATAGTATCCATTGCATAGCTGTGGCCCTAACTTCTCCTCCAAGTGTTGGCGGCAACAACAACAACAAAGACTTCCTGAGATGGCCGTCTTGTGAGGGAACTGTATCTGCTAATGATGGGCATATCAAATGTGTCTACTGTCTCAGGGAGTCTCTCACCCCTGGAAAATATGATTTGCAAATTTACATCCTGGACCCACAAGGACAGAGAAACAAAGTTGCCAGTCTTTCTGTTAAATAAATCTATGGAGCTGGCATTGGATCCTGGCTATCTGAATCCCCCTGTACGCTCCTCTCCAAAAAGTGCAAATGCGGACTTACTGCATGGAACATTGTTTTCCAGGCAAAGTTGATGAAAATGGAGAAGGGGCACTGCGTAGACAGTGCATGGAGTTGTAGTTGAAGATCACTTTCTAACTCTGGTGAAGCAATCTCCTCCCCTCCACCATTCTTCTGAGACTTTGTGCCCCATGTGGCTACCACATAAGCTTTGAATGGCCTGCAGCACTGAGGACCCAGTGCTGTCTCAGAACCCTGAGGAGACACTGAGGCTTGCACCATCAAAATCCTCACCAGTGCAGGATACAGCACTGACTGCTTCCCGACCACTACCAATGAAGTCACATGCAGCACTAGTACACCCTGCATCCCATACTATGCCACTAGCACTGACGGTAGAATCGGGAGTCTGACGAGTTGGTACTGTGGGGGGGGGGGGGGCTCGAGGGGCTGGGGGAGAGGGGCCTGACATGTAGTGGCACTGAGAGACTTCCTGGTTCTATGGGAACTGGAGTCGCTGCTCCTTTCAAATTCATTCTCCCTGGCAGTACTAGGACTCTTCGATGTGGCGCTGAGCACCTCATCCTTCGCAGGTACCCTGGTTCCCAGTCCATACCCCTCCATGCCCATATGGCCCTATTGGGTTTGGTTGTCTCATGGGAGGCAATACTTCCTAGAATAGGCCGCATGTGCCTGAAGCTCATTCATTCAAGGTGAGTGCTGCTCAGGTGGCACCTGAACCCCCAACAGCTCAGGTCTGCATCAATAAAAACAGGAGGAAACCGTTCTTCCCCCATTAACACCCATAGGACCGGTCACCTTGTCATTCTCCTTTCTGGATGAAGCAGAAGTTCTCTCTGTCAGGCTGTCTGGAGCAGCTCACAAGTGTGAGTGCCAACCTCAGGGCAAACTGTCCAGGAACAGAGCACAAACTCTGAACGGGTTGTATGTTCTGTAATTAGATTTCACCAACCAAATAACAAGTGTGAACTTCTAAAGCACTATATAAGCCTTAACATGGAGTCACAGACAGTCCCCTTCGGTACTCTGGTCTGTCTTGCCACACAGGCAAGCTTGCCTTTATGATTGGTGGTCCCTTACACCAAAAATCACAACAATATCACGTTACTCTCAGTCCCAAAGGACCAGTTACTTACCTCAAGTGCACTCTAGCTCTCTTATCAAAGACAGTGCTTGTAGCCTGTCCTATAATAAACTATCTAAAGGTTTATAACAAATGAGATCCAGTCTTAGCAGCTATCATCTTTAGGAAGCTATAATATGCAAGCTTTATATGTCCTTTGGGCTAACCCAAGCCAGATAGCTGGGGACCCCTTCTTTATGCTTAGAAATCTTTGCTCCTCAGAGTTCAAGCAGCATAGGGATAACAGTTTCTTCTTAACAGGCATTTTTATTCCCTTTCCCCAGCATTCAAGCTGTGATGGGATGGGATGAGGGCTTGTGTTTTGTATCCTCTTCAGGGGCGTAGGGGAAGCAATGACTGAAGTCCATATGACTTCAATGACTGAGAGCTGGCTGTATTTCAAGGAATCCCTGTTGAGGTTACAGGGACAAACCATCCCGATGAGTCGAAAGAATAGTAAACATGGCAAGCGACCAGCTTGGCTTAATGGTGAAATCCTAGCGGATCTTAAACATAAAAAAGAAGCTTACAAGAAGTGGAAGGTTGGACATATGACCAGGGAAGAGTATAAAAATATTGCTCGGGCATGTAGGAAAGATATCAGGAGGGCCAAATCGCACCTGGAGCTGCAGCTAGCAAGAGATGTCAAGAGTAACAAGAAGGGTTTCTTCGGGTATGTTGGCAACAAGAAGAAAGCCAAGGAAAGTGTGGGCCCTTTACTGAATGAGGGAGGCAACCTAGTGACAGAGGATGTGGAAAAAGCTAATGTACTCAATGCTTTTTTTGCCTCTGTTTTCACTAACAAGGTCAGCTCCCAGACTGCTGCGCTGGGCATCACAGAATGGGGAAGAGATGGCCAGCCCTCTGTGGAGATAGAGGTGGTTAGGGACTATTTAGAAAAGCTGGACGTGCACAAGTCCATGGGGCCGGACGAGTTACATCCGAGAGTGCTGAAGGAATTGGCGGCTGTGATTGCAGAGCCCTTGGCCATTATCTTTGAAAACTCGTGGCGAACGGGGGAAGTCCCAGATGACTGGAAAAAGGCTAATGTAGTGCCAATCTTTAAAAAAGGGAAGAAGGAGGATCCTGGGAACTACAGGCCGGTCAGCCTCACCTCAGTCCCTGGAAAAATCATGGAGCAGGTCCTCAAAGAATCAATCCTGAAGCACTTACATGAGAGGAAAGTGATCAGGAACAGTCAGCATGGATTCACCAAGGGAAGGTCATGCCTGACTAATCTAATCGCCTTTTATGATGAGATTACTGGTTCTGTGGATGAAGGGAAAGCAGTGGATGTATTGTTTCTTGACTTTAGCAAAGCTTTTGACACGGTCTCCCACAGTATTCTTGTCAGCAAGTTAAAGAAGTATGGGCTGGATGAATGCACTATAAGGTGGGTAGAAAGCTGGCTAGATTGTCGGGCTCAACGGGTAGTGATAAATGGCTCCATGTCTAGTTGGCAGCCGGTGTCAAGTGGAGTGCCCCAGGGGTCGGTCCTGGGGCCGGTTTTGTTCAATATCTTCATAAATGATCTGGAGGATGGTGTGGATTGCACTCTCAGCAAATTTGCAGATGATACTAAACTGGGAGGAGTGGTAGATACGCTGGAGGGGAGGGATAGGATACAGAAGGACCTAGACAAATTGGAGGATTGGGCCAAAAGAAATCTGATGAGGTTCAATAAGGATAAGTGCAGGGTCCTGCACTTAGGATGGAAGAATCCAATGCACCGCTACAGACTAGGGACCGAATGGCTAGGCAGCAGTTCTGCGGAAAAGGACCTAGGGGTGACAGTGGACGAGAAGCTGGATATGAGTCAACAGTGTGCCCTTGTTGCCAAGAAGGCCAATGGCATTTTGGGATGTATAAGTAGGGGCATAGCGAGCAGATCGAGGGACGTGATCGTTCCCCTCTATTCGACACTGGTGAGGCCTCATCTGGAGTACTGTGTCCAGTTTTGGGCCCCACACTACAAGAAGGATGTGGATAAATTGGAGAGAGTCCAGCGAAGGGCAACAAAAATGATTAGGGGTCTAGAGCACATGACTTATGAGGAGAGGCTGAGGGAGCTGGGATTGTTTAGTCTGCAGAAGAGAAGAATGAGGGGGGATTTGATAGCTGCTTTCAACTACCTGAAAGGAGGTTCCAAAGAGGATGGCTCTAGACTGTTCTCAATGGTAGCAGATGACAGAACGAGGAGTAATGGTCTCAAGTTGCAATGGGGGAGGTTTAGATTGGATATTAGGAAAAACTTTTTCACTAAGAGGGTGGTGAAACACTGGAATGCGTTACCTAGGGAGGTGGTAGAATCTCCTTCCTTAGAGGTTTTTAAGGTCAGGCTTGACAAAGCCCTGGCTGGGATGATTTAACTGGGAATTGGTCCTGCTTCGAGCAGGGGGTTGGACTAGATGACCTTCTGGGGTCCCTTCCAACCCTGATATTCTATGATTCTATGATTCTAAGTCTTTTGTACACAGTGGCATGTTTGATGTCTGTAGACCTTTCGTTGGGGAGGAGATAACCTCTTGTGGTGAACTAGTATTTCATACTTGGTAATGCTTTTCCCCTGACTTGGTGGATTTACAGTTTTAGTGAACATTTTTATAGTTAGAGCAAATATTTAAACATTACTTTATAACATGGGATATAGATATCATAAGTAGAATTAATAGATGCAGCATCATACAAGCATTCCATAAAGTCAAAATACTAAGCACATTCTTAACTCTAATATCTAATTTTAACTCTAATTTTAATAATACTAACACACAGGTGACCCAGATTGATATCCAGCTATACATTCGTCAGTGTTCAGTGAGGCCTGGGGCCTTGACTTGAGCTGGCACCAGGTCTGCCAGCATCAGTGTGAAGACAGATGAAGCCCTTCACGCTTTAAAGGATTTGAGGGTGATTTGAGGGTGCAATTCCTCGGGGTCTGTACTCTGTGGGCTTGTCTACACCGGCAAGCTAAATCAGCGCCGCTGCGGTTGATGCAGTGGTGTTGATTTAGCGGGTCTGGTAAAGGCACAATAAGTCGATGACGGAGCGCTCTCCCATTGACTTCAGTACTCCATCTTCCCGAGAGGCAGAAGGTAAGACAGTGGGAAAGCGTCTCTCGCCGACATAGCACGGTATAGACATCGCATTAGGTCAGTGTAAGCTATGTTGCTTGGGGGTGTGTGATTTTTTTTCACACCCTCCTAAAGTGACTTGACTTAAGTGGTAGTGTAGACCAGGTCTGTCTCTTAGTAGGAAGCATTTCAGACAGCAGCTCCCCAAAGAACAGTCTCACTGTTCTTCTACCAGAGGTCCTCAGAGCCACTCAGGAAGACACAACTCTTCCACAGGAGGAGAGTGTCTTCCTCAGTGACTCAACTGTTTCACGCTTTCTCAAAACACCAATTTTGATCAGTTGTTTGGGAGATATGGACCCATTTCTCCAGAACCACAACCAACTCTCCCCTTTGGGAGTCACCTTTCTCTTTTTTTTGTGTGTGCTACCTTGGACCAGTGACTGGATACCATTGCCGTAATGTTGGGTTACTGTACACAACTTCTTCTGGTGCCTATCCGCTAAACACTTCTTCCCCATTGCTCTTCAGGGACCACTCTCATGAGGATCTTCTGCAATAAGAGATCCCCTCCTTTCTCCTGGAGCACTAAAGCATTTCCTGCCTTAGTACTGGGAAATGTATAGTACCAGCCTATACATCCTCATCCAAAGAAGAAAGACTAATTGTGACCCATCTTGATGTGAGACAGCTAAACAAATTTATTTGCAAGCTAAAGTCCAGGATGGTAACCCTTGCCTTGATTATTCTCACTCTGGATCTAGGAGACTTGTTTGCATCTCTCCAACTACACCTTGCTGCTTGCAGGGATGGCTGAGGTTGGTATACTTCCCAGGCAAATATCACCTGGATATGATCCTGTCCATGTCCCCTTCCTGGCCCAGTAATATCTAGCATGATAGAAAGACCTAATGTCTGTCTACAGGGCAATTCCCTTCACACCTCCTCTTTCATCCTGAACAGTAGTGACAGAGGTATTGCACTTGGTCTGGGGAGCACATGTTGAAGGACCTGCTTGCACAAGGTCAGTGGACATCCTAAGAGAGACAAATGCACATCAACCTCCTAGAGCTTAGGGTAGTCTGAAAGGCTTGTGAATCTTCCCTGACTCTCATTAGAGGTCAAGACATTCAAATATTGATGGACAATACCTACACCATGTGCCAGATCAACAAGTGAGGGAAGGGCCAAGTCTTCCCCATTGTGTCAGGAAGCTGTCATGTTTTTGAACTGGTGAATCAGAAATCAAATTTCTCGCTTGCTTGTCCACTTGCTTGGTCTGCAGAACACGGTAGCGGACGCTTCTTATCAAATTGAAAAGTTGAACAGCTCATTCTCCGTGACATCTTCTCAGAGGAGCGCCATTCTCAAATAGACCTGTTTGTGAAACAAGATGACAAAGTGCCACAGCTTCTGTTTACAAGGAGAACTGAGCCTGGGCTCCCTGCCGGGTGCCTTTCTGATCCTGTAGATAGGGAGGCTTATTTTACACTTTGCCTGCGTCGCTCTATTCCCAGTTTGCTCTGCAAGATCAAACAGATCTCAGTGAGAGTGATTTTAATTTTCCAACCTGGCCCAGACAATTCTGGTTCCTAGCTGTTCAGAGGCGCTACTGCTGGTAACTGTTGTTGCAGGCCTAGGGAAAGATCCTACACCCAGTCTTCTATCCCACGGCCTGGCTACTGGATGGATATTAAGCATAGAACATTGTTACTTCTCTCCTGCTGGAGGTATCCTAGTTTAATAGTAGCAAGGTCTCTAGAGGACAGATTTACTGGATGAAGTGGAAATCTCTGAAGCCTTGGTACTGATTGTTTCAATTTTAACAGATAATTCGAGACTGTCTAAACCTATCTCTAAGTTCAGTGAAAGTACACTTGGCAGTGATCTCAGTGCATCGTGAACCTTTAGAGGGTCAGTCTTCCTTGTGGCACCTGACTGTCATAAAATTTCTGAAGGACTTAGTAAGAGTGTTTCCACCTATCAAGGAACCAGTCTCTCCATGGGATCACAACCTCATTGTGACCTTGCCTAGACTATTATTTTAAGACATTACATTAGCACATGTAAACAAACATGTTTAAAGGTCTAGTGTAAGCCTTGATCAGTTTAGCACATATTAAAGTCTGTATCCTTTTACACTAACATACGTTAATGTTTTAAGTCCGTGTGCTAATATTATACCTTTTTAAGGACTTGTCTACATGGGGAAATTGGCATATCTATAGAGCTATGCTGGTATAACTTTCCATGTGGACACCCTCTACTCTGGAATAAAATAAAATAAAAATAAAATGATTCCAGAATAATTACTCTACTTTAGGAAGACACTTTTATTCAGGAATAGTGTCCACACCGGGAAATTGTACTGCCATGGCTATAGCAGAATAATTATTCCACTGTAGCTATGCCGCTCAGTTTCCCCATGTTGACAAGTCCTAAATCCTCAACAGCTACATGTCACTGGATCAATGGAACTCCAGATCTCAAGAGTGAGACTTACGAGTGCAGGTGACAAAGCTTTAGGCCCATGACTGTCATCCTGGTCTCCTTCAGAAGCAAGCTCAATAAAGAATCTTGGGACTTTAGAGAAAAATGCAAAACCTATTGCTTCAACATGGCTTTTCTGCAATAACCCTACAAAAAAGAAAAACATTCTTTCAACTGGGGAGTAGAGAAACTAGTATATTTTAGACTTAATAAATTTGTGGGATGCTCAGATACCATGTTTACTGTCTCATTTGGTAAATTTAGATAATAGTAGAACCACAAAATCAGATTTAACCAACCTCTTGTAGCTTTTGGTTTTGAATTAAAATTGTTCTCTAGAAAGTCTTAATCTTCCAGGAAAGATACTGGACATAGCAAAATAAGGTTAGAAATTAAACCTTGTTCTTGAAATTCTTGCTGCCAATAGTAGATGATATGGTTGTGTATGGTAGGACTTTAACTGTTTAATAGTGAAGGGAAAAATCTGTATTAATGCTCTAAGATACTAAACTTAAACAAAACCAGCTTTAAAAAATCTTTTTTTTTTTTAAAAAAAAAAGTAGCTACAACAAAGAAATTAGCTGATAAAACTATTGGCACACTTCTTATATTGTGCACTGGTTCTAGAAAACAGAATTTAGTGGTTCTGAGCAGTAGCTTTATTAGGATTGGGGTAATGCTTTACTAACTGAGCAGACTTACTTAAAGAAGTGAACTCAGAAAATGGAAATCATGACATTTAAAATAAAACTAGCAAACTATTCAACTGTATGATTTTTCTTCCAGGTTGGTCTCCAAGGACGAGTTGTAGGAATTGATCATATCAAAGAGTTAGTAGATGACTCAATAAATAATGTCAAAAAGGATGATCCTACATTACTGTCTTCAGGAAGAGTGAAACTGATTGGTGAGCATCAAAGACTGTGGTATACTTATTAATTAAATTAATATTCTGACTAAAAGTTGACTGCAAATTACCTGAATTTGGAAACCTGATTGGTTTAATTTCTTTGAGGAAGATTTTCAGACACAAAGGGCGTTAGGTGCCCGACTCCAGTTGAAAATTTGAAGGTTTAACTCACCTTTTAGGCCTTTGAAAATCCTTCCCTTTGTATGATTTTGATTTTTCTAGCATTTAAAAAACAAAAAACAGTCAGTGCACTGAATGCACTTTTCTGACATAATAGTATATTCCTGTAGTAAAACAAAAACTGAACAAGAATTCACTTAAGTGTAACGCTTTTTAAAACCAAGCCTGTATTTACCACTTCTTTGTATGTGTGAATGAGCTTGCTTACAAAATTAGAGCATTATAGTACAGGCACCCTGTGCTTGTGCAGTAATAGTTGAAAGACTTACTGGCCAAAAATAAAAAAGTACTAGAATAGTAAAGTGCACTAATTAATTTAATCAGCTCAACTAGTTCTAAAATGTACTGTCAGTGTCTGTATTTTGTAGGAATTGGTAATATAAATTGATACCAAGGCAGTATAATTAAATCAGTGTAAATGAGGGCCGAATGCCCAATCATAATGTTTACTAGACTACAAATCTGAGTTTAACTATTGCGATGGAAATATAGCAAGGAAAAAGCACGGTCTCAATTATAAAAAATATAATATTATATGTGTGTTAAATGGTTTGGTGCTGGGTCACTAGGTGCTTCTGTAAGAAAATTGCTAGTAAACTATTCACCTTAACTTACTATTTCTACTCAGCCCCTGTAGCTGAAGTACTCTCCAAAAATTCTGACTTTTGTCTCTCTTCTCCAAAAAGTGGAGACATTCCAGATTTTTTCCAAACTAGAGAAATTATTTGCTAACCACCATGTGGTTGCCCTATGACAGCATGCCTATAGATTCACCTTGCTTCCATATACAAATGCTCCCCGTGGTGTATCACCAATTCATTTAGATATTCTTCAACCAAGGTTAGTTGTGGTATTAACTTTCACCATGGTAATCTCCATTGATACAGTGCCAGAGTGCACAGATACCACTTTTGTAATAGCCTTAAGAGTGCAAATAGTTTTCCCATTATTGTCATACAGTGCATCAGTTGCTGCTTAGGTGGCCTATCTGGTCTGTTTTTTGCACTCCACTGCACAGGTGTCGAGTTCCTTGGAATTCACTTAACTATGTGAATATAGTGATGTACCACCCGATGCAGCTCAGCTATATGTTTTCACGGTATCCAACATCTTTTGTTTCTGCACCTCACTGGTTCTGTCACCAAAATATCTCCTAAGAAGACTATCCTACTAATGTGCTGCCAGCTATGCCAAAGCCAGTTTGCAGGCTCTGGGGTCCATTACTGGAGATCTAAGGCCATCTAACTGTCATACGTAACTGCATGACTAGTGGTCAAATGACTGGTAGTGATGGATGGTGCTGTGAGATAGTTAAAGGACTGTTGGCTTATAATGAGCCCCAGGAAAAGAATCAATCACTCAGGGTAGAAAATGTGCCCATTGTATGATAATCTGGACCCGTTATTTTGGCTTCTACCAACTACCTAGTCCATTTTTTTTGTTATAGTACAGCAAGTCTTGGCAGTCAAATTATGAGGGACATGGGGAAACAAAGACTCTATGAAATGGGTGTACGTAAAAATAAATAAATAAATAAACCAAGTCAGCAGATGTTTGATATAATGCTGGGATTTTGGGATCTCTTTGGGAGAGACCCAGGACTCCAAGGCCATGGATACAGTAGAGAAGATGGTGGTTGGTGGTGGTTACATTGTAATGAATTCAGAAAACTGGACAGTTAGTGCTAGTGGAGAGTCAGTCTTCTGGAATATACTCCACTGCTACATCATAGCTGCCTTAAGTACTTCATGACTGCTTATCAAAAGTGCCAAAATAAATGTTTCTTGCCAAGCAAGGAACAAGAGCTAAGTGTTTACGTTGGCCTCAGAACGACTTATAAATGGTGTCAGCATTGCCAGTGGACTTGTAGCATTGTCTCACATTATTTGAGTTTGACTTTGACCCACCACAATTTCCACAGGGCTTCCAGAAAGCCTTTTTGAAATCTCAAAGGTCTGTGCTGATAATTATGGGATAGGTACCCAGAGGGCATTGCAACTACAGTGCAAAAAGCATATAGTTTTAGTGTGGAAACAGGGCAAATTACTACTTTCATGTACCCAAAACAGAATGGCTAGTGTGGACATGGTGTAGTTATTTGTAACAGTTCAAGTCTCTAATGTAGACAGGGCCCCAAATAGCTAACCTAAATTGGATATTCAAGTAGGAGCCTGGGCAAGGTAGAGGTTGGTGTGAGTTAACTTTTTTTATTTTGTTTTTTGTTTTGTAAAATGTGTGTGGTGAAAGGCATGTTTCATCCCTCAGTAACTTTTAATATTCTCCCTTTAGTAGGCTTCACATTGCCAGAGCTCCAGATTGACTGATAGCGAACTGAGCACACTGCTTCTACAGAGCTTTCAGGTGCTCCAGCCCAGAGACTGAGCCCAAACTCAAATGTGAACTCTTGTTTTCCATTGGGCATTGAATTAGGGAGTCAGGCCAGCCCTGGTTAACTTCTGTACTCATATTAAATACACAGTGAGATGCTGACTGCAGAAATCCAAATGTTTCTAAATTTCTTTGGAAGTAAAATTTACAGATGCTCTATTGTGTTGCTTAAATAAAAAAAAAAAACTGTATTAAAAATATCAGTTGTAAATCCAAATACCAATATTTGAAATATTAGTTATTCTCAAGGAAAATGTTATAACCTTTGATTAGAAGGTGAAAAAATGATTCATAAAATGATGGTACTCCACTCTTTAAATAGTAGAAAATATAAAACCTCTATCTGATGTGGTGGCATCCATATTCTCTGTAGTCTGGATGCGCCTTATTTCCATTTTTGTATTATATCACAACCAGTTAACTTCTTTTAGCAAATGGATTCCTTTCTTAATTTATATTAAACATCCTGTGGTTTCTAGTGCTCCAACAGTTCTTCAGATACTGTGGTGTGTGTTTGTGTATTTTTCATTGATTGAAGATACTACGTACATAATGCAGTTAAATACGACATTAAAAAGTGACTTGTCACACATTCATATGACAGCTCAGTTTTGTCCAGAACTTCAGTTTAAAATGGAGGTTGGCCCCTTATTTGCAGCTGAATATAACTTGAAAATTTTCAGCTCAGCTGTTGTGCATCCCTGTGAAAGGGTTAAAAGGTTTTGCTTTCTTGCAGTGGGGGATGGAAGAATGGGATATCCAGAAGAAGCTCCCTATGATGCTATTCATGTCGGAGCTGCAGCCCCGGTTGTGCCCCAAGCAGTAAGCCTTTTATGTTTTGTGTGTGATTCATTAATTTCTGTATATTAGCTTCTTAATTAAAATGCTGGCAGATTTATATAGTTGGGATATCCACAGGCATAGTGACTCTTAAAAAAAAATCCCTTTCATTAATCTTCCAATCAACAGTAAGATGTTGCATGTTGTAATACTTTTTCCCTAAACAAGAATATTTTAAAAATGGGTTTTCCATGTATTGGATTTTTGTTGTTTTTGTTTTGAAATTTTTTGGCTCAATAAACTAAGAGCCCCTTGGTTTTTATCAGCTGTTAGAGTGTAAAGTTTAAATACTTGTCTGGTTCCTTGCTTCCTGGGTTGGAAAGGATTGAGAGTGTTGTGGAGGGTAACGTGCCCTGCCCTTGTTGGGAAAGGGGAGTGACTAAGGAGTGACGTTTATGGCCTTAAAAAGAAGTCCATCATTTCTGGCAAGAACTGAATGAGACAATACACAGACTTGAGTGAGTATAAATGGTGGGAATTAGGGTTCTAAAAGGGAAACTTTTCTCTCCCTTTTCTCCGAGAGTGGTGAGAAGTGGCGGAGTTAAACACTGATCTAATATGAGCTTCGTAAAGGTAGTGGTATATTAAGTGCTAGTTAAGACTTTCAGTTTTAAATTATTGAAAATCCCTGTAAACTGCAGTGAATGATGCTGTGGAACTTTGAGTTTTAGGGTGTTGTGGGGAAGTTAGCCACCACGAGATGTTGATTGATACTTTTGCAATGGAATGCTATGTGTTGGCAGTTGGGAATCTTAAATTTTTTACCTTTATGCAACAGTGGAATTGTGCAAAAATGCATAGTTTACTATTTTAGTAAAATGCTTCCATTCAAACTTTGTAAGAAACTTCTTCGTTCCATAATGTTACAGTGAAAATTAGACACTTCATCCCTATTGCCATTTCTGCTAGAAACCTGTTGTGCTCAGAAAAATAGCACATTCCCTCAACATTGAAAGAGGTGATATTTTATGGAAGAAAGGCTGTTGTGCAAGAATTGCCAAGTAGTTAAATAGTGAGACTATCCTCCTGTAATTTACCGTTTTATTTAAATATTTTGCTTTCTGGGATAACTTTGTAAGTCAAGATCAAATGGTCATGATGGCTCAACGAGATCAGCAGCCCTACAGAGTTAAGCTATTGCTACATTACAGAGCTTACAGCGGTGCAGCTACATTGATGCAGCCCCTGCGAGCGGCAGTGACTATGTTGGCGGGAAAATCTCTCCTGCTGACATAGTGCTGTCCACACTGGCGATTAGGTCAGTGTAACTTGCGTATCTCAAGGGGGAGGCTTACTCACGACCCTGAGTGACATAACTTATACTGACTTACGCTATAGTATGTACATAGTCTTAGGCTGTACCTTGTTCTGACTCAACAGCAAATAATGAGCTGTTAAGTTTAGAAAATTAGGCTATGTCTACACTGGCACTTTTGTCGGTATAACTTAAGTCACTCAGGGATGTGGAAAAAAAAGTGACAGAAGCACCAGTGTGGACCAAAGCTATGTCGGTGGGAGATGCTGTCCCGCTGACATAGCTACTGCTGCTCATTGGGAGTGGTTTAATTATGTTGATGGGAAAGCTCTGTCCTGTTGGCATAGAGTGGCTACATGGGAGATCTTACAGCGGTGCAGTTGCATCAGTACATCTGTGGTGTTGTAAGCTCTCTAGTGTAGACATGGCCTTAGTAATGAGTCTGCTACAGATTACCATTAAACTTAGTTGTTCAGGTAAATTTTCTGCTCTTATGAAGAAACCAGAATTACAAAAACACAACTAACTACAAGTGATTATTTTATTTGCAGCCTGGATAACTGATAATCAGTTAATTACATTTCAGGCAATTATTATAAATGGTCTAAAATATCAGTAGTTGTATCATCCCATTCAAATACAGTTTGATTAAAAAATAGATTTTGGCTGTGTAACTCAGGCCATTATCTATTGCATAACAGTTGAAATAGTTTTTTATGTATGCAGTTTGATTAGCCATGATAAAATATTGTAGACCTGTTTACTTGGAGAAGCCAGACTTTATTCACTGCACAAAGATGGATTGCTATACATATATACTCTAACAATCTTTGTATGTTGTGTTCCTATACTCTAATAATCTTTGTATGTTGTGTTCTAGCTCATAGACCAATTAAAACCTGGTGGAAGATTGATATTACCAGTCGGCCCTGCAGGTGGAAACCAGATGCTGGAACAATATGATAAACTAGAAGATGGCAGTGTCAAAATGAAGCCTCTGATGGGAGTGATATATGTGCCTTTAACAGATAAAGAGAAGCAATGGTCCAGGTGGAAGTGATTTTCTGTTCCACTTTCTTCTTCCACAGATACACGCATACAAGGTGAAAGGGTGTGGATTTTAAGCAGATAGACTGCAAGGGCTGCCTTTGCTGCTGTCACTGCTTTGTGCTCTTCCATACCATGGAAAGTCACCTTCTCTGTATTGTTACATCACTATGAGGAGGTTCTGCTAAGTTTCTGAGTAAAGTTAAAAGCAGAAAAAAATGTTGCATGGGTTGTGCTTTGTTTCATTTGAACTCATGGCTTCTTGAGGTTTTTTGTTGGTGCTGAAGAGTGTTATCGACGTAGTTTTGAACACACCACTTCCTAAAATTTAAACATCTCATCAGTTATAACTTTTTTTTGCCAGATTTACAGAGGTAGCTAAGATAAAATATAAAAGGATACTTGAGATGAACTGTGAGTTTGTTTGCACTATGCTTCATAGAGCTACTATGTTTTTATCAAGTAGATCTACTTGTAATAGGTCAGGAAATAACTGAGAAACTTATACTTTTACTGCAAATTTATTCAAGACTCCATAAGTAAGGAAAGTCCTTCAGGATCCTTGTTAGGAAGCAGTATAGCTAATCTTCTAAATGAATACCTAATTTCCTGGGCCTAAAAATAGTAGAGAGGGAAGAGACTATAACCCCCTTCTTTCTCAAACAATCAAACAACCAAATGGTGGTTCTAATGGTGTTCAAAAGATCCTGTTTTAAACATACCCGACTAAAGTTTGTCATGTCACTTGGGCATATTATATTCTCTAATTCAGCAAGCTGCCAATTTCGCATCAGTTCTAAATAAGTCTTTTTTAGGAGAAGACAAATGAATGTTTGTTGTTGGCTCCCTGATCCAGCAAAGACACAACACAGCTGTCCTCTTGAAAAACATACCAGGCATTAGTATGCAAATGAATAAACCAGCAGTCCCCCTTTGCCTCCTGAGTAGAAACACTTGTGACTGTGTTAGCTTCATTAACTGAAGTGCACACATGCACACTGAGCTCTGCAAATAACTTTCAAGCTGTTTGACTTTTTAATTGTGTTCGATAAACAATTTTTTTCGTTACTCTCAAGTATCTATAGCATGTACTGTAAGTGCTTTGACATCTAGTATTTAAGTTTTAGAAATGTCTATAAAAATAAAGCAGTTTCATTTGACTGCAGCTTATTGAAGCCTCACTTCAATTTTTGACTGATTACTCCATATTTGACACTTATAGTAAAGCACTGAAGAGTGAGTTTAATGAGTTAGTGTCTAGCTAATAGCTTGTAAAACTAACTTAACACTAATTCCTTGTCCCAGCAGGTACCCAGTGCTCTGTTAGCACTGTATTGATGGGTTTCCTGCTTTTGTCCCATGTTTTGGAAGTTTCCTTTTTTGCCAGCTCCCACTGTTGGAATGTAAAATTTGGCTGGCTGTGATTTTAAAGTAGCACCTACTTAAATTACAGGTTTCAGAGTAGCAGCCATGTTAGTCTGTATCCGTAAAAAGAAAAGGAGTACTTGTGGCACCTTAGAGACTAACAAATTTGTTAGTCTCTAAGGTGCCACAGGTACTCGTTTTCTTTCTACTTAAATTAGGATCTCCCTTTTGTTTTATCTTCAGAGGACTTCAGTTACTAGTAATATGTTTATATGAAGAGATAATTTAGAAGGATTTAGGGGATAATAAGGCCATAAGCACTAAATGGTTCCAGTCTGTATAGCAGGCTTGGCTTTGTTTTGTAGTTAATGTATTTTGATGGAAATAAGCATTCTAGACTTTTAAAGAATTCACATTCAAAACTGAGTATCTCATAAATGAGAAATAAAACCATGAGACAGTTTAATTTCCTGCTAACTGAGTGACAGCAAAAGTGACTTCAGTGGAGTCAGGATTTTACCCCAATTGTGCAACGTGTTTAATTACCTTTTCTGAAAAGGTTAATAATTTTACATCTGTCTCTGGTTAGAGAAAGATGATGATGATTGTCAATGCCTCAATGAGCCTAAGGGAATTAGGTGCCCAGTTTCCATTGAAATTCAGTGGGATGTGTGTGTTTGATTCCCGTAGGCTCCTTACACTCGTGAGTGAGATTAGGATTTTCAATCAAGAGGAAGGGGAATCTCCACGGACAAAATACAGATTTTTTCAGTTTAATAAAAAACAGTGTCTTAAGCAAGCATACACATACTATATCTTGACAGGTCTAGTAGATGAAAACTGATTTTATAAAATACTGCATTTTTGGGCCAATTCAAATTGGCTTGGATATGAGCACTGTCACATGGATTGAACACTGGTTGAAGAGCTACAGACAAAGGGCAGTGATAAAAGGTAATGTTTCGGCCTGTGCGATGCTTCTAGGATGCTGCAAGTATGTGTATTGGGTCCAGTATTATTTATCATAAATAATCAAGAAGGGGGAAGTAATGACAATTTAATGAAATTTGCTCAGGATACTAAATTGGAAGGTGTTGTAAACATCAATGAGGACACAAATGCAAAGGGGTCTGAAAGGTTAGAAATAGGGCAGAAAAGAGTAATATTCAACTAAGAAAAATGCAAGATATGTAGGAGAAAATAGTTAAACGTTCGGTGGTAGGAAGAACGGGAAAGCACTAGTATTAAATCATCAAAAGGTCTGAACTGCAGATTTGAAAGAGAAAATGTATACCTTTGAAGCTATTTTAGTTAAAATTCCTCCCAGCACATGAAGACAGATCATTAAATCCTCTGATTTCTCTTCCCGTAGACTCAAGGCTAGCTGCATCTCAGATTTCAGTTGTTTCAGGTCATTGTTGCCAACTGTCATGATACTTTGTGCTTTCCTTAAATCCCTAGCTGGGAGAATCGGGTTATTTCCTGATGATCTCAGTTTTCATTAAAAAAAAAATGTTTTTGGCCCTTATGGATGCAGACAAAAACTTGAAAACATGAACCATAAATACGCCTTTTTAGTGTTGGCAAGCAAGAAGAAACCAACATTTATTTATTTTAAAATCTCAGGATTTTTAGCCAATATCATTGCTACTTTTTGAGGCCCTGATCAGGTCTTTTGAATGCTTGGGGATTGGCAGTACTAGTTTCAGTATGTGCTGATTCTCCAGTCTCCTCAAAAATTCCAACACTTAAGCCAACACTGCCAATACCCAGGGGTTGAAGGAGGAGACTGTTTTAAAGACTAAAAACTAAATATGTATAGCTTTGCTAAGCAGTAACTAGTGGGGGAGATTGGGAGAAGTGTAAATGCCAAAGATGGAGAGGATTTATCAGCACTGTACAAGGCTTTCATAGTCAGTAGTAATGTGTAAGGAAGAGAGAGGTTTCTCTAATTCACTTAAATTTCCCTTTTCTAACAGATCTAGAAGACTCTAGAACAGTTTATCAAGGAAAGTTGGGAAAAGTCTCCTTCCTTGCAGGGATAAAAACTAAACATAAAAAGATTCAAAAAAGCTCTGTTACAGGACCAATCTGGCACTGTTCAGGGGGGTGTACTAAAGAATTAGTTCTTCAATTTCAGAACTTCAGTTGAAATCTGATACTCTGCAAAGTCCTTTTACACTTGAAGTTTAGACCAATTAATGCTGTTTTGATTATGTGCAGTTAAGTGCACAGCTTTAAGTTTACTTTAAATGGAAAGTTAAAAACTAGTGAATTGTTACCTGGTTAAACGGACCTTAGTTTTATAATTTTTGAAATATTTAATTCAACAGCACATTATATAGCCTATTCATTACCTTCTTGTAATATTGGAAAATAACTAACACAAGTCAAATGCATAAAATATATCATGTCTTACTATGACCTAGCATGGACATTCTTTGATTTGGACACTGAAGATGAAGTAAAACTCTGTAGACACCAGCTGCTTCACTTTATTCAATTAATGTAGATTTTAATATGCAGAGATATGAATAATAGTACTAATTTTAAAGGGTGTTTTCATGCTAAAATTTACTTGTATTTACAGGTAGTTACATTTACCTTTTTTCAGGATTTGCTTAACATAGCACAAAACAAAAATAAAACGGCAAATTATTTATACTGCAGTATTCCATTTGTCATGAATTTGAGTACTAAGAACACATTAGTATTGTGAAGCAAAATAACTTAAAATTAAATATGCTCAATGCATTAATAATAGTACACAAAATCGTGCCAAATTACATTGATGTGGGCCGGGGGAAATTGTCTGCCACTGTCAGTGTTTCAAGACAGAACTTTTTTTTTTAAATCATCTTGTCACAGTTAATGTCAAGATCTTAATATGTTGTAATACTGCCTTTGTGCTTTGATATTGCAGATCTTTCAGTATTGAAATCCCATCAACAACTAGGCACATGAGGCTTTGTCAGAATAGTAGAATTATCTACTTTTTTTCTGTTGTAAATATTAAACGAAGTAGCAGAGTTTAGCCATTTGATCAACATTGTCTATAATTGTACCACTAAATCCATCTGCATTGCACTTAAAATGTTTCTCTGAGACCCAAAACTTACCAGCCAATTACTGTAAGGATTGAAGCTGCCTGACTGCTTTAGGAATTAGTACCAACTTCAGGAGAAAACTCGGACTTTAAACTCTAGTCTTGCTAGGTAAAAGCCTTTCAGTTGACTTTAAGAAGTTGTGTATGCTGTCATTCCATGCTATGACTCCAAATGCATCCTGTTTGGGATCTGAACACTCTTGCTTGTATGCATGTAGCTATATATTTTGTGGGCTGGCTTGCATTAGTAGATTGATATACTATTGTATTCTTCCAAGAATCACATTAGTGAAGTTGCTCTTAATAAAAACAATGTGTGCCTTTTCTAGTATTAATGAGGTAGACTACTCATAACTGGAGCAAATGTTTTGCCATTATATGAAGCATTTATTCTCTGAAGGCAAAGGCAAACTTACTGCTCTGTTACAGTAATCAAACTTCCTCATGATAATGGAATTGTTCATTAGCTGAAGGCATTCATTATGTAGCCCTGGCCTGCATAGTTTCTTCAGGAGCTGATAAAGTTGCTCTGTGACATAAACAGACATAGCGTATAGATAGTGCCAAATTCTCTCCACTTCTTCTTCAGAGTGAGATGTGCCCAGTACTGACCAGACATTGCAACTAAAGTTTAACTTTGAACTCAGGTTTCACGTTTTGCAGCCTTTTGTGCAGGTACCGAGAATAATTGGACCATAATTTCAAACAAGTCTCTCTCCAGTAAATGGCCCAATGTGTAAGACAGTCACTTCTTCAGACAACAGGTAGTCATGTATTTTTTTTAAGCTGTTGATATTGTAATTGACTTGTTTGTGAAAGCAAATGATATATTTTACAGAGAAGGAACAGGGACCCATGTTGCACAGTAGAGCTGTATTTTACTGAGTAGTATAAGGTGCTATTGGATTGCTGTTGATTTTCCTTGTGGCTTAAATGCTTGAAGAGATTTCTGAAGTTTTGCTGCTGTATTTGAGTACTGCGGCACATTCATTGATTTAATATCAAAACTGCAAGAGTGAACTCCTTGGGGAAAAGAATATAACTGCATTTATTTTCTTTCTGCAGGGATGAATTGTAAAAGCTACATCATCTTGACCCAAACATAGTGTTACAGTGGACTTCCCATCTCCAGTTCTAAAAGCTTTTTGAAAACAAACAGCATTGCAGCTTGTTTTGGATTTTGTTAAACTGTTATCAGCATGGAAAAACGTGGTGTTTTTATTTCATTTTTTTTAGAGGCTTAAGGCAAATCTGGCAAAGAATTGATGGAAAGTTTAAATTTGGGCTGTTTCTTTTAACATGCCTTTTTAAATTTCATCTTGTTAAAGAAATGAATTTCTGCAAAAATGCAAAGACCTATAGTTTGTGAACTCTTTAATTTTGATGGCTGATACTTTTTGAACACTTTATTTCAGCTCCATTGTTCCTTGGTAAAATTGCTTCTGTGCACCTTATAACACTACATACACAATGGCAGGTTCTCTATGTTCAGATGTCTGCTAAATGTTACTAAGAAAATGAGATGAACTTCCTTTTCAAAGCTTGTGACACGGTGTCATAGACTAGCATGTAGTAGATACAATCAGCTGCGTTATTATCTTAAAAGTGGGCATTTGTATATATTAAACTTCAAGACATCAGAGGTGACAGCTCTTGTTATAAACTCTATGGTTCAGGTTGGACATAACTGACATAGTTTTTTCCTTCCTTGTCAAGAAATTAGAGGAAACTTGTAGCTCAGTATTGTTTTGTAGCTCACTGCTGATATGTATATGAATTTAGCATAACAAATGCTGTGTAAGCTATGTCCTAATCACTGAACAGTTTATGCAGTGCTGCTTTGCCAAATAAAGTTAAAAGCAAAAAGGATTTTGTGTGCTTCTTGTATGGGAGATCAGGATCAGTATGTTAAATGTAACTGCTTGAAATGCAGAACACTACTCCAATAAAATTAACATCCATATTTAAAAATTAGTTGCTTTTGACACCAAATTTCTGCAGTATAATCTACATTCTTCTTCCAGCTACAGGTAGTGATGGAAAAAATTTGGATTAATGTTTTAGGGGAACTTACATTTTTATAGAAGAGAAAAAAAGCTGATAAATAGTGAAGAACTGATGGATCGCCAAACCCTGACCAAATAAATATATACTACACTACAAACTCTACAAATATCCATTTTAAAGAGTAATTGAAAGGCTTTTTTTAATGTTCTCAAGACCCACGTTTTATGTTCTGTGTTTGCTGCAGTTAATGACATCAGGAAAACCCAAAGCACATTAAAAACTATATAGCTCTTGGATTGCTTTAGGGGTGTATATGTTCTTCCTAAAAAGAAAAGGAGTACTTGTGGCACCTTTAGAGACTAACCAATTTATTTGAGCATAAGCTTTCGTGAGCATAAGCATCCGATGAAGTGAGCTGTAGCTCACAAAAGCTTATGCTCAAATAAATTGGTTAGTCTCTAAGGTGCCACAAGTACTCCTTTTCTTTTTGCGAATACAGACTAACACAGCTGTTACTCTGAAACCTATGTTCTTCCCGCAACTCCTGGTCATTAGCGTTTGAGTGGTAAAATACATTTTAAGCTCTTTGTGTTTTTTATTACAAAGAAGCAGAGCTAAATTAATAAGAACCTGCATAATTTGGTTCAAAGAGGCCACTGTTTCTTTTTGAAAAATATTCAGCCTGCTTTTGTTCGAACACACATATTTTCTGTGATAGAATTAATCATTGAAAGTATGAAGGGTATTATTGAAAGGGCTCTGAAATGTGAAAGAACAAGTAAATTACCTTCATGTGAATGTCAGTCCCTCCTATTCCTGTGTAAAATATGTCATATAATTTAATATAGATATTTAGGAGGCTAACATACGACCTCCCCCATATCTTTTAATTGAAGCTTGGGAGCACATACACAATATTAATCCTACAAGGGAGACTAATTTCAAATTAAGGAAGTTACTTGATTACTTAGTGCTTGTTCTAGAAAATACAGTGAAGAAAAATGGGTTTGCATCTGATGTCAAATTTGTGCTAATTGACAATCAACTGTGAATATATTTTTAGTATTGAAGTGAAATATCTGAAATGATGCATGCAGCAGGATAAAATCTCTCAACAGATAACACCATCTTAATCCTAATTTTTAGCCTTTTGGTCACTGTCATTCTAATTTACTGAGTTCTCAACTTTCTCTCTTCTCACTAATTTAATGTTAAATTCAGAATAAGAAGTCAAATGTATCCAAATTCTTCTCTCTAGACAAAGTGTAACAAGCTAGCCTACGTTGGGTGAGGTGGTAGACATGATCCAAAATTTTCTGTGTAAAAGACCCACATTGCAGGAGCTATAAAACTTCTGGGACTAAGGCTGTTGGGGGTTAATATGCCTGTTCCACTGGAAGGAGTGATGCTTGCCACATTACTTTCATCTGAATCTAGGGGGAGCATTGAGAGAGTCTGGAAGTTGAGATTCCTCCATGGTGAAGGAAGCAATGGTTCTGGTTTAAAGGCTTCTTGGAGAAGAGAAGTTGAAATGCATAAGATTTAAAGAGCTTGAATAAATGCGGTATAAACTATCTGAATTGCTACTTTGCCAAATAAAATTAAAAGTGAGAGGAACCCATATGAGTATTTTTTTAAATTTTCTCTTCAGAGAATTTTGCATCAAGTTTCACTGTCACTTTCTGATCATTCTTGTTTCCAAAAGAAATGTAAAGACCACGTACATATTGTATAAGTCTTCATATAGGACATGACCAGAAATGTGTGAATTTGCTTCTGGCTTCAGTTAATTCCTGACCTGATTTGGTTGTACCCAGATACTTGAGATATTAAGTCTGATCATTTTATTGTGTTAATTCCTTGTACTGATTGGTGGTGTTTGTGATTCACACATGTCAATCAGTTCAGAATTGGGGCTTGTAGACTGGGCCCAATTTTGTTGTGGGATTCAGTTGAACATCAGTGCCATTAGGAGAGTTATCTTGAAGATTAAACAGGAAAAAACAGCTAGCAATATCACTTCTGCCAAGAGGAGAAAAAACCTTGGTATTAAAACAGTACTTACCATCACTTCTCAACTGAAGTGCTCTGATTATACTTGCTGGCATGCTCAAAAGGCCGGTGTTGCTTACACAATAGGTAGGAGAGAATAACTAAAGAAATAGGATGTGCACTTACTTCTTAAAACACTGTTTGGATCTGTGGTTGCAAGGATATTTTGGCTCCCTTTTATATATTTAGTGTGCTCTGGAGTGGTCTTCCATATTGAAAAGGAGTACTTGTGGCACCTTAGAGACTAACCAATTTATTTGAGCATAAGCTTTCGTGAGCTACAGCTCACTTTATTGGATGCATCCGATGAAGTGAGCTGTAGCTCACGAAAGCTTATGCTCAAATAAATTGGTTAGTCTCTAAGGTGCCACACGTCCTCCTTTTCTTTTTGCGAATACAGACTAACACGGCTGCTACTCTGAAACCTGTCTTCCATATTGTTTCTTACAGTGTTGAAAAATGTGACCTTTACAGAACAAATAAAGGTGACAATCCCAACTTAATTCAGACAGGACAACAGGAGTGAGAGAAAAAAACTGCAAAGTGGGGGAGCCTGGGGTGAGAGAGAGGACCAAAGTTATGGTACTACGATCTCTTGCTTAGCTTTTCATATGTATGCACCTTTTATAGTTCCTTTCAATTTATTTTGATCTGAAAAATATCCAGCCCACAAGGGACCCATCCAAAGTACCATGTGCCCTTGACATAAGTTTTTAAAAACGCTATGCAGGTTAACAGAGCATTTTTCCTCCCCCACTCCCCAGCTCTACACCACCTATCTTCATTGTCAGAAAACTATATATAAAAATACAAAACAAAAACCTTGACTTTTGTGGTTAAGTTCCAAAAAATGCATAATACCTATTTCCTATAAAGTGCTTTTCATTGGTAGATCTCAAAGCACTTCACAATCTTTAATGTAGTGTGGCTCACAACACCCTTGTGAGCTAGGAAGCATTATTATTATTCTGGGGTCTTTACTGTTGGAGCTGTTCCACTTCTTATAAATTAAATATTTTTAACGAGTAGGAACTTTAACTGGAGCTACCGCATCTCAGGTGCGTGCCCCAACAATTGGTCTATAGAAAGTCTCTTTTCCAATGACAAATTAGTTATACAAAGTGGAAGCTTCAGTAGGAGAGATTAAGACAGCAGAGTGTGACTGTAGCCTGCTGGTGCAGTCACTCAGCTGGAATGTAAAAGCCCCAGGTTCAAGCCTTCTGCTCTGCCTAATTCAGAGTAGTGATTTGAAGTTGCGTCTCCCACATAAGTTCCCTAATTATTTGTTCTGTGGTGGCTAATGCTCTGTATTTGTGTGTGTGTGTGTTGGAAAACTTCAAAAGGTCTCTGTTCTATCCAAATAGAGTCTGACACAAATGACACACAAAAAATCAATCATCTAGTAAATAAGAAATGCACGATTCTCCCTTTCCTAACATAATACAAATGTAAAAATTAATTAGAATAAATAAAGCTATAACATTTGTTTAAATGTGTATTGATATAGTGCATCCTTCTAGTTAGGAAAAAGAAGCACCAAATTTAATGGAAATACTATATTAGGTTGTAAATCAACATGGATTAATGCTTGCTTACTGATAAATCAACCTTTCTTCAGGAAAATAACTAAAGTATAAATGCAAAATATGATTAAAAATCAGTGATTTAAATTGCTTTGATTGAAATTAATCCACTCTGGGAAATATAGACTTCAGCCCCTGTTAATGGTGTTTGGGAAGGGGGAAATAGACTACTGACATGATGCTTTGATCTCTCCTTCCCTCCAGAGAATGCAAGGTGTCTGGTGAGGACAATGCTAACACGAGAATTTAAACTTTAATGCTAATAAACACAATGCAAAAATATTAAGAAGAAAATAGGTTTATTATCGCTATTTTTCATAAAGGTAATCAAGACTTGAACATCATGGGCTTTTTGATTAGTGATTTGTATACCACAGCAATATTCAAATTGACTAATTCCTTGAAGTACAAAGGACCGACATACAAAAAGATGCATATTCTTCTGTCTTGATTTTTTTACTGGGACTCTTGATGGATGTGACATCCTTGCACATTCAGACAAACGGTATAAGCAGCACAGTATATATTTAACACATTTTACGGTTAGCACATTTTAAATTCATTCACACATCAATTACTTGCTCTAATTCTAGGAGATTTGTATTGGGAGAGCCACTGAAGCTTTAAAGCTTTGCTGGGAGCTAAGGGTTCAATTGACAAGATTCTTAAATTTCTCCAGAAGCAGGAACGTCTCATCTGTAGTTATATGGGAAGTTTAGTCCTGAGTATCAAGCCCACTGAAGTAGAAGCAGCAATAGCACTGATGGCTTAAGTCTGGCTGGAACTAACTACTGACAACACTGACTAGAACAAATCCTGTCTTCTCTAACAAAGGCATGGCCAGGCTCAAGCACAAACCACAGTCACTGCATGTATCTCTTTAAAAATTCTGAGCGTTGGGCTAGGGATGGAAAAGGCCGAACAAGCTAGGAGCTTTGTGGGAGGGGACAATCCCATGATCTCACATGTGCCGTTGGCACTGAGTAGGTCCAAACATGTGCTGATATTTTTCATTGGAATGTTACGTGTTTGCAGTTTTGAGTCCTAGCTGTAAAGGGATTTAAGCTATGCAGGATGGGGAATACTTTTTAAAAATCAAGACTGCAATTCAAATGGTGGCACTTTGCTTAGATACAGATTGCTATTAATTAACAAAGACGAAAACCCCTGACAAGAATACTTCCAGTGCATAAGCTGCATTTGTAACAGATGCGCAAATCCTCCTCAGATGGTAAATGAACATGCTGAACAACAGTGTGTATATTTTAGAAGGCAACTCTTCTGACACCTCTGAGAGGAGCAAGGCAAGGAGTTGACTGACCTTGTACCTGCTTTCCTACACGGTTCTGATTCGCTGTATCCCAGTTACTCTAATCCTGGGCTACTATCAGATATAAAACACAACTATATCCAGCTGTGTTCCTGGATGGGAGTAAAAGACTAAGATACTCTGCCATCCAGTGGTGGGCCTTCAAACCTGCAGCATTTTCTGCATACGCTAAAAACATGGTTATTTTCAGGCATAGCCTGCATTGATTTTTATTTTTTTTAACCACATCAGGATTTATCCAAATTACTAATTGGATTTGGTAATTAATAGAAAAATCCTACTATATAACTAAAGGGGCAAACATGTTTCTCACCTTGCAGACTTTAAAGTGAGATTTCTAGGGTTTTTTTTAAAGCTTGAAGTCTTACCAAAGAGATACTCATTTGCTGGAGGCAGAGGCTTATGGAAAACTGCAAAGTGGAGAAAACAGGCAACCTAAATCCCATCTTTATAGATACATCCCATTTATGAGGTAGTCAGACTCCTCAGATGTAACGGGGCGAGCTTTTTTCAGTTTCTGTCTCACCAAACGCAGCCGACAAGCAACCATAAGCAGCAGCAAAGCAGTGATGGCCAAGCCTAAAGCCAGGGGTAGCACAGCACCTAAAGAGAGGTTAAGAAAGTTTACACTTTAACATACCAAAAATGGGGCAGGGAAAAATTATAGTTCTCTTGCATTTTTTAAGCAATAGCACCCCAGCCTGGTTGAAGTAATGCTGAACTATCTTGTGCACCGTGCATTGGGAAACTATGACATACAAATCACATATATTAGCAGTAATGTTGCTAGGGTAGCATATTACTCCTTTCCTTATTATTTTTATCTGGGTCTGTCACACCTATCTGAAAAATACTAGCTGAGCTGATGATGATCTGATTTTAAAGATCATAGAAATAAAAAGAGAAAATCTGTAGATTAAAATATATATTGGTCTTACCTGTTTCTGGGACTGGATGCCCCCCTGCAGCCTGATCACTTTTTGACACAACAATGCCATTTTCGTTCTTATCTGTCCTTTTCCCTGATGAACTATTGGCTGCATAAAATCAGGCAAAAGAGAGAGCAATATTACAATTCAGTGATTGAGGAAATGGATTTGCCTCTGAGTCATGTGACAATCTACTCAAGGTGCAGGTGGATAAATTTACCATACTCCAGGTTAAGAGCTGCTGATCCGTATACATTTTGAAATACTTTTTTTTAAACTTTAAGTTACAAAGAAAAATCCCCCTACATCATGCACCAACCACAATACACTTCAGTCATGAACAGGTGATTTCACAATGTACTGGCTAGGAGATAGATTATAAGTGCCAAACAAAAAATTTCACTAAGATGTGGTTAGGGATGTAACCAAATATCAGTTAAAACACTACTAGATGAGAGCTATAAATATTTGAAAACCAGGACATTTCTAATTCTGGTTAAAGTTTTGTAAGTCAGGAAATTCAGTTAGGTCCCACAAACATCCTTAACTCTGACCCATCTCCCTATCCAACATCCAAATCTTATAGTACTGTATCTAAATACTTTCAGGAGATTATAAATATGTGGGAAAGGTATTCTTAGAATCTTACGTCATCCGTGATGCAATAACGGTGACTTAATGAAAGTGACAGGCTGCGGTTTGGCCTACACTTACAACTTATACTGGCATAACTATGTCAGTCAGGGATATGAAAAAACCCACAAGCTATGCTGACGAAACTGTCAGTGTAGATGCAGCTATGTCAACAACAAAGTGCTTCAGTTGGCACAGAGAATGTCATTTGGGGAGGTAGTGTTCCTACAGCAGCAGAAAAACTCCTTTTGCCAGTGTAGGCTGTGTCTACACTAGAGGGCTATGTTGCCATAGCTAGGCTGATATAGGCTCCATAGTGTAGACGTAGCCTAGATCCATCAGCATCCTCACAAAAATCAGAACTGCGTTCAACGACTGAAGTTTCTAAGTAGGTTTTTTTTCGATGTTAGTTTTTTATGGTCATATAAATTGTATGGAGCACTTTGGCTGCAAAATGACATACTCCCTAACAACTCTGGGAATTTTTATTACAATGTCAATGTCAAAACACTGTCATTGAAATAATAATGAGGGGTGACAAAATGAAGTGTGTAAATCATATAATTAATTTGGAAACTACATTATATGTAGCTATCCCACTGACACAGTAACAGCTTTCAAAGCACCATAAAAAGTCAGTTGTGTAATGGAAATGGCAAGTATATGAGTCCTGTCAGCTGAGGTCAGACTTGTTGTATCAGAATTAGCATGATGTCAGTGTTAACGATTGTCCTAGCTAGATTCTTCTTTGAATGTACTCTATATTCCCACTCATGGGATGTGCTGTAAGTGAAGTTGAAATGGTGGAACCTTCTCATAACAGTGCCTGTTACAGTGCTTACGTGCCCCTCGTACCCTTCCACATTTCTGATCCTTCTGAGGATGAGACTATTAAAGGGGGCATAGAATCAGTGCTACCTTCAGTTCCTTCCAACTGCAGCAGCAGACAGATGTGAACCTCTCTGGACCCCCCAGATCCAAATCCTTCTCTCAAGAAACTAGTAATGCCATTGACAGTGTTATTTATTGTTAGTAGTTTAGTGTTAGTTTTAGTTTAAGGAAAGTTCTGTTCTTTGTACAGTTAATAGTTATTAAGTCTCAGTTCCAACTTCTGGTTTCACGGTGGATTTGAAGGTGAAAAGACCTGACTAAAAGGTGTGCCTCTTGTCCAGAGATCTCCCTGGCATAGGACACCCATGCCAGATGCTTAGCATGCTTTGGCGAGGGTCACTCTCCTTTGAGGAACTCTATCTGCAGCACATTTACTTTGAGAGCATACAAGAAGCACCAAAACAGACTCAAGCCCTCTTGTTCCAAGCTCTCTGGTTGCAAAGCTACTGTGATCTGATATCTCAAAGGGATCTGAACACAGGATTAAAAGACCAGTGTTGGGTCCAGACACTTCTAGGTCTAAGAAAAAGGGTGCTGTGCAGAAGGCTCTGGTCTCAGCTCCAGGATCAGGCTCCAACATTGCTGTATAGCTGGTTAGTAAGAAATCTGATCTGACCTTGAAGCATTAGTAGACACCATCGGTGCTGGCCTCTGAGATAAGAGCCAAACCACAAGTAAAAACATCAGATCAGTCTTCTTCAGTTCCAGAAAAGATGGTGTGAGACAACAAGGCTCCTATTAGCAGAATCATGTTACAGTCAGGAGAGTCCACAGATCTGTCAGATCCTGGGCTGTGAACACTGCATCCTAAACCAAAGACGAAGTTCAGATCAGGGTAAAACACTGCCTAAAGCTCATCTAAAGATCACATCAGATCCAAAAAGAGTTCCAGAGCCAGTGGTAGTTTCTTTGTTGCCAATTCACAAAGCTCCAACTGTTACTATGGTATTGCAAGTATACTGCACAGATCTGCAGTCAGATCATTTACCAGATCTGCAAGAGACATTATCTGAGAGTGAGAAAAGAAAAGCTCTTGTGAGTTACCAGTCTCAGACCTCCACATCTAGGAAATGAGGTTGGATGAGTTGTCAGTTTTCCCCAGACACTTCTCTACCATCCTAAAAAACAGCTTTGGGCTCCCAACATAAAGTTATTTTGCCCTTTGCCATTTTACACATGCTAGCTCTGATAGTGTCTGGGTCAGATTTGAGGTCAGATCCATAGTCCAAGGAGGAATCTGATTGTGAACAGCTGCCAGATATTCCTCTGAGGCTTCATTCTCAGAGGAAAGAAAATAACTCTAGATACAGTGCCTACAGATCATCTTATCCTTCAAGTACTGGAGTTTGCTTATTGTTACAACTAGCATGTTCCACCATGCGCTGGAAGTACGACAGAGATGCCCAACAGCCTCACTGTAGCAGGAACGTATCTCCCCTTAAAAGATCAAGAAAAGGCTTTCACATCAGATCTGGCATTCCTGGATCTGGCCACTCCTGCTTTCAGAGAGCATTCTCCTACCATAGTAACTGATGCTACTGGAGGAAGAAGAGGAACCTGTGGCTCAGATGGAATACCAGTTAGAGCCAGAAATGGAAGCTGAATCTTCCCCTGGTGAGAATGTTGAGATTGCTTCAGCTTCTTCTCCTTCTGAGAATGGTTTACAGTTACCTGAGTTTGTGAACAGGCCGATGACAACTTTGATTAGCTTCCATCAGTCACACTGGAAGAAACTGCAATCTTTTTGACATCTGGGTGCCTTATCCAAAAATAAACTCATTCTCCCAATTTTAGATGGACTAATGCAACCAGCAAAAGCAATTCGGTGTACCCTTTCATCTCCTCAAGCTATATCAAAAAAGACGAATAAATTGTATCATTTGCCATACAAAGGGGTTTTGTTCTTTCACGTGCATCCTACACCTAACTCTCTGGTAGTGGCGGCAATAGGCCATAGATCTAGAGGAGAACAATATCATTCCACACCCTCTGATAGGGAGGATAAAAAGATGAACGCAGGTGGCAGAAAAATGTTTTCTTTTGCTTTGCTTGGAATAAGAGTGGTGAATTACTAGGGAGTGATGTCATGGTATCACTATCACTGATGGAAAGAAGATTTCCACGTTTGCAAAAGTGCTTCCTGAAGATCAGTGTAAGTTGGGTAACACCTTAAGAACTGAAAGTCAGGTTGTGGCAAGGCACAGGGCTTCTACTCCAGATATTTCCTGATACCAAAGAAAGACTGACAGCTTTGTTCCATTCTAAATCTAAGGAGATTCAATGCCTTTCTCAGAAAATTCTGCTGCTGCATGTTGACTCTAGCATTCATCATACCCACCCTAGATTGGTTTGCAACTTTCTACCTAAAGGATGAATATTTTCAAATCTCTACCATGCCAAGACAATGCAACTTTTAGGGCCAACAGCTTATCGAGGTCCATCTAGCAAACATGGCTGAATGTGTATGGACAAAAATTTAGTGGGAGAATTTGGGGGAACAACACAGACCCATCACAAGACATGCTGTAGGATCATTAGGAAAATGGCTATTAATATAGGACGGGCAAGGCCAATCAAAGCTAACACTGCTAGTGTCCATATCTGTTGTGGGCTGGAAAAAAAGATGAGGCAACTCCAAACAGGTTTTTGAACAAGATACAATGGGCAACTGTAGTGCTTTCATACAAAGTGTGCGTATAGATTTTTGAAGAACAAAGGAATCTGGTTTTCCTTTGAAACAAATCATTCACCCGAACACAGTCTCTTCCTGGGTCTTGAAATCCATTCCCGAGTCCTGCATGGACATACGACCCTGAGCTAACAACCTGGGTGACAGTTTTGCTGAGATAACTTAGGAGCACTGAGTCAGAGCAATGATTTTTTTTCCTGATGTGACATAATGTATCATTCAGCTTGTGCCCAATACAGTGTGCTTTTATATAAGATAACAAATTGGTTATAGATTTAAGTTGTGGCTCCTGCTGTTGTGTGCCTCAGAAGCATAAGTAAAGTAATGGCTTGGGGATTCAATCAAGGGTTGTAATTCCCTAACCAAACAGCGCCGCAAGGCAGTTGGCATAGGCCAGTCAGGAGACAGTGAGAGACATTAAACCCGAGGAATGCAAAGTTGTTACAGTGACGTGTACACCCAGAATCCTGGAAAGTGAAAGTCTTGGGGGCATTCAGGCCTCCTACATAGTCTGTGATTGCTAGAGCTGCTATTGCTGGTGCTCACAGCCAGCCTGCCATTCCAGTTTGCTTAGCTGCAAGCAAACTTTCATGACACTACCTCACAAATGTAATAGCACCACAATAGGCAGCCAATTGTGAGCACCACACTGGAAAGCAGCTTTAGGACAGCAACTTAGCTGCAATGCAGAAGTGATGTGTTTGGGCTCTTGGAGAGGAGGTGTGTGAATTACACAACGTAGAGGGTGTGTCTACAGAGGGAACGTTATCTCCTTTTGACCAGTCCCCCAGAATCTGATCTCAATGACAGCTGAAGATGTTTTGGGCACTCGTGTAGACAGAGCCAAGCCATGACCCTCTTACAGAAAGTGTGCTCTTTGCACAAGGTGTCTAAAATCTTTTCTATCACAAGCTTTGTCTACTTTGTGGTCTAACTATTTCCAACACCAATTGGGGAGGGAATGTAGGGACAATGAGTTAGCCCATGGTTATCAACAGGTAATTCGTCTAGTGTAGACAGGGTCCTAAAGAATCCACACCATGGTTAGTCCAGTCAGACACATTAATGATCAGTTTAATGATAGAGTTTTATATTGCTGTCCATCACTATAGTATCTGAGCACCTGTAGCAAAGACAGTCATTTATCCAATGAATATCTTAGTACCCAGAGGCAAGTTCACGGATGGGGAGCTCACTAGTGGAGGGGAGAAGGGAAGTGTGACATGTCCCCACTAGTGTTATTAACGATCATTGTAACTTAAAGGAAGAGTAAGGAACTGCTTCCTACAACCTCTTATCACAAAGAAAATCTCTTCTCTTCACAGATTAAGATCACCAGGGGCCATTATGATATCCACTGCTGACCTTCTGCATAACACAGTCCACAGAATTTACCCCAATAATTTTTGCATGAAGTCCATAACTTATGGTTGAACTAGAGCATACCACTGAAGGACTGCTAGTCTTGATGTAAAGATTGAAAGTGATGGAGCATGTACCACATCCACACATAAGCTGTTCCAATAGTTAATTACCCTTGCTATTAAAATTTGCACTTATTTCTAGTTTGATTTTTGCCTAGTGTTAACTTCCAACCATTGCATCTATTAAACCACTTCATTTACCTTCCCTCACCTATAATTTTGTGACAATACACAAAATAATTATTTAAAAACAAGTCAAACCTGGCTCTGAATTGGACGGAGATGACGGATCCGTTGCAGTCTGTTGTGAAATTGCACCTGTTAATTAATACATTTAAAAAAATCATATTTTGCAAAGAAAGTCCCATTGGTTGAGATTAAGACTTCATTTTAATATATTTTTGAGGCACAGTGGTTTACAACACTACCTTTGCAACACCTGGGAGACATACTGCCAATTTGATTGAGCTCACAAGTAAAATTAGCTTGGTGGGCCTCATCTAGTTATTCACAGGTGTAAACATGACGTACATGTGGTCCAGCTCAGAGAACCACTAGAGAATTTGGCATGCCAACTCAGGAGAGGACCTATACTAAAATGGGAGTGTTGTTTATTACACAGCAGTGCATTTGTAGAACTGTGTGAGGAAGCCTGAATGGCTTCTACTCATGCTATCCTTAGCTATTACCACTTTTTTATCCTGACTGAAATCCTTGATGGGATTTATTCCTTTGACCCTGCCTATGTCAACACTGAAGCTACAATCTTTCAAGCGGAGGACTGAAGACGTTTTCTTGAAAGCTTAATAGTGCCACTCATCAACTAGCTGGAGGGACCCTATTGTGCAATCAAGGCCCTCTCTTCACCCAGAAAGGACAGCAAGCCCAGAAACAAAATTTACCATCATTCCCCTATATGATATCACCACCAGGCTGGTCACTATTGGGAGACTATCATGTAGTTGATTCTTCTCCCTAAACCAGTAGAAACACATCGGTACTAGCAAACACAAGGTACATCAGACTATAAGCTTCAGTGCTTTGAGTTTGCTACCTAGGACTTTAGGCCCAAATTATTTGAGGCTGAGGTGCTCACACCACACAGCTTCATGTAAATATTTTGTGTCAGAGTATTACTGGATTTATTCAGAATTCTTCAGAAAAAAGCAACACCGTGTCTTAAAGAAACATCTCATCCCAAAAATGTGTACTTGTCTGCCAAGTCTGTATTTCTTACAGGTGCAGTAATTGATCGTTTTTATAATTGACGTTTTTAAGCCCAAAACCCCAATGTGCTGAGATTTAGATTTTTATCAGCATAGACTTCCCAACATGGGACACGAAGAGATACCGCAGAACCTTGCTAACTGTATATGAATGCCCTGCAGACCCACTGTTATTACTAATCCTTCCATAGTACGTTTATTTGCTTAACCCCTGATCATTCAAGACTACTTTATCACAAAACACACTTGTATTCAATTATTTTGAAAAGTATCGTTTAGTTATGTTACTCTTATATTAGCATACTAGTAAATGTGCTGTATCATATGCTGTAAGAGTGATGAAGTCTTAGAAAGGTAAACTATTATAACATTGCTGAGATATGGGCAGAGATTACCATGCATTTCAGTTAAAAGTACTGGGTTAGTGGATCAGTGAGATTCTATTCTACAAGGAAATTTTTAATTTTAACTGAAATGAGTTTAAATTCTAACGGAAACTTATAAAAAAGTAACAGTAAAAGCACAAGAATTAGAGAAAGACATAGTCAGCTGGAAATCTTGCCCACTTAAAAAAAGTGAGTTAAAAGTAGTTTCGGGTGCTATTCCTGCCCCTGACTCCCCATACCAATTTCTGTGGTTTTATAATCAGTTTCCCGTTTTTAGAAATGTTTTTCCGTTTCCTCTTTGTGGGTGTGAAAGGCACATGCTAACACGGGAAGCTGACCAAGAAACTGACTGGGCAGAGGTAAACAGACACTGTCAATACAGAAGTGTGGACAATAGCACAAAGGAAACAAACTGAATAAAAGCTACCATTCCATTTTCCTCTCACTTTCAGTTATAATCTTTGGTGTTAGTAATAAATGTCAGAGGTAAAAGGACTTCAGGCAGAATAGAGAATTTTAAAGAGCCTCTGTTGCAGAGTTCATTTTACACTGCTGGAGCAAATATAAATACATAAAATGCTTTATAAAGATATATTCCCTTCTTCCCAACAGAGGGAATTTTTACCATGAATTTCTACACATTCACTGAGGCAGTCAGATTCTTGAAGGAAGTTGTTTTCATTCCCTTTGCAGCCACCAAAGATGAAATGTAGGCAAGTGCCTGAAGAAACATCAAAGTGCCAGCGAGGGAAGTGCCCTTTACAAGGGCCAACAGCGGGGAGCACTAAGCACTGCTCTGTTGCAACAAGAAAAGAAAACCATATTTCTAATCAGCTGTATCTCTAGAAGCTAAGCTCACATCTAAACATTAAAAATCCATTAAAATGTAAGAGGCTTGTACTCTCTGTGTACTTGTAACTTATTCTTTAATAAAAGGCTCTAGTTAATTTCATTTGTTAAACATATTGGATTGTTTCAGCTTCCTGGCAAGGGAACTACCTATGCTTTGACTGCACTAAAAGGTCTGATTTCACTGCAGCTTCTGTAGCTTTTGCTAAGATAGTGTTTTATAACTTCCAACAGTGATATTGTTCTTCACAAAAGCCTCTTTGCCTACTAATGCAACAGTATGTGGGGTTTTGGGGTTATTATTATTTTTTTTTTTTGGTCTCCACTGGTAGAAATACAAAGGTATCACAAAAGACTGTGCTACATCAGACACATAGATTCATAGATATTAAGGTCAGAAGGGACCATTATGATCATCTAGTCTGACCTCCTGCACAACGCAGGCCACAGAATCTCACCCACCCACTCATGCGAAAAACCTCTCACCTATGTCTGAGCTATTGAAGTCCTCAAATCGTGGACTTCTCTACATTTACATCAGCTAGTTGTACTCGGAAAAGTGCAGTTCTAAAAAGGGAAGAGACCATAACATAAAGAATTTCCTTCTCTCAGTTCACATTGGGTCAGATACTGTCACCCTTACTCACACTAAGTAGTACCTTCCTATGTATGAAGTCCCATTGAAGCTATTTTCCTACATATCTGTAACTGCCTAGCATGCTGCTAGGTAAATAATTAATAACAGCAGAGCGCACAGCAGAAGTTTTCCATATTTGCTCTCTTTGAGTGTTTTGTACTGTTTGCCTCTAAACTGGTTAGACTGTATTTCTAGCATTTTGGAATTTTTCTTTTCTTTTTACCAACTGCTAGAAATGATGCCTGGCAAACTTTGAAGGTAAATTTTTAGGTATAATTATTAACCTCCTACAATTTCCCCCACATTACCTACATTTGCAAGATTTTGCTTTTGACTAGGTGCCGTCTATAATAAAAGGTACTTTTTTTGGTTAATAAAGACTGACTAACTGAAACTATTTCTTTTTTCATTCTTACCTGGGATAAACCCACTGATTTGTTTCTTTGGTCCCTGAGAGAGTGATTGGTTAGACTTGTCTGCATCAAGTGAAAGTAGTGGCTGATTTCTCATAGTGTTTTTCTGGGTGTTTTCCACAGAGTTGTCTGCATCTTTAGTCAAGCCTATGATCCTTTGTTGGGCAGTGCTGACAGCTGCATGAGTTGCTGTCTTTCGGCCAGGACTGACTGAATTAATGGAAATAAAAACAATTATTATTTTTGTATGGAAGTGAATGGGAGTTTTGTGATAGGAAAGATGACAGAATTTGGCACGAGGGAGTTTTAACATGTTTATCAGACTCTGATACCACTCAGCATTCAGACCCCTATTATATGACAGTTTTTCTTTGCCTTCTGAGATGCTGACTCTAAATTTTCAGAGAGTTACAGAGGATTTAGATGCATAGCTCCCACTAGGTAATCCCTTGAAAAGGGTTATGTTCTTAAAAGTGACAACTCAGAGTGAACAATGTATGGCTACAGCAATGAATAAAATGAGGCTTTCCTTAATCTCAGCATTGTCATTACTGCAGCAAATCTGCTACCAACAATAACCAATTCTTTGGATTTAGGATTCTCTGCTCTCCTATGTTTTTTGCTAAACTCTCCTTAAACTGAAAAAACATCCCACAGGTTGCCCTGTGATGTGATATAATTACAAAATTAACTTTTAATCTCTGTTTTTGCAGAGCTAGTATATAAAACTAAAATACAATGAGCTATGTAATGATCATGCTTTTCACTTTATTGTAATGTGTAGATTAAGACTACAGCAGTTTAAAGCTACCAGCATCCCATAGTCAACCTCTAATTATTTCACAAAATGGGTAGCACATCTCTGAAGAAGTGTCTAAGCATTTCAGCCACAAAAACCACAATCAGTCAATCAATCTTAGGTACTTATATGATCCCAATTACCACAGTATCTGAGCACCACACTAGTACTATCCCCATTTTACAGATGGGGAACTGAGGCACTGGGAAATTAAGTGACTTGGCCTGTGGCAGAGCAGTGACTTGAATCATGTCTCCAGAATCCCAGGCTAGCATCTAACTACTGGACCATCCTTCCTTCAGATACCATATGTTGGGGAGGTGCAATCATTCCAATTCAATTCATAAAAACACTCTCCAGCACCACTACATAAAACTGAGAGTGGATAAAATTGACAATTTAATGTACCCTGGGACTATATTCCTTTCTAAATCTTAATTAAGTTCCTAATAAACAATGTACCAGATCAAGAAGGGAGAGCATCTTACAGCATATTCCCACTGCAGAAGAAAAGAAGGGCATAAAGTCAAAGTTGTATGAGTGGTGTAAACTGGGTTGGGGGATGCAAGATAACAAGGCAGTGGGATTGGCTGGATCCCGTAACAGATCCTTTTTAAACATCCCAACATTTTGAATTTTTGAAAGGTGTACAACTTTTTTGTGATGTGTACTCTGCATTAGATGTTTCAACCTCTCAGCTATTCCTTCAGATGAAAATAAGAACCCTGGTCTTAGAATGAAAGTGAAGAAAGAACTGATCTTTCAAATGTTTTGTTGAGAACTATTTAATATCTGTTACTCTGGGATCTCCAACAGTTCTAAAGTTATTTAAAAAAACAATTCAATTCATTTTTGAACACCTAATAAGAAGACAGCTACCCTATACACCTGCTGTTTTCAATGAAAGGCTCTAAATAACTATTTTGATTAGAGAGAGCTAACTGTGCACTGAGGGAGCACATTACCACGTTTCTTATCAGAACCCCCAGCCATTGCTTCCAAGACAAAAAACAGTGTACTATGCACTCACAGTTCTGACAGAAAGCTTCATCAGATCCATCCGGGCATTGCTCCACTCCATCGCAAGCAAAGGTGATGTCAATGCAGCAGCCATCATCACAGATAAACTGGTAGCGAGAACAAACTCCAGCACAGCCTGTTGTAGAATAATTCTCAGATTACAAGAAGGGAAGCCCAAATACAGGATACTAAATCTAAAGAGGTATTAATATTTCAATGTTACAGCAAAACCCAAGAAAGACAACATGTAAAATAAAATGCTGCAGAAAGACTAGAACGAAGCTGCTGTTTCACACTATGTATGTTGACACAGGAACTATAAAGAAGAGCTGGACCCTGCACCCTCTTCACTATTTTGGTAGCTTTTCTACAGCAGGAGTTCGTGAGCTGGGGGTTTTAGCTGCCAAGAGGTCTGCAACACCTCAAACTCTGTGTAAACATAGCCCCTGTACTGAGGGAGATCAAAATAGCCCCCCTTTCCTGACTTTCTTTACCCAGCTCTGCACTTCTGCTCCTTTCAGAGAGTGAGTTTGGGAAGCTCTCTAATTAAGAAATAGAGAGCCGGATTGGGGGCTAGATAGTGCTGCTGCTATTCAAGGAAAAGGGAAGTTTTACCCTGCACTCGAACAGCAGGGAGAAGCCAGCAGTTGGCTTCCTTCCTGTGGGCTCTGCACAGCAGCACTTAATGGTGGGAAGCAGTTTGTTTTCTACAAAAATCCAGAGCAGCAAATACCACGCTTCCTGGAGCACTTGCCCAGACTATCAGTAGGGAGTCTGGCTTGGGTTAAAAAACCCAGGACAGTTCCTAAGTCAAATAAACAGGAACATTTTGAATGATGAGGCTTTAATTCCATTTGCTGCACACACCATTTCATAGTTGGATATTTATTTCCTGTCAGTGAGTGTATGTTATTTTACATATGCACACACATGCATATTAATTTTGTTTTTAGAGCTGTGTGCATTCCTTCTTTGTGTTGTATTTTGTCAAAACTCATCAAAGGACAAATGAAGGACATGATCCTGCATCCTTTATTCATATGAATAGCCCCAGTAATTTCAAATGTAGCATGTACATGAGCAGCATTGAGCCAACATTCTTGCAAATGACCTTAACTGGAAAGAAATGGATTGCTGCGTGCCCTAATATTTAGGTTTCTCTGGTAATGAGAATGTCTATCTCTGGACACTTCCGCATTGCTGTTAAATATTAAAGGCTTTCCTGCAACATATTTTGACCTTGTAATTATCAGATGTTTACAAATCACTTTTGCAGCAGTCCTCCCAATGCCAGCATGTTTCTTTGGTTTGTAAAATGCTATCAACTCCAGCATTTGGACACTGTAACAGCAAACCAGTCTGCGGGAACAACTCAAATGATCAATTATTACACTGCTGTACTCCATAACAACAACTACAGTTAAAGCATGGTATGAAAGTACACTGTCAGCTAAAAACCATACTTGGAAAAACACATTTTATAACCTTTAGTGCTAAAAACACCACAGGCCCTGTCTGCATTAAGGAAATCTGTACTAGTGTAACCACACCAATATCATTTGGGTTGCAAACATTTCTGGGGAACATTTAAAAGGAAACCTCATCCCTTCTGAAAAAACACCGTCTAAAGAAAAAAGAAAAGGAGTACTTGTGGCACCTTAGAGACTAACCAGTTTATTTGAGCATGAGCTTTCGTGAGCTACAGCTCACTTCATCGGATGCATAGCATATCCTGGAAACTGCAGAAGACATTATATACACACAGAGACCATGAAACAAAACTTCCTCCCACCCCACTGTCCTGCTGCTAACAGCTTATCTAAAGTGATCATCAAGTGATCATCAAGGAAGGCCATTTCCAGCACAAATCAAGGTTTTCTCACTCTTCCCCCCCCACACACACACACACAGACACACATACAAACTCACTCTCCTGCTGGTAATAGCCCATCCCTCTTTGAAACCTCTCTTTATAATGCGCATGATAATCAAGGTGGGTCATTTCCAGCACTAATCCAGGTTTTCTCACCCCCCCCCCACACACCCCCTCCAAATGTGTGTGTGGGGGGGGGGGGTGAGAAAACCTGGATTAGTGCTGGAAATGACCCACCTTGATTATCATGCGCATTATAAAGAGAGGTTTCAAAGAGGGATGGGCTATTACCAGCAGGAGAGTGAGTTTGTATGTGTGTCTGTGTGTGTGTGTGTGGGGGGGGAAGAGTGAGAAAACCTTGATTTGTGCTGGAAATGGCCTTCCTTGATGATCACTTGATGATCACTTTAGATAAGCTGTTAGCAGCAGGACAGTGGGGTGGGAGGAAGTTTTGTTTCATGGTCTCTGTGTGTATATAATGTCTTCTGCAGTTTCCACGATATGCTATGCATCCGATGAAGTGAGCTGTAGCTCACGAAAGCTCATGCTCAAATAAACTGGTTAGTCTCTAAGGTGCCACAAGTACTCCTTTTCTTTTTTCTTTTTACGAATACAGACTAACACGGCTGTTACTCTGAAACCGTCTAAAGAAAATTCCTGAATACTGTACATTTATATTATTAATTTGTGGAGGGTACAAGTTATTAATTGGTTCTTTTCCACTCTTCTGCTCATCCATTTAGTTACACTAGTGCAAATGCCTAAAGGAAAAGTGCTGCACTGGTGCAGTTTAATCTGGTAATATTCCAAAGTATGCTCTAATGTAAGTTAATCATAGTTACACAGATGCGAATTTCCTTAATGTAGAAAGACCCTATTACTAAAACTGAGAACTTCAAGAATCGAAGTTCCTCTCATCATTCATGCTGTTTGCCTCCCTCAGTCTCGGTTTCAGAACTTGAAAATACATAGTCACTTTCTAGCCAGTTTCAGTTTCCATTCATGCACTAGCACAATGTTGCAATACCTGGGTTGTAAACATTTCAGAAGAAAGTTTAAAAGCATAAAAAAAAAGAAACAATCCAAAACTGCTTTAATTTAAATACAAATTCACAAAGAAATTTTAATCATCATTAGTCTGTGGATCTTACACTTATTAATTGCTTCTTCCATGGTCTTTCACAACAGCATATGCCCTGCCATGTTCTATTGATCCTGCATTGAATGTATAATATACCATCATAACATGCCTGATACATATGGCAATACCAAAACTATGTTTTGCTTGCCCTACCCTGCGTGTTCATCTGCAATGAAGGGATTAATCATGCAAACACATAAAAGACGGTTTTCCTTCCCTCGTCCAAAAGTGTTTTTAACCCCTTCCCCATTTGAAATAGGAATACAGAAGGAAGGAAGCTATTATTAAATAAAAAATGACATTATGATAGGGATCTGCATTCCCATCTACCCCAAGAGACTTTTTAGGTATGCCACATTGCAGCAGTCACACAAACTGTGATTTCAACCATTTTCTCACCTAATGCAGAGTGAACCATTGGAAGAACGGTCACAGAGATATTATCTGAGCTCTTTTGACCAGCAGTGTCTGTCACAGTCAGCTGGAAAATGTATACACCTTCTTGAAAGTGAGAGAGCTTCAATGTTCCTGGCTGCGGTACCTGATCAAAAGAGAAGAGCCAGAAAGTTCATTTTTGAAATTCTAGTCCTGGCTACTGTACATTAACTGACATAGACACATTAATAAAATTGGACCAGTCATACATTTCTACAAATAGTTGAAACACTTCTGTACGCTGCTTCTCAAGGAGATAAAATATTTCTCTTTCAAGCCAGACCAGATCAATCAAACGTAGATATAATTTCATAACATTTAGATCTTTTGATGCCTTCTACTTGCAAATACCAAATGTTTAGCTTTCATGCACTGATCTTAGTAATAATTCTCTGTTCTCAGTTATCCTGTGTTGCAGCTGTAGTTATTAAGAGAACAAACAGGATATGTGAACATCTACAGCATCTACTGGGATGATGGGTGAAATACAATTTGGAAGCTTATTTTACCTCATTCTTCAACTGCAAAAAAATATGTAGCAACAATTTGGCTAGAAAACTGGGTTTTCGTGTAAGTGATGGACAAAGTATTTAAAGAGCTTGGTAATATTCCACAATGCCAGAGCTTCGCGAACCAGCTGAGCGGCGGCGAACCAGCTGAGCAGCGGGGAACAGCAGAGCAGCACACAGCAGGAGTTTGCCTGGGATTGGTGAGTATCCGAGTGCGTGTTTGCTGAGTAAGTATCCGAGTGTGTGTTTGCTGGGAGGGCAGTGTGAGAGCCTGAGCGAGTGCCTGATTGGCTGGTAGCCTGCAGGGGGCGGGCATTGGGGCTGTCTGTTTGTTTGTTTCAGGGAAGCCTAGCTGTTTAAAAATAGCCAGAGCTTCCCGAACCAGCTGAGCGGCGGGGAACAGCAGAGCAGCACACAGCAGGAGTTTGCCTGGGAGTTCGCCTGGAGTGAGCCCAGTGAGGCTTACATCTTGCCAACTTCTCTGAGGAAGCTCATAGTAGGAAGGTGATATGGAAGGGGGGGGTTCAGCTGTTATGACCTGCACTGGATGTGCCATGTTTGTCTTTCTTCCACAGGATAGAAGCGACTTTGTCTATTCAAAGTGCAAGCTGGTCTCCATATTGGAAGAGAAGATTGAAGGTCTGGAGCAACAGATAACGACCCTGCGTTGCATACGAGAAACTGAGGATTTTCTGGACAAAAGTCAGGATATGCTTCTACGGGCACAAAGCTCTAAAGATTTAGAGCAGGTTGCACAGCGGAGCCAAGAGGCCAGTGAAGAAGCTTGGCAACATGTGACCTCCAGAAGAAGAAGGGGGAATGTCCGGGTTCCAGCAACGCGGACACAGGTAACTAACCGCTTTCATGTTCTCTCCACAGGTACCTTTGCGGAGAGTGGACCAGATGATATGTCTGGGGAGAGAAAGCAGAAGGAGACTCCGCTGGTTGGAAGGCATGAGATGCACTGTCCTGAGATGGGGGGTTCCATGACCACCACTCCCAAGAGAAGGAGGCGGGTGGTGGTGGTCGGGGACTCTCTCCTCCGGGGGACTGAGTCATCTATCTGCCGCCCTGATCGGGAAAACTGAGAAGTCTGCTGCTTGCCAGGGGCTAAGATTCGCGATGTGATGGAGAGACTGCCGAGATTCATCAAGCCCTCGGATCGCTACCCCTTCCTGCTTCTCCACGTGGGCACCAATGATACTGCCAAGAATGACCTTGAGTGGATCACTGCGGACTACGTGGCTCTGGGAAGAAGGATAAAGGAGTTTGAGGCGCAAGTCGTGTTCTCATCCATCCTCCCCGTGGAAGGAAAAGGCCGGGGCAGGGACCGTCGAATCGTGGAAGTCAACGAATGGCTACGCAGGTGGTGTCGGAGAGAAGGCTTTGGATTCTTTGACCATGGGATGGTGTTCCATGAAGGAGGAGTGCTGGGCAGAGACGGGCTCCATCTTACTAAGAGAGGGAAGAGCATCTTTGCGAGCAGGCTGGCTAACCTAGTGAGGAGGACTTTAAACTAGGTTCACCGGGGGAAGGAGACCAAAGCCCTGAGGTAAGTGGGAAAGCGGGATACCGGGAGGAAGCACAGGCAGGAACGTCTGTGAGGGGAGGGCTCCTGCCTCATACTGAGAATGAGGGGCGATCAGCAGGTTATCTCAAGTGCTTATATACGAATGCACAAAGCCTTGGAAACAAGCAGGGAGAACTGGAGGTCCTGGTGATGTCAAGGAATTATGATGTGATTGGAATAACAGAGACTTGGTGGGATAACTCACATGACTGGAGTACTGTCATGGATGGTTATAAACTGTTCAGGAAGGACAGGCAGGGCAGAAAAGGTGGGGGAGTAGCACTGTATGTAAGGGAGCAGTACGACTGCTCAGAGCTCCGGTACGAAACTGCAGAAAAACCTGAGTGTCTCTGGATTAAGTTTAGAAGTGTGAGCAACAAGAGTGATGTAGTGGTGGAAGTCTGCTATAGACCACCGGACCAGGGGGATGAGGTGGATGAGGCTTTCTTCCAGCAACTCGCAGAAGCTACTAGATCACATGCCCTGGTTCTCATGGGTGACTTTAATTTTCCTGATATCTGCTGGGAGAGCAATACAGCGGTGCATAGACAATCCAGGAAGTTTTTGGAAAGCGTAGGGGACAATTTCCTGGTGCAAGTGCTAGATGAGCCAACTAGGGGGGGAGCTTTTCTTGACCTGCTGCTCACAAACAGGGAAGAATTAGTGGGGGAAGCAAAAGTGGACGGGAATCTGGGAGGCAGTGACCATGAGTTGGTTGAGTTCAGGATCCTGACACAGGGAAGAAAGGTAAGCAGCAGGATACGGACCCTGGACTTCAGGAAAGCAGACTTCGACTCCCTCAGGGAACGGATGGGTTGGATCCCCTGGGGGACTAACATGACGGGGAAAGGAGTCCAGGAGAGTTGGCTGTATTTCAAGGAATCCCTGTTGAGGTTACAGGGACAAACCATCCCGATGAGTCGAAAGAATAGTAAATATGGCAGGCGACCAGCTTGGCTTAACGGTGAAATCCTAGCGGATCTTAAACATAAAAAAGAAGCTTACAAGAAGTGGAAGGTTGGACATATGACCAGGGAAGAGTATAAAAATATTGCTCGGGCATGGAGGAATGAAATCAGGAGGGCCAAATCGCACCTGGAGCTGCAGCTAGCAAGAGATGTCAAGAGTAACAAGAAAGGTTTCTTCAGGTATGTTGGCAAGAAGAAGAAAGCCAAGGAAAGTGTGGGCCCCTTACTGAATGAGGGAGGCAACCTAGTGACAGAGGATGTGGAAAAAGCAAATGTGCTCAATGCTTTTTTTGCCTCTGTCTTCACTAACAAGGACAGCTCCCAGACTGCTGCGCTGGGCATCACAACATGGGGAGTAGATGGCCAGCCCTCTGTGGAGAAAGAGGTGGTTAGGGACTATTTAGAAAAGCTGGACGTGCACAAGTCCATGGGGCCAGACGAGTTGCATCCGAGAGTGCTAAAGGAATTGGCGGCTGTGATTGCAGAGCCATTGGCCATTATCTTTGAAAACTCGTGGCGAACGGGGGAAGTCCCAGATGACTGGAAAAAGGCTAATGTAGTGCCAATCTTTAAAAAAGGGAAGAAGGAGGATCCTGGGAACTACAGGCCAGTCAGCCTCACCTCAGTCCCCGGAAAAATCATGGAGCAGGTCCTCAAAGAATCAATCCTGAAGCACTTACATGAGAGGAAAGTGATCAGGAACAGTCAGCATGGATTCACCAAGGGCAAGTCATGCCTGACTAATCTAACCGCCTTCTATGATGAGATTACTGGTTCTGTGGATGAAGGGAAAGCAGTGGATGTATTGTTTCTTGACTTTAGCAAAGCTTTTGACACGGTCTCCCACAGTATTCTTGTCAGCAAGTTAAAGAAGTATGGGCTGGATGAATGCACTATAAGGTGGGTAGAAAGTTGGCTAGATTGTCAGGCTCAACGGATAGTGATCAATGGCTCCATGTCTAGTTGGCAGCCGGTGTCAAGTGGAGTGCCCCAGGGGTCGGTCCTGGGGCCGGTTTTGTTCAATATCTTCATAAATGATCTGGAGGATGGTGTGGATTGCACTCTCAGCAAATTTGCAGATGATACTAAACTGGAAGGAGTGGTAGATACGCTGGAGGGCAGGGATAGGATACAGAGGGACCTAGACAAATTGGAGGATTGGGCCAAAAGAAACCTGATGCGGTTCAATAAGGATAAGTGCAGGGTCCTGCACTTAGGATGGAAGAACCCAATGCACAGCTACAGACTAGGGACCGAATGGCTAGGCAGCAGTTCTGCGGAAAAGGACCTAGGGGTGACAGTGGACGAGAAGCTGGATATGAGTCAGCAGTGTGCCCTTGTTGCCAAGAAGGCCAATGGCATTTTGGGATGTATAAGTAGGGGCATTGCCAGCAGATCGAGGGACGTGATCGTTCCCCTCTATTCGACATTGGTGAGGCCTCATCTGGAGTACTGTGTCCAGTTTTGGGCCCCACACTACAAGAAGGATGTGGAAAAATTGGAGAGAGTCCAGCAAAGGGCAACAAAAATGATTACGGGTCTGGAACACATGACTTATGAGGAGAGGCTGAGGGAACTGGGATTGTTTAGTCTGCAGAAGAGAAGAATGAGAGGCGATTTGATAGCTGCTTTCAACTACCTGAGAGGTGGTTCCAGAGAGGATGGTTCTAGACTATTCTCAGTGGTAGAAGAGGACAGGACAAGGAGTAATGGTCTCAAGTTGCAGTGGGGGAGGTTTAGGTTGTATATTAGGAAAAACTTTTTCACTAGGAGGGTGGTGAAACACTGGAATGCGTTACCTAGGGAGGCGGTAGAATCTCCTTCCTTAGAAGTTTTTAAGGTCAGGCTTGACAAAGCCCTGGCTGGGATGATTTAATTGGGGATTGGTCCTGCTTTGAGCAGGGGGTTGGACTAGATGACCTCCTGAGGTCCCTTCCAGCCCTGATATTCTATGATTCTATGAATGCTGCTAGTGTGTGCTTTAGAAAGAGGTTCCCCACATTTCATCTGTATCCTAGGTTTGTCTCACAATATGCAGTCACATCAGGCCAACTACACCTAAAAGAAAGTTTTTCTGAGTCTAGAGAGGCTATCCAAACTTCCAAGGGAAGAAAGCTCATATCTCAATGTATATCGAGCAGGTGTTACACATGATGGCAGGTGATGCTGGACTGTATATCCAGCAGGTGATATAGGCAGGTGAACACATGGTAAGCCTGAAGACTGATTTTATTGAATCAAAATTTGCTTTATTCTTTACATCTTTATTCCATAAAGATTCAGTCTGAGGCAGCATCTGGTATGAAAACTGTCAGCCCAAACTGTTGAAGGTTGGCGAAGGTATGAGCAACTGAAAACAGCATTTAATAATGGAAAGTGTGGGGCAACTTGAATAGTAGGGAGTGCTACCTACCCCACCTATAGTAAGTCAATATATTAAATATTAAAGTAATCTCTATATATATATTTCTACAAGCCCAATAATTTTGATGGTAAAAAGACAAAATATTCAAATAGCTTTCCTCCTCACACTGTGAAACTACTTTTCTAATAACTGAAACATTGAATTATGTTGGAATGAAATACCATTTGATTCACAAATTTGTGTTGTATTGAGAGAACATATTATTTAAAAATTTATAAAAGACTTTCCTGGGTTTCTAAATATTCTTACATTTTGTTTTACAGACAATTTAAAAAAAAAATTCAGATCCACTACATTTTCTTCAAATGTATTTAGCACCATTCACCAAAGTAAAAAACCAATTATTTCTTCTTGTGTACAAATGCAGTGTGAGTGTGATAATCTGACTATTCTCTGAGGAACAATATGTGCAGGAACACAGCAATTTAAACTGCTCATTTTGGCTTCAAAGAGTAGCTGTTAGTAAACTGCAATTTGGCAAGAGGCAGCAGATTAAAGAATGAACAGCGGTTTTCACTAGGCTATGAAATTACTTTCATAACTCCCTTGCAATTTCCTTCAGGTAATGCACCTGTGCTACTCATAAATGTTTTATCCCATTCGAACTCAGTTTTCTGCCTTTGTAAAATTAGCCTATATTTGTGTGATTCTAGAATTCTACTCGATTTTCTCTTTAGGCGCATTTTTTCTAACAATGCTAAGTAATGAACTAGTGGGCTTGTTTTGAAGAAGGAAGGCAAAAGTAGTACTAAAAGCACAGGCCCAATGCTGCCGGACTTACATGCATGACCAGTCTCACTTATAACCTTGGAGATCTTTTTATTTCTTTCTGAACATGTTCAGCTAGATCAGAAGCAGTACAAGTTTCCCTCCCCTCTTCACAAACCTCATGAATAGAGGAGGAAACTCTGAGGATAGTTTTATTTTCGTGCTGGTTCAGTCCTTATATTCTCTTAAGACTACCAACAAAGACACCCATTACTGCCAACTCAGACAGTGCATTTTGTGATGTGGATACCTACCACCCCGGGGAGCTACACTGAAGCTAGCAACTCATTCACAAAGACAGGTTTCAGAGTAGCAGCCGTGTTAGTCTGTATTCGCAAAAAGAAAAGGAGTACTTGTGGCACCTTAGAGACTAACCAATTTATTTGAGCATAAGCTTTCGTGAGCTACAGCTCACTTCATCGGATGCATACTGTGGAAAGTATAGAAGATCTTTTTTATACACACAAAGCATGAAAAAATGGGTGTTTACCACTACAAAAGGTTTTCTCTCTCCCCACCCCACTCTCCTGCTGGTAATAGCTTATCTAAAGTGATCACTCTCCTTACAATGTGTATGATAATCAAGTTGGGCCATTTCCAGCACAAATCCAGGTTTTCTCTCCCCTCCCCCCCCCCAAACCCACTCTCCTGTTGGTAATAGCTTACATTGTAAGGAGAGTGATCACTTTAGATAAGCTATTACCAACAGGAGAGTGGGTTTGTGTGTTGGGGGGGGGACCTGGATTTGTGCTGGAAATGGCCCAGCTTGAGCCAGAAGAGTTCCCAGAAGTCACCTACTACAGGACAGGCCTAACAAAGAAAATAACAGAAAGCCACTAGCCGTCACCTTCAGCCCCCAACTAAAACCCCTCCAACGCATTATTAAGGATCTACAACCTATCCTGAAGGATGACCCAACACTCTCACAAATCTTGGGAGACAGGCCAGTCCTTGCCTCCAGACAGCCCCCCAACCTGAAGCAAATACTCACCAGCAACCACATACCACACAACAGAACCACTAACCCAGGAACCTATCCTTGCAACAAAGCCCGTTGCCAACTGTGCCCACATATCTATTCAGGGGACACCATCATAGGGCCTAATAACATCAGCCACACTATCAGAGGCTTGTTCACCTGCACATCCACCAATGTGATATATGCCATCATGTGCCAGCAATGCCCCTCTGCCATGTACATTGGTCAAACTGGACAGTCTCTACGTAAAAGAATAAATGGACACAAATCAGATGTCAAGAATTATAACATTCATAAACCAGTCGGAGAACACTTCAATCTCTCTGGTCACGCGATTACAGACATGAAAGTTGCGATATTACAACAAAAAAACTTCAAATCCAGACTCCAGCGAGAGACTGTTGAATTGGAATTCATTTGCAAATTGGATACAATTAACTTAGGCTTGAATAGAGACTGGGAGTGGCTAAGTCATTATGCAAGGTAACCTATTTCCCCTTGTTTTTTCCTACTCCCCCCCCCCCAGACGGTCTTGTTAAACCCTGGATTTGTGCTGGAAATGGCCCACCTTAATTATCATACACATTGTAAGCTATTACCACAGGAGAGTGGGTTTGGGGGCGGGGGGAGAGAAAACCTGGATTTGTGCTGGAAATGGCCCAACTTGATCCTCATACACATTGTAAGGAGAGTGATCACTTTAGATAATCTATTACCAGCAGGAGAGTGGGGTGGGGGGAGAGAAAACCTTTTGTAGTGGTAAACACCCATTTTTTCATGCTTTTTGTGTATAAAAAGATCTTCTATACTTTCCACAGTATGCAACCGATGAAGTGAGCTGTAGCTCACGAAAGCTTACATTCACAAAGAGACTCATCAGATGAGTGACTTTTGTTCATTACTGTCCTGGGCTAAATTCACACTGGTGACCAACAGGTGAAAGGCTCTAGGCTGCTATTACAAATTCTTTGAGCCAGCAACTCCCTAAAGAATCTTTTAAATTTCAGGAGCCTGCTTGTTTCACTCACAAGAAGAGAACAGCAAAATGATGCAATAAGGACAAACTAGAACCCTGCATTGTTCGTTGGTGCGTCTCCTGCTGGGTTGAGATTTTTAAAATATTGAAACTGTCATTTTGGAAGTGCTCTCTTTTTTCTCAAGAGGACATTAACAAAGAGAATTCATTTTTGTGGAGAGGAAGAGATTAATTTATAGCCTTTTCCACCCTACTTTACAAACTAATTTGGGATTGAAGAGTTTATAAAATCAAAAAGCTCAAAAAAATCAAACACCTCAAAATGACAGCAGGTATGGTGCATAAGTTGCAGTATGGTTCATTGCATCACTTTCTTCTCATGCTTCAAATCACTGCAAAGTGATTTCCAACACACTGAAGGCATCAGAATGTGAAAGGGTGTCAACTTGTTTTTCACCAACATCACTTTTGTAATGTGATTTATTTTTTCCCCATGGGGAAAAAATGGTTTGTACTACTGGTCATTAGTTAGACTGGGTTTCATAAAATCCAGATTCCACTGTATTTAACAAATAGTTTCCCCTTATTTGATTCATTTGTTTGACCAGTAAGTGTCTGCAGCCTAGGAACCATAATCTCAGAATGATTAAACACTTGCCAAGCCTTCTCCAAAGCCCACAGTCTGTCAGTCTGCCTCAGGAAAACACCACAGTTATTATACAGGAGATTATATTCACATCTAGTTATAAATGACAGTAAAGTTACTCAATACAAGGGGCATCCTCCAGTGGTACAAATATGATATAGATGCTCCCCTTCCCTAGAGAGGAAAAGAGGGTGTGATCAGAGATGTCATAAATATAAAGGGAAGGGTAAACCCCTTTGAAATCCCTCCTGGCCAGGGGAAAACTCCTCTCACCTGTAAAGGGTTAAGAAGCTAAAGGTAACCTCGCTGGCACCTGACCAAAATGACCAATGAGGAGACAAGATACTTTCAAAAGCTGGGAGGAGGGAGCGAAACAAAGGGTCTCTGTCTGTGGTTTCTGCTGGGGATAGACCAGGAGTGGAGTCTTAGAACTTTTAGTAAGTAATCTAGCTAGGTATGTGTTAGATTATGATTTCTTTAAATGGCTGAGAAAAGAACTGTGCTGAATAGAATAACTATTTCTGTCTGTGTATCTTTTTTGTAACTTAAGGTTTTGCCTAGAGGGGTTCTCTATGTTTTGAATCTAATTACCCTGTAAGGTATCTACCATCCTGATTTTACAGAGGTGATTTATTTACTTCTATTTCTATTAAAAGTCTTCTTGTAAGAAAACTGATTGCTTTTTCATTGTTCTCAGATCCAAGGGTCTAGGTCTGTAGTCAGCTAAGCAAATTGGTGAGGCTTTTTACCAAACCTTGTCCAGGAAGTGGGGTGCAAGGTTTTGGGAAGTATTTTGGGGGGGGGAAAGATGTTTCCAAACAGCTCTTCCCCAGTAACCAGTATTTATTTGGTGGTGGTAGCGGCCAATCCAAGGACAAAGCGTGGAATATTTTGTACCTTGGGGAAGTTTTGACCTAAGCTGGTAAAGATAAGCTTAGGAGGTTTTTCATGCAGGTCCCCACATCTGTACCCTAGCGTTCAGAGTGGGGGAGGAACCTTGACAAGAGATAAAGAGGGGTTGCTGGGACATCTGTGCATCATATTGATCACTGGCTATGCATTAGCCTCCTGGGGCCATTTGTAGCTGGTGTATCTCTGCACAGAGGGTCTTGCCCTGAACATAGCCAGCACTAGCGGACTGCAAACGTGAGCTTTACGCCACCTTTGTACATACATCCCCTGACCTGAAATCTCTGCAGACCCATTACCCCTGAGGCTGATCCTTTGCATTTCAATTATTATTAATGCTCCAAAGTGTACATTAATGTAAAATATGATAAATAATGTATTTTAAAAAATAATCTCTAAGGCTTCAAGCCAAATGAGGATCCAGCAGTGGAATCTCATTGCAATTTGTAGGTAGAGGGGATGTTTATCTATGTTCTGTAACCAGACTAAGCCTTGAACATGTCTCCTAATATACTTATAAAACAAGTACAATTTGTAGTGGAAACGGAACCTTAATCTTAACCCCAAGGCTTTAACAGAGTTAGGGAACTTGTTTAAAATCCTGTCCACACTACATATTGCAACTGTGTGATACTTAAGACTTCTGACTTGGCAGTATTTGAAACATGGATGGATCCAAAGAAAATTGAGACAGAGGATATTGGAGAGCCAGTGGAAGCTGAGAGAGCACTCTGGAGCTGCTTTAGGAAACTAAGGGTATGTCTACACTTTGAGCTGGAGGTGTGATTTCCAGATCAGTTAGACATTCCCATGTTAGCTTTGATCTAGCTAGTGCGCTAAACATAGAAGTATAGTTGTGGTGGCACAAGTTAGCCTCCCCAAGTTCCTACGGTCCCAGGCAGGGTTGCACTCAGAGTGGCTAGCACATCCTTCAGAACTGTCTTGCTGCAGCTACACTTCTATGTTTAGCGTGCTAGCTCAATCAGAGCTAGCGTGGGTATGTCTACCTGAGCTGGAAATTACACCTCCACCTCTAAGTGTAGATGTAGCCAGAGGCAAAGCACTGGAGTTATCAGGTGGGAAAAAGGAAGGAGAGCCTGAGTTTTAGAGTGGCCAAGACACAGATGACAGAGTGCCAGAAAGGGCCATTAAGGCAGAGGGATTATGGCACACAACACTAAAAGACAGGGCAAAAAAATGTGCCAGAAAGTACTTGTGGTGGGATGGGAACTGAGACAGACCAGCAAAGGGACCAGGGCAAGACACAAATGGAGTGGTCCATGGAAACTTTGGCGCAATAGGGTATCTGGGAACAAGGTAAAGATCAGAGGCTCAGTAAGCGTGCAGAATGGGCTGCCGGGTATAGTGTCTAGACAAAATAGTACATGTAGATTTGCTGTCTCCAGTCACTGCTTGTTTTGCTCTTACACTTATAGCTGAAGCTACTTATTTTGTTTAAACGCTGTAATACAGGGCATCATCCAAAATCCATATGATAACCAATTTGTTGCATTTTCATTAGGCATTGTCAACAGGAGAAAACCAATGGGGACAGAAAACTATTCTTGATCAAAAGTCACTTGTACTCCCTAATAATTACTGGGCTTCCGAAACAGAGTCATTATTCTGGAATAAAATTACTTTTATTCTAGAACAGAGTGTGCACATGGAAAGCTATTCTGGAATAGCTATTGCAGAACAGCCTATTCCACAATAGCAATTCCAGTCAATTTCCCCAAGTAGACCAGCCCTTAAGGGTATGTCTACACAGCAGCTAGGAGTGAGCTTCCTAGCCCAGGTAGACAGACTCACAAAAGCTCTGCTCAAGCTAGTGTGCTGAAAATAGCGGGTGGCAGCTTGGGTTAGCCACCCTAGTTCAGACTCAGAGGGCCAGGTGGTCTTGGACTCAAGCAACTGGCTCATGCCGGCTGCTGTCCATGCCACAACATCCACACTGCTATTTTTCGTGAGCTCGCACAAGTCTCTCTTCCTGGGCTGCGAGGCACACTCTCAGCTGGAGAGTAGACATACCCTAAAAGAACCTGGACTGAAAATGCTCAACAATATGTACAGCAATGCTGTACTAAAAATCATTAGAACAATGTCAAGAAGGAAAGAGATGTTAGTTCAAAACACCTTAAATTGTTGTTTATATAGCATTAACAGTTAAAAAACTAACCAAAAACAACTAATATTACATAGTTCTGGGGAAAAAACATATTTGAGGAATGAATTAAAACGTTTTTGGAATAGCTGTGGCTGAATTGTAATCTTGGCAAGTGCTTATGCACACAAATCCAGTTAACAATTAGTGTAGTGTGCCTAACTCCCCACATACGGTCACTGAAATTCAATTATTCATGCCTGCCATGTTTAAAAGGACTCAAAAGCCATTCAAATTTAAAGCAATTTCAATTGTAAAAACAGTAAATAAAGAAAAATGGCGAATTTTAAAAATCACTTCACTACAGAACAGGAATGTAGGTCTACGTAACGCACCAGAGAGGTGTAAAGTGACACTGGTGTAACTAAGAATCAGGCCTCTTGTCTACAGTATATTTACTCACCTAAATTTTTTGGCTCAATGCCTCTTTAGTAATTTAAATACATTTTTTTTAGCATGTTATGTATAAGATAATTCACTAATAGTGACTGCAAAAATGGGCTTTCCTTAATGTGAGTGTGTTAAATTTTTAAACTGAACTTTTTTTATGCTTTTATAAATTGTATAAGGTGCCCAACGTTTCATCAAGGCACTTCTGATAATTTGAAATAAATAAATATTAATAAATATTTATAAATGGCATTGGAACATAAATGTTTTTAAAAGGATGTCTTATAGTTAATATTAATTTAAACTGCATACAGAAATGACTGTTACCCTATAAACTAATGTAACAATAATTTAAAAAACGTTGAGTGGCTTTTTTTAATTTGACACCAATTATCTAGTCACCAATTCCACATACCAGCCATGGACACAGTAACATGTTCTCCAGTATTTAGAAAACAATAATCTAAAAACCTATGGTGAATTTATACAAATGAAGAACGCATGGCTATTTAAAGATAACCACAAGTCCCAGGTGCATCCTGAAGCACAAACTGAAGACAAGCATCTATCATACCAGAGAAATGCAGTTATTGTATTGTAACCATATTCCCTATCCTCCTAGAGTGTGATATTCCATTTTAAAAATGGTGTAATCGAAAAAATAGTAAGGTTAAGTAATTTCGGGACATGAAAAGGTTCTTCCATAATTGGACTAGTTGAAAACTTAGGCCTCAGTGAGCAAGTAGCTCTGCATGGGTAGACCCTTTCACCCATGTGGATCTTCTACAGTCTACACTGAAATCAGTGGGACACTACACAGATCTGTTCATTGTCAAAGTAGAACTCTTACGTATAAATCTTCCAAAACCATGTATGGGTCATGACTTACCTTTCATGCATGTGCCTATTTCAAAGTGTTACTTAGTATTTGCTACTGTATGATGATGCTTAATTGTTACCGCCATGAACGTTCTAGAACTTTTTTTCTCAATAGACTTGTGGTGCTGAGCACCTTCTGCAAAGTGTGACATGCTCAACATGGGAGTTGAGGGTATACATGGTATATAATGGGGGGCACTGAGCACTTTACAGTACTGAGCCCAATGTAAGGAATGCTGAACAGTAATAAAAATGAAGAGAAATTCTGTGGAATTCTTTCATTTTATCCATTTACAATTATTTTTTAAAACCTGAAAGAGTTTTTCAGCACATACGACAGTAGCACTCTAGAATTAATGCTTGCTTTATAACATGGTTTATTGATAAATTCACTTTTCTCTTCTCATGCAATTAATCTCCCTGATGTTACTTATTCTTATTTTGGAGCAGGGTAGTTTGCTCCATGGGCTGGATAGCCCAGGGCTAACCAAATCCTGATTACAGGATGAGCCTCACCCGAGTAGGATCAAGTAATTCCCTATAAAGGGCAGCAGGTGGCTACAGGGGGGAAGAGATCAGAGACCGCTAGGAGTGGGCAAGAGTCCTGGGAGTTGAGACTCTAGCCAAAAAGAGTCCTGGGAGTTAAGATTCTAGCAGAAGGAGTGGGAGTAGCCTGCTAATACAAGATGGACCCTGAGCAGGTAATGGAAATTGCAAAAGCTCCCCAGGCAGGGAAGCCTGGGAGTCGGAAGAGAAATGTTTGTTTGTGGGACTTTAATTTAGCACTTAGAGTCTTATTTTGAGTTATTTTCTGTGAATAAACCAAGATAGCAAGGAGAGGTTTCTTGACCTCAGAAAAAAGCATGTGGGGTCTGTATATGGAGGTCTTTGAGGGAGACATTATTAGCAGGCCGCTGCAGAAGCACTCGTGGCGATAAGGAGGTGCATGGAAGGTGGCCAGCCCTGTTACAAGCCTTATGACCTTTTTTTTTTTTTTTTTTTTTTTTTTTTTTTTCACCTTCCACTGGGATAGGGTCCTGGGTCTATCTTGTTCTAATCCTTGACTGAAACTAAGCAGCAAATTCCCAGAAAATTGTAATAAAAAGCCACCTGTCACATACTTCAATGGCTACATTCTGTAGGCAGCAATTTGACAAGCAAATTATTCTTTAGCTAAATTATCATGAAAAAGAAGTTTCCTTCTACTGATTGCCTGCTGCAATATGACAGGATCTGTTTATAATCACCCCTATCTCCCTCTGTGCCATCTACTTGCTCTTTTGTATGTAAGTGCAATGTAACAGCTGTCTTTTATCTTGTTTAAACACACAGCCCCAGTCTCCTTGGTGCTTTTGGATTTATGTACCATTTTAAAAATGGACAATAAAAGTCAAATATCAAAATCATAAAAGTCAAGGTAAAAAACCAGGGAATATTTGTATGAATAATTATGAATATTACCTAAACTCTAATAAATTAATGTGGTCTCTGCTAATTATCCATTAATCCTGACTTCATCAACGACAATGGAAAAACTTCCACTGACTTCAATGCAGCCAGGATTTCACCTATTAAGCATAAATTTGTGAAAAGTGTTTATTTTTGTTGAGCAGATCGACTCTTTCACAGGTATTTACTTTGGCACCAGTACTGTGGTCCTTTCACACATAAAACTACCATTGACTTTAATGTGACTTTTGCAAGCTTATATAATTCCAAGATTGACCTCTCCATTTTATTGACTATACTTTGGTTTGAATCAAAGATAAAAACATTAATGCATATTGTTTTAACATGCAAACTTTAGATTTAGATTTTTTTGGTGTTCTGGAAGCATACTTCCATAGTGCATATTAATTAAAAGGAACTTTTTTAAAAACACATTTTTGGTTTTTGTATAACTAATTCTTTTCATCACTATTCTATAAAAATTATTTAAATGTAGTGATCCTGAAAGGGGCCTGAATAATGAGTGATTCAGTTTATCCACAAAATAGGTAAAAGGTATTCTTTGAATTTCATTCAACTCCCCTATGGAGAATGCATACCTAATTAATGCCTTCCAGACCTTCTAAATTCCACATCAACAAAACATTAAGATAAACAGACTAGCAATGATACACTGACGTGTGACAGACTCAAGTTTTGAAATCACCTCTAGTCATTTAGCACTGGGATGACTGGAAATTGGCTCAGTTGTGTTTGCAGTTTTTGTGATGTGGGTCCGGTGATAGCAGGTGAGATTTTCAGAACTGCTCAGGACTGGTTTAACTAACGCTGAGCGTTTTTGAAAATGCCATTCTGTATGTTCTGCAAGTAGTGTGGCAATAGATATATTCCAATACATAAATTCAATGACTAACCATCAGAGAAGTCCACATGCTTTCTTATCAGTTTATAAAGCACTATTTTTTAGCTGTGATATGGGGACCTTTAATAAGAATCCAAATGCAAATACAGTAAAACCTTAAATTATCACCCAAGGGACTAAAAATCTGAGGCCTTGTCTACACTACGAAGTTTTGTTGGCAAAAGTTATGCCACTTTAATTAAAGCGCTTTAATTAAAACCGCTGTTGCATGTCCACACTAGCTCCTTGTGTCGGCAGAGTTCATCCACACTAACAGCTCTTGCATCGACACAGAGAGCAGTGCAGTGTGGCAGCTATCCCACTGTGCAACTGGAGCAGGGTGCTGTGGGGAGTGTTTGCAATGCCTCATGGGGCAGGTACGGTGTCACATGATGCAGGTTTCTCAATCCCATTGTTCCAGGGGCATACTAGTAGATTGTCAGCTACTTTTTCAACTGAAGCATGTGGGGGCAGGGAGAGGAGAGTGGTGTGTCGGGGCAGGGGAGACAGTAGGCTGACTGATCTATCCTGAGGCAGGGGGAGGGGGACAACCCCCACCTCACACACGTCAGGCCCGGCTCTGTTCCGCACAGCAGTCTCTCCCGAAGCAGCCTGCTCTGCCTGCCTATGGTTCTGTCTGTGATTCCTTCCAAGTTCTCCCACAGCCTCCTCAGCGGCCAGGAGAGGCATCCTGAGCAGCTCGGTGAGCTCTCCGTGCTGAGGAATGGCTTGAAGTAGTTTCCATTATATACAGGGTTTACAATTTGGTTCAATGGCTCTCAGCACCCCCTCTATAAAAAGTGTTCCAGAACCCCTGCCCAGAGCTTTGAAAGGGGAGGGGTGCATGCCTGTAGAGATCAAAAAAGTAAGCAGAATGTCACGGCAGGGATTGTGGGATACTGGCGGAAACCAATTCTGTCAACAAAACAAACAGCAGTATTTACAGTGATGCTTTGTCGCCTTAACTGTGCAGCAAAAGACTTTATGCCTCTCACTGAGGTGGTTTTATTTTGTTGGCAAAACAACAGAGTTTTGCCGCCAAAAGTAGCTTTGTAGTGTGTGCACCTCCACTGTTTTGTTGCCAAAAAGGCAGCTTTTGCTGATGAAACTTTGTAGTGTAGACACGGCCTCATTGTCCGACAGCTGTTGGGCTAAATACTGCTCTCTGTTACACCATTTCAAATACAGAGTGACTTCACTGAAGTCGGAGTTAGATCAGATTTGCTCAAGTGTAAATGAGGAGAATTTGACGGTGTGCGGCACCTCTTGGAGGCACAGCACACACAGGTGCAACCCAGGAAAGGGTTGGCTGAGGGGGTTTTAAATGGCATTTGTGCTCTCCTGATTCTGGGCTGTTCCAGGGACCACTGTGGCCTGTATATGGGCAGCAGCATTACCCAGAATCGCTGTAGCATTATGTGCTGTGGCCCATTCCCTCCTACCCCTGACATCCCCCTCTTCCCCTTGGCTGAGACCCAGACATGCCCTCAATGCTCATACTTGTGAAGAGTCCTGGGTAAGCCACTCTCACAACCTTATGCAATGTCTGTCCCATAGGAAGTCTCCCCAGCCAGCTAAGGGTCTCTTCTGGTCCCTTTGTGCTGCCATGGCAGCATTCAGGAGCTGGGCCAGGATGTGGTATCCCTACCTTGGTGTTAAATTTCAAGTCAAAACAAAATTGTACTGGAAACCTTAGTAATAAATTAATACAGTCTCTTAGGATTGGTGTGGCCTACTGGAGATAGTCCTTAGTGTGACTTTTCCTTCGAGCTTCTCTATGAGCTCTTCCAACAAGTTGTTGGTGAAAATACCTTGTTTTAATAACTAAGTTACTGAGGTACCCCTACCCTGGATCCTAGAAGCTGAACAACTGCCATGGAAAAAAAAAGCTGTATGGAGAAGAGAGAGTAAATATATTAAGAGAATTTTTGAATCTACTTATTTGACCATAATTTCTCATACCATTAATTATACAATTTCGTCACTACTGGCAAGTCAGAAAAATGAGGCTCTAATCTTTTTATCCTAACTTGATCACGAACCACATCTCTGTGAATAGACTAACATTAAACATCTACATTTACAACTGAACTGAATACAATTATCAACCAAATAACTGATTTTTGCATGCAATACTATATGTACCTTTATATCAATTGATGAGTCACCTTGCAGCAAAGTCCACTCATATTGTATGATTCCATGGTCATCTAAGCTTTCTCGGCCATCCAAAATCACCCAGTCCACTGGCGACTGCAGCACAATATCTTGTCCTGCCTTGCTGTGTGGAGGTTTGTCGTTTTCTTTTAAAAAAAAAAAAAAAAAAAAAAAAAATAGAATAGTTATTCATCAGAGGAAACAGAATTGTTCATATTTAACTAAAGAATAAACACTCTACGTAAGACACTGATTTATTACTCTGCCTTTCTCTGATTTGAAAGGTAGAGAGAACAGCTTTCAGCGCTCAGTTAGTTTCCTGTCCCTCAAAATCTGAGTTCCTATGTTTTTGCCTGTTCAGCATTAAATAAGTTCAGTGTGTTTGTGTCTGTTAGTTGAACATGCTCTGTCAGAAGTTTATGATTATAAGCAACCTAAATTCACAACACAGGCTGAAGGAAAAAAATATCCATGGAAGTTCTCCAAAAGTTAAGATTTAATTAATGAAAACACACACAGAGGCTTTTAAAACAGCATTTACAATGTAAACTAATCCCATGCCCTTTAGAGTCTTCAGAGACAGAAGCATGTCCTTAACTTTTAAATGCAAAGTTTAATTATGTCTAAGTGGCAATACTGGTAAGCTGCTGCATGATGTCCCAGCTTCATCCAGGGAAAAAACTGGTATATCTTCATGCTATGAAACCTCATCTACAAACAGGGATGCTTCAGTTGCAACAATTATACAGCAAGTAGGATGGCTGGAAGTGGTTTTTATTTAATTTAGGAGGACCAAAGCCAACATAAATCGTATATAAAATACACAAGCACAACATTCGATGTGTGGTCCCAGGGCTTTACATCTTCCAGATCCAACAATGAACACAGGATTATTAATTTCCTTGTGGCCTCTTTATGGTACTCATCACTCTAGGAACTGAGGACTCTACAAACATTAATTGACTTATTTTCAAACAATATAGTGAAGTGGTATTATCACTAATTTACAGATGGGGGAACTAAAGCACAGAGGAATTAAGGCCAGAAAAATAACACTAATTTTGAAGGACTAACTTGAGATATCTAGAAATATTTAGAATTTTATAGCACTCTGTGTTCAAAGCACAGTTCCCCCAACTTCAGTTGTGAGAACACAGCACTTCTACAAATCAGGCCACCAGACTCGCAAGACAGGCATCCAGAAAATCAGGTAAACAGCGAGCATCTTGGAAAACACTGGTTGTGGCAACTTGCCCAGAAACACACAGGAATTCTGTGGCAGAGGCAGGGACTGATTCTAATCCCCAGGGCAACATTCAAGTGCCCCAACCATGGGACTGTACTTTCACTTCTTGCAGTTCCCTGCCTCAATCACTGCCTACTCTAGCTGGCCAGAAACTGGGGAATTCCCATTCTGTGGGAAAGCCCAAATACATTTATTCTGTTCCAAAACAGAATTAATTTTTTTTTTAAAAAAATCAAGATTTCCCACAGAACGAGAATGCCCAAATTTCATTTTTACAGAGATGAAATGACATTTTGTCTTGACATTTTCAAAATGTTTCCAAGGCTCCCTGAGTGGTGTGGAACCCTCTCAGCCCACCCAGTATGGAGCCAGGCAATTTGGGGGTCGTCTGGGTTCCTGAGACCCTGGAAGCTGAGACCCTGGAAGCCCTGGCTCCAGAGCAGTCCACCTGGTGGTCTGCCAAGGAGTCGAGAAGCTCTGGGAGCCACAGCTCTGGAACATTTTGCCTGGAGGGCTGCCTTGGAGTTGAGGAGCCTGAATCCTCAGGTCTGAGGCAGCCTACCAGGCAGGCTGTTGCAGAGTCAGGCTTCCCAGCAGCCCACCTGGTGGGCTATTTAGAAGCAAGGGAGCTGTGGAGGTGGGAATGATTTTCTGATGGAAAAATCAAAACTTTCCAGCAAAACTCAATTTTCCAAAAGAAAATTTGAGGGTTTTTTTTTGTTTTTTGTTGTTTTTTTTTGGTGGGAAGTCATTCCAACGGGAAACTCCCAACCAGCTCCACTACAAATCTTCCAACTTCCGCAACAACTGATGCAGGTCTTACAGAAACCAACTTCCTTCACTCTGCATTCCTTTCCTGATTCATTACCTCAGCGCAGTCCAGTCTGTGCTCGACTGAGACAAAGTTCCATTCTCCTTCTGCTTCTGTCCCTGTCTCTCACTGTGCCTGTCCCTGCCTCCTCTCCTGCTCCTCACCCGCATTTGAATCATACTGCTTCCTCCTTCTCCACAATGCCTGGGAGGAGCGCAGGGGGGCAGCACTGAAAAAAGAGGAGAACCAATCTCGCTGCCCTCAGTTCCAGTGCTCAGCACCATAGCAGTTGCAGAAGTCCTGTTCACCCAGGATGGAACATGCTCTGTGGACATAGAATATTTGGAGAATTTTGCTACCAACCTCTAACCAACCTGTATTGAGCATGTGGAAACAATTTTCACAGGCTTATAACTTTGAAAATCCACCCAAATTAGTCCAAGGAAAAGCACATCCCTGACACCAGAGCAACCTCCTGCCAAATTTCAAATCCATGCTCTAAAGAACAAACGCAAAAAAAACAGTTGTAGGAATTTAACATTAACAAAATAGTTGAACCATATTTTTCCTTAATCTCATTCTCAACAACAGTTGAACCACTTTTGCTGAATCTTTCAAAATAAACTCAGTCTAAGTCAGACAGGCAACATGAAAAACTTCAGCCCAAGGGCCTTAAGCTTGGCAATTTAATAAGCAACTGAAAACAGGGAAGGGTCAGGCAACCTTAATAACTTAGACCGATAGAAAGTGAATACAAAATGCCATGATTCTCATTCAGTAGCAGTTTACACTCACACGGCACAGGTGTAAATGATGACAAAGCACAAGGAAGGGAGATCAAGTTCATAGTGTGCATTTCAACTTCCATTTTTTAGCTTTATTAAGCTTTAATATGGATACTAATATGCTGATTTTATAACTTAACATTCTCAGATTGCATAGCTGTCTGTCTGCAGGAAAAGGAGCTATAGCTTTGGAACCCTTCCCCCCTTTTTCTGCAGACAACAGCAGATTTAATCAGATCTCCTTTCCCCTATTTCTTTCACAGACTTGGAGTGTCACCAATAAATGTTAGGTGGTACTGGTATGGCATCTGAATGGAGGCTTTGTTGTAAAAAGATCGCTTTATTAAAAGCTCTTACATTCCTGCTGACATCAGTTTACCTGAATATTAATTCCCCTACTTTTTATCAGTAACAAGAACCCTGGGATACTGGGATATTGTACCAGGCAAAAACAGAGGGCCTACTGTAACACCTGTGACTTCAGTGAAATTACACAAGGGATGCAATTGGACTGAAATGTTTAAATCTGCCAATAGGTGCTTTCAGAATTACAAATACAATTTAGGTTGAGATTACTGAAAATTACTCAAAGAATTTAACAGTGAAACATTAGAGACACCATATTTTAGGATTACAAAGATGCTGTTTTTTAAAAGACATCTTTTAAATATATCTCAAGAAAATGAAAAGGTAGGTAAAAGAAGATTCAATGTGCTCTGAACCCAGGATTCATCAAAGAACAGGAATAGGTAAAGTGTGATTCTAGTATGAGGAAAAATCTTGAAATGTAAAGCTTATTGTAAAGCCAGTGACAGCACGACATGTGAGGAGACATGTCTTCATTTTCAAATTAACTTTTAGATGAACTTTTCAGTTTAATTCAAAAATGAAAGGACAGCACCACGTTAGACCTCAATTTAACAATCTTCAGTTTTTCTTTCCTGTCATGGCTGACAGAAATCTAAATAAATGGCCTTTCTGCCTCACAGCTCTGCTTCAACTCCTACCTAATTGTATTAAGCAGTTATAATCCCATTTGTGATATCACAGCCAACCCACACAGAATCAGATGGAGGATAGGTAATACCAAGACATTGAGCACCTCACAAGTTTGGGCTAGAAGGCAAATTTCTATCCTAATTCTAAAATAATGAGCAAAAAAATAGGTTGTGAGGAAGTATAGTCTAGATCAGGTATTATAGGCCTAATTTTGTTCCCACTGATTCCAACAGAAGTTTTGCAAATTATGTCTATGGGAGCAAGGGCAGGCCTGACATTACTGGTACAAATTTTTACTTCAATGAGTTAAAGATCACGCCCTTCTTAATTAGACACCCTAAGGTGAAGAACATATAAAAACATAACTGGTGAAGAGCATAAATTGGAGGTCAACTTACCTAAGTTTTCATATTGCTATTAAAATTGCATTAAGCATGAAAGTTACCTTTTAAGAAAGATTTTAGACAGATTTTTAATAGAAAAACAATTTTAAACAAATTAGTTACATGATGAAACTACATTATAGTTTTGAACTAATATTCACTATTCAATATTCATTGGCTTCAATCAAGTTGTAGTGGCATAACGCTGGTGCAACAGAGGGGAAAATCAGGTCCAAAGTCTCCAACCCAAGTGGCTGTCCTACTGGGCAAATAGTATTAGGCTTTGTCTACACTAGCATGTTTGTCGGCAAAACTTTTGTTGGTCAGGGGTGTGGAAAAAAAACACACCCCTGACCAACACAAGTTTCACCAACAAAAGAGCCGGTGTGGACAAAGCTATGTTGGTGGGAGAGCGTCTCCCGCTGACATAGCTACCTCCACTCTTTGGGGGTGGCTTAATTATACCAGCATGAGAGCTCTCTCCCACCAGCATAGAGAGGCTACACAGGAGACCTTACAGTGGCGCAGCTGCAGCGGTACAGCTGTGCCACTGTAAAGTCCATACTGTAGACATAGCCATAGATGAGTGTTTCTGAGTGTTCTTCATTCACACCTATTACTAGGTGTTTTCATGTTATTGAAATGTCATGCTACTCAATAATGCACATACACTAAGTGTTTACTTGGGTAGACATACTGAATTCCTTGAGAGGATGTATAGGAAATATTTGTACTCCATGAAAAGGTACTGAAACCATAACTAAGCTTAATAGATTGTCCTTTAAGATATTATTTTCTAATAACAGGTCACATTTGTAGAAGGTGAAGCAGTGAGTCCAAGAGCTTTGCTTCAGATGTCAGGAATCTTGAAGAGAACAGTCTTGAATGCTGGATCCTCAGACATGTTTTCTTCTAGATCTCATTTCTTTGGATTACTTGCACTGAGTTGCTCTGGAAGCTGCTTCTCTTTATCTGGTTGATTCAAGATTAACAGTACATTCAATTCTGCTTATTTATCTCTAGGCTGTCTGTGGAGCCTCTTTCTCTTTTTTTCCTCTTATAAGGTCTGATACTGAAATTCTTAAGCAGGCAAAACTCTAACAGAAGAAAATAGCGTTTGGTTCCCTGTCATCTTCCTCCCTGGGTTTGCTTTGCAGAAGTCTTTTCTAACAGTTTTGTTTTTGCGTGAAGTCTATCTTGCTCAGCCACTGTACAAATCCTTAAACTCTACTTTGCTAGATTCTACCATTATGGGGCTGAATTTTCAAATGTGCTAAGAACTCTCAATTCCACATGAGACCCTATATAAATATGATAATCTCTTTTATCCTTGCAAGGAATGCTGAGCTCATGAATGTTTTAACTCAATTTGTTAGCTCTTCACTGAACTGCCATCTTGAATATTGGGTACTAAGTTTCATATTGAAGCAAAGCTACAAAGTTTATTTTCCTCATACTCATAATTACTGCAGAATGAGCCACATCATGCAAACACCTACACACATGAGTAAAGCTACTCAGGAGTTGTCCCACTGACTTCAGTAGAACTATTCATCTGAGTAATTTTAGTCATGTGAATAAGTAAGTGCAGGATTTTACCCAGAGTTTATATATAATAAGGATCTTTTTCTCCCATAAACTCTCTTCCCCTAGCTTGGTATCTATTTATGATATCAGAGAAGTAACAAGAGCCATGGAACTAAGTGTGATCTCGCTAACAAGGCTGGGTCAGTGGAACTAATCAAGATTTGAAGGAAGCCACATGCTCAAGTACCTTGCTGAATTGGGGCCCCTGTGCCCAAGCTTACTGAGTGATTTAAATAAGAGGTGAGATGCTTAGCACCTCGAACCTTGAAGGACTGACCCCTCAATCAGATTGTTCTACATATGGGATAAAACTGTTATGATTAGCTGCCTTATCTGTAGATGCACAGCCAACATCTCCTGTAAAATTCTCAGAAAAAGAGGGGTGCAATTAGTACCACAACCAGCAACTATCCTACAGCTCCTTGCAATCTGTTTGTTGGTGTATTAACCACATTATATATAAAACAAGCCCCCTGTTTACTTAAAACTCTTTTAAACAGTGACAAAATTGTGCTATTTAAAAAGCTGCCCTGGGAGCTTTTATACTGCACTCATCCCCTTAACAGATTGCCCAACCCTCTGCTTATCAGACATCAGCAATTCTCCGGAAAGGCTCTGGCCTTGTTGTCCCTGAGAACAGCCAGCTCAGGTGAGCTGCCAATGTAAACTCTTGGGGACAGAGCCATTGTCTCGTTGCAGGTCTAGCACAACAGGACCCTGACTGTAATGGAGGAAATGCAGGGAGCTCAAGAGCCCATCTCGTCCCCAGGACCGAGCCAACCCTGCCAGGTGCTTGTCCAGCCTATTCCCCAAGCCCTCCCGCTCGCTGAGGGGCCCCAGCACAGTGTCACACACACACACACACCAGGCCCCCTTGCTGGGGGGCGGGCCCAATGTAAAGCAGCGATACCCCCGGGGCTCTGGCGCCAACGCAGCCTCCTCCCTTACCTGCTGCCGGGCCGAGGGCGGGCAGGTGGGTGCGGTTGGCGGGCTCCAGGCTGTAGCTGCTGTAGCCGCGGTGCGGAGCGAAGCGGCAGACGGCGCGGCCGCGGTGGGTGCAGTTGAAGAGGTAGCAGCTCAGCGCCCCCGGCTCGCCCTGGGGCCGGGCCCGCTGCACCACGGCCAGCGAGCAGCGCGGCTCGGCGCAGCAGGCCTGCAGGCACTGCCTCCAGCCCGCCACGGCGGCCGGCGCCCGCAGGAAGGTGGCGCCCGCCGCCAGCGAGTCCTTGGTGCGGATGATGGCGTCGGGCCGGGCGGAGAAGGCGGCGCCGCGGCAGCGGCCCCCGCCTGCCTCGTCCGGCTGCAGCTGGCGGCGGAACTCCTCCAGCAGCGACTCCACGCCCGAGATCTGCGAGCGCAGCTCGGCCAGCGGCGCCGCCACCTCCCCGCCCGGGGCCCGGCCGCACAGCGCCGCCAGCAGCAGCGGCAGCCGCAGCAGCAAGCAGGCCATGGCGGGGCGAAGCGAAGCGGGCTCGCCTGCCGCAGTCACCCGCCGCTGCAGTCCAGCGGGCAGGCGCGGGGCCGGGCCCGAGCGGGAGCCGGCGGCCTAGCGGGCTGGGGCGCGCTCCCCGGCGGCAGGAGGCGGCGGCATGGCCCGGCCGGGCCCGCGCGGGGAGGAGCCGGACGCAGCAGAATCAAGCGGCGGGCAGCGCCGCAACCGGCTCAGCACCAGAGTCCCTGGACAGCTCCGGGAGCCCCGCCCACCCGCCGCTCCCGGGGCGGAGCCAGATAAGGCTCCGCCCACCAGCTGGGTCCCTCCCGCCCCTTTCCTCGTCCTGCCTACTACGGCTCCTCTGCCCCGCCTCTAGTCTTCCTGCCCCACTGTTTCCAGCATTGCCCTTAGCCGGCCCCTATGAGAGTCTCAGGGGTTTTCCCAGTGGCACAGGGGCGGCTGTGTGTGATCCTTTCCCTCTGTGTCACAGCAAGGCCTGGTATAGGCAGGCAGAGCACCACCCTGGGGTCCCAGCCGCCTGGGCTCTGGTCCTCTGTGGCCACAGACCAGTCACTTCATCCCTCTGTGCCTTGTTTTCTCCATCTGTCAAACAGGGATAAAGATACTTGCCTTCCTTTGTGATGCACTTAGAGAGCTATGCACGAAAAGCACAATACATAAGAACGGCCATACTGGGTCAGACCAAAGGTCCATCTAGCCCAGTAGCCTGTCTTCCGACAGTGGCCAATGCCGGGTGCCCCAGAGGGAATGAACAGAACAGGTAATCATCAAGTGATCCATTCCTTGTTGCCCATTCCCAGCTTCTGGCAACCAGAGGCTAGGGACACCATCCCTGCCCATCCTGGCTAATAGCCATTGATGGACCTATCCTCCATGAACTTATTTAGTTCTTTTTGGAACCCTGTTATAGTCTTGGCCTTCACAACATCCTCTGGCAAGGAGTTCCACAGGTTGACTGTGTGTTTTGTGAAAAAATACTTCCTTTTTTTGTTTTAAACCTGCTGCCTATTAATATCATTTGTTGACCCCTAGTTCTTGTGATATGAAAAGGAGTAAATAACAATTCCTTATTTACTTTCTCCACACCAGTCATGATTTTATAGACTTCTATCATATCCCCCCTTATTCATCTCTTTTCCAAGCTGAAAAGTCCCAGACTTATTAATCTTTCCTCATATGACAGCCGTTCCATACCCCTAATACTTTTTTGTTGCCTTTTTCTGAATCTTTTCCAATTCCAATATATCTTTTTTGAGATGGGACGACCACATCTGCACGCAGTATTCAAGATGTGGGTGCACCAGGGATTTATATAGTGGCAATATGATATTTTCTCTGTGTAATATGAGCCCGAAGATCAGAAAAGAGCTTTGAGAGCCTTTGCTGAAAGGTGCTATAGAAATGGGGGAAATGTAGCCCCAACTGTACCTTCTTCATCTAAGGGACTAAAAAAATGTGGAGTCCTTTTATTGGATGTGGGATTCTACTTCACTTCCTGTTCTAAACTTCCCTCTAATGTCATGTGCTCTTAAATTTGTCACATTTAATCTCAGGTGGGTGCACTCCCATGGTAGATAAAGCACCACTGACTCTTTTGATTCTTTTGCCTCAATCTCCCATTGCAAGATCTGCCTGGAGAAACCAAACCCTTACTCACCTCCATCTCATGCTATGGAGTGTCTTTGACAAAAATTCTGTCACCAGGCTGGCTTCCTCCACTACAAATTCATACTCTTCTCCTCCAGTTCTGCCATCTTCCTTACTAAACAGTTCTACCTCTCCAGTTTAATTGAAACCCACATGCATAATTCCAGCCACTATTTTGCCACCTTTGACTCACATCTCAAACCCTCCCCTACTCCTGCCCCCACTTTGCTCTCTGCATAAGATCTTTTTGATTTCTTCCATGAGAAAATTGACAAAATAGGATATGACTTTCCCCATCCCATCATGACTTCCCTTCTCTTTCCCCCCCCAACTCTCTCATCGTTCTCTCGTCACAGACACACAAGTTTCTCATCTGCTCTCCTCCTCTAACTCTATTTGTCCCAGTGATCCCATTCCAATCCATATCTTGAGCTCCCTCATGCCCACTCTCATCCCCGTCCCTTAGACTTCTCTTTAACCTCTCATTTCCCTTTGGCTCTTTCCCCTTACAAAACAAGCATGCTTCAGTTTCTCCCATCCTAAAAATATCCAACCTTGACCAGAAGTGTAGTCTTAAATCTGAAGGTACAGGAATGCCTGCTCCCTGCCCGCTGCTTAACATGCCTCACCAGGAGGTGGGGTGCTGCTGCTATCTGCCTAGGCTGGTGGTTCTCAAACTTATTTGATCTGGCCCCCTTCTTTGTGTCTGTAGTTGTTTATGTCCCTCCCCCACCCCCCACAAATACATTTACTGCCACACAACTCTGAAGGCAGAGTGGAGAGCAGCAGCTGCCGGCTGGGTGCCCGGCTCTGAAGGCAGTGCCATGCCAGCAGCAACACAGAAATAAGGGAGGCAATATGAAAAGTGATATTTGTCCATATCACTTTTCACAGCAGACTTAGCACCCCATTGCCACCCTTACTTCTAACTGCTGCTGCTGCCACCCCGGGGCAGACAGCCAGAGCCCCACCACCTCCAGGTGAAGATGGGGTGGGGAAAGGAAAGTCTGAGCCCAGGTTGCCTCCTGGTGTGGGATTGGGGGAGTGTGGGAGAAGGAGAGCCCAAGCCTGGGCTGCCTCCCAGTGAGGGATGGTGGGGAGGGAGAGCCCAAGCAGCGGGGTTTCCGGCTGTCCCCTTTATCACTGTCTCCCAGGTGTCACAGCCCTTCTGCATGAGCCCCAGACTCCCAGGGCTGATGGAGCTCTTTTTTTTTTTTTTAAAAAGGCACACAGCTTGCTCCTCCCTTGACACATTCCTGTGCCTCCCTTGGGAGGCCCGCCCTATAGTTTGGGAACCGCTGGCCTAGGCCCATCACAGGGCTCCCTGACCATCTAGGGGGAGGCGTTTATCCCAGTATGGTACTCTGCTGCTGTGATTGGTCTGCTCGGTCAGGCTAGTCAGGATGTGATTCGCTTTTAGGGTATGGGCAATGATTGGCTGTCAGATGTGAATACCGTGATTGGCTGCAGAGTTGGGGATGGCTAACACTAATTGGCTGTTGGATTTTGCTCTAGGGATTTATTGGCTGTTCTATTTGAAGAGTGATTGTTGGCTATGTAACCTTATCTAATATTGGGAGATGGTGATTGGCTCCTTGGGGATGCTTAAGTCACGTGATCAGTGTCCACACTGTTACCCCACTTTGGGGCCACTTTGTGCATGGTGATTGATGTGTGAGAACAAGACTGGGTTCATCACTTTCCATTTAGGCTGAGAGCCAGGAACAGGACTCTGCCTGTAGAATGTCTTGGTCCCTCTTGCTTGCTGAGCCGGGCTGTGACTGGGTGAATTCGGCCAGTCTCTCCTTGTAACCGCCCATCCCTCAGCATCACTGGGAGCTCCCAACTCCCTGCCCCATCCCAGAAATAGACACATCACCACCTCCTCCCTCTGACTCCTCTCTCCCCAAGAACCCCCTCAGCTTCCTCCCACCCCACTCCATCTCTGTGATTTTAGCTTGCTTATTATGCACATTTTGGCTCAACTACAACATAGTACCGCAACAGCATTCCAGCTTGATTACATCACTGCCCTTGACTCTACTTGCCTCTCCACTTACTGCCCCATCTCCTTTCTCACTTTCATCTCTAAGCTCACTGAATTCACTGTCTGCAATGGCTGTCTGCAGTTCCTCCCCTCCAGTTTCACTTTAGACTGTCTCCAAGCCATCTATTGCATTCCACTGAGTGCACCAAAGTCTCTAAAGACTTCTTCCTAGCCAAAGTAAAGAACCAGTACTCCTCTTTGACTTGTCAGCTGCCTTCAACAAAGTTGATCATATTCTTCTTCTTGAAATCTTGTCCTCCCATGGCTTCTGTGATTCCACTGGCTTCTATGGGGCTCTGTCCTTGGTCCTCTTCTCTTCTTCTTCTACATCCTCTCACTGGGTAATTTAATCCATGAGCACAAATTCAACTCTCATTTCTGTGCTGATGACTCACACATCTATCTTGTTATTCCAGACCTGTTTCCTTCTGTCCAAATTAAAATCTCAGCCTGTATCTCTTATGGCTCCAGCTCAACATGGCTAAAACAGAGCTCTTAATATTTCCCCTTAAGACTTCCTTCCACATCCTTTCTCAATCACTGTGAACAGCCCCACCATCCTGCCTGTCACTCAGACCTGTAACTTGGAAGTTTTTTTCAACTCAGACCTCTCTTTAGGTCCTCACATCCAGGCTACGTCTAAATCTGGCAGATTCTTTTTGCATAATATTTCTAAGATACGGCCTTTCCTATCCGCCCACACAGATAGGACTCTCATCCAAGCTCTCATCACCATCTCACATCTTGATTACTGCAACATCCTTCTCTCTGGCCTAGATAAATGCGGTTTTGTCCCAGCAACAAAATGCTGCTGCTAACATCATTTTCCTAGCCCATCTTTTGACCATGTCACCCACTCTTTGCATCCATCCGCTGGCTCCTCCTTCTACATCACAGCAAATGTAAGCTGCTTGTCTTCACTTTCAAGGCCCTTCACAGCCTATCCCCACCCTACTTGTCATCTCTCATTCATTGCTGAGATGTCGACTCCCATTTCCAATCAACCTATGATGCCCATCACCTAGTTGTTAAATTTTCAAACAAACCTTCATGCTTTTCTCCTGGCTGCCCCTCTTCCTTGGGAGATGCTCCCAGTAAACATCTGCAAAGCTGACTCCATTCCTGAAAACACTTCTTTGCTGTGCTGCCTACAAAAAAACTTTACAATGATTAGATTGATGATGTGCTCAGATTACAGCTTATCTTGCTCAGCAAAATTGTCTCATTGTTTCCTCATACTCACTTGTGGGCCTATCTGTAACCCTCTGTTGTCTCCAGTCTTAAACTTAGATTGTAAGCTCCTTGGGGCAGGGACCATCTTTTTATTCCATGTTTGTACAGCGCCTAGCACAATGGGGTCCTGGTCCATGACTAGTGCTCGTAGGTGCTACGGTAATATAAATAAATCGTAAGAATAATCATATTGTGTTGGTAGAGCCTCCATAATTAACAATCATGAGTTTCCTTATGGGTAATGTCAGACTCAGAAAAGAAGGCATGGAGTGAATAGGCCACTAATCCCCATAAGTGGGTCCCTCCAGGTCAGGGTTGATGGCTTGTCAGCAAGGCAATGTAGGGAAGCTTCTAATTGCCTCTGCCCACACTGTATTTGTTCTGTGAATAGATTATCTCTGTCTCCAGGGCTTTCATCAATAATAAACCAAGCACATTTTCTTTATAAAGAGTCACCAAACTAAAAGCCCCACATTATTTAGGGGAGGGAATAGGAGCATTTGGAATCCAAACCCAGATTTGCATCTGAATTTTGTGGCTAGCCCCTAAGGGCCCACTGCAGCAGAGTGTTAGCTAGAGCAGCTCTGCCTCGGATTCCTGTTTGGGGCCCTATTTGGCCTTAGACACGCCAAGAATATAAGGGAGTAAAAAATGAAGGGAGAATTATCCCCTTGGGATGAAAACCTGATCCCACTGATGGTTCCATTTATGGTAAATCTGAGTTTTATTCAGAAGGTGGCAGCAGTTTATTATTTATTAATATCATTTTTTAAATTAATGCCTGTTTGAGTGTGGATGAATATTTTGTATGTTTCAATTTCTGTCCTTTTTACTGCTTCATTATTGTGAATATTACAGGTTATTTTTTCTAGGTCATAAAGGTGCATATTTTTTAAATTTGGTCAATTTAATTGAAGATATCCTCTTCATGTCTGACATTGACATGATTATAAAACTGTGTGTGTATGCCAAGAATGATGTCGGAGATTGATAAAGGTATTTGTATGGATTTCTTGTTCTTTTTTTAATGCTACTTTCATGTACCCCAGTTTATTGTTAGTGCAGGTGCTTCGTGAGAAACGGGAATAGTTTAAAAGAATGCTAGTTTTCTCTTTCAAAAGATGATGGATGGTTAGACCATTCATTTGATCATTAAATATAAACAACTGTGTGACTCAGGTGGATTTACCAGGAAACAAACAGTGTGGTGGCACAGGGCCCTCAGTGACGGGTGGCCCCCACAATGCAGGGCAAATCTTATCTGACAACCGGCCCCCGAGTCCCAGCCAGTGGCGCAGCAGGGCTCAGGCAGGCAGGCTGCCTGCATTCCGTGGCCGGTGGCCTCACGCTGCTCCCAAAGTGGCTGGCTGCTGGCACGTCTCTGCGTGCCCCTGGCGGGGCAGGGAAGTGGCTCCACGCACTGCCCCCGCCCCAGGCAGTGCCCGGAGACCCGCTGCCCCCTCTCCCCAAGGGGTGCGCACAGACGTGCCAGCAGCAGCACAGCAGGGCTAAGGCAGCTCCCTGCCCATGCTGCCTCTGTCCTTCTGCGCCACTCCCGGAAGTGGCCGGCACGTCCCTGCGGCCCCTGGGGGTGTATGTCTCCGCGCGTTGGCCCCATACCAACTCCGAGCTGCGGCCAATGGGAACTGAGGCCAATGGGAGCTGTGGTGGTGGTGCCTGTGGGCAGTGGCATGCAGAGACCCCCCTTGTGTCCCCTGCCTAGCAGCCGCTGCCAGAGGGGTGTGCCGATTGCTTTGGGAGCCACACTGCCCAAGGTAAACACCGCCTCCTGACTTCTCCTGCACCCCAACCCCCTGTCCCAGCCCAGAGCCTGCACCCCACACCCAAACTTTCTCCCAGAGTCCACACCCCTCCCCGCTCCCACACCCAAACTCCATCTCAGAGCCTAACCCCTGCACCCCCTTCTGCACCCCAACCCTCTGCCCCAATCAAGGTACCTCACTTTATTTTCATTTACTTCCTATTACTTATAATATAGGAGGAGGATGAAGAAAAAAATAATGAAAAATGGGGGGGAGATAAAAGAGAATGTTTTCTTGGCTGGGTCCCCAGGGCGGCCCCCCCGAAAATGAAGCTGCGCACAGGGCCCCACTAACTCTAAATCCGCCACTGGCGTGACTGCTTAATAGTCTATTTGGGAACTCATGAATGTTCATATTTTAGGAAATTTGTCAATTTATTCCCCTCTGGTCATGTTCAAACTTCACAGGACAACATAAATATAGGAGCCCTGAGTAGGATATGAACACCTCTCTTTAAGACTAGCGCTTCTATTTTTGTTTGAAAATGTATTCTAAAAATAAATACGCTTTCCTTTTCATGCTGTGTCTTCAAAATGCTCTGTGAACAGTAAATATACTGCATAAATCTTATGTACATAAAATCTGTCATCTGCACGATTCTGTGCTTAAAACAATTTTTCTCTTCTCTAACTTGTTTGTGAGTATCTGTCAGCTAACCGCCCACATGAAAAATGTGAATCTTCCTACTTGCTGGAAGAGGATTGGTGGTTGATGGCTGGGTTTGAACAATTTGCCCAAGTATAAATTGCAGTGATAACATTCTCTTTGTAATGTGGAGCTTCACTCCTGGTCTACACTACAAAGTTAGGTTGACATAAACCGCCTTGCATCATCCTAGTTGTGCATGTGTCTGCACTAAAATTTGTCTCCCACTGATGTAAGTGCCCCGTTACACCAACATATGAACACCACCTCCTGAGCGGCATTGAGCCATGGTCGACGTATGTAGGTTGACACAGTGTGAGTGTAGACGCTGCTTTACCTATATCACCCCTAGCAGTCTTCCAGCAGCTGTCCCATAATGTCCCACACTGACCACTCTGTTCAGAATTGCAAACTGCACTGCCCAGGGGGCCACATAGACCAGAAGCCCTCACTCCTTTAAAACCCCTGAAAATTTTTGAAATGCCTTTTCCTGGTTGCCCCACTTGGCAAGCACACCTCTATCTGCTCTCCATTTTTGTGTGCAACTGCCCAGCTGACCATGCTGGCTCCAGGCTCCAGTTGCGCTCCAGCCTGGAGTAGACAGGAGATAGTGGATTTCCTGGGCCTATGGAGAGAAGAGGCTGTGCCTGCACAGCTCTGAACCAGCCATAGAAACATTGACATTTATGAGAAGATTGCTTGGGGGATGCAGGAGAGGGGTACAACCGGATCAGCAGCAGTGCCATGTGAAAGCCCGGGAGCTGCAGGCATGCCAGAAGGCCAGGGGGACCAACAGTCAATCTGGTGCTGAGCTGCAGACTTGCCACTTTTATAATGAGCTGCTTGAAATACTTGGTGCAGACTCCACCCACCCTCAACCCCGCACACCACCATGGATACTTCTGAGGATCCTGAGTCACAGGCCCCTGCTGTAAACAGCGAGGAGGAGGTGGATGAGGAAGAGGAGGAGGAGGATGGGGGACAGGTGACTGGGGGTATCTGGCTGTGCCACGAGCCCGGACCTGTTTTTGACTCTACTGCAGTCCAGTCAGTCGCTGCAGCTGAACATGGGTGAGCCTGATGCAGGGAAAGAAACCTGAGGTAAATGTGGAATAAATTTTCCATTACAGTGTTGGTGCCTCCAAATTAACAGGCCACAGCTATTGACGTTTCATTAATTTACTCATAGTAGAAGAGGTAATGGTACAACAAAGAGATGTAGAGATACTATCTGCTTTTCATTCCCCTCTAGAGTTAGACAGGGGTGGGGCATGTGGAGCAGTTTATTTATGTGCCCAGGAATGTCCCTTGAATCCTCTCGAGAGATCCCAACGAAACTTCCATGGAGGTACTCTACAATCCTCTGCTGAAGGTGTCTCGGGATGGCAGCCTTATTTCCTCCTCTGCAGTAGAACACTTTCCCACGCAAGTCAGCAATAACTTTGTCAGGCACCATTGCAGTAAACAGGCTAGTAGTGTACAGGCCTGGGCAGCTTCAGGATGCCAGCATCTCTGATTTCTGTGCCCTTGTTACCTTCAGGAGTGAGATATCACCTAAAACCACAGCCGGTGGAAAACTGTGCCAGTATCCAGTGTCGTTGCCCTATACTCATAGTTTCCTGCAACTAAGCATTTCCCTCCTTGTTTCTCTAACCCGGTGGATCATACCCACCATGGTTTGAGCTGAGCGTGGCACTGGAAAACAGGACCTCCAAAGCAGGAGGGTCAATTAGCTCATCTTGTTTAACCCTTTAGGGGAGCAAGGGAATGGAGGGTGTCTGAGTGTTAAGTTTCGTTTTCCATTCCTACTATACTATACAGCAGTACCTTTGTTAGTTTTATCTGTAGCTGTGGCCGCTGCGGCCTTCAGGGGTACCCCGTCCACACCAGTGGAACGATTGTCCCAGATACAGAGGAGAAAAAAGAGGATGCGGGAGGACCTGTTCTGTGAGATTCTGTAACCCAGTGCTACAGCAGACTTTGAACAGAGGGCAAATATTTTTCCTTGGTGCTGTCAAGGTGACTGGTGTATGGCTTCATGAGCCAGGGGAATAAGGGGCAGGCTGGATCCCTCAGGATCATAATTGTCATTTCAACATTGCCAGTGGTGATCCATGGATCTGGAAAGGAGGTCCCTGTTTGTAGCTTTTTGAACAGGCCTGTGTTCTTAAAGATGTGAGCATCATGCACCTTCCCTGACCTGCCAACACGGATGTCAGTGAAGCATCCCCAGTGATCCACCAGTGCTTGCAATACCATAGAAAACTAGCCCTTTCTGTTGATGTATTCTGTGGCAAGGTGCTCTGGGGCCAAAACAGGCATGTGTGTGCCATCTATTGGTCCACTGCAGTTTCGAAACCCCATAGCTGCAAAGCCATCCAATGTACATCCTGCACATTGCCAAGAGTCACAGTCCTACATAGCAGGAGACAATTAACGGCCCTGGACACTTGCATGACAATGGCTCCCACAGCGGATTTTCCTGACTCCAAAACGATTTCCCGCTGATTGGTAGCAACCTGGTGTTGCAATCCACAGTGTGATTGCCACTTGCTTCTTCACTGTCAGGGCAGCTCTCAGTTTGGTGTCTCTGCATTGGGTGGCTGGGCTGAGGTTGGCACACAGATCCAGGACTGTGGCCTTGTACATCCGAAAGTTCCGCAGCCACTGCTCTTCATCCCAATCCTGTATCACGATGTAATCCCACCAGTCAGTGCTCATTTCTCAGATCCAGAAGCAGTGCTCTGCGAACGCCAGCAACAATCTTGAACTGGTTCTTGCTATGTCCCACAGTAAACTGACCACCAGGAAATCATCATGTTTTTCTTGTGGGTCTGCAAATACTGGAGGATCGTGCGTCCTATACTTGAAACTCTCACGACAACAGTGTGGAGCTGTGCAGACACCATGCTTCTGTTGGAGATGGCAGGAAGTGACAAGTCCTGTGTGGATTCATGAGCAATCAGAAATAGGCTCAAAAATTATGAGACAGAGATGATATTATAGGATGGAAGACATTGCATTATGGGAAGTTGACCCATTGCTCCCCATCACCCCTGCATGAGTTGTTTCTGACCTAACATGCCTTGCCAAAATGACCCAAAAGACAATGTCCTGAATGGTGGAAGGTTGCACACTGGGATGTCTACCCATGGTGCACCACTCTGTGCATTGACACAAGCACTCTTGGTGAGTACACACTGTGCCAATGCAAAGAGCTAAGTGTGCATGTGCACAAGAGATATGCTAACGGCAGCAGCTATATCTGATGTAACTTGAGGTGGCAAAACTTTGTAATGTGGACATGGCCTTAGTCTGATGGTAATGAGATCCAGACTCAAGATATGCAGCAACAATTAGTGAGTTTAGACTGGAATTTAGGGGTTAGAGCGGTGTTAATAGAGGAGTGAGAGTTAGATACCTTTGTTTCTGTGTTTTGTCATTTTCTACTAAATTTTTACTTTCTGATTCTCACTAGCATAATGCTGTAATGTTTGTGCTTTAGAAACAGCAGGGGGATGTTTAGTTTGGGTTTTTTTTTGTTTTGTTTTGTTTTAAAACATCTTAATTGAAAATTTAAAATAATTGTATCATTTGGACTAAATTCATCCCTGGTGCAAATCCACATAAAGGAATGAAATTAGAGCCAGCTGTAGCCCTTCGGGTTTTGTAAACATCTTCCCACACCCTGAAAAACAAAGCAACCCTAGACAAGTATATTTTTAAATTCCGTTGGGCTTTTTTTATTGGTAAATATCAATTTAAATAAAAATGTGAGCGTTACTAATGATCACTGTGGGTTATTGATAGAAAATATTCTTTCTCTGCCTTTGTCTGTACAAATTATGTCCTCACACACAACATTAGTATGTCCTTTTTTATATGTTATATATGCTACTAAGCCAGGGACAAGTCTGAAGTGAGGAAGAGAGCGAGGTTTGAGGTTTTGTTTTTTAAAGATCTCCCTCAGCAGCAGCAGTGGTAAGGACCAGGCAAAGAAAATCATATCATGTGATTATTTTAACATACATTTATATGTGCTATGATTGTTTCTCTGCCCAGATACTGCATAACTGACTGAACAGCATTAGGCAGACACCATGTGGTACAATAGCAGACATTGAGAAAGACACTGAGACTTTGGTGTAGAGAAATCTTTTCAAATCTCCTTTTAAGAAACAAAAACAAACAAAAAAGGGACAGTGAAGGAAGAGGAAACATTTTTTTTTCCAGAGGTTCATTTATTTTTTCTTATTTATTAGCTGATTTAGGGTGAAATTCCCACATGACAGTAGTGGTCCCATAAGCCCCCCTTCCTCCCAAACTACTGGAGTTCTTCTGCCTGTGGCATGAGCGTTTGTGGACAGAGCAAAGAGGTTGACCCCACAAAATGGAGACGAGCATGGAGCAGAATTGGGGTGGGGGAAAACACAATAACTGAATCCACATAACTGCTGATTTAATGGTACAATCTGTCACCCAAATACTAGACTAGATCCAGGAATCAGCCATCTGGGACACATGCTGGAAAAATGCAGGTTTTATGTCCAACACAGGATCCAGTGATTCCTTCAACAACTTTCTTATTATCGGTGCATGAATTCTGGAAACACCTGCATTTGGAAAGGAGTGTGAAAAAATGTGAAATTGTGTTTTTTGAGAGGTGGAGGAGTGAGGAGAGCAGGAAATAGCTGAGCCATTGATATATAATGACCCCCAGATACAAGGTATTAAAGAAGTAGGCTCCAGAAGAATAGGTGAGTTTCAGTTTGAGAGGAATTATAAAAATATGATGAAGGAAAGATGAATTCAGCACCACCTGCATGGGTTCCCCCTTCCCTCACATCAGAATCTTCTCCCACGCAGAAATGCCCCACAGGAACACATGGGGCTGTATTCTGATCTCATTTACACTGGAGTGACTATGATGCACCTTCACTGAAGTTAGCTGAATTACTCTGGATTCATAATGGTATAAGTGAGATCAGAATCTGATCCATGAAGTCCTGTACTAGCATCAGACTATTTTCTGTGGAAAGGTCAAAAATTTCAGAGGCTCAACACCTTGTGTTTCCTTTTCCCTATGCAGTTATCATGGACCAAATACCTGATAGTCTTTACCAACAGTAAATGACTTCCATCCTTCAAACAGAGCATGTAGATACAAACAAATATGAAATTTGGAAACATTTTCTTGGCTGTCTGAAAGGTGATAACATTCCTGGCCAAGGGTCTTAAATTAGGTCCCGGTTCCTGAATCTGGCCAAACTGGCCTTAGTGCATGAGGGCCAGGGTGACTCTATGTTACTTTTTCACTCCCAAATGAAAGTAGTTGCTGGGAGCTAGTTTGTTCCCAGCAGAAGTAGGAGAAGCCTCAAGCTACATCTACACAGGGATAAAAGAGCCATGGGATGGCTGCAGCTGGCCTGGCTCAGCTGACTCACGCTTGGGGGGTTGGACTGTGGGGCTAAAAATCATTGTGTAAACATTCAGGCTCGGGCTCGACCCAAGCTGTGGGATCCTCCAACCTCACAGGGTCCTGGATCTCAGACTCTAGCCTAAGCCCAAATGTCTTCACAGTGATTTTTCAGTCCTGGAGCCTGAGCTCCACCAGCCTGAGTCAGCAGATCTGGGCCAGCCACAGGGTTTTTTTAATCCCTCTGTAGACATGTCCTCAGAGTGCTTGGTCTCGGTGTCATTATTCTGTCTGGGGAATCACAAGCAGGCAGTGTGCTCCAGCCAAGCTGCCTTCTCACTGTGGCAGAGGCAGAGAGAGAGGGTGAGAATGACTCTATAGTCCAGTGGTTAAACCTCCACTGGATCCAGTGACTCTCTTTATACAAAACCGGAACAGTTTCAACAGGAGAAAGTGAAGGAGCCCCAGATCAGAATGTCCCTTAGCTTAGTGTCAGAGCGCTTTCTCCTGAGAGGTGAGAGACTCCTGTTCAAATCTCTCTTCTGGCAGAGAGGGTAATTGAACTAGGTGGCCAACATCCTGGCTGAATGCTCTAGCCAGTGGGCTAAAAGTTATAAGGTGGGCACCACCCCTCAATGCCTCCTCCAGCTAGATTGTGAATGGGACTGGATCTGGTAGACAGCCTCTGAACATGCCTACTGGATTGGGCCCCACAGGTGGGGATCAGCTTTCTAATCACACAAAACCAAATGTAGGAGCAGGATTTTACAATTGTACTATAAGAATAGAGGTATTAATGTATGTCTTGATTTCATTTTACCAGCCACCCCATTTGAATAGCAGAAAGGAATGACCCTCTGGGACACTGGTAGAAATGCATCTGACAGACTGCCAGCGTCTGTACTGATGTTAAGGCAGGGACAGACCAGAACAATCCTTATGACTGATTGTGGTCACCCTTTTGTTTTAGAATAAGCTATAATGTCTACTATGGTTTCCTATATGTATTACAAATTAGGCACTCTAGTTAAATATACATTTCTTTGTTTTAAGGTTTAGTAAGTAAAAGACAGGATCTTGTATTGCGTCTATGTTAAGGAGATTCAAAATAAACTGACATTGTTTGTATTCTCAAAGGTCTCTGTAAAAATACTGTTTGTGTGAATGAGGAATGTATGCATCAGGAAAAGATAAGGTGTGAAGGCCATTGTTCTAGCCGGATGGTCAAGGAAGGAGGAGTAAAGAGACTTAACGACACCAGAGAATCATCAACGTGCATCCATAATGAAGGAAGGGCAAATTGATGACCCTGAAGTGAAGGCTGGCACCCCTAAACACAGGACAATTGATTAAATCGGAACCAGGACAGGATGACCCTCTCAGAGGTGTATTGGAATGTTTACATCAAAAGATACACCAATGAAGAAGTAACCAGTCACAAACTGACACAGCAAAATCCACAGACTTCAAAGGAGAAAAAAGACTATAGAAACAGAGTGCTTGGCCATGGGACTTTGGGTTCATCTTGTCACACTCCAGGAGCATCAGATCGTGACTGACAGAGCCCTGCTCCCCTCTGCGACCAATCTGCCTGGCCACTAGATTGATCCAAACTTTGGACTGGTAACTATAAACATCAACTGGCAGGACTCTCTCTCTCTCTCTCTTTCACACACACACATAGAGAGAGAGAGAGAGAGAGCGAGAGAGAGAGATTGAAAAGCATATGCTAACTGTTGTATTCTCAATAAATGCAGTGTGCTGCCTTCTTCCCTATAAAGATCCTGTGTGCTTCTTATAAGTACAACACAAACACCCCTGCCCCTTCCCCGAGGTCCTGCTCAATCCACACCCTCTTCCTCCATCGCTTGCTCTTCCCCACCCTCACTCAGTTACTCATTTTCACCAGGTTGGGGTGCAGGAGGAGGCGAGCGCTCTGGCTGGGGGTGCAGACTCTGGGATGGAGCCAGAAATGAGGGGTTCAGGGTATGTGAGGGGGCTCCAGGCTGGGGCAGGGGGGTTGGGTGCAGGGGGGCGGTGAGGGCTCCAGCTGTTGGTGAGGGCTCTGGGGTGCGGCCAGGGATGAGGGGTTTGGGGTGCAGGAGGGGGCTCTGGGCTGGGGGTGGGGCCAAGGGGTTTGGAGTGTGGGAGGGGTTCAGGGGTGGTGCAGAGGGTTGGGGTCCAGGAGGGGGTGAGGGGTGCAGGCTCCAGGCGGGCGGCGCTTTCCTCAGGTGGCTCCCAAGAAGTGGCAAGCATGTCCAGCTCCCAGGCAGAGGCATGGCCCGGGGGCTCTGTGCACTGTCCCTGCCCACAGGCACCGCCCGCACAGTTCCCATTGGCCACAGATCTCAGCCTCAGTTCTCAGCCAATGGGAGAAGTGGAGCCAGCACTCAGGGAGCCCTCATGGCTGTCCCTGCGCCTAGGTGCTGGAGGGACATACCGACCACTTCCCCAGAGCCATGCAGAGCAGGGTAGGGAGCCTGCCAGCTCCGCGCCAACTGGACTTTTAATGGCCCAGTCAGCAATGCTTTTCAAATCCCTTTTTGAGTAAGTGTTCCGGTCAAAAACTGTACACCTGACAACCATAGTGATGTATGTTCTCCACCTATCTTCCCTCACTTCATGGATCACACTGGGGTATAGGCATCTGGACACCGAGAGGGAGGCAGCAGTGTGCATGCTCAGAAGCATAGACACCTATGGAACTTTCACAGTGAAAATGTAGGTGCCCACAGGGTTAGGTGGCAGCTGAGTGGGAGTTTTGCGGATTGCAGTGGTTCCTAAAACTAGGATTTAGATACTTAAATACCTTTGTGGGCCTGATTTATTAGCACAGCCCCAGAAGGAGGGCTGTGAACTCTTGAATACAAGGAGGATAAACCTATGGGCTCAAAGTCCTGGCTCGCAGGCTATCTGCAGCCCAAGAACCTCCCCACTGCGGCCTGCAGAGAAGAGATGCATGTAGACATGCTGCCAGCAAAGTCTGCTGCAGGCACTGCCCCCACAGCTGGGGTAGAGGGACAGAGATACCATCACTAGTTGCCGGGCAGAGTCAGCCATATAGGCAGCATCATTAGTTTCCGGGCAGAGTCAGCCATGGAGGCAGTGTCACTTTTTTCCACAATGAATATAAACAGGTCAAAATACCGAACACAACTATCTGATGCCCACCTTGCTGCAATCCTGAAGGTTTCAACTGCTCAGTCACTGAGGCCAAACATCAACAAACTGACAGAACTGAAGCACTGCCAGGTGTCTGGCAAACACTAAAAACTCTCTGGCAGGCGAAGAATTGTATAAAGTTGTATGACAGTCATATTATTTCTAAGAAATCAGAAATAAAAAATACAATATAAACGTTTTCTTTTCTGAACACCATCTTCAGTGACATTATTGGCCCACTGGGAGGATTTGAGGATTGGTACTGGCCCTAAGGTAAATTGAGTTTGAGACCCCTGCCCTAGATATTGAACTTGGCCTTTGTTGCTGCCAACTCCACCCGGCAAAAGGGTTACATAGCCCTAGCTGGAAGGCTGTATCTTGTCTTTGGTGCTCAATACCATGGGAAGATGCAATTAAATCTTGAGTTTGAAACCTGGGCTTCACACTGGCCAAAAGGAGTGGAAGAAGATTCTGCCTATTAGATGTTGGCAAAATTTTAAAATTTAGTATTCTTACTGCAAATCTGGGCTTAGAGGGTTAAAATATGCGGTAGAAAAATGACCTGCCAATTCCATTTTCCCTTACTTGACCAATGTAAAACTACTTGATGCAGGGAATTCTTCTCTGGAGGGATCTAACTCAAAGCTTGAAGGGTTTAATTCTGAGAGGACTCCAATACGTTTTTTTCAGTTCCCTTAGTTCACTTCACTGCCATTTCACAGGGGAGTTCAATGACAGTCAGAAAGACTGAGTCACCGCAGGAGCACTGCAGTATATGCATGAAAGCAGAGTGATCTCAACCCTTGGACTTGTAAGTGTTCTTTTGAATTCACTGCTGTTGCCAAACTACAGCCAATTTTTCATCTGACACAGCTAGATATCTAACTCTTTGGTGACAAGGGAGTTTATCATGGATCTTGCTAAAGCAGATTACACCCTCTCTGTATTTCACTCTCTCAAAGATCAAGAATCCTCCTTTCTTTCATCCTGGCTGGATGTATCCTTTCATCTATGTTCAAATGGTTAGATTTTTTTTTCCTCCCCAGTGTAGAGATTTTGACTGCCTTCATGCTACATCTTGTTCTGGTTACTAGCTGGATGACTTCAGGCAAGAGTAAGTTATATGATAAATTGGTTTGGTTATTGGCTGTCAGACTATCTGAATTTTCAGCCTGTCCTCAAAACAACCCTTTCAATTGCCCCAATAGCTAAACAATGATCTGAGGTACTTTGTGGCTCAAGATTACTCTAAAAGAGTGTGTACAGGAATTATCCTACTGCTCTGTGAAATCTGTACTTATTGTGTAAAATAATGCACACATAACAAATAAATTTGTTAGTCTCTAAGGTGCCACAAGTACTCCTTTTCTTTTTGCGAATACAGACTAATACGGCTGCTATTCTGAAACCTGACATACTGTACAGTGGTCATGAAATGTAATATGCAATAATATAATTGCTAAAAGTGTCTACAGTATGGCTAATGGTGTGAGTACAAATGCCATTTTGTTTCCCCCAGATATAAAAACCGACAGACTGTAGGTTGTATGATTATTAGCACAACAGAGCACCACCATGATGCTTCAGGCAAAATAATAATAAGGTTGCAGATAAAGCAAGAACCAGCACAAGTCAGCAGCACTAGTTAATGTGTTCTGTTGCATTATTAGTAATAATTACTTTCAGATTTTAGCAATAATCTTCAGGCTGTAATTTTTTCTGAATTCTTGCCATCGTGAGGTCTTACTCCTTTATTGATGCTAATGTTTCAAAGCAGTATCTAGGGACTATAAATTCCATTTCCTTTGAACAAGCGTAAGGCTAAAGGAAATACTTGGTTATGAATTAAGCCAGGCGGCTAGTTTTCTTGAGACTGCAGACTTATGGTTCCTCATTGTTGTTGAATTTTTTGAGTATATTATATATGTTATACTTCATCAGATCTATAAAATATAGATCCTATGTCCTGGGTGCCTATCTCATAAGGCAAAACACACAACACAACACAACACAAAAGGACTGCCTTATCACCAACCCAGTTCTTAGCCCTTTTCCTCTTTAATTGCTGTAACATATCAGGGTCCAGCCCAGACCAGTGGGAGCGGTGTCACCCTTGACCTGCAACCTTGGGTGCCTTACAATGCCATGATGAAGTTGCTCACACCTAGGCTACTCACAAACAGCCTTCCAGCATGCAAGCCATACCCTGAGTGTCTGTGGGTAACTGCAGCCTGTCAGCTATACCCTGGCTCCTACCAGCCTAAGTTATACTTCAGGGTGACCCCAACGCACCCCCCAGTCCCGGATTTTCCCCCAGCAAAGTATGTCCAGTACTGCCCAGCCCTCTCCTGGACAGTACAGATATTTAAAATCCTTTATTCCTTTAAGGGAATAATATGTCAGCTGATTATCTCAAATAGTTATTCAGAAACTTCAATTTAAACACACTGGATTAGAAAAAACAGTAAAACAAGTTTATTACCTACAAAGAGCAAGATTTTAAGGAAAAACAGGTAATGAGGCATAAAAATCAGACATGGTTACAAGACAAATAAAGATAAGGCATTTATGAATGCCTATTATAACAAACTATATTATATTCAAGCAAAGTTTCTCACCACATGCTCCAGCAGATTATTGACCAAAATCTCAGGTCAGGACCCCTCTCCCTGAGTCCCACACCTGCTTCTTTTGTCGCTTCAAGTGCAGTGAATGCGATGGACAGGGAGAGAGAGAGAGGGGTGTCCCTTGGGGTTTTTGTCCCTCCTTTTTATAGTTTCAGTTCCCTTCTTGAAAAATCATTTCCAGCTGAGAACCAGGAGACAAAGAGTCTGTGTGGAAGGATGTTCCCAGCTGGATTTTTTGGCGAACAGAGTAGCACCACCTTACGGTATGCACCCTACAGGGCTTTCTGCATGCCCAGGCAGAGTCTCCCATGTCTACACTGCTATTTTTAGCACTGTAGTGCCCTGCTGCCTTCCTACTGCCTTCCTCAGAAAGGTTCTAGCAATGGAGAAAGGCTCTGATGGGGGAGGCCGCAGGGAAAAGCTCTGGCAGCTCCGTCCTTTCCCTGCTGCCTCCCTCCTGCAAGAGGCTTTCACTGCTTCATGTAGCTATACACCACACTGTGGATGCAGACTGCTTTGCACTGCAGTGAGTAGCTACATTTGTGTGTACATGCTACTGCAAGTGTAGGAACAAAGTACGTTAACATCTACTGCACTATATGGACATGTGTGTGGAGCTGCAAAGTTGTATTTCATAAATGGCACTTTCAACAATGATCCAAAACATACATAGTTGGTCTTCAAGAGGGTCACTTACATTACTAGTTACTAGAAGGATCTAGGATGTAATTCCATTTCAAATTCAGTTCCAAACTGAAACTGGCTGCGTGCCTAGACCATTTTAATTTCCTCACACACCTGATGGTTTCCAGCTACTTATCTCTTTTCAGCAAAGTGGTTAAGCACATTTTAAGTGATTTGTTGCATTGGGATGGACTTCAGCATGTGCTTAAATACTCTGCTGAATTGGGGCAAACTGGAAAACAGTTCATTGTCATGTAACAGCAACTGTTAGCAGGCCTGACAAACTCATTACGCCTAACACACTGCTGTCATAGAATTTATTTGTAAAGAAAGTTGTGTGAGATATCAAATGAAAGCTTATATTATACTGTTCATGATAAGTATTGTGAGCTGTACGTACGGGCATCATTCAAAAAATTGTATGTATGTACTAAAAATATGTTTAAATATGTAGCCAGCCAGGGTTGATAAACAAGTTTTTCCCAGATAAAGGAATGTTAATTGACCTGTCTGCCTAGATCTTTGATGTAAATTAAGTAGGATAAGCCAAATACAAGTTCAATGGAGTTCATTTGCATCTGAGGTAAACAGGAAGAACAAGTTAACAGGAGGCTGAGAAAGCAACACACTGTCAGCACACCTGAGCACAAAGCAGCAGGGAAGAAGGTTCTTATCTGGGCGTACACTTCAACACGATACATTTCTGAGGTTTGCTGGACTACAAGAAGAAGGGAAAAGAACCGTTTTGTTATCCCTCACTGTGGGAGTAAAAAGGACAGTGCTTTTTGCATCCATGAAAGTTGGTTCCTGGCCTTGGGGGCTGGTGACACTGATAGGTTGGTTCAGTGGTGCCAGAACAGGTGGGGTGAGGGGGCCATGGCCCTCCCACTTTTTGAAAGTCCACTTTTCACCACAGCGACCCACCTCCTTCCCCTCCTCTTCCCCCCTTGTCCCTGCTCCCCGGGCTCCTGGCCCAGGGCAGAAGGAAGTGGAGGGTCCACGCCAGCTCCCCACAGCTACCCGCATGGTTCTTACCCCAACCCAGCTCCAGCTGGAGGACAGGACCTCGGAGTTGCAGCCCAGCCATAGTGAGAAACGCGCAGGCAACTGTGGGGAGCCGCAGTGGACCCTCCCCACCTGCCCACGGTGTGGGGGGCCTGAGCAACCCCCGGCCCATGTCCCCACCCCCTGGACTTCCCCGCCCAGGGCAGGTGGAGGGTCTGCGCTGCTGCTCCCCACAGCTACCAGCTGGGCTCTGACCATGGTTGGGTTGTGGCTCCAAGGCCCCGCCCCTCAGCTGGAGTCAGGTCGGGGTAAGAGCCGTGCTGTGCAAGCAGCTGTGGGGACTCTGGGTCCCTCCACTGCCCTGGGCAGGACTCTGGGGAGTGGGGACACAGGTGGGGGTTGCTTCGGCTTGGCTGGGGGTGGAGTCCCTGGGGGGAAGAGGAGGGGCGGAGCCGGGGCCTTGGGGGGAAGTGGAGGGGCCTTGGGGAAAGGGGTGACATAGGGGAGGGGCCTCAGGGGAAGGGTGGGGCCTCAGGGAAGGGGCGTGGCCTCAGAGGCTCGGTCCCTGTTCCCCCTACTTTTGGGAAGGCTCTGGCACCCTTGAGTTGCTTTATGCGAGAAACTTATCTTAGATAAAGGTTGAAGCCTGTTAAAAGTTATGATTAGTCTCTTCGAAGCATGTTATACTTTTGTTTTATTTGTAGCCATCACTGTTTCCATTCTTCTTAATACCTGAACCTGTGAATCTGTGTTCTTTGTTAATAAACTTATTCTCCTTTTATGATAAAGTCATCTCAGTGCTGTGATATCAAGTAGAGTGTGCCTCCTCAGCTGAATCAAGCAAGCTGATCTGTACACTGTCTCTTTGGAGGCAGCAGACTTGGTAATTACTGTGAGTGCCCAGTGACAGGGCTGGACACTATAGGAGAATGCTTCTGGGAGGTTCAGGAACTGGGGTACACCAAGTATTAACCAGTAAGACAAAGTCAGGGCTGGCAGAGTCCTGAGAAGTTGTCTGGCATGGCTAACAGACTGGAGGCAGGGAGTTGTCACTCAGTTAGCAATAGCAAGTCTCTGCCACTGAGGCGTCAAGGCAGGGAGAACAGAGTTACCCATGATTCTGGATGCCCAGAGAGAGTGTCACACCTAGGAACTGCAGAAATGTTATGTTACATAAGCTTACAAATTTTGCCTACTTGACTTTTGTAGTTACATGTAAAAATGTCTTTATTTTTTTGCTGTGACTTCAGGCCTTTCTTGGAGCACCTAGAATCTAATTTAAAGGGGCCTCATCACACAACAGATGCCATATTTCTAGACTTGACTAATTTAAATGAGATATTTTAAAAAATTCAGTCGTCTCTCTTCTGCTTATGGGGTATTTACAAGCAGTTAGCAGTTTTTCTCACATGTATTCTTTTGAAAGTACTCAACACATTTTTATGACTTTTTAAAAGTCTGTGTGGATTGATAGCAAGCCATTTGTCAGCAGTCTGAGCTATGTTGGATAGCTGTGATTGTGCAGGTAAGTCATGTGGTACTACTTCTCTTCCCTGATGAAGGTCCCAGTTCTTGAAACCATCCTTGTTCAAGACAGCACTTAAGTATTTGCATAATTTCAGGAAGTCACTGCGATTTAAGCAAACGCTTAATGTCTTTCCTGAAGCAGGGCCTAGGTAAATGCACAAGCATTTCTGGCAAATGCAAATCTTAAATTCAGTTACCATGAATACTTCCACATGCAGCTTTGCATCTTATTTTTTGTGAACAATATTGCCAGTAAAAAAAAATTATTGCACAAAAGTTCGTTGAAAGCTAATGCAAAATGGTGTGAACGTGCTGAAGCAAATTCACTGCAAAATATCAGTACATAATTGTGAAACTTTTCCAGTATTTACCTAGCTCTGATATTTGATTTAAAAAATGGAGTTGTATCATTACTATAAATGCTTTTTCTATCATTGGCCCCTTAATAATAGAAACACTGATTGATGACTGAGCTTCCCACTGAGCTAGAAGAGTGCTGTTTTAGTCTCCTGGGATTAAAATAAGTGACTGATAGTACATAATGAGCTCTGATTCAGCAAGAGGTAGCATAGGAACTCCTTTTTTATGATCAAACTGGAAGAAGACATTGGAGAAGAGCTTTGCTTAAATGAATGGTCGGACACCTTGGAAGCCGTTTGGAGAAGCTCACTCTGTCAAGCAATTTTAGCCTCAATGGAAGAGCACCCAAAATAATCCAGCACTAGTCAAACTACAAACCATGGGCCAAATCTTCAGCTGGAGAAAATTAGCATAATTTCACTGAAGTCAGTGGAGTTATAATGATTTATCGAAGCTGAGGATCTGGCCCCATAACTCAGTCATAGGAACTAATTATAATTATGATGAAACTATGTTTCAGATACTCTGTTCTTGCTAAATATTGGGAAATTGGGTTGGTGAATATGTAATATAATGTATACTATATACACATATACCATTTTCCAATATGGTGAATGATGTACGTGATGTTCAGATGCCTGTTGATGTTGCCAAAGTGGCCACAGGTTTCCCCTCTTATACGCTTGCAGATATATGCTCTTATATGCTTGCCGGAAATATGTTAAACCAACTGGAACTCTATTGTCTGTGAGTAGATTGACTATCTCTCAACAATCGAAAAACTTCCTTCCAACTACTCCATTGGATTGGCTCCAACAAATTTGTAAAGTAGTGGAACTGAGCAAGATTGGCCTTGCAGGGGGCTGAGGATAAAATGATTAAGAAAACCTCTTTACCATGGTGGGATAACTTCTTAGGAGACCACTGACAACTATAGCTCTGCATGAGTGTGGCAATGGAAACTCATCTGAGTTTCACCCTGTGCACAGCTTCCCAAATCGTTCCCTTCAAGTGGAGGGGATAAGGGCATTGCACATGAAGCTTTAGGAACAGTGGTTAAGGTGGTTATTGCACTTTTAAGGTCTGGAACATATTGGGCTGGCTGAATTCAAAATGATTTTCCAGTAGCAGCTGGACATAGCTGGAGATTGTACCCTAGAATGATGTGGGGCTGGATGTCACTCATCGGCAAGGACATACTCGCTATACTAACTCAATTATTTTTCCTATGATTTAATTTTCTTGTTATTCTGGTAACGTTACATCAGATTTAGTTCATTAGAAAGGCAAACTTGGCATACTGGATTTTGGGAGACACTGGTGCTTTGGGGAGATAGAAAGGGGTCTGATTTCCCAAATCCATGGGAGATTTTGTCCCCTCTGCCCAGGGAGATGGAGGGAATGATCTGACACAACAGTTCTCTTATTTACATATGATGAATCTAGTGACCATACCCACTATGAGGTCAGGGGAATAGGGTTTGCCCTGTTTTGCATGTTAGAAGGAAAGTGTCCTTCACATAATGCGCACAATGTTCTGTTTGGCCTGTATTTATGAACACTAAATTGTGCTGTGAATTGTTAATTACAAGCTGAAGGACTCATCTTGCAACCCTCTCACATGAGCAGGCTTCACTGCAGTCAGTTTAAAAGAAAAGTGTGGTGTTTTCAGAGGCACAGTTCTGGTTTGGGCTCACTTGTAGCTCGGAAAGGAACCCTGGAACCCCTAGGAGAATTGTGCCTCATTCTGTGAAATTCCTTGCAGAATGCCTCATGTGCTGTGAAAATGCAGCTCCCCTCTTTCCTGTCTGTCTTGCTCCTCTGCTGCTCAGTCCTATTCATCCCTTTTCCAATTCGTCACCCCCACTTCCCTAGCCTTTCCCTGGTTCCTGAGAAGTGCTAGAACACCCTTTCCTCCTCCTCTGCCTGCTCCCCAGAACAGATGGAGAGCTTTAGGCCCTACTTCAGTGGCCTCTCTGTGGCTCCGACATCAGTGATGTTGCTGGCTCTATGCTTGTTCCTTCCTGATTCCTGACTTTAGCAGCACTTGTGTGCTACCTATTCCTTGATGATTCATGACAGGGAGAGGAGTCTTGGAAGCAGGGAGGAGGAATTTTCTAGCATTCAGACCTCCTGGGGGAGAAGAGTAACTTGAGAAGAGATCATAGAATCATAGAATATCAGGGTTGGAAGGGACCCCAGAAGGTCATCTAGTCCAACCCCCTGCTCGAAGCAGGACCAATTCCCAGTTAAATCATCCCAGCCAGGGCTTTGTCAAGCCTGACCTTAAAAACCTCTAAGGAAGGAGATTCTACCACCTCCCTAGGTAACGCATTCCAGTGTTTCACCACCCTCTTAGTGAAAAAGTTTTTCCTAATATCCAATCTAAACCTCCCCCATTGCAACTTGAGACCATTACTCCTCGTTCTGTCATCTGCTACCATTGAGAACAGTCTAGAGCCATCCTCTTTGGAACCCCCTTTCAGGTAGTTGAAAGCAGCTATCAAATCCCCCTTCATTCTTCTCTTCTGCAGACTAAAGATTCTTCTCTTCTGCAGACTAAAGATGTTGAAAACTGGCTAGACCGACCCATCTCCAATCCTGGCGCACATCTATGTAGGGCGTGTCAGGTGGCAGCTCCTCTTCCAGTTCCTTCAGGACCTTTTACTGAGGTTCTGGCTGCACTTCTTCCCCCACCTCCTCACTTAGGCACACACCATCGGTGGCCCCATGAAGTTTGCAGCTTCCTCCTGGTGCTGGTCAAGATAGCCATCCATCACTCCTGTGGAGGAAGCTGGATGGGTTGTGCTCTGTGACTGTAATGTAGGGCCTATTTCCAGTCCCTTGTTCAGTCATGTCTCTGGGCAGAGTTCCACTGGGTAGTGTCCAATGACTTCCTGGACACCTTTGAGGAGCAGTGGGTACTACTGGGTTCTCTGCTTGGTGTCCCCCTCTGGATCCCTAATTTTTTGTCTTTGACCTCACTCCCACTCCTGTTTTTTCATTTGTTGTCCCCAGAAATCAATTGTAGCCTGGGCTTTGAGGTTCCTGCCCCTTAAATGAGGGAGGTGGGCCTTTATTTAGAGGTGGGCCTAGACCTGCTTAGACCAGTATATCAAATAGTAAGGCCCCAACTTCAATTCTCTTCTCAGACCCTCACTCGCTCTCCACTTCCAACACACAGCACCTTCAGACAGCCCAGCTGCAATTAAGGAAACCATCCAATCCTTAAAGGAGAAAACACTTTGACTACCAAGTTTCTTAAGAGTTAAGGGCCAATTATGCCTGTGAGGGTTTGCAGGGGAAAGGGCACAAACCACCTCTGTTGTGACCATGCAGGGCCAACCACAATCTAAATCCTTGCACTTAGGATATGGAAGCACTGCTTTAAGCTAGACCCTTCAGGAGCAGTAGCCTTCACAAAGTAGACATGGAAGGTGTATGGGTGAGGCCTACCCCTCTGAAAAAGCTACAGTCACCTTAGTAACTCAGAGGGGAGCACATGCTGCTTTCTTTCAAATGGTGTTCTTTCCATCTTTCCTGCTCTCTCCTGAAGGCATTGTAGCTACCTTAGGAACTATTCCTCCAGGAGTTCTTGCTAGGGCAGTACACATCCACACTGTCTCCTTCTGAAGGCTGTGGCTCTAAGCTGCAGTTTACTCCTAAATATGTTACATTTCATTGTACATGGTGCCCTTAAATAGGCCTGTAAGTAAAGTAACTTTGTTTTCATTGTGGTTTCTGTCTTTTGATCTCACTGAGTTTGTAGTTCTGGATTACGTTTCGAGTAACTGCATGATGTATTTTTAAATGCTGAACATTAGTCACATTTTGAAAGAAATTTAGAAATAAAGAGGCAAAAAGCATGATTGTTAAATGAGAAAGAGCAAAATCAGTAGGGAAAGCCATTTCTTTCCGAGCTTCTACAAATCTTGCAAAAGAAACAAGCAAACACTTTTAAAAAACAAACAAACACGCTGCCAAAGTATAAAAAAAGCCTTTTAAAATAATACAAAAAAGCCCTGTGTTCCTTTAATAAAACTATGTGTAATGACCAAACTATATACTTAACTGGTATATAATGTATTTATCTGAGCACAGTAACCCTCCCACTGACACCAACATTGTGAGCCAAACAAGAATGTACAAGCTAAAATACTATTCCTGAGTCTTGATGTCTATATGTCAGTCAACTCACTGCATTTCAAACTGATAGAGAATTGATTAATTAAAAATGAAGCAGCTACACAAAAAACACTGTAAGAGACACCACTGTGCTTAACTCTAATATTTTAGATGGTTAAACCTAACTAAATAAGAATAGACAAGGATAGGCCTTGATACTGCACTGGATGCAAAGACCTGCCCTTGTGGAGCATAATACTGGATTGGGACCATAGATACTGTGGCGTGTGTGCTATACAGATGACTACTATTAAATAAATATACAGAAGACAGTGTAGTACTCTTTTAAAAGAAATACCTGCCATTGTTTTAATATCTTGCTAATTGTCAGAGGTTCTGGTGTGCTTCATTCACAGCTGCCATTGTCCTAGATTTCCCGGCAGGAAGTCTAGATTGCTGGCAATGCTTCTCTCTTCTTTCTCGATCAAAAAGGTGAAGAAAGGAGCTATAAGGAGCTGTCACTTCTGCTCTCTTGATGTCCCACCAAATTGTGCCATACTGGAAGCAGGAGGCCTGGCAGGCAGTCCTTGAGACGGGCAGGCAGATCTTAGTCCATTTTTCTTTTTGCTCTTGGGCCATCCGTACTCCTTCCAGGCACATGCAGCAGCAGCAGCATAGTTACTGTCCCTACTGAGTTGCCATTGGCTGGCTGCCCACCAGCTGGGTGCTTGTGCCCCTGTGCAGTGTGTAAAAGCTGAATTTCAGCTTGAGCTGCCTGGAGCTTTAGTAACATACTCTGCTTGCAGCATAAGGTGCTGGAGATGAGAATAGCCTGTGCAAAGCCAGGGGCTTTCCTCGGTAGTCAGGCTATGACCCTTTTTTGCCACATACTCAATCACATTAGTGGATAAAGGCTGTGTGGCAGCTACATGGTGGGAGCTAAGAGTGTATTTGGGATAGTGGAGAAAAATGTAATGGCTATTCAAGGCTTCACTAGATAGTCAACTCAAAACTGTATTTCTGAATATTCACTGATTTCCTTCTGCTCCCTGCCCCCCCCCCCAAGTATGATTGGATTCATAGTCGGTGGAGTTGAAATATTGATGCACGTTCAAGATTTCAGCTTCCTGAAATCCAGCTGATTTCAGCACCCAGCAACTATAAGAGAAGATATTACACATAATTCATTATAAAAAAGGAAAAGCCCCATTTCAGCAAAACACTTAACCACTTGCTTAAGTGCTTTTCTGAATTGGGGCTTGAAGTCTGCTGCTCAATCCTTGTAATTATTGGGTACTCTCCGCATGGCTTGCTCATTGCTCCACCTGCTGGATGCTTGAGCACCTCTGTGCACATGACTACTTCCAAATATCTCACCACTAGAACACGGGGAATCATTTGTAACAAGTTTTAGAGTTTGCTACTTTTTTTCTGTTTGCAAACAGATCACACCATTTTCAAATGTATTAGTTCTTTAAAATTATTTTGTAGTTTCTTCAAACTATTTTTTTTTGCTTAGATGAATAGCTTTGGAAGAATTTATTGTGAATATTTGATAGTCAAGCTTTGAAATTCACATTGTGTTGGTTTGTTATATAAAATGCATGGTTTTGTTTAATTTCCCTGATGGGTTGACTTATATAACAAACCAACACAGCATGCATCTAGAATAGATTATTGCAATCAAATATACAATGTGAAATTCACTGTCAGTGAATATTTGAGCATCTAAGCTTAAAGGGACAGCCTCTTTTGTGTGCTGGCCCCCTGCACCATCTCCTATGCAGGGTTGGTGGAGCAGGCAGGCAGGTGGAAGTGGGGCATGGTGGGCGAACAGTCAGAAGGAGCTGTGCTGTGTTTATCCCAGATGGCACATGGCTCCTTAGAGACCACTGACAGCTGGCATAGATCTGCTCCAACCTATGCAATGGTGTAGATACGAGCTGAGGAATGGCTCCCTGATGTGTTCCCCATTCTACTGTGCTGAACAGAAACATGGCACAGCAGAGACGAGGGGCTGATATGTGTGTTTTGAGAGCGTTTGTGCTCGTAAAGCCTGACCACTCAAATATCTACAGAAAGAAATCACGACGGGGTGTGAACACAGCCACTTTTGAATTATTTTTCAAATTTGGATAAGTATTCATGGATTTTTTCACCCTGGTTAGCTCAGCTTCCCCCATTCCTCCCCACCTCTGGTTATACTGACTACCAGCATAAATTCCTTCATGAGATTTTAACATTCTATAACACAAGATCAGAACGTGTTAGCAATCCCAAGGACAATGCTTGCGGCAGCATCTTCTTTTGTTGTGACACATTCCCTTACTTTATGACCAGAAAATAACTTCCCAGGGCTTGAAGCAAAGGAGGGGTGACAAACTCGCACTTGAATCAACAATCTATCATTTTAGCCACAGAAATTGTCAACACCGAAATTGCCAGACCTATAGTCATAGAAAACATTCAGCGTAAAAGTCATACAGCCCAGTATAGTTACCTAATTAAAACCCTGCTGCTGAATAAAACAATGACATGTATTCTTCTCCAGAGCAGCTCACCAGGGCCGGATTAACTCTCCTGTGGGCCCGAGGCTATTAGATTTTGTGGGGCCCCTGTATACAAGTCTTTTTCCTGGGAGGGAGTTTGGTGCAGGAGGGGGATTCTGACCTGTGTTAGGGGGTTGGGGTGCAATAGGGGGTGCGAGGTGCAGGCTGTGGTCGGGAGGTGCTTACCACAGGCGGCTCCAGACCGGTGGCCCCATAGGGCTCAGGCAGGCTGCCTGCCTGCCTGTCATAGTCCCATGCTGCTCCTGGAAGCGGCTGGCTGCTGGCACGTCTCTGTGGTCCCTGGGGGAAAGGGGAACAGTGTGTCTCTGTGTGCTGCCCGTGCCTGCAAGTGCCGCCCCCATAGCTCCCATTGGCCAATTTCCAGCCAATGGGAGCTGTGAGAATGGTGCTGGGGGTGGGGGCAGCACACGGAGCCACCTTCCCCCCCTCCAGGGGCCGCAGAGACATGCCAGCAGCCAGCTGCTTCCGGGAGCGGCATGGGGTCACAGCATGCAGGCAGCCTGCCTGAGTGCACCTTTTAGCGGCCCGGAGATCGCTCACTGCCTGTGATTTATTTTTGCTGTGGTCCCCTTGAGCTGGAGCCCTGGGCTGCAGGGCCTAAAGCCCCTGCCTTAATCCAGCCCTGCAGCTCACCACTACAAGAAAATCTCCTAGGAATCATGGGGAAAAACTATGGAATCATTGCTTTTCCCATTCAGAAGATAAAATGAAAGAGGAACAATGCTGTTTATTTATTTATTTATTGCAGTAGCACCAAAGTTTTCATGCAGAGCTCACACCCCAGTTTGCTAAACCCTGTACAAACACACAGAAAGATGTGGGCCTTGAGCACTGAGGAGCTCAAGAGATTCAGAGAAGCTGTGGGAAGGCAGGCTAAATCTCCTGGCATGGGCAGAATCGGTGTGACATAGAGACAGCATATCTTTGCTTCCCCCGAGACTGTGTCTTCTGGGAAATGCAGCACAGAATCTAGCCCAGTACCTTTAACAATTTATTTCAAAATTTAGTTCAAAATTATTTCAAAATGTATATCTTTAATTTGTACCTTCTTTTGTTAGCAATCCTTCAGGATTCTTCTTATATTGCTCTAAATTTGGGGTGTAAGTTGCATAACATGCCACTTAACTAATTCCCAACCAGAAAGGGGGTGCTTGTAAGAGGTGGGTGCCTCCCTGTTCAAAACTGAGTGATTGCAGGCATGTATCAGCCACAGACGGGGTACTTGTGAGAGGTGGGTGCTGATGGTGTTACAGGGGGTCAGACGATTATTTAATGACAATAGACATTGAGATTCAAAAAGTTAAAGCTTTATAACCATCAAAACACAAATTGCCAACAGCAGATGCCAAAATATACAGAGTAAATAGCCTTAAATCAAACTCAAGTCTTAAGCAGCATTTTTTAGTTTTCCTACCTGTACATTTCAGTTATCAATGGAAATATTTTTTCATCACTTTGTGTATACAGTGAAAGATATTTACCAATAAAATTCTAATCCTTCCAAGCTTAGTTACAAGTGTGACTGAGCAATCATTTAATAAACATTCGTGTATTTTTAAAAGCACATTAATCCAACAATAAAACACCTCTTCCCCCCCACTTCAGTGTGATGTATTTTTTTGTTTCTAAATTAAGTCAAGACAAGATGGATCACCTCAGAGCAGGTCATCATCACAGCAGTGCATCATAGACCTAAACTGGGAGGTGTTAAGATGCCAGAGCAGATGCATCACTGTCAAAGGCAATGGAAATTCCCATAGAGAGGTGGAGGGAGAAAAAACACAGCAAAGACAGAGCCCCTACTTCTAGTCAATCACGCTGTGGTGGTGAAATTGCTAGGCATTCAGAGCATGCGACAGCAGGGGGAAAGAGATGTGTCATTGTTAATAGAGACACTAATGGAAAAACATTTAGATTGACATTGCAGATAATGCAGAGGACTCTGCTATCAGGAATGATGTTTAATAATGAAGGTACTGGTAAGAAAACTGGAAACAAACAGCTTAGAGGGAGTATTAGGAGACAGGCTTATTTAAGACCTCCTGTTATTTTTTATTTTCTTCAACATAAAAAAAAGTTTCAGAGTAACAGCCGTGTTAGTCTGTATTCGCAAAAAGAAAAGGAGTACTTGTGGCACCTTAGAGACTAACCAATTTATTTGAGCATAAGCTTTCGTGAGCTACAGCTCACTTCATTGGATGGAAGTGAGCTGTAGCTCACGAAAGCTTATGCTCAAATAAATTGGTTAGTCTCTAAGGTGCCACAAGTACTCCTTTTCTTTTTATAAAAATAAGTGAAGTCATGTCATGTTAATCTATGAACCTAGAAAACTCAAAGTCCATGACAGATTTACAAGGGGTAGAAAGGGATCTGTTGAATAAATACACTGCTAAATAATCAGCTGATTACTGCTGAATGACTATTTAGTGGTGTAATTGATGATGCCATTAATATCCTGTCCGATATAATAGGTATTTTACAAACAGTCTGATGCACTGAAACAGATGGAGCAAAATGTGGCACAATACTAATTCAGAACTAATATCTCCATTTCTGATGAGTCACTGCTGAGGATGCTTTGCTTATTTTATTTTAAAACGAAGCTTCCAAATGTTACCCACCTAGATGTTTTTGCTGATTTCCTCTGCAGTGATCCAGGAATGTGCTTCTCTTAGCAGACATGTCAGGCTAGAGGTGAAGCCATCAGCCAGGCACATCTTATTGATTTTTAAAGCATTATTTTCACTTCTAAAACACACTGTGGGCCCAATTCCAACAAGCCTAATGGATACCCCCTCCTCCCGCCCCTTAGAAAAATTGCACCCAGCCGTGAGAGTCGGGAAGAGGAGTTGAATGCACCTATTCTGGCTGCTCTTAAAATCTGGAGAGAGGCTGCATTGTAATTTTTCCAAGAATGAAGCTACACAGAATTTTTCCTAGAGTGTGACAAGATGGACTAGCTGTTGAGGGGACATAGTCTTTGTATTTATGTGTGTATGCTTCAGTGCATAGCTTTGCAAGGCAGATTATTCCAGGTATAATCTACATGAGTGAAACTATACATAGCCTACTGATAGTCAAATCCAAAGCAGTCTGCAAAGAGCTACAAAGGGATTTCACAAAACTGGGTGACTGGGCAACAAAATGGCAGATAAAATTCAATGTTGATAAATACAAAGTAATGCACATTGGAAAACATAATCCCAACTATACATATAAAATGATGGGGTCTAAATTAGCTGTTACCACTCAAGAGAGAGATCTTGGAGTCATTGTGGATAGTTCTCTGAAAACATTCACTCAATGTGCAGTGGCAGTCAAAAAAGCAGACAGAATGCTGGGAATCATTAAGAAAGGGATAGATAATAAGACAGAAAATATCATATTGCCTCTATATAAATCCATGATATGTCCACATCTTGAGTACTGCGTGCAGATGTGGTCACCCTACACAAAAAAGATATATTGGAATTGGTAAAGGTTCAGAAAAGGGCAACACAAATGATTAGGGGTCTGAAACAGCTTCCATATGAGAAAAGATAAATAAAATTGGGACTTTTCAGCTTGGAAAAGAGATGACTAAGGGGGAATATGATTGAGGTCTTTAAAATCATGACTGGTGAGGAGAAAGTAAATAAGGAAGTGTTATTTACTCCTCCTAATAACACACAAAAAAGGAGTCACCTAATGAAATGAATAGGCAGCAGGTTTAAAAGAAACAAAAGGAAGTACTTCCTCACACAACACGCAATCAACCTGTGGAACTCAGAGGATGTTGTGAAAGCATATACCCTATAACAGGGTTCAAAAAAGAATTAGATCACTTCATGGAGGATAGGTCCATCAATGGCTATTTGCAGGAATGGTGTCCCTAGCCTCTGTTTGCCAGAAGCTGGGAATGGGCAACAGGGGATGAATCATTTGATGATTACCTGTTCTGTTCATTCCCTCTGGGGCACCTGGCATTGGCCACTGTTGGAAGACAGGATACTAGGCTAGATGGACCTTTGGTCGGAGACAGTATGGAGGTTTTTATGTGATGCTGGTGACAATGTAAGAGTACACAATTCTGCTACTTTTGTAGCAGAAATGTAACATGTGCCTGATTGGAAAAGCCATTTCACATAGTCCCAGAATCTGGTTCATTCTTTTCCACAGATTCTATCTCTGTATTTTATTTCATCGTCACCTTAAGTTTTTTAGAAAACTGCATTAGAACTAGCCTACTCATCAAAAAGCAAGTCATTTAACAGGTGTGCCTCCTCAAATGCAATTTCCTCTCATTTTTCTTAGATTCATTAATTTCTTCCTCCTGTTCTAAACATAACCTATGGCAGATTGCAATTTTTCTCCATTTACAGCATACCAGGAATATTTTACATGCAATATTTTAAAGGTGCATTGATAATGTACTATACCACAATTTATTAGACATCTAAATCTGTTTTTTTTTTTCAATTTAGACTGGACCTTTGGCATTTATGTCCAATCTAATGAATTTCTGAGCATCATTCTGGAGGAGTCTGGGCTGGTGGAATAGCTGTCACTAGAAATGCCTAGATGGACAGACAGATGATTAGATTAATATTAGACAGTTCCTGAATTTACAAACTAGTGTATTCACATTTAATTCTAAAATGTTGTAAACATGCCCTGAGGCCATGCCATTTCATATTGCATAGCACCTGCATATTGAAGGAATTAATTTTTTCCCCCATAACTCACCTTATTATGTAGTGGTGCATGAATGAATATACAGGTGCAATCTACAGGACAGAAGGAAACTGAGCTACGTTACAAAATTCATGCATAGATTGCTGATGTTGCTCTATCTAAAACTAATATATTGATTAGGCCTCGTGAATAGGAAACTGCTCTGATTCCTGTGATATGGCTCCAATAGTTGCTTGAAAGAGAGATAATAACCATGATGTTGTTTTTACCACTACAGGCAACATATAAGGGCTTCTATTACTATGATTTTCTGAATCCCAATTCTGTGAAGTGCTGAGCACCCAAACTCCCAAGGGTGCTTAGAACCATCTAGGCCCCAAAAGAAGGAATACCTTTAAAGTCTCCAAGAGTTATAAAAAAACTGGACTAGCTTCTATGCAGTTTTTGAACTGGATGACATTTCTTTCTCCTCTCCTTACATTTTAAAATGTAAATATAAGATAACATTTGTAGGTAAAGGGTCCCACATCGTGCTCAAACTATGTAATATAAAGCTTGATAAATGGAAGCAAATTCCCATGTACAGTGATCTCACAGAATAACTAATTCATGTATTTAAGAAAACTCAGTTTAAATGTGAACATATCATTCTGTACGCTGCATTATTTTGGAAAACTGACTTAATATTTCAATGGCAAGGGATAAAACTCTAAGCCAGACTTTTCACTGAAGATTATTACAAGACAATTGAATTTTTATGCATTCCAGAATGATCTTTTATGTAACAACACGTTCTATACAACTATGTATTCTACTTGTTGTCTTAACGCATACTATACACTTTTTGGGACAGGAAGTGTCTCTTATTATAGGTTTGTAGAGAGAGAATAGTAAGCCCCATTCCTGGCTTCTTTATGCTATTGCAGTACAAATAAACACATAATATCATTTTATACCTGAACATACATCTATTTTTATGAGTTTTCATTTATATGGAGCAAGTATACTGTGAGGAGAAGTAGTTTGGCCACGCATGCAACCTTATGAGGTCACACCAGAGCTGGCTGATTGTTATGCATATAAATAGATTATTCAGTTAAATCATATATACATAAATAGGGTTTATGTAATCTCCTTATTTAAGGATATGCTGCTAAATAGTACAATTGATAAAAGTAGATTGTTTGCTTGTTTCATTTTGTTGAATTCCTTTCTTTAATTCTTGAATACTGTATGTTCTCCATTGACTGGAACTGGTTTGGAGCAGCAACTTGAAATGTGGCAGAGGGATATGTCTAAGATTAGAACAGTGCCTTTCATAATCCCTGTAAAAATCCACCCAGATTTGCCTAAATTACGATCCTCTGAACAATCACCCTTTGCATATGAGCTGTAGAACTTGTTCTACTCTTGCTCCTTAATTTTCTGAATGCTCCATCTGCACTGCAAATGCTCCCAATCTTTGTTGAATTGTTTGTACCAGCCATTCATCTAGTTTGCTTGCTTGCTTGCAGTTCTCCCCATCAAAATAACTTTCAGCAGGAAGGACCCGGCACTATGTTGGGAACCAGGCGATCATGAGTTCTAGTGTAATAGCTTTCACTGCTTTGACATTAATCATTCTGTGCTCTTCACAACCCTAGTTATCTAGACAAGACCCCCATAGTAGGTAGACAAGTATCACTCCCACATTTTAAAGGTAAAGTAAATGAGGATCTGTGAGATAGAATAAGATTACTTTTCATAGCTAGGAATAAAACCCGGGTCCCATCTACTCAGCCATACTACCTTTCAAAATGATTTAACCAAGTTACATGCTTGACTATGCTCGGTAAACTGGGGATAATTCTGCATGCGAATCTTCACAAAGTACTTTGATGCATTCAGAGGGATGACCATTCGGTAAATGCAAAGGATAATTAACAAATAGAACACCCAAGAATCCTAATTCTCAGCTATCTGCCCCCACTTGACAACACTTCTTACTTAGAGAAAAGAACAGACTCCAGGTCTCTTGAGTCTCAGAATGCCACTGCTCTTTAGCAACCACTTGTTTAACCCACTGACCAAGTGTAAGTGTGTTGCATCCCTCCCTGCAGGCTGGATAACAGCCTACTAGTGTTACCAATTATTGCTTTAACTCAAGTGGTACAAGTTAGAGCTGTAGGTTCTAGGGTCAAACCCTACTGATGACTCATTAGGACAACTTTGATTTTGGCATATTTTAACTTTTTTTTGTTAGTTTGTTCTTTGGTATGGAATAATAAAAACATTTTCCATACGTCAAAATTAATGCTTCACCTTGCACACTGCATCAAAAGGTTAACACTTCTATTTAAACATAACTGGGCTCAGGGTCACAACAGAAATCAATATTACTAGAGGCAATGTGATTTTTTCAGTCTATCACTGCAGGTTTTCTTTTTTCAAACCTTTTACATTATTGATCCCCTAGCTTTCCACCAAGCCCCTTCATAAAAAGGAGGCACATCCACATCTTTATTAGTGAACAGCAACAGGCTGCATGGTAACATGTGTACAAATAATCATATACATACCCAGAACCCTCAGCTATAAGGCTCACTTGTGCCCACTGCAGAGGCAATATGGCCCTGCCCTGTGCCAGAGGAGATCTGGGAGGAATTTTGGCCTCAGAATTCCTGCTGCTACAACTTTTCAGCTGGCAGCAAACTCTCTCCCCTCCATCATGTGGGGTCAGCTCTTTGGCTGGTGCACACTGAGAAACAGAACCATGACCCCACCTGTTCCTTGCCATGTTTGGGGTGTCTTGCACCCCTTAGTGTCCAAATAAGCATCAGTTCCTGTACTTTGGGGAGCGCTGGAATTGCTAGCGTATGCATACCCAGTTGCTCTGTAGAAGTCTCTGTGTGTGTATTTATTTGCACCCCCTTCCCCCTTCACACTGATGAAGCATCTGGGCACAGCCTGGCTTGTATTGTTTGTAAATGTCTAGCCATCTTCTACTGAGGTGCAATACCCTCTCACCTTTCAATAAGGAGTCTCTTAAATAAATGTACTACATAAAACTGACAGGCTGTTAATATAGCTCTGTTAGTTTATTAGTAGTAGTAGTCCTACTACCATAAAACTCCATTAAGCTGACATTAGAGATAAAAGATACTGAAAATTCAGGGTGCCACATCCTGCTGATCTCACATCGGCTCTCTCTCCTGACTTTGGCGTGGTCCAGACAGTGGTATGCAACGTTGCTTGAAGGGAAGGTGGAGAAAGCCCTATGTTAAATCTGTACAAAGGTTCCTGTCTAGCTGAATTACTGTAGTACTCCATGAGGGTGCAGCAGTGATGCAGAATGGGATATTGTAGAGAGAGCTGGGGAAGAGAGAAAAAGGGCAGAGGACTGAACAGAGGAGACAGGATAAAAAAGGGAAAATGATAGGAGTATTGAGGCATGAAAAGTAGGAGGTAAATAGAGGAACCAGACAACATGAACAAGGGGGAAGACCATAGTAAAGGTAGAGACACTGGTCTGGATCCTCAGGTGCATGGTTAAGGACTTTGCTCAGCGCACTTGAGGAGAAGCATTGCAGAAGCACTGGTTTCCTCCTTTGATCCATGGGGCTGAATTGGCCTCTGGCCCAACTTAAAGCAACTAGAAGGCTGCATCTTTTTTTCAACATATTTCTGGGGCAAGCTCCAGCAAACTTTACTTCATCTCCACTCACTCCCACTTACTTTTGGGATTCACAACCTGCAGAAAATTCAGCCATTTCCATCAGTATGTCTCCATTCAATTTCTCATTTTTCAGCTTAATCTGAATCACCTGGTATGAAACTGGCAGATCTTATTGGGGGGGAAATTGGCTCTAACTCTTCAGGCTGCCTTTTTTTTATTGAAGTTTCCTCCTAGAAGGTCAATTTACATGCATCATTGATTCTAGACAGGGTTCTGAGCCTGACCACCTGCTACCAGAAAGAGCATAGTATTCTGAGGGTATCACATTCTGGCTACCCTTTGGTGCTATTGGATCAATAACCATTTTTAGATTAAACATATTTTTGTGGGTGTAACATAACCGCTGGAATATATTGTCTATGAAGCCTTGCTTTATAGTGCCTGAATTTATTCTTCTAGCCAGGTTTGAAATCTGGACTGGCAGTGCGGAGATGTGGAAGATTTCTTCCTTCCCACATACAGGTTCCTCTCTTTATCAATTAAAGGTTTTGGAAAGCCTCTTTAAGGAAATCTCTGTAGCTTCTTTCTCTAAAAAGTGGTTGTTATTCATATCTGACTTCAGGCGTAAACTCCATAAGCTCTGTCTATGCAGTAGCATTGATCATTTCCAGGATATTAACAGTTGTTCTAAAAGTTTTTCCTCAAGTTTGACTTTCAAGCAACTTGATCTTTTTCTCAACTGAAGCAAAATTGTAATCAAAATTCTTGGCAGTAGTTTTTGTCTTGGCTTCCTGAGAATGCATTTTCTTTAAATACAGAATGAAAAACCAATTGTGCATGGAAACTGCCTTCTGAGCATGCTGCTGTCAGCTCTACCAGTTCCCCTTCCACCAATCACTGTACATTATCTTAAAAATGAAATATTTTTTATTGTCTTTGAAGGATGGCCCTGAGGAAATGAGTTCTCATCTTCCACTTTTAGAGTGTTTTTGAAGTGTTTATTTTGAACAGCAGGTGTCTCCTCTTTGGTGCCTGTACTGATTATGATGTCTGTTAGTACAATTTCTAAAAGGTATTTAAGTTACATTTTTTTGGAGTATCACACTTAAACTAGATAAGAACACAAGCCTCTTGCACACCTGATATTTGCTACAGTGGGGAACAAAAATCTAAGGCTGATTGTTTTGAGCCTTAGGCCCCATGTGTGGGGACATATGTGGAATGTCTTAGTGCTCTATTGGCTTTGGAAAGTTTCCTACTATGGAATTTGACATGGGTCTTTGTGCTCAATGCCCCTTAAGGGAGAGGGGGACTAAAAGACAGAGGGTCAGATCCTCAGTGTAGCTCACAGTAGAGGCTCTGGCCTAGAATACTTTCCCCTCTCCCTGAGTAGCCTAGATTTTTCTCAGAAAACTACTGAACTGTATCAAATTCTAGTAATTGAGGTCAGAATCTGTCTAGAAGGATTTGATAAAGACTTGAAAATCTCTCTGCTCTCAGGAGAGAAATCTGAAAGCATACGGTTGAGAAACTCTGGACCAGACTTTTCAGATGACATACAAAGCTTAAAACCCAAATTACAAGCATCTCAAAACAGAAACATTCAAAAGGCAGCCACTCCCCTCCTTAAACCCTCATCGTTTTCTTTTCTGGTTTCCATAACTGTAAGAAGCAGTTGCTGACAGTGACCCTTTCTTACTCTCCAGGCCTATATTTCCAAAAGCTAAAAATCATTCTAGAGCTGGAGCCTGATAGACTGGTGTCTACATTTGTCGGGATAGAAGTAGTGAAGCGCACCAAATGGGAGGGAGGGAATGGTGGCAGTCTTTCAAACTCCTCTCATAAACACAGTACCTGGATGTTTCTGCTAAAATGATCAGTAGCAAAATAGTTAATCAGGTTAATATTGAAAATGTGTCATTGTCATAAATATAAAGGGAAGGGTAACCACTTTTAAATCCCTCCTGGCCAGAGGCAAAACCCTTTCACCTGTAAAGGGTTAAGAAGCTAAGATAACCTCACTGGCACCTGACCAAAATGACCAATGAGGAGACAAGATACTTTCAAAGCTGGGGGGGAAACAAAGGGTCTGTCTGTCTGTATGATGCTTTTGCTGGGAACAGATCAGGAATGCAGCTTAGAACTCCTGTAAAAAGTTAGTAAGTAATCTAGCTAGAAATGCGTTAGATGTCTTTTGTTTAATGGATGGTAAAATAGCTGTGCTGAATGGAATGTATATTCCTGTTTTTGTGTCTTTTTGTAACTGAAGGTTTTGCCTAGAGGGATTCGCTATGTTTTGAATCTGATTACCCTGTAAGGTATTTACCATCCTGATTTTACAGAGGTGATTCTTTTACCTTTTCTTTAATTAAAACTCTTCTTTTAAGAACCTGATTGTTTTTTCATTGTTCTTAAGATCCAAGGGTTGGGTCTGTGTTCACCTGTACAAATTGGTGAGGATTTTTATCAAGCCTTCCCCAGGAAAGGGGGTATAGGGTTTGGGGGGGGGGAAGACATCTCCAAGTGGGCTCTTTCCCTGTTCTTTGTTTAACATGCTTGGTGGTGGCAGCATAGGGTTCAAGGACAAGGCAAAGTTTGTACCTTGAGGAAGTTTTTAACCAAAGCTGGTAAGAATACGCTTAGGGGGTCTTTCATGCAGGTCCCCACATCTGTACCCTAGAGTTCAGAGTGGGGAAGGAACCTTGACAGTCCTACTGATGGTGATACCCCTTCCTACTCTGCCCACAAGCCAAGCTCCAACTGTGATTTCATTAATGTCAATATGAGTTGCAGATGCTCAGCACCTCTAAAAATCTTAAGGTACCTAAAATATGGATTTAGTTGCTTTGCTTTTATGCAACCAGATTTGGAAATTTTGATTTCTTTTTTAAAATGAAAGTTTAAGCCTTGTCTACACTGGGATTATACATATGACCGATATAAATCATGTCTACACTAGAGCAACAAGCCTGGTACGGTTACACTTGTGGCTGAAAATCTAGGGTTGATAAAAAACTGACGGAGCCACCAGACCATTGCTAGTACAGTGTACCACCATGTACATTACTGGCTTTATCTAGGTGCTAGGCTATGGATAAACAAACTCTTTTTTTACTAGCATCTTTGCTAACTGTGACTTGGAGGTCCCCACTGAAGTTTTTGAATTATGCTAGCTGGTTACTGGTGGTCATAACCAGGTTTCTGTGTATGGGAAATGAAATTTGTGGCTGTCAAACCTGGTTTTTATAATACAGCAAAAGAACCTCCTGCAGTGGATGTTGCAAGGGGACCTTCCTAGTTATAAACTAATATAATAAAACACTAATCCCAAGAGGTTTCAGAGTAGCAGCTGTGTTAGTCTGTATTCGCAAAAAGGAGTACTTGTGGCACTCTAGAGACTAACAAATTTATTTGAGCATAAGCTTTCGTGAGCTACAGCTCACTTCATCGGATGCATCTCAAGAGGTTTGCAGTGTTGTTGTCCTAAACAGCATCTTTCAGATAAAATGTTTTAATTTGCTAATTATCAGAAACATTGGTGTTAGTTTGAAATATTTGCTGTGTATTTGATTTCACTACAATGGAAATATTTAGCCTCCCTACAAAGAAGATGATTATGAATAACATTTTCATGCTCCAGTATCTGGACATGTCACGTTAATAAATGCAGTTTGTGTTTCACGGCAGAAATACCTTTAAAAAAAGTATAAAGGGAAAAATACTGTCTTGTGTAAAGATGGTTGATTGCTGACTTCATACTTTACTAGATGAAAATGAAAAGCTAAATGAAAAATTCAGAGGAGCACATTCTGTCTGGAAAAGATTTGGATTTCAATGGTATGATTATTTAGATTGCAAAAGTGCTGCATGCAGTCACTTGTAAATTTATGTTGCAGATTTGTGATATGATGCATGTATGCGTGAACCAGAGTAAGAAATATTTGTTTTACTGTCAAGTCTGTAAACATTTGTGAGCGATCCAGGTATACTGACCACCCAAGATAATTGTCTTGAAAACGTGTGTGTGTGTTAGGGAGAGAGAAATATCTATGCTTTTGCTATACAGCATAATTACTTGAAAAGGACTGTGTGTTTGTGTGAGAGATACCAGGCAACTGCTGGAAAAGGCCTGTATATGTGTGATATTTATGCTTTTGTCTCTGAAAAGGTGCCTGTGTGTGAGAGAGAACAAGGGAGAGAGCACTTGCCATGCCTGTTTTATTATCGCAGGTAATTTTATTTTACAGAGGATGCAGAAACCTTCCGAGCTGCATGGTGAGTGTGCCGTTATAACCGCCAGCACAGATGGACACTGGTAACCATACACCCCAGCAGTAACCATACTGGCCACCTCCTCGGGCTGGAAACCGCCCAACCTGGCTTTCTCTGAGCTAGGGCTGTCAGCTCGTCCAAGGGCATAGTTTGAAGAACAAAATCACCCCCATTAAAGAAAAAACAGCCACAAGCCCAAGCCCGGCAGTCCCCCCTGAGGCTACACTCTCCTTGGTTTAGCCAAGTAGGACCCAAAGAGCGCACGAGGGGCAAGAACTGGCAACATCCTGGAGGAGAAAACTGCCCTGGGGCCAGCTGGCGAGTCCCACGCCCTCCCCGGGAGCCTTCCCCTTCTTTCCCGCGGGGCTGCAGCAGGAGCAGTGACGGGCCCAGGGGCGCACAGCGTGCGGCCCCTGGGGAGCAAGGCAAAGCCAGGGGCTCGCAGGGAGCCGTTGCTGGGCAGAGCAGGAGGGGCGCGGCGAGGTTTGGGAGAGCGGCCCAGCGCCAGGCGAGCAAGGCGGGGGAGCTCCCGAGGCGTGGGGCGGGCACGGCGCCGCGCTCCTTGGCTGTACCTTTAAGGCGCTGTCCCCGCCTTCTCCCCCCGGGTCGGGGGCCCTAAGCACAGCCCTCCGCCCCTCCCCCCGCCGGGGTGTGCGCGCCCGGGCAGCCGTCACGCCGCAGGTGCGGAGCGGAGCTGCAGGAGCAGAGGCGGCGGCGGCTGCACCGGCCAGGAGGGAGCCGCGGGCGCCGGAGCGAGGCAGCCCCTTGCCGCGGCCAGAGCCCGAGCCGGGCCACCGGGCAGCGATCTCCCTAGGGGCGGCAGCGCGGAGCATGTCTGTGGCGACAGGGGGCAGCGAGCCGGGTGCCGCCGCCGCTGGGGGAGGCGGCGGGAGCCGGGTTTTCTTCCAGAGCCCCCGCGGCGGCGGCGGCGGCTCCTCCCGGGAGGACTCGGTCTCCGCCGCGGCGGTGCAGGTTCAGCAGCAGCGGCGCCACCAGCAAGGCAAAGTGACGGTGAAGTACGATCGGAAGGAGCTTCGGAAACGGCTGGTGCTGGAGGAGTGGATCGTGGAGCAGCTGGGGCAGCTGTACGGCTGCGAGGTACCGCACCTGCCCGGGGGCCACGGGGGCGCGGCTGGGAAAGGCGCGAGGCTGCCCGCGTGCAGTGCCCGGGGAGAGCCCCCGGCGTGTGGGCCGTCGCCCGCCGCACCCCCCTGGCCGCGGGAGGCATGCACTCGCCGAGGTGTGTGAACGGAGAGGGGCTCCCCCTCTCTGGGCTCTGTGTGTGTGTGTGTGTGTGTGTGTGAGATCTGCCTATGCTGCCCGTGCCTCCGCCCCCCAGAACTCTACCTGGAGACACATGGGGGGTAGTTAAACTTTTTCCTTTTGCGCCTGTCTATGGTTTGATTAATTGGAAACGTTGTTTGTTTTTGTTTTTTTTTTAAACCCACCTCTAAATGACATTCCCAACTCTGGTGTCCCCGCCCCCCTTTCCTCCCTCTCATTTTTTATGTTCGTAAAGCTGAAGCAAGATGCATGTCCCTCTGTTAGCCTTGCGACGAAATTAATTAAACGGCTTATCTTTCCGCGGGAATAGTCCCTGCAGAGGCACCCAGGGCTTTTTTGCAACTGCGGGGGTTGTAGGATGCCTGTGTGAGTGTTTAAAACACATGTTTAGTGGACATGTGTAGAGCAAAGGGGCTGAAGTCTGGTTTGTATTGATTTTGAGCAGCCCTGATTTCTGTGAAGGTGGTGATTTTTTTTTTTCTGTTCCCTTTCCCCGGCCATCCCCCAGAGAGGGATGGGGGAAAACAAGCCTTCTGTTCAAATGCTATTGATAATCATATACATGGCATGCAGTAAGCTGGCCTTGATCCTCCTGCCGCTAAACCTGTCTCTTGCTGCATAAAGGGGTTATAAGTACAAATTGACTTAAGCGGTTTAAAAACGACGTAATTGTGGGCTGGCTTCAGTTACTTAGGCTACCTCCTGTCTTACGTGTGTGCAGTGTTGCTGGAGACATGTTGGTTCCTAGGGTATTAGAGAGACAAGGTGGGTGAGGTTGGTGAGAGAGGCAAACTGTGGCCCACAGGCCACATTATTGGGGTCTGGGGCTTGCCTCGCTCCAGGTGGGGAGCAGGCTTGAAGGCCACTCCAAGCATGCATTCTGCAGCTCCCAGAAGCAGCGGCATGTCCTCCTCCCCCCACCCCCTCCTATGTTTAGAGGCAGCCAGACGGCTCTGTGCACTGCTCGAGCTGCAAGGGCAGCACCTGTGGACGGGGCAGCGCACAGAGCCATCTGGCTGTGCCTCTGCATAGGAGCTGGAGAGGGAACATGCCACTGCTTCCAGGAGCCGCTTAAGGTAAGCACCGCCTGGAGACTGCACCCCTGCCTCCCTTCCATTCTCCAACCCCCTGCCCCAGCCTTGATCCCCCTCCCACCCTCTGAACTCTTTGGTCCTAGCCCGGAGCCCCCTCCTACACCCTGAACTCCTCTTTTCTGGGCCTACCCCAGATCCTGTACTCCCAACCAGAGCCCTCACCCCAATTTTGTGAGCATTCATGGCCTGCCATACAATTTCCATACCCAGATGTGGCTATTGGGCCAAAAAGTTTGCCCACCCCTGCTTTAGAGCTCTTGAAGAAAAGTTTTTGTCTTGGTGGATTCAATAAAAGTTGATTCAATAAAATATATTACCTCACCCACCTTGTCTTGTCTTACATGTGTGTCTGAATGGAATATTGTAATCCTATGAAGTAACATTATATAGAGCAGCAAGTTTGTTATGTTTACAGTTTACATAGTATGCTACTGAATGACTATAACTGATGCTTAGCTGTATGTTAAAACATGTTTTTAAATTTTAGGATGGTATCCAAACCCATTCCTTCTTTTAACCAAGTAATTGCATGAGGGAAAGCTAGCAGAAACATAAGAAAGCTTCTCTCTGACAAGCATAATTTGAGTGCCTTTTTGTGGGGGCAGTGTTCTTTAAAGAGGATATTTTTCTCTTTAGGCTACAGTGTGAATATGTTAGGTCTCTTGTATGTATGGGCCTATTAAATGAGACTCTGGTCTAGTCTGTTTTGTATTCGGCGGCCTTTTAGTAGAAAGAATAGCAATGGTTGGATATTGACTGCTGCCTTTAGCATTGGTCACTTTACTGGAGACTAACTGGTTGTAGCTTGGGAACAAAAGGGAAGCATTCCAGAGGCTCATCATGTTAGTGAATAACATATTACACACATTCTTCAGAATAAATGGAGAAACAAGTGCTTGATTCCTACTACATTAAACATAGATTAAGTGCTTATTTAATAACATTCTTTACCTTACATGTTTCCCCACATTTCTATATTCACAGAAATGAAGTGAACGTATTAAATTGGGGAATCTATAGAGGCTGTGCTAATATGGTAAAATATATAGTGTACATATACTGTAGGATACAACAGTCTTGTCAGAACATTATAGCAGCAATTCTGAAGATTGCATTTATGTGCTGATGTTATGCTCAGTTCTGGACAATATTTTAAAAATAAGCCCTTGCCCCAGAGAACTTGCCACTAAATAAAACTAGTAAATATTACAGCATTTCTCTTTCCATGTGTGATTATAAAGGCACTAGAATGAGAGAGTTCAGCATACTGATCTTGCATTATTACCTTGAAGCAGTTGATAACAAAAGCTTGTGGCACAGCAAAACTGGTAATAGGTCCTGTGTTAGGAACAAAACACTTCCTTTTGCAATGGGAGGGTTTCTATTGAAGACTATGCAGGACAACATATACTGTGAGTGATTCCTTAGTTAAAATGTCTTTTGGTAAAGCATAGGTAAAATAAAATAAAAATCCTCCAAAAAACCAAAACCAAACCCCACCACAAAAAGCAACCCCCCACATCCTCAGGGTTATAGTTCAGCATTTACAAGGTCTCAAAGTTAGACACTTCTCAGCTGAGAAGTTTCATCGTTGCCCTTCCTTTCCTGTATGCCATGTCAACTTCTGCCTAGGGATCACGTCAGAACAAAAGCTGAAGAAGAGGTGAAATCCTGGGTCAACTGAAGCCAATATTAATTTTGCCAGTGGCTTCAGTGGAGCCAGGATTTCACCCCAGGGTCAGGAGTGCCTGTCAACAAAGAAGGAAAGCCTGAAGTGCTGATGTCTAAATTAGATGTGAGGTTTGAATAACCAGGATGTGGGCATCTAACACACATGCATCTTCAAAATCAGCACGGCTATATTTTAAAACTAGTTTCTTACTATAGCTGTGTAAGATTGCTCCCCTCATCAAGAAATGTGTATAACAAGTTCAAAGGTGTTAACTAATCTCACACATGGACTTGCATCATCAACTGAGGGAAGGGGATAGGTGGGAATTTAGTGAAAACCAAACAAACCATTGTAACTTTAACTCCTCAGACAGATTTCAGAGTAGCAGCCATGTTAGTCTGTATCCTCTAAGGTGCCACAAGTACTCCTGTTTTTTTGCAACTAACAAATGTATTTGAGCATAAGCTTTTGTGAGCTACAGCCCACTTCATTGGATGCATGCAGTAGAAAATACAGTGGGGAGATTTTGTATACACAGAGAACATGAAACAATGGGTGTTACCATACAGACCGTAATGAGAGTGATCAGGTAAGGTGAGCTATTACCAGCAGGAGAGCAGGGGGAGGGGGAGGAGACGGGATGACACACACCTTTTGTAGTGATGATCAAGGTGGGCCATTTCCAGCAGTTGACAAGAACGTGTGGGGAACAGTGGCAGGGGGAGGGGAATAAACATGGGGAAATAGATTTACTTTGTGTAATGACACATCCACTCCCAGTCTTTATTCAAGCCTAATGTAATGGTGTCCAGTTTGCAAATTAATTGTGGAAAAGCAGCATCACTTGCCCCATAACCTCAGCCGTGCAGAACACAATGACATCCACAGCCTCAGAAACAACTCTGACATAGTCAAAAAGGCTGACAAAGGAGGTGCTGTCGTCGTCATGAATAAGTCGGAATATGAACAAGAGGCTGCTAGGCAGCTCTCCAACACCACTTTCTACAAGCCATTACCCTCTGATCCCACTGAGGGTTACCAAGAGAAACGACACCATCTGCTCAACAAACTCCCTGAAAAAGCACAAGAACAAATCCGCACAGATACACCCCTAGAATCCTGAGCAGGGGTATTCTGTCTGCTACCCAAGATCCATACATCTGGAAATCCTGGACGCCCCATCATCTTAGGCATTGACTTCCTGACAGCAGGATTGTCTGGCTATGTAGACTACCCCCTCAGGCCCTATGCTACCAGCACTCCCAGCTATCTTCGAGACACCACTGACTTCCTGAGGAAACTACAATCCGTCGGTGATCTTCCTGAAAACACCACCCTGGCCACTATGGATGTAGAAAACACTCGTCGGAAACAGTGTCCCCAATAATGTCACGGCAAACCTGGTGGCTGAACTTTGTGACTTTGTCCTCACCCATAACTATTTTACATTTGGGGACAATGTATACCTTCAAATCAGTGGCACTGCTATGGGTACCCGCATGGCCCCAAAGTATGCCAACGTTTTTATGGCTGACTTAGAACAACGCTTCCTCAGCTCTCGTCCCCTAATGCCCCTACTCTTGCACATATTGATGACATCTTCATCATCTGGACCCATGGAAAAGAAGCCCTTGAGGAATTCTACCATGATTTCAACAATTTCCATCCCACCATCAACCTCAGCCTGGACCAGTCCACACAAGAGATCAACTTCCTGGACACTATGGTGCTAATAAGCGACGGTCACATAAACACCACCCTATACCGGAAACCTGCTGACCGCTATACTTACCTACATGCCTCCAGCTTTCATCCAGACCACACCACATGATCCATTCTCTACAGCCAAGCTCTACGATACAACTGCATTTGCTCCAATCCCTCAGACAGAGACAAACACCTACAAGATCTCTTTCAAGTGTTCTTACAACTACAGTACCCACCTGCTGAAGTGAAGAAACAGATTGACAGAGCCAGAAGAGTACCCAGAAGTCACCTACTACAGGACAGGCCCAACAAAGAAAATAACAGAACACCACTAGCCATCACCTTCAGCCCCCAACTAAAACCTCTCCAACGCATCATCAAGGATCTACAACCTATCCTGAAGGATGACCCATCGCTCTCTCACAGATCTTGGGAGAGAGGCCAGTCATTGCTTACAGACAGCCCCCCCCCCCCCCCAACCTGAAGCAAATACTCACCAGCAACCACACACCACACAACAGAACCACTAACCCAGGAACCTATCCTTGCAACAAAGCTCATTGCCAACTGTGTCCACATACCTATTCGGGGGACACCATCATAGGGCCTAATCACATCAGCCACGCTATCAGAGGCTCGTTCACCTGCACATCTACCAATGTGATATGTGCCAGCAATGCCCCTCTGCCATGTACATTGGCCAAACTGGACAGTCTCTACGTAAAAGAATAAATGGACACAAATCAGACGTCAAGAATTATAACATTCAAAAACCAGTCGGAGAACACTTCAATCTCATTGGTCACTCGATTACAGACCTAAAAGTGGCAATTCTTCAACAAAAAAAACTTCAAAAACCAGATTCCAACGAGAGACTGCTGAATTGGAATTAATTTGCAAACTGGACACCATTACATTAGGCTTGAATAGAGACTGGGAGTGGATGGGTCATCACACAAAGTAAATCTATTTCCCCATGTTTATTCCCCTCCCCCCGCCACTGTTCCTCACACGTTCTTGTCAACTGCTGGAAATGGCCCACCTTGATTATCACTACAAAAGGCTTTTTTTTTTTTTCTCTGTCCTGCTGGTAATAGCTCTCCTTACCTGATCACTTTTGTTACAGTGTATATGGTAACACCCACTGTTTCATGTTCTCTGTGTATATAAAATCTCCCCACTGTATGTTCCACTGCATGCATCCGATGAAGTGAGTTGTAGCTCACGAAAGCTTATGCTCAGATAAATTTGTTAGTCTCTGAGATGCCACAAGTCCTCCTTTTCTTTTCTTTTTCCTCAGACAGATTATTTTCCCAGCCCCAGATGGTGGGAAAAAGCATTCACCTTTGGTCTGAGAGGAGCAGGGGATCTCTTATAGAAAACTTTAACAGTTAAATGGAAAGATAAATGTATAACTACTTTGCTGTTGAAGTTTCTTGCTCTTTAGCAAACTCTCATGACTGGCTCATTTCAGATTTGTTGAATTTACTTAAGTTTTTGAAGAAAATGGTGTTAAACTTAGATTAGAAATACTAATTTAGGTTAATGTCTTGTTTCCCCCAGCTCTTGCTAGACATGTTACCTTATGGTTAGGGCCCTACCACATTCAAGGTCCATTTTGGTCAATTTCACGATCGTAGGATCTTTAAAAATGTAAATTTCATGATTTCAGCTATTTAAATATGAAATTTCATGGTGCTGTACTTGTAGGGATCCTGACCCAAAAAGTTGTTTGGGAGGGAGAGTTGCAAGGTTATTGTAGCGGGAGGTTGTGGTACTGCTACCCTTACTTCAGTGTGGCTGTTGGTGGCGGTGCTGTATTCAGAGCTGGGTAGCTGGAGAGTGGTGGCTGCTGGCCAGGAGCCCAGCTCTGAAGGCAGAGCCGCTGCCAGCAGCAGGAGAGAAGTAAGGATGGCATTGTATGATACTGCCCCCCCTTACTTCTGCGCTGCTGCCTGCAGAGCTGGGCCCTCAGTCAGCAGGTGCCACTCTCCAGCCTCCCAGCTCTGAAGGCGGCAACAGCACAGAAATAAGGGTGGCATGGTATGGTATTGCCATCCTTACTTCTGCACTGCTGCTGGCAGGGCATTGCCTTCAGAGCTGGACACCCGGCCAACAGCTGCTGCTCTCCAGCCACCCAGCTCTGAAGGCAGCACAGAAGTAAGGGTGGCAATATCGCAACCTCCCCCCAAAATAAACTTGCGACTCCTCCCCCCGCAACTCCCTTTTGGGTCAGGACCCCCAATTTGAGAAACGTTGGTCCCCCCCCCCCCCCCCCCCCGTGAAATTTGTCTATAGGGTAAAAGCACAAAAAAGACCTGATTTCATGGGGACGACGACCAGATTTCACGGTCCATGACTTGTTTTTCATAGCTGTGAATTTGGTAGGGCTCTACTTTTGGTACTGTGTAGTGTCATGGTATGTCTACACAGCAAGTAGACACTAATGGCTGGCCCATGCCAGCTGACTCAGGCTTGCGGGGGTTGGGCTGCAGGGCTGTTTCATTGCTGTGTAGACTTCTGGGCTCTGGCTGGAGCCCGTTCTCTAAGACCCTCCCACCTTGCAGGGTCCTAGAGCCTGGGCTCCAGCAATGAAACAGCCCTGCAAGCTTGAGCTGGCTGGCACGGGCCAGCTGCAGGTGTGTAGTTGCTGTGTAGACATACCTTCAGAGTTGATGGCAGTAGTCAAAGGGCTAAACAATTACTAGGCTGTCAGCATTCAAAATAGTATTCAATATCTATAGTCTGGTGGCAAGTGTGATGAATAATGTAAGATTTTTTGCTTAAATTATTTTTAGGTTTGGCTGTAGCTCCCGTATTGAAACTTAATCACACTATTACTAACTGTGAGTGAAAGCTGGTTGGGAGAAATTGGTCAGCTTAGCTTCTATGAAAGATCTAGCACAATTTCATAATATGGTGATGCTCGGATTCTGAAATAATTTTAATCCTCGAGAATGTCTCACTAGCTGTGGAATGGATAATTCTGGAATAGCAAGTCCATGGTTATGTTTCCTCTCTAGTCTGTTGAGGGACTCGGCATTTTCATTTTTCACTGATGGTGGAAATGAGTAATTACCATCCATTCTTGGGAAAAGCAGAAGTAGGGAGGTGAGGGGTACTTTGTAGCTTAGTGCAGAGAATGTGTGCAAAATAAATCTTGGACTCTAATATTGTGACTGGGTAAATTTGCTGTCCGCCCACTGATCTCCATTTAAATAGCTTCTTTCTAATGAATTACAGTAAGACTCATTGGTAAACAAATACTTCAAAAACCAGAAGTGTCCCTTTATTTGAAGCCTGAAATGTGGTCCTGTGTCTCTCTTTCAGTGCTTGAGAGAACACAGGGTATAGGAGGAGTTGAACAGGATTTTTAAAAGAAGTTTGTGACTTTTGAAAACCTCTCAATTTTTTTATTAAACTGAAACCTGAAGTTAAACTGAAATGATGAAAAGCTTTCTTTAGAACGTCAATCTTTCTTCAGAGACGTCTTGCCACGATTACAACATACAAAACTTGAGTTGCCTTTAGGAAGACGAATCATATGTAAACAATCATTTAGAGTTGTTTATGTTGGGGATGAGGGATGGCTTGTAAAGGGCTGGCTATTTTGAAAGCAAACTTTGCAGGGGCAAAGAATTTAGAGTAGGATTGAGGTTGAAGCATTTCAAGTAAAGGTGCTCTGAAACAAGGTCTAGTGGAATCCAAGGTGATCCAACCCACTCACCAATTTAGTTGTGCCGGGTTCTCGGGATGACTGGCCTTAAACTCATATGAACCCAGCTCAAACTCCTGTTCACGTGACCTCTGGCACTCACGTGAATTACTCTAGATCAGGGGTTCTTATTTGTCATCATGAGCCTCCCTAAGCTTAAACCTCTCAAAACAATTGCACCTCATCATAGTTTACTAAGACTACGCAAAGAATGAAAACATAAGAACGGCCATACTGGGTCAGACCAAAGGTCCATCTAGCCTAGTATCCTGTCTTCTGACAGTGGCCATGCCAGATTCCCCAGAGGGAATGAACAGAACAGGTAATCAAGTGATCCATCCCGTCACCCATTCCCAGCTTCTGGCAAACGGGCTAGGGACACCATCCCTGCCCTTCCTGGCTAATAGCCATTGATGAACCTATCCTCCATGAATTTATCTAGTTCTTTTTTGAACCCTGTTATAGTCCTATGCTTTGCAAGAGTATTCCTAAAATATAATCCTATGCTTTGCAAGAGTAGAAGGGCTTTGATCAATGTAGTTATAATAAGTGTATAAGTGTCAAAGGTATTAATTTTAGTTCATAAAGCACCTTTCATGTTCTCTCACAGATCTGCTCAAAAAGAGTACAAATCACAGCAGCTAAAATAAAACTGCACAAACATTTTAAGAAATCATAATGTCAAACCTCTTTGTGCCAAGTGGCTGAGGGCACACAGTTTTACAGGTATCTCCTGGGTAGAGCATATGCAGCATAATGCACTAAAAAGGGGCATGTAAGGTCTCTACTGAGAGCCAATAGCCCACTGGTGGTCATAATCATTGCAAAATGTATCTATGGAATATATTTAAGAAGGTAAAAATCTGTACTGGCAATTAGGTTCCTTGAAGTTAAAGCAGGTCACCTGGAGGTGACATGCCTCGGACAGGTTCTGGTCAGGCAGGAGGTAGTAGACGCTTATCTCTCTGATTGGTTTTTGTGTATTGTGTGTCTCCCAATGTAAGTCTACCTGTATTGGGGGCTGCCAGCTCATCAAGATTGTGAAATCGACAAGTTATCACAAAATCTACAGGAAAGAACACACAGCAGGAGAGTGTCCAATTTATGAATAAAAATCAAGACTGTGTTGATACATCTGGGGTTGCAAAGAGAGTGAGAGCATTCTACGCTGCAGAGACAAGCTGACAGTATGGCTTGTCTCATGAAAAAGGGATCGCAGCCTTCCAGGCTAGAAAATGCTGGTGAACAATATTTACATTAGATATGATATGTTATTAAATCTAGACTCTGGAATGCATGTTATAAAATAAAACCATATGTAACAGTTTGTTTCCAATATTTCTATTTGCTATTGCCTGAATCGTTATACTGTTTTAAACAAACTTTTACTTGTTTTTACTGTAAACATACCCAAGTGCTGTATGTTAAATGGAATGGTGCTCTGAGGTGGAACTGGCAAGTTGGCTGTACTGCCTCTTTGGAAGCAGTGAATGCTGTGAGTGTCCAGTGAATCAGGGGGCTGGACACAACAGGGGGATGGATGGAGGGCTCAGGTGTTGGAGTATTCCTGTTGCTAACCTGCAGCTGCGTGGGGGTGACAGAATCTGTGGGCAGAGTTTAGCACTGAAGGTTACCATCACTTTGCGCTCCACATATGTCTGGCATAGCAAGAAGTCTGTGGGGGTGCTGAGCTAGTAGCTGGAGTGGCCTCTGCCATGAGTGCCATCGTTGTCCCTGGGGCTGGTGGAGCTGGGGGTGAAGTAGAGCTGTCACTGGCTGAGACCAGCTGGTTACTACTTGGCTGTATGGGCACTATGTAGGAGGCAGCATGTCACCGTGGGCAGGGACTGCATGGGGCCCTGCCTCCCCCTGGGACCCAACCCAACCAGCTACAGAGACCCCACATCTGCAGTGACTCTTCCCCGGCATGAGTGGCCAAGCTCCAGAAACAGGGAGGAAAGTGACACCAAGAGCCTTTACAGAACTTACTTTGGGGTTGGAGTGATGCTCCAACAGCACTAAATCCCTGGCCAAAAGACAGGAAACTAGTGCCCCATCCTGGCGCACAGTCCCTCCTCCTTAGGGAGAAGGGCACCCCATTGTTTGAATGCCTCTGCTCTAAATTATCCAAAACTACATACATATTTACTAATGAATCAGTAAAGTGAAAATGTAGTGCTTAAGTCATATTAGCCTTTAGTAGCACAAGATTTAGTGGCCCTCACCGGACTAATACTGTATAAATTCATTCTGGTCAGTTTCTTCAACCTCTGAAAATGTCTTTCATTTTTTTTTTTTTAAAAAGCTTTAAATCTTTTTGTAGGAGTATCTTTCTCCACAAGTCTGGCACCTTTAAAACCCCTGACCAAATTTGTAGGTGGTGAATAAGGTTTTGTAACTGACGCTGCCTTAGAATCACTTGCAAATGAATAAAAGAATCAAAATTGGTGTAACTTATACCGTCTGGCTGGTGGCCATGTAAGTTACACCAGTGAGGATTTCCATATGCATAGTTTGCCTTCGCCTTATGTTCACCACCAGATTTAAAATTTTACACATAGTCTCTGGGACAATTTCAGAGATGATCAGGTCAGTTCTATAAGTAACTTTCTGTGCTGTGGTACTTTCTCCCAGCAGGCATATCTGTAATAAGTAGGGCCCTACCAAATTCACGGCCATGAAATCACAGACTGTTAAATCAGGTCTTTTGTGTGCTTTTACCCTATGCTATACAGATTTCACAGGGGAGACCAGGGTTTCTCACACTGGGGATCCTGATCCAAAAGGGAGTTGCAGTGTGGTCACAAGGTTATTTTAGGGGGGGGTCACACTATTGCCATCCTTCCTTCTGCACTGCCTTCAGAGCTGGGCGGCCAGACAATGGAGGCTGTTGGCCAGGTTCCCAGCTCTGAAGGCAGCGCTCTGCCGGCATCAGCATAGACGTAAGGGTGCAATACTATACCATGCCACCCTTACTTTTGTGCTGCTGCCTTCAGTGCTTGGTGGCTGGAGAGTGGCAGGCAGCAGGGCAGAAGTAAGGGTGGCAATACTATACCATGCCATCCTTCTGTGTTGTTACTGGTGACGGCTCTGCCTGCAGATCTGGGCCCCCAGTCAGCAGCCGCTGCTCTTCAGGTGCCCAGCTCTGAAGGCAGGGCTGCCGCCAACAGCAGCAGAGAAGTAAGGGTAGCAGTACTGTAACTCCCCTTACAATAACCTTGTGACCATGCCACAACTCCTTTTTGGGTCAGGATCCCTTCAATTACACCACCGTGACATTTCAGATTTAAATAGCTGAAATCATGACACTTACAATTTTTGAAATCTTACGACCATGAAATGGACAGTGAATTTTGGTAGAGTTTAGAACAACACAGAATTTATTTTATGCCTGTTCATGTTTTGTTCTAAACCTTGATTCGGGGGGCAAGGTTCAACAGCTAGTAAGATATAGATAAGATACCTTGTCTTGCCTGGCATGCATTTGACCAAAAAATGGAAGTTGTATTATTCAGATGATCATATCTAAGTTACATTGTGTTTTATTTTATTTATCTTTTTTTTTTTTTTTAAAACAACCTTATGATCTCAGAGGAGCAAGAGTAGGTATATGATGCAGGTGACTTGCTCATATTGTGGGAACTGGAAGAAAGGGTGGTTTGGTTGTCCAGGAGACACTGTCCTATCCTAGCAGACTATGACCAATCTCAGTAATAAGTGTCTGTTCCTGGCTGGACTACAGCAATCAGCCCTTGAGGAAACTCTCGCTAGCACAAAATGCAGTAACGTTTCTCTTCAGCACTATGCACTAACATAAATACACTATGTCTGTCCCTACAGAACATAGCCAAAGTGAAGATCTTAGTCTTTATCTTCAAAGTGCTTAATGGCTTGGGCCTAGGATACCTAAAATAATCTAAAACTCCAGGATGAAGGAGTCTCCATGTGTCCAGCTTGGCTTCCTGGGGATAAAGGAGCTGTGCTGTCTGCCACAAGAGTGAAGCTTGTCAGTGTAGATGTAGATTTCTTGGGAGGCCCATGCAGAGGTGGGGAACAGACTACCAAATGGTCAAAGAACTGCTTTAAATCTTACCACTTTCCATTCCAAGTGTAGTGTGCCCTTTTCCATATTGCCTTCTATAGTAAACACAAAGCACAGCAGACATAAAACAGTTATGGGAACCTCCAACAAAACCTCTTGTAACACTCCCTCTAGACATAATGAGGGAGGGTGGGGGAACCACATGTGACAGATGCTAATTGAGTTGCCTAATGGTTTTCTGGAAGGTGCTCGTACTATGGTGATAGGGCGGTAAGGAAATCTAAGCAGAATAAAGGATTTGGTCTTAACCATTCTAATCATCATCAACACCTTCCAAGAACGGTACCAAAATGGAGCAAGTTAAAACTACTACAATACTACTACTAAAGATACAGTTACTAATTTACAATCTCCTCTGAATAGGACAGGTCTTAGAGATGAGCCCTATTGGTCTTATTGTACTGCTAAATATTTCTTTAATGTCGTCATTCACGGCATTTCTAGTCCCTATCTCATTAACAAGACACTAGTCAAGGCTAATGTGTATTAACAGGTACTCCAGCGATAATACAGTATGTGCTGCACCATTGAACATGGCACATTGCATCAATTTCTATATGCTTTCATCGGCTAGTGAGCCAAAGCTTCTTGTACATCTCTGATTACCTCCGCTATTACAAGGTGCCTGCCTGGGATTTTGAGGCTGCATTCCTGTCCACCTCTGGTCTTCTGTCTGCTTCAGCCCCTACCATCACCTGCCACTATGTCCGTGTTATGCAGACCTTAACCGTCTGAGGTGGTTGCTATGGTTACCAGCAATCTGCTTGTTCTGCATCTGCAGGAACAGTAAATGGAAGTGTTTGCAACATCTAGGTAAAACGTACGTTTGTTTGTTTGTTTGTTTTGGCACATCCCATCCTCGTTGAAGTCACTTGTGCTGTTTTTGTTGACATTGCAAATTTAGCTATATGGATTTGATGGGCTGATGTGGTATGGTGTACTCTTTATCCTGTTTTTGGAGCAATGGTTGAAATATTCTTTATTTTTCTTGCAGAGTTTCTTATTTCAAAGAGGATTGGACCCCTGTTGGGTAAAATATTGCTAGGGTATAAAAATTTTAGTGCCAGTTGTGTGTCTTTTTGAAGAGATTCCCTTTAATTTGGGTGGCACCCCACTCCCCCCAGGCTAATTGGTGTCTGTATCCATTCTTGAATAGAATGGGTGTGGCCAGAAAATGAGACGCATTAGCAATAATTTGTGGAGTGAGGGAGAATAAATTATTTACTCAGATATGAGTAAGTAGCTAGGTGCTCTGAATTTTTTTTTCCTCAAGGAATTTAGTATAGTAACCCAGTGCTTGAACAACTATCCATTCAACATTTTTTTTTAACATCTCTCAGAAAAACTTAACTCAGCACTAGAAATGAATTCATCTAAGATGACCTCTTAGAAAACCGATCAAGAATGGCCTAGATTTCATAGTATACTGCCCCCACTTACTACTGAACAGATCTATGCTAGTGAATTGAGTGCTGTGATCAGGGCTCTTTACAAAGGTTAAATACTCAGGTTAACAACACTCTAAGATATGTGAAGCAATTACTAAGCTCCCATGAAGTTAAAGGCACGTACCATGCTTGGCCTAAAAGGGCCTAAGTATCTAAAAGGAACATACTTTCCTTAGAGAGGTGCTGAGCTCACTCACCTACCTTTGGGGGGTCTTAGAAACTTACAGGAATGGTTTCTCAGTCTCTTTTTGTTTATGTAAATGTGCTAAATAAACTTCTGAAAATCTGGAAACAAGGTTTTTTAATTCTGGCTTTGAACACAACATTCAGCTATCTCCTCTCTTCTTTGTGTGTGTAACTTTAGAGATGTTGCCCCCTCAAGGAACACAGGAAAAGGTTGTATTTTAAATCATGTAAATATTGTATAATTTTGCTGCCCTTTCAGCATCCTGATCATTACCATGACTTTAAAATGTAAGAAGTGCTCTTGACTTCTGCTTCTGAGACTTTAAAGTGGACTTTCATTGTCTTTATTTAATCATCTTCCCATGCAGATGAAATCCCTATTTACTGATGGTCCAGAGAAGAACTAGTTAAACTAGAGAGCTAATTTACTTCATCTTTTTTCCCCCTTTTTTCTCTCACTCTAGAGTGTACAGGTCTTGCTCTTTGTGGTGGGGTGTGGCTGCCTTTTGACAAAACGAGGAAAAGATGAGTCACTTATTTAAGTATATAATTGTACTTGTTATAAAACAACATCTGTAAGCAGTCATAGTTATAAGCTTTTTTTTGTTTTTTTGGTCTGCCTTTAGGTAGATAGCTTGAAATGTAAAGCTATTTCTGTTACAAGACAGTCAACCAAATTTTGTGCTGACTTGCATCGCATTTAACAGGGTGCAAGTCAGGGCAGAATCTGCTCCAGTCCTCTCATCTTGCCATATAAGCAGATGTAAATTCTGCAACTGAAACAAATATTTGAAACAAAAATAACCCTCTTTAAATGAAGAAAATGTTTATTGCATGACAGACTCCAGTTATGAGGCACAGTGAAGTGTCTTTAAATAGACTCGGTATCTGGGTAAGAAGACATTCTAATAGAAGTAAAATCTCACTTTCCAAATAGTGAATTGTTTCAGGTTTGCCCTGTGAATAATCTGATTCTGTACTCATTTGTTGTTTGCAGATACAGGCTGAATTTCCTGTTTGTAGTCTAGTAGTGCTCACTGTGTATTTGGTGCTTCTTGAAAAGATGCTGTCCCTGGACCCTGACCAGCAAACAAATCTCCAAACAATCTCACTGTACACTAGGGATAATCTCTTCATTTCCTGCGCTCTCAAAGAATTGCTTTGCATACAGGTTTAAAAATTTACACGACCTGTAACCTGAATCAAACTGAATAGCAGACTCCTCTTGAGTCTCCAAAGATGACAAAGCAGCAGAAGTATCAATCTTTTCTTCTTGCAGACTTCCATCTTGCTTACCTACCATGAGAGAGTACTTCTCTCTCATCTTCCCCTTCTTCTATCTCCCTTGCCACCCACCCACTGAGCTCGAGAAACTTCAGCTTGACAACACAAATTGAGTAGGTTAAACCATTACTGTCCATCTGTCAGTTCAACTGCTAGTTGCATGTCCTAAAATGTTGGCAGTCTCACAACCCCAGTGTGACACAGAGTGGAATTACACAAGTGATTTTTCTAGAGGTTATCAGCACTAGAGAAAGGGAGTGAAATTTAAAATCCTATATCTGCTGCATGTACTGGCTGTCACTTTATAAGCAATTATTTCAAAGGTTAAATAAACTTAACTATTAAAGATAATAGTGTTCTTGGAACAAAGGAGCATGAGTCTGAGTACATATTGGGGTACAAATCTTCATTAAGGTGATTGTAGATCATAAATTGACTTAAATTCTGGTAACTGATAAAATCCTTTGTTTAAAAATCCATCATGCTATTCTAGGAACCTGTTCAATACAGTATCCAAACTATTTCCAGGGAATAGACAAAATGCCTTCTGTGTCTATGACCTGTGTCTGTTTTGTCTGTATGGTAGTTACCAGTAGTGGAGATAGTGTACTTAAACCTTGATGGAAGTCAGTGTTTTGTGTGTGGATTTCAGTTATTACATAATTGATAGCTTTATTAATCCAGTGAAACACCCTTCTGGCTCCAGTACAAAACTAGCACACTAAACGTTTGCTATTATGTCTCTCTAATGTTTTCTTATCTCTTACTCTTATTCAGAAGGCTCTAATTTATAGGTGATTTTATTAGTCTATTATAGTGCAGTTTTTGTTCTGAAAATAAAAGGCATCTTGCATTTCTGACTACATTGCTAATGTGAGGATTGTAAATTTAAGTTTTGTGTGTGCCGGACTCCATAAATACAGAATTACAGCACAGTCAGTGCTGCATCGTGAAAATCCTCTTATCTGACTGTCTCAACAATATTACGTTCTAGTAACTGTAAGCTTTTTGCATTTGATTTAAATGTTAATAGGGTAATTGTAATAGCATATAATATGCAAATCGGTTCAGCCTCATGTTCCTTTCCTTTTGCACTATGTTTCTATGTAGACTCTAAATGCCCGACTAAACTGTTTTTTGGTATTGGGGGGGGGGGGGGTCTTCCCTAATGCACTTTCCTCACACACTTTATAGTGGCACAAACATGAGACCTGAGGTCATCAAGGGATGTAGCTGTCTGCACCTTTATATGGGAGTGGAGTCCCACTGCAGTAAAAAAGAATTCGTTCCACCATAAAGGTCTATCTTGCACGCGCACCTCTTTCTGTGGTTGGGGCCTTGATGGCCTCACTATGAATGTCATAGGTTTGTTCTGTGGCTGGGATTACATGATGATCTTGAAAATGATGCCCAAGTATCTTAAAAAAACTTAGTGATAAGTGAGATACGGTTGTAGATTACTCTCTTTTCATAGAACTGGGTTGAGTTCTCTTAAGTAACTATAGACTCTGGTCTTGATTGGGACTCCATGGGAAACTTACCCACCAATATAGCTGTGAACCACTTCGCAACATTTGAAAATAGAAAGAATGATGGCAAATCAAGGTCCTAACTTAATATTTAAAGACTTGGCTGAGAAATTAACAGGGTAAAGCAGACCATTTAAAGACTCAGATTTAGCACTGTGCTCCTTCACATTCTTTCCAGCATCTCTGTGAATTAGAGCCTACTGACTGTAGGCTGAAGTTCTCAGCCCCAACACTACATCTGGTTGATTGTTCTGAAATCCAGTCCTCCAGGCTCTGGATGTCTGCGTGGTCTCACTTCCACAGCACAAATGGTCATTTAATCCTGTTATCTAAAATCATTATTTCATTTAAATCTCTGTGTCCCTCTGGAGATGCAGTCTCTACAGATTCTACAGCATGTGACCAGAATCGGGAATTGTTTTACATAGCATGGATGATCCTGGTTTCCCCAGATACTGCCAGGAGAGCATAGTATGGGTTGTAGGATGCCCTTGTAACAATTCTTGGGCTCATTCTACTAGTATAATGATGCGGATTACTTCATCCTGTCATAGAAGGCTTGTGATGGTTCAGAACTTTATTATGCTTTCCAAGTATTAGTGTGTAAGTGTGAATTAAAGAGTACAACATGCATAAACATTAATATTGAAATGTTTCTGCTTTGTGTGAAGGATGAGAACGGGAAAACCATGTCCCCTGTATCTGCACTGAAGTGGCTTTATCTAACAGAAGTAACAATTGAGAATAGGGTTAGCATGTTGTATTATTTTACCAGAAGATGAGATATTTGCTTAGATCAGGGGTGGCCAACCTGAGCCTGAGAAGGAGCCAGAATTTACCAATGTACATTGCCAAAGAGCCACAGTAATATGTCAGCAGCCCCCCATCAGCTCCCCCGCTCCCAGCGCCTCGTGCCTCCCCCTCCTTCCCCGCGCCTCCCAATCAGCTGTTCCATGGTGTGCAGGAGGCTCGGGGGGGTGGAGGGGAGGAGCGAGGGTATTGCAGACTCAGGATGGGAAGGGGTGGAGTGGGGGCAGAGCCAGGGGTTGAGCAGTGAGCACCCCCCAGCACATTGGAAAGTTGGTGCCAGTAGCTCCAGCCCCGGAGTCGGTGCCTATACAAGGAGCCGCATATTAACCTCTAAAGAGCCGCATGTGGTTGCGGAGCCACAGGTTGGCCACCGCTGGCTTAGAAGATACTACTTGAATTTGACAAATGGTTGCTGAGACTACCAGTGTTGTGGGGCTGGTTAAGAAATTCTGAATTTTTCCTCCTTATTTTCCTCAATCTGCTGTAGCTCAATGCCTCTACTACTCATTTTAGCAATTTCAGGCAACAATAGAAATACACCAAGTAGACTACAATTCCTTCACTTGTGTTTTGTTACTGACCTCTTTAAAAACATTGAAGTTGTTTGGACATTTGAGTAATTAAAACTATAGAATATCAAGCACTGGTAATGTTGTAATACAGTAGACTGAAGCTGAAACCTTGCTGTAACTGGATGGCAGCTCGCTCCTCATACTTACCCAATGATCTAGAGTTCTATTACTGTGAAAATACTACAAATTTTCTCTAGATAGTTAATAGGTTTTGAAAGTTAAGCAAATTGTTAGGTGCACCAAACCCTGCATTTATCTTTTTTTTTTTTTTTTTTTTTAATCTGAAATAGATTATTTTTAAAGACTCTTTGATAAGATGATTGTGGAATTTTTGCTAATCTTTTTAATATATGCCAGAGATGACAGTATGAGACATGCTGGATTTATTTCTCTGGTAACCGTGGTGATTGCTCATAATCAGATGGCAAATTCTGGGCCTGATCATTCAAGTTGTGGAGAACCCTCTCTGCTCAATCCTGCAGAGCTGAATGTGCTCAGCACCTCACAGTAGGAACTATTCAGGGGCGGCTCTACCAATTTTGCCGCCCCAAGCAGGCACCACCGAATTGCCGCTGCCCCCAGAAGAGCGGCGGAGCTGCCGCCGAATTGCCACCGTGGGACACGGAATGCCACCCCAGGCACCTGCTTCGAAAGCTGGTGCCTGGAGCTGGCCCTGGAACTATTGATTTGGGTGTTTGAACTGTGAGCTTCTTGAGGAGAGAGAACCGTTATAAGCCTCTGCTACCATTGCTCTTTTGCAGGAAAGACTCTTGCAGGACTAATATTTCAGTCACCACGCCCAAGTTAAAGTTTGCTTATTTTGAGAAGGTTGACTTGCTCTGTAATGTTGTAGTGCAAATACTCTTAATATTTGTTCGACAGATGTGATCTTTCTGCATTAGACAGTTAATTTAAAGACAGGAAGTGGTGTATTCAGATATCCACGTAATATTGCAAATGCTGGTAACTCAGATTAGCCTACTGTTTGGGCTAGGCCACCATTTTGTCACTGTTTAGCTAATATTTCATGTTTTGAGGAAGGCAAAAACGGACTTACCTTAAGTATACAGTATTGCATGAGAGTAGGAAGAATGTGTTCCTGAAACACTGTAGGAAATTGGCTTACATCCTGAAGCTTGAGACTTGGTCAGTTTATCACTTGTTTTGCAGAGCTACAATGTTGTTAGACATAAATTAATCCAACCACAGTATTTGAATCCACAACTGCCTTCAGGTTGACTACATACTGTGCAACGGAGAGCTTCATTTTATTGGTTCTAAACTTAATGTTGTCTTAGTTTCACCTGTGAAGGGACAGAGTATAAAGGGAGGATGGATCAGTTTTTACTATGCCCTTATTTTCAACTACCTCAATCAAATCCTTTCTGACTTCCTTTTTTCCCTTGTCAAGCTAAATCCTAGTTTTGGAATATTTTATAATAGGAAATATACATAAGAAATAAAAGCAACCTGATACACCAATAGATGCTTGTTTGCCTGCTTGCTTCCCTCTGGAAGAGCACTTTGCTTGATAATTTGTTTTAATATCAGGTCTCTAGATGTGTTGGAATTCAATTTTTTCCCCCTCTTGCCTGCTCATTAAAGAATCTGAGGGACTAAAGGATCAAGGGCCAGATTACTGAAGGTCAGATTTGGAAATCAGTGGGAGTTAAGCACCTAAATACCTCTTAAAAATCTGACCCAACCATCAACCAGTGGGATCAGGATTTGAAAAGGCATGCTCACTGACGCTAGATATTAGTAATATTACAGGTATATGGGTGGAGGCATAGAGTGGAGAGGGGATTAATAGGGGGTTGTTGTGTCTTCCTTCAAAAGAGAAACAATATTTAGGACCAGTTCCTGGAAGCACTCAATAGTGAGGAGTAATTCCTCTGAAGTTCAGTGTCTGGGGCTTAAGGCTCCTAGCTCTGCTGTGCTGACTGCATTATAGCAGTAGTACCTAATGGCTGCTGTGATTTCCCATGCTGGCTGAACATCTTAGGGCTACTAAGGAAAATGTATGTGATAATGATCTTGTGGTTAGTATTCTCATGTTAAATGTGGAATATGCTTGCGTCTTGAGGTTAGCTACAGAAGCATCTGCCAGTTACTTCCCAGGCAGAATACTTAGTAAACAGCTGGCATCTAACTGTACATTCTGATTTTCAGAACCTAATTTATTCTGAGGGTTTCTGGAGCCAAACCATGTTCTGGCTCATGTGAGCCCTGATCAGCATTCTGAATCTCATTTCTTCCTTTCCCTTGTTATACTTCAACAGTTATGCTAAAAAATCTTGAACCACAGAGGCTTTTAAGTGGAACTCTGTGAAATCTTATTTCTTTATTGACTTCATATTTAATAAACGCACAAAGGACATACAAGGAAATCCTGCCACAAGCTTCAAAAACAAAAATGAGGTTTTTAATTATGAACAAATCCAAGAAATACTTAATCTAATTTATGGTGCACCCAAGTTCTCCGCTTTCAGCATGTTGCAGATTCATTGCATTGATGAATAACCGAATTATAGATGTTTCTGGGAGAAGAGTTGGAGGCTTGCCTGCTGTGGGTGTGATGAGGCGTGCTTGGTATCTGGGAAAGTCTGAGAGATGACTTGATCTTCTGGCATACAGGAAGTGGTTGAGGCTGTTGGTGGCAGAGAGGGAATGCAGCATCTCTTCCTCATGAGTGGGATCAGAAGTTACCTGGAGGGCAAATGAGGAGCGGAAAGTACTAGTTCTGTTTTTTGTTCATCTCTTCCCTCCCTCCCCTTGCAGTAAGCCACACCATTGCCCTCACATGCCAGTATTTATCACTGCATCCAACAGTGATAACTTAACATCAGAGGGAGGAGAATTGTGGGTACAAAAACAATTCCATTCTATAACTTTGGGGTGTCCTAAATTTGGCTCCGTGCTGAATATTATAGAAATACTAAGGTTTCATTTGGCAGAAAAGATAAGCTTTTGTCTGATAGACAAGCTTTTGTCTTGGGTTTGCACTCTGTTGCAACCTGCTGCTATTGTGTTAACATTGCCTTGGAGAAAACTTTATGCAATCAAATAGCAACAGTAAAAGTAGAAATTTACCCTCTCCATCTCAGTCATCTCAATGAGGTGAGAATTTCCAATTCTACTGGTCCATTTAAATGCCAATATTAAACACACACTTTTTCTGTCTTTTTTTAAAAACCAAAAGTCCCCTGTGTGATTAAACAAAAATACATTAAAAAATAGTCTTAGTGCAACATTAATCTTATACAGTTAAGAACAATCAAACCGTGTAAAGACAAGGTTCTAAAAACAGTGTTTACTCTGCTCTTTTGTACACAGAGTAGTTTCTGTTCCTGTTTCCTGGCTAAATGTGTGTTTTGTTTTGTTCTAAAGCACTGTCAATGCAAAGTTTTCAAAATGGTTGCGAATGTTAATTAACTAAACCTGAACGTTCTTGTGAGCTACCAATGTATTACCTCAATTTTAGAGATGGAGAGACTAAGGGCAGGTCTATACCTAAAAAGCTGCATTGGTGTAGCCCTTTGGGGCTTGTCTACACTGGCAATTTACAGCGCTGCAACTTTCGCGCTCAGGAATGTGAAAAAACACCCCCCTCAGTGCAGCAAGCTTTGGAGCTGTAAAGCGCCAGTGTAGACAGTGCACCCGTGCTGGAAGCCGCGCCCCTCGTGGAGGTGGTGTGGTGTGGTTTTTCCCCCTTTTTTTTTTTTTTCTAAGAGCGCTGGGAGAGAGCTCTCCCAGCGCTCTGCCACAACCACACGTGCCATGTTAACGCGCTGCTCAGCAGTGCTTTAGCATTGCCAGTGTAGACTAGCCCTTAGTGAAGACATGACCATGCCAACTGGTGAGCTTCTCCGTTCAGTCTAGTTAATCAGGTGGAAGTTAAGTTGTCAGGGGAAGCTCTGCTGTCAACATAGCACTGTCTGCACCGGGGCTAGGTCAATATAGCTGCGCCGCTCAGGGGGGTGGATTTTTCACACCCCTGAGCGATGTAGTTATACCCATGTAAGTTTGTAGTGTAGAGCTGGTCTTAGTCATGATGAGGTTAAGTGACTTGCCCAAAATCATTCAGGTATTTGATGGTAGGTCCTGGTTACCAGATTCCTACTCCCATTGTTCTGATTTAATTGCCACTCCACCCTTCCTCGCTATTATATGTAAAGCATACTTCCTGAAACAAGGTGTCTCGTGTCTCCACTCTTTTATAGGGTGGATTACATATCAAGAGTGTCCTGTGGCTATCCTTCCCCTCCCTTTTAAAACTATACAATAATCCTACGGGAACTACAGCAAGTACGTATATGAAAAAGAAACCTTGGGTATAGAGTGTCTTTTACCTTCTCTTAATGCAACTTTGTAGCGAGAAACAAGGAAGACTGTCAGCATTATGTAACCAGCTAGCTCTTCATAGGTCACTAGCAGTCTACAGCCCACAGTGTTTGAACTTCAGCAGTACACATCTTGTATTTTTGTAGAGAAGAGTTCCTGTTGTTGGAATCTTAAATCTAGCAAATCCTGATTTTAATATTCTAATGGGCGTTTGAATTTAAATATATAGTATTTTAGTTGTTGAGAACGATATTCTAATATCTGAGATCGATATCAGCATGTTAGGCTCGAAGAAGCTTCCCCAGACGAGTGTATTCTGGAAAATCATTTAAACTCTATAATTAGCTGTTCAGAGGAAGTGCTCCAGCAAGCCTCCTGTATGAATCTTGCTTTGTAAGAATGTTCGAGGTGCATATTGCTCTCTGTACAAGCTAGGGGGTATGTCTTCGCTGCAGAGTGAACTCCAGTGATGTGATTTAGATGTAAGCGCCCCCTGTTTGACTTGATCATGTGTGAGCAGCCACACTGCAAAGCCATCCCTGAATTATTGTGACCGCACAATGGTGCTGCTGTCACCTGTGAAGTTCTGGACTTCTGGGGGCATAGCTCATGGTGCTTCATGCTGCAGTAAGCTGAGCTGCTCTGATTCTTGTGGGAGAACTTGTTCTTCTTTCTGGGCACATGTGGCAATTTGTGGGAAGGCACTGGAGAGCTATAACCGCTTGAATAGTTTAACCTGTGTCCTCGCTGCAATGTAGGTGTGTTACCAGCTGGGCTGTAAAGAGCACTCCGGCTTTAGCCTGTACCCCAGGATGGGCCAGCTAGCCCAGGTATAAAGCATCACCACCCTCAGCTGAGAGCATTTTGTGAGTGGATGAGAGCTGGGTTGGGGCAACACCTGAGAAAGAGCCAGGGTTACTCCTTTAGTGAAAAGAAGCCTAAGGGTGTTGGCATTTCCTCTTCAAATTTTCCTTTGGTGCCCATTATTAAAGAACAGTCATGCAAGAAAACTAATTATGGCTTGTAAAGCAGAGCAAAATTTCATGAGATTGATCTGATGTGAAACTTCGGCTCAGTAAGTGAGACTGTACATACTCATCGCACCTGAGTCAGGTTCCCAGACTGACTACACGTCTAACACTTACCAGCTATCAAGCTGTAGATATGCAGCTCTTTTTCTGTGCAATATCTTGTAACTCTAGCTTTAATTTGCCTTCCTTAAGCATTTTCTTATGTAATTCAGCCCTCCGAAGTATTTGGTTGTATCACCGTACCTCCATGATCTGGGCACTCTTCTGACTATAGCTAAAAAGCATTTCAGGATGCACACCTCCAAATCTGTATTTGCTATTAAATGTAGCCTGTGACCTTTCCAAAACTGAACAAGTGGTTGACATGATAAATGTATGAGGAACAGCATATAAGGACATGGTGAGGCAGTTTAATTGCCTCCATGGTGGTTCTTGAATATAAGGCTATCAAAATCAATTTCTGTAACTTCCAGAACAAAATGACTTATTTATCTTTATTGAAATCTCAAGTGAATCTAATGCCTGGGTTTTTCTAATGAAATCAATGATCATTAATCTTAGTGTTTTGAAGCTAACTTCACAAGTTTGGGTAGAATGAGTATTTTTGTCTTCAATATCACTCATCTAGAAAGTCTTTCATGTCCTAACTTATCTTTTTATCAAACAATGGCACCAAAGGCATTAGGCCAGGATCCTCAAACTCCTTTGAAGGGGAGAGCACCCTCTAACAGAGCGTGTCTTGTGGACCATCTCACTTCCCATTTGCAATTGCGTCAGATCCTTCTGGCAGCTACCTAATATTCCTTTAGAGATGGGCGTTATAATGCATTTTTAGCTCTCCTTTAATGTGACTTTAGCTGGTGGGAGTGAGGAGGTAGTATCATCTTGCCACACATTACTCCACAGATCAGTTACAGAGCCTCTTTGCATTAGACCATTCACCAAGATATAGATTCAAATTATTGTTTATTTCCAGTTGAGATAAATCTCCACAGGTGTACATTGTGCTGCACAGAGATGACCAAAAATAGGGTTACTATCAAAAACTGCTTACAGTCTAAGGGTTCAAGCCTGCAAAACACTTATTACTGAGTGCAGTGTTTCCTTGGGTGAGTGGTCTCACTGAATCCAGTAGGGCTAATTAAGGTAAGTAAACACCATCTGCACACACTTGTCAAGCAATGAGGATCTAAGTGCAGTTTTACATAGTTCACATGGAGATGCCGCCAGACAAGAGGTTTACACAGATAAAGCTAATGGGTGGCTTGTCACACAGGGTCATGTTCATCTTTTAATGGAACATGTTGGCACAGGTTACTGCTGGAGAGACTTGAAAAATCTATTTGCCTATGGTGAGCAGGCCGCTTTTCCTGGTGCGTGCCACCAACCTCCCCAGAATAGCTTTCTCTTTCTAATAGAAGAGAAGTGAGGTGTCTGACAAAAATGACAATTTAAACAACAAACATTCTAAACCAATACCGTGCTGTCTCCAAGTCTGCAAATGGCTCCAGGGCCAGGGTGGTGCTGCCCAGAACTCTTGCAAGCTTCAGAAGAATGAAGGTTGATCATCTGGTCACTTCTCATCCTGGTGCTGCATAGGGGCAACTGAGTTGCAGGATTTGGCTCTGGAGAGAAGGACCCCAAAATGGAGGCCGGGGTTGGATGATGTAATGGAGATGCCTCTGCAGGTCAGACAGAAGGCTGAAGGAAGGGTAGTGCAGCTGAAATCCATGTGTATGCTCCCTTGGTGCAGCCAGGAGGTGCAGATTAATAGATTTTCCTCTACCTGTCTCACTAGCACACTTGGGGAAAGGCTCTGGGGGAGGTTTCAAGTTTAGATACCTGCTAGCCAGAGGCTGATGTGAAATGTGGAGCTCCCAAGCAGTATCCAGAAGTAGCAGCTTGACAGCAACCTCAGCACCTTCCATTTTCCTAGCAGATGTGAGGAAAGGCTGAGAGGTTTGCCTTCTCATTAGGGTATTGCCCCTGGACAGTAGCACCGCCTTCTGTATTATTGTCCTTGGGCTAGTAAATTTCGTTCTCGAACTCTCGAATACTGTATCTGGTAAAATGTTCAAGCCCAAGGGCAGTATAGATGTGGATGGAGGAATGGGAGGGAGGAGGCTTTTTTCTTATCCTATTGAAAGTGTAGTGCAGTATAAATATATAGTGATTATGGAGGGAACTGAGAGGAGAGACACAATGTAGAGGATGAAGCAGAGGACTAAAAGAATAGATTTATGGACAGAGAAAAGGAAGAAATTGATAACAATGCAGAAAAGAAGCCCTGTGGCCTTATAGGAAAGAAGAATAAAAATTGGAGGAGGTGTAAGAAGACTTAAGACCAAGAGAGATGAACTAGCTTACATTTTTAAAAAAGCATATAGAACGGTGATTGTATGCAATAAACATTTGTACTTTTAAACTGCAGAAGGTGAGGCTCTGAGATTGTCAGTACGGGTATTGGAAGCCTAGTCCCCAGGCTCGTGTATGTTGAATATATATATTTTAAATCCAGGTAGAAGATAGTGTGGGATTTGAACGTGGAGCGGGAGGTTGAGACTGTATATTTTGTAAGTGCGTTGTCATTAAACTGCTAGAATAATTCCTCAGCGTTTCATGTCAATAGTTTATCCAATGGTACGGTCATGCAGCACCTGTAACGAATGCAGTTTCATATAATCCTGGAGACTTCATGTCACTTGTCTGGTGAAGTTTAAACTTCATTTTCTCTAGTGAGTTCAGTGACTAAGATGGTTATCATCAAATGAAACTGACAAATAAATGAGTAATAAACCAGCGAAAGGAACAGATTATGCCACCTTGTGATGACATGCATGACACTTCAAGTGCTGTCGGCAAACAAAGCATAGAAGCTCTACTGAGTGAGCTAGAAAGAATGCTTTTGTACTGTGGAATCTGGTTCACTTTTGGAGGCTGCATACCTGCAGAGCCCGCCCCTGTATGTTAAGGGCATGGAAGGAGTTTGTCTAGCATGGTGGATACAGGATGAACAGTGAAAGAGAAACTTAGGATCATAGAAAAATAGGGCTGGAAGAGGGCTTGAGAGGTCTACTCCATCCCCGTGTGCTCAGGCTGGGCTGGACCAAGCTTACCTAGACCATGTCCAGAGGTTGATTAAAGTCTCCTGGGGCCCTGGGCTGGAACAAGGGAGGAGGGGGCAGCGCTGTAATCATGGCCCCACCTCAGTCCTTCCGCCAGCAGTCCTGACCCCGTCTGCCCACAGTCCCGCCCCACTCACCCCCATTCCACCCATGGCCCCACTTGCTCCTTTCCACGCCCTCATTCCCGCTGCGGTCCCAAGACTGGAGAATCTCTGTGACCCCGCTGTGGGAGCTCCTTCAGCACCAGGGCCATGGCAGGGTGACATTTTTCTGGGGGCCCCAGCCCCCACCACTGACTATGTCTGACAGGTGTTTGTTTAGCCCATTCTTAAACTGCCACTTCTCACTTTGCTCTTATAGTTTGGCATCTCTCTCTGATCTATTGTTGATAAAATACTAATGTTTCTTTAGTGTTTGAACATGTCAAAACTATTCACTGTAACTTTTAATTTGAAACTGGGTATTCTATTAATATTACTCTGGGTCTGAAGGGATTTTAAAACCCATCTGCCACTTTGATTATGCTGACTCTCTTCTTCCCATAGAAGTTTTCCATTGATAAAAAGAAGGTATTCTAAAAATGTGATCCCTCACAGATATTAAGTAATGGCACTCCAGCATAATTAAAATGACTAGAAAATGAAGTATGGTAAGGGCATTAAAGAAATCTGGGAGGGACTAGTGGGAAAGGAGCAACTGTACACAATTTAGTGTAACATTTTCATGGTGTCACAACTGAATCATTTTTAGGGGGGAAAAGCAGTTGCTGGATCTTGTCTAGCACTGGGTCACAATGATGATAGAAGGAAGCTCCATAATTGTGAAGACCTCCTAGACTGGTATTAGGCAGTGCTTAAAGCCTGAGCAAGAAAGGATTTAATGTTTGTAGGCAGGAAACCTTTTCCAGACTCAGGCCAGCAGATGAGTTTGCCAAACCATTTCAAATGGAAGGCCTGGAGGCTTTTGCTTTATCTGGTGCCAGTTTGGATTGCCATCAAAACAGGACAGACATGTTTTGGGGAACTAAATAACCTTGGTTGCCTTAATCCAGGATAAAGAGCTAAAACACAGGAGGAAAGAATATCTTAGCATGAATGTCGGGGAACTTTATCAGAATTAACGGCTACATTTTCCTAAAAGTAGGAAACTTTTAAAAACTTCTACTTTGCATCAGATTTCAGTTTCATAAGCCTCTCTCTACACCTCCCAAATGCAGAACTCATGTTGGATATCTTGAACTCAGACCTACAAAGAGAGGAACTAGTTTTCTTTCTATTGTAATATAAGGGCATAAATTGCAACTTTGTCCTGTAAATGGACACAAGGGATCCAAACCCAAGCACAGTATGTAACACTTTCCTGGGTGGATCATACCCCCATTTCTGTTAGAGATCTCAGATGGGGCTGCCTTTTTTACATTTTGGCTACTCTTGCATAGCTTGCCATGTCAATAAAATGTCACTGAACTGAACTGAAATCTTACTAGTATTTCCTTCTTGGCTTAGCAGTACAATGTCCACTTTTAAAATACTTCAACAACAACAAAAAACCCAACAAAACCCAAATGTTAGTAATAAATCAGAAACCTCAATGTGAAATTGCTTTTCAGACTAGATTTGTAATTCTCTGGTTCTAAGGTTTTGTTTTATATAGAGTGAGTGTTTGATGCCCCCTGTTGGTCATGGTTCCAGGTTGTTAGAGACATTAATATGATTAAATGTGTTAAATTGCTTTAATTATATTGCTGTTAAAATGTATTAAAATCTAAGCAACAGGAATAAGACAGGAAAGACTCAGCTTTCTCCTCTCCTTTATCTCTCAGGGGTCCCAGCTTAGCTCTTGTCCCTCTCCAACTGTGTGTGTGTGTGTGTGTGTGTGTGTGTGTGTGTATGCGCGCACTGACGCATGTTTTCTTTACTATTCCCTCTCCACTATGGATCATCAGCAGGGATTGAACCCACAAATTTGAGATCCCCAGCACAGACCTCTTCCACTTCTATCAGAATTCCTGGATTCTCTTCCTGGCTCTGTGAGCACATTTATATGATGTAGTGCCTAGAGGCAGCATAGCCAAATGTAAGGACGCCCTGTTTAGGTCACTTGTTGGCACTGAGTCTGGGGCTTGTGGATATAAAATTATGATCCTCTAATTCTGGGGTAGCTGCAGACTCAGAAACCTCAATATGTGGTCTCACCACTGAAAGTGACACAGACCCCCAGGGCAAACGCTGCATAATATAGCTGCTTTAGCACATCATTAGGTTTGCTCCATCTGAAAAGCAGAGTGGCAAAATAGCTGAGACTTTGATATATTAGAGACCTGAGTCCTAACTCTTCTTCACATGACCTTTTGTAAGCTCTCAGTTGTTTTTCCTACAAAATGGTGAATAATACTAACTTCCCCTGTGGGAGGTATGAAGCATTTTCCACGGATACAGATGCTTTTATTTGCTGGGGGAGGGGAACGGCCTAGCTATCCTTACAGAAATTGCCAAGTCTCTTGTCCTAGCATTGTAAAAATACCAGTCTCCTCTGTCTCTTTATGTGTGGTTTTAAAATGGCTCTGTGGAGCTGTAAGGTTGCACATAGGTCATGTTTTTTACAATCACAATTGGTACTAGGGTTGTCATAACAGTGCTGTGTTCCAAAATGGCATAGGGAAGGGAAGTTGAGTATAATGGTAGCATACTTTTTTCTCCGTGAAAACACTAAAGTAGAAACTTGTATCACCTGTAGGCCTGTAAAGAGGAACTTGCTGTCATTGAGATTGGCAAGGGAGAGGAAGGTGTTTGTCAAAATGCTGAAACAGATCAGGGGAGTGAGGAGTACAGAAGATGTACCACAGTTCAGAAAGCATCTCGAAATGGTGATTTCTACCTAACCTTATGCAGAATGCTTCTAAGTTAGTGGGTTGCTTAGAAGAGGATGCATTGGCTGGAGCAGATGGATCTTGGCACAACAAAACTAGGTGTAGCAGTGTTTTGAGTTGGAATTTTGCATTCACATGAAGAGACTTGTGCACTTTCAACCAGGCTCAAATTTCACTGTTTTAAAACAGTCGGTTCCTGCATTAACTCACATTGTGATGTGAGGATCAAAGTACTATATGGAGTGAGGTACAGTGTAGGGTTTCTGGGTTTAACCGTTACACTTTTTTTGTGTCTGATGGAGAACAAAATATTTTCAAACTTGTTCTTAAACTTTGTTTTGTAGCTAAGATTTTTGCCCTGTCCAGCCCTCCTCTTTGTAATAACAAAACTGTCTGACTTTAATCCTAGTTCCAAATGACTTTCATCCAAATACTATGGTTCATTGTGTTTCTGATACAAAATGGTTGACTTCAGAAGTCAGCTATTTCTTGGCTTGCTGCAGATTACTGTGCTCCATTTTCACATGCTTGTGACTTCAAATGAGTTTGAGCCCATGCTGAGATAGATACTGAAGTTGCTCAGTGAAATTCAGGATTAGCGCTTCAAAAAAGCAGCCCCTTTAATATTTTTTTGTGCTATCATTTCTGGAATGGTAGTTGGTATTGAGCTTGGTAAGATTTCTAAGCTAACAAATATCAGAACTCGTGGAGTTATTTGAAAATTTAATAGAGCTTATTGTCCATCTGCTCTGTCTAGTTTGCCACATGGCAGAGTATAATTAAGCCAGAATACTGACTGAACAGTGCGTTAGCAAAACAACTTGCTCTTGTACATTATAGTGTATTAAGTTTGTTGATATTCATAAAACGTTTAACTGGTCTGAGTTCCATCCAGTCCCCCAACTCAGGTGCTCAAACTACGGTGGTGAGTGCAGTATGGGTGGATAGAAAAGGGTAGTCTGAATCCTAACTGGAGTCCCTGTTCTTTTTCCTTGTACTTCTGTTAGTTGTTTTCTCAACAGATGGGCAGCAGAGCCAATTACAGTTGCCTCTCTTGACATCCCCTGCTGCTACTGCAAGAGTTTGAAATGCAATGCTGTATGCAGATTAGACACTTCAGTCCGTCTTTATTTTGTACACTCATACTGGGCCAAAGCACCAAATAGCTGGCTCTGCCCTTCTCAAACATTCTTTATTTCCATGTGTTCTAAATGAATTTTCTTTCAGTCTCTGATTGTGGAACCGTAAGTCAGTGTCTGTCTACCTCTCTCTTTCCCCCCGTACCCCCCCATATTTTTATTTAAAAAAAGAAAAGAAAAAAGGCCCTATATCATCCATAACTGTTAATTCCCCCTGAACTGTCCAGAATTGTCACTGGAAATGTCAACATACGCTTTCCTTTGGCCAATGATAAGTTTCCAGCAGGATAACTAAGGATTTTTAGTTGCAACCCTTGACTCTTCTATCAGTCCTTTGACAAGTCAAAACTAGGGGAAAAACATGTGGTGGTCTTTTACATATTTTTAATTCAGTGCCCTTTTAAAAATGTTAGCACTTCTTATAGACCGTTTTCAGGATGTTTAAAGACCTGGTAGCTTGTCATGGTCAGCCCGAAGGGGGTTGGGAGGAAAAAGGTGACAGCAATAAGATTCATGTGGCTGCTTCATTCTTAAGGGATATAAAATTTGACTTGGGTTCGTAAGCCCCTGAAGTATTTTGAGAGGAGGGTTGATTGAGTTATGGTGTGTGGACTCAGGAAGGAGGTTCCAGACATGTTTGGTCATGTGAAGGAACTTATGAAAACAGATGTAAGAGAAGGGACTGCACATCTGAGCAATATTTGACGTTTTGCCCCAAGTTCCCTTGATTAATATACCTCTCTCTCCTGTGGGTTGGCTGGAAACAAAGTTGGATTGTCTTTGCTTTCTCTCCTAAGGTTCTGTCTTGAGCAAGTTGGGAGCTGAGTATTTAATCAGTCCTCACATCTTATTCCTTATGGGGGTGGTGGTTTCTCTTCCCCTGCCCCTTGTGGGGAAAGCTGGAGAGCCAGAGGCAACTGCAGGAGAAGGAAAATAATAATCAGGCACATGATGACTGCAGCAAAACGATAAATTCAGCCATAGAACACTGAAGTCCATGACTATCTGGGTGGGGAAGGGAAAATGCCCAGTTTTGAAGCTGTGGAGTCCACAAGGACTTGATTGAGATGAGCAGGGCTAATCATATCTTAAAATTAACTGTTCCAGGCTCTCTGCAGACTCGGGCAGGTGACATTGCATCTGTTTGTTTGGCTCACATTTTCAAGGTTATCTTCCGAACCATCAGGCTAGAAACATCATTCTGATCCTTTTAGAGAAGGAAAGCTGAGAATCTGAAGCATAATTCTGTGGCAATGAGCAAGTTCCTCAGCCACAGAATTAGACTTGCAACCTGGCCTGGGCCTGATTACAAGAGTCAGGTTGGGTTGGATCTGATTTGTGTCCTTTTATTCTTTTACGTAGAGACTGTCCAGTTTGAACAATGTACATGGCAGAGGGGCATTCCTGGCACATGATGGCATATATCACACTGGTAGATGTGCAGGTGAATGAGCCTCTAGTGTGGCTGATGTGATTAGGCCCTATGATGGTGTCCCCTGAATAGATATGTGGACACAATGTGATATATGCCATCGTGTGCCAGCAATGCCACTCTGCCATGTACATTGGTCAAACTGGACAGTCTCTACATAAAAGAATAAATGGACACAAATCAGATGTCAAGAATTATAACATTCATAAACCAGTCAGAGAACACTTCCATCTGTCTGGTCACTCGATTACAGACCTAAAGGTCGCAATATTACAACAAAAAGACTTCAAAAACAGACTCCAACGAGAGACTGCTGAATTGGAATTAATTTGCAAACTGGATACAATTAACTTAGGCTTGAATAGAGACTTGGGAGTGGATGTGTCATTACACAAAGTAAAACTATTTCCCCATGTTTATTCCCCCCCCCCCACCGCTCCTCAGACGTTCCTGTTAACTGCTGGAAATGGCCCACCTTGATTATCACTACAAAAGGTTTTCCCCTCCCCACTCTCCTGCTAGTAGTAGCTCATCTTAAGTGATCGCTCTCCTTACAGTGTGTATGATAACATCCATTTTTTTCATGTTGTGTGTATATAAATCTCCTCACTGTATTTTCCACTGAATGCATCCGATGAAGTGAGCTGTAGCTCACAAAAGCTTATGCTCAAATAAATTGGTTAGTCTCTAAGGTGCCACTAGTACTCCTTTTTCTTTTTGCAAATACAGACTAACACGGCTGCTACTCTGAAACCTTTCATGGGACTGTGTGCTGAACTTGCCCCCACCGTGTAGTGCAAGGACACAAGATTGAGAGCTGCCCTGCTGGTGGAGAAGCGAGTGGCTGTTGCAATCTGGAAGCTGGCAACTCCAGACAGCTACCGATCGGTCGCTAACCAGTTTGGAGTGGGGAAGTCGACCGCTGGAATTGTGTTGATGCAAGTTTGCAGGACCATTAATCTCATCCTGCTCAGAAGTACCGTGACTCCCGGTAATGTGCATGACATTGTGGCTGGTTTTGCACAAGTTTCCCTAACTGTGGAGGGGCGATAGAAGGGACGCATATTCCTATTCTGGCACCAGACCACCTAGCCTCTGAGTATGTTAACCGAAAGGGGTATTTCTCTGTGGTTTTCCAGGTGCTTGTGGATCACTGTGGGCGTTTCATTGACATTAACGCAGGCTGGCCCGGAAAGGTGCATGACGCATGCATATTTCAGAACGCTGGCCTGTTCAGGAAGCTGCAAGCCGGGACTTTTTTCCCAGACCAGAGGATCACCATAGGGGAAGTCGAAATGCCCATTGTGATCCTTGGAGACCCTGCTTACCCTTTAATGCTGTGGCTCATGAAACCCTGCACAGGGAGCCTGGACAGCAGCCAGGAATGGTTCAACTACAGGCTGAGCCAGTGCCAAATGGCTGTGGAGTGTGCTTTTGGCCATTTGAAGGGCCGCTGGCGCTCTCTTTATGGGAAGCTGGACTTGGCTGAAGCCAGCATCCCTGCGGTTATATCTGTGTACTGTAGCCTCCATAATATTTGTGAAGGGAAGGGTGAAAGCTTCACTCAGACATGGGCCTTGGAGGTTCAACACCTGGAGGCTGAAATTGCACAGCCAGAGAGCAGGGCTACAAGGATTAGGGATGCCTTGAGGGAGCAATTTGAGTCTGAAAGCCACCAGTAATGTCTGGTGCTCTGTACGGGAGTTAAGTGCAATGGCTGTTTTTGGTACACTGAATTGTAGTGCTTGTTGCTTTCCTGGGCTAAGGTATATTTTGCTTTATGCATGAATAAAGTATGTTTTCAAAGTGGAAAAACTCTTTATTGAAATAAAAACACAATACCACAATGGCAAGGGGGTGGGGACCGGTTCACTCAGACTTGAGTATGTCCTGATTTCATACTCTGGAATCCTGTCTGGAGTGCTGTGCAATGAATGCTGCACTTCAGGATGGCTATAAGGCATGTTGGGGGGGGGGGGGGGGAGGGTTGAGTGCAGTGGATAAGGGTCACAGTTTTCGTGGGTGGATGGTGAAGCTAGGGGTGTAGGAGGCAGCTGGGGGCAGTAAGAAGCCAGATGTTGGGGAAAGTGGGTTGGAGGGGACATGGGGGTACAAGGGAAAGAGTTTTGGGACAAAGGCGCGAGTGCGGTAGTGCTCTGCCTGCATGGCAATGAGTGCCTGGATAGAGTCCACTTGGCACTTCATTATGCTAATCAGCCGATCCGTACTTTGCTGCCAGAGCACCACGTTTTGCTGCTGGCAAACCTCCTTTTTCTGGCGGATCCTCCTTTCACGCTCCCTCCACTTCTGTGCCTTTCGATTCTCTTCCACAGACTGACGCATCACTTCCTGCAGCATGTCTTCTTTGCTTTTATGGGGCCTCTTCCTGAGTGCTCTGTCTGTTGGCTGGTGATAACACTGGCAGCTGAGATCTCAAGGTTGCACCTGTACAGGCAAAATGCATCACTTAACAGAGGAAGCATTGTACACACCAGACAGAGCAATGCTTCCCCTGGACTTACGGAGGGCAATCACAGTTCATACAAAAACCATACTTTGCCTGTCCCAAAGCAAGCGCGCACAACCCATGGGAGCCCTAGAAATGGTGAGTAAGCACAAGGTCCAGGAGGACTGATTGTTTCATGGATGTACTGTCCTCAGGGTTTCTGTGCCTTGGGGAGAGCCACAGCTGCAGGGGAAACCTACACTGAAGACTGTCACAACATTCTCCACAGGAGATCGTCCTGGAAGATATGCTGAGGGTGACCGGGGAATCAAGGGAGGGTCTTCTACTACAATGCGGCTTCCGCCCTGGCCCATACGCAGCTTGCCTGTGTGCAGCAATGGTCCCCTCGTGGCACAGTGATGCGGACACATTAGCCTGACTGGGACAAGAACCACGCTGGCTCTCCCAATAAACCTGTGCAGGCGCGTTGCCCATGTTCTGTCAGACTTTTGAAGAGATCACAGATGCAGATTACCATGATAGACCACATCAGTGCGCTATTCCGCATCTAGGCATGCATGCATCCCAAATCCTCCTCGCCCAAAGAGCCCGCAACAAAGAACTTTCTTCCCGAAAAAAAGCCGCTTACCGGGAACCCCAAGCACCGGATGCTGTGACTGGCTGCCTTCCTCCTGGCTTAAGAGCTCCTGGCTGCATGATCTAGGGCTTCCGGGGTATCTTCCTCCGCTGGAGCACCCTCTCATGCGTTTTCCTCCTCCACCGAGCCCAGCACAGCAAGGTGGGAGAAGTGTCCATGGTGGTCGTTGGAGTGAAGGTGGGGTTGCCCCCAAGTATCGCGTCCAGCTCTTTGTAGCAACGGCAGGTCAGAGGGGCAGCACCGGAGTGGCCGTTTGCCTTGCAGGCTTTGCAGTAGGCATTCTGCAGCTCCTTCACTTTAACCCTGCACTGCATGCCGTCCCGGTCTTGGCCCCTGTCCATCATGTCCCTTGATATCTGCCCGAAGGTATCGTAATTCCTGTGGCTGGAGTGCATCTGGGACTGCACAGCTTCCTCCCCCCGAACACTGATGAGGCCCAGCACTTCACCATTGCTCCATACTGGGGCTTGCCTGGCGCGTGGAGGCATGGTCACCTGGAAAGATTCGCTGAGAGCATTCCATGCCTGGCTGAACAAACAGGAAGGGGATTTTAAAAATTCCCAGGGAATTTAAAGGGCGGATCTGATGGTTGGTCACCTGAGAACAGGGCAGCAGAGTTCAAAAGTGATGACCAGAGTGGCTAGAACAGGCATTGTGGGACACTTCTGGAGGCCGATCAGAGCGCATTAGGTGTCCACACTGGCGCCGCCGCGCTCCAGCGAGAGTGCAACAAACGTTATTCCTCTCGGGGAGGTGGAGTACCAGGAGTACTCCAGCCACGGAGTCAGAGCTCTCTATGTGCCTTGCCAGTGTGGTCGGGTAGTAAGGTAGAGCGCTCTTGGTGGCTTTATTGCGCTGTAGCCAAGGCCACAGCTGCAGGGATGCTAATATCAAAAACTATGTGGAAGGAGCTTCTTGGTCCTGCCAATGAGAACAGCGATGGTTGAAAGCACACAGTCGTGATTTCCACTTTGCTGGTAGGATTTCAGAATGCTGGAGTGAACACAGATCCCTTGCTAGGGTCTGAATTGGCTCTTCGGTATTCTTATGATGTGCCTCTGGTGGTCAGCTTGTCATGCAGGACTGTGTAAAATTAGTTCTTGTGGCTGATTAACTGAAGAGGGCACAGTTTTCCACCAATTTTGAGAGAGTGGGCAATAATTAATCTTATTCTAAATCTCATATTTTAGTGTTTTAAAGTCCCAGCTCCTGGGGTCATAGAATCCTAGAAATGTAGGGCTGAAAGGGCTGAAAAGGGACCTTGATAGGTCCTCTAGTCTGGTGGTTCTCAACCAGGGGTACACAGAGGTTTTTCAGGAGGTACATCAACTCATCTAGATATTTTGCTTAGTTTTACAAATGGCTCCAGAAAAAGCACTAGTGAAGTCCAAACTAAAATGTCATACAATGACTTGTTTATACTGCTCTATATACTATACACTGAAATTTAAGTACAATATTTATATTCCAGTTGATTTACTTTATAATTCTATGGTAACCATGAGAAAGTAAGCAATTTTTCCAGTAATAGTGTGCTGTGACACTTTTTTTGTATTTTTTTTTCTGATTTTGTAAGGAAGTAGTTTTTAATCCATGAGGTGAAACTTGGGGTACACAAGGCAAATCAGACTCCTGAAAAGGGTACAGGAGTCGGGAAAGGCTGAGAGCCACTGATCTAGTCCAGTCCCCTGCACCGAGGCAGGACTAAGTAATAATCCAGACTGTTGTTGACAGGCGTTTGCCTAACCTGTTCTTAAAACCTGCAATGATGGAGATTCCACAACCTCCCTAGGTAATTTGTTCCAGTGCTTAACTACCTGACAGTCAAACTTTTCCTGATATCTAACAAAAATCTCCTTTTGGAGAATCTAAGTTTTTTAAATAGAAAATCAAATTTTATATTTAAATAGTCTTAGAATCTAGTTAATTTTCAGGGTTGATGTTTTCCAGCTTTTACAATCTTGAGTTAGGCTTTTTAAAAGAAAAAACCACCACCACCCCAGCTCTACCTTATGATATTAGTGGGATCTGAATCAAGACTTTGGAGCACTTAAAGCTAACAGTATTACAACATCCTTATGAAGAAGCTTGAGCTGCGTTACGAAAATTGGCCAGATCAGGAACCTGATGTTTAGGTTCTTCTATGGACTGTGACCACTTAAGGTGTGTTTTGTTTTTATTTTGTGGAACATGAAGTGGCATGGTGCTTCAAATAAAAACGCAGCAATCTGTGTGCCTTATTAGTATAGTTCCATATTCCATACACATAGTAAAATATACTATGTATGAACTGAATGTCAGACCAAGAAGAGGGAACAGTCCATATTTTGTATTGCCCAAATTGAGAAACTTTAGTTGCACTGAAGATTTGCTTCTGCATCTATTACAAGGGATCCTCTGAAATCTGCCCCACCTTTCTTTCCATAAATAACTTCTCTTCACCTTGTCAATTTCTTTATACTTACACAAGTATTCGTATAGTTCTAACTTGCATTTCCCCTCTCCCTTCCAACTGGCTTTTGACAGTTTAAGACAACTGCACTCACTTCTGTTGCCCTCCCCCCACCACTCAGCTCCCATTGCAAAGTGCTGTACTTGTAAGAATACAACTAACTGGTGTAAGAATTAAGTATCTGACTTACATTTAGCATTTGGATAACCTGTAACCTAGATAATGAGTTTGTCCAGAGGAAATTGGGAGTGTACTTTCTATAAGGTTTCTGGTTTATAGTCTTGTAACTGAATAAAAAAGGCAAAGATGCAATGGCATCTAAAAAGACAGCAGCTGTTCCTCTGTGCCATGTCTATGTAGATTAACCTTATTTTCCCTGTGGGGATGTGTTCAGTGAAGCGGAGGGAGGAGGAGGGGGATGGAAATCTTTGTTCCGTAGCCCTTACATGTTGAGGTCTGTTCCTCATTCTCCTTCATAAAGAATTGCCACAAAGGGGCTTTCAAAATAATTGCCTTAAGGCATATTATTCCCATCACTACCCATACACCTCCCCCACTCAACTAAAAGAGCAAAGCCCTTCAAAAGAAAAGTATTGCTTTCTGACACATCAGTGGAGCACCAGATCTTTGAGGAGGGCTATTAGAGGGTACTTACAGCATTTTTCTGTAAAGCCGTCGTGTACACAGTGTTCATTGCCAAATGGAATCTAACTTTCAGAACTGAACTTGTAACAGCATTATTGCTACTCCTAACTTGCCTCCTTTTTTAATCACAGAAATCCTACAAGGATATGACATGGTGTCAGTGCTAATTCATAACAAGGAAAAATGGTCTACAAATATCTGAATAAGAACATGGGTTTGCTCATTAGGGTTGCCAATTTTGGTTGGATGTATTCCTGGAGGTTACATCACATTACATAATTTTTAATTAAAGATTAGTCTCTAACAGGGTGGATTTGATTTAGTCTGGGACTTGATTTAATCATGGATTTCTTTACATAAAAGTGCATTTTTGTTGGTGGTTAAGCTTAGTACATATTCTTAACTCAGATGTCGGTTTCATTTTTAGATGGTACACACTATACGTTTTGAAAGTGATTTTGAAAACTTGTCAGATTAGTTTTATAGCTATATCAGAAAATGAATGCTTGTTTGGTTGGTTATTTCATTAACCAAAGGTAATTGAAGCAGATATTTATGAAGTCATTGGGAGGTGAACTATCTCCAGTTCAATAGGTTAATCGTTAATATTTGGAGGATTTTCTTGCCATGCTGTATTAGGAGGAGATCACTACTAGACAGACATTTAAATTGTTTTAGTTAACTAAAACAACGTTATGTATTCTGGATTTTTTTCTTCAACAGCAAACATAATATTTTAACAAAACAAGCATATGAACTTTTGAATTTAGTTAAACATTCAAGTTTTTAAAATCAGGTTTATTTTTGTTAAAATTGTTTAACTAAAATAGTTAAATGAAATTTAAAAAAAACAAGCAAATAGTAAATCAACTGTCAGCCAGGTCAACATGAGAAACCTAAAATATTGGCTTCTGCAGCTAACTTAGTTGTCTTTTCCAGATTATGAACAAATAGAAAAATGAAGGTGAAGAAAAACAAGCTTTCCTGCTTTTTCAGGTCCCAAATGATTTCTCCATTTGGAATGAATTAGTCCAAAGGAAGAAAATATGCTTTCTGTACTGGCAGAAGAAGCTACTGATGTTAAAAGTGAGATTATCACTTCAACAGTCTCTGAATCCAAGGACTTAAGTGACTTCCACCAGTTCACTGGTGTGGCTTTCTTTAAATCATCATCAGCAAATATATATTTCTTGATGGTTCTTATTCCCAAACTAGATCTCTTATGGCCTGCTGCCATTATAGGGTTTGCCTTCTAGTGAGAGAATGGTATGGTAGATCTCAAATCAATGAAGGCTACACTCAGGCCTCAAGACTTCTGGAATATGCTGCTCAAACAGTTTTACTTTTGTTTCTACTGCCTGTCCCTCCCTTCTCACATTTATCTCCAGACTTCTTCTCCTTGTCCAGATCTATTCCGCCCCAACAATCTTCTATTCATTGAACTTTTTGAAACTTTGCACTTTTAGAGAGAGGTAAGGGATTGACTCTGTGTACACAAATTTGCAGAGGGACAATAGGTTTGAGGTCTCTTATTTCTTACCTCTATATATTTATTAAAACATTTTTGCTGTTGACAAGCATGTTACCTCTGGAGAGACAAATCCACAGTTTGAGAACTGCAAAACTAAGCATCTCTGATGGTATCTTCTAGACTGAGCACTCCATCCCATTGGGTAGATGGAAAGATTAACCTAAAATAATCTATACAGAAACCCCTGGAACCCCATAAAATTGGGTCCCTAATCCATGAACTATTGGAACTCATTTAAAAACTTTTCTTAAACATTACATGAATATATTGTCTCATACTATAAAATTTATAATCCCCATTCCATGATGAGATATCTTTGAACTATAATGTATCTTTAGATAGGTGTGTGTTCCTCAAAAAAGCATGTTATCGAAAAAATCCGATTCAAATTAAAATTTAAAATTTTTTTTAAAAATCATTGATTTTTATTCCTCCTGGTCTCTAGTTCCTGGAGTCTCCAGGAAAATCCTGGAGGGTTGGCAACCGTAGCTCAGATTATATGAAGTGGAGGAATTAGATTTAAGGGAAATTAATGACATATTTCCATACTCTACCCACACTTACTGAAAGGATTACCACAGGTTATTAATTACTTAATGAGTTCTCAGCTGAAATAAACGTGCATTTATAATGAATTCTGTGCATTGTGTAATCAAGGCCCTGTTGGTATATTTTCCTTTCTAATTCTAAAACCAGATTTTGTGAATTTTGGCTCTATAAACATGTCATGCTCCTGTTGATGTGTGTATGGAATATAGATTTAGGGATATTGAAATGATCAGGTTTAAGATTGTTCTTGGGATCTTTGCAAACTACTGGTTATTGCCATCTTGCAATGCCTTTCCATGTAAAGAATTCTCAGGATGCAACTAAGTAGACGTGCTAAATGCACAAAAAGGCATTTAGGACACACTGAATGCCTAAATTGAGGCACTCTTCCAGATCTTCCTTGTTGGCCTAATTTTTCTGGGCTTGTGTGTGTTATGCAGGTCCTGCCTAGTGTTACAAGAAATTTCTATAACTGAAATTCCTCTTTTTTAAAAAAAAAATTGCATGTCTTAATTTGCTTATAATGCTTTGTGATAGTACTTACAAAGTTCTGAAAAAGATCTTTCAGAACTGGAAGAGTGAAATTGCCTATTCCCAATCACATCTGTTTAACAACTTCAGTGGAAATTGTGTCAATGGAATCCAGGTCCTGTGACAGCAATTTTAAAACTTAATTTCTTTACAAGAAAAGATTTTTGTAGGTGTAGAGTTAAGGGATCTAACCACTTTTTTCATGTAATCTTTCATCACTCAATATTGCCCCACCAGACTTGTGCTGTCATCTCTTAAATCAATAGGGCACATGTTAAATGCATTAAGTCAAACAGCTTACAAAAGTCCAAGTTATATCTACAGAGTTATCTGTATCAACCAAATTTCTTCAAAGAATGAAATTTGGCTTGTTTGACAAGACCTATTTTCCATAAAATCATGCTGATAGGCAACTGAATGCATCCGATGAAGTGAGCTGTAGCTCATGAAAGCTTATGCTCAAATAAATTGGTTAGTCTCTAAGGTGCCACAAGTACTCCTTTTCTTTTTGCCAATACAGACTAATACGGCTGTTACTCTGAAACCAAGCGTTCTATTGCTACCCTTAATTCAGTTGACTTTTGTATTAGCTTTTCCATTACCTTTCCAGCATAAGAATGGCCATACTGGGTCAGACTAAAGGTCCATCTAGCTCAGTATCCTGTCTTCCCATAGTGGCTAATGCCAGGTGCCCCAGAAGGAATGAACAGAACAAGTAATCATCAAGTGATCCATTCCCCGTTGTCCATTCCCAGCTTCTGGCAAACAGAGGCTAAGGGCCACCATCCCTGCCCAACCTGGCTAATAGCCATTGATGGACCTATCCTCCATGAACTTCTGTTCTTTTTTGAACCCTGTTATAGGCTTGGCCTTCACAACATCCTCTGGCAAAGAGTTCCACAGGTTGACTGTGTGTTGTTTGAAGAAATACTTCCTTTTGTTTTTAAACTCCCAGTTTTTATTCATTCCTGGGATTGATGTCATTCTAATGGGGCATATAGTTACCTGGGTAAGACCATTTGCCCTTTCTGAATATTGGCACATTAGGATCTCCCTAGCCAGCTTGTTAAGAACTTTTGGATGCAAGTTATCTGGTTCTGCTGATTTTAAAATGATTCTCCCCAGTTACTAATGGACTGGAAAGTAATTTATCCTTGTATGAAAGAAACACATCATCCTATGTCTTTCCAAATACAGAATAGAAGTGTTCAGTGAACACTTCTGCTTTTTCTGCATCATTAACAGTTTTGCTAACTCCATCTAATAATGTGCTTATACCATTGTTAGGATATTTTGTTTCTAAAGTAATTAAAAAGCCGCCTTATTGTCCTTAGACCTACCAGCCATGGGTTGTTACATGATTTCTTTAGCTTCCCTTATCAATTTTCTACACTTCATAACTTCTAATTTATATCAATTGCTATTTCCTCTTTTTTGTTTAATATTACTTTTTTTTCTACTTCTGATTAGTATCTTCAATTTGCTGCTAAACTAGGATGGCTTTTAGCCAAAATCCTCTTTCTTTACTGTGGAGTTATGGCTTTTTGACCATCTAATCAAGTCTTCTGAAAGAACTCCCAGGTCTCAGTCATTTTTTCTGTTTTAAACTTTTCCTTCCAGTCAATTTTGCTCATTATTTTCCTTATCTTTGGGAAATGAGCCCTCTTGAAAACACTAATTATATATATTACTGGTAGGAAGAGTTTTCTGTTTGCCCACATTGAATGTAATCAAGTCATGATCACTGGTCCTTAGGCAACCACCAACTTCCAAATCTGTGATCAATTAATCTTTTTATCTGCCTTAATGAGGTCTATAGTAGTTCTCATATTGGGCGAAATATCTAGTTAGAAAATTCTTATTTTTAGAAACTCTTAAGTCTTACTACTAGCTGCATGAGACCCTCCAACATGTCTCCCAAAGTGAAGTCCCCGTAACACCACCATTTTTTTTCTTGGATGCATTACAGACAGGTGCTTTGAGTGACTTATCCTGTTCTCTAGATTGATTTGGGGGTCTGTAACAGAGCCTCACCATCACCCCCTCCTAGGCTTTGTTAGTTAACACATTGATCCATATGCATTCAAGATCTTGTAGGTTCTGAGTTGTCAACTCTAAAATAAGGAATGGTGTTTTTAATATACACTGCCACCCTCTCATCTTTATCCTTCCTAAACAGGCTTTCTGTTAGGGGGCTCTGAGCCATGAAGGAGTTGAGGGCCCACTGGCACTTCTGCAATACAGATAATGTATCTTTGCAACAACTTGATTGAATCTTCCTTGCCAAGCTCTTTGCTCCCATACACCCCCATCCCCATTAAAATAAATACAGTAAAGATACTTTTTCTCCAAGAAGGCAACTGAAATGTCTCCTCCTCCCAACCCAGACTTCTCCTAACTTGACCATAGGATGGGCCATATATAATTATGGTAAATTTGGGGGAGTGAGAGTGTTTAAGAATTGGGGTTATAATGGGAAATTGCCTTAACCATGGAATAACTACCACTGTTTGTAATCAAACTTCTGAAGTATGTTAAACTAAATTTCCTTGGCTGTTGTCTACAAAGAATTCATGTGACTTAACATGTAACACCTGACATGGGAATAGAATCTAGATGTGTAATATGGCAGTTCAAAGTCTCTGCCAAATCTTGATGTTTGGGGGGAGGGATGGTGAGGAAGGTCTTCAACTAGGGTCCTTGATTTCAAAAGGGAAAACTTTTTTAAAAATTAAGGGAATTAGTTAGGGAAGGGGACTGGACTGAAGAACTCAAAGATCTGAATGTGGATGGGGTTTGGAATTACTTTAAGTATAAATTGCAGAAACTATCTGAAACCTGCATCCAAAGTAAGAAGAAAAAAAATGTGTAGGAAGGGGTTGCAGACTGAACTGGATGAACAAGCATCTCAAACAGGTTATTAAGGGAAAGCACAAAACATACAAGGAATAGAAGGATGGGATGGATCAGCAAGGAAAGCTACCTCTTGGAGGTTAGAATGTTGAGGGAAAAATGGAGAACAGCTAAAAGCCAAGCAGAGTTGGACCTCACAAAGGAAATTAAAACCAATAACGAAAGGTTCTTTAGCCATATAAATAAAAAGAAAACAAGGAAAGAAGAGGATGGAGTGGAGATTGAAGGCTATACTTAAATTATCTAATTCCTGAACAAATACTTTGCCTAAATTTTTAATAAGGGTAAGGAGGAGCTTGGGGACGGTGGCATGGTGACTAATGGGAACAAGGATATGGAAGTAGAAATTACCGCATCTGAGGTGGAAGCCAAACTCAAGCAGTTTAATGGGAGCAAATTAGGGGGTCTGGTTAATCTCAATCCAACAATATTAGAGGAACTGGCACATGAAATTGGCAGCCCAATAGCAAGAATTTTTAATGACTCTGTAAACTTGGGGGGTTGTACTGCATGACCAGAGAATTGCAAATATAGTATCTATATTTAAGAAAGGGGGGAAATAAGTGATGTGGGAAACTACAGCCTGTTAGTTTGACCTCAGTTGTGTGCAAGATTTTAGAACAAATTCTGAAAGAGAGAATAGTTAAGGACAGAGAGGTAAACCGCAATTGGAATAATATACAACATGGTTTTATAAAAGGTAAATTGTGCCAGACCATCCTGATTTCTTTCTTGGAGAAGATAACTGATTTTCTAGACAAAGAAAATGCAGTAGATCTAATCTACCTGGATTTCAGTAAAGCATTTGATACAATTCCATATGGGAAATTATTCGCTAAATGGGAGAAGATGGGGATTAATATGAGAATTGAAAGCACAAGGAGCTGGTTAAAGGGGGAGACTACAATGGGTCATACTCAAAGATGAACTGTCAGGCTTGAGGAAGGGTGCGAGAGGTTTTCCTAAAGAATCAGTCTTGACCAATCTTTATTAACATTTTCACTAATGACATGGCACAAAAAGTGGGAGTGCATTAATAAAATGTGCAGATTATACAAAAGTGAGACAGAAGAGGACCAGAATATCCTAAAGAAGAGGTAGACAACCTTGAAACCTGGAGTAGAAGAAATGGGATGAAATTTAATAGAGCAAAGTGCAAGCCAAGCATGTAGGGAGTAACAACAAGACTTTTTACTATCAGCTGAGGACACATCCGTTGGAAGCAACAGAGGAGAAAGAGCTGGGTATATTGGTCGATCAAAGGATGACTGAGCTGCCAATGGGATGTGTCTCTGAAAAAAGGCTAAAGCTATCCTAAGATGCATCAGGCAAGGTATTGTACAGATAAGGAAGTGTTACCACCATTATATAAGCTACTGGTGAGACCTCATCTGGAATACTGTATGCATTTCTGATCTCCCATGTTTAAAAAAAATAAATTCAAACTAGATCAGGTGCAGAGAAGGGCTACTAAAATGATCAGAGGAATAGAGATCCTACCTTATGAGGCAAGATTTTAGCCTAACAAAATGAAGGCTGAGGGGAGATACAATTGCTCTCTCTAAATACGTCAGTGGTATAAACACCAGGGAGGAAGAGGAGTTATTTAAGTTAAGGGTCGATGTTGGCACAAGAACAAATGGATATAAACTGGCCCTCAATAAGTTTAGTCTTGAAATTAGATGAAAATTTCTAGCCATCAAGGGAGTAAAGTTCTGGAACAGCCTTCCACAGGGAATAGTGGGAGCAAAAAACCAACCTTGTTTTAAAACTGAGCTTGATACGTTTACAGAGGAGATGATATGATGAAATTGCCTACAACGGTATATAACCCCTTCATGACTGCTGTTAGAAAATATCTCCAACAGCTGCAGATGGAACACTAGAAGGGGAGGGCTTTGAGTTACTACAGATAATTTTTCCCTGGGTGTGTGCCCATGTGCTCAGGTTCTAACTGATTTGTCATATTTGGGGTTGGGAAAGAATTATGCCCCAGGTCAGATTGGCAGAGACCCTGTTTTTTTGGTGGTGGTGGTGTTTGTGTTTTGCTTTCCTCTGCAGTATGGGCCACTGCACTGCTTTCTAGCAAACAGTTGTGTAACCACTGGAAAAATGTCACACACAACCCTCCCTGCTACCGCCAGTCACTGGCTTACATGAAGGATGATAGCCTTCTTTTGCTACCTGTTACTCCTTTAGCTTGATCAAGAGAGGTCTGATAATGAGGTCCTGGGTTTAAACCCTGCTAACAAACCATGTAGCAAGAAAATAAGTTTTAGTAAAGATTGCATCATATGCATATGCCCATACAGACTGAATAAAGTTTGCATGGCTACCTTATTTCTTACATTTCTTAACTTACAAAGCCATACACTCAAAACCTTAACATAGTGAGTGTGAGAGAGACCCTCTCAAGTTGTGTGGTGTTATCATACTTATTCTCTGCCACTGTACTAGGTGCTGTACAAACAGAACAAAAAGTCAGTCCTTGCCCCAAAGAGCTTACAATCTAAGTTAGCATTTATTGGAAGATAGGATTTCTCAGAACATTGCCAGTGGGCTACTAAACCTTTTACTTGTTGGTCATCAATCTGACTCTAGCTCAGCCTAGTAAGGACTGATTTTTTTCCCCCTCCTCTAGTGGATATATGGCTCCTATATGAGAAGGTTGGATCCTAACCCATTACCTCAGTCCCTCCTACGCTCTGTCAGGAGCACACTATAGTTTAGTCTCCTGTGGGCTGTAAAACTTTGGTTTCTTTTCTGTTGTTGGGTTTAGTATGCAGGTGCTGGGTGGTGGTGGTGGTCTGTGACATACAGAAGGCCAGACTAAATGATCTGGTGGTCCCATCTAGACTTAAACTCCATGATTCTATGGTAACCTGGCCTACAAACTTGTACAAGCCTATGCTTAGCCCAGACTTGGAACTTGCATTAAATCTGAGGCAGAAGCAGGAAACAGGTTGATCAGTATGGGAGAAGAGAGCATTGAGGATAGGGCAGATTTCTTCAGGGAAATCTTGTTTTCAATTTTAAAATCCATTGTTGCTTTTAAATCGAAGAAGCTAACTTAACTTATCAGAATGCATATATGGCTTTTTGGTAGATCTCCCAGATCCTGGATTACTTGAAAAATTGTACCTGACAATGTGTGATGTGCTGACCACCGCTGCTAATCTATAATGGCAGGTACAAAATGTGTGTGGTTTAAAAACAAAACGAACTTTGACCCTGCTTTGCATGTGCACTCAAAATAGTTTTGTGGCCTGTGTAGCTATATAAATCAGTGTTTATACACAGGTCTGTAGTGGCAATTTAGATGAATGTCTACATGTTAATGAAATAACAGTTTGCAGTCCATATTGTGGCAAAATACCTTGTTCGCCTCAGTAGGCTCAGTCCTTTTTAGCCTTGGAGACTCAGGTTTGGGGCAAGGCGAATCCTGAAAGGTGGCACAGGGTCCTGCTACTCCTCTTCTCAGTCACTCCCTTGTGCTCATTTTCCTTCCCTTCTGGGGAGTGAGCGCAGCCTCCCTACTGGGAAGGTCTGGTGTCTTGCTGCAAACAGCATACTGGCAACTTCCCTGCTCCTCTCACCCTCCCTCTCCTACCACCCAGGGGAGGGTTTAAAAAGGTCCCAAGTAGTTGGAGTCAGCTGAACCTAATTGGTTCCCTAGCAACCCCTTTTCCAGCTGAACCTTATTGCCCTGTATTCTCTCTCCTCAGTGGATAGGGAGGGGCCTTTTAATCCCCTGGGACTAATTACTACCCCCCTTTTGTAGGTGTTTGTCCTGGGGCTTACCACAGTATACACTAGTATTAAGAATATTGAACAAATTCTGAATTTCATCTTAATTCCAAACCAAGGATTCTTTGGGTATTAACAGTAGTCAAAATACACCGCATACGTAAAATATTGTAAAGGTGCAGGACCCATTGATCAGATTTCTGGATTTTAACATGAGTGATTTGGAAATTAATATAGGTCAGGCTAGTTAGGCACCTTAAGTAACTACTAATGAATGGTCTAGGGAGCTAGGGAACAGGAGTGGCTAACGGGAGTTTTGCGAGGGACTTCTCCAAGTGAAGGAGGAGTGATTACATGACTCTTGGGGTGTGTGTGTATGTGTATGTGTATGTATGTGTGTTTGTGGTGTCCTTGCTGCTTGACTGAAATATACTGTGTGGTGTATTTGTTTGGGGGCCCGTATACTGACCGTGTGTGTGCTGAGCCTAACGGCTTGCTAGGCAAGGCTGAGAGCTTCTTAACGAGGCTTTGATCCCTACGCCCTCTAGCACCTATCAACCCTTAACCAGGGGAGACTACAATGGGTCATACTCATTGAAGACCAGGGCTTTAAAAAGCTCACTCCTAAGCTACCAGAGGAGTGGCTAACTGGAGTTTTGCGAGGGAGTTTAGAGGGGGTGTGTGTGCGGGGGGGGAGGCTAGATACACTTAACGTTCTTTAAACTTAAACCAAAAACACCCCCTGATAAAAACAAAACAGCAACAAAGGAACGAGCTTCAGGAATAAAAATATAATGCAGGTAGAATTCCAGCAACAGAGTGGGGGCTATCCAATTTATTGCACCCAATGCAGCATGTATGATTACCTGCCATATGGGCGGGTGGCATCTGTGTGCATTCGGTGCAAGGAGCTCCTGGCCCTCAGACATGGTGTACAGGCTTTGGAGACCAGAGTGGCTGAGCTGGAGGAGCTAAGGGAGACAGAGAGGTACATAGATGAGACTTTCCAGGATACTGTAGAAAGGCCCCACCCCCGGTCTGACAGCCTCTGTGCTGTTGAGGAGGATGAAAGTCTCGGGGAAGGAGAACATCCAACTGGAGCAGAGGGAAATGATCCCATAGTTGGGAGCATAAACTCTGGCAAATGACGTGTAAAAATATAATTAGAAAGACCAAAAAAGAATTTGAAGAACAGCTAGCCAAAGACTCAAAGTAATAGCAAAATTATTTTTTTAAAGTAAATCAGAAGCAGGAAGTCTGCTAAAAAACCAGTGGGGCTACTGGACAGTCGAGATGCTAAAGGAGCACTCAAGGACGATAGGATCATTGCAGAGAAACTAAATTAATTCTTTGCATCGGTGTTCACGGCTGAAGATGAGGGAGATTACTAAACCTGAGCCATTCTTTTTAAGTGACAAATCTGAGGAACTGTCCCAGATTGAGGTGTCTTTAGAGGAGGTTTTGGAACAAGTTGACAAACTAAACAGTAATAAGTCACCAGGACCAGATGGTATTCACCCAAGAGTTCTGAAGGAACTCAAATGTGAAATTGCAGAACTACTAACTGTAGTCTGTAACCTATCATTTAAATCAGCTTCTGTATCAAATGACTGGAGAATAGCTAATGTGATGCCAATTTTTAAAAAGGGCCCCCGAGGTGATCCCAGCAATTACAGGTTGGTAAGCCTGACTTCAATAGCAGGCAAACTGGTTGAAACTATAGTAAAGAACAAAATTGGCAGACGCAAAGATGAACATAATTTGTTGGGGAAGAGTCAACATGGTTTTGTAAAGGGAAATCATGCCTCACCAATCTACTAGAATTATTTGAGGAGTCAACAAGCACGTGGATAAGGGGATCCAGTGGATAAACTGTCATAGGATAAGAGGGAAAGTCCTCTCATGGATTGGTAACTGGTTAAGAAATAGGAAACAAAAGGTAGGAATAAATGGTCAGTTTTCAGAATGGAGAGAGGAAAATAGTGGTGTCCCCGAGGGGTATGTACTGAGACCAGTCCTATTCAACATATTCATAAATGATCTGGAAAAAGGGGTGAACAGTGAGGTGGCAACATTTGCAGTTGATACAAAACTGCTCAGCATAGTTAAGTCCCAGGCAAACTGCAAAGAGCTACAAAAGGATCTCTCAAAACCGGGTGACTGGGCAACAAAATGGCAGATAAAATTCAATGTTGATAAATGCAAAGTAATGCACATTGCAAAACATAATCTCAACATAAATTAGCTGTTACCACTCGAGAAAGAGATCTTGGTGTCATGGTGTCATAGTGGATAGTTCTCTGAAAACATCCACTCAGTGTGCAGCGGCAGTCAAAAAAGCGAACAGAATGTTGGGAATCATCAAGAAATGGATAGATAATAAGACAGAAAATATCATATTGCCTCTGTATAAATCCATGGTACACCCACATCTTGAATACTGCGTGCAGATGTGGTTGCCCCATCTTAAAAAAGATATATTGGAATTCAGAAAAGGGCAACAAAAATGATTAGGGGTATGGAACAGCTTCCATCTGAGGAGAGATTAATAAGACTGGGACTCTCCAGCTTGGAAAAGAGACAACTAAGAAGGAATATGATTGAGGTCTATAAAATCATGATTGGTGTGATGACAGTAAATAAGGAAGTGTTATTTACTCCTTCTCATAACACAAAAACTAGAGGTCACCAAATGAAATTAATAGCCAGCAGGTTTAAAACAAAAAGAAATATTTCTTCACACAATGCACAGTCACCTGTGGAACTCTTTGTCAGAGGATGTTGTGAAGGCTAAGACTATAACAGAATTTAAAAAAAAACAACAAAAAAACCTAGATAAATTAATGGAAGATAGGTCCATCAATGGCTATTAGCCATGATAGACACGGATGGTGTCCTTAGCCTCTGTTGGCCAGAAGCTGGGAATGAGTGACAGGGAATGGATCACTTGATGATTACCTGTTCTGTTCATTCCGTCTGGGGCATCTGGCATTGGCCACTGTTGGAAGAAAGGATATTGGGCGAAATGGACCTTTGGTCTGACCCAGTATGGCCGCTTTTATTTCTTATGTCTAACTTTAGAATTCTGACTTCATATTGAATGGTGGTTTTTTAGTCCACACAATTCTTTTAAAGTATTATTTTTTTCACCCTTCTTACACTTAATTTGTACCCAGTTTTGGGGAAGAGGTTGGTGTGTGTGTGTGTGTGTGTGTGTGTGTGCGCGTGCATGCATGCATGCATGCAGTATTTTAGGGGAAAAAAGTAACTTCCAGTTGAAAATATTTTTGATTTTACTCAATGAATGTCCACGCCTAACTATTGCTTGACGTGTCTCCTGCTGCATTTGCTAACCATGCAAGTGACTTGCATTCCATATCCTAGCATGTTTCTTTGCCATTTCTACTTTTTTCAAAAGAAAAAACAATCCATCCACATCCCTCAAGAAATAACAAAATGCAAACTTAGCTTAAAGGAGAAGCTTAAGTCTCTGTCCTAGTTGGTGTTTTGTTTGCAGGTGGAATCTGTGATCTGGCTAGTTATTTTGATGGTGTGAATAAAATGAATCTTCACTGCTAACATTGAGATACTTGTAAGTACAGAGGAACAACTCTGACATTGTATTTGGTCAGACAGTTAAAATGCTCAACAGATTTTTTTTTTATTATTTTTTTTTTACATAATTTAAATGCAGTAAGCAGGGATATCTAAATTTTAGCAAAAATGCTTTCTATTGGAGAGACTGAAGAAGCATGTAGTACTCCAAAATCTATATATTGCTGATCATGTTTCCTAAAACTAGTGGGCAGAAAGATCCAATTTCTGAATGGCTTTGTCTCACATGTAACATCTGTCTGATTTCAGTGGTGACGCAAAAGCTCTGGGATATCAATTGAATATAAAAATCTTATGGGGAAAGACTTTGTGCATGAAATTTCTCATTTCTTCTTTGTGGGCACTGGAAATCTGAACTTTTCTGCTGGGAACTAGGGTGTCACTTTGTGCTAACAGTGAATGAGCATGCCTTTCCATAACTGAAACAAGGTAGGAACAGCCGAAAGGCCAATCCAGAGTATAATTTTCAAAGCAATTCTTTTGCTTCTCTATCCCTTCCCCCGCACCGAACACTTCATCTGCTCCAATCCAAGGAGGGCTGTATGCAGCTATTCTTGAATTAGTTAACACTGTTCCTGAAATTGTCAGAAGAGTTAAGAGAAATCTCCCTTCCTGTACTACCAAGGCCTAAGCATGCTGTTTGTGACCTCTCTTGGCCTAGGAATGAAGAACCAACCTGGTGTCTCTAATTGATTTCTTTCTCCTCTGACCCCCAGCAGATGGTAATGTACATGCTATTGCTAGACTGCCAGCTCAGCTTTTGAGTCGGACAACTTAATGCACTCAACCTGATTTTTTTTTCCTTTTGCAGGAAGAAGAGATGCCAGATGTAGAAATTGACATTGATGACCTTCTTGATGCAACTAATGAAGAGGAGAGAGCTATCAAATTACAGGTAAAATATTTTTCCTTAAGTAAACTTGAGCATATAGCTGACTTAAGATATAGTCACCCTGATATGTTAATTCTGAATGACTCTGCTTCTGGTGGTAGCCTTAGAATGAGTATTTCCTAAATTTGAGAAAAGGGAATTTAATGTAACCTGTCTAGGACTACTGTCTGAATGTAAACAGATTCCCTAGCATTATGAGGAAACTCCTTGAATGAGGATGACAATAGTAAAAATACAATGTCCAGTACACTAGTGAGAGGGATAATTATTCTGAGAAGTAGTAGATCACCTTAACTTTTCTCCAAGTGTCATTAGTATTGTAAAATATGAAGAGGAAAAACCCACGTTAACTTTAAGAACCTCAGAAACCAGTGGGTCTTCTGGTCATGACAGTGTTGGCATTATTCCCTATTAATGCATGTGTACTGATCCCTGTGGTCTTCATTACTAATCTTTTCCTAGCAATGGAAAAAATAACTACAGCTTCTGTTGAAACACCTGCAATTTTTTGAGTGTAAAAGCATAACCCATTGGTAGCCATTCAGGGCTCTATCTAAAATGTGGGGTGCAAATCAAGATAGTCAACAACAAGAATTAACAAAACAGGGAAATCCAAAGTATGTCATCTGAATTAGGCAATTACAGTAGACTTCTTGGTCTAATTACATAGTCTTGTTTGAGGTAAATGTTAATGAAATGGAGTGGGGGAGGGAAGAGTGGGGAGAAAAGAAGAATAATTGTGTGTCTGGAAAAGACACTTGAAGCCAGTGCGGGACTTGCCATAAAATGGGTAATAGTTAAGATATATGAGGGGAAATGAAACAAGATCTAGTAAACATGTGAACAGGGAGGAAGGTCTGTAAAGAACCCAATTAGTGATGCCCTAGTGAAAAGCTCCCAGTAAAAAGTTACTTGAATCTTGGGGTGTGTTGGGGGTAGTATTTGTATGTATGAAATCTTAGCTTCTCCTCCTCTCTGTCTCCTTGGAGATTTACAAATTGGGATTTTTAATGTAGAATTCCTTTTTAAGGAAGCTGCTACTACTTCCCCTCTGAGCCCAGTGGTGTAGTCCCTTTCTGCTATAGATACTTTGCTGCTCCTATGCTGCTACGCTCTGGGAGGGGTTATTGAATGTAAAGATTGCACATCTCTCCTCTGTAAGCTACATGAAAGCTCATTGATCTAGCTTGATCATATATGGGAAAAACACTATGAAAGTACGATAGTCTCAGATTATAGATTTGTTTTTACTTTTCAAAACTTAGTACAGAAACTGTATTCAAAACTTAATACATGACTTAATACAGACTTCTTTCATGTTTTACTTCTAGGAAGTTCTTGTAGATTGCTACAAACCAACAGAGGTAAACTACCCCTTTTCTTGAATACCATTTTTCCCTGTTAAAAACAGTGTAGTCGTACTATATCTATATCTTTAGGTAAAAATATGGGAATGCTGATTGGGCCTGACAGTCTCCCCTGGAATGCTGGAGTTCTGTTATTTGACTGGAGCAGGATTGGGCTCTTTGGAAGAAAGTTGATTATTCCTAGATAAGTGTTAGGGTTTTGATTTGTGATGCAGGTAAAATGTGCAAACTATAAACGTAGGGTTACTTGTCCTTCTCTAATGTTTTGGTTGCCTTCAATAACACCTAAATCAAGATGTGAAGCTCGGATGTGAAGACGTGAACAAATGGAATTACTTCATCTGAAATGATAAAAGTCTAACTGACCAAATGACTATATTTGCATAACATTGTTTCAACCTATTAAATGTATTGTATGGTCTCCTAAGCAAGACCATTATACTCTTGTCTTTTTTAGCTTATCTTTGGGGAGAGACTTACATCTTATTTTATAGACATTTGTTTGAGCGGTATGTGTCCAGCCACCTTTATAAATGGATACAAATACAATACAGTGGAATGATTAAGCCAACAGACTTCTATTAAGTGGATATTCGGATGGAAGTTTAGTATTTCTATAGAAAATATTTGTAAGCACCTATACCACTTTTAATATATTACAATTGCACATGTTTACTAGGAAGAGTGACCCTGGTGATCTAACAGATATTTTGAATAGTTGAACTACTAAAATGCATGATGGAAGCTTTTAAGTTCCTGAACAGTTCATTTTAAATAAAGTGGTCCCCATTATAAAATCAATACTTTCTGAACAAATGCCAAATAGTGGTATCTAAGATACTGCAGTTGTGGGTGGGGAATGCACAGTAGCTTGGATTCCATTATTTGGTAACTGCTGTAGTCAAGCTGTGCTTGACAGGGGTGTGTGCCATTATTAAACAAGGCTTTGGGTAACATAGTTCTGCTTCAAGGGAGAACAGGGCTGAAATGGCTATAATCTGACCTGCTTTCTTTAACAGAATACTGAAGCAATCTGTCAGGCAAAACCTCTGTTATGGCTGAAAGGACAATTCTTTGTCTATTTCTGCCTTAAATTCTTACTGAACCGTATACTGGAGAAGTCTGTTTATGACCAATTGCTGCAGCCATGGCCAATGAAGTCTCTTGTTTGGGATGATGGAAAAGTAGCTCAGAAAGACTTGGATACTAATGCTTGTATAGCTTATCCTTCAGTGCGATGGAAATGGTAGACGTGGTACGCTGCTGGGATTCCTACAGAGATACCAGGCTAAAAGGCCAGGTCTTTCTGATGTGTCTTAGAGTAGTTGTGCTATGTTTGAGATGACCCAGTCAACATATTCCAGCAAAGGCCATTGAACTTCAATTGTTTTTCATGCTATTGGTCAGGAACCTGACATTGCTGATGTCTCTCGGACTTTGAGGTGAAGAGATGCAGAACAGGATGCTAGTAGCTCACTTGGGCTTATTGAGAGTGGCTCTGAGTATCTCTCTTGTTTTAATCTTGCAAGATTACCCCATTCTCCCAACTAGATAAATGTGTGAGGATGGCTTTTTTGGGAGGGAAGGGTAGGGCAAGAGAGCAAACTAATAATTACAAAATTAGTTTAAGCTAAAATTATTTTGCTTAAAAATCTGTTTATTATACCAAAATTCTGTCTAGTTTGTATTTGTCTCAAGAAAAATGTTATTTCTGTATTCTGAATATACACCTGACACTTGAGAATGAGGCGGTGTTCAGTGTTTAACATAATTTTAGAAAATATCTGTATGCATGAGGGAATGCACTTACAGTAATAAAGACAGGGTTAATTGGTATGGCAGCTTAAATGGAATAGTACGTAGATCTGTGTGTGCGCTAATGTTAAACTGAAAGTAAAGAGCCAAAGTTTGAAGGCACCACCATAGGGGATTAGATTTTAGTATTCTAATTTCTTGGTCCTTGACTCCTGTGCCAGTGAAATGGAGGCAATGCTCTTACCTTGAAGAGTCTCCCCTCACTCCCTTGGTGACCCTTTGAGCTGGCAGGGGAGCAGAATTGACAGACTGCAGTGAGCAGGGTCTCTTCTTCCTCTGCCAGTGGGGTAATCAGCCCAGTTTGGGGTTGAGAAGGGGAAAAGAGAAAATCCTGGGACATGGGAGAAAAAAAAAACACCACACACACACACTGTATCTCTATATCTATATATCTCTCTATATATCTATAAAAAAAAATCTGTCTGTTTATCACACTAGCATGTGAACTATTTCTATAAGAGCAAGAGTGTGTGTGTGTGTGTGTGTGTAGAGAGAGAAGTGTAGTGTGTGGCATTTCTCCTTCTAATGAGCTGTAATTCAAATATGGTAAGTTCTGTTTCTGGCAAGGACTTAACATTTAAACATCTACCACCTGAAAAATGCTTGTGATCCTGAGTTCTAACCAAAAAAAATTAATGTAGTATGAAATCTGCAATTTTACAGCACATGAAAGGAAAGCTAATAAAGTCAAAGTTCACTAATTTGAAGTTCACACAATCATAGAATATCAGGGTTGGAAGGACTCTCAGGAGATCTAGTCCAACTCCCTGCTCAAAGCAGGACCAATCTGCAATTTTTGCCCCAGATCCCTAAATGGCCCCCTCAAGGATTGAACTCACAACCCTGGGTTTAGCAGGCCAATGCTCAAACCACTGAGCTATCCCTCCCCCCTACTTTATATGTTTGACAAGGTGTCACTTTTGCAGATTGACAGGTTTCAGAGTAACAGCCGTGTTAGTCTGTATTCGCAAAAAGAAAAGGAGTACTTGTGGCACCTTAGAGACTAACCAATTTATTTGAGCATAAGCTTTCGTGAGCTACAGCTCATCTCAAGTCAGTTCTGCTTAGTTTCCACAACTCTCTTTGGAGGTGGAAGGTTAAGGAAAGTTTCAGGAGTTATTTCTGTGCATTAATACTCAATGGCTTTTCTGATCCGAAGAAACAGAATTATTTAGGTCACTCAGCAGGTGGCAGGTTTTAAGGTTTTCTCTCTCTTAGATTATCTAAAGTAATAATAGCACTAATTTATAAGTGTTTATCTTCCTTCAAAGTAAAATACAACTAGACCCTTGAGCATGATCAAAAAGAAAAGGAGGACTTGTGGCACCTTAGAGACTAACAAATTTATTTGAGCATAAGCTTTCGTGAGCTACAGCTCACTTCATTGGATGCTGTAGCTCACGAAAGCTTATGCTCAAATAAATTTGTTAGTTTCTAAGGTGCCACAAGTACTCCTTTTCTTTTTGCAAATACAGACTAACACGGCTGCTACTCTGAAACCTGAGCATAATCAGTTATTCTAAAAGCTTAGGTTGTGTAAGACAGCAATTGCTGCTACTTTCACCTGAACTAAACATGTTTAAAGCTGGCATATTGCAGTAAATTATCATTTTCATAACTTTGTAAACTTAATATTTCAAATAAAGAAATATCAGTCATTCAATATCTTCAAATTATTTTGATGAAGGTATTATGGATTATAGTTTGGCTTGCATATAAAATAAGACCCACTGACTAAAAGCCATTTAAATATATTCAATGTAACATCTTAATCAAGAACAACATGTAATGTGACTGATATGTCCCCTAATCTCAGAAGCAAGTTTGGTCATGTGTGCCAGGAACTAAAAATGTCTTCTGGGCACATGATGCCAACTTCACTGTATTTCTAAAATCAGTGGCTAAGAGGCACACTTTGCAAGATACTGTTAGATCTTAAAGTATAAATAATAAAGGCCTGCTTCCTTAATGTGATTAGGTCACACCTGCTGAAGAGAAACTGAGATACCTCTAGAAAACCCAGTCTAGGGAAGAGAATATAAGTTTAAAGAAAAGCCTCCAAGTCTGGCATGCCCAAGTTTGAAAAATTCAGTCTGCAAGACTTTGAATTGTATTGCTGAATTCTTTACACCACCTAAGAGTGGATATTCCTCTTCCATTTTTGAATAGTGTATAATGGAAAGGAAAAAATGGGAGTTCCTTCTGTGACAGAAGACCCAGTCTTGTGGTGAATGAATATTTTGGAAGACTACTGTAGCTCCTTTTTTAGATGGGTGGAGAAACTTAAGGAGCATTTTAAGTCTCGTCTGCAAAATAACTGTCACGAAGAGGTGAGGAATATATGTTGGGTCCATATTTTTCTTTATCCATGAGGGTCACTTAATAAATTTTCATGTTCCAGTTGATTTTAATATTTATGTATTCTGCAAGAACTTGAGCTTCTCTACTCAAAACAGCTAGCCATTCTCAGAATAGAATACCATCCCTATACTCTAGCCTGTGGAAGAAGCATGGCCTTTCTGCGCTGTCCTGGGAGTGAGAAGATCAAGACAGACCTGGGGCAAGTCAATATTTCTGTTCCTCAATTCCCTGTCTGTCAAATGCGAGGATGCTTACTCTGAATCACAGGCGGTGTTTGTGGTGATAAATGTATGTTTGTAGCACTCATGTTGCAGTGATGAGCACCACAGAAAAGCCTCTGGGTATTGTCATCTGTCGGGGAGGACACTAGAACTTACTCTTTTGCTGATCTATTGAAAATTTAATATTAAAGAACTGTTGTGGTCCTGAAAAGAATGAGTTTTATCAAGGCATCCATTTTGAAGAAGTTGAGGACTCTATCTGTATTAACTTCTGAGAATCTCTCACTGGTGTAGCTCCACCATTGGTAGCAATAGTGAGAATGCTAGTGTAAGATAGGTTCAGAGCAAGTCTAAGAAACCTCTGGCTAGTCTACATTAGTGCTCGCGCTGGTGGGGCTGCCACAGTGACTAGCACAATGATGGGAGATTTCCTGTTGTAAACAAGGCCAATGAGGTTGGTAATTTTGATAATTCATGTCTAGGCTGTCTCTGACTGTGTGTGTGTGTGTATGTATGTATGTATGTATGTATGTACACATACCAGAGATAGAAAACTTCAATTTCTCTTGAAAGTTGTTTTTGACAAAATGCTAGAAAACTTTGTTTTGTTTTGTTTTTTTTACTCTTCCTTTTACCCTTTATTTTCCACTGAGAAAAGGGAGGAAAGGAAGAGAAGTAGGGGAAACCAAAAGCATTGAGTGGAAATGTCAAAAAAAAGCTTTTCACTGGAAATTTTGAGAATTATTGGCATTTTTCAACCAGTCAAACAGTGTCTCATGGCAAAGGTGCAGTTGGCCCTTCACTGCAGCTCTTGGGCAGGAAATTATGTGCTTAACAACATCATGTATCCATGAATGGAGTCAGCAAAAGGAAGTACGGGACTCTATTAGTTAAGTGACTTAATCAGTGCCCCCTCGCTACTTGAACAGTTGGAGCGTTGGAGAGGTTTTCAGTCCTGCATTGGGAAGAATGCGTTTGAGCTGGCATTTCCCTACAGATCTGTTTTTCCAAGTTTAATTTCTAACTAGAGGAAATGATAGCTTCGTGACAAAGCTTTTGGACTATGGTTTGGGACAAATGTTTGGGCATGCCTCACACAATGCACATATTGTGCAGTTTACTCTACAGATGTGGCTGGCAAGCTCTCTTTCTTTTAATACCACAAATATAAGCAAAGGACCAGAACTGTGTTTCCATTGTAGTGATGCTGGTGCACTTTGTGGGGGAGAAGAAACAGCAAAAACAGCAGTGCCTGTGAATAGTTCAGCAGGTGTGGGAATACTCAGGATATATGATCTCTTCACCATATACCTTCCACAAGCCACTGGCTAAATGCCACAATAGAGATGGGAAAGGTCAGTCCCAATGAAGTGGCACTATCCCCAGGACAACTTGGGGGAAGGGATTATGTTTCAGTGAGCAGCTTAGTGTGCAAGAGGACTGCTATCTGCTCACACCAATATAGATCGGAGAGAGAAAGTAGACCCATGGCTCCACCTCCTTCCTTCCCCTTTTGAGGCACCTGTCACCACCCCGCCCCACCATTGGCCCAGAGAGGGAACAAACCCTGCATTCTCTTTAGCACACTGCTGGCAACTGAGGCTTTGTATATTTTTCTCCCCCACACACACCTGTATAAAGACCTGTCCGTCTGTTCCTTTATTGAGACAATATCTTTTATTGGACTGATTTCTTGAATGTCCTGGGACCAACACAGTGATAGCTCACTGTTCCTGTATTGCTCCAGCTGATCAGTGTCCCTCTGAAGAGATGTCCTCCGCCTGTGGCCAGTGTTGCTCAATAACCCTATCAGGAGTTTTATTTGGCTGTGGAGAGCGAAGACTGTGGAGGGAAAGGTTACTTTGTGCGAATGAATACTGTCCCTTCTTTGGCTTGTCTTGTAAACCAGACTTGAAATGCTTCTGTATAGGATTCCAAGTATTTCTAGGCTAAGAGGAGCTCTTATCACAAGTATCCTGTACATGTGGAGAAACATCTGTTGGGATGGTGTCCAATTAGACTCTGGAACTAATTGGAATAACTTAAACAGGAAACCTGGAATTCATTGTTGGTCATTAAAACAGTGAATCACACCTCCAAAGAGGAGAGGTGAAATGATTTCCCCTCTTGCTGAATTAGCATTTCATCTCTTCCCCCCCCCCCCCGGCTTTATCTGAACTGCATGCCTTTGATTAGGAAAAATGTTAGAGGGGGGAGACCGGGAAAATGCCTGAAGGTCTGAATATAAATGAATTCAAATGAAATAGAGATTTAGTCTCTCTCTCTCTCTCTCTCATGAAAATTTGCTCTTTTGAATTAGAAAGGCATGTCTTCCAGAAACAATGGCTTCCCATGGTTCATTAACAGGGATCTCCACATTTGTAACAAATTGTGTTTAGAGGTGACCTGCAAAAGAAATTAAACTGGGTTTGTGCCTTTTTCCCCCCCTGCTTTGAAATTAAAGGCCTTACTTAGTGTGGTTCTTTGTTTTTTCTTCTTTAAAAATAAGAGGGGTGCCAAGTTTTGCTGCAGGGACTCCTTGGAGATAGCAAGGAGCAAACTATCTTAGCCCTTTGAATCTTTAACAGAACTGTTGTTCCTAAGTGTTTCTCAAGCATATGAGTTAAATAGATGTTAACAAAACCTGGAAAGGGAAGTGTTTTTGGTTTTTAAAAAAAATCAGGTTTTTTTTAACATAATCAGCTTTCATTTGCATGGTGACTGTCAATCCTGTCAATTCTCAATCATCATCAATCAAGCATTCCAAGAAAAACAAGGTAGAGAGAACCAGAATTTCTAATGTAAAAGTAAACTGTTTCTGAGGGTGTGTGTGTGTGTGTGGGGGGAGCAAATAGCCCCCCCACATATTAAGCTGCCTCCTACTACACCCGTAAAGAATAAAAGGTGCAGACAACCAATTTCAATCCTTTCTGTGTAGCATTTAAAGAAAGCAAAGGGCCATTGCTGTGCCAGAAGTATTGAGTTAGCTAATTTGGTGATTATAAAATGAATGCACAATAAACCATTATGAAGCATCGTCCCATCTCCCAACCAGCCAAGGAAAACAAATCTGCAGCCTTGTGAGATCCTTCTTGCTTTCTCTTTGCATGCTTACTCAGCTGTTCTTTGCTTTGAATGTGAGCAGAAAGGCACAGTTGTGTATTAGCATCTGAGTTTTATGCAGGCATCAGGGGCAGAATGATGCCCAGTGCAAAGCAAAAATCTTCTGGAAACACTCTGATTACGAGCTTGCTTCACTGCATACCTGTGGCATATATTAACTACCGCATGGTGTGAAGTATCTGCAACCTACAAATGCGTTGATAGTTTATGGTTTAGAATTCCTTATCACAAGTAAAATTGCTCCTGAGGGGGAAATCCTTTCTAATAACTTCATTTATTTCCTTAAATGAATGGTAATTTGTGTGGTTTGTCTCCTTTCCTGATCAACACCCTTCACTTAGCTTACATCTGGCTGGGGATTTCTCTTCTCCACCTACCAGCCAGTCAGATCAGCTTATTTTGATGTTCTATTGGGAGTATTAAGCAGCAACCAGCTGAAATTTCCAATGTAAAATGAAAGCCTCTTACTCTGTATAAGGTGTAGGAGGGTTGTGGTTCTACTTCAAAGGAGGAGGGGGAAACCCTCTTTGAATTTCTAAAACAGTGTTTCTTCTACTGATCGCTCATAATCTCCCATGGGTCTGTTTGCTTTCATTTTACACAGAGATTTCATCTGAAAGTAAGCTGGTCATAGTTAAATTTGATATCACAGGGGGAAAACTATTGAACAGCTCCTCTAGAAGGAGGGGTGAGAGAGGAGCTCAGTGGAATTCCATGGCCACATTTCAAATAGGAAAACTTGAGCAATCCAGTATCGGAAGTGCAGCTATACGGGTCCCTATATTCACATTTTAGGTACACAGGTTGCTGATCAACTCTTTTGTGTCCTGTTGACATTAAAGAGTCAGCCAAGTTCTGAACTGGATGTTTTGCAGCTGCCTATTCAGGGGGGAAAGGAGGTGAAGTACTGCAACCTTTTCTGGGAGCAGATAGGGAAGTTCCAGGCATTTAGGAAGGGAATGGGAGGCTGATCAAATAGGGCAGAAAGGAAGGAAAAAAGTTTTAGGAGGAGAAGAAATATCTTAATCGAGTGTTTGAGATATTGATGCATACTTTTTTTTCATTTGGGACAGCTGAGGGAGAAATCTATTTCAGGTTTTAAAAAATCTGTTTCCCCCATCAAATCTCTTCTAAATGGGCAGGGAAGAAGCTTGCTTTCCTTCTACCGTATTGCAATAGTGTGTGTTGAGACTCACGCAGTCCATCCAGAAACACACCAACCCCTCTCTTGAGTTAAATATATATCTAACCATAAATGTTACTCATAGTGACATCTCCCATAAATACTGTAGCCCTGGTAGCAAACAAACTTAAGCATTTGTTTTATCAGGGTTTCAACACGTTTATTTGAGCCTATCAGTGTGGCATGTAGGTGCTGACTTTGTTCACTGGCATTTCTAACCCTCCCCCCAGGGAATGAAACTTGGAAGTGCAACTTTTGTTACGGGCTAAGCAAAGGGCTTCATTTTTATTTAATATCACTATAGCGACATTAATGAAGATATCTTTTAAATCTAGGTCTATTGATTACTTTCATTTCCATTTTGGAATTGTCTTGTCAGCTATTTCCTGGCTTGCTACCCATAACTATATTATATTTCGGTATTTAAGAACTTAATGCCAAGCTGACACTCACATGTGCTAGTACTTACGTCAACAAATCACCATATGTTTTTACAGTACTACATATGGCACTACTGGTAAACTCAATTATCCAAAAGTCTCAAATGACATCAAAAATCTTCAGATTAGTTGGAATTCCAACTAAACAAATTTTGGGATCTAATCAAAATTTTGATTCAGGGGATAAACTAATTTTGTATAAATTGTTTGGACAATCCTTATCCTACCTGTATTAAGAGGTAATATTGTACCAGAATTCATTAAATGTAAACTAAAAGCTATGATCATATACAAATAATAGTAGATAAATAATAACAAAACAATTTTAAATTGTGGTCTATTTCTGCAAACCCTGACTCATAACTAATCTTTAAACGTGAAAGAAAAGCCCTTCGAAGTCCATCAGACTACTAGCTTGATTAAGGACCACCTATGTGCATAAGTTTGTTATTGTAAACAGCACTGGCCCTTTTAAAGTTTAAAAACCATCCTTAACCACTCATATTGTATCTAGATGTTAGTGGCTGGTTTTGCCTGATGTAAGCCTTGCCTACACTAGGTCAACTTACATATATTATCACGTGTGGTGACCTAGCTTCCGCAGAAATTGTGAAAGCACCATTGGGAGACCTCATGTGGGCAAGAATCTCTCAGCCAGACCCACTATTATTGTGTCAATTAATTAAATTTCCTTTAATTTAAAAAGGTGGTAAAATGGGGTTTGGCTCTGGGACCCATGTAGCACTAGGGGGAACCCTAGTGTGACTACTTGTTTGGCAAAAGTGGGGCTAACAGTGATGGGGAAAGGGAACATTTTTGGCAAGCTTTTCCGTTGTAGATGTGGCGTAAATGTCAGTAATTTCTCAGTAGTAACCACTGTAGTCAGAGTTTTCATAATAACTTCATATTTTTCAAGATTGTAGCTTTCTGAAACTCTCCTTCTGGGGCTGAAATTTCCTGAGCTTGATCTCTGCCTGAAGGTGACATGTTTTGAGGGCAGGTTACCAAAATTGCCTGTTGTGTTTGAAGAAAGTGCAGGTAAAAACACCTCGTTGCACTTAGATTTTAACTCTGATCTCATAGAGAGCTACATTTAAAAAAAAAGACTAAGGGCATGTTACACTTACCAGTAGATTGGCAGCGAGTGTTGATTTTAGCGGGTCTGGTGAAGACATGCTAAATCAATGGGAGAGCACTCTCTCATCAATTTGTGTACTCCACCTCCCCAAGAAGCATAAGGTGTAGCCACCGCGGTAAGTGGATCTAACTACTATGGAACTAACTATTCATGTAACTGAAGTCGCGTAAGTTAAATTGATTTACCACCGTAAGTTTGAAACAGACCAGCCGTAAGTTTGAAACATAACATTTGACGTGAGCTGCTGCTTCTAGCTTTTGAAGCAAGCTGCCCAGTGGACAACTGTCAGATAGACTTGTGTGATAAAAGGGTGGAAGATGGATAGCAACTGAGTTATATTGCACATGGAGGGAATAATGAGTTTCTTTCCTTTCCACTTCATGATGGAAGTGTGCATGTAGCCTTTACTTTAAGGTTCCAAGAGCTCATATAAATTCCACCTTATCAGTAAAATCTTATCTCCAGGATAAGCTTGTATAGTTTGCTTTAGTGTTCCTCCTTTAAAAAAGAAATACAAACCAAAACTATGATGTCTTGATGATGCAAAATATTGTTTTTCTAATCTTTTTTTTTTTCCCCTAGGAATTTATCAGAGAACTGCTAACTCGGATAAGAGGGATGAGAAAGCTAAGCCCCCCTCACAAGAAGAGTATATAACTATTCAAATAGTAGCACACTTATAAAAAACCAAGCAAGGGAAATGGGACTTTGACTACAAGACGTTTATTAAAATAGAGTTGTCTTTCTGAGCAACTTTTTTTTTTATTTGGTTCAGTTTTGACATTTACTCAAGGGAGTCCTATTTCATATGCTTTCAAGGGTTTTTTTTAAGTGTCAGGTTTTTTTTATCAAGGATATCAACATTTTTGGAGCTGCTCAACTATCCTACTAAAGGATTTTTGAACCAGTGAAGAACCCAGGCATTAGTGACCATGTCATAGCAATGAAGGGCAGCAATCCCACATGGTGAATCAGAAGAGTATGTAAACTTGCAGAGCTAGAAGAATTGCCTTTTTATTTTCCCCTAGCAACTACTTAGATAACGTTTTAAGTTGGCTGTATATTTAACTCATGGATGTCAAGTTTCTTGTGCTTGTATGTACATAAGTTGTAAAGTGGGGGTGTGAATACTGTTTCACGTGGCTGGAAGGGAAATTGTTACAGTAAACTATTTAAATGGTTGCTGAAGCAAACATGTTACTAGAGGGCAACAGTTTAGGTTACCAAAATGAGTACTGCCATTTTCTAAATCCATTTTAAAACACCGAGGTGAAGAATTTCAGTATATCTTCTCATACAGAAAGCAACATATGAGAACTGGGGGAGTTTCTTAAGGGCTTAATTTGTAGACTTCTAATTGCTTTATTGACTTTGATGCTTTGCCAGATCATTTTCTCTTCACCTCATGGTGTGTTAGAGTTGTATTAACCTACTGTATAAGAGCCTGATGTGATACCTAGAGAAATGTCAATCGCCATCTAAAAAATGTTTCACAGTGTGGGGGAAAGAAGTGCTACCAAAACAAACCAAAAGCACTGTTTTGCATTGCAGGTTTTAATGCAGATCCCCCTTTGAATAAAGAATAGCGTAGCATTTGTTTAGAGCTCTGTCCCCAGAACTAGGGGGGGGGGGGGCTTGTTAGTTATGGGTCCTCCTTTCTTGTGAAAGCAAGAATGGAATACTTTCAGTGGATCCCTGACACTTCTTAATTAAGGACATTTTCCAGATGTTCCATAAGCTACCATATGCCAGTAGATGAGTTTAGTCAGGCATTTTATATCAAAGGTGCTCTTAACATATTTTATTTTTAAAAATAAGAAATACATGTTTGTGAATTTTATGTATACTGGCAAGCTTTTTTAAATGTATTTAATTTTGTAATGTTTATCAATGATTTTATTTACCAGATATTTACTCAAATAAATGGAACTTGTGACTCTTGTTACATCTACACTTCCCAAAGCTACTAGCGCATATATTCAATGATAGTTATAGGGATGTATACACAGAAGGAGTGAGTTGGTCAATACATGTCAGTCCACCTTAGGCTGGCCCAATACCCTGGGCTTGGGGGTAATACCACCTAGCCTCAAATGTTTGAGTATTAGATTTCAATAGTCTCTGCAGACTGAAATCAAATTCTGGGTTTGGTACAAAGTTCAAGTTGTCCTTTCTAGTCATTAGAGAATGCATTATGTGAGATGATTATGGGGCTTTCACATGCCTTCCTCTAGAAAACATACTGCCATGTACACACTTAGACCTTTTCATAATCTCCAAAGTAATAATTCAGTGAAGTATTGACAATGAGAGACATTCCAGTTCGAGAGACTTATCACTAGCATGGAGACTCGTGGTTATATTTATTTTGTAACTGGAACAATATCTGCTTACATGAATATTATTCCCCTACTATCTCCCAACTTTGGATACCTGTTTCTCCTCATGCATATAATGGAGATGGGCCTAGAAAAACTCCCTAGTTCTAAACACCACAGAACTTTGCTTTCTCTGAATAATGCAGCTGGCTTATGGGTAGCAACATCCTAGGTCTGAACGCTCTGAGAGTTGTGGTATTTGGAATCTGTGTCTGAATTTTGTGACTTGGGCCCATAAAGATTTTTTTTTTTTTTTTTAAGTATGGCAAACTTTCTAGTCCTGGGGTAATGAAGTATAGTACAACTAAAACAACACCAAATCACAAATATATTGATAATTACACTGCTTCTTCACAAACAATTGTCACTATATTAAATTTTGCCTAAAAATTATGCATAATGTTGCTAAATGTTAATTAGCCAGAAAGGTATAATATGCTGTCTTTGTCATTAATTGCTTCCTTTGTGATCTTCTGATTTGCACACAGCAGATATTGCTGGAAATAATGGTACCATCCTTTCAGGAACTGTTTGGAACAGATAGATCATGCCCTTAGAGCTGATTTCTAAAATCAAGGATAACGTCTGCGATTTTGTTTTTGCCCAGTGTGTAACTATTGAAGGGCCAGTGCTGGGAAGGGCTTCCACTCCCCCAGCTGTAATGCAGTAAATGCTTCACTCTTAAAAAGTGTTTTGGTAAGCAGAAATGAACTCTAAATAGCCTTTCTTTCCAGCTGGTATAACGTGCCTGGGGACCTGCAAGGTCTGATTCTCCTCTTTTGACTTTTAATGGAGCTACTCTTGGCTCACTGGTGTGAGAGGAGAAATCAACTTGTTGATTTAAGATCTCATGGTGCTTATTTCTTTATACTGTGTGGGTGTTCCTAGCACTCTACAGTACTTGAGTGTGCTTTCAATAGCACACACTGTTAGTGAAACTAAAAAGATCTTGCAAGCCATCTTCAGTGCCTAACTGGGCAACTTGAATAAAAAGGGCCAAGTTTGGCTGCAATACAAATTTCCTTTGGCTTTAAAAACTGCTAGTGAATTATACTGAATTGGCTCCAGAATGAATGCACTTTGAAGCAGAGTTTTGTTTTGCCTCTTTAGTATACAAGCAGAGTTGCCAACAAGAACGTAGGTTTTCAGGGTACACTTTTTGCATAATTCCACATTAGTGTGCGCATATTTTACAGAAGTAGCTGGCACCAAAGCAGTGTGGAATCTTCACTATCCACTTTTCCCAATGGCCTAAACTTAGCTAGCACATACAAGGATTTTGTTTCCAGCCCACCTGACTTTTAATCACACCAGCTATGTGACTCTGGAGGCAACAAGAGCAGGTCAGTAAATTCCTGTGCTAGAGAAGAAAAGCAGATAACTTGGTTGTCCCAAATACTCATCTATTAAAAACTCTTCTAGTCATGGGGTAAGCTTCCTTTTGCCCGCAGAAGTAAATTGTAAAGTTGGCAATCCTGAGAAGAGGGCATTTGCGGGGTGGGGGTGGAAAGTCCCCTTCCAAAGGGATTAAAAATGACAGCCAGGGTGGGAGGAAGATCTAGCTAAGAGTCTGCTTATGCACTTAATGTTGAGACCTTGAAGGTAGAGGGTGGCACGAAGTAATAAGCGGGTGGGAGAGGCACGGTCCTTCCACAGGTGAGTAACAACTCAAAACACTGGCAAGTACTGACAACTCTATTGCCAACTATGGCTCTGATCTTGCAACTAGCTCAGTGGGTAGGTCCCTATGCCTGCATACAGCCAGTTGAAGAATGGGGGCCTACCTTACTTGGAAAGTTTAGTGGTGGCAAACTTTGGATCACGAGTGTGTGATAGGTACCACAAGAGTACTGTTCTAATAAACACAATTATTAATAACATCTGGTTGCCACTTCTGGATTTGACTTGAAAATGCAGCCTCCGGAGGTACAGCCTGTACATTGTAATGGAGATTTAAGTCCTCTGCATTAGTCTGAAGGATTTAATGTCTTGGTTGACTACAGTAGTTACACCAGAGATTAATTTGGCCCTTAACCCTTAATTAAAGTTGTCCCTCAAGGACTTTCACACCTTGTGCAAGTAATAAATGATCTTCAATGAGTTGCATCCTTCTGTTCTAGTTTTAATTTCAAGCCTATCAACGCATTAGGTAACCAAATCAGTTTTAGAATCTAATGCCTCAAGCTTTGTCATGCTGCATTCTTCCATAGCTTGAATTAATAATATGTTTTCCCCACTCCCAGAGGCCTATCCTGATTTTTTTTTTTTTAAGAACCTGCTTATAATGCTGTGAGTTTTCTTGCCAACTCAAACTTGAAAAATGTGTAATTCTCTCTCCCCTGTGCATATCTCTTAAACTTCAGTCTCTTTCTTAATACGTATAACTATATGCAATATCATAAATTAAAAACTTCCTGAATTATTCCTTTTCTGGGAGAAAAAACAATTGTTGGAGAGTTCCTTGACCTGGTCCCATTGAACTTGGCACCTCCTGTATCCAGATTTTCCTTAATTTTCCTGGTCTTCCTGGCCTTCTCAAACATCCCCTGGGGGAAGGAGTCCAGTGCTGGTTAATATTTGCTGATTGTACATGATACTAGACCGAGGGGGGAAGGAGGGGGAGGAGAGGGGCAGGAATGCAGTTTAAAGTGTAGCTAGTTTATAAGATTCATGTCTTTACGCTTACGAAAGTGCGGCCTTTCTGTTTCCATTCCAACGGGCGCTGTAAACTTTTTGCAATGATAGAATGGACACTCTAGGGTTTTATCTATCTCAAGAGTCCTCTTTTTTTCCCTTTTGTTCTTAGATGTACCTTGCACATGAACTGCCAGTTATTGTATTGTATTATGTCTTCTCATATTAATCTGGGCACTGGGCTTAGTACTTAATCGCTCCAGGGCTGGGTGCTCTACCCTTGACACAAGGACAAACTGATTTTAAAAAAATATCTGGCTAGCCTCTTCAAAAACAATCCCTTGGGGACCCCAACCATTTTGCTCCTGCAGGAAATATGCTGGGTTAAGTGAAAAGACTGACAAATAACTGCTTAACTTTCCACCTCCTTGTTGCTCTTCAACTCCAAGGGATTGCAAGTTTTAAGATGGGTTTTTAGCTGACCTTGTGAGCTGGTCTCTAGTTTGTTTGTTGTGGCGTAATTGGCACATGACCTAACCCAAAAGAGTGCTTCGTTCTCCTGTTGGAATTCCGTTTCTAAAGGGGTGGAAGGCAATAAACCTGTTTTTTAAATGCAGATTTGGAGATTCTTCTTGGCTTTAAAAAAAATTTATTGCTTTTACCAATAAAAGCTCCTGTTACTCCTGTTGTGTAACAGGAATTCAAACAGGAGAAAGAAATGTATTGCATGTTAAATCACAAGTCCTTTGCGGTGATAGCATAAGACCTAGGGAAGGCCACAGGAGGTGAGATGAATAGGACCCAGTCCAAAACATGAACTGACTACAAGTGAGCTTGATTTCATGAGATTACTAGCCCAATTTCTAGAACATATTAATTTCTCGATCAACTTGGATAAGAACCTGAGTTTTTGGATACTTTACCTATACTTATAATCTGAAGTGTCATTAACTGGAAATCTAGCAGCTGTTGTCAGTGATGTACAATAGGACTAGAGATGGGCCCAAACCAAAAGCCAGGATTGGAACAACCGTACGCTCAGGGTGTTCCAAGCATTGCCACCCTAGATGCTCATAAAACCATGAGATAAGTGCTGCACCTCCCTCCCCACCATTCCCACTGACCCTCCCGAAAAAATGAGACTTAAAATACAGCTTGTGTTTTTTAATCTGGGTTGTGAGTGGGTTACATTTTCCAGTTTTTCTCTGCAAAGATAAGGGCTTGAAATGTACTTTTAAATGAAAGCTGAGAGTCTTATGTAATCATGTGCCTTCAGTTACTGGGGTTTTAAGAAAAACCCCAAATGATCTATGATAAAATCATGAGTCAGCCACAGTGCAACTGGCCTTTTTTTTTTTTTTTTTTTTAAAGTCCAAACAAAGCCCTGCTCATGCAACTGGATCTGCACAAGCAGACTCTTGGGTTGGCATGTAGCCCAGTGAGCCTAACGATTCTCTGTGGAGGTACCTGTCTGTATGTAGCTGCCAGGAAGGGACATCCCACTTTGTTTTTAGATGTGCCAAGACTGAGGATGTTAATCTGAATTTTTCAATTTAAGTCCGTTTCTATGTTTATATTCATCCACTTTAAAAAATAAAATAAAATAATCCAGAGACTGGCCATTTTGTTAAATGGTAGATGTACTTTCATTAAATTGGGACTAGAGAATAAAATTCTAACTGATAACTTTTGTGTTTTGCTTGATTATATGGGGATAATGGCTTCTGCTCACTGGAATAATATTGTACTTGGTTGCATGGTGTGGGCAGTTGCTCTCAATACATTTACTAATTATCCTCTTCAAGAAGAAACAAGCTGGTTAGAAAATGACTTCAGGCTGAAAATGTGTTTCAGTGGCATCTAGCTAACACCCAAAACCAATTAAACTTCACTTCCCAAATTGTGCTTTTGTGGGAAACACAACAAACGTTAGGCTTGGTCTGCCCTTAAAGCATAGGCTGACATAGCTATGGTGCTCAGGGTGTGAAAAATCCACACCCCTCAATGCCGTAGCTGTGTCAACCTAACCCCCAGAGTAGATACAGGTGGGTTGACAGAAGAATGCTTCCAGCGACCTAGCTACTGTCACTTTTGGAGATGAAGTTCCTGTGGCAGTGAACAGCTCTTTTTGTCATTGCAATCTGTGTCCTCAGCCTTGGGACCAATCTTATTTAACTTCTTCATTAATAATCTTGGCACAAAAAGTGGGAATGTGCTAATAAAATTTGACAGGTTTCAGAGCATAAGCACAAAAGCTTATGCTCTAATAAGTTTGTTAGTCTCTAAGGTGCCGCAAGTCCTCCTTTTCTTTTTGCTAATCAAATTTGCAGAGGAGACAAAGTTGGGAGGTACTGCCAATACGGAGGAGGTTTGGAATAACATATAAGAAGATTCGGACGACCTTGGAAACTGGAGTAATAGAAATGGTATGAAATAGTTCAAAGTGCAAGGTCATGCACTTAGGATCTAACAGGAGCTTTTGCCATAAGCTGGGGATTTGAGGTTGAAGTGACAGAAGAGGAGAAAGAGCTGGGTGTATTGGTTGATCACAGGATGACTGAGTCAATAATAAAAGGAGTACTTGTGCACCTTAGAGACTAACAAATTTTATTTGAGCATAAGCTTTCGTGAGCTACAGCTCACTTCATCGGATGCATGCAGTGGAAAATACAGTAGGGGGATTTTCTATACACAGCATGAAACAATGGGTGTTACCATACGCACTGTAACGAGAGTGATCAGGTAAGGTGAGCTATTACCAGCAGGAGAGGGGGAAAAAAAAACTTTTTGTAGTGATAATCAAGGTGGGCCATTTCCAGCAGTTGACAAGAATGTGTGAGGAACAGTGGGGGGGAAAAATAAACATGGGGAAATAGTTTTACTTTGTGTAATGACACATCCACTCCCAGTCTTTATTCAAGCCTAATGTAATGGTGTCCAGTTTGCAAATTAATTCCAATTCAGCAGTGTTTCGGAGTCTGTTTTTGAAGTTTTTTTGTTGTAATATTGCCTCTTTTAGGTCTGTAATCAAGTGACCAGAGAGATTGAAGTGTTCTCCAACTGGTTTTTGAATGTTACAATTCTTGATCTCTGATTTGCGTCCATTTATTCTTTTACATTGAGACTGTCCGGTTTGGCCAATGTACATGGCAGAGGGGCATTGCTGGCACATGATGGCATATATCACATTGGTAGATGTGCAGGTGAACGAGCCTCTGATAGTGTGGCTGATGTGATTAGTAATGAGTCAATAATGTGATGCAGCTATGAAAAAAGGCTAATGCACTCCTAGGGTGCACCAGGTGAAGTGTTTCCAGTAGAGATAGGGAAGTGTTATTACTATTGTACAAGGCACCGCTGACATCTCATCTGGAATACTGTGTACAGTTCTGGTCTCCCCTATTTAAGAAAGATAAATTCAAATTGGAACAGATGCAGAGAAGGGCTACTTGAATGAACAGAGGAACATCATGGAGAACATATATTGTGAGAGGAGAATTAAGGAACTTGGCTTGTTTAACACAACAAAGGCTGAGGGCAGATATGATTGCTCTCTGGAAGCAGGACCGGCCATAGACCAAACGGCACCCCAAGCGAGGAGCGTCTTCAGTGCCCCCCCCCCCACTTCCATTTGTTAAACTTTTGAATACCTTATTTTTTATTGCATTTGTAGTCCATTTCATGACTTGGCACAATTTCCATGCATGATTTATTCCTGTTATATAAGATAAATTTGCAAGTTAGGATCTGTATTTATTCATGCCAATATAAGCAAATAAAAAATTAATTTCCTCTAAGCTTATAGAAACTTTTTTTAATTTTAAGAATAACTGAAATGTACGAACATCAAGAAATTGAACTGTGCACCAACATTAGGTGGACCAGTATTAAATAGTGTTACTGTAGGTGACAGCCTTAGAATGTTAACCCTAGTCTTTTAGTTCAAAAGCTTAACCCCAGTCCTTTAGCTTTTCTCACCTTTGCCCTCGTGAAGTGAAGCACAGCGTCAGAGAGATCCAAAGACTGGCAAGTGAAGAGTGCTTCCCATGTGGCAAAATGTGACTGATGTCCAAATCGACGTAGAGGTCTTTATTATTGACATCCGAACATTCCCCAGGTGTCAGCATCTGGTGAAGGTCCATATGTACAATTGTTCAAGAGTGTTTTCCTGTCTGTGGCAGCTTACTAAGGTCATATAAAATCTTTCAGGCTTTTTGTGGTGCTTCATTTTCCCAAGTCTTTCTTCAGTGGACACTCGGGCAGTGTCAACAAGCGAGCAAAAAAACTCCTTCTTGAATTTTTCTTTTGGGCTACCCATCACCTCATCTCTGCCCATGTAACCAAACTGTCTCTTCTTCCGATGAATAAACGTTTCCTTGAAGACAGGCTCAACTCAACTTTCCACCATTTCTTTGGCAGCAGCGATGGCATCTTCAAATCCATTTTCTCTTTAGGCCACAACAAAATCAAGGCAGCTTCTCGTCAAAGTAGTAGTGGTCATGATGTCCATCGACTGAGTTTGTAATGCCTTGCTTACAAGGTTTACTTGGAACAGGATATCATGCCAAACCACAATTGAGACCAGAAATTTGAAGTCAGTGATCTGGTTTGCCAGGCTTTGTACCTTGTGTTGGATTCCAGCCTTGGCTGTACTTGACTGCACTAGTTCCATCAAGGCATCATAAACCATAGTCACTTGGAACCTCACTGGCCCTACGCTGTCAATGCAGCTCTCCCAGCGAGCATTACTTAGTGGCTTCACAGTCAGATTTGTAACATTGTCTGTGAGGATCTTCCACCTGATAGTTGATGCTGAAAACAGGATGTATATCCTTTGCAGTACTCCGAAGAGAGATACTGAATCTAAAGAAGATGACGCTGCATCTGGCACAACCAGGTTGAGGGAATGGCAGCCACAAGGCATGAAGAAAGCTCTTGGATTCAGTGCAAGGGCCCTTGCCTGGGTGCCACTGTTTCTTCCCTTCATGTTCGTGCCGTTGTAGCCTTGGAGGTTAGTGAAAAATGAATCCACATACGGAATACCTGAAACATTTTACTTCAAACATTCTATTTTCCCTTTTGTCACAAACAACAAAAACTGCACCCCAAGCCCAGAGCCTCCCAAGCTGGCACCCCAGGTGGTCGCCTGCCCCTAAACCTGGCAACAGACAGATAAACATCAGGGGGAGAGGAGTTATTTATGTTAAGGGCCAATGCTGGCACAAGAACAAATGGATGTAAACTAGTAATCAATAAATGTAGGCTTAAAATTAGATGAAGGCTCTAACCATCAGAGGAGTGAAGTTCTGGAACAGGCTTCTAAGGGAAATGGGGGGGGGGGCGGGGGGGAACCATCCTAACTTGTCTCCATACTGAACTTGATAAGTTTATGGAGGGGATGGTATGATGAGTGCCTAAAATGACACATGGCCCATTCACTACTGCTATTAGCACGTATCTCCGATGGCCAGAGATGGAATACTAGAAGAGGAGGGCTCTGAGTTACTGCAGAGAATTCTTTCCTGGGTGTTTGGCTGATGGGTGTCTCTGGCATGCTCAGGGTCTATCTGATTGTCATATTTGGGGTTGGGAAGGTCACATGGGCAAAGATACTTGAGGGGGGAGTAGGGTTGCTTTCCTCTGCACCTTGGGATATGAGTAACTTGCTCATATGAACTAGAGTAAATGGTGGAGTCTTTGTAACTTAGTCTTTCAAATCAAGATTTGAGGACTTCAGTAACTCAGCCAGATGTTATGGGCAAATTACAGGAGTGTGTGAGGCTTTGTGGCCTGTGATGTGCAGAAGATCAGACTAGATGATCAGGATGGTCCCTTCTGGCCTAAAAGTCTGAGTCTATAAGTCTACATTACAGGATTACAGTGGCATAGCTACTGCGTTGTGTAGCTAAGCTGCTGGAGTGTAGGCATGGCCTTAGCCTGTATGGAATTTGAAGTTAAAGACACACAGGGTTCCACAAAGATGCCATGGCATTCAGGAAAGGAGTCCCCTACTCCAGAGTCTGAGTTCTGAAGTGACCACCTCACATGATTTTATATTCAACTGCAGCCAGCCTTCTGGAATGTTCTCCTTCCCAAGCACCTATCTCTGTCTTGGCAATGGAGTTATGTCAAATTACTTACGGTTTTAATTTAAGGTCCTTATGTAGCACCAATTACCATAGCATCTGAGGTCTTCACAATCATTAACCTATTTATCCTCAGAACCCCTTTGAAGTAGGGAAAGTACTATTATCCCTATTGTACAGATACTCTCCATGTCTCCGTTCCCCAAGTGACTTAACTATGTTCATGCAGGAAGTCTGTGCAGAACAGTGTCTTGACCCCACGTCTCCTGAGTCCCAGGTTAGCACTCTAACCATTGGACCATGCTCTAAATTCTTCCCAGGCAGTAGAAAGAAGGGGGGAGCTCCTGCCCAGTCTTGTGCATGCCATTCACAGGAGTTCTTCAGCTGAGATCCAAAGACCTCATTCTCTCAAACTGAGACAACTAAGAATTTGGCCTTCTTTTCTTTCCTGGGCTAGGCTTAAATTCAACCCAGCATAAGGGTCTTCTCCTTGTACTCCAAGGGTGATGAGGTTACCCGTTATGCAGGGAGTAATGGGTGATTTAAGGTGATGAGCACCATTTAATTTTTCCCCAAAATTGCTAAAATCTTCTTGTCTAGAAAAACAAGAAATGGTAGGGGCCAAATCTTAATGATTGTCATTCAATGCCAATTCGGAGATGTGACCTCCACTATTTCAGTCACTTAGGGTTCTTCTCACCTTCCCTAAGAAGACACAATGATTAAAGACAAAATAAACACAACTATTAACTGAGACTTATTAAAGAAAGAGAGAGAGAGAGAAAACTAAATAAAACAGAACACAAACAATAAACAATGTTACTTCAGCTAGAATCTGTTTTGTACATCTCTTTAGTGGAGAGCTTTCAGGAGACAGTACACCTTAAGAGCGGTTCTGTCTCTGTTGGAGAGATTCTTTCCCAGGTAAACTAAAACCAAAGTGTATCATCCCCAAATCCACAGTGAATCCTGTCTTAGTGTATCATATATTACCAGAACACTGTATAGATGGACAAAGGAATTGTTTGGTTTATTGTAGATAACATACAGTTTATAAATGGACAGAGGTAAGTGATCTTAACTAAGTCCTATGAAACCAGAGAGAATATTTTACTGAGTTACCTAAAAGAAGCCAGTCACACTGAGACGGGCAAATTAATAAATCTGAGGAATCTACTATCCAAATTAAATGGCACCATTTGTCTCTAAAGTATTGCTCTCTTTGCATTTATCAATACAATTTTATTTGTCATTGTGTTGCCCATTCACCTCACTTGTTTAAATCTCTCTGAAGTACCTCACTAGTCCTGACTAACCTAGATACTTTTCAGAGTAACAGCCGTGTTAGTCTGTATTCGTAAAAAGTCTGTATTCGTAAAAAGACATTATATACTATATTATATACATTATATAATGTCTTCTGCAGTTTCCACGATATGCTATGCATCCGATGAAGTGAGCTGTAGCTCACGAAAGCTCATGCTCAAATAAACTGGTTAGTCTCTAAGGTGCCACAAGTACTCCTTTTCTTTTTTCTTTTTACTAGATACTTTTGTGTCATCTGCAAATTTTGCTACGTCAGTACTCACTCCCTGTCCCACCCCTCTTTTTTTCCAGATCATTAAAGTATATATGAAACAACACAAGACCTACTATGGAACCTTGTGGGGCCTTGCTGTATAACTTTTGCCATGATGAAATTTGACCATTTAATACTACTCGTCGCTCTCTGTCTTTGCCAGTTTTTGATCCATTGACAATACTTTGCCTCTCATCCATAACTACTTAGCTTCAGTCGCCTCTTGTGAGGGACTTTGTCCAGGGCCTTTTGAAAGTCTAAAGTCTATTTCAGAAGCAGGAAAGGGAAGCCAAAATGGGAAGCTACAAACTTTCCTTGCTAGAGTCAATCAATAACCTACAATAAGATTGGAGTCTGTAACTTTTTGCCATGGCCCTGTATCGGAGGCCGTATTGAACGGCGCCTCTTCGTAGCAGCGTATAGAAGCATTTCGCCTTCTCTTAAAGCTTGCAGGTTGCTAGGAGGCAGATGTACATGACTATGCCCCTTAAAGGAGTGCTGAGCATATACTCAGCTGGGCAGCTGAGCAGCTCTGTTTGTAGACTTCTTCCCAGCTCCTTTGGGGGGCTAGAGCTTCAGAGGAGAAAAACTTGGAAGAACACAGGAATACCAGTTGTAGCTTGCTCCTGCTTCTTGTCCCAATTCAGTCGTGGCCAGACATCTCCCATTCAGGTCCAAAGCTCATTTAGGCACTGAGAAATCACAGAAATATTTTTGGAGAACGTGATAGAACGGTGTGTCATTGGCATACTGGTGACAGGGCAACCCATTGGTGCCAACGGTCTGCAGGCTACAATTTGCATGGTCAGCAGATATGTAGCCGTGGAGTAATATTTTTCTAACCCGAAAGGATTCAGTGATTATTCCCATGCAGAAGGATCAGAGGACCTGCATATGGCCGTGTGTTAAAGGTCACAGTCCTTACGCTCTGTCCCCCAGTGATCATTATAGGATTCATGGTGTACAAGCAATCAATGTGTGCTTTCCCCTTATCCTCCCTAGAAGGAAAACAGAGGCTACCCAGGAGAGAGCTGCTACCTTAGACTCTGCTGTTGCCATCGTTCCGGAAAAGGACAGTATTTCTGCTTCAACCATACCCAGGAGAGTCTCCTTCTAGTAAATGCCACCACCTATTACTTCAGATAGAAAATGCATTTGAATGGCATTTCTCAAAGACCTTTCTTTATATCTACATGGCATTGCATCATGTAAAGTCAAGCTCAGTTCTGTTACACTAATGTAAATCTAGAGTAACTTAACTGAAACCAGATTTACACTTGTGTAGTAGGAAGCAGAATTTTGCACCCTGTTCATTACTGATAAATTGTCAAACCTGCTGAAATAGATTGTATTGCAACGTAATACATGCTGAATGCATAATTGATTATATATTGTATTAGAATCCAACTTTTGACCCATATTGTGTTTTTATTTTATGTCCTACATAGACTTTAGTGGGAAAAAAAGAAAATGAAACTGATCCAGACAATAATTAAATTGTTCCCGTCTAAAGTCCCATAGGATTTAAATAGGAATAATCTCTTAAAACACACAATACGTTTGTTAAATACTAGAGATTGGCAAACACTTTTGATTAATACAAGAGTTGTAACCAAATCCAAAATTCTTCTAAATTTAAAACATGTAATGCTTTTTGTTCTTAGGCTTCTCCCACCAGCATGCCCAGGTGACAGTCAACACTGGAATTGCAAAACTAAGAAGAAACCCCATTTCCTATTATATATGTGACTTCAACACAGACAAGTGGCCTATTTTATTTGTAGTCTCCTGCCTTTAGGAAAACAAATGAACAAACTATCCTGTGTCTAATACTAGGTATGGCAGCTACAGTAGAAGGTAATTTCTTGTGTGCAGTGTCTGTCTGTCTCTGTCTGTCAGTCAATCTCCATCTTGATTCCCAGTATTCTCCCTTTGGACCAAAAAAAAGTCAGTCCCATCAATTTCCTAAATGCAGTACTTCTGGTATCTACATGGTACATCAGCACCTTTCATTCCTTGTCCTCCCCTCCCATATTTCTAGTTTAGCAAAAGGAATGGAATAGTTCATTTTAGCAGCTGACATATCAAAAGCGGCCAGGAAGAGACAGGCAAAAGTTGGCAGTGACTTGGAAAAATGAAGCAAAACCTCAGGGAGTCTCTTGGCTGATTAGCTGCTTTCTAACATCTTCCCCTACCAAATTGTCTACAGCTGCTGAGCTGGAACATTCCTCCTGGGAACAAAGGACTTTTTCCAAGGTAAACTCAGTAGTAGCAGCAGCATGATTATATATGTGCTTAAATGCTGGGGATTAATCCTTTTTGCTGTTTTAAAGGCATGTCCCTAAACAGAAGTAAAGGAATCCCAGTAGCTACACCCTTCCCCTACACCTGAATTGGTCACTAGCAGAAGACCTCAATAATTAACTATTGGAAACATCCATTAAAATATATTTATCGGTGTGTGCCAAAAAGTAATTGATGCAAACTTTACAGGTCATCTGTGAAGATGTATGCCAGATGTAACAACTGGAAATCCTGCTGGTGAGCAATTGATGTTGCTTTATTATGTTTCCAATATTAATTGCTTAAATAGGCTGTAAGGTATTTATCATTAATAAAAAAAACCCAACCCTCTCCACAGTAAAAGGCACCGTTTTCTAAGGTGGTTTAACACAAAAATAAGGGGGTTACATTCTTTTAAAAAATATGTTAAGAAGAATTTTTCTGTCGGCAAATATTCGTTTCTGTAGTTTAGCTGGTGTGGTTTAGAGATCTTTGAGCCAAAGTTATGATTCCCACTGACAGCATATCCCTCTTTCCCCAGCCCACAAAGCATACTCCCAAATTGTGCTGTAAACTTGTTAAGGCCCATGGCCAAGATTTTGGGTGCCTCAATTTCTAGCACACCTCTAAAGGGGCCTGATTTTCAAAGGGTGACTGCTCAGCACTTTCTGAAAAACAGGTCCCTTTAAGGTGTCTCAAGTTGGGTCCTAAGAAACTGACGTTCCCCCAAACTTGCTGGTCCCTTTTTCAGAAAATCTTATTTGTAGAACTGAAGGTTGTTCTCTCATTAGGCACTAATATGGCTGTTTAATACCATAGACATAGCAGAATACATAGGTAAATATGCAACTCACTTACATATGGCTAGATAAACTGCCATTTTCTGAAAGCACAATGGTGCCCTTTGCTGAATTGTATAGAGGACAATCCTTTCCTCCCTTATTTAAATAATAAATGGAATAAAAAGAAACCCCTAAACAAACACCTCCATGTTAAATAAGTCTGTATACAATACAGAAGCTAAGTATGAAGTGTTCCTATTAGGGCTTATTTAACTAAGACTACTCCTTTCCTCTGTCTTTTTATGCAGAAACTACTAATTCTGCTATTTTAACATGAGAAGAGACATTTCCGTGAATTCTCCCTCAATTCAAGGACTCGTCCTCTGCTACAGAGCGTGGTCTTAGTAAATAGCCTCTGGAAAGAACAAGATCACATGGTGCAGACTGGGGAAGGGAATTAATCAATGAAATGAGCAAAGACATCTACTGGTAACTATCTGAGAATAAAAGAAAAGGGTTTGGGTATAGAATGCTCTCTCTGCCAGTGAAGGTGGCTTTAAATTCCTCAAGCCAAATGCCACATACACTTTCAAAAAGATACTGACTTTCCCACAATCCTGATCCAATCTTGCAGTTATGTTGGCTGAAGGAAGGTCAGTTTGAAACAATATTCACTGACAAATGGAATGGATTAGGTATTGTGTATTACCTCTGCTGGGAGAAGTAGTTATTTGAAGAGATGGCTTGGATGCAATAAAAACCTCACACCCTGACCTTTCATCCAGAGTTTCAAAATGAACTTATTTTAGGGTTGGCAAAAGTTCATTTAATTTATTTGCCCATTAGTTTTCACTTTTCTACCCCATTTGCAGCTAGCCTGGATGTGAAGTGACAAAATAGTGTAAGAGAGGTTGTTACTGGTACAGCTATGGAGGGAGGTGAGATCTCTTGAGCACCTGATTTTGGGAGGTAGACAGCCTGGTTTGCAGCCCTAAAAGCTTCAGATGATTTGAATAAGCTTGGAATACCAACAGTGGAGTTTACTTGGAGGTGTGGGTGGCTTTGCCTAGTTTGTTTTGAGTCTTCCATATATTTTTCATCTACTGCACTGGCTTCTCAATTTCTTATTTGTATCACCTTTAATTTTAGATGATATTTGGCAGCCTGAAACCAAGTACAATACTCAGTTTAAAAAAAAAAAAGTGGTGGTGAGGGAACTGGGGGCAGTGGGGTGGTGATTATAAATCTCACCTGCCATCCCATTGTAAAGAGTAATCATTCTAAGTATTGTTGCTATTCGTTCCCATTTTATTCTTAGGTTTAATTCTAAAACTGGAGAAAGCCTATCACATTAAAGGCCAAGTTAACTGAATGAATTAATAATACAGAGAAGAAGGACGCTCCAGTGGTTAGGGTGCTATCCAGTGACTTGAGAGACGCAGGATCAGTTCCCAGCTTTGCTACAGACTTCCTATGTGACCTTGGGCCAGTCACTTAAGCTATGCTACCACTTATGTCGCTCAGGGGTGTGAATAAGTGACACTGACCTAAGCGCCAGTATGGACAGTGCTATGTCGGCGGGAGAGCTTCTCCCACTGACATAGCTGTTGCAGCTCATCGGAGGTGGATTAATTAAGTTGATGGGAGAACTGCCTCTCATCTGCTTAGATCAGCGACGCCAGAGAGCTTACAGCGGTGCAGCTGCAGCGGTAAAATCTCTAGTGTAGCCATAGTCTTAGACTCCCTGGCCCAGATCCTTCAAGGTACTTAGGTGTCCACTTAGCATTGCAATGCCTAACCCCAAAGTGCCTTGCTGCCCAGGGGAATTTTGAGCACTGAGTTAAGTGCCCAGGCTTCCAGTTCAATGTGTTAGGAGACCAAGGGATTTGCAGAAGCAGACCGGTGGAGCAGGGATGTGTCTAAACTAGCCAGAAGTGAAATGCTGAGGGGTGGGCAGAGGCGAAGGATTTAGGCACCTAAGTGTATGTCTACATTGCAACTAGGCGCCCGTGGCTGGCCTGTGCCAGCTGCCTCGCGCTCACAGGGCTCAGGCTGTGGGGCTGTTTAACTTCAGTGTAGACATTTGGGCTTGGGCTGCAGCCTGGACTCTGGGACCCTCCCACCTTGCAGGGTCCTAGAACCCAGGTTCCACCCTGAGCCTGAATGTCTACACTGCAGTTAGACAGCCTCTTAGCCTGGCTCTGAGCCAGCTGTGGGTTTTTAATTGCATTATAGACATCCCCTCAGTGGCTGACCTGGTGTGCTTGGCTGACGGGCCAGAGATAAGCGCCTCTTTCGGTTTGGGATTCTCAGCTGTGAACCTTCTCTAGAGAGAGGCACCTAACCAGGTCAGCTGCTTAGGTAGCCCATGTCCTACAGCTGAAACTATCTTTGTCTCTTGCTCATGCTTGCCATCTCTCTTATGCTTGCCCTCTGTTTGCATGTGCCCCCCACTCCTGCTGTCTTTTGTGTGGGTGCTCTGTTGCCTCTCCATCTGTCGCTGGGGGCTGGAAGGTAACAGGAGTTAGGCATGCTCTGAGCAAGCCTCTGGGATTGGGCCTCTCAGGTGAGAGGATTTTCTCCCATGCCTAGTTTGAGACTCCTGCTTTGGGGCCTTAAGGGCTTCAGCTTGAGCTAGGGCTTTGGAACAACTTGTTAGCTGTGGGGTGGTGTCCGTACTTAGCTGGCTTGACAAATGCCAGCTGGCAGAGAACTTAGGCATGCAGGGGATTTAAATATTATGGGGACTTAAGTGGCAACTGAGTGATGACTTTGTTAGTGGCATCTGACTGGTAGACTTAGATCCTGGAGGCAAATAGGCACCAAATACTTTTAAGAATCTTTCTGGGCCTCTGTTCCCCATCTGTTAATAGTAGTTCCCTACCTCGCTGGGTGTTAGGATAAGTTCATTAGAGATTGTGAGCGATTCAAATGTTGTGGGGAAGGGGGCCATATAAGTACCTGAGATAGAACTGAATACATAGCTGCAAGCTTTGTACCAGTTTTTTAAAAAAAATTTACAATATTCCATGTAATAGTTTCATTCAGTGGAAGGTATTTCCTCAGAAGTATTTATAGAAAGACTGTCTTAATGATATTAAGTGCAGAACAGAAACCAAATCTCCAGCATGTATAAACTACCAATGCAGGTTATTTTTTAGCAGTGTAGGAAGTGCTGTACTTGTAAGGATAGTGCTAACTACAGTAGACACTTTACATTTTACTCCCCAGCAACAGAACCCTATCAGGTTACTGAGCTGAACCGGAATGACAAGTCACAGTGCTAATCCCCATGTTACTATTGCAAGGGATGGCATGGATTTGGTGTGGTGGTGGTGGTCCAGTAGTGACTGCCAATGGCAACATATTTCAGGCAATGTTAATGTTTCCGTTCAGCAATCTTTTTTTTCTCTCTCCAGGTGAGTTATAATGTGGTCAGTAAAAACATGAAATATCTCCTGCATTGGTGTTGACTCTCTGGTTTTTCATAGTTTGATGGGTTGGCTTACTCTGAGTGAAACATTTCTGGCTTTCCTGTATTGCTTGCTTTTCTTTCAGTGGGAGTTACATATTTCTACTCCTAGAATGTCTCATGCTCTTTTTCTAAAAATCTTATCCATTAGTAGGAAAACTCTATTTTCTTTTAGATCTTTTTAGTTGTGTCCTGGTCTTACAAATATTTAGGGTTGTATTTTCACAGGATCGACAACCCTGCCTCTCCATTCATAGACACAATATTGAGTATACCAAAAAACTGAGTTTCAGCCTGATAGTTAGATATCTTCCTAGCCAATTTATACATGGAAATGATGGGTCAATTAGTTGTAGACGCAAAGGCTGAGGTGTGTTTTGTTTTTTTTTTGGCAAGTTTTGGCTCTAGTTTTCTTTAGATGCTTGCACTGAAAAGATACTTTGTTACTCTTTTGATATATAATAAAGCTGCTGCATCACTAAATAAAAGTAAAGCTGTTTGGGAAATGATTACTCCCCCACCCTCCTTCTGTGAAAATTTTCAACAAAAATAAGAAATGTTTCATCTTCAAAGTTTCCTGAGGTGGAGAAAAAAACATCTGACAATTTTCAGTGAAAACAAACTTTTTCATGGAAACTTCCATTTAATTCAGAAAGCATTGTTCATTTTTGGGTCGTGGTGGGGAAACAGGTCAATGAAAAATGTTGACTAAGGGCTTGTCTACATTACCCGCTGGATCAATGGGTAGCGATCGATCCAGCTGGGGTCGATTTATCGTATCTAGTCTAGACGTGATAAATCGACAACCGAGCTCTCTCCTGTTGACGCTGGTACTCCACTGGAGTGAGAGGCGCAGGCGGAGTCGATGGGGGAGCGTCAGCAGTCAACTTACCACAGTGAAGACATTGTGGTAAGTAGATCTAAGTACGTTGACTTCAGCTACGTAGACCAGGTCTAACTCTAGTGAACAGTGACTTGGCTCCTCACCACCTCCCACTAATCCAGTATACAGTGCATCTTCCAGGAGGCATGCAGTATTTCAGATATCATTCAGGCAACAGGATTGTGAGAAATCATTTATTGTGGGGTAGCAACACTACCAGTTCATTGTCACGTCACTGGGGGTGATAAGTAGACCTGCAAACTTCCAAGTTAAAAACAAAAATGTTAAAAGGAAGGTGTGTATCTACTTGGCCTTCAGTTCCACATGTGCAGCTCCTAATTGACCTCAGTAGAATCAGTATGCACATATCCAAGGGCAGAATGAGTTGGGAAGGTATGTGTGTTATGTAAAGTGGGTGGACCTTAGTCACGTATTGTTTTTTCATTAGTCTCAGCAGTAATAGTGTACACTAATAAGTACATATAGCTGTTTTTGTTACAAATATACAATATAAAGTATATCCCAATATGCTACTGCAAATTTTGCTTTTATTCCATGGTACTGTAAATAATTAAAGTGCTTCATAATGAAGGACTGATCATACTGTTAGACCATGTCTCATAAAGCAATTCTAAATATTGACCATTTAATAACACAATGAAGTGAAAAACTAAATGTTATCCCCAATCTTTAGTAGTTTAAAATAAATTAGATAATACTTCAAAAGACACTAAAGTACAAAAGCAAATTCACATTGGGATAGACCAGTGTGCATAGACTAATAGCAGATCATGTGGTTGATCTGGATGGTAGGACTGGTTTGACTAATCCGTTTAATAAAAGATGCTACTATAATGAAGGTTCTGTGTATGTGGCTGTTCTAGGGGTTTAGAATGGATGTTTTTAGTTAGCTGCCACAGAAATCTGCCTTTTTATTCTTTCTGGAAATGTGGTTCTCATCTTGTCTTCTGTGTTGGTCCCTGCTTGTGCACCTGAATAGAACTCTCCCTTTCTGTCTGTTTGCCTCTGCCTTCCGTTGAGTAGGCCGGGAGTTGTCTGAGTGGGATGCTGCAGACTGGTGGCACCTACATGACCCTCAAGGCACAAAACTAGAACATACTCCTGGCAGCCTTTCTGGACCCTTACCCCAGAATACACCTGTCTATCTTAGGTACTCACAAGCCTCTGCTACCATTGTATCTGAGCAACTCAGATCCCTTCATACATTTATCCTCACAACATGACTGTGAGGTAGGGAAGTATTGTCCACATTTTATAGATAAGCAACCAAGGCACAGAGCAATTGTGATTTGCATAAGGTCATTAAGGTTTTTTGTAGTAGATCAGGGAATTGAACCTGAGTCTTCCATAGCCGTGGCTACAGCTCTAACCATCACACCATCCTTGCCTGCCAGACCTCTTCCCATAAACTCATCCTGAATGTCTCATCCCTTTCCTCTCACTCCTCTCCCTATACCCACTATCTGCTCACAGCAGCCAGAATGAGAGAGGCAGAGTTCCCACTCTGCTTTTCAGCAGTCAGGAGAAAATGAAATGACATGTTGACCCTAAATTCTGCAGCAAAGCCGCCTGAGTTTTGCAGCAGGCAACACACTAATATTTGGATCCCCAGACCCAGATGGAAATCAAGTGACATCTCAAGCCTGGCTGTAAGAGCAGCTCTGTTTAGAGTACTTCTGGCACCTTAGAGACTAACCAATTTATTTGAGCCTCAGCTTTCGTGAGCTACAGCTCACTTCATCGGATGCATATGATATAGCTCACGAAAGCTGAGGCTCAAATAAATTTGTTAGTCTCTAAGGTGCCACAAGTCCTCCTTTTCTTTCTGCGAATACAGACTAACACGGCTGCTCCGCTGAAATCTGTTTAGAGTGTCTCCTGTCCTGCCACTGAAACAGAAGCAGCAGTGAATCCTTGTGGAGGACCCTCGGAGAAGGTGGGAGTGGCTTGCTGTCTGTGCTTGTGGTGGATGCACGTGATTGATTATATGTATGGGAAGGGGCAGCTAAATGCCTGCCGAAGACAGGCTGATGGCTTTGGCTGAGGGATAAGTGAACTGTTGACCAATATATGCTGGCTAGCATATATATTTATAATTATCCATACCATATAAATATTAGCGTGTATCAGGAAGACTCCGTGTAGCTCAAAAGGCTTCTCCCTCACAAACAGAAGTTGCTCCAGTGAAAAATATTAGCTTGTCTCTGTAATATCCTGGGACCAACATGGCTGCAACAACACTGCATTCACAACTATTATAGCCGTTATGTAGCTTAAATTGGCCTATACCTTTACTATAATCCTGTTCACTTATAGTAAGTATCCCGTAATACCTTGCATTAGTTGAAGTAAGCTTTTGCTTAACTAAATGGGAAAGCTGTGAGGATCAGGACATATGAGTATTTGACCATAGTAACAGGAAAGGCATTATTGTCACAGGCCTGCACAGGAATGCCCCAAAGGAGGAGGAGGATAAGACCTATGATTGTCCTACCGTAATACATACCCAGGAGGTGCCTTCATGCACTTTTTGGTACCTGGAACCCATGTGTTCAGAACAAGGGAATAAGGGGTACACCATGATACCATTACAAACAAGGTAGAAAGTTGAATGGTTTAAATCTAGTTTCAGATGCTGTACACGGTACCTTTTACTGGTAAAAAGATGGCTTTGGAGTTTACTGCGGGGAGCACACCTTCTGTGTAAGATGAATGTAACAATGTTGCACAAGATGGCTTCCTAGGGACTGGTACCATATTGAACCTTTTCCCTGTTCTGTATTCTTATTGGCTTAATAATACTGACTGACATTGGTTATTTGGTCTCTTAAATACGTTTATATAATCAATTGCTTGACTACACTTCGGTTCGTTATAAAAATGTATCAACAGAATTAATGAGTGGAATGGGGTAAAAGAGAAATGCTGGATGTGATTTCTGCTCTTACACCTTATTTCCCTCTGGTGTAAGTCCATAGAATTCAAACTGCATTGAGCTAATGTAAAATGCACGTAAGTGAGCACAGAGTCAGGCCTTGAATGTTGTGTGAGGGAGAGAACGGATGAATGAGTGAGACATAGGGAAGCAAAGTGGGCAGGAGTTGTGAATGAGGGATAGACTGGAGGGAGAAACAAGGAACAGTTAGAGATCAAAGGGAGAATGCACAAGTACACTTTAAAAAAAATCCAGGGGAAGGTAGGAGCTAGAGAACAGCTAATAAGGAATGGCTGCCAGCTGGGGAGATTAAACAATAAATGAAAATTAATTGAAAGCCTCTAGGCCTGCAGAAACAGGGGAGAGTAGCACAGAAAAGAGACAAGGATAAGTGCACACAAACATGCAGGTGTATGTAGATTTATTTGTAAGCATGTGTATGTATAATTTGTGCAGTTTATAAGTAATGCAAATACAAAATACACCATTTTCTCTTGAGGGAGACTCAAAAGTATTGCCCAGTGTGGCCCTGACCAGAGCATTCTGGGCACTGGCCATCATGTATGACAATGAATAATTACAGGTGAGGCTGGTAGCACCACTTAAGATTCCCTGATGCTTCCTATTATTAGACCCTGTTTTCAGTTGCTTATACCTTTTTGTCAAACTTTAATTGGGCTGAAATTTTCCATGCTGCATGTCTACCTCAGCCTGAAGTGTTGTGGAAATTTTCAGCAAAAATTTTTTATCCAATTTCAAGAACAAGGTTAGGAAAAAATATTTTTTTGTCCCTGTTACAAAATTTAGACGGCCTTTTCTTTGAGAAGCTCTTGCACCCCTATGCAGGGTCTTGAAATTTAGTAGGGGTGTGTCTGACCTTTTTGGAGAGGATGTGCCTTTTGCTACCCCCATGCAAATTCAGCCAAATATGGCTAAGTTATAAGCCTTTGAAAAATCACAGGATAAGTTCAATAAAGACTTACTAGAGCTTTTCAGCTAAATTCCCTGAAGATTCTATCCACACTGAGCCCTGGTATACACTGGGGGAGCATCGATCTAAGTTGTGAATAACGTAGCTGAAGTTGACGTACTTAGATTGACTTACCGTGGTGTCTTCACCATGGTGAATTGACTGCGTCTAGACTAGACACGATAAATTGATTGCCTCTGGTTTGATCGCTGCCCGCCAATCCAGCAGGTAGTGAAGACATGCCCTGAGCATGCTCCAGCCCAGGGATGATCAGGTCTTTCCTTGCAATTGCAGCTCTGGATCGCAGTGTGTAAGGCCAGGCACTGGAAATGAGAGCAGAGGGTCTGTCTCTCCTGTTCTCTCAGTGACTCCCTTGCTGGCCAAGGATGGGTGGATGAGGAATATACCTGATTCAGATGCAGTGGGTACAAGAGTCAGACCTTGGAGGTGGGGGCATGGGGAGTACACTAGGATCGGGAGTCTGGGAATGGAGTATGGCATTGGAGAATAGACAGAGACTGGGATTGGCTGGATGAGGAAGTGTGGTAGTGGGTAAACTGGGGATGACTGGGCAAGGAGATAGGGACTAGGAGCTGGGGGAGCCTGTGACTCTGGTATGGAGCCTGAAGGAGTGAGACTAAGATTTTCTGGGCAAGGAGACTGGGATGAGAAGCCTAAACATGAGGACTATGTCGGTAAGGGGAATGGAACAGAGTTGAAAAGCCAGGGGTTGGAAAGAGACACAACTGGGACATAGAGAGGTTGGAGGGAATGGGAAAGGAAGAGGATAAGCTTGGAGGGGATGGATTTAAAAAAAATTTTTTTTTTAAACCTAGGACACTATACACACACAATTACATCAAAACCATTATTAAGGTTGCAAAGTGAAGCACTCAAAAGCTAGAAAATTCCGAAATTAAGGTTGATTGTGCAAACTAATTTTGGCCTCCGTCTGTATTTGCGTTCTGATGCAGTCTTGAATTACATGACTGCATACTATTTTTCCCACAAGTCTCTTTCCTCATTCAATGTTACACAGTCCCTATGTGATGCTAGTCAATTCACTTAAACCTTCCTTTTCACTGGTGGTCACTACTTGTGTGTTTCTCATTTTCTGGGTGCCTGATTTGAGACCTGAGTCTGATTTGCAGAAGTGCAGCTGCAGGTGGAACTGTGCTTTGAACTTATAAAGCTCTATAAAATGGTAAGTATGCTAAAATTTCTGTTCCTAAGTGTTTCAAATTGGGCGCCTAAAATTAGTAGATACTTTTGACTTTACTAACCCCATTTTACAAATGGGGAACTGAGGCACGGAGAAATTAATCACTCCTCGTCTCACAGGGATGCTTTGAAAATAATGTCATGAATGTATGTGAAGTATTCAAATGCTATTAATGAGCGCTATAAAAAAATGAGGAAATTAATAATTCTGTATTCAGAGCATGGTTTGAATGGTGTACAGTGAAGAAGGCCTTGTCCATATCATACATTGAAGAGACCGGAGTAACAGGGAGTGCAGGACTAATCCAAAGTGCGAATAAAACGTTTTGCCTGTACCTCCCTTGGACAAAGAATGTTGTTGCTGGAAGAGAACCTATTTCTATAATAATAATAATTAATAATAAATAATAAAAAACCTCTGACTGCACACCCCAAGTTGTCATCTACCACCCCACATGGGATATCGTCAAACTACAGCAACCCATACTCAATGGGTACCCAATCCTGAAAGAAATCTTTCCTTAACTCCCCTCTTCTGGTCTGCGAACAACTCCCCAGCCTCTCTCAGATCATCATCAGAAGCAAGCTTCCTGCAGTCAGCACATCAACTTAAAGGAGCATCAGACACTGCCAGAACAGATGCAAAATCAGCAGCCACATCTCCATTTGCTACAATGATCTACCCTTCCCCCCACCCCCGCCCCGCCCAACACACCTTTCAAGATCCATGGGTTCTACATATACCTATCACAACGTGTGAGTTACCTCATCCAGTCCACTAAATGCCCCAAACCAGAAAATCACTGTGCTCTCAAATAAACTCACATAAGGTTTCAGAGTAACAGCCGTGTTAGTCTGTATTCGTAAAAAGAAAAAAGAAAAGGAGTACTTGTGGCACCTTAGAGACTAACCAGTTTATCTGAGCATGAGCTTTCATGAGCTACAGCTCACTTCATCGGATCCGATGCATCCGATGAAGTGAGCTGTAGCTCACGAAAGCTCATGCTCAAATAAACTGGTTAGTCTCTAAGGTGCCACAAGTACTCCTTTTCTTTTTTCTTTTCACATAAGGTGTTTTCTTTATCATTTTCCTGTCACCTGTGGGTGAACACTTTTCACAAAGCGATCACTCTACATCTGACCTCATCCTCAAAGGAAACCTGCACAGCACTTTCAAACAATGAGCCTGGGAGCTTCAATTCATAATTTTGCCAGGCACTAAAAATCATGCACAGGGACCCTGGATTTATGGCTTATTACAACAATCTGTAACACACTAATAAACCCCCCCCCCATCTGCTTCACCCTCCTCTCCATTCCTTTCCTCTATATGACTGGAGGGGTGTTAATGGACCACTTCACTTTGAATGGTCCCTTGAAATAGGTGTTAACTACTTATGCTAAATAATCTGTTCTGTATTGTATTTAGCTGTGACCCTCCCGAGGGCAAGTCTACACTACAAAATTAAGTCAACATAAGTTATGGTGACATACAACCACCACAGTAATTTAATTGCTTTTGCATGTCTGCACTATGCTCCTTGTGTTGATGGTGCACAAACTCACCAGGACCACTTGCACTGATTTAACTGTCAGTATGGGGTATTATGGGACTGCTTCTGAAAGGCATCAACAGTCAATATAAGTAATGCAGTGTCTACACTGACACTGTGTTGACTTAGCTACATCAACCTGAGCCCTATTGCCTCTCATGGAGGTGGAGTTATTGAGTCAGTGTAGTGGGTGAGTTACAGTGGTGGGGGCTACGTTTTAGTGTAGACGCTTAAAGAGTTAACAAAACGAAAAGGAGTACTTGTGGCACCTTAGAGACTAACCAATTTATTTGAGCATAAGCTTTCGTGAGCTACAGCTCACTTCATCGGATGCATACTGATGAAGTGAGCTGTAGCTCATGAAAGCTCATGCTCAAATAAATTGGTTAGTCTCTAAGGTGCCACAAGTCCTCCTTTTCTTTTTGCGAATACAGACTAACACGGCTGTTACTCTGAAACCTGTCATTAAAGAGTTAGGTCAATGTAAGGAGATATATGTTGACCTAACCTTGTAGGTAGACCAGACCTGAGTAAGTTTCCCAAACCTGAAGAAGAGCTCTGTGTAGGTTCTAAAGCTTGTCTCTCTCACCAACAGAAGTTGGTCCAATAAAAGATATTATCTCACCCACATGTCTCTCTGATATCCTGGGACTGACACAGCTATAACACTGCATACATCTATCAAGGAAAGGCTAGTTCAAACAGTTAAGTCTTACACTGTGCTCTTGGAGTCAATAGTCTTTGGATTAAGCCCTAACAAAGGCAAGGTAAGAGTCCATCCTGATACACTGCAGTAGAAAGTTCAATAGTTCTTCAAGAATTCCATGTCTCCAGCTCTAATCTGTTTCATCCTAGAAACCATTAGCTTCACTGTTTGCAGAGGAAGAGCTGATCTTCAGCTGGTTACGTTGTAGCCCATTGTCAGCTTTAAAGAGGACTGGGACCTTGAATTACATCCTGTACTGAATGAGTAGCCAGTACAATGTGCAGAGTAATGGAAGGACGTGTTCGTGTCCTGCTTAGGAGAATAGCTGCTGCTATTTGGACCACTTTAGCTTCTGCAGTCAGCTCCAGGTACAGCGCATGGCAGTAATTCAGCTTCAAAGTAAAGAAGATATAGCTCGCTAATGGCTAGGTTCTCATTTATGAAGAAGTGGACAGTTCTGAATTGTGCAAGGTCTTCAAAGTGCTTTCTCTTACCACAGCATCATCTCCTACCTGGGTTATGCTTTCACCAGCTGTTATTCACTCAGGTCCTCCAGATACTGGGGTAACAAGGTGTTGGCATTATCTGCTTGGGATGAGAGAGGTAAGGGCAGCTCCATATTGTCAGCAGCATATTGTTGACACTTGAGCCTTAAGTATGATGTGGTACCCCCTACCGTTTTAACCTTATAGTTGGACGGGAGTGGGGAAGGACTCTGCAGTGTAAGGGCCTTGGTGAGCCTGAGCAGTTGCCTCTCTTGGGCATGCAAGACCTGGCCCCTGAATAGCCATTAGGCAGAACTGACTTCCGGTCATTGAGTTAGACTGGATTCAAACTGATTATCTTAAGGTAAAATCTCTCTATCCTATTACAATTCTGCTTGGCCATCTATGTTCTAAAAGTGAATGGACATCCCAAAGCAAGTTTTTTTGCTTCTCATCAGGTGTTTTATTAACATTTAGTAGTGGCAGGTTAATGATCAGAGTGTACAAGGACAGGACTGCCTTAAGGGATGCAGTAGGCATGACAGGCAGGAAGCCACAGTCAATAATATGTGTAGAAACTAAATCAGTAGAAATAATATTTGATTTAAAGTTCTTTTTTTTGGCTGAGATTTAACCTGCACATTGAGTAGGGTGAATTTGCTGTCTGGTCTACCCTCACTATGGCCAACACCCAGCATTCAAAGAAACATGAGTTACGCTCCAAAAAATGAGTAGTTTTTAAAATACTACGTTTGGGGTTCTTGTTATGTCTTCTAGTATTAGAATACTTAGTGGCCATGTTCTGAAGTGTTTCTCCACACCCAGGAGGGCAAGAATTTTTTTTAATATGAAAGCCAAGATGCTGAGGTTGAGAGAGCTAGCAATTTTGCCTCCTTCTGTGGCATGATCACACTGTAACCCCCATGTCCATCAGGCCCATGTAGAGAATTCCTTCAACGAAGCAGCATATGGGGAAACACATTCCACTACTTGCTCAGTCAAGGGATGATGTCTAAAGCCTGTCTTCATTCTTTGATATGACTCAAACAAAAATTTACTCGCTGACATCAATATTTGCCAGCTCTCTGGCATTTGCTATCAGACTGAAAAATTAATATGCTACACTTGGACTAAATTATACAGTACTCTAATTCCTGAAGAAAATGTTGATAAGAATGCTTTTGAAAAAGGCTTTTAAATACCCATTGCAAATGACTAAAGGAATTCCAGTTAGACCTCACATGTCATTTTCATTTCTCTTGCTATTGAAGTCTAATTCTGAAAATGCTTCCATATAAACTGCTTTCATACATTGTCTGCTCCTCTTATTTGTCCACACAACCATAATCTTGGTGGGTGATGTGACAGCTATTTCCATGGTGAGATCATTACAAATTCTAATATCTTCCATTTACACAGCACTTTCATCCTTATTACAGCTGTCTGAAGTTCTATTTCACAGATTTCTGTATACAGACTTTCACCATTCTGCAGGATTTTACACCACCTTATTCTTACAGTTTTCATAGTTTCCACAAGATAGATAAATTTGCATAATAAAAACCCTTGCAAAAAAACATTTTTGCATTTTGTACAGAAAATCCCATTTGGCTTGAAAATAGGGTTCCTTTATCTTTTTAATTGGCAATGAGGCTGTTTTCCCCCCTCCTGCTTAAAAAAGGCCCCTTCCTGCATAGAAAAATTTAATGTACCATCATGATATGGTGTGCTTAAAATGGGCCCATTTTCAAATGCGTAATGGAAGACTCTTGAATTTCAGCCAGTCTGCCTTGCATTTCTTTATACCTGCATCATTCACCTGCTGAAAGGATCACAAAGTGATTTTTTTTTTTGTTCTTTCAACAAACTTTTACATGCAGTAATTGCTTCACCTGAAGTTGAAGTACAACCGCTTCTTGGGAGAAACGCGACAACTGTTTAACGGCATGCAATAACACTGCACAACAGTTTATGGCAGGAAGTAATGAACAATGCAATGCCCAAGTGAAATGACAGGCTCGATTTATATGGGTGGAATGTTAATGGCTCAAACTGGAATTTTCCCAAGGCATTAAGGTTAACTGCCTTCTGCACTTAGGAAAACTAGGAGAGGTAGGATCTTCTGCCTCTCACCCAAATATCTCTTTGGGGCATCACTTCAGTACTGATGCAGAGAGAAGAGAGGCACATTCTGAATCACCAGCCACTGCCATTTTCTGCAGTATCTAGGCTTTCTTTGTCCCTGCTATTGTGAAGCACTTTTGCAAAGGAAAGACTTCCACTGACTTCTGTATGCTTTGAATGACTTCCTATGCTTTAAAGCAGACCTTAAGTTATATCCTCTGGGTCTTACTTAATACAGCCCTGTTCTGCTTTCTCAAGTGGCTTTGACTATACAATGTATAAATTAATTGACTGATTCATGCTATTGCCTCCAATCAAGACAATGGACTATTTGTTAATGCTCAACTCAACAAAATTATTTCTGTGCAATCCGGGACCCACATTATGCCAGATTCTGATTTAATTGCACTGAAGTGAGTAGAATTACACTGGTGTAAAAATGGCCTGAGATTAGATTCAGGCCCTCTGAATAGGAATATAGACTACCCAACTCATTATTAGAATATGACTTGTAGGCAATAAGAATATATGACTTTTGTATTGGTAAAATGTCTGTCTAACCTTTGCCCCACAGACTGACTGGTGCCCAGATTACCTTGCTGGAGGCTGTTATGGAGTCATGAAATCTGAACCTTTGTAGCACTCAGTTACCTGCAAGTTAGAATTGCTGAATTGCAGATGTAAATGTACTACATGATGATCCATCATTTGAATGAAAGCTTTCATATTGAGTGCCCACCGCTTTATAATGTGTCGAGCTATATATCCAGTAATGCAGCTGTTTCAAATAGAGTATGTCCTCCTTTGCAAAGACTCACACAGAGGAGATCAACAAGTGCCCCATATCATAAAATATTGTCATGTAAAAGGAATATTCTATGAAATTCTTAAAAAAAAAAAAAAGTGAAATCTCAGCAGAATTTCTTTTCAACAGCTCTCTGCTTTTCCTACAGTCAGGCAGTAAGGTCAAAGAAAAGTGCATACAATAGTTGAAAGGGAAATCATTTACACATTATATGAGCTTCTGCCACAATGTGCTGTGGCAACATATGATGTCCTTGGTAATTCAGGAGAGAGGTTTTGTATAGAAAAACAATAAGGTGTTTTCAAATTCCAATTGCAATTGGAAGGAACAGGCAGACATTGCAGGTGCATGACAAAGCAAGGAGGATTAGATTACATATTCTGCAGCAAGATTTAACAAACCTCTTAGTATCTGAATAAAAGCTAAATGCCTCTTTTGACCAGGGATCGCTTAATGCCAACTGGCAGCGAGCGGAGGGGTGCATCAGGGTTGCAGGTATCCTTTGGGTCTGGTGTGTACATTTTAGTTCATCAAAGAGTGTTATGTAAGGTTTCTACTGAAAGCCTGTGTCACACTGGTGGTCATAATCTTTGCAAAATGTATGTGCAGATAATATGTAAGGAAATGTGTGTATATATTGGACATTATGTTCTTAAGGCCTTGTAGTAAAAGGCAGCTCATCCATAAGTAATGTGCCTTGAGACAGACCCCTCCAGACAGGAAGTGAGAGAGACTTATCTCCACAGCTGACCACTATGTATTATGTCTTACAATGGATGTCTATTTGCATACTTAGTCAAATTCTAATGAGACTGCGGGGACTTCAGAAGGAAAATTAACAGGAAGAGGTAAACAGCAGGGGTCAGGGTCGGGGGAGGGATAACCCTGTTTTAGAGGTGATGGACAAAGGACTGGTTCAGTATATCTGTCAGAGTAGAAAGATGCCCTGCCATCCTTCCTCAGGGATCAAGGGTAGACAAGTTTCCAGAGGGCTTGATCTCCTGAAAGGAAGGTCTGAGCCATCCTGGTTGAAAACATTGTGTGAAGGACTTTGGGATAACCAAGACCTTATTAGACAAGAGGGCATCTTGTTCCTTGAGTTCAGGCTCTAGCAGGTGCTGTTATGACTGTGTTTTCTATGTAACGCTTTGTTTCCAATATTTCTATTTGCTGTCATAGGAATCTCTGGTCTTTGTTCAATCCACTTGCTTTCTCTATAACCAAATCTAAGTGCTGTGTGTTAAGTGGTGCTGTGTTCTAAGGTGTAACGGGTAAGCTGTGGTGGACTGTTCCTTTGGGAACAGCGGGTCTGATCATTCTGTGAGGGCCCAATGGAAAAGAGGCTGGATGCCACAGGGGATGCTGGGAAGACTTGAGTGCTTATTACTAGCTTGAATGAGGGATAGCACAGCCCGCGTGGGCTAAGAGGGAGTGCTTGTGTTGCCTGTGGCTGGGAGAGCCAGGGAGCTGACCCCTGCCTTGGAGGCAGGGACAAGCCTCCTTCATGCTAAGGGCAGGTGGTAAAAAGGTGCCTCACAACTCTGGGTGTCTCTGGGAAACATCACATCTCTGAAGCCCAAACGTTATTCTGGAATGCCCTCGGTCAGTGTACGTTGTGAATTAAGACTTTGCAAGACACTTCATTATAAAGTTAGGCGGATAACCTCACTTGCAGAGCCCACAGGATGCACCGGCTCTCAGTTTTTCAGTGTTACTGCCCTGCTCCGAAGGGCTGGTCGCTGCTTCATCTGGAGCCCGTCCCTGGAGCTGTTAGTTAGCTTGAGTAACCAGCCAGTGAACAAGAGGAGACCCTCAAATCCCGAGTCTGAGGCTGCTTTTTCTTTCCTGTTTTCATTATTAGTAGTAATACATTGTTTTTAATTCAAGTTTTCTTCCAATGTAGATCATTAAGTCAAATATAAACATGCTGATGGGTGAGTCTCTGATCACTTTGTGTCATTAGATTTAATATTTTCTGTGGAAAATAAGAGCTATCGGATGCTATCGCTAAGCACAACTAAGAATGTAGGAACTGCCCTACTAAAACAGGTCAATAGTAAATCTAATCTCAAGTCTTTTCTCTAACCGTGGCTTATTCCAGAGGAAGACTACATATGCATAATGCATCCATGTGTGTGTAATTGTGCTGTGTCCATATGTGAAATATCATATACCTAGCCAGTGCTCATATTTGGCCATTGAAAGACTGAGGCCCCATCAGGCAAGCATTTAAGCCTGTGCTTAACTTGAAGCACATGATTAGTCTTGTTAAGATCAATAGGACTATTCATATGTTTAAAGATTGGAATATGTTCTTAAGTTCTTTTCTGATTCAGGGCCTGAAAGCCCTTCTTAGTGTAATAGTCAGATTCTTACCATATTATTAAAATGTTGAATGCGGTATGCAAGGTGAGGATGTGCTATGGATTGGTAATACACAATACCATAACATTTCCTCTAGTCTCCATTTTCTCATTAATACAGACTAATATTTATTCTCATGTTTAATAGCCGCTGTGCAATAAGCAATCACCCTGCCACTCTTTCCCTTGAGAGACTGCATCTAATTTCTGAGCCCTTCACTGTATCAGGGCAAATACTAGTGCTTGATATTAAAAAGCAGGAACAAATGTTACAACACAAGTTAATCACATTGAAAATTTCAAATGACAATGCTTTCTGAATTGTCTCCTGGTGTCTGAAACTGCCTCTTTGCCTCTGTTAGTTATGTTCTCTATTCTGCTTGATCTTTTCTTTGAATAGTATCATTGATATTTTTTTTACTTTTCCTGATTAAAAAAATGTGAGGAATCATTTTATTTGCATTACAGTAGCACAACAGAACCCAGTCAGGATCAGGGACTCTCTGTAATACGGGATGAAACAAACACTGAGGAAAAGGAACTCCCCGGCATTGAAGAGTTCAAAATGTGAACTCTGAGCAGGGCTTCTGACAATTCCAGTTCAGTTTGTTTTCTGGGCAGCCCTGGGCATTTTTAGAATTTTCTTGCTGACACTCCATTATCCAAAAAACACCTCCACTTCCTGCACTCACACTGTCTCTCCCTCTCCAAAAAGCAGAAAGAATACTGTTTTCATTGGTATTTTGTAACTAAGCTGAAAAGAGCTAAGCAATTATCTGAAGAGATCTTACTGTAAGTTAAAGTATACATCAAACTACTGACAATTCGTCATGTTTAGGATTGAGCCTTTGTCATAGGGAATCCCTTCTTGTATGAGGCAGAGTGGGGTGAGAGAAAGACCACTGTCTGATCTCTGGAGTGCCCCAGTTATTGTTCTCCTCCCTTTCCGATCAGTCACTCCGTCCCTGGCCCTTCCATCAGCAGCAAACAGAACAGCCAATGCAATACTCCTCACCCTTCTGCAAATATTGTGGTGGTGCTTCCCAAGAGGATTTTCCCATCATCAGATAATGGGACAGAGCATCTGTAATGTGCGCTGTCAGTCTGAAGTGGAAGGGGCACCTCTTGGAGTGCAAGGGAAGTTTGATCTCCAACCCCATTTGATGTACTGTGACTGCCAAAGAGGATACCAGTTGTGATACAGACATCCATTCACAAGGAACTGCTTTGAGATCACCAACTAACTTTTACCTTGGCTCCTGACAGCCATAACCTGGTAATTTTCCAGCCATCCCAACCTGGATTAGGTTTGAATCTGTGATTTAGAGGTGAAAGGCTCCATATCTAAGGAGTAATCCCATGAATCATTCGGTCACCCAGTAAACCCTTATTGGTATGGACATTGTAGACTAGGTTCATGATTTGGCTTCCTTAGTTTATATTTTATATGGAATGTTTAATCAAACTTTTGTCTTTGTCCACAATCTTCCCTGCCAGGAGTGCTTTTAAAAAAAGGTACATTTGGGCAAATGTATGCTAGAAAAGGGTTTTACTCTCTATTTGATCAGTTCACGGCACCACAATGTAGCAGCAGTCAGAAGACCAAAAGGCTCAACAGAATCAAGAAGGGGCTTTGCATCAAGAAAGGACTTTGATGAGGATGTATTGTTGCATCTGTTCAGTCTTCATGCTGCGGTGATAGTATGTACTGTGTGCTGCTCTGCATCAGAGAGTTCAAACTGGCACTGCCCGATGCTGTACTCTAAGGCAGAGAAGATAGCATTGATGCCATCCTTCTGGCCAACTCTGAGGAATGTTTTCAAGAACAAGGAAGGACTCCCTACTTAAACTATGGTTATACTGTAGAAATATAAAAGACAAAGATGACTATGCTTGGTGGGAAGGTGGAATGGAGGGTGGGGGAGGATGGTCTGTAGCCTTCCTTAGAAATACATTAGATTTGTATTATAAAGGAAAATGAAAAAGCCAGTCATGAAGAAGCTGACCAAATGAAGTTCTCTCATCTCCAGTGTCTGACTCTACAATGTGCAGTTCTAGAGATGCTGTTAACAGCCAGGGTTGTACGCAGTATTGTAGCCGAGGTGATCCGATATTAGAGACAAGGTGGGTGAGGTAATATCTTTTACTGGACCAGCTTCTGTTGGTGAGAGAGACAAGCTTTTGAGTGTAAGCATTTGACGTGCTTTCTTAGGGTATGTCTACACTGGCAAGTTTCTCTGCCACCAGTTATACTACTTTTATTAAAACGCTGGAATTAAACTGCTGTTGTGTGTCCACACGGTGCTCCTTGTGATGCTGGAGTGCATCCACATTAGCAGCTCTTGCAACGGCAAAGACAGCAGTGCATTGTGGTAGCTATCCCACTGTGCAGCTGGCCACAGGGTGCTTTGGGGATGCCTCAAGGGGCAGACACAGCGTCACATGATGCAGGTTTCCCAGTCCCATTGTTCCATGGGCATCTTACTACATTGCCAGCTGCTTTTCACCTGAAGTGTGTGTGTGTGTGTGTGTGTGTGGAGGGGGGGGAGAGAGAGAGAGTGAGTGAGTTTTGGGGGACAGTGTGCCAGCATGCTGGCTTGTAAGTTCAGACAGCGGCAGGAAGCAATCAATCCTGGCGGAGGGGGAAACCCTGACATCAGCCCCTGCCTCCTTCCCTGGGCTCTCTGCACAGCAATCTCACACTCTCACTCACAAAACCTGCCTAAAGGGGAGGGGTGCATGTCTCCAGGGCAGCCGAGTTCAAAACTTGAGGCATTATGGGACAGCTCCAGAGGCCAATTACAGGGCAGAAAGCAATCTAGTGTCTACACTGGCAACAGAGCACTGGAGGAGCCTTTGCGCAAATAGCCTTACAACTGTCGTTGAGGTGGGTATGGTGTGGGTTTTTTTTTTTTTTTTTTTTTTTTTTTTGCAGCGCTGCAACTGAGGAGTTTCTGTGCACAAAGGGGCTTGGCAGTGTGTACACGTCTGCAGTTTGAGCGCAAAAAGCTGCTTTACTGCACAGAAACTTGCCAGTGTAGACAAGCTCTTCGAGAGAGCTTAAAGGGTAGCTATTCCTGATCATCCTGAGGCTGAAATTCGTAGAATATCAGGGTTGGAAGGGACCTCAGGAGGTCATCTAGTCCAACCCCCTGCTCAAAGCAGAACCTATCCTCCCTTTTTAAAAAATTTTTATTTTATTTACCCCAGATCCCTAAATGGCCCCCTCAAGGATTGACCTCACAATCCTGAGTTTAGCAGGCCAATGCTCAAACCATTGAGCTATCCCTCCTCCTGAATAGGTCACAGCTGGGGTTGAAAAGCCAGTGCTCAGGAAAACAAAAACAATTTTCCTATGCTACTCAGCTTCTTTGTGATTGGTGGTTTACTTCCTTACTTAAAAATAGAAATTGCTCTCTAAACAGCATCATCTAAATGTACGGCAATCTCCTTCCACACAGCTCTATTTCTCAATGAACTTTTCTTTTAATTATGGCATTTTAAATTACCCATACAAGAGGCAAATCCAGGATTTTTCCCTCTAACATTCATTATTTAATGCAACTTAAATTGACTTCAGAAACCTTTCTGTGAACATCTTTGGCATTTGAAACCTCCTGTTCTAGTTTTTTAAGAAGAGAAGAAAAAAACCTGGGTCATTCATGCATAACAATTAGAAAGTGCTCATTCACTGATTTCTAGCAAGCAAATGTTCCTGTTCTTTGATCGCCCATTACAATATTTCTGTGCATGAATTCATTATATTCTCCCCCAGTCCCCAAGATTATAATGTTATTCAGGTGGTGCTGTAGCAGAGAAATAGACCTTTTCTTTCAGTGTGTGCATTGAACTAGAAGGCAGTGATTTACAGCATACATTAGAGGAAGCAACAAGTCAAAGGACTGTGTGGATTGCATTCATAAAACCACAGGGCTGGCACTTTGTGACACTTCCTTGTGAACAACCCATTGGAATTCCAGGCAGAATCTCTCATGCTGCAGATTGTCCTGATTACAGGAGCTTTGCTTTAACTAAATCTAGTCAGCTGCAGGGCTTGTTTTTATTTATATTACAGCCCAAATTGCAAAGTTCAAATCTGAATCTTACAGGGTCAGGTGCTGGGCAGATGCTGGCTTTTTGTTTCGTCCCTTTATAGAGATGGGAACCGGCTGTGAAGTTTGGATCCAAGGTGGAGAATTTTGAGTTAGGTTAGTTTAAAGTTTGGGGGTGGGGGTGTTAAAAGATAAAAGCAAATATTTATGGCACAGGAGGAGGAGTAGTGCATATTTCAGAGCTCTTCTAACTGTGGTGAGGAGAGAGTCCTGAGGTTTTTACTGGGGAGAAGGTGCCATGAAAGAATGGGGATGTTTTTCTTTGAATTGGCGGGTGTATCTGTGCCTTCAGAAGGTGAGTGCCTTTTGTGCACGCAAAGCTTTGCAGCAGGCTCACACCTCTGGGGGAGAGGGAAAGATATAGAAATTGTGCTACAAATGCTTGATTCTGTCCCTCACCCCACATACCTTATTAGTAAGGCTACCATTATGTCATGGAGGTCATGGAATCCATGACTTTATTGGCCTCTGTGACATTTTCTGCCTCAGGGCTGAAGTTCCCAGCCAGCCCCGCCCCTGCGGCTCCGAGCCCCCACCCTGGTGGGGGGACCCTGCAGCTGCCCAGCTGTGGCAGGGGGCTGACGGAGCCCAGCAGCTTCCGTGAGTTTTTGTTTATTGTCCATGACCTGTCCATGACTTTTACTAAAAATACTCCTGACAAAAACTTAAGGTTACTTATTAGGAATCATCCACCTAGCCTATTGCATGGCTCTTCTGTCCCATGCACTGAAGTTGTGCTGTAGACAGTGTGCATGCCTCCTGTCCTCTGTGAAGCCGTCTTGGTTCCCTCGGACCAGCTCTAGACCTATTAATACTTTGAGAATGGCTGCAAAGGAGCTTCTCCCTATTTGTGCCCTTTACATGAGAGTACAGGAGGAATTGTGAATGATCCTATTTAAGTTCTTGTATCTTGCTCATCACTGTATTAAGCTACATACTGTGCTGTACATTGCAATGGAGGCATCTGCTGGTGAAGTGCCATTTTTTCTAGGCTCCTGTAAAGATTGATTTGTACTGAGATATTTGGGATCAAAGAAACGTGAGCTACACATAGGGAATAATGGACACTTTGGTGCCCTTCAAATAAAGGGGAGTTATTCCATTTTCCATCTATATCAGAAATGGAATGGATCCTGCTAAGAGCAAAATCATTCCGTTCATCAGGCTGATGGCTATACAGTAGTTGCCTGACAGCCTATTGTATTATTAAAGAGTTTAAATGGCAGCAATAGATTAGTAGAACAGGCAGGCTAATTAAGATAGGTCGTGGCTTTATTAAGATTGCTGGCTATTTTGGACTGAAATGTTTAACTGTGATAACCCTTTCTGAGTCTTGCATTTCAAATGATCTTTAAATATGTGCTACAAGACCTGATTCAGTCTGTAACAGAGCCCTGCTCAGATGGAATATTTATGTGGTCAGACTCCCATTTTTCACTCTGGCAGGTGGAGCAACCATTGATTAAAGCCACAGATGATCTCTGCGGTTACTGTAGAGCCTTATGCAAAGCTGCCTGATTAATTGATCCGAGGTGCTCTAAATTAGTCAGTTTCAGTTTTGTTAACTGTTTTGTTACCCTATACATTTTCACATCTTATGATGTTTTTAAGTCTGAATTTCAAACAAAGTATATAAGACTTGATGAGTGCCTGAAAAATGACATGTACCCGACTATGATTATTTCAATGAATACATCCATTCATAAACAAGCGTGTGATAGACAGAGTGTTTTGTGTAGGTACATTGCCACACCTTTGCACTTAATAGTTGCCAATGTGCTGCTGTATCTCTGTCAGGTCCTTTGATTCCCTCTATACTTCCTCTTTCACTACTACTCTCATAGCCCTGTCACAGACATCTTTCTGGTAGAGGAGAGTTGGTCAGGAAGCCCAAGGAAGCTCATCAACACCACAATTTCTCATAAGGGCAAGTGGAAATATAACAGATAAGAGCATAAAGAAGTTATTTTACAAGGTTTATCTGATGCCCATGGACATGTTTGTGTACATCTCCAGGCTTATAGAGTTAATGACCATTAGAAAAAGAAAAATATATGGAATCTCCTCTGAAATGTATACATACAAAGCAGCATTTAGAGTAGTTGCTTCCAGGGAAGCTTCAACTAGCTCCAGCTTTGTCTAGCAAATATTATCCTAAGAGAGAAAGATGGAGTCTGGAATATGTGCCTTCTGTCTAGAGAATATTTTTGGCATTATGTTTTCTAGTATGCCAGTCCTTTTCTATGCAGCAACACAACACAACCCTTTGAAGTTCTAGGACAGAAAAATGTAAGCTTAGAATATGTGGTGGGGTGGGGTGCCATGATGTTTTGTGAGATTAGAGGTTACATTTGGAGAATGTAGAGTGTATTGTCCCTGCAGCTGTTTTTTTTTTTTTAAACTTACAGTGTGGGATCAAATAAGCCAGTAAGGCACTCAGAAAACAGGGAGATGTAGGCATAAGACCCTGAATAGAATAGGATACCATACATTGTGGGGGGAAAGGTATTAGAAAGTATTCTCAGCAAATCTCTAGAAAATACTGTATGAAGTAACCTTGAGCTGACTGGGGAATGGATAAAGCAATGAAGCTTTTCCATCTCTAATTTTTCTGATTATAAATTACATTACTCATCATGAGTGGTGCTGAGTGAGTTATGCAGGGCTTCCCAAATAAGTGGTTATAAAAACTGTATAGCATCTCCTATCCGTCATCCCTTTTGTTTATGCCATTTATTTTATGTGACTGTTACTTTATTAGTCTCCATCTTGCTTCCCCCCCTTTGAACTACATTAGTAACTATGGGAACAGTATCAAGTAAATGGGAAAGAGTTTGGTGACCTCCGCAAGTGCAATATAAAGTCACTTTAAAAAAAATGGTTTGAAACTAATACTTTGATGTGGGGACCATAGTTAACATGCTAAGTCGGAGAACACATTTGATATAAAATAGTGTGCAGATATACATAGTGATTTTCTGGCCTTCAGTGTATCGAATTGTTGAACAACATCAATATGACTTTAGTGACTGAAGAACTTCCCCTTCAGAGGTATAAATATGAAACAAATGGGACAAATTCAACCCTACTGTGAAATGGGTGCAACGCCTGCACAGGCTGGAGGAGAAGCTTAAAAAAGGGAGCAGAGTAGCTCAGTGGCAAGTAGAAGGTAGAGGTGAGCTGAACTGCGCTATAGGCTCCTGGAAAAGAGCACATGGGAGCTCTTGCTTCTTGAGGCCTGGCAGTAGTGACCACACCTACAGTGAAGGAACCTGTGACTCTCTGGAGGTGTAGACTGAATTTGTGTTTTAATTATTTACTTTACCCTGTGGAAGACAGAGGACTGGTAGGAAGTGATTCAGGGGGACAGCTGCCTAGCACCTCAGGGATTTAGCTACCTACTAACCTTTAATCATTCCTGTAGCTTGTTATGGTTTCAGCACTGACTTCTTATAAGAGCCCCCTTCTGGCTGATATGTGCCTGCAATCAGTCAGTTTTGAACAGGGCAGCACCCACCTCTCATGGGTGCCCCCTTTCTGGTCAGGTGTGAGCCTGCTTTTCTTTCTGTTCTTACAATGGGGTGGCACGCACCTCTCACAAGTAGCCCCCCCCAGTCACTGGTTGTTGGGGGGTGGGGGAGTCCTTCAGCAATTCAGCCCTTCAGACCAGCACTTGTCTTTGGCAAAACTTTTGTCTTTTGGAGCGGTGTTTAACACCTCTGAAAGACAAAATTTGTCCTTCAGTTGCCAATGTAGACATAGCCTAAGTCTATGTCTGGCTAGGTTCTGGGCTCAGTCCCCCAAGTATAGCCTGCCCACACTGACCCATCCATGGTCCTGCCGCTCTTCCAGCCAGCCAGGCACTGGGTCCTCAGCAGCCTTCCCTGGGCTCAGTCCTGCTTGCAGTGAGCTGTCCATAGTCCTGCTGCTCTTTCAGCCAGCTAGGCACCTGGTTCTCCCTCTTCAAGCTCCAGGCAGCAACTGACTGTTCTGCCTCAACTGCCTGGAAGTAGGACTAAGTGGACTTGTAGGCTCTAGAGTTTTACATAACTCAAACAAAAATCTACTTTTGTAAGTTGCACTTTTACGATAAAGAGATTACACTACAGTACTTGTATGAGATTAATTGAAAAATACTTTTACAGTGCAAATATTTAATATAAATTTAGAACTGACCACTTTGTAATCTGTGGTGTAATTGAAATCAGTATATTTGAAAATGTAGAAAAGCCATCCAAAATATTTATAATAAATTTTAATTATTCTATTATTGTTTAGAAGAGTGATTAAAACTGAGATTAATCATGATTTTTTAATTCTTTGACAGCCCTAATTTCTGGTTTAAACCATATATTCCCCTCTTCCCTGCCCCATGAGGTGCTATAATTGTCAAAGTTTGGACATACTGCTGCCATTTGTAAGGGAACAATGAGGTGCAGTAAATGTGGAGGAAAATCACTCACATGGGAACTGTGTGGAAGGAGCAGACCCTAAATGGAGCGTGTGGGGGTAGGAGAAACCACAGTGCAACATATAAAGAGTGTGTAGTAGCAGAACAAGCTAGAGAAATGGAATAATTTTAAATTATTCCAAAAGTATCCTATGCAGAGGCTACCAAAAAGGTTCTTACTGCAGAAAAACGGAAAAGTACTTAAGAAAAAAAAAGTGTAGAGGGGCTGCAGAACACATCTCTGGTCAGAGAGGAGAAAGGAATAGGAGAGGATGTACTGTATTGCTTGTAGGTAAAGAAGTTTAAGTAATAAAAATGTACCTAATGAGCTATAGTGAGCTAAGAAAACTGACCTAAATGGTAAATGCTTAGTACTGATATGCTTTACCTGGTAATATGGAATTCAGGAGCACCTACTAGATTTAATTCAGTGGATGGCTCCTTTTCTGTTTTGGATATGGGAATTGCAACAAATATGGCTAGTAAATACAGCTGGGAAATTCATAAAGATGACTGAATCAGAAGTGATCACTTCCCTATACTTATTGAGTATGAAGGCAGAGGAAATGGCAAACAAAATGAAGTTCCTAGCTGGAATTTTTGAAAAGTTGATGGGTCCTTTTCAGGGTTAAATGTAATTAATATTTATCTAGGAGACTTCTATAAAAATGTAATAGAAGGAATTACAGCAGCACCTGATCTGGCCATCTACAAATCACATTAGAAATCTGGTTCCCTGGTGGAAGGAGGATTGCAAATTAGCAATCAAGGAAAGCAATAAGGCATACAAGCAAGCAACACACAATGAATAGTAAAGACTTAGGGAATTATAAGAGATGTAAGGTAGTACATAAAGGATTATCAAAAAGACAACAAAAGAAGTTGGAGAAATTTGTGTGGGAAGTGAACAAAGATTCAGAAATATATAAGCAAATTCCAAGAGTGAATGGAATCTGAAGTAAAAGTAAAGGTCTTATTGTAAAGAACAAAACTGAGGTTGCCAGTTCAGGAAAGCCAGACGTTTTAGCAAAAGAATGCCAGAAGGTCAGTAGTATGAATCAAAGCAGTGAGTTTCATGAGAAAAACAGTTTATTGTGGAAAGCTGTCAACTATTAAATTGCTGGGAGAGCATATATTGATGATGCATTAAATAAAAAATTTAGTATACAAGAACTTATTGCTGCCATTAGAAAAAGGAAAAATACAGCTCCAGGTAAATATAAATAATGAAATGATTAAACTCCTGTCAAAAGAGTCTAAAGATTCTTGTGGTTATATAAAAAGGACTGCAGCCAATAGAATGGAAACAAAGCTTAGGTGATACTAATTAGAAAGCCAGGCAAAGTACATACAAGACCTGATGCTTCTAGGCCTATTGCCCTCACAGCATATGTAGGGAAAATCATGTGAAAAAGTGATGAATGTAATACTAGTGGAATACTTGAAGAAACATAACTGAGGCACAAAGTGGTTTCAGAAAAGGAAGATTCACTGTATGTTCAACTGTGTGACTAGAAATGGAGGGTTTTTTTTAAAAAAAGCATGAAGAACTTTATCAGTCTGAAAAGGCATATAACATGCTATGGGGGGAAAGCCTCTTATTTAAACTAGCCAAAATTGAAATAAAAGGGAGAATTTTTTGGTGGCTTTCAAGTGACAGAACTGTACAAGTCAAAGTGGGAACAGCTTTCTCAAAACCCTGCACTCTTACAAATGGAACTCCACAAGGGAGTATTATCAGCCCTACTTTGTTTTCCATTATGATAAATGGCCTCCCAGAAATCGTGCAGATGGGAACAGGTATTTCCTTTTTCCCAGATGACTGTGCCATATGGACTAAGTATAAAGATGAAAAGTAGCTGTGGAAAAGACAGATGAGGCACTCCAGAGAATTTCCAAGTGGGGAAGTGATTGGGGATTTAAATTTACACTTTCAAAAACTAAGGGAATGCTTTTAACCCGGAAGATAACTAGGGAAGACTGGGGCTTATTTCTTTAAGGTGAAAAAATTCAGATTGTTCAAAAGTTTGTTCCTAGGTGTAGTGTTTGATATTAAATTTGAAAAGGTCACATAGAACACAAGCGTAAAAGTAGGAAGAACTTACTTAAAAGCATAGCTGGAAACAAATGGAGTGCAGATAAGGAGGTACTGATGATGATGAATAGTGCATTTATAAGACCAGTGTTAGACTACAGATACCAAGCTTTTGGTTCAGCCTCAAAAAACAGATTTGGAACTTCTCCAGGCCCAGCCTCTGCAATTGGCATGTGGCACAATGATAACAGCACCAGTGTGCGTGCTGCAAATAGCCACTGGAGAAGCACCTGTAAATCTAAGGATGAAACTATTAGATCTAACTATTTAGGCAAAGGTAAAAGGGAATCCTGAAAATAGACGTACAAATCAGATGTCTGAGGGCTGTTGAGAGCTTAGTAGACATATTATATTTCAGACATCTTCATACTATTAGGTCAAAAATGGGTAAAGGGGATATAAGAAAAAAACGAAAAATTTTTAGTCTTGGGCAATCAGACTGCAGCTAGACTGTCATTCCTGCATTGGTGGATTTGGAACTGTAAGGGAAACCCTTAAGACATTGTTATTGTAGTGGGGTGGCTGCCCACTCCATGAGAAACAGGCTAGAACAGGCCAGAGAGGTTGCGCAGACCAGCAGCCAATCAGCAGGGGCCTGTGGAGAGCCAATCAGGGCCAGGCTGGGTCCTATATTAAGGCTGCCTAGCAGAAGAGAAGGTAGTCTCTCCCTGAAAAGCAAGGACTGGCTCCTGAGGTAAGGAGATAGCACCTTAGACAGAGCAGTGCTGGGCAGGCTCTGGCGAGCAGAGGAGAGCTCTAGCCCTGTTACCTGCCAGGCTGCAGCCCCTGCTGAAAAGGGTCGAGAAGGTGTATGGGGCCAAAGGGGAAGTGGCCCAGGGAAGATAGGTGGACAAGAGGGGAACAAAGGAGGGCAGAGAGAGGTTGCTGTTAGATGGTCCCTGGGTTGGGACCCAGAGTAGCAGATGGGCCTGGGTTCCCCCCCCCTACTTCCTCTGTGACCAGGTGCAGTGTAACGTGGCAGAGACAGACTGCAACTAGCCCCTCACTTCAGGGGCAAGACTTTGGGGTTGTTGTTGGCCACTGAGGCAGGTGCTAGCTGAAGGACTGTCATGCCCCCTCACCCCAGAAGGGGGTGAGAATGGAGTTGTGGGCACTGCTGGAGGGCAGTGTCCTGAAGAGGATGCCACCAAGCGGAGAGCAATGTGGGTCCCAAACCAGCAGAGCAGACAATGGGCGAGACACCACACACAGCGGGTGCTCCACAGCTGACAAGAGCTAATTCCTGGAGCAACCAGAAGGAGGTGCCAGCAGTGGTGAGTCTTGACCCCATTACAGTTATGTTTAAACACATTCTGACCAATAAAATTTCAGAATTTATGGAAAATGGAGCCAGCTTTGCAAAGTCTATACAGACGGATCAAAAGTTAACACTGGGTAGAATGGGAACAGCCTTCTGTGTTCCTAGTCTTGAATCCAGAAATCTAAAAGGCTATTGACTTTGATGGCTGAACTAATGGGGATAACGTTGGCACTAACCTGGGTAAGAGATGTGTGACTGGCTGCAGCTGTAACTTTATCTGATAATTTGTCAGGTATTATGACACTCAGAACAGGGATTTCAGAAAGCAGAAGTGAAAGTGACAAGTGAAAATGTTCTTAACTACAGAAATAACGCAATCAGATAGCTGTGTAACAATAGCATTGATTCTGTAAAGGGATTAGTGAGAATGTAAAAGGGAAACAGAATGGGGGGCAGGGGCGGGGGGAGGAGCCCTGCTGTGTTTCCTTAAGAATTTGATGAAAAAACCCAAAAAATGAAAGTGGCAATCAGAGCCTCATTGGATGAAGTTACTGTGCCAAAAACCCAAACAAAGACAAAGAAGGAAGACCGAGGAGAGGTGAGTGAGGAAAAGGCCTGGGAAGGTCCAGAGAGCAGGGTTGGCTACAGTGGAGGAAGCCCTGAGTTAGGGCTTCCAAGCAGCAAGGAGATCACTAAGTGAAGCTGCCAAAGTCTCCACAGAGGGGAAGAAATGGAGAAGCAGTAGGGGAATCCTGATAGGAAAGTAGCATAGGAGGAATTCTGCAGGGCCTAGGAGGAAGGGTCAAGAAGCTAAGAACTGCAGTATAGCCCAAGAGGAGCAGAATAATTATTTGACTTGGCCCTTCTTGTTATCCTGGAAGGGGTGCCAAACTTATGTGACTTGGCCAAAGAGCCAGGCCATGGAAGACCCAGACAGAGGCAGACAACCTGCAGAAACTAAAAAGCTGCATTATGCCAGGATCTAAGGGAGGGGCACTTTAATGGTGACTGCACCCTTATGGCAAGGGAGAGGGATGAGAAACAGAAGAGAGAGACAGAAAAGGGGAGGAGCAAAGGAAGGGGAGCCAAAGAGGAAGAATTAGCAGCTGCCTTAGAGAAAAGCGCAATTCAGTGAGCAGCCTTTGTCCAGCCCCCAGCACTTTGCTGGTGAACCTGGTCCCTGCTGGCTCAAAGCTCAAGTGATTCATCTAATAAACATTCCGATCTTGGACCCATTAGTCTGGCAGCAAGGACCTTGGCAGAAGCGAGAGACAGCTGCACTTTGGGGCAGAGTAAGCGATGCTACAGGCACCGACTCCTATTGGAAAAAAACTAGTTGGTTATCAGCAGCCCCTGCTCCATCAGCTCTTCCCCCTCCCTCCCAGCACCTCCTGCCTGCTGCGATCAGCTGTTCAGCAGCATTCAGGAAGCACTGGGGGTGGAGGAAGAGTTGCGAGGGTGGGATGTGCTTGAGGGAGGGGGTGGAATGGGAAGAGGTGGGGTGTGGGCTTGGGGGAAGGGGTGCAGTGGGAACAGAGCCTGGGGCAGAGCAGAGATTGACCACCCTCCAGCAACTCAAAGACCGCCTATGTTATCAACCTCCATAGAAGGAGCAGAGCTATGATAACACTGGGCCAACTGGCAAGGCAATGACTTCCTTTAATTGTTTTCAGCATGACATTTTTAAAGAAGTTTTTAAAAACCCAACTCTGATATCTTTCACTGCAAGATTGTAGCGCAGGCAGAGTCTGTAGAGAGAGACAGGAAAAGGCAGGTAGGAGCCAAAACAGCTCCGTACAGGGTGCTAGAATGTAGTCTGAGACGGCTGTTATAAAAGGGACATGAACTGCCATGGTTTGCAGGCAGCCTCCACTGGGTCACCACAAGTGACATTCACATCCTGAAAAAGAATAAAGACATTTTACAGTCCAGAACCTGCCTGCTGCAGCATTGCATTTCACTGCGGTGAGGCAGGGCTCAATCCACATTCCAGCCTTAATCCCGCACTTCCCCAGGCCAGCAGGGTTTGGTGACTATTTTGGCTCTGGTAGAGAGAAATGGCTAATGTTTTGTGCCCTAATCAATGCAATCCCTCCTGGTAGATTAGGAGGGAGGGCAGCAATTGGAAAAGGGCCTGTTATCCTCAGCTGAAGGAGCCTGCTGTGATTCAGGCTTACCCCAGGAAGGGCTGGAGATAGGCTTGCTAAAGGGCAGCTCTGGTCTGGGAAGCAGGAGCTATTTACAGAGAGGTGGTTTTCGAATTTGTGCATGGGAACTAAAGTGTGGGAAACGTGGGCATGTCTCGAAGCAGCTTGGTTCAGATTTCGGATCCCTCTTACGTAGGTCCCGGATGCTGACTCAAAGTTTAAGTGCAATAGGCTCTTGGGAGTAGTAGGGCAGAGGGGCAAACCTGCAGAGAAAGCAGTTGTGTGGGGTTAAGGAGACCTAGTAGAAGAAAAGGGATTCCCCATAGTGCTCTCATTAAAAACAAATGTTTTGTTTGGAGCTTTGTTCATTGTCTCCTGGACAGGCAAAATGTACAGACTTAATCACATCACAACATAGTTTAAATTCTGTCTCAGCTTTCTCTTTGCTACCTTTGAACAGCGTGTATAAGGTAAATGAGGACCTTCACAATATGGAAATGGATGGGGGTTTTATCACTGCTTGTCTCTTGCACCCTAATTTTTGCTGGCTCTATTGTCTATACTATATTGTAACGGACATGCCGGCTCATTACTGGGCACCTTCCCCTCCCCAACCTAAGCTAGAGGGAATATATCTAGGTAATTGAATACTGTGTTACCCAGTTAAGCATCTAGCTAGAAGAGGGCTTCCCTAATCCTGAGAGTACTGAAAAGGGAACTAATTTCCAAAGGTTGGAGGGAGAAATGAAGCTCAACTGAGAGCTAGAGCCTGTTTGCCTCCACGTCTGTTGTCTACTACCAGTGTTCTGGGATCCAGCTGCAGAGGGGAAGGCTGGATAACAGGCAGCCTGAGATCAGGGACTAAAGCTAGGAAGCACCCTGTTGCTGGTAGGGGGTCTACAGTAGTGGCAGTAGCCACATCTCTTGCTAGCAGGACATGTTACAGCTGCACAAGCATCAGCAGAAGCGCAGTGTAAATAGGCCTCACTGAGACCACAGACTGAGCTCTGGCCAATGGGGACTTGTGATGGGGTTGGGATTCACCAGTGCAGCACCTCCCATTGTTCAGTCTGGGAACGAGCTCAGTCCATGTGGAGCACCCTCCACTGATGGTGTCTCGTCCATCTCTTGCCCTCTGTTGGTGTCTGGACCCATGTTGCTCCTCGCTCAGCGGCATCCTCTTCAGGACACTGCCCTCCAGCAGTGCCCCCTGGTCCATGCTCACCCCCTTCCAGGTGAGGGGGGTGTTATCAGCAGTTCTTCTCTTCACCCCAGCCACAATGGCCAACCACACCCCAAAGTCTGACCCCTTTTGGCAGGGGCCTGGTACAGTCCGTGATGGCCACTCCTAATGGCCAGGTGTTAGTGCAAGGGGGGGGGGAACCCAGGCCCGCCCTCTACTCTGGGTCCTGACCCAGGGACCCTTTGGCAGCAACCTTCCTGCCTGCCCTCCTCCTCTCCCTTTGTCTGTCTCTCTCCCTGGGCCATTTCCCCTTTGCACCGGCTAGGCCCTTTCCTCAGGGCCTGCAGCCTGGCAGGTACCAGGCTGGAGTTCCCTTCTGCTCCCCAGGCCTGCCCAGTACTGCGCTGTCCCTGGTGCTAGTCTCCTCATGCAGGAGACAGACCTTCACCCTCTGAAGGCCTGGGAGAGACTGCCTGCCTCTTGCCTAGGCAGCCTTTATATAGGGCCTGGGCCTGGCCCTGATTGGCTGCCCCTTGCTTGCCTCTGATTGGCTCTCTAACAGGCCCTCCCTGATTGGCTGCCGCTGTGCCAGCTGCTCTGGCCTGCTGTAACCCAATCTTGCCTGGGGGTGGGTTATTGCCCCACCACAGGGCTCAAGAAAAACACTTGATTACCTCTGGGAGAGGGGTGGATTGAAGGGCCGCTAGGTCTGGGAGTAACACTGAGGGTTGTTGTCTTTAAGCCCTTCTACTGCACTGCCCTTGCATTAGGAACTGTTGGATTGCTCATTATTGTAACCATTAAGTCATTGTGCCTAGGGTGTTAGCACTCATTATTTCTGGTAAAATAGCCCTGTGTTACTTCTTTGGAATCTGAGAGTGCTAATGGGGACCCAGAAAAGCTTAGTGCTTGGAGCACACCTAGCTCGCCCTTCAGCCCATGATGAACAGAGCATGCTACTAGACACCTGGAAGAATCTGGCGTAGCACATCCCCACCCTGCAGTGGTGTCAGTCGCAAAATATTAAGACTAGACCTATTGCATCTTTTTCTGCTCCATAGTTATGTATTGAATTCAACACCTTCAACATAATCCTGTCACTGATTGGGTTCCAGAAGCCTGAATGAAATTAAACATTTTTATTAAGCTCCCCCCCTTTCTTTTGATAATTTCGATTGCTTTCAGCTGATGTTGTTGGCTCATGTTTATCAATGTTACTGAAAGTTGTCCCCCTCAATAACAAAGGCCAAACTCCAAAGTGAGAGAGAACTAGAGTACAGCGAGGACCTATGGTAACAAAAGAGAATGAGAATGCTGCTCTGTTTAGACATTGTTATGGGTGTTATAAGTGTTGTGGGCCTTGCAGGCTGCAGTATGTATCTGGCGATCCTATGGATAACATGATCAGCTATTCAGTTCAATCAAAGTGATACAGTAGGGACAGGTTTCAGAGTAACAGCCGTGTTAGTCTGTATTCGCAAAAAGAAAAGGAGTACTCGTGGCACCTTAGAGACTAACCAATTTATTTGAGCATAAGCTTTCGTGAGCTACAGCTCACTTCATCGGATGCATACTGTGGAAAGTGTAGAAGATCTTTTTATATACACACAAAGCATGAAAAAATACCTCCTCCCACCCCACTCTCCTGCTGGTAATAGCTTATCTAAAGTGATCACTCTTCTTACAATGTGTATGATAATCAAGTTGGGCCATTTCCAGCACAAATCCAGGGTTTAACAAGAACGTCTGGGGGGGGGTAGGAAAAAACAAGGGGAAATAGGTTACCTTGCATAATGACTTAGCCACTCCCAGTCTCTATTCAAGCCTAAGTTAATTGTATCCAATTTGCAAATGAATTCCAATTCAACAGTCTCTTGCTGGAGTCTGGATTTGAAGTTTTTTTTTGTTGTAATATCGCAACTTTCATGTCTGTAATCGCGTGACCAGAGAGATTGAAGTGTTATCCGACTGGTTTATGAATGTTATAATTCTTGACATCTGATTTGTGTCCATTTATTCTTTTAAGTAGAGACTGTCCAGTTTGACCAATGGACATGGCAGAGGGGCATTGCTGGCACATGATGGCATATATCACATTGGTGGATGTGCAGGTGAACGAGCCTCTGATAGTGTGGCTGACTTTCTCAAAATAAGAGAACAAAATAAGATTCATCCCCATTAGCACACGGGGTGTGTGTGTGTGTGTGTGTGTGTAAACTGCATCCTCAGGGACTAGTAGGGGCCATTTAGGTTGAAGAGGATGCAGTGTTTTCAGAACCTTTTGTCCCAGGACTTGTACCCGGGTGAGTAACTTTAAACTGCAGCTGGGGCTTCAAATTTATTTACTTATTTAATATTATTGATAGGCTCCACACAGTAGTACATGGATGCCCCTCAGACATCATTAAAGTATTTGACCTCACTGCATCCTTGTGAGGTAGTACAATTATATTAGCTCTAGTTTCAGATGGAGAATTTACACACTGAGAGGCTAAGTGACTTGTCCAAGGTTACACAGGATGTCATAGAAGATGTGGGTTCTGTTCCCAGCTCTACCGTGTCCCTGGTCCAGTGCAGTTAAACAAAAGGCTGTCTTCCATAGGTTCCATGATGGAAGAGGCTGCTAAGGGGGATGCATAATAACTCAATTGTCTCCTTTTCCCGAGAGCAGAGTCAAGCACCCTCCCCAGCCAGCCTCACTCAGTTTAGGCTTGGTTCAAACCCAATTAGAGTCTTTCTATTGACTCCAGTGGGCTTTGGATGGTCCCTTTGGGCATGGAAGCCAATTCAACATGGGGTGAATCTAGACCAAACTCTGTATTAAGGCTTCTACCAATACAAAAATTCTTGGATTTTGTTACAGATCAGGTGACCAACGTAAATTCTTCTTATGTTACGCATGAAACTTGCATTGTATTCTACCTTGGAATATTTTCAGTCCTAGTTTAACACAGCAATTTCTCCCTTCTCTTCCAGAGGCAGTCCATTTAAAAGCACTAAAATTTTGATGAAACATTTTACCTAGTGCTTACATGTGGGAAGAAGGGATTTTACGTATTGGAACTTTCCCAATGCAATGACAACCATAATGTGGTTTTGGGCCACTGTTTATTCTATGATGTCTGCCTTGCCAAAATACAACCATCTGAAGGAATGGCTTCAAAGGAAGAACTTTCTCTTGTGTTTTTTAGTTATACCTACTGTGGTGAAACATTTGGCTGCTTGCTTTGGTAATTGATATAAAGCTCTACTAAGATTTTCTAACTTGCCATCTCTCATTCTTATAAAGTGAGAATTAATTCTGATTGAATACTTTGCTTCAGTGAGCTGCAAATAAGATGAATGGGGAATTATTGGCTAAGGAATGGCTCACACAATGTGTTTTAAACCTCTGTGTCCCTGGGCATTTGATCTATTAATGGGTTTTGTAATGCTGTTAGCCCCCGCTGTTCTAGTTACCTCACATTGCAGAGCACCTGCATCAGGCGGAGAAGATGACTAGTGGTGACCCAGTTTTTCTCTTGTGCACATACATGGTATGCCCTGATATCCTCCAAGTCAGTTTTTGAAAGCAGCATTCTTTAAGCATAGAGTGATTTCAGGGCTTGCCAGACATATGGTATCTCATGAGGACAAAGTAAGTGCTTACCCCCTGAGGTACAGGTGGGAGACTGAAGAATGCTCATGCCTCAGGAAAGCATTTGGATTTTATTTTGTTACAGATGTATTTATCTGTGCTGCTGATACCGCATTGCAGTCAGTGGCAATGGAGGTGAAGATGTTAGTGACAGGAAGAATATATCCCCAATTTTGTTTGTTCCACTCTTGGAACAGCATCAGAAATCTCTTATGAGAGCTATCACACCTCCGCAGGGGTCCCCCCCCAGTTTGAGGGACAGATTCAGATTTAGTGTGGGGTCTAAAGTGCTTCAACTGCATCTCTCCTAGGTTGTGTCTGAGGCAGAACTAGTGGAGCACTGATTGCTGGGCCTCCCCTGGGCCTGCTTCAGAAAGACAGCAAGTAGAGGTAACAGGGTTTGTTTGAGGAAAGGAGAGAAGAGATTGAGGGGTAACCATCTCCGAATAACTTGTGGGTGCCCCCCCAAAAAGCCAAATGCTGGCACTGCATTTCATTACCGCCAGATGGTTATCTACAAAATGAACTAGAATACTTGCTTGAAGAAAAACTAGAGATATATTTAACTGGTGTAGAGCTAGCTGCAGTAAAGGGGCATTTCTCCAGGGATGCATGTGCATGCTTCGCAGGCAGGGGGAGCTTGGGCGGGATTGAACTACTGCTTTATTGATTATAACAACACAGTGTTTCAATATTGCTTTGAATGTGCCATTACAGCACATGAGACTGTACATTTTAGGGGATGCTGTAATGTAATGGGCATATAATAAGGGGCAGTGCATTGCTACTCTGTTTCAAGAGCATACCAAGAAAGGTGTGGCTCACTGGCAGAAAATCACTCATCTGTCTCTGCTGCCTCCCCGGTCATGCAGCCCCCTGCCACCAAGCTACAAGTGGCAAGTCCACAATACCTGTTTACCCCCATGTGCACAGACTCCAATTCTGGGTAGCCTGTGCAGGGATGTAAAAGGGGCTTACATCCCTGTATAGCTGCACAGGACAAGAGACAATCTAGCTCTGAGTCATACTAACCTAATCCAGGCATATTTACATATTCAGACCTTTAAACATCATGGCACATTGGCAACTATGTTTTCATTTAAAAGCTGGTTGTTTCTGACTGAGCTTATTTTCACATTTGTTTTAACTTTTGAAACAGTGTTCAGATGCCTCAGAAATGAGCACGGCGCATAAATGCATAAGTAAATGAAGTAAACTAAATTACACCATTGACACAATATCCTGTCTGAACTCTCTTAAGACTTCTCCATAAATAGCAATCCTCTCACCATTCCATTACATAGTCCCAGTCTCCTCCTGCCTCTAGGAGACATTGCAATATGTTTAGGTTAGGTCTAGAGAAGCACCCAGTCTCTAAGGTGCCACAAGTACTCCTTTTGTTTTTGCGAATACAGACTAACACGGCTGTTACTCTGAAACCACACATAGGTGTGTCTGTGTTTTGAAGTGTGTGGTGTATTGAAAACTGTAAAAATTACAAGCTGTCCCTTTAAATCCTAAGCATTTCCCTGGTTGTGCTTGCTGGCTAGGGGGCTCCGTAGGGAAGCATGCGATCTGTGTCCCTTATCTGCAGAAAGCCAGCCGAGAATAAGGTTTGGTGAGTTGTGCCTCTCTGTTTCAGGGAGCAGCCTGCCTTTTCTCTGTTTTTTGGGGTCTTGTATGTTATCATTCTGAATTCTAAGAAATAGTGTTATGTTGCAAACTTTTGGCAAGAGTACTTTGTTTCTATCCAACTTGTGTGTGTGTGCGCCACAAACATTACAAAGAGGAATGGTCCATTATGCTGAGCAATGCTATAGAAGGGATCCAGAGCAGCACAATAGAATTACAGTGAGCATAGAAAACTGCCCACTTAATATTCCATGAAGAAAGGTTTCACCATCTTTGAACAGTGTTGTGACCTTTCTGAAGAGAAGCGGACTCCCCAGGCAATGCAGGGACAAAAGCCTTGGACACTGCAATAGGTTAATTGTCTGCTAATTTCACACGTAGCAGATGCTTGACTATGCAGGTCAGGCCTGGCTTGCTGCATATAAACTACGGGGAGGACCAAAGTAGGAAAAGCCCAGTTCCAAAGGCAGGTGGCTCCCTTGCCACAATTATTTGAAAATGTTGAAATCTGATGTGGTACTGTTTTACACACATTTATTGCAGGTGTGAATGAGTACACTAAATGCAAGGCAGTGAAAAGTCAGGCTCATAACGTGGCCATATATACCCCTGATCCTGTATTGCATGACATCAATGAACAGGCCTGCACTTGAATGGTTAGAGAAAGCAGGAGAGGGCTTTTGGTGGCCTAGGAAGAATATTGCTCTGCCTTCATGTTCCACATTGGGATCCACTCATCACCCTGCAGTACATCTTTATTTTGCACAGATTATATATGTATTGTAGTAAGGCCCACAGGCTTCAGTCAGGACTGGGGACACAGCGAGCTAAACACAGGATGATCTCTGCCAAAGAGCTTACAATCAAAGGAAGACAAGATGTAACAAGTGGGTGTAACGAACAGGGGGGATGGATGAGGGGCAATAGTTATAAGGCCAGATGTTTACATAGGCCAGATGTGTGGTGCAGCTAAATAATTTTGTCAGTTTATATATATTAAAAAAAATAAACATATAAGAGAAATATCCAAGTCCCTACTAGCTATTTACCTAGCTATTCACATTGGGCAGTTTTCTCACAGTAGAAATATGTCTCGAGGGAGGATTTGAAGGAAGACAGTGTACACTGTAAATCTCAAAACAGTCACCACTAAAGTTTTCACAGATGCCTTTGCAAGTAATGAACGTTACCATGATCTTTTCCCCCACTAAGAATAGGGGATAGCTTGGTCATGTTATGTTCTTGCAAAGGCAACATTCTAAAGATTTGAATGGCAATGGTTGTACCTATATGGGGAGGGGAGGAAGCATTACCTATTGATTGGGAGCTGCTGAGAAAATCTCTAGTTTCAAAACCCCTCTCTGCATAATGTGACTTGGATGGCTCTGGCTTATATTGCTATCAGAAATATTCTCTCTTCCTGAAACTTGTATGTGCTTCCCCCCTCCACCCCCCTGTAATATTAGTTCATATTGGAGCAGAGCTCTCTTTCTCCACTGGCTTTTTTGCAGTGCTGTCAGCAACTCTGGCAGCTGTCCAGGCAGAATAGATGTCACACCAATGGGCTCCCCTTAGGGCTTGTTTTATGAAGGGCTAATTGCTTTGATAGATGGCAAAACTGAGGTTTAGAGATGGATGAGAGGGTGAATAGTCTAATTTTAAAAAACAAGATGCTCCTCTTGGCCTGCCAGTCCTGTGCGATACCTTGAAAATGAAGTAGAGCCAAACCAAGCAGTTTGGTATGCTGGGTAAGCCTGTTGAAGATAAAAGGTGTTCCTGTGATGCCTCATGTGTGATGCAATGGGGAAAACACATCGAGGCCGGGAAGGAAGGACAGAGCAATGATGAGAGAGATATGGAAAGCTGAAGGCAGGAGAGAAAAATGAGAAGAAGAAAAAGAGGAACGCCTCCCCACCACAACCACTCCCACACTGAGGATGGGAATGGCCGCTCCTGCAGAAGGACAGTTGACAGGGTTGGTAGACTGGAGACAATTGCAGAAGCAAGTGAAATTTAAAAAAAGAAATTAGGCCTTGTAGGAGGCTGAGGTGCTGTGTGTGTAATTGGGGCTAAGTCAGGCAGGCAGGATTTCTACAAGGAGGCTGGAGCTGACAGGGGAATGCAGTGAGTTTTCCTGTTAAGAACCTGGCTAAAGGGAGCTGTACTTTGCCCTTTACCACTGATTTTAGCTGGAACTCAAGTAAGCCTTGCTGTGGTTTTTTGGCTATTATAGGGGTAGGATACTTTCACTTTTCGATTTTATACTAAACCAACCCACCAATGTATTTAAATTCTAGCCAGGTGTACCCCCCATTAGGAATGTGTAGGATGTTGTCCCTCTTCAGCAGCACAAATGAATCTGTTACTCCTCCAACATAAGACACTTAGGGAGAGATTTTTCAAAGGCACAAATGGCAGTGAAATGTTTACTTCTCATTGAGTTTCAGTAGGATTTAGGTGCCAATCTGCCCTTTATAACTTTGACAATTTCCCCCATGTCTTCAAGGGGTAGAGGCTTATGCTTTCATCCTGAAAGTCCTAGGTCTGAACATTCTTGAAACCTTTCCTGCTTCTTCTGCCTGTCCCAATGTTTCTATCTTCCAGATTACGTGACTCATAGGTTTTTAAGGCCAGAAGGGACCACTGTGATCATCTACTGTGTCCTCCTACATAACATAGGTCATAAAGTCACACTGAAGTAATTTAGAATTTGAAGAAAGTAATAAGTCCCCACAATCCTGAAAAGGCTTGAAATGAAATAAAAATAAAACCCTACTGAATAAAAAATACAAGAGTAAACATTACATTCTATTGCATTTCATCTTTATTTCTTCTTGGAGCTGTATTTGATGATTTCCATATCTATTAATCAAAAAGAGATTAAACTTCCCCACCTGTTTTATACTTGGTTCAATGTTATGCAGTCCATTGGCTCTGACCAAAAAAGGACTGTTAGGTGGAACTTTTACTAAAACTATTCCAGTTAATCAGTAGTCATTAGAATACATTAGACATCTCCACTTTATGGAGTACATTGTAATAACACCCTTAAGGTCTACATTTGATGGTTTGCTTTGTTCCACCCACTTACATTAGAAGCCCTCTCTAGTTTTGTTAAGCCACCGTAAATTCACCTGGGAGAAACCCCATAACTTTCTATAAATTGCCCTGAGAGATTCTTTTTTTGTCTGTAATTTTTGCTTTTTCTCTTGCATTTAAAAACAAAGCCTAATCGTATTTGCTTTTCGAGGCCAAAATACATGAAAGCATCAGAAGTGTGGAGAAAGAGAAAGTTCTCAAGGTTATAGAGAAATGGGCTTAAATTCAGGCAATGTTAATAAATATTGGATAATTATCTGAACTGAACCTTTCAAGGTTCTGCCATCATTAATATAAAGCTAATAAATGCACACAAGACAGGGAGACACGTTTGTAAAAATAATGAGACAGGCTTGACAGTTTGGAGGAGAGAGAGAGACACTGACTATGTTTTCAAAAGTATTTTCAAGGCAGGTCAGTGTTTGCCTACATTCTGCAGCATCCATGCAGGATGCTTATTGCAGCCTCCATTCTGGTCGTCTTCCTATCTTCTCCCCACCCCCCTGCCCCTTTTCCCCCATCATGGCTGCGGACAGAATATGATCTGATTACAGCGGGCTTCCAGTCTACTGTTCATCTCCCATAACTTTGCCTCAGCATTTTTTGAGGAGTGCTGCTGCTCAGCACAAACAGGGTGTCCTCCAATTACAGCAGTTCTTGTGGGAGCTCTGTCTAGTGTTTTGTTTATTATCTTTTCTTTGAAGGTTATAAAAGGAGCCAGGTATTTCACACAAGCTCTATTTGAAGTGATAACCTTATTCTGAATGATATCTCTTTTCATCAGAAATGTGCACAGAGATAGAAAACTGTAACCTCCTTCTCCCCCTCTCCCCCACAGTGCAATTTATTCTCTGACTAGCATGCTGATTGAGCAGAGAGCTCAGACGAGCTATTCAGTGGAAAATCATTAAGTGGAAGCAACCCTAGCTCAGCACTATATCATGGCTGGACTTTTTGCCCCCTTTCTTTCCAAATGTCAAAATAATTCGTGAAAAATAGCTTTGCATTTCAGTGGAGAAACCCTCCTTCCTTGCTCCCCAACACTTCAACGGGATGCAGGAGTGAAATCAGGAAGGCCAAATCACACCTGGAGTTGCAGCTAGCAAGGGATGTTAAGAGTAACAAGAAGGGTTTCTTCAGATATGTTAGCAACAAGAAGAAAGTCAAGGAAAGTGTGGGCCCCTTACTGAATGAGGGAGGCAACCTAGTGACAGAGGATGTGGAAAAAGCTAATGCACTCAATGCTTTTTTTGCCTCTGTCTTCACGAACAAGGTCAGCTCCTAGACTACTGCACTGGGCAGCACAGCATGGGGAGGAGGTGAACAGCTCTCTGTGGAGAAAGAAGTGGTTCCGGACTATTTAGAAAAGCTGGACGAGCACAAGTCCATGGGGCCGGATGCGCTGCATCCGAGAGTGCTAAAGGAGTTGGCGGATGTGATTGCAGAGCCATTGGCCATTATCTTTGAAATCCGGGGAAGTCCCAGACGACTGGAAAAAGGCTAATGTAGTGCCCATCTTTAAAAAAGGGAAGAAGGAGGATCCTGGGAACTACAGGCCAGTCAGCCTCACCTCAGTCCCTGGAAAAATCATGGAGCAGCTCCTCAAGGAATCAATTCTGAAGCACTTAGAGGAGAGGAAAGTGATCAGGAACAGTCAGCATGGATTCACCAAGGGCAAGTCATGCCTGACGAATCTAATTGCCTTCTATGATGAGATAACTGGCTCTGTGGATGAGGGGAAAGCGGTGGACGTGTTGTTCCTTGACTTTAGCAAAGCTTTTGACATAGTCTCCCACAGTATTCTTGCCAGCAAGTTAAAGAAGTATGGGCTGGATGAATGGACTATAAGGTGGATAGAAAGTTGGCTAGATTGTCGGGCTCAACGGGTAGTGATCAATGGCTCCATGTCTAGTTGGCAGCCGGTATCAAGTGGAGTGCCCCAAGGGTCGGTCCTCGGGCCGGTTTTGTTCAATATCTTCATAAATGATCTGGAGGATGGTGTGGATTGCATCCTCAGCAAGTTTTCAGATGCCACTAAACTGGATGGAGAGGTAGATACGCTGAAGGGTAGGGATAGGATAAAGAGGGACCTAGACAAATTAGAGGATTGGGCCAAAAGAAATCTGATGAGGTTCAACAAAGACAAGTGCAGAGTCCTGCACTTAGGACGGAAGAATCCCATGCACTGCTACAGACTAGGGAATGAATGGCTTGGCAGCAGTTCTGCAGAAAAGGACCTAGGGGTTACAGTGGACGAGAAGCTGGATATGAGTCAACAGTGTGCCCTTGTTGCCAAGAAGGCCAATGGCATTTTGGGATGTATACGTAGGGGCATTGCCAGCAGATCGAGGGACGTGATCGTTCCCCTCTATTCGACATTGGTGAGGCCTCATCTGGAGTACTGTGTCCAGTTTTGGGCCCCACACTACAAGAAGGATGTGGAAAAATTGGAAAGAGTCCAGCGGAGGGCAACAAAAATGATTAGGGGACTGGAATGCATGACTGATGAAGAGAGGCTGAGGGAACTGGGATTGTTTAGTCTGCGGAAGAGAAGAATGAGGGGGGATTTTATAGCTGCTTTCAACTACCTGAAAGGGGGTTCCAGTGAGAATGGATCTAGACTGTTCTCAGTGGTAGCGGATGACAGAATGAGGAGTAATGGTCTCAAGTTGCAGTGGGGGAGGTTTAGGTTGGATATTAGGAAAAACTTTTTCACTAGGAGGGTGGTGAAGCACTGGAATGGGTTACCTAGGGAGGTGGTGGAATCTCCTTCCTTAGATATTTTTAAGGTCAGGCTTGACAAAGCCCTGGCTGGGATGATTTAGTTGGGGATTGGTCCTGCTTTGAGCAGGGGGTTGGACTAGATGACCTCCTGAGGTCCCTTCCAACCCTGATATTGTATTAACCTTTAGTGGGTGGGTAGGGGGGAACCTTTGGAAACGATTGAAATAGAAAATACCAACCTTCTGGATGTGGTGGTGAGTTAGCGACTCTGTGTGTGTGTGTGTGTGTGTGTGTGTGTGTGGTCACATGGCTGAGGTGGAATATTACTGGGATAGGATTTCTCACTCAATAACTGCTCTGTTCTGTTCATTCCCTCTGAAGCATCTAGGACTAGCCACTGCTGGAAGACAGGATACTGAACTAGGTGGACCATTTGTCTGTCCCAGTATGGCTGTTCTTATGTTCTTCAAGGCCTAGTACAAACCAGACAGACAGGGCTAAACAGTTACTGACACATATTTTTCAAATATATAAAATATAATTGGGGGCTGCTGGATTATAAAGAATTATTAATAACTAAATAGACATCTAATTACACTTGCTCATGCAAATATTTTTCAGCAGGTGGGCGCTTGATAGCAAAACAACAATTCCAGGGCTAATGACCAGGGGCAAATCTTGGCAGGCCTGCTGAGGACTGATCCGTTTACAGGAGCATCTAACAACATGCTTTCATCACCGTTCTATGGGCAGCCAAGCCTAATTAGTGCATTTGCTCAAATAACGAACGATGATTTCCTACAAATCAAATTGCCCTGGTTTAGATTAGATTTTGAAATTGTTTAAAAATGACTGAAACGTATCTATTGGAGAGGGAGAGACATGAGAAGGTATTTCTCCCCCTCCCCCCGGCGAATGGGTATATAGGCAAAATGGTGGTTAACTCTGGTTAACTCTCTCCAGAGAATGTTTCTGAAATACTAAGTCTGAAAAACATACTCTGCAGAGGTCCAAATCCTACTTGCCTTTCCCCTTACGAGCAGCGCCCTGTGAACCGACGCAACCGCTCTCGCATGAGTAAAGCAAGCTGGATTTGACTCTAGCTTTATATTTGCAAAGAGTGGGAGGGAACATAAGGGTCCTTATTTAAGGTCATTAATATTTCAGCAACAGTAAAAATGATTTTGTGCTGCTGTTTTTCTATTTTTACATGTGTAGTCAAGTTGTTTTAACCTTTTCTTAAAGACATTGCATCATCCGGTGTGCAGTTAGGCACATCATTGTGCCTGCAAAAATTTCATATTTCCAATTGCAGGACTCATTTAAATTGCCCATAGGAACCTGTTTCCATTTATTTATGTCTTCAGTCATAGATTTGGGGTGCACTTAAGAGTATTCTCTGAAAATTTAGGGCATGGTTTTCACAGGTGCAGAGCCACTGCCACTCCCACTGGCTTTCCTTGGATTTGTGAGGGCTCCACGTCTCTGAAATTCAGGTGTCTCACTCTTAGAATTGTGGTGAAATTTACTTTTAATGACATCATTTAGCCATATGGATCAAATCTTACTTTCCAGATGCTATTTCGGATTGTGCCCATGTGTTTGCCCCTTAAATTAGAAGTTATTTTTTTGATTTTCTGTGTTTTCAAAGGTAAGTAAGAATTTCAGACTTCTGAGTGTTACTGGGCTGTAAGTTAACAATCTTGACATTTTCAAGAGTGCCTGATACATATATAATCTGGCTTCCTGCCATAGCACAATGGCCTTGTCTGCACCAGGAAGATTATTTGTAATTCACGATTGTGCAGCTCCTTTGGTGGTGGCACTGATGGAGATGGAAGTGTAATAGGGACTTGGGTTTTTTTACCACCATGTTGTCTGATTCAGTTTTGAGCTGCGCTATTGAATTATGGTTGAACATTTTGCTAGTGTAAAAGCCTGGCAGAACTCTGTGGTTATCCTGGCATGATGACAATTTTATGTCTTTAGATGTGTCTGTTTTAGAAAGTGGTTGTGGATCTAGATATTGTGATCGTTCAATTATAACAATAAAAAATGGGGGCTGGTAAATTGATCTATGTAACAGAAATCACTGTTCTAAAAAAAGTATTTCACTTTAGCATCAGTGCTCAGCTAACACCAAGTGTTGAGTATTCAATTAAGTTGTAGTGCCATTTAGAGGCTTGGCAGCCAAACTCTAATCATATGACATAACTTCAGACAATCAGAGCTGCAAACGAAGGGCTCTTTTGCCTAAGAGGATAGATAGCCACACCTAGAATGATCTAGGAGATCACACAGCAATGTACAATGCTGCATATTCTCTTAGGCTGTGGAATTTATTTTAATTGTCAAAATAGCTTTTGCAAAGAAGGCTAATGTGTGATACAATATTTTTAGAAAAACAGCTTCTGTTTTTTACAGCCTTGTAAAGGAAGGAAAAAAATTTGCACAAATAACTGACATTCAACACCAAAATCTTTGTTATCCTTCATACAAAATATTACTAAGGCCTGCTCCTGCTCCCACTGAAATTAATGGGAGTCTTGTCACTAAGCACATTGCGGTGATGCCAGTGCTGGCTGAGGTGTAAATCTGACATCTTTGGCATATAAAAATAATCTTTTTGACAGTTAGGCTCCATATCTCCATATTAATCAATTTCATCATTCTGGTTGGCCTCCTCCCTGTAGCCAGAAAAGTAAGACCAGAGAAGGGAAGAGGAATCCTTTAGAGCTGCAGTAACTTCTCTGGTTTCAGTCGGGCTTGATGGTGAAAGAGAGGTTGAGGATCAGCGTGTTGGTGCAGATTGGGGGATTCATTAGCAAGGGCTCTCCTTTTCTCTGCCTTTCCAACAGATGCTGCATGCCAACAGATGGCAAAGTGGCTGTAGATTCACTCTACCCACCTTACGTTCCAGGTCTGACCATCATCAGGACTGGGCGGTTCAGTGTGGTGCTCATTCGTGTGGCAAAATGGAGCTACTACACCCTTAAATGTGACATGACCATGCAGCAAAACCTGACCCAAAAGAAATAATAAAGAAGCAGAAAAGGGACAGAGTGCACTAGTCACTGCTGAAGGCAAAATTTGGTCTTAGACTGAAGTACAAAGTAGCAGATAAAAGTCTAGGAGGTGAAGAAAACCTAGAATGGCAATATTCCTCCCTCCAGCTAATTGCAATAAAGGTGGGTGGGGAAATAACTGTCTTGCAAAATAGGTCACACATTTAGCCAGGGAACGAAGGTGTATCCTTTTGAGGAAAGGATATTTGAAGAATTTTATGTGAATGCAAAACCACATCAGAAGGGGGCTCAGTTTTGCCTATTGGCCAAATCCTGCAATCCTAACTCAGGCAAAACAGCAGGTGACTGGACTGAGTTTTGCAGTGATGTTACTTCAGCTAGTGGCATTTAGGTGCAGTTATGTCTGGAAAACTGACCATTTCAAAAATGTCACTGGCTCCTGATCTCTGACGAGGCCTCTAGGCACTACCATGATACAAATACAATAATGCTTAGCTCTTACATTATTATTGTTTGCCTATGCTAGTTACAATTCCTATTTTCATACATATGCAAAATTCAGCTCTGAATCCAGAGTAGGGCCAAAAATAAACCCAGCATATTTTACAATAGTCCAATCTAAGTTAAGCATGCACATTTAGTCATGATATTTCACAAAAGCTTCTATCCTGCAATGAGAATCAGTTCATATAAAACAAGAATCTTCACTCTTTGCCCCAAACTCCTATTCCAATAGTGCAATTCTTCTACAGCCTGTGTTTGTTCAGGTTTCAGAGTAGCAGCCGTGTTAGTCTGTATCCGCAAAAAGAAAAGGAGTACTTGTGGCACCTTAGAGACTAACAAATGTATTTGAGCATAAGCTTTCGTGAGCTACAGCTCACGATGATCCTTCTGTGTGTCCGGTTTCTTAGCAAACAGTTAGCTTGCTTATTCTAACTAAACAAATGTCCCCATGGTATTCTGATTAAGTGTCCAGAAGCTGTTTGTAATCCGTTTTTCAGACATCTCTTTTGATGGACCAAATGTTATTCTGCAATAGGCCTTGTACAAAAGCTGAAGAGTAGAGTCCTTATTCATTCTGCATTGCTGTCTATACAGCCACGTAATGGCCCGCAAGCAAAGTTTGGTTTCAATCAAACACCTCTAATTGGCCTGCTTTGAGAAGATGACCGTTCTTTTCTTTTCCAAGCAAGGGGCAATACAACAAAAAGAAGAATCCCACATATATAAACCGATTTTTCATGGAATAAGGTATATCGGCATATCTTCAGCATGCTGCTGTGACAATTTATGTAACAGAGCAAGTGTGGCAGAAAAGTGAAGCTCAAGTGATCATTTAAAAATTCTGTTCAGTGGAAGATCTATGAAAATATTGACAGGCTCCAAGGGCAATAGCAGTAAAATAGAGCCCATGTTAAAATAGTTCCTGAGACTGCTTTCTTCATTTTCTATGCTCTCCATAAATCTACTCCCACCTATATTTTTATCCTTTATTTCCTCCTACACCTCATATACTTTTCCCTTCTCTAACTCCAGCTGCTCACTCAAGGATTTATATCTTCCTTCATGCTGATCCACATACTTGTTTCCAGTTAATATATTCCTTGTGTCATCCTTCTTCTCTTTCAAAGAACCCCTGAAAACCCACCTCTCCTGAGTAACATTCTACCTAGAATGACCACATGCTATAGAACCAATGCAGAATGGAGTAGCTGCTCTGCCTTTACGCTGAAAGCTATTTGGAGGAAGGATCTGCTATTTAGTTGACAAACTTATCCAATTGGACAGCACTGTGTACACTGACAGCGCCATATGCATAATAATAATTAATAATAACTTTTATATGGTCTCTCTGGCACTGACTGGAGAATCTACATCTCTGACTGTTGTCATAGTTGCATTTCAAGCAGGGTGAACAGCTTGCTACCACATAACTGTCCTAGTTTATTCTTGACCTGTACATAATGTCACAAGTTCATTTTTTACATCTTCTGTAACATTTTTTTTGAAGACTCTGCAACACCACAATTTTAGATCCTCTGAAATAATAACCACTCTTTTCCTCTTTGTGTCTGTCTACCTTCCTGCTACATGTGTCAGTGACTTAGATGAATATGCTATAGGTTGCCAGCGGTCTTCAGACTCTTTCCAAATTACCACACCCAAAATAAGAATGTGAGATATCTGCTGAGATTGCCATAAACAGTTAACAGAACTTGAAATACTAGTTCTTGTATGACTTAAAACCTGTCCAAGTGTTCATTTGCTTGGGACTCCATTGCTATGTTCTGGTATCTTTGTCAAGGCCAATATTTATGTACAAACATTGGGTGAAAAACTTCCCCACAAAAAACAGTGACAATTATTTGCTCAAGCTAATTAATTAATAAATTAATTAATTAATAAATTCATTTATTGAGACTTTTCTTCCTTTAGTTTCAAAGTCTCAGACTTGACCTTTATAAAAAAATAAAATTGCATCATGGAGTCATGATTTTTTGTGTCTCATTAATTCCAAGTCAGGTTTGCTCAGATTCTAGCTACCAGAACAACCAACTCAGAACTTAATCAGACACTACACGGACAAAATGCTATGTTCTTTAATCTATTTAGTTTTGTAAGATCAATGGATAAGATTCTGAACACTCATGGGAAGCAGAACTATTGAATAAGAAGACATGTTATACACCGACATCATGGAAAGACAGTCCCTGCCCCAAAGAGCTGACAATCTCACCTGTGCATCTCAAAGTGTTTTACAAAAGATTGGAAATAGTGAGAGCTGGTTGAAACCTTTTCCACTGAAAAATGTGGTTTTGTGGAAACTGAAATATTTCTCAAACATACTGGTTTTGATGAAAAATTTGTTAGGAAGGTTTGAGAGAGAGGGGGACTAGGACACTTGTCTGGGATGTGGGTGTTCCAGGTTCAAGTCCTTTCTCAAAACCACATCCTGAGAGAGTACCCTAAGCACTGGGCTATTATCAGGAATCAGGGTCTGCAGCAGAGCAGGGCCTGCAGCAGTTGCCTGATTAGCTACACAGTCTGATTGACTACAAAGGCCAGCAAGCTGGCTCTTAAGCCCACAGCAGGAGCAGCTTGCTGGCTTCTCAGTTCTCATACCCATCACTGTGCCTGCTCCTACATTATCTTGTTCCCAAGTCTTCTGCCTTGCACCCAGCCTTGCCTCTGTCCTGCACTTGCCTTGAACCCCTCCTTGCATGTTGCCCTGCTCACTTCAGTTTCTGACCCCTGTTTGCCCCTTGGCTCTGGATCCTGACTACAGACTCTGGCTCTACCCTTGGCTCAGGTGTCCAGTTCCTGCCTTCCAGTTTGACCTTTGGCTCCTGACTACGGCTCTGACCCTGACCCTGGCCACTAGGCCTGACGAGCAGTTCTGAGCACAAGGCTAGGCCACCCTCTTCCTAGTTGGCTGACAGATTGAGAAGCCCTTAAAATTGGTGCCAGGAGCTCTTGGTGATAGCATGGACTCTACAAAGGCCCCACGGAACTGGTGGACAATGTCCAGAACTAGCAGGTGCAAGTAATCTGCCCTCCAATCACAGAATGTGTTCCTGCAGGCACAGGTTGCTCTGCTGGTTCCCCCTATTCCACCCATCTACTCCACTGGCAGGCACTCCAATCTTTTTTGTCAAGAAGAAAGGTGGCTCTTTGAGACTGTGTATTGCTTACCGGGCCCTAAACAAGGTGACCATATGAAACCGCTCCCCTTATCAATGAGCTCTTAGACCGGCTATGCACAGCCTGTATTTTCACAAAGTTAGATCTGTATGGGGCCTATAATCTGATGCGTGGGTGAGAGGGAGACAAGTGGAAGGCTGTCTTTCGTACTCAATACATTCGCTATCTAGTCATGCCATTTGGCCTTTGCAACACCCCAGCAACCTTTCAACACTTTGAGTGATATATTCTGACATATGCTGGACCACTTTTATTATTAATCTTGATGACATTCTGATTTTCTCCAAAGACCCAGCTCTTCATGACTAGCATGTATATAGTGTTTTTGAAAGACTATACCAGAATAATTTATATGCCAAGCTGAAGAAATGCAAGTTTGACTGGGACACCCTTGAATTTCTTGGATATATCATCTCACCCCAGGTCTAGAAATGGACCCTTGCAAGTTGGCAGCTGTCACAGACTGAGTGACACCGAAGCATGTCTACAAAACCAACACTTCTTGGGTTTTGCTAGTTTTTATAGACAGTTTTTATCCCAGGATTCTCTGCTTTTGCCAGCCCTCTTACAACCTTGCTGTGAAAGGGAGCCCAGTTTTCGTGGTCCCCAGAAGCACAGGCTGCCCTTGATAATCTGAAACAGAAATTCATAGCAGCTTCGATCTTGATCCAGCCAGACCCTGACAGATAGAGATAGATGGTTCAAACTTTGCACTAGGGACCATCTGTGATGGATTCCCCCCAGGTGCCACCTGGAACTGGGGTACCAGTGAGCCCCCAGACCCACCAAACTGGGCTCCCTTTACACTGCTGTGACCAGCCTGCTCTTTCACCAGTACACATACAGGTAGGGACACACCCAGCTACAGTTACATGCAGAAGCTGTGATCAGCTCTGCATGGGAAGGCTCCAGCTAGGGAACTTCCAGCTACTCAGGCATGCATCCACCTCTGGAGTGTAAACCCAAAATTATATTGTCTTGCACTGCACAGGGAACTGTACAGCGTAAACTCATGAAATTCTCCTCCTCCCTCAATGTGGAGAGGAATATACAACAGCTTTCTGCCCCACTTTATGACTCCCACACACTTGTTTTAAACAAAGCAAAAACAAGTTTATTAACTACAAAAGATAGATTTTAAGTGATTATAAGGGATAGCAAACAGATCAAAGCAGATTACCTAGCAAATAAACAAAAACGCAAACTAAGCTTAATATAATAACATAGATCGGATATGACTAGCAAATCCTCACCCTAAGTGATGATACAAGCAGGCTGCAGATTCTTAAGGGGCAAACTGCACTGGCTTACAGCTTGGAAACCCCAGGTATTCCATTCATAGGCTAAAAATCCCTTTAGCCTAGGTTCAGCACTTCCCCCAGTTCAGTCTTTGTTCTAGGAGTCTGTTTGGGTGGGGAGTCAGTGGAAAAACCACGAGGATGTCACTCCCCTGCCTTGCATAGCTTTTGCATATGGTGGGAACCCTTTGTTTCAAAGCTTGGTTCCCACGCCAGCTAGTAGAAAAATACTGATATCCCAAGATGCAGTCCAGCACCAGGTGACCTAGTCACATGTTTCTGTAGTGTCATAGCAGCCATTATTTGGAGGTTGTCTGCAGTGTCCTCAGGAAGGTTCCCCAGGTGAGAAATGAGCTTCTTCTAAGGCTTATTGTTTTCCCTAATGGTTCATTAACTTGCATGGGCCCTTCCCAGCCAGCCATCTAGACTGAGGGCCCTTTACCTAGTAGGTATTACCCAGGTGTAAGTACATGTGAGATACAGATACATAGACAATATTTGTAACTTCAGATACAAAAATGATATGCGTTTACAAATAGGATAATTATATTCAGCAAATCATAACCCTTTCAATGACCTCTGACATGACTTATCTTGCATAAAATACACCATAATTATGCCATAATCATATCATAATAATATCTCTAAGAAGAATATGGGGTGCAGTGTCACACCATCCTTTCCCAACTTGCTCTCCCGATGATTGGCTTCACCCATGTGCTTTTTACTCATGAAAACTCACTTCTGCTGAGATAAACTATGACATCCTGAACAAGGAACTTCTGGCCATCAACACGGCCTTTGAAGAATGGCACCATCTTCTGGAGAATACTAGGTTCCTTGTTCTAGTCCTGACAAAATGTAAAACTTTGCAAAACCTAAAAATGGCCAGGCACCTGAACCAGCAGCAGGCATGTTGCTCCCTCTTCTTCATGTGATTTTGAGTTTTGAGAGCACCTCTGTTGCATCCTATGTAGAGCCCTGTGACCTTTTCTGCCTGGACCAAGACCCTCTGTTCAAAACAACTGGGTCTCCTTCAGCCCTTATCCACTCTATCACAGCCTTGGGCCATTGTTTCCATGGACTTTATTGTGGAATTACCACCTCCCCAAGCCCATACTACCATTCCAGTGGCGGTTGATCACTTGACGAAGATGGCACATATTTTTATTCCATATTGAATGCTTCCCTCTGTTCAGGAGACAGCCCATCTCTTTGTGACAACATCTTTCATCTCCACAGCTTGCCTATGGGCATGGTGTCTGACCAAGGATCCTAGTTTATTTCCTGTTTCTGGAGAGAATTTCTAAATTTACCAAGTATCGAGACCCTAACCTCAACAACCCCAGTACTGGCAGGCAGGTGGAGTGGGTCACTCAGGTTCTTGAACAGTACTTATGTTGCTTCCTAAATAATCATCAAGATAATTAGCTGTCCCTGATCCCTCATGCTGAGTTTTTGTACAACAATGTCGAACACACCTCCATCAAGCAGACTCCCTTCTTTGCTCACTGTTTTCCATCTTCATGCTCACCCATGGATCCCCTCCAAATCATCGATGCCCACTGCTGTCACACTCACAATCCACATCGAGTATGCACACCAAGAATCCCAGAGGCAGTTAGAAGTTGCCAAGACTACCTACAAATGGTATGCTGACCGATCCCACCAGCCAACACCTGGCTTTGGGGTAGGGAACAAGGTGTGGTTGTCTGCCCAGAATCTGCGAGTGACTCACTCCTCTTTGAAGCTGGACCATAAGAACCTGGGGCCTTTCCAGATCACGAAACAGATTAACCCAATAACTTTCAAGTTATAGTTATCAGTTTCCCTCAAGATTCACCCCCTTCCATGTCTCCCTTCTAAAATTATTAGTCAAGAACCCTTTCCCACTCCGTACTACTCTCTCTCCTCCATCTATAACCATTCAGGGCCAAGAAGAATATGTGGTTTGGCAGATTCTAGACTCTCTTTGAGTCCAATGAGAACTACAATATTTAATTGACTGGGATGGGTATGGCCCAGATGAATGTTCATGGGGACCTGCAGAACACATCCATGCCCCATATCTCCTGCACATCCCAATACGTGTACCCTGAGGGTACAAAAGCAAAGCAAAACATGTGGCTGGCCCATGCCACCCAACTTGGGCTCATGGGGCTGGGGTTGTGGGGCTGTTTCATTGCTGCGTAGACTTCTGGGCTCAGGCTGGAGCTTGGATTCTAGGACCATGCTGGGTGGGAAGTTCCCAGACCTAAAGCTCCAGCCTGAGCCCGGAAGTCTACATAGCAATGAAAGAGCCCCGCAGCCTGAGCGCCGCAAGCCCACGTTGGCTGGAATGAGCCAACCATGGGTTTTTCTTTGCTGTGTGGTCATACCCAAAGAAACTAGGTCCCAAAGCCCCTAGATGGTTCCCTCAAAGTGGGGGATACTGTCAAGAATCGGGGCCTGAAGCAGCACCAGCTCACTGGCTTCTCAATGCTCAAACCCACCACTGTGCCTGCTCCTGTGTTACCTTGTTCCTGCTGCTCCTGCCTTGCACCCAGCCTTGCCTCTGTCCTGCCTGGGTGCAAGGCAGGAGCACCCCTCCTGGCCTGATATCCTGCTCACTCCAGTTCCTGATCTGTGGTTTGACCCTTGGCTTTGGCTCCTGACTACTGACTATGGCTCTGATCCTGACTACTAGGCCTGACGCCCACTTTGGCCACTAGGCTAGACCACCCTTCTTCCGGCCAGCTGACAGCCATTGGCTCTTCTGGAGTGGGTTGGTCTCTTATTATTTTGCAAAAAATATTTTAAAAGGTTTCATATTCATTCTGCTTTGGAACAAAACAAATTTCAAAACCTCATTGTTTCATGAAATAGAATGGTTGTTTTCCAGACATCCCTGTAAATCACTTAATCCCCATTTTAGTGAAGGTGAAACGGAGACACTGAAAAGTGAAATGACTTGTCCAGCAGGTCATTGGCAGAGGTGAAACTAGAACTCTGACCTGCTAACTCTCAGAGCAATTCCCTAGAGTGGTAAAAACAAAATTCTACAAATTGTTCCTTCCCCTGTTTAGATATCTGCTTTTACTATATCAGCCATCTGCACCCAAAGAGATAATTACCTCTTTGAAGTACTATATCTACATTATGTAGCACCATATTTTGTATTATTTATAATATGCTAAGGGTGTGTTTAGCTTTTATTGTAGGATATCATCAGAAAATTTATTTGATATAAGCAAAATGAAATAATAAAAGTAATATATAAATGAAAGATGGAGTGAGGGCATCACATTTTCAGACTGCATATATGGGGTTGGGACTGGTGTTCTATTGTCTGTGGAATTCTGACCTATGCATTACAATAAATGATTTCATGTTACCTTGTTCTCGCAAACCAGAGCATACGGTGTAAATTATTTTCCGGCTCTCCAGCATCATTTCACATAGTCAAAACCTTTACGTGAACAGTTGCTCTAAGAGCACAGTGCCCAGTAAGACATTAATAGGAGTCAATGAATCTTGATTGATTCACTGACCGGGGAATATTTGATGCTTAAGATCATAAAGTATTATGAGAATGACTATTAATTTTACTGTCTGATGTCCAGAAGGCAAGTGGATTCTAGTTTAACAAAACTACAGCTTGTTTTTCTGTATTATAAAAATGTAGTAACACTGTGTAGCTAATTTAAACTGACAAAAGCAATGAAAAATAAGGCATACCCTGCTGTGACTGAAGAGATTACAACACATTTAGGTATGAAGCAGCACTGTTTTGAGACCCCTGTAGAACATTGACACAAGGAGTTGAATTAAGAACAGAGGGACAAATTCTGTTGTCAGTTAGACTGGCATGACAGCAGAATAATCCCATTGAAATCAATGGAGTGGCTCCAAAGTAACACTGATAAAGGAGAATTTGGCCCTTAGTCTCTCTAGCCTCACTCTGAATTTCATTGTCTATTCTAGGCAACTAAAAATTAGGCATTGCAATGTCTGTTCTTTTGTGGATCCAAGACCTGAGTGCATAGATTTTCACTTTATATGCAATAATCCTGATGTTGATACAATCTGTATGCAACTTGCTTTGCTCCTGCCTGAGCAAAGGACACAGGAGAGGAATCAACAAGGGCAGCTTTGGAAGATCTACTTACAATCTAAGTAAAAGCTTATAATATAAACTGTTTGGTGATGGATCCCTTATTGGGCATCTTGTTAATATTTAATAATAATAAGGCCTGATTCTATTACAGTTTGACCCCTTCATGCTGCTCTGATGGAGCCACTGAAGAATACCATTAGCTAGTGGCTTCCCCCAGATGATTAACTATATGCCCACATCCATTGTAGCCCCTACATAAAGAAGGGCACAGCCAGGGGAAAGGGAAGTGGTGAGCATACTGCTTATGTGCTGCCTATTCTTGGCTGCCAGACAGGCCCCAAGAGCAATTGGCAGTTGGCTGTTAGTTAGAGCAGCCCAGAGGCTACTCTAATTTAAACCAGGGATTGGTCAGAGTCCTCAGCATTAAAGCTGCCTTTCCCTCCCCTCAAAACCTCTTTCCTGCACTGAGCAGAGCTTGACTAGAATGGAGAATCAGGCCCTTAATCTTCAATGGTCCAAAGGAAAAATACCAAAGGGGAATCATTTCAGTGTGCATGTGTCAGAATTTCTGGTCAATCTGCAGAACATGCTACACAATAACTGATTTTCTTCAGGTAAGTAGGGAGAGGAGTCCATCAGAGAGAAGATCCAGTGGATAATTAATCCGTCTTATTAATTTTGGATTGTAATTCATGCTGAGCAACACATAGAACTGGTCAATACTGAAAAATGAACTAAAGTATATTTTCAGAGGCAGAAGACACTCCAGCACTGATTACCAATAAATCACTTCAGTGGTCTGCTTGCAAGGCAAGGTAAGATTGATCACTGAAGGGAAGACATGGGTCTCGAAGTAGTGCTTTGGTAATCTGTAGAAGCAGCAGCAGCAGCAGAGAGCTGTCCCAAATGTAACTTAACACAATACAAATAAAAATCCTATTGCTACTGCAAAATTGTCAGAACATCACAAAACTACACCACAGCGTGGCACAAATCAGTCAGCGTGAGAGAGGCCCAAGACTGGAATAGTAAAGTCAGGATTAATATGCACTGGCAGAACTGCAGGGGAGGGGTTGCACAGCATCTGCCCACACAGTCTCTGACTTTAGCCAGTGCTGTCACTACTTCTTCACACATTTTAAAATGTCAAAATCTACGGGGCCTGAATCTCCTCCTGCTATTATACCAGTGGAACTCTGCTGACTTGAGAGGAGTTACCAGCCGGTTTACATTGGGTATAAGGAGAAGAGAATCAGGTCCCTAAAGTGTAGGAATGCAGTTGTATTTCATATTTGTCTGGTCTATACACTGATTAAAGGATGGCTGCTATAAATAGAAAAAAGGCAGATGCTAAGCAATGGTGCTGTGAAGACTGTAAATATTTTCTGATTCCCTGGCAGATTGTGCAGCTCCATTGCTCAGTGATGCTAGGTATGCTGCCTTCTCGAAATCACTTTCCAACAGAACAGTGTGGCAAATGGCAAAATGATTTCTTTGCTGTTCACTGATGCATTCACTCCTAAGTACTTCATACAACTTCTCTTTGCAGTGGGATTTTTTTAAAATAAAAAACAGGGGGAAGAAAGCACAGCCCCCAAAGACTCATTCTTTCTATTTCAAAATTGTTTGGAATGAGTGCGATGCGAGCTCTGTAAAAGAATATGTTAATCACACAAACTTATGCCCCCCATTAACCCAGTATCCGAGCACCTGAAAATCTTTTAGGTTTCAGAGTAGCAGCCGTGTTAGTCTGTATCCGCAAAAAGAACAGGAATACGTGTGGCACCTTAAAGACTAACAAATTTATTAGAGCATAAGCTTTCGTGGGCTACAGCCCACTTCATCAGATGCATAGAATGGAACATATAGTAAGAAGATATATACAGAGAAGTTGGAAGTTGCCATACAAACTATAAGAGGCTAATTAGTTAAGATGAGCTATTATCAGCAGGAGAAAAAAACTTTTGTAGTGATAATCAAGATGGTCCATTTAGACAGTTGACAAGAAGGTGTGAGGATACTTAACTTAGGGAAATAGATTCAATATGTGTAATGACCCAGCCACTCCCAGTCTCTATTCAAACCCAAGTTAATGGTGTCTAGTTTGCATATTAATTCAAGCTCAGCAGTTTCTTGTTGGAGTCTGTTTTTGAAGCTTTTCTGTTGCAAAATTGCCACCCTTAAATCTTTTACTGAGTGGCCAGAGAGGTTGAAGTGTTCTCCTACTGGTTTTTGAATGTTATGATTCCCATCATCAACCTCAGCCTAGACCAATCCACACAAGCGGTCCATTTCCTGGACACTACTGTGCTAATAAGCGATGGTCACATAAACACCACCCTATACCGGAAACCTACTGACCGCTATACTTACCTACATACCTCCAGCTTCCATCCAGGACACACCACACGATCCATTGTCTACACCGAAGCTCTAAGATACAATCGCATTTGCTCCAGTCCCTCAGACAGAGACAAACACCTACAAGATCTCTATCAAGTATTCTTAAAACTACAATACCCACCTGCTGAAGTGAAAAAACAGATTGACAGAGCCAGAAGAGTACCCAGAAGTCACCTACTACAGGACAGGCCCAACAAAGAAAATAACAGAACGCCACTAGCCATCACCTTCAGCCCCCAACTAAAACCTCTCCAACGCATTATCAAAGATTTACAACCTATCCTGAAAAATGATCCCTCACTCACAGATCTTGGGAGACAGACCAGTCCTCGCTTACAGACAGCCCCCCAACCTGAAGCAAATACTCTCCAGCAACCACACGCCACACAACAAAAACACTAACCCAAGAACCTATCCTTGCAACAAAGTCCGATGCCAACTCTGTCCACATATCTATTCAAGTGACACCATCATAGGACCTAATCACATTAGCCACACCATCAGGGACTCGTTCACCTGCACATCTACCAATGTGATATATGCCATCATGTGCCAGCAATGCCCCTCTGCCATGTACATTGGCCAAACCGGACAGTCTCTATGCAAAAGAATAAATGGACACAAATCTAACATCAGGAATCATAACACTGAAAGACCGGTAGGAGAACACTTCAAGCTCTCTGGCCACTCAGTAAAAGATTTAAGGGTGGCAATTTTGCAACAGAAAAGCTTCAAAAACAGATTCCAAAGAGTAATTGCTGAGCTTGAATTAATATGCAAACTAGATACCATTAACCTGGGTTTGAATAGAGACTGGGAGTGGCTGGGTCATTACACATATTGAATCTATTTCCCTAAGTTAAGTATCCTCACACCTTCTTGTCAACTGTCTAAATGGACCATCTTGATTATCACTACAAAAGTTTTTTTCTCCTGCTGATAATAGCTCATCTTAACTAATTAGCCTCTCACAGTTTGTATGGCAACTTCCAACTTATCTGTATGTATATATATATCTTCTTACTATATGTTCCATTCTATGCATCTGATGAAGTGGGCTGTAGCCCACGAAAGCTTATGCTCTAATAAATTTGTTAGTCTCTAAGGTGCCACAAGTACTCCTGTTCTTTTTGAAAATCTTTTAGCATATCTAGGGTGACCAGACATCCTGTTTTTAAAGGGACAGTTCCGTATTTCAGCCCTCCGACAGGTGTCCCGACTTTTTCTTAAAAATGGGCAAATTGTTGCATATTTTCTGGCCCCCCCTTCATCTGTATTGGCAGGTCCTGCTGCTGGCCAGATCCCTCCTTGCCAGCTGCCTGCCAACCAGCGTTCAGTGGCCTACAATGGGTGTGCAAGGCTAATGGCAGGGAAAAGATGCAGGGTGCAGGGCTGGCCGCTCCTCCTGCTGGTCTGTTGGCACAGTCCCTGCTGTGTGCTGTCTCTCGGCCAGCAGGACTCTGCCCCCACATTTCCAGCTGGTACTGGCTGCGCACTGCAAGCTGCAATGGCCGGTGAGTGTGGGCAGGTGCGAGGGGTGGCCAGATACATGTCGCTTCTGCTGCCCACCCATTGGCCCTTTACCTGCTCCCCTTCTTGCTGTCCTCTCCCTGCTTTGCCCCTTCACCCCTCCCCACCCAACCCCACTGCTCCTCCATATTCTGTCCCCCCCCCACCCCCGGTGGTCTGGCAGCTGGGTTATGTTGGTGGCCAGCAGCAGCCTGGAGGTGTTAGCTGCCTTTCGACACCGTGCCAGCAGGAAGGGACAAGCTGCTTCCAGCCATGGAGGGGGTGGAGGAAGAGATGAGTTCTGCAAAGACATGGGCCAGGTCATCCTCTCCCCCTCCTGCTCCCCAGCGTCTGGAAGCAGCTCCCGTCCCTTCCCTCCCGCTGAAAGGCTGCCACTGGCCACATTCTGGTGTGAACCCTGGCAAAAATCTGGGGAGGGGTGGCATGTGACCCTGTGCGCCCCCCCTCCCCCGCCACATGTTGCTTCAGGAAGATGTAGCTCCAGGTATGGATCTGTCCTGGGGCCCCAGCCAGGCCTGGAGGGCAGAGAGCAATGGGAAGAGAGGTTCAGTTTGGTCAGTCACCCTCCCTGTGTGAGAGAAGTGTACAAGAGTGTGTTTGTGTTTCCCCCTCCCCGTGTGAACCCTAAAGCCTTAAAGATAAGAAAATAAATAAAAATAATCCAACTACGCAATATTCCTTTATAACAGGGGCTCAGTCAACTTGATATTAATTTGAACGTTTGTACTGCATAGTTCTGATTGATTGCTGTTGAACTTGCTTGAATAATTTTACCAGGTGTCCTGTATTCATCATAGAGAAATATGGTAAGCCTAAGCATATCTATTCTCACAACACCCCCAAGAAATAGGGAAGTATTATTATCGCTATTTTACAGATGAGAACAGATACCAAAGTGACTTGTCCAAGGTCACACCAGAAGCCTGTGGTGGAGCAGGGAATTGAACACAAGCCTCTAAATCTTAGGCTAGCAGCCTAATGATTGAACCATCCTTTCTCTCTCCACCCTCCAAGATCCTTGTTCCATTTTTATTACTGAAGAAAAGGAAGAATATTTTTCTCATTCCAGAACTAAAATGCCTGAGAACATTTTGTTTCAGGTTCTCCTGGTCAGGGCATTTATATTCTTATCGAGTTAGGGTCCGATTTTCAAGAGAGCTCAGAGCCAAGGTTTCAGGTGCTCAGCTCACAGTTTTCAAAATAGCTCAACTCCCAGATAAGCACCTAAATAAAAAGCAGATTTCCCAAAGTGCTCAGCACCCAGCCACACCAGTTGTGACACTTAGGGCCGGGTTTTCAAAAGAGCTCTGCACCCACTATACTGAGCTCTTTCTATAATCTGGCTGGTCACTTATTGAGATAGCCAAATTGGAACTGAGCCCATCTGCAGACTTGGGCCTAAATCAATATCTGGTAGAGTAGCAAGTTCTGAACAATCCACTTGGCACTTCATAATTATGTATTTTTTTCAATCAGGCTGCTACAGTCCAATTACAGAGAGCAGTTATCTGTGGCAAAGGTGTTCCAACAGCCTGGGATGGGGAGCCAGCATTTTGCTTTTGAGGTTAGTGCTATGTACTACCCTGGGAGAACTCCAGCCATACAACTCTCCTTCAGACAAGCATAGTGGAGGTTACAATCTCTCTGTCCTGGAGGGAAGGTGCAGCCTGCAAAATGTTCTAATGCCCCCTAGTGACTAGTCATGAAGTGGCACTACAGTTCCTGGCACTACTCTAATGAATGCAGGGTGGCTGCTGCTGAGGGTTGTGAAAGAGGAGATTATCCGGGGCGGGGGTGGGGGGGGAAGTAGCCCAATCTAAAGAGGTGGTTGAAAGCCTCTGGACCGGGTCATTAATTCAGAGAAAGAAAGCTTCCCTTGTTGGGCTGATGAGAAAAGGGAAAAGTCTTCACTCGGATTCTGTCATGCTGCTGCTCTAGATTGCCAGTGTGTTGGGAATCATGGTTGAAAAGAATAGGCCAGGATTTCAAGAGTGACTGGTGATTTTGGCTGCTGCTGTTTTTTGCTGCACAACTCTCAAGCCTGTAGGTCAGAATGTGCTGAGCACCTGGCTCCCCAGTACTGAGACGCTTAACATTACTGGTCGCTTTTGAAAATCTTGGCTGTGGTGGCTGACCATCTCCCTTGTGTGCCTGACTTTGAGGCAAACTTGCTGTGCAGGCTCTTTGCTCTGTTGGGTATTGGGGGCAGGGGTGTATGAAGTAGTAGTCAGTCTACTTCAGTTTTCATCTCCCGAGTAAGAAATAGTTGGGACAAATTAGTCCCTGGTGTGACTGTACTCAAGTAATTTTGGCTATTAATGTTTTAGACATCATTTACCTGACAGTCTGGAAGGATTCTGTTCAGGGAAGGCCTTACTGAGATGCTACAGCGGGACCCTGTAGGACAAACAAGGAAGGGCAACTGCTCATCACTAGCTTTGGGTGATCAGTACTGGTGCGTGAAACTGTACAGAGGCAGATTCAGACCCGAACAGAGAGGAATCTCAGAGGGAAGTGACACAAGGAAAGGCAGACCCACCTTGTGGGTTAGAGGAAGGCAAGAGTGATAACTCTGTTCAGTTCATCATTTTAGAAGGTGCTTGGATACCGTAGTGATGGAAGCGGTATCTCAACTTAGATAGGCCAAAAAGGGAGTCCTGGGCCTGTCCCTGAAACTAAAAGGAGTCTAGAGAGAGGAGAAACTATCATACTAAGCATTACAAAAAAACTGAACTGAACTGCTGTTTAGAAATTCATATGTAATAAGGCATTCATTAGCTTAGCCTAAGTGTCTAGGAACTAATCTTCCCAGATGAGGTTTTACCAGATCCAGGATGATGCACCTAAGGAACTCTACTTAGCGGAGAACATGGCGGTGGGTATCGAAGGCGAGGGCTAAGCGTCCCCTGACCTAGGCCACGGCCCTGCTCACTCTCCATCCCAAGGCCCTGTTCTTCCTCTCACTCTACCCTTAAGCTGGCAGGGGTGCGCGGTTCCTGCCAGCAGGCTGGAGTTTGGGCCCACCAGGGGCAGCCTGGGGCGGGCACTCAGGCCAGGCCACGGCTGAGGCCGGGGTGGGGGGGGTTTGGTCGGACTAGTGGGTCGGGCTTCCACCAGCATTAAAAAGGTTAATTGTGACTAAATGAATAGTACAATTATTATTAAAAATAAGAAGGAAGGAATGCGAGCCAAAATAGAGAAAGAACAGGTTAAAGAATATTTAGATAAGTTAGATATATTCAAGTTAGCAGGATCTGATGAAATTCACACTAGGGTATTTTAAGAACTGGCTGAAGCAAACTCAAAGCCATTAACAATTACGTTTGAGTATACATGAGGTCACAGAGGACTGGAGCTGGGCAAAGACATTACTTATTTTTAGAAAGGTGAACAAAGAGGATGTGGGGAATTATAAACCAGTCAGCCTAATTTCCAAGTACCAACTGATAATAGCGTGAGAAGTAATAACCAATGGATTTGTCAAGAACAAATCATGCCAGACCAACCTAATTTCCTTCTTTGACAGGGTTAATAGGTTAATGGTTGGGGAGAAGCTGTAGACATATCTTGATTTTAGTAGGACTTTGATACAGTCTCACATGACATTCTCATAAGCAAACTAGCGAAATGTGGTGCAGATGAAATTACTATAAGCTTGGTGCACAACTGGTTGAAGACCTTACTTCAAAGAGTATTTAAGAATTGTTTGCTGTCAGATTTAGAGGGCGTATCTAATGGGGTCCTGGAGGGGTCTGTCCTGAGTCCAGTACTGTTCGACATTTTCATTAATAACTTGGATAATGGAGTGGAGAGTGTGCCTATAGAATGTGTGGATGACTCCAACCTGGGAGAGGTTGCAAGCACTTTGGAGGACAGGATTAGAGTTCAAAATGACCTTGACAAATTGGAGAATTCGTCTGAAATTAGTAAGATGAAATTCAGTAAAGGCAAGTAAAAAGTACTGCATTTATGAATGGAAAATCAAATGCACAACTGCAAAATGGGGAATAACTGGCTAAGCAGTAGTACTGTTGAAAAGGATCTGGGGGATATAGTGGATCACAAATTAAGTATGAGTCAACAATGTGATGCAGTTGCAAAAAAGGCTAATATCATTCTGCAATGTATTAACAGGACACAGGAGTGTTGAATGTAAGGTAATCGTCCTGCTCTACTCATTGGTGAAGCCTCAGCTGAAGTAAGTCCAATTCTGGACTCTACACTTTAAAGAAAATGTGAGCAAATTGGAGAGCGTCCAGAGGAAAGCGACACAAATGATAAAAAGTTTGGAAAACCTGCCTATGAGGAAAAGTTAAAAAAACTGGACATGTTTAGTCTTGAGACAAGATGACTATGGAGGAGGCAAGGTGGGGGGGGGAACCTGATAACACTCTTCAGCTATGTGAAGGGCTGTTATGAAGAGGACGGTCACCAAGTGTTCTCAATGTCCACTGAAGGAAGGCCAAGAAGTAATGGACTTAATCTGCAGCAAAGGAGATTGAGGTTAGATACTAGGAAAAACTTTCTAACAATCAGGATAGTTAAGCTCTGGAACAGGCTTCCAAGGGAGGTTGTGGAATTCTCATCACTGGAGGTTTTTAAGAACAGGTTGGACAAACCCCTGTCAGGGATGGTCTAGGTTTACATGGTCCTGCCTCAGTGCAGGGGACTGGACTAGATGACCTCTCAATGTTCCTTCCAGTCCTACATTTCTGTGACTCTGAGATGATCAAAGAAAAGGGGGTGCCTGATTTATTGCAGGCTGTGAAGTACTCAAGAATAATTCTGACTTTGAAATGCTGATTACAATATTGTATAATATGTTGTTCCACAGCCTTGTCACAACAGTATTGGATGAAATGCTGTTTCCCTGGGTTTAAGCACAGAAAAAAATATCTAAGGACTACAGAAATAGAAACCCCTCTCTGAAGCATTATATAATAGTCTTTTGCTTAAAAAATGAAATAAAAAAAGCCAGTGGTAGTACACACTACAGAAGATATTCAGTTACCACTTTATTTATCCCTACTAATGTGACATCTGAGAACTGTTTTCAAAGTCCACTCATTTTAGTGCTTGATTGTGGCTTTGCCACCAGCTTTGAGTAAGGGGCAGCATGTATGTGTCCTGCCCCAGGAGCAGACCAGGGACAAGGGAGTCACAGGCTGGTCCTTTATTCCCCTCTATTTCTGGGGGAAAGGATAATCAGTAATGGCTTTATAGCTGGCACAGATTATACTCCCCATCCATGTTGGCTCAGCATGTTGGGGGTGAGGGGTAGGACCAAGCATCCACCCGTCTGCATTGGAGAGGTCGTAGAACCCCAAACAGGCTGCTGTCTCCCTCATACAGTCACCTGCAATAAAGGTGTCCTGCACATGGTTGTAAGGGGGTGCCTTATCCCCTTTCTGCCCGTGTGGGCATGTCAAGCAGATTGCAATCTGGCCCTTAACAAGAGTAACCGAACAGTATTCAGACAAGAAAATGGATTTACTTTAATAGCTTAGTGTGGTTCTTCAGTCCCTAAAAGTTACTATGTAAAAACAGCATCACGTCACTCCATGTTTTTTATTCATATTCACCAAGTAGTTTGGCCAAATAACTTTCAGGCTATTATGGACTATTTGTGACCTGTTCACTTTGACCACTTGCAATTTGTGTTGTGTGAGTGTTCATCAATATCATGTGATATTTTTCTGCTTCTTGATTGGCTAACTGAAATCTTTTAAAGGCCTGATCCTGAACACATTTACTCATGTAAGCAACTTCTCTTACCCAAGCAATCCCGCTCTCTTCAATAGGACTTTTCACATGCAAAAAGTTATTCACATGCATGTATGTTGGCAACGCTGGTACCTAATTAGCAAATAACACATTCCTGGTATGAATTATTGGGCAAATTACCTCTTGTACGAAAACTTGTGTAAATTTCTGGAATCTCAAACGTTATGGACAAATACCTCCCTGTTGTCCTAGTATTCATAATAAATAGTATGTCCCCACAAAACCTAAATGATGTTTTTATTTGCAATGATGTTTGTTGATAATTTTGTTTACTACAGAGTCAGCTCTTCTGTCCTGTAATATGGACATAAAGAGCAACATGAAATTGAAGGGTTACATATTTAGAACAAATGAAAGGAAATGTTATCATACGTGGTATATAGCTGTCTTGTGGAATTCAGTTCCATAGTACGTAATTGGGTTACATGCTGCATTGTTGCATTTTAAAAGAGTTAGTTTATAACCACTAATAACATTTGTGGCTATGTGAACTCAGATAATGAAAAAGATAGTCAAATCTCATGCTTTAGGGCATACGCAGATATCTCCAGGGGTCATGGGGACATTTCTCCCATGCGTGGGATTGGATAATTGGTTGGCATGTGTGTGGGTGGATGGGTATGGCAGGAGGGTAGGGTTACCTTTGCTCAGAAACAGCATGCTTTGGCATCCTGCTGGAGGCAGGAGAATGGACTGGGCAAGCTTATTAAAATAATATTTTTAGTAATCCTAATACCTGATGAAGGGCAGGTTTCAATTCTTCTCAATCAGTTGTCTTTCTACATTGACTGGCCTGGGAACTAGATTATTAACAGATCACATGAATCCCTATCTGCTCCTCAGTGGATAAGTGCTTAGTTTGTGATGTACATAGATGGATTTTGCCTTCTACACCTTTTGAATGCCCTTTCTTTACTTTTCACTGTGCATTAACCCTTACACTCCCGCTCTCTCTTTCTAAAATAAAATATTTATATATATTTAACCCATTGACAGGGTCAAACTGTCAAAGGATCTTATCTCAGTTTCAAATTGTGTAGGTAACAAACTGTGCCTGCAAGCATTTACATGCACATTTTTGAGCATATCACCTGCTTGTTATGGCAACGCTAGCACTTGTACGGGCAGGTGACCGAAGTAATGTGCACAAATTCCATTTTGTGCTTAGCTAATGCTCAAAAAATGTGGACACAACTACATGAGCAAATGGAAGTTGGCCCTTAATGTTTTTCCTCACATACTTCAATTACCTTTAATAGCATGTACTTATAATCAAGCTGTCCCTTTCACTGTAAGCTGTCCTCTCTTCCACACCGCTGCCCCCTGTACCTCGTCATCTCTAGATTCTCCTACTGTTGTTTACCAGCTCTTCTTTTTCAGCTAAAGCTTTTGGCTAGGAATATGCATGACACAGATGTGTTTAGGTTCTTCCTGGACACTCACAATCTCCTAGCCTTCTACCCCTGTTTGTTAACTCTTCTTCACACAGCCAATCTTTCTCTACCTGGATAACCAGTTCACTGACCTCTTCCACACTTTGGGGGCTTTCCTGTCAGACATGTCCCAGTGTGCATTGTATGTCAGGTGAGAGAGCCCCAGAGGTATGTATGATTTTTGAAAATTGGAAGTTGAGTCCTACTGAGGCAAATAGGAAGAAGCATAAACTCTGGCAAGTCACGTGTAAAAGTATAATTAGGCTGGCCAAAAAAGAATTTGAAGAGCAACTAGCAAAAGACACAAACTAACAGCAATTTTTTTTATGTACAGCAGAGGCAGGAAGCCTACCAAACAATCAGTGGGGCCATTAGATGACTGAGGTGCTCAAGGAGCAATCAAGGTAGACCATGCCATTGTGGAGAGGTTAAGTCTTTGCAGCTGTCTGCAGAGGATCTGAGGGAGATTCCCACACCTGACCCATTCTTTCTGAGGTGACAAATCTGAGGAACTGTCCCAGATTGAGGTGTCAGTAGAAGAGGTTTCATAACAAATTGATACATTAAACACAATAAGTCACCAGGACCAGTTCTGGAGGAACTCAGATAAGAAGTTGCAGAACTACTAACTGTGGTATGTAATCTATCACTTAAATCAGCCTCTGTATTAGATGACTGTAGGATAGTTAATGTGATGTTGATGTTTTAAAAAGGCTTCAGAGGCGATCCTGGCAATTACAAGCAGGTACGCCTAACTTCAGAACCAGACAAATTGGTTGAAACTATAGGAAAGAACAGAATTATCAGACACATAGATGAATACAATATGTTGGGGAAGAGTCAACAAGGTTTTAGTAAAGGGAAATCATGATACAATTGTTATAATGTACTTGGACTTTCAGAAGGCCTTTGACAAAGTCCCTCGCCAAAGGCTCTTAAACGAACTAAGCTGTCATGGGATAAGAGGGAAGGTCATCTCATGGTTCATTAACAGGTCGAAATATAGGAAACAAAGGGTAGAAATAAACAGACAGTTTTCACAGTGGTGAGAGGTTACCAGCAATGCCCCCAAGGATCTATACTGGAACCAGTGCTGTTCAACATATTCATAAATGATCTGGAAAAAAGGGTAAACAGTGAGGTGGCACTTTGCAGATGATACAAAATTACTCAAGAGTGTTAAATCCAATGCACATTGTGAAGAATTACAAAGGATCTCACGAAAGTGGGTGACTGGGCAAGAAAATTGTAGATGAAATTCAATGTTGATAAATGCAAAGTATGCACATTGGAAACATAATCCTAACTATGCATACAAAATGATGGGGTTTAAATGAGCTGTTATCGCTTAAGAAACAGATCTTGAAGTCATCATGACTATTTCTCTGAAAAGGTCTGCTCAATGTACAGCAGCAGTCCAAAAGCTAATAAAATGTTTAGAACCATTAGGAAAGGGATAGATAATAAAACAGAAAATTTCATAATGCCTCTATATAAATCCATCGTACGCCCACACCTTGAATGCTGCATGCAGTTCTGGTTAGCCCATCTAAAAAAAAGATGTATTAGATTTGGAAAAAGTACAGAGAAAAGCAACAAAAATTATGAGGGGTATGGAACAGCTACCGTATGAGATTAAAATGACTGGGGCTGTTCAGCTTGGAAAAGAGATGACTGAGGAGAGATATGATAGAGGTCTATATAATCATGAATGGTGTGGAGAAAGTGAATAAGGAAGTGTTATTTACCCCTTCATATAACACAAGAACCAGGAGTTACCCAATGAAATTAATAGGCAGCAGGTTTAAAACAAACATAAGTAAGTACTTCTTCATACAATGCACAATCAACCTGTGGAACTCCTTGCCATGGGATATTGTGAAGGCCAAAAGTATAACTGGGTTCAAAAAAGAATTAGGTAAATTTATGGAGGATAGGTCCATCAATGGCTATTAGCCAAGATATTCAGGGATGCATACTCTGGGTGTTCCTAAACCTGTGACTGCCAGAAGCTGGGACTGGATGACAGGGGATGGATCAGTCAATAATTGCCCTGTCTGTTCATTCCCTCTGAAGCATGTGACACTGGCCACTGTTGGAAGACAGGCTACTGGGCAAGATGGACTGTTGGTCTGACTTAGTATGGTCATTCTTATGTTCAACAGATTTGACTGGGCTTAGCTGTGAGATGGAGACTTTGATTTTATTATGAAGCTTTCTTGAAGGAAGTGAAATAATTAATGGGTGAGTGAGGAGAAAGATGAGAGGGGCATGCTAAGCTCATGAAGAAGGTAGAGGTGGGAGGGCATGCTGAAGAGTAACAGGCTGGGAGAGATCTGCATAATTTTAGAACCCTTGGATGGGTGCTGAAAGACTGCTCTGCTTTCACTAGAAGCCTGTAAATGACCATTGCTCATTACGCATATTTAAAACATTTTTGAAATCCATCTGCTTTGAAATCAAAGCCATATCTGGTTAACTAAACTTTTGTTTTCTTTTCATAACAGAAAAATGAGCAAAGAATTCAATAAGAAACGGAAAAGAAATCACTCCTGGCAAGTGCTTGCAATATGAAGGTCAGTAGGTATCCAACCAGGTTCTTACATGGTCTCCATAAGACAAGTATCTCAGCACTTCTTGGGTGTTTCAAAATAGAAAATTATAATAAGTTTTTCATCCTTACCAGCGTGTGGGAAAAACAGCCTGATTAGTTTTTATTTGTGTGTGTGTGTGTGGAACGTTGTTTCTCCAGAGTGATTCTTTTTTTTTTTTATTTTAGTTTATGACTGGTTTAAAAAAAAATCAGCAGTAGAAATTCAGGGTTTAGAACATAAATGGTAACCATAAACCAGGACAATGTTGGTACTGCCTGTCATGATCGTAACTGTTAAGTTTTAGATAAAGTTTAGATTGAAGAAAACCCCTACAGCGTGCTATGAAAGATGCTATGAAAATCCAAATTATGTTTTCAAATTGACTGTTGTCATCCCCCACCCAGTCCCTGAGTGCACTTCTGCATTTATAGTTTGAATGTTTGTGTGTGGAGTTAATGAAACTAAATCAGATTTTAATAAACCAGGGGACTGTGGGAATTCTGTGAGACTGTGACTATGGATTCTGCCTAAATTAACACTGAAGGGGATTTAATGCAATATGTGCTGTATTTCTCTGGTTTACAAAGGCATAATAAATAATCCATCACCTGTGAGAATGTCAAAATTGTTCCAAAAGAGAGAGATGATGACAAGATTTCTCAGTATCAAAAAAGTAATTCATAAAAACACTACCATTCAACAGGTTATACTGCCTCTTTTCTTTACCATTAAACCTTTCCTTAGAATGCTTTCTCAGCTGCAGAACACACAAAAAATTGTTCTACTTGTGTGTCTGCATGCGTGTGAATATTCAAAGCTATCAAGAATAGGTTCCATTGGGGAGAAATCTCATAAATCCTTTCTCCTTACACCACCAATAATAATGTAATGCTCTTTTCATCGGTAGATCTCAAAATGTTTTATTGACCACGGAGGTCCAGTATCACTATCTCCATTTTTTCAGATGGGGAAACTGAGGCACCAAGAAGTGAAGTGACTTGCCTAAGGTCTCCCAGCAGCCCAGTGCTAGAACTGGGAGTAAAGCTCAGATCTCCTGAATCCCCATCCAGTGGTCTGTCCACTAGGCCAGTGGTTCTCAAAGCCGGTCCGCCGCTTGTTCAGGGAAAGCCCCTGGCGTGCCAGGCTGGTTTGTTTACCTGCCGCGTCCGCAGGTTCGGCCGATCGCGTCTCCCACTGGCCATGGTTCATTGCTCCAGGCCAATGGGGGCTGCGGGAAGCGGCCCCATTGGCCTGGAGCGGCAAACCGCGGCCAGTGGGAGACGCGATCGGCTGAACCTGTGGACGCGGCAGGTAAACAAACCAGCCTGGCACGCCAGGGGCTTTCCCTGAACAAGCGGCGGACCGGCTTTGAGAACCACTGCACTAGGCCAAACTGCCTCCCCTATGGACAACACTGAAATACTTGTCCTGATGCTAATCTTACACACATGTATGACTGTTTGCATCTTTGCTTACATGACTATTCCAGGGATTACTCAGATGAGGAAAGTTATGCACTGTACAAGATTGGGGACCAATCTCATAGCACTGGACCTCCTGCTGGACCAGGTTTTGCCTCTGCTTAGGCAGCTCATTCCCTGGGGTAATTCTGTCTGAGCTCTCTTAAGGAATCCAGTGAAGCAGTTTCCAGCAGGGTTAGCTCTTTTATTTTAAGCCTTCTTAATAAAACAAATCAAAACCTTCCAGATGCTTCCCTCAAAGTCTATGCAGGCTGAGTAGTCCCTTCCCCGAGTCTGTTCTTCATACCAGTAACTTTAGTAACCCAAAACTTCCTGGCTCTTAACTCAGAGCTTCAGCAGTAAAGGACTTCTCATAGTCTCCCTTCTGTCTATTTGGTTTCTGGGGTAATTCCTCTCTGTGGTAGCTCCAATAGGAGTCCATTGGGAGCATGGCCCCTGGTCCCTCAGCTTTCTGGAAGGTGTTGCAGTCCCTACTTTAGTTCCTGCTGCCCTCTGTTATAAGAATGGGACAAAGTGGGAATTTCTGTAATATTTTCATGAAGGTTGTGTGTGCTTCAGTTTCCTTCATATTTCACAAGGCAACCCAGTGGGCAGGGAGAAGGACTGTTTGCTCTCAGGGCAATAGTTTGCACTTCTCTAGCATATTCCATTTAAGGATCTCAATATACGTCACAAAAACTGATTAATTTAGATTCACAGCATCCCTGTGAGCTAGGCAAGTACCATCTTCCTTTTTAAAGATGGGGAAACTGAGTCATAGCCAGACCACCAGTGGTCCAAACAGTGAGGGCAAGGCAGAAGTAGGAAGTTAACTTGAGAGTCCCCCAGACCCATGTTCTGGCCTCAAGATCATTTTATAACCCTCACAAAGACAAAAACACCACATTTTGAAAATAGTGATGAACAATGAGCCATTTCCCTACTTCAGCATGTACTTCTGAAGTAGCCAAGTAGCTGCAACCTCCACAGGAAATTTTCACAGATTTGCAGATATTACAATCAGAGGGAACTATTATGGAACCATAGAATTTCACCCAGTAATTCCTGTGTCAAGCCCATCATTGCTGGTTGAACTAGAGCTTATCTTTTAAGGTACGTCTACACTGCAATGGAAGCATGCTTCCCAACTTGGATAGACAGACTTGCACTAGCTCTGGTCAAATAAGTGAGCTAAAAATAGCAACGTAGTTGGTGGGTAGCACTGGAAACAGTTCGGGCTACCTGCCCAAGAATGTACCCATGGTGCGTTGGGCAGGTTTGTGGTGAGATGATTCATTCAGGCCACAACCAGTGCTACCCCTGGCTACACTGCTATATTTAGCATGCTAGCTTAAGCAGAGCTAGTGTTTGTTTTTCTACCCACAGTGCAGCCATACTCTTAGAAAGATAGCCAGTCTTAGTTTAAAGACTTCAAGTGACAGAGGATCCAACACATCCTTTGGTAAATTGCTTCAATGGTTAGTTACCCTCCCTGTTAAAAATGTGCACCTTTTTTCAGTCTGAATTTGTCTACTTTCAAATTCCAGCCATTGGATCTTGTTATGCCTTTTTGTACCTGATTAAAAAACATTCTATCAGAAATCTCCTCATATAGGTACTTGCAGACTATGGTCAAACTTCTCTTAACTTTCTCCTTTGTAAGTGAAAGAAATTGAGTTTGAAAAGTTTTTCATTGTAAGGTAGATTTTTCCAGACCTCAAGTCATTCTTGTACTTTTCTGAACTCTTTCCAGTTTTCCAATATCCTTATTTGAAGTGTAGACACCAAAAGCAGACACAGTATGCCAATGATGGTCTCATTAATGCCATATGCACAGGGCTGGATTAACCTTTTGTGGGCCTGGCACCAGACATATTTGTGGGCTCCCATGGAGGCAATGGTGCATAGCACAGGGAGGTCAGTCCCCAGAGCAAGGGGCTAGCCAGAGGCAATGGGGCATGGCATGGCAGGGGCGGCCCAGCTCTGCTCCGCCCAGTGGGAGGGGACTATTTACAAACCAGCAGTTGCCAGATGCACAGTGGCCTGCCTGGCCCTGTGCTGCCAGCATGCCCCTTCCCCTCAGGGGTGGGCCTATGCCACACCACACAGCCTCCCCCCACCCAACACCCCCGACTCCCTATGGCCAGAGGGCCCCCAGATCCACTATGCCCAGTGCCCCCCCAGACCACCCACAAATGCACAGTGCCCTGCACAACAACACCACTGTTCAGCGGTCCCCTGCCCACAGACCCACCACAACTGCCCAGCACCCCCCAAAAACCCCCACTCTCTAGTGTTCCAACACACACAGAGCATCCTCGCCCCTTCACAGCCCAGCACCCCCTCAGATTCCCCACAGACCCACTCTCCAAGCCCTGCGTCCCAGCCACATTCACCAGCCTTGCTGGGAGGTGACTGTGTCTGCTGGGCTGAGCTGGAAGTGCAGCCAGGTATGGTCCCAGGGCTGTGAATCACTCCAACCCCTCAGGAGTGGCGCAATCAGCCAGGCCAGGACCTGCCCCAGCTGGGGTCCCTCAAGACGCACTTGCCCGGAGGGGCCCAGCTAAGCCCTCAACACTGTTCTCCCCAACACACACCTGGCTGAGACTGGCCATGCTTCTGCACCAGTCCCAGTTGACTCAGCTCCAGGGAGAGAGGTGGGGCCCCACAGGTGGTGAGAAGCAGAGACTGGGGTCCGGCCAGGGGGCTGAGAGGAGCAGGGGGTGGGGCCAGGGAGCGGAGAGGATCCCTCGCCAGCTGGCAGGAGGCCAAGAGGATCAAGTGGTGGGCGGGGAGCCAGCGGGGTCTCGGGGCGCAGTGCAAGTGGAGCAGGCCGGGGCCCCTTCTGAGCATGGGCCTGGCTCCACGGAGCCACTGGAGCCATTGTAAACCCGGCACTGCATATGCAGAGGTAATGCTACCCCTCTCATCCAATAATCACACTGGGATCTCATGTTCAATTGATTATCCCCCATGACCCCAAGTCGTTTTCAGAGTCACTGCTTTCCCGGATATAGACTACCATACTTAATCTTTTTAATTATTAATTTTTAATCATTAGCCATCTTAAATAGACATCATCAACTTTCAAAATCACATTCCATCTGACAGCTTTGGAGCTAATCTTGTAACAAGTAGCCCTAAGATTAATGTAACTGAAAGAAATTAACAAAAGCGATAGAGAATATGTGTCTGTTTTTTCCAGTCGGTTTGTGGTTTTTTGCAGTCAACAGCACATTGTGTGTAGTCAGCGTCGCTGTTTTGTTAATGGTACCCGCCTTTTCCCAGGACTTGGAAGCATTAGGCAGAAAGAGACGGTGGCATAGGAGCTTGAGGGGTAGAGACACTGAAGCGTGTTTGAGTGGTGTTCTCTGGCCCGCTCAAAAGATCCTTTATATCTCAAAGGGAGAAGAACAACACTTAGCATTTTTTTTAAAGGAATTAAAAATAGACACCTTAAAAATCTATTTTTTAATTAGCTTCTAGCCCTCAGGGTTGCAGAAAAAAAGCTTGAAACGCTGAAAACTAAACCCTCAGAAAACAAATAAAAAACCTACAGTTTTTTTTTAAAATCTCGTGATTTTTGGGGAGGGGAGGCTCAATCGTAATTTTTGAATGCTTCGGGTTGGCAATGCTGAAATAAAGAAACAAAACAAATGGAAGACAAGACCATAACGTGGGTGTAGACAACTAGGACTGGCAGAGGGGCAGGGGACGGAGATGGGGGGATATAGCTGCCTCCCCAGCAATGTAGAGATTGCATTTATAAATAAAGGAAAAACAGTATTTGGAACAGAAGCTCGTTTACCTCACTTCATTAGAAGTCGACAAATTTAGTCATGGTATACAAGTACTCGTTAAAATGATATTCAGCAGTTTAACTCCAATTTAACTTTACCCCTCCCATATTAAATAAATGGGTAAATAAATAATAAAGTTGGCTTTGCTCCTGCACAAAAACAGAAGAAAGGCAATAGAAAACAAAATAAGAAAGTGTGATTGTGGGAGCCCCAGGACTCCCACCATTCCCTAACTATGATGCAGAAACTGAAAAGACATTGCTAAGATCACAGGGAGAGAGAGCCAGCATTTTGAAAACTGCTCAGTTGTGTCAGATTTTAAAGAGGATGCCAGCAAATGAGGTATGCTACAGAGTTGCAGCCAAAAGGAATGTTTGCCCTGAGTCTGGAAAACAACAGAACCAGAGTATTGAACTTTCCCCTTTCTCACTGCATGTTTTGTTCCACCCCTTTTTGCTTATCACCCTCCAACCAGTCCCCATTTTCTTTCTTTTTGGGAAAGAAACTGTCAGTGTAAGGGAAGGTGCATCCTTCTAAATTAAACTCCAGGTCATGGAACGCTTTTCTTCCCTGACCCCAGTCTTTATAGCAATTATATGTGTTTTGATTGGGATAATACTGAAAAGCAACAGGAAAAGCAGCAAGAAAGGGAAGAGTGAGACTAAAAATAAATCTGAATCTTGCCCATGGGTGGATGACGACCTCAGAGACAGCACTGACCTTCATGTAGAGGAAGAAGGTAAGGAAAACAGAACTCTACTTTGCATTTTTGTGTTTAATTTTCATCTGTTGGTATGAATAGGGGAGCCACGATCCTCTGGACTAATTAGACAGAGTTAGTCTGCGACATAGCTTTGCTGCTACAATGCACTGTAGTGCTTTCAGTAGTACAGAGATCACAAATTCTACCTCTGGCAGAATAAGTCAGACCATCCCAAAGTAGCAAGTACTGGGCAACACGATTAATTTAAATAAAGTAATTAATTGTGGGTCAGATTTTCTCTGAGATATAATTGTGAGAGGGGGCTAAAGAAGAGGAAATTGCCTCTCATTATGTTAGGAATGTAGGACTGGGATCTGCTTGGAAGTATGCTGGGGGTCACATTTTTCAAGAAATAGGTAGGCAGAGAATTTGAACTTACAAAATGTGGCATTGATTTTTGCACTGGGAACCGCTAGCCAAGGCCTCTGTACTTATGTGGCGTCTCTGGCCTATGCTAGCAGATCCTGATGCAGTATTGGTATGTAAGTGTGTATGTGCACAAAATATAGAGTTCCTCCTTTTTGCTCTTTGAATATACTTTCTAAGTTCTCTCTGTTTCTTCTTAAACTAATGCTGCAGATTTTTGCCCCCTGTAATTTTTAGAGCTCTTTTAAAAACTCTCATTTGATGTAAACTACTGTTTCAGCCATTGTGGTTTTAAAGTTTTATATTTAGGTTTTTATCTCACAATGATACATGCTCTCCCAGAGCCCATGTCTCCAATTCTTCAAACTTCAACCAGTTTTCTGCTCTTCTGTCTGTTGCTAATAAACATTACCTATCTATTTCACAAGCCTTTTGAAGTTTCATTTACTAGTATCAGGTTTCAGAGTGGTAGCCGTGTTAGTCTATATCAGCAAAAATAACGAGGAGTCCTTGTGGCACCTTAGAGACTAACAAATTTATTTGGGCATAAGCTTTCATGGGTTAGAACCCACTTCATCAGATGCATGGAGTCAAAATACAGGAGCACGTATAAATACATGAAAGGATGGGGGTTCCTTATACTGCTGTTAATTGATGTATCTCATTAAACTGACCTCACACTTGGTAAAGCAACCCCCATCCTTTCATGTATTTATACCTGCTCCTTGTATTTTCACTCCATGCATCTGATGAAGTGGATTATAACCCACGAAAGCTTATGCCCAAATAAATTTGTTATTTACTAGTATGTATATCCAAAATCTCAATAATGGAACCTCATTAAGTTGTAGTCACTGTTTCCTAAATTATCTATAACTTTTTACAATAATCACTTCATCTACCATAACCTCCTTACACAATGTAAAAACTAATCCCCTACAAAATTAACAAAAAGAAAAGGAGTACTTGTGGCACCTTAGAGACTAACCAATTTATTTGAGCATGAGCTTTCGTGAGCTACAGCTCACGAAAGCTCATGCTCAAATAAATTGGTTAGTCTCTAAGGTGCCACAAGTACTCCTTTTCTTTTTGCGAATACAGACTAACACGGCTGTTACTCTGAAACCTACAAAATTAACAAAGTCCTTTCCTTTTATCACTTTATGCTTGAATATTCTAGTTAAACTATGGCAAATTAAAATCCCCGTGGCCAATTAAAGTGATGATCTGTGAATTCTCAGTGTGGCACTTTGACTATGAATGTCTCCATCAATTTAAAACGTACATTTTCTAAATAAGCAAAAAAGATATAAGTCCTTCAAGAGGGACCTTAGTGCCAACGGGTCATATTTAAAATGTTTTACATTTTTTCTTTTACATGCTTCTTTTTTTTTAAATGCCAGTAATTTAAAATGGGCCAACTTAAAATTTTGTTCAAAATATTCACAGTCAAATTAAATTTAACTTTCATATGCAAACAGATATTTTTGTCCTGTTAGAAAAAGGGAGATTTTTAGACAAACTTCCTCCATTTACTGTAACTATAACACAACAAACATCCCCCTAGTACAGTAGGATTTTTTCACTTTTGAACAATAAGCAATAATCCCTCCTCCATGTGCTGTGAGGCTGTCATAAATATAAAGGGAAGGGTAAACACCTTTAAAATCCCTCCTGGCCAGAGGAAAAACCCTTTCACCTGTAGAGGGTTAAGAAGCGAGGATAACCTCGCTGGCACCTGACCACAATGACCAGTGAGGAGACAAGATACTTTCAAAGCTGGAGGGAGGGAGAAACAAAGGGTCTGGGTCTGTCTGTGTGATGCTTTTGTCGGGGACAGAACAGGAATGGAGTCTTAGAATTTAGTAAGTAATCTAGCTAGATATGCGTTAGATTATGATTTCTTTAAATGGCTGAGAAAATAAGCTGTGCTGAATGGAATGGATATTCCTGTTTGTGTCTTTTTGTAACTTAAGGTTTTGCCTAGAGGGATTCTCTATGTTTTGAATCTAATTACCCTGTATGGTATTTACCATCCTGATTTTACAGAGGTGATTCTTTTCTACTTTCTCTTCTATTAAAATTCTTCTTTTAAGAAACTGAATGTTTTTTTCATTGTTCTTAAGATCCAAGGATTTGGGTCTGTGGTCACCTGTGCAAATTGGTGAGGATTTTTATCAAGCCTTCCCCAGGAAAGGGGGTGTAAAGGTAAGGGAGGATTTTGGGGGGAAAGATGTTTCCAAATGGGCTCTTTCCTAATAATAATAATACCGGTGTTAGACGTTTGGTGGTGGCAGCGAAAATCCAAGGGCAAAGGGTAAAATAGTTTGTACCTTGGGGAAGTTTTAACCTAAGCTGGTAAAAGTAAGCTTAGGAGGTTTTCATGCAGGTCCCCACATCTGTACCCTAGCGTTCAGAGTGGGGAAGGAACCTTGACAGAGGCTTAAAGTCCAACATCTCTGCTAGGCAAGCACCTCTTTTTATCTCTAGAGAAGTTAAAAGAGCAAAGCCACAACGTGCTCTGAGCAAATTCTGCTCTGCTTCAGGGATATCCCAGAGATTTACGTAGAACTGAGATCAGAATATGGCCCTCCCTGTAGTGATTTATTGAGCTAGTAATGCCTTAATTAAAAGTCAGATCATACTCCCTTTGAAATCTGTAGTAAAACTTCCATTGACTTCAGTAGGTGCAGGAACAGAGTCCCTGGTTATTAACAGAGTTTCCATTATAAACTATATTTTATTTAAATAGCTTCACTCACTTTCTTAGGCTCATTTCTACCTGAAATGTCTCCGTTTGACCTGTAGTTAGAGGAAAAGTTGTTCTGTGGAAAGTTTCAGTTGAATGGAACCAGGTAGTGTTAAGATGTTGTCAACACTAGAAATTGTTCTGCTATAACTATACTGGTATAGTTAAAGCAGTACAACCTCCCTAGTGTGGATGCAGTTGTATCAGTATAAAAGTGCTTTATATCTGTATAGCTGCTTTCACACTAGTGCCCTGCCTACACTGCAAATGCTTTGCTGGCATGGCTATGCTGATATAGCAATACTGGCAGAGTCCCCTCATGTAGATGCAGCTTATGCTGAGAGGAGTTCTGTCAGCATAATAACACCATTTCCCCAAATGACACTAGCTACGCTGACAGAAGCTCGCTTTCATCCACATAGCTGCAACTACAGTGGGGGTTGTGCTGGTTAGCTGTGTTGGCTATAGGGTGTGGGTTGTTTCAAACTTCTGACCGACATAGCTATGCCAACAAAATCATAATGTAGACCTGGCCTACAGCTATTTTTGTAAAAATAAATAAATCACACTTCTAACCAAAATAGTTATGCTGGTAAAACTTCCAAGCAGAGACCAGGTCTAAGATAAGGGACTTGGAAAATAAAGTCTTACAGTTTTGGGGGAAAAAAATTTATTATGCTTCTTGTTCAACCATATTTGAGAAGCAGCTTGGTGTAAAACTGCACCGGAAAAACTGACCAGCAATTCTCCACCAGTGGTAGTAATGAAGGAGGCTGTAGTACAAACAGGGCTCAAGTGTTACCTTCCCCACTGCCCAGGGTGGGCCCTGTCTGTCATTGTACTGGTTGTGAATTACGGGTCTTAATTTTCCTAGTGAAGACAAGGCCAAGGAGAGGTAGAACACAGTGTCTTTTATTTTGTTATTTTTTTTAACCAGATGGAATATTTTAAATTTATTTGCTTCAAATCCTCATCTCTGCAAGAGCTATTTCTGCTGTTTTCTGTGATGTGGACCCCTGTTCATTAGCAACTGGCTTGAGATCTCCTATCCAGTTCACACCCACCAACCAAAAGCCATCAGATGGGAATGAATTTTGGTGCAAATACCAACATAGGTGTTGAAAATATCAATAAGATGTTACAATTTTGCAGTCAGAGGGCATCTGGAATCGCTGTCCCCACTTTGTGTGAAAAAACATGGTTATGATAACTCTGTTTTCCTAGTTAAAATTATTGCTTGTTTATTGTCTAAGAGATTAAACTAAACCAAATTGAGGCCATTTTAATTCTGAACAAGAGAATGTGCACAGAGGTTTAATGCAGTTTAACTAATCCACTTTAAAACCATACGTTAGTTAATTCCAATAAACTTTCCTGAGCATCCTTGTGTAGACAAGCCCTAAGTTTCATTTTTCTTCCTGGTTCTTGGAAGAAGCCACTCAACCCCACTGAAGCTGCTTTACTGTGTCATGAGCAAGAGAACACACATGTTGCGAAAGAAAGAAGGGAAAATAATATGATGCTAGTTCGATGGACAAGTGACAGCTGCTATCTAGCACACAGCAAGGCAGAAGAAGGAGACAGGGTCATCTTCTGTGAACCAAGAAGTAAAAGAGATGTGGGGCCGTACAGTTCAATACAGTACAAACTTGGTCTATACTGGACCATGACTCTCAATTTTTTAACAAACTGGGGGTAAGTTGCCTGGACATAAAGCAAACCACACATAGGTAGTGCTTTTACTGAATCAGCACCCATAAGACTCAAGTGATATTCTTTGTATCCATTAGCACTAGCACTTGCTTATCCATCCATCCATCAATCCATCCATCCAGCGAGCCTAAAAATGGTGCAGTGCTTTGAAAATGACATACCTTTTGAGCAGTAACAGACTAGGTACAGTTAGTTTTACTGCTTGGCTGGACTCACCAGAGCTGCTTAATGGAATTAAATCACAGAGCGTGAAAAGGTTAGATGCTACGGAGCTTTTTGTTGTTGTTCTTTCTCCAGTTTAAGAGAAGAATATTGCTTGGAGCCATCCGAATACCAATCATTTGCTAAGTGGAAGGCACACAGTACATTCATTTAGTGTCACGAGTGTCAGCACAGCAGATCTGTTTGCTCTTCTATTTCTATCCCCCTAGAAATTTCCTCATTTGTGTAGCTTTTGTAGGCATGTGAGATTTTCTTCTTCTCTACATCTACAATAGCTATTTGCATCCGTCACAGCCATGTTCCAAGGCACTGTTCTGTTACCAAAATAGCACTATGAGCACTTCAGTATTGTTGAAAACTATGGTAAACATATTTCTCTAACCTTGCCTTGAACAATGAAAGAGACTGAGCACCTCTTATAGCAACAAACTGTGAATTTCATAGCTGCAGTACATAGTAACAGAAGCCCAGATTTTTGAAGGTATTTAGACATTGCTGCACAGTGTTTCAACTCCTAACTGATTTCGGAGACTAAATCTCATTTTCAAAAGGGATTTAGACACTTATGAGCCTAAATCCAATTGCCAATCAATGAGATTTAGGCTCCTAAGTGTCTAAATCCTTTTTGAAAATGAGATTTAGCCTCCTAAATCAGTTAGGTGTTACAACACCTAAATGCCTTTAAACATCTGGGCCAAAATGCTTTGCCTCTGTAAGCAGAGTCAGGATGAGCTCTACCCTGACATCTCATGGCGAGTCATGGTGGGTTGTGGAAAAGAACCTCAGCGGCTGATCTCATTTGCATAGGCACACCCACCCTGCCTAGATGGTCACTTTGGCCGTTGTAGGAGCCCCAGTTTCTCTGTTATTGGGGCAGGAGTAAACTGTTATTATCCTGATTATGTGAATCAAGGACAGTGGAACTGTACTTGGCCTTTTGTTATGATGGAGGGACTCACCATCAACTAAGCAGCACTCACTAGGCAAGGGTCCTGCGTTCCAAAAACCCAGTGAATGGAGAGAGGCTGGGGACAGGTATTAATACTTGGTGGTATGGGCCCCCTGCTGAGGGCCTTACATGCTAATTGCACTTCCTCCTCTCTCCACTGTGGAATATCAGAGCTAATTTTGATTCTGTTAGGAGTCTAGTTACAGGCTGCTGAGCTGAATTAACTTTGGGCTAATGGTGCACCAGCACTGAGGCTCCCCTACTACAAGCTGAAATCACAAAAGAGCTAAACTTACTAAGAGCTGAAATCACTGAGTGTTGTGTTAAGTATTGGGGGAGCCTGAAGATATATGGCAGAGCAGAGCAGTTTGCGGGATGGCGGGCAGAGCAAAGCAGCTTGTCAGATGCCAGGAGCAGCTCATGGGGGTGGCTGGCAGAGCGGAGTCATAGAATCATAGAATATCAGGGTTGGAAGGGACCCCAGAAGGTCATCTAGTCCAACCCCCTGCTCGAAGCAGGACCAATTCCCAGTTAAATCATCCCAGCCAGGGCTTTGTCAAGCCTGACCTTAAAAACCTCTAAGGAAGGAGATTCTACCACCTCCCGAGGTAACGCATTCCAGTGTTTCACCACCCTCTTAGTGAAAAAGTTTTTCCTAATATCCAATCTAAACCTCCCCCATTGCAACTTGAGACCATTACTCCTCGTTCTGTCATCTGCTACCATTGAGAACAGTCTAGAGCCATCCTCTTTGGAACCCCCTTTCAGGTAGTTGAAAGCAGCTATCAAATCCCCCCTCATTCTTCTCTTCTGCAGACTAAACAATCCCAGCTCCCTCAGCCTCTCTTCATAAGTCATGTGCTCTAGACCCCTAATCATTTTTGTTGCCCTTCGCTGGACTCTCTCCAATTTATCCACATCCTTCTTGTAGTGTGGGGCCCAAAACTGGACACAGTACTCCAGATGAGGCCTCACCAGTGTCGAATAGAGGGGAACGATCACATCCCTCGATCTGCTCGCTATGCCCCTACTTATACATCCCAAAATGCCATTGGCCTTCTTGGCAACAAGGGCACACTGTTGACTCATATCCAGCTTCTCGTCCACTGTCACCCCTAGGTCCTTTTCCGCAGAACTGCTGCCTAGCCATTCGGTCCCTAGTCTGTAGCGGTGCATTGGATTCTTCCATCCTAAGTGCAGGACCCTGCACTTATCCTTATTGAACCTCATCAGATTTCTTTTGGCCCAATCCTCCAATTTGTCTAGGTCCTTCTGTATCCTATCCCTCCCCTCCAGCGTATCTACCACTCCTCCCAGTTTAGTATCATCTGCAAATTTGCTGAGAGTGCAATCCACACCAGCCTCCAGATCATTTATGAAGATATTGAACAAAACCGGCCCCAGGACCGACCCCTGGGGCACTCCACTTGACACCGGCTGCCAACTAGACATGGAGCCATTGATCACTACCCGTTGAGCCCGACAATCTAGCCAGCTTTCTACCCACCTTATAGTGCATTCATCTAGCCCATACTTCCTTAACTTGCTGACAAGAATACTGTGGGAGACCGTGTCAAAAGCTTTGCTAAAGTCAAGAAACAATACATCCACTGCTTTCCCTTCATCCACAGAACCAGTAATCTCATCATAAAAGGCGATTAGATTAGTCAGGCATGACCTTCCCTTGGTGAATCCATGCTGACTGTTCCTGATCACTTTCCTCTCATGTAAGTGCTTCAGGATTGATTCTTTGAGGACCTGCTCCATGATTTTTCCAGGGACTGAGGTGAGGCTGACTGGCCTGTAGTTCCCAGGATCCTCCTTCTTCCCTTTTTTAAAGATTGGCACTACATTAGCCTTTTTCCAGTCATCCGGGACTTCCCCCGTTCGCCACGAGTTTTCAAAGATAATGGCCAAGGGCTCTGCAATCACAGCCGCCAATTCCTTCAGCACTCTCGGATGTAACTCGTCCGGCCCCATGGACTTGTGCACGTCCAGCTTTTCTAAATAGTCCCTAACCACCTCTATCTCCACAGAGGGCTGGCCATCTCTTCCCCATTCTGTGATGCCCAGCGCAGCAGTCTGGGAGCTGACCTTGTTAGTGAAAACAGAGGCAAAAAAAGCATTGAGTACATTAGCTTTTTCCACATCCTCTGTCACTAGGTTGCCTCCCTCATTCAGTAAGGGGCCCACACTTTCCTTGGCTTTCTTCTTGTTGCCAACATACCTGAAGAAACCCTTCTTGTTACTCTTGACATCTCTTGCTAGCTGCAGCTCCAGGTGCGATTTGGCCCTCCTTATATCTTTCCTACATGCCCGAGCAATATTTTTATACTCTTCCCTGGTCATATGTCCAACCTTCCACTTCTTGTAAGCTTCTTTTTTATTTTTAAGATCCGCTAGGATTTCACCATTAAGCCAAGCTGGTCGCTTGCCATGTTTACTATTCTTTCGACTCATCGGGATGGTTTGTCCCTGTAACCTCAACAGGGATTCCTTGAAATACAGCCAGCTCTCCTGGACTCCCTTCCCCTTCATGATAGTCCCCCAGGGGATCCTACCCATCCGTTCCCTGAGGGAGTCGAAGTCTGCTTTCCTGAAGTCCAGGGTCCGTATCCTGCTGCTTACCTTTCTTCCCTGCGTCAGGATCCTGAACTCAACCAACTCATGGTCACTGCCTCCCAGATTCCCATCTACTTTTGCTTCCCCCACTAATTCTACCCGGTTTGTGAGCAGCAGGTCAAGAAAAGCGCCCCCCCTAGTTGGCTCCCCTAGCACTTGCGCCAGGAAATTGTCCCCTACGCTTTCCAAAAACTTCCTGGATTGTCTATGCACCGCTGTATTGCTCTCCCAGCAGATATCAGGAAAATTAAAGTCACCCATGAGAATCAGGGCATGCGATCTAGTAGCTTCCGTGAGTTGCCGGAAGAAAGCCTCATCCACCTCATCCCCCTGGTCCGGTGGTCTATAGCAGACTCCCACCACTACATCACTCTTGTTGCACACACTTCTAAACTTAATCCAGAGACACTCAGGTTTTTCCACAGTTTCGTACCGGAGCTCTGAGCAGTCATACTGCTCCCTTACATACAGTGCTACTCCCCCACCTTTTCTGCCCTGCCTGTCCTTCCTGAACAGTTTATAACCATCCATGACTGTACTCCAGTCATGTGAGTTATCCCACCAAGTCTCTGTTATTCCAATCACGTCATAGTGCCTTGACATCACCAGGACCTCCAGTTCTCCCTGCTTGTTTCCAAGGCTTTGTGCATTTGTATATAAGCACTTGAGATAACCTGTTGATTGCCCCTCATTCCCAGTATGAGGCAGGAGCCCTCCCCTCACAGACATTCCTGCCTGTGCTTCCTCCCGGTATCCCGCTTTCCCACTTACCTCAGGGCTTTGGTCTCCTTCCCCCGGTGAACCTAGTTTAAAGCCCTCCTCACTAGGTTAGCCAGCCTGCTGGCTAACCTAGTGAGTCCAGTCCTATGGAGAGATGGGGCAATCAGCCTTGGACCATGTAAGGTGCCCCTTAACGCCCCCCATCTCCACCCAGGTTGGAGGTAAAACTCTGCAGATAAACTTTCAAACTTTGGGGCTGCCCTGACCAGAGACAGAGACTTTTGTGTCATTGGACTTTTGGGACTTTGGGTGATTTTGGGTTGCTGGACTCAAGAGCCAAAGGGAAAGGACACGCCCCAATTTGCTTGGGGTGGGTTTTTTGCTCATAGGTTGCGTTATGAATCCTGTTGGTGGTGTTTCCCCAACATAATGCCACATTGTTTCTCTCTGTTATTAAAAGGCTTTTTGCTACACTCAGAGTCTGTGTTTGCGAGAGGGGAAGTATTGGCTCTTGGAGGCGCCCAGCGGGGGTGGTATATATTTGTCCCAGGTCACTGGGTGGGGGCTCGAGCCGGTTTTGCATCGTGTTCTTGGAATGGAACCCCTAGATACTGAACCCGGCCCTTGTTGCTGCCAGCTCTGACGAGCAGAAGGGTTACCCCTCCAACTCATTGAGATTTTTACAGTTATTCCACCTAGATCTAGACTGTTGCTGAGACAAGTTCAGACTAGTGAGTCCACCATTAACTATTAAAAGTTCAGGATCTTAATATACAGATCACCTCTGAAATGTCTTCGTAATCTTTGTAAGCGGTGTTTTTGTAGCTGTGTTGGTCCCAGGATATTAGAGAGACAAGGTGGATGGAGGTAATATCTTCTTCAGGCCTGAAGAAGAGCTCTGTGTAAACTCAAAAGTTTGTCTCTCTGACCAACAAAAGTTGGTCTAATAAAAGATATTACCTTGCCCACCTTGTCTCTTCATAATCTTTCCCCGTTAACTATTGCCATATTCCACTAAGACACAAGTCGGGAAGAAATGCAAGTCTCTTTCTGGAGCAGATGTTAAGATCAGTGGAGATTTGTGATAATGGAAAGTAAGCAAGTGAAATTGCTTTGTAAAGATGCATATAAAGCCAATTTACAGTAACAGACAAGGATCATTCAAAACAAAGTGAGCTGTTCTTACCCTTGTTGCCCTAAGAATCATCCACTGAGATCATTAGCACTGGCAAGGGTGTGCTACAGTTATATAGAAGAGGTCCTATTTTAGTGAAGCCTGAGCCTGGCAATATACTCTCGTTAAATGCACTCACCCTTTCTTCTAAAAGTGTAATGCATGTATACAGTGTAATTTATAAGACCTAAAGAGGAATCTCTCCACCTCTCAACTACTGCTTCTGCTCCCATGAGGTTGGCAATGTTCAGAGGTCTTCTTTTCATGTCAGTACATCCCTCTTAATATTATGATATTAGCTGTTGTGAATTATACAATAATAAACTTCAGCATATGAAGAATACAAACTGTTCATCTTAATTCTGTACAATTTGACACACCTCTTTTATTAATGGCTGTGTTTATGCCTTGTAATAGCTTACATATTAGTGTAGTTATCCCTCTAATAATTTTTTTACTGGTTTTGCAATAGGCTTACAAAGAGTGCTGACAAAGCAGGGCGTTCTGTTCATCGACCTGCTTAAGAGCCAAGGTCAGACCAGTAGGTCTCCTCCAACAACTGGCCTAATAGAAAGTGCTGTACATTTCACGGGTGGTGTTTCTTTAATTCTGAATGCCAGACTAATCCTCATTGTAAAGAGGCAACCAATGAGAGAGAATGGGGGCTACCATTTTCTAGAGTCCTCTTCATATGGATATGTTAGGGTATTTTCTCCAAACACATTTCAGTTTGCAAAAACTCACTACAGACACATTGATAGGAATGATCTCTATAGCATGTCAGCATCTCTGTTGCTTTAGATATAGTATTAGGAATCAATACAGTCTGTCTTGTTAACTTCCACAAATACACCAGTCTGACACATATCTAGAACTGGGTTTGAAACCAAATACCAATTGTGGGCCAAATTCCATCTTCAGATACGTGCACAACTCCCGTTGACTTCACTAGGAGTTGTGTGCAGTACATGTAAATGAGGGCAGAATTTGGCCCTTTTAGTTTTGGGAATGTGTGTGATCAGGGTAACTGATTTCTTTTACAGAAGTACCAAGGGTATGATAAAGATGTGTGAATGTGCAGTTGATCAGATATGGAGCCAGCAAAGGACACTGGTCAGTTAGAAGCAGCGGTGTGCTGAAATCTGATTCACAGTGGCATCCTAAACTGGTGTCATTTTATGTCTCTGTGGACTGCTTACATATTGTCTTTGTGCAGTTTTTATGGAGTGCTTTGGGTCAAGGTTACCAGAAGATGGTTCCACCATGTAAACCCCAATTTCTTGTGTGCTAGGTTCAAGGAGGAAGGGAGCCGTCAGCCCTGCCCATCTCTCTTGTCTCTCCCCTCCCTACACCCCCAACCTGCTATCTCCCAGGTGTTCACAGCCCAGTGTGTGGTGCTCCTGCTGCTACTTTGGTGGTGACCACAGCAACTTTACAATGTTTGTCCTAGTTAGTATTTTGGCATGCTGCCACCATATTCCTGAGGAATGAAAAGTGAGAGAAAGAAAATCACCATTTTTTAACAGTTTGTAACTCAGCAAGAACTGAAGGGAATTTCATGGGACAAACGAGTCACCTCTGTAGCTTGAGGATTTTTCCCTTTCTGAATATTAAAGACATGCTACAAACAATGGAGATGTGAGAGCTTTTGAAGCAAAAGTCATCAGGATCCTTTAAAATGGAAAGTGTTAGGCCACCTAAATATCGGGGCTGCTCTCAGCTCCCCCTATAACACAGTTTGCATAAGATGCATAATAGCTACCTTGGAAGGATATGCATTCTCCTTGACATAGAGGTTTTCTTTTTCACGTTGGAGATCAATAATGTTTGGGCAAAAATGTTAGTCTCTTACTTTTTACCCTTGTCCTTGTGCCAGCTCCTTACAAATAATGTATGCACATGGTAAATGAAAATGAAATGTTACCAATATTGCAGTGATTTCTTTTTATGTACAATGAAATGCATATGGTCCAAAGTCCAGAATCTCTTTGGATTCTAAGTATGAAATTGGATAGGCTGCAATGCCTCCCATTTGCTAAGCTATCCTTGGAAACATTTTTAAACCTGTTTATAGAATGAGCAAATACATTGTATGGGTCCCCCAAAAAACTTCATAGACTAAAATTGAGAGATAATTTCTGTTTGAACCTGTTCAAGATCATATAGCGACCCTCTTGGGACTGTGTAGTATCCCCTTTATTTTGGAATAATAGCCAAATGACAATTAATAAGATCATAAAAGAAAATATTCCAATTTTTTCAACTCTCTGTCTTGGCAGATGACTTAGTATTATTGAATGTCCATTATATAAAGGCGAAATGGGTTTCACTAAATTTAATAATTGCAAAAAAAAAAACAAGTTTTATCCTAAGAAGTCTTATATGCTTGCGGAATGTATAAGGGGAGGAATGGATCTCCAAGCCAACAGAAATCTCATCTTATCAAAAAAATAAAAAGCAAGATTTCAGTGACATGTAAGAATAGTTTTTAGGTTCTAAGAAAGGGAATAAATGATATGGCTAGATTCTCGCTGGAAAGTATTAAGGGAGACTATGCTAGGCTGGGGAAGATGCTTAAGGAAATCGAGGCTCAGGTGATCTTTTGTGGGATTCTGCCTGTTCCTAGAGAAGGGCAACAAAGGTGTGACAAGATTATGACTATCAATAGATGGCTTAGGTAGTGGTGCTATAAGGAGGGCATTGGGATGTCTGGCCACTGGGAGGCATTAATGGACAGAGGACAGTTCTCTTGGGATGGACTTCATCTGAGTAGGGAAGGAAATAGACTTCTAGGATGGAGGCTGGCACAACTGATTAAGAGAGCTTTAAACTAGGAATTTGGGGGAGATGGTTGGGAGATGTCCGGGTAATCTCCACGCCAGATTTTAGCATTGAGAGGGAAGAAAATGAAGTAAGAAAGAATATAGCCTTGGGTAGGAGAATGTATACAAGGAGGAAGGACAGTGTGGATGCCAGCCTAATAGGTTATATTGGCTGTAGAATGACCGTGCCTAATAGGATACAGAATGTGAGTGAGGCCAAACAGCAAAAATTAAGATGTTTGTACACCAATGTGAGAAGCCTAGGTAACAAAATGGAGGCACTAGAGCTACTGGTGCAGGAAGTGAAACCAGATATTATAGGGATAACAGAAACATGGTGGAATAGTAGTCATGACTGGACTACAGGTATTGAAGAGTATGTGCTGTTTAGGAAAGACCGAAATAAAGGTAAAGGTGGTGGAGTAGCATTGTAGATCAATGATGAGGTTGAATATAAAGAAATAAGAAGCAATGGAATGGGTAAGACAGAGTCTGTCTGGGCAAAAATTACATTGGGGATTTTCCACTGAATGCATCCGGTGAAGTGAAATGTAGCTCACGAAAGCTTATGCTCAAATAAATTTGTTAGTCTCTAAGGTGCCACAAGTCCTCCTTTTCTTATTGGGGAAGAAAACTACTAGAGCCTCCCCTGGGATAGTGCTCGGGGTGTGCTATAGACCGCCAGGATCTAATTTGGATATGGATAGAGTCCTCTTTAATGTTTTTAATGAAGTAAATACTAATGGAAACTGCGTGATCATGGGAGACTTTAACTTCCCAGATATAGACTGGAGGACGAGTGCTAGTAATAATAATAGGGCTCAGGTTTTCCTAGATGTGATAGCTGATGGATTCCTTCATCAAGTAGTTGCTGAACCAACTAGAGGGGATGCCATTTTAGATTTGGTTTTGGTGAGTCGTGAGGACTTCATAGAAGAAATGGTTGTAGGGGACAATCTTGGTTCAAGTGATCATGAGCTAATTCAGTTCAAACTGAACAGAAGGATTAATAAAAATAAATCTGCAACTAGGATTTTTGATTTCAAAAGGGCTGACTTTCAAAAATTAAGGAAATTAGTTACGGAAGTGGATTGGACTGAAGAATTTATGGATCTAAAGGCAGAGGAGGCCTGGGATTACTTCAAGTCAAAGCTGCAGAAGCTATCGGAAGCCTGCATCCCAAGAAAGGGGAAAAAATTCATAGGCAGGAGTTGTAGACCAAGCTGGATGAGCAAGCATCTCAAAGAGGTGATTAAGAAAAAGCAGAAAGCATACAGGGAGTGGAAGATGGGAGGGATCAGCATGGAAAGCTACCTTATTGAGGTCAGAACACGTAGGGATAAAGTAAGACAGGCTAAAAGTCAAGTAGAGTTGGACCTTGCAAAGGGAATTAAAACCAATAGTAAAACGTTCTATAGCCATATAAATAAGAAGAAAACAAAGAAAGAAGAAGTGGGACCGCTAAACACTGAGGATGGAGTGGAGGTCAAGGATAATCTAGGCCTGGCCCAATATCTAAACAAATACTTTGCCTCAGTCTTTAACAAGGCTAATGAGGATCTTAGGGGTAATGGTAGCATGACAAATGGGAATGAGGATATGGAGGTAGATATTACCATATCTGAGGTAGAAGCGAAACTCGAACAGCTTAATGGGACTAAATCGGGGGGCCCAGATAATCTTCATCTAAGAATATTAAAGGAATTGGCACATGAAATTGCAAGCCCATTAGCAAGAATTTTGAATGAATCTGTAAACTCAGGGGTTGTACCGTATGATTGGAGAATTGCTAACATAGTTCCTATTTTTAAGAAAGGAAAAAAAGTGATCCGGGTAACTACAGGCCTGGTAGTTTGACATCTGTAGTATGCAAGGTCTTGGAAAAAATTTTGAAGGAGAAAGTAGTTAAGGACATTGAGGTCAATGGTAAATGGGACAAAATACAACATGGTTTTACAAAAGGTAGATCATGCCAAACCAACCTGATCTCCTTCTTTGAGAAAGTAACAGATTTTTTAGACAAAGGAAACGCAGCAGATCTAATTTACCTAGATTTCAGTAAGGCGTCTGATACCATGCCACATGGGGAATTATTAGTTAAATTGGAAAAGATGGGGATCAATATGAAAATTGAAAGGTGGATAAGGAATTGGTTAAAGGGGGTCCTACTGAAAGGTGAACTGTCAGGCTGGAGGGAGGTTACCAGTGGAGTTCCTCAGGAATCAGTTTTGGGACCAATCTTATTTAACCTTTTTATTACTGACCTCGACACAAAAAGTGGGAGTGTGCTAATAAAGTTTGCTGATGATACAAAGCTGGAAGGTATTGCCAATTTAGAGAAGGACCGGGATATCATACAGGAGGATCTGGATGACCTTGTAAACTGGAGTAATAGTAATAGGATGAAATTTAATAGAGAGAAGTGTAAGGTTATGCATTTAGGGATTAATAACAAGAATTTTAGTTTTCAGCCGGGGACGCATCAATTAGAAGTAACGGAGGAGGAGAAGGACCTTGGAGTATTGGTTGATCATAGGATGCGTATGAGCCACCAATGTGATATGGTCATGAAAAAAGCTAACGTGGTCTTGGGATGCATCAGGCGAGGTATTTCCAGTAGAGATAAGGAGGTTTTAGTACTGTTATACAAGGCACTGGTGAGACCTCACCTGGAATACTGTGTGCAGTTCTGGTCTCCCACGTTTAAGAAGGATGAATTCAAACTGGAACAGGTACAGAGAAGGGCTACTAGGATGATCTGAGGAATGGAAAACTTGTCTTATGAAAGGAGACTCAAGGAGTTTGGCTTGTTTAGCCTAACTAAAAGAAGGTTGAGGGGAGATATGATTGCTCTCTATAAATATATCAGAGGGATAAATACCGGAGAGGGAGAGGAATTATTTAAGCTCAGTACCAATGTGGACACAAGAACAAAGGGATATAAACTGGTCATTGGGAAGTTTAGACTTGAAATTAGACGAAGGTTTCTAACCATCAGAGGAGTGAACTTTTGGAATAGTCTTCCAAGGGAAGCAGTGGGAGCAAAAGACCTGTCTGGCTTTAAGATTAAACTCGATAAGTTTATGGAGGAGATGGTATGATGGGATAACATGATTTTGGTAATTAATTGATCTTTAACTATTCATGGTAAATAGGCCCAATGGCCTGTGGTGGGATGTTAGATGGGGTGGGATCTGAGTTACTACAGAAAATTCTTTCCTGGATATCTGGCTGGTGAATCTTGCCCATATGCTCAGGGTTTAGCCGATGGCCATATTTGGGGTCGGAGAGTGGAATTTTCCTCCAGGGGAGATTGGAAGAGGCCCTGGAGGTTTTTCACCTTCCTCTGTAGCATGGGGCATGGGTCACTTGCTGGAGGATCTCTGCTCCTTGAAGTCTTTAAACCACGATTTGAGGACTTCAATAGCTCAGACATAGGTGAGAGGTTTCTCGTAGGAGTGGATGGGTGAGATTCTGTGCCCTGCGTTGTGCAGGTCGGACTAGATGATCATAATGGTCCCTTCTGACCGTAATATCTATGAATTTATGAAAGGGAAAGAGGTAGAGACCGGCAGTACATGAGCTGATGTAGTCAGTCATGCAGACACAAAAACATTATAAGAAAATTAACACTTTGTCTTCTTTTCTGTGTTTTGTTCAACTTAGAAAAAACATTGTTAGTTAAAAATCCTTTTTTTTTTTTTAAGCCACACTTTCTACCTTCTGGGTCCATTAGGGATGAGACTAAGTTGGTGGAATTGTTATTAACACTCTTTAAGCACAGTTTGCTTGGCTGATTTGGGCCAGGCCCAGGCTAAAATTGTTATGACTAGTTCCCATCGGCCAAACAAACTGGCCCTGAGCCTCCTCTCACCTACACAAGTGCAAATTAGGAATAAATTCACTGAAGAAGTCAATAAAGTTATGTCTGTGTAAACAGATGTGAGTAGAGAATCAGGCCAGCTGTGTGTTAATGTATGTTAGCAGGAAGCATTTTAAATCAATGTTTTATCTCCAGTTTAATATGGGTTTGTCACAAGTGTAGATGCCCCTCTTTCCCTCTCCCAATGCTGTCACACAGAAAATGCACTGTGAAACCACAGACCTTAACCACAAAGTCACATTTGAACTGAGCTCTGCATTATAGCACCTTTAGTATGAGACATGACCATGGACAGAGGCTGGCAATCAACCCCAAAAGGAAATTTCACATATTTGTAATTAGCCCTTTCTTGACTTTGTTCATTTGAATGACCTTTCAGGGGTATGCTTTGGGGAAAACAAGTGTAGCACTCACATTTTATTTTTGTTAATTTAGCTGAATCTTCGCTATAATGTATTCTCTCTTTCACAGCAAGGTCTTATTCTTTAACCCAGTTTTCTGGATGCATTGATTGAAGCACAACAGGTCATGACTTGATGATGGGTCACACAAGGAGTCAGTGGCTGTAGCATGATTAGAACCTGGAATGCTCCTGGTCATTTGTTTTAAACAGCCTCTTTATTCAGTGCATTTTACAACTAGAGCTGGAGATTAATGCTCTCTGTCATCTGGCAGCTAGGAATTCTGGTTCTCCAGTGAGGTACAGGTACAAATTTAGGTTAAAACATATTACGGTGATTAATGTCAAATATATTTATGGCTTCGTCCAGCAAGAAGAAAATCCTTACCATAGTGCATGCATTCTGCTCCTTCTTTACAGATGCTGATGGCGACTGGCAGGGATTAGATGAAAACATTGCACATGTCTCCTTCTCTGCTGAGCGTTACTCCGAGGATGAAATGATTAAAAGGTCAAAGGAATTTTATGAGCTTCTCAATAAGAGACGGTCTGTCAGATTTATAAGCAATGAGCCAGTCCCCAGAGAGGTCATTAATAATGTCATCAAAGCAGCAGGTATGGTACTGAATGAATGAATCTCTTGAGAGTGACAGAAGCACTGGTCTCCTGCTCCACAAATGCATAAGATAAGAGTGATCTGGAAAGACATAGGGAATTAAATCTTAGAAGATGCCAACCATGCTCCTAGTTTTAAATGCAGGCCTATTGAATCGGCACTGAATAAGCATTCAGAAACACTTGAACAGCACCAATGTGACTACCAGGGTAACCTTTGGAATCCTGACCAAGGTCATGTGGCTGGGATTGGGAAATACATTTTAGTTCTTTGCCAGAACTCCTGTGTGTCAGTCTCTTACTGCAGGGCCAGACTCAACTCCGCTGTAATCCCATTGACTTCAGTCAGGGATGAATTTGACCCCCATTATTTATCTTGTCCTAGAATTTGGCTGCTTTTAGTAAAGCCTAAAATTGTGAGAAGGATTAGAGTAGGTTTCAGCAGCCTCAAGCAGGATTACTAATACAGAGATCCCAGCCACTATTTGCAGTGGATTGTTTCCGTGTTTAAAAGTCTGTGAGCTGTTTTGTTACTGTACCTGCATGTAAGGAGATGGCGATGTATTTCAATTAGCTGGCAATCATTAAAAAACTGAACGTGTTCTGGCACATGCAACAAAATGAACAAGCCTGCAGCATAGATGAAGTGCTCTGAAAGCTTTGAGGAGTGGAGAAAGGGGAAAAAACAAACATCATCAGTTCTTGTCTGACTCTCAGGAGAAACAAAGTAATTGATAAACCACATTTAATTTGGGAGTGAGAGTGGTATCTTTAAATAGTTTGTTCATGGTGCATCTCAAACTTAAGCAGGGCTTTGGTTAGCAAATGGTCATTTGTTTCTAAGACCTACAAACAGTTAAAACTGTTTAAAAGAGGGGCAGGGGAGCAGAGTCCATTCAGTCAATATGAAGATCTGATCAGGCTCTTTTATACCCACTTTACTTCTTTAAGGCATTTAAGTCTTGCAAAATGTATATATTCTATAGCTTTGATTTTATTCGTTTTCAGCCAGTTAAATACTCTTTCCACTGTATTTGTGCATGGTAATTAGGACTGAGTGAACAAGTTCAGATTTCATAAACACTTACATGTGCCAGCTGCCTTTGGGTCTGTCAAATCAAACCTGTATGCTCTTTGGCAGATGTTTGCATCCTAATATTCCTATTCTTTGTGTAAATTGGAAACTCATTCCTTTTGGCTGCTAGGATGGTTTGCCCGAAGGCCATCAGCTTTTTCCCTGAAGCCAAACAAAGCCTTTGGTTTTAATTGGCTATACATTCAGGCTGGTTGCTGCTTTACTTTGATTTTAATACATTGCATTAGTATTACTATTTGGCACTTAGATGCCTGCTGACAGGCACCTTACATGTGTGAAATTAAAAAATATCTAAATTCTTTCTTCTCATTTAAAGACAGTAATTGGAACAGACATTAGATAAGAACTAACCAGTGGATTTAACATGTCTGACATTGATCGGAACTGTGATGGCATAGTCTCCTCTTAAAGGCAGTATTGCCTAGTGAAAGTCTATCCCACCACCTGGTGTCGCTCTTCAAGAGTTAAAACGTCCATTTATAGATACAAGGAACTCGGAGATACTGAGAGAGAAGTGGTCCTGGGAGTAAGAATGGTTTAGGATGAAACCTTGTTCTTTAGGGGCCTGGGGCCAGGAGCCTTGCAGAGAGGGTGGGGCAAGGCTTCCCTCTCTCCCAGCCAATGGAGGATTATCTGGGAAAAGGTGACCAGTATAAATGCTGCCTCCTTCCTCATAGCAGTACAGGTGCCTGAGATACTGAAGGGAATAAGAAGGCTCCTCAATTAGTAGAGAACAGACATCAGCAGCAGAAGACTGCCAAACCCTCTGAGGATGAAGTGGGGTCAGCTGAGGTATAACAACTGCTTGAATTACCCAGCTCCTAAGGAGAAAAATAAAGATTGAGAGTAACCCTGGGGGAATGGGAACAGGGTTTCAGGGGCAGGCTTCAGAAGAACCTTGAAAGCCAGAAGCACCTTTTGAGACTATTTGGAACTTTTTGTTATGGATCATTTTGTAGGAGGTTTTGTAATAAACAAGCCCAAGGCAGATATAATTAAGACAAGCATCAGGAGTGCCTGAAGTGGACGGACAGTAACGACAGGGGGTGTGAGTGATTGCTGGACCCAGACTAGAAGGAGACTTAGTCTGTAAAAGAAAGCTTACTGGAACTGGTGAGGTTTTTATCTGCATTCAGTTTTATTACCGTACTAGACATAGACTTGTGTGTTTTATTTTATTTTGCTTGGTAATTCAGTTTGTTTTGTCTGTTACTACTTGGAACCTCTTAAATCCTATTTTCTGTATTTAATAAAATCACTTTTTACTTATTAATTAACCCAGAGTATGTATTAATACTTGGCGGGAGCAAACAGCTGTGCATATCTCTCTATCAGTGTTACAGAAGGAGAGTGAGGCAGAGAGTAAGTGCAGTACCACATTGATGCTGCAGGAGGCACTACAGCACAGGCATGCCCTGCAACAGGAACTTTAGCCTTTCCTCCATGAAGAGAATGAACTGAGACCATCAACATCAATGGATATGAATATCTTCTTTCCCATTTGGTCAGCTTGCTTTCTTATTGCTCTGTAATTCAGTCCTGTATCCCCCAGAAAGATGATCTGACTCTTCTTTTTTTTTTCCCCTTAGCATTTTGTTGGTTGATTTTTAACGTTTGCATTTATTTGCATAAAGGAACTTCTCCAAGTGGAGCACACACTGAGCCTTGGACCTTTGTGGTAGTGCAGGATCCTGAAGTAAAACATAGGATTCGGGAGATCATCGAAGAGGAGGAGGAAATAAACTACAAGAAAAGAATGGGAGACCGATGGGTTAATGACCTGAAGAGACTGAGGTACAAAAATCAAGGCAAATAACGGGCCAAGATTTTTCCAAAGTGACCTGAGAATTTTGAGTGCCTGACTTGAGACATCTTGAAAGAACCTGATTTTTATAAAAGGATGAGCACCCACCTTGTCAAAACTGGCCCATTAAGTGTCTCAAGCTGAACACCTGAATACTGAGCCACCCAAAATTGTTAGTCAGTTTTACAAATCTTGGGCAAGGTAAATAAATAAATCTAACTGCAAGCAAGAAAGACAAAAGAAAAGGCCTGTTAGGGAATTTTATTCACACTAGCACTGCTTGTTTTTCCTCTTACTTCAAGGAAAAACAGAATTATTCAGCTCAGTTTAAAATCCTATTTTTTTTAGCCTTTTTGAGCATTCTGGGGGTTATAATGGATCACAAATTGAATATGAGCTAACAACGTGATACAGTTGCAAAAAAGGCTAATATAATTCTGGGATGTGCTAATTGGAGTGTTGTATGTCATACACAGGAGATAATTGCCCCACTCTTGTTGGCACTGGGGAGGCCTCAGCTGGAGTACTGTGTCCAGTTGTGGGCACCATACTTTAAGAAAGATGTGGACACTTTGGAGAGCGTCCAGAAGACAGCAACAAAAATGATAAAATGAGGAAAGGCTTTTTAAAAAGCATGTTTAGTTTTGAGGAAAAGAAGACTGAGGGAGCACCTGATAAGTCTTCAGATATGTTAGGGGCTGTTATAAAGTGGGTGGGGATCAATTGTTCTTCATGTACACTTATTTATTTATTACAGTGGTAATTATTATGCTGGTGCAAGATCAAACTACATGTGTACTATGTATGTAATTAAAATATCTCTCTCTTTGCATAATGAGATGAGATATACATGAAAATAGGAAGAAATAGTTCTTTTATACATCCTTTTAGGCCATCTCATAAATTCCTATAACAACATATATGGAACCAAAGTGACTGAAGCACAAAAGAGATGACCTACACAAGGACAGGTCAATGATCTAGGTTAGATGGACATGTACTACACAAAATAGCTTTAAAACTTATCCAAAGTTCCCAAGTCAGTGGCCCACCAGTAAGCACCACTGACTACAGTGGGAGTTATAGGAACCCAGAAATTCTGAAAATCATGCCACTGTCTTAGTTCCCAGTGCCTGTGGGTGAGTGCTCATGAGGTCAGTCCTCAGGTAGGAGGGGATATATCTGCACCATATTCTCATGCAACTGCACACTAGAGAGCAGGCAAGTAAAATCTTTCTCTCATCCAGACTGAGAGTGCTGGGACCCAGGGTTCTAATTCAGGCCTGTTTCTAGGAAAACATCCAACAAACTTCATTTAAATGTTGTTTAAGATCAATAACTAAGCAGTAGCTTAAAAAACACCTGTTATAGCTGTTGTACATCTGTACCAACCTTTTATAGCCAACACATATATATGATAGTGAAAACAATGAGACAGCAGAATAAATGTCTTCAAAAATCACCTTTTTGCAGAACAAACTGGATAAAAGTATACCTGGATACAGCTCCCTACCTGATCCTCATTTTTAAGCAGGTGTACGGGATGCTTCCAAATGGCCAAAAGAAGACCCATTACTACAATGAGATCAGTGTTTCTATTGCCTGTGGTCTTCTCCTTGCTGCACTGCAGGTACGCTGACAGCATGCCGTACAGTCAGAGTTGGTATAAACTAGGGTTGGGTTGGGCTGGGTAAGAATAGAACTGAACCTTTGCCCCAAACTTGGATTAAACCCAAATCTTATTTTTGAGGTTTGAAAAAGCTTAACTTGCTATTTTAAAAAAAATAAAAATAAAAAAATCACTCAAGTGAAAGTTTGAAGCTGAAATGTTCATCTATTGATAGCATGCATTGTCATGGACAAAATGACCTTGTGGACTAGCTAGATATAGGCCCAACTTTGAGAAGGTAAATCTTTCTCCATCCATACTGGCTAACAGTAAGAAGAACTTAATTTAAGCAATGTGCTTCGTGTTATTTGCACCTCCTTTTAGACAATAAATTCAGGTGCATACAGGTTTAATACTGTCTTATTAATAGAGCTGCAGTAGAAACCAACTTAAGCACTCATAACTCTTGTACTACACTAATAATGATGCTAGGGTTCTCAGGTTACCAGTATGTCAGTCTTAAAATGATATGCCATTACCATAACACAACGTCCTTTCATGAATCCCCAGGGCAGTCTTGCTTTGAGATCAGTTTCAGTGTTGCTATGCCGGTTATTTGGGGGGTGGGGGAAAGCAGGCATATGTTTTGTTTAACAGCCAGTGCAGTTTGTTGTTTTGTTCAAGGCATTTCTAAAGATGAATTTATTTCTAACGAGTTTAAAGCTCTGAACTGTATATACTGGACAATCAGATTGTTTGACTAGTCTCTCAACATTTAATTCTAGTCCTTATGTCTAATGTACACAAAAATGTTTAAATAGTGAATTTTTTAAACTGTTAAATCATTAATGGACCACAATAACAGTAAGCCAATCCATTACCAGACTCTTCTCTTTTAGTCTAAATTTTTCCGAACCCTTCGTTCTGAAGGAAAATCGTCACAGCAGGAAATCTGAGGAGGGAGCAGTGCACGAGATTTAATTGTAACCCTGGTTTGTTGCTCCTCTGCAACTGTGTATGGGTACTATATGTCTATACTGCAATGTAAGCCAGGCTCAGACTCAGGCTTGAGCCAAAAACCCCTTCTGTCTACACACAAATCTCTCAGTCTCTGGCTCGGACCTAAGACCCAGCAAGGGTGGAGGGTCTGAGCCTATGACAGGCCGTGACCCATGGTTCAAGCCCTATTGTTTTGCAGGGTAGATGCAGCCCCACTTGACTCAGGTCTTGAGGAGACTGCCAAAAGTATCCAACAATCTCATGGGACAACTGCCTTTATCCTCTATCCTAAGAATCTCCAATTAACTCAATTGAAAACGGAAGCCATTCCTCTTGGTGCACAGCAGCAGCTCAGTGAGTCAGTGTTAACCCTTCCATTGTCTTCACTGAGCTGCAAACACCATCTGGGAGCCTTCTGTGTTTGCAATGGAGACTGAACAAAACAAGCGTCTTCCAAAGTGCGCTGTTTCATGGTGATGGGAGCACAGCCAGCTTTGGTGAATCTCTGGTGCGAGGCCAGCAAAACTGTGGTAAAACTTTAGTAAAAGTACCAAGAGTGACCATGCATACCAGCAAACTGCAAAGAAACTGGCAGCTTTGCCAATTTACTGGACTGGTGACCAGTGGAGGGAGCGGATTAAGCAGCTCAAGAGCAAATGCCGGAAGACCAGGGATCAGATCCACACCTCAGGCAACTCACTGGCACCCTGCCTGTTTTATGAGGTGTTGGCCTGGCACTGCACCCAGGACAGAGTAAACTGTGGTGCATAATGGCCTGGTCAGCTCGGATGTGCCCTGCCAGCTGCAGAATCTAGCATGGGGAGTGATGGGACACTGAGTGAGGACCATGAAGTCACTCTGTTGCTGGGTCCCAGAGCACACTTTGGAACAGGATCAGTGGCAACTTCTGGGTCCATACTCTGAGGAGCTGTTTGATGCCCCCTCGAGGAATAGCAGCAGATATGGAAGGGACAGAAGCCGCCTCTGAGCCTGGTAAGTTTCTGGCTCCAATTTAATATTTATTGCTACGGGAGGGGTTTCCACTATATAGATCAATGCAAAAGTTCTGAGAAGCTCATTGTAGCCACTAATGGCAGATTGTATCACAGTGCCTTGGCGCACCCCTCCCCCTCATGTGGAGTTCCAAATGGCAACCAGGAAATGCAAACAGTAAAGAACAGCTCTAAAAAGTATTTTTATTGGAAAGACACCGATTTTTGCTATGGCCACTCCTGTTTCTTAAAAATAACATTATATTGCCATGCCTTTGTTTACTGCTCTGTAATCAATCAATGGCCTATGGACCTTCCTGGAAACTGTGTATGTGTGTGTTTGGGAAAACGTGATCCATTTTCAAAACTAGTCCATTTCAGTTAGAGGAAGTCCATAAGTGACAATCGTCTATCCCAAGTCTGACTGGGGTTTGAATTTTTGCCAAGAAATGTGAGCGTGGGGAGGAGGAAGGCTGTGGAGTTCTGTGTGTTCTTATGCAGCCATAACAGGGTAAGCCCTGTGGAAGCTAATGCAGCCTGTTGATTTCCTCATGAAATCAGCAATCCCAGGTGCTGATAGCTGTGAGCAGGAACCCCAGACAGGTAGTCCGGTTGTGGGGAAGGGCGTATTTTCCAAGGCTACTTTGGTAGATAATTAGACCACTCTACTCACAGGGCGATTTACACCTTACGTGCCCCTAGGCACAGCATCTTCAGCACCCCCACCCCCTGCCTACAGCTGACCTTCGTGTTTTCCATAAAAAATGAAACTTTTAATGCACTTAACTTTTAGGCCCCCATGAATGCTGGCTCCCCAGGCATGTGTCTACTGTGCTTAATTGGAAATCCAGCCGTGTCCACTCATAGATGTGCTGCTCAGTTATATTGGAATACTCCAGCTGCATACGCTGCAGGTTTCCTACCATCAGCTTTGCCAATATGCCGCCGCAAGAACAGTTACGGCCTCCAAAATGTGAAAGACTTGAAATGACAGAAACAGGTTTTTGTAGTAAGGTCACAGGCTGCCTCCTTACCCCACCGTAAGTAGTTCTGCAATTTTTGTAAAACAAAAACAGGTTAGAATTTTTAACTTACCATTGTCTCTGCATTACTTTCACCAGGCCGTGTCCAGGGAAATGAAACATCCCCTTCACAATATATTGCAGTTCAGTTTTGAAATGTGGAATTTCAAGGACCTAAAATGTTACAAGAATTAATTCTGTGCTCCTCCCCTGAGCTATTTGAGACAGTGACACTGTCTTGTCCCGTTTCAGGCCCCCTGTTTCAGGCCCCTTGCCCTCTACCGGCTGCTGTACCTCCACAGTTTGACCCCTGACGGTGTAGTTCAGGCCTGGCCCCAGCGTACCTTCTGGACTTTGTTCCAAGAGAAAGCATTTCCATGATGAATTTATGGTTCAGCAAGCAAGGCCAGTACCAGAAACAGAGGGACTTAAGACTGGAGAAAAAGCATGCCAAGAGGCAGGAGGAAGGCTGAGGCTTTCCGCACAGCTAGAGGACAGTGTTTCAGCGTGGGACCAGGCACTTGCTACACAGTTCCTGGTTTTTTTGGAAGTGTTCTTTTGTAACGGTTTGGATGTTGTATGGGAAGTCGCCTGCATGGCAATGGGTGACTGTTGTACTGTTCTGACACATTTATAAATAAAGCCTTTTATCTCATCAAAGTTTATTGCTATCACTGCACCTCATCATACAATCATGAATTGAAATAATAAAGCTAAACACATGACTGGGAACAATTAGGAATTAATAAACAAACACTATTCCTCTATACAGTTAGGTACAACAATCCACTCTTCAATCACTTCCTTATATGAATACATATTGCGACTCATCCTCCACCCCCATTTCATAAGTGGTCATGTCATTAATAAGTAGATTGCATGGCAATCAAGCCCCCAAGCACTGAACCCACCCCAAAGCAATTAGCCCCATTCCTCCCACCACAAAAGCACATTCATAGCTGCCAGGCAAGTCCATAAAGTGGGAGCACAAAGCATCCCTGACTTCTAATGCCTGGATTCACCCGCGCCAGCTGTGGTAGGTGCATTTTCTGGCTGAGGGCACTGATTCAGCAGCCCCTCACGGTCATAGGTCCATTCAGGGGGAAATGGCTCACCTCTGGCTCCACAAAGATTGTGAAGAGCAGAGTACGGTTCAGTAATGCAGACAGCACTGATGACACTGGCATCTAAACATGTCTGTAGACATCTCCAGTGGGATCTCAATCTGCCAAAAGCACATTCAAACAGCCATTCTACATCTGCTCATCATATAATAAAACCATCTTTTGTCAGGACCTCTGAAATCAGAGCATGTTTCATATGCCAAGGCAAAAGTGGGCACATAGGGTTCCCCAAAATAATGGTAGGGACAGTAACTACATTTATGACCATGTCATTTGGTGGGAATAGTGTCCCAGCCTGTCCATGAATGTAGACTCCTGATTGGTAAGAAACCCTGACATTGTGAACTTTCCTAATGCAGCCTACATTCACATTCATAAAGTGATCTCTGTGGTCCACGAGGGCCTGCATAACAATGGAGTAGTCCCCTTTGCACTTAATGTACTCATGAGGTCCTTGAGGAGGGTAAACTATGGACACACGACTCCCATCAATGGCCCTGGCACAGTTTGGAAACCCCATTCTCTCAAAGCCAGCAATTACCCCAGGAATAGCTTTGTATGCCCGCCATCTTGGAGTTAACCCAATGCCTGACTGCCTCAGAAACCTCTGCCACTACTGTACCCACTGTCAACTTTCCAACACCAAACTGCTTGACCACGTTCTGGTTGGAAGCTGGCTACCCCAGACTGCTGACAGCAACCTGCTTCTGAACTGGCAAAGGTGCTCTCATGCTTTTAGGTCGAAGAGTTGGGGCAAGCTGCTCACAAAGCTCCAGAAATGTAGCTTCTGCATGCAAAGAAACCCACTGCTGTCATCCCAGGTCCCTATGACAATGTGATCCCACCAGCCTGTGCTTGTGGCCCAGCACCAGATACACCAATCTTTATAGGGGGCATCAGTGCCTATACGGAGTGTAACAAGCAGCATCAGCTAGTGTGAGCCTGCCATGCCAGGTTGCTCTTCCTCCTCCTCTTCCTGCTCCATCCAAAGCTCTGTCACACACAGAAAACATTGCCAAAATGTCCACTAGTGCCTCATGGAAGTTCTGCCTGTTTCCTGACACAGGAGTGAAAGTACAATCAAGAAAACTTCTGAAGTCTCCTCCATGTTGGTTGGCAGGCTGCGTTGGCTGCCTATAACTTCCTGTAACATGCAGGGTGGGCGGTACAGTTTTCCCACAGTGCACCAGTCAAAGGGCCAGAGCTATCACTTTTCGGGAGAGTGCTAGGAGTCTGGGATCTGGTCGGTTTGACTCGGGGCTGCATGCTGCACTGTGGAAGCCGGAGCCCCAGGTTAGAAAATTCTTAACGTAGGATTAAGAATCAGTGTAGATGCTCAGGCCCTGGGTTCTCGAACACAGGTCAACTGATCTGAATCTTGCTAACCCTGGTCTTACATTGCAGTGTAGACATACCCTATGTGATTCTCCACTCCCCCTCCATGTAACTGCGTACAGAGGGGGTGCAATGAGGATGTGGCTAAAGGAAAAAGGGCAGAACCTGCATTTTATGTCCCCAAATGGCATGGTGCTCTCCTCTACTCACAGATATCCTGCTCTTAAGTTACTCTAGGTGTCTCTAGAGTTAGTCTGTCAGCCATCGTCCCCAGCCACAGAGACTTGTATTGCACACCTTGCTCCCTTTCCCAGTCAGAATTAGTGGGTGTAATCAGGCTCCAGATTATCTCCAGTACCACCTTAGCCAATGCCTCATCCAGCCTGACTCTCGATGCTCCCTGCCAGCTCGAGAGTGGCCCTGCTCCTCAGGGTCACTTGTCAAGCTCAGAGGCAGATTAAAGTTTCCTGGGGCCCTGGGCCAGAGCAAGTAGGGACCCCTTCGCACCCCTTTTGCCTGTAGCCCTGACCACAGCCCCAACCCTTTCTGCCTCTTCCCCGGGGCCCACTCCGATTCCACCCAGGGTCCCCTCCATTCCCCTCCCTTACTGCAGCCCCGAAACCCATTTTGCTCCTTTATGCCTCCCCCCCACCCCCACCCCCGCCCCACTGCAGCCCCAAGACTGGAGACTCTCCATTCCGGCACCACAGCCCAGGGCTCAGCGGGGAGTGAGAGCTCCTCCAGTCCCAGGGCCACAGCAGGGGGGCTGAGTGCGGGGCTTCCCTTGCTGCCCCATGGCTTCTTTCAGGTGGGGGGTGCTGGGGCTTCCCTTGCCTTGGGGCTTCTGCTGGGGACGGGCTCAGGGGCCACTGGGAGGGGCTTCCCCCACCCCGCCTGGTGCTGCTGGCGGGGAGCGGGGTTGGGGCACAAGATTCCCCTGCCTGGCACTGTGGCCATGGAGCAGGGTCAGGTTGCGGGCGTTTCCCCTGCCCCTCCGCCCAGCAACTGGGGCTCTGGGCTTCCACCACCCAGCAGTGGATTTTCTCCAGGGCCTCCCAGTTGGATGGTACCCCTGGCATGAACCCCGTTGGCCCAGTGGCAAGTCTGACACTGGCCCAGCTTCTAGAAATTATTTTATACTCTTTCAGAAGAGAGCCAGCCCTATGACTCCACAATACTTAGCACTACTTCAGCTAGCACTCTGCCTCTTCAGAGCACTAGACAAGCTATTTCAACAGGAGGTGCAACCTGTGAAAATGTCATAAAACTGGCTCTCCTTTAAACTTAGTATATGCCCTTTCATTCTAAAGCACTCCGAGAATGCTTAACCAGTTAAGCACTGGGCCATGTTCTGCTTAAATCCACATGCAGAACTACCATTGAATCAATGAGAGCTGTATGCTCATGTCATGTCTAGTATCTGATCTGAGTGTTTGGCGTAATGCTTCATTTCCTTGTGGGATTTTATATGGGAGGACTGGGGAATAAGTGAATGGGTTTAATGAATGGCTCTGGGTTTTTAAAAACAGCCACCTCCCATTCCACCCACACCCCCAACATTTTCATAGAAGATGACAGGCTAATCCTGTTTGGCACCTCCTGAGAGGCACGGCACTAAAGGTGCAACCCCTGGGGAAAGGGGAAAAGCTTTAAGTCACCTTTGTGCCCTCTGGATTCTGGGCTGCTGAAGGAACTGAAAAAGCCCCGGATGTAAGTTTGAGCAGCCCACAGGATTGATCTAACTTCCAGCAGCCTCCTCATAGCTGCCTTAGCTCAGAATCCCCATAACACTGAGTACTAAGGTTAGGTCCCTTCCCAGACTCATCTACCTTGAGGCCTGCGAGGCAATAGGCTGCATAGGACTGCTTATGCTAGCCTATGCTACTCCCACAGTGGAGGAGTTCCTTTTGACTCCTTCACTGCCCTCTAGGCTGCTGGAACCATGTGCAGGGGCTGGAGTGAGAATTGGCCTCTGACTATCAGTGGTGGCGAGGTGCGGGGAAGCGGAATGTGCCATTTGCCCAGCAGCCTGGTGTGTTTTATTTTAAGTAGGGTAGGAAATCTCCTTTGCTCCTGGTAAGGCTACAAATACATTAGAGATAAGCTTTAAAGGTTTGAAGCGTGTGAGCATGTTTGGACTGTACAGTAGGAAGATGGGCATGGAAGGTCAGCTACAAACTCGGAGGACTGAATTTTATTTCATTCAGTTTAAACTGCACCTTGCCTCTGTTTGTCTGTCTCGTTCTAGAACGTCGGTCTGGTCACAGTGACCTCTACGCCTCTGAACTGTGGCCCTCGCCTCAGGGTGCTGCTCCAACGCCCAACAAACGAGAAGTTACTCTTGCTGCTCCCTGTTGGGTACCCCAGCAAAGACGCCACCGTGCCTGATTTGACACGAAAGCCACTGGACGACATTATGATGGTTATGTGAGCATGGGACAACTAAGGAAAGAAATTACTAAAATGCTCACTGTAAAGCAACACTGTAAAGCCCACAATATGCTGCTTCTCTCTGTCTATTATACACAGCTTATCTTTGTCCTCTTAAGCGTACCTGTGGATCTGGCTGTTTATATCCATATGCCTTCTTAGCACTCGTAATTGCAGCGGCTGCATCCAGTAATAGCAGCAAGCAATCAAGCGCTGTGAATCTGACAACTGCTATTATTGATGAGCCTGGTTGATTGTTCCAGGGGATATGCACAATAGCCCTTCAGTTGCTTTTATCGCTTCAGTTTCCTCTCCCCATTAGGGAGCGACTCTTTTCCTGAATTGGAAAGAACCTCCTCATCCTGATATCTTTTGATTGTCACTTGCACACTTATCTTCCCTTTGGGGGTTTCAGCAGAGCAAGGCAGCAGAGAGGTTAGCAGAGAGTGGGTGGAAGACTAAGCAGTTTGTACATTGCTTGATGTACACCAGTCAAAGATCCCCTGCCCAAGAGCTGCATTATCTTTTGCAGTAGAAGAGGATATCTTCACATATGTTAGTACTACTTCTGCTTGACCAAGATACTTGGAGGCCTTGTCTAACCTAGACATTGTCTCTAAACTTCCTTCCTTTGCTGCAGCTGGTGCAAGCCCCCATTAGGAGAAATCTAGGGCAGACATGGCACCCACAATGGTCTAACTGGTGTCATCTACATGTGCTCTGGACAGTTAGGTGGCATGACAATGAAAATGCAGGTTCCCTGTCTATGCTAGTGCTCCCATCATTGCTGCCCCTAGTGAAGCAAATAGAGGGTATGTCTACACTGCAATTAATAGCCCATGGCTGACCCATGCCAGCTCACCTGGATTCGGGCCAAGGGGCTGTTTAATTGCAGTTTTGATATTCAGGCTTGGGCTGAAGCCCAGGCTCCAGGACCCTGCAAGGTGGGAGGGTCCCATAGAGTAAACCACAATACTGACTTTGGGTTTGTCTTCACAGACAGGTGCTCCAGCTTAACTGAAGTTGTCGTTTTAAACTGATTTTGTTAAACGCATGCAAGACTATATGTGTGGACAGTCTCATTTTGAAATCTTTTACTAAGGCAAAGTTACAATGAAATGTTAACATACTACATCATACAGCACTTCTTTAGGATCTGTTTAATATTCAAAGAACCTGGCTAAAAATTCTGGCTTCCTGGCTGGGGAGCCCACCTCCTCTTACACTAAAAAGGGTGAGCATATTTCTAAACATCCAACCTCTTTTGGGCATTTCTCTTGTTCATGTATTGATCTGAAAGCTTTTCATTACAAGGACAGTCCATATTTTACTATATCACAATTCCATAGGAGGAGGAGTCACATTTTTCCAATAAAATGCAATACAAAGTCTAGCAGCTAACAATTTACCTGTCATTCTGTTTACAATGCAGATGCTTTACTGGAGAGTTAAGTAAGCAGTCAGGGGACCTTTAGGAAGCCAGCACGTTGTCTTAAGATAAAGCTCTTTAATAATTTCCTTACAAAGCCATCTAATTCCTGCACACATATGCAAGCATGTTCCTCTTTCCCCACAACCACTGCAACAGAGCACCTCCCTAGCAGTAAAAATATGATGGCTTTTAACTGGTGTCAAATGCCATATATGTGGTAATTCATAAACAATTTATTTGAGCTATTCTCTTATTTTGGTCTAAACCAGATTTACTTTGGTTTAGTTTAAATTTATTAGGAAGAGGTTTAATCTACACAAAACTAAGGCCTTGTCTACAGGGAAAAGTTGTACTGGTGTGACTTCAATTAGTTTTTAAAGGAGTATAGTTACATTGGCACAAAGCTGTGTATGGACACACATTTCGGCTTAGTTTAAACCTGTTCCCAGTTGACTTAAGCTAAACCAAAGTTCCTTTTAAACTGAAATAAGTGGAACCACGGACAGGTTTCGACTTGTTTAACTGAACCAGTTTAATTAAACCAGTGTGTGAGCAAGATCTTATATTATATGGTGGTGGTTAAAAGAGAGAACACAAAATGAACTGTCAAAAAACAAAAACTGTTCTCTTTTTTCCATTCTTTGACTCTGGAAATTAATATATTAACACATCAAAAAGAAAATGAGCCTGTAAATTGTTCATCGATTGTATGGAAATGACTCTGTTGAAAATTCCATCCAACAAAGAGCCTCTGACACTGCAAAGCACATGTGAAAAAACAGAAAAATATCAATCCAAAATACAAACATCTTGATAGTATTACAACTGTTGATGACACTGTATGAGAGAACCTTTTCAATCGTGTTTAATGCTGCTGTTATGTCAAGCCTGCTTAGATCTGCCAATGTTCTACAACTATGCTATCATTTTTAAGACAGAAGTGAAATTGGAAGATAAGAAATTTTGCTCTTGTGTTTTCCTGCAGGACTTTCTTAAATAAAATGAAACATTCCATCTACAGTGGTTTTACTCTTATTAATTAAAGGCTTTCAACTTGTTTGGTTCTAATAACTAATATGGGCAGAGATTAGCTTGGTGGAAAGGTCTCCCAGGCATTTTGTGGGGGGGGGGGTCATTTTATATTCAGTCACCCATTAAAAATTTGAACCAAGGTAAAAAAGCGGGTCTGTATTTTCTGAAGAGCTCAGCACCCAGCAGCTCACCATGACACTTATGGCCAGGTTTTCAAAACAGCTCAGAACCCAGACTACGGAGCTTGTGAAAATCTGGTACTGAGTGAGCAATACATGAAAATCTGGGAAATCCAAAGTGTAGCTGGAAAACACAAAGCTGTTAAATCATCCAGTCCAGCTCCCTGCCAATTCAGGGTTGTTCCCTACAAGACACTTTCGAATGTTTTCATTTTTCAGTTTCTTACTGTGCTTGGTTGAAGCTCAGAACTTTTTGATTCTTAACCCCCTTCTGAATCTCACCCAGTAGAAAGCTTGGCCTCTGAGAAGCTGTTAGCATGGAGTAAGAATGGTAAACTCAACTTTCTGATAGAGCTTTCTGGGATATCTCTAACACCCGGCCTGTGCTTGCACTGGTATAACTATTTCAATTGGGTATGATTTTTTTCCACTGAAATAGTTATACTAGTATAAACGTGCCTTATACCATGATAGCTTATTCCTTTTCATAGAATAATAGAATATTAGGGTTGGAAGAGACCTCAGGAGGTCATCTAGTCCAATCGCCTGCTCAAAGCAGGACCAACACCAACTAAATCATCCCAGCCAGGGCTTTGACAAGCCGGGCCTTAAAAACCTCTAGGGATGGAGATTCCACCACCTCCCTAGGTAACCCATTCCAGTGCTTCACCACCCTCCTAGTGAAATAGTGTTTCCTAATATCCAACCTAGACCTCCCACACTGCAACTTGAGAGCATTGCTTCTTGTTCTGTCATCTGCCACCACTGAGAATAGCCTAGCTCCATCCTCTTTGGAACCCCCTTTCAGATAGTTGAAGGCTGCTATCAAATCCCCCCTCACTCTTCTCTTCTGCAGACTTAATAACCCCAGTTTCCTCAGCCTCTCCTCGTAAGTCATGTACCCCAGCCCCCTAATCATTTTTGTCGCCCTCCGCTGGACTCTTTCCAATTTGTCCACATCCCTTCTGTAGTGGGGGGACCAAAACTGGACACAATACTCCAGGTGTAGCCTCACCAGTGCCGAATAGAGGGGAATAATCACGTCCCTCGATCTGCTGGCAATGCTCCTGCTAATACAGCCCAATATGCCGTTGGCCTTCTTGGCAACAAGGGCTCACTGCTGACTCATATCCACTTCTCGTCCACTGTAATCCCCAGGTCCTTTTCTGCAGAACTGCTGCTTAGCTAGTCGGTCCCCAGCCTGTAGTAGTGCATGGGATTCTTCCGTCCTAAGTGCAGGACTCTGCACTTGTCCTTGTTGAACCTCATCAGATTTCTTTTGGCCCAATCCTCCAATTTGTCTAGGTCACTCTGGACCCCTATCTGGTGGGGCTGCTGTCCAGACAGAGGAGACCCTGCATGGAAGGGCAGGGTCGCGTAAGAGGGGATTGAATCCTTAATGCCTGATTGTGCAGCTACTCTGCATAAGCCACTTCAGCTCAAAAATGAAGGAGCAAAAATTAAATAAAGAAGCAGAACAGCATATAAAGAAAGAGGTAGGCCAAAGCTGAGAGCTGCTTTCACTGAAGTCCATGGAAAAATTTCAGTGAGGGAAGAGGTAGGCCATCACTGTACTTTCAAAAATCCCACCCACCTTGTAGGACTTCGCCACCTCACTATGGTGAGGATTATCCTATACTCAGTCATGACTCATGCTTCACAAGGTCTTTTCATTGTCCCTCTGCCTCTCTTACATATTACCATGTTCCACATACTGGAGAGATCTGTAACATCCTTGCTTCTCGGTCGAAAATGTGACTGGGATGGATGGGGTGCACACGCGCTTGCTGAAAGAATAAGGAGAAGCCTTAAAGGTGTGAAGCGTGACGATCACTTGGTGCTTCCAAGGTTGGGAAGGAGGGGCACGCTTGAATCTTGAATTTGCAATGCAGCACATGCTGTCTGCTAGCTGAAGATCACATCTTCTGAGCGAAAAGACAGATAGAGGACCTCTCCCTTTGGCTAGATTTGCTGTGTTCACAAGTAAAACACAAACCAGGAAGGGTCTTAAGGGCCGGAGCAGCAGCCTTATAGTCCTGTTGTGGTTACTGGAAGATGATGGGCCTGGCCCATCCAAACCTAAAGGTCTAGTCCCTCAACATAGCGGGAGGAGCTGTTGAACCCAGGCCACAAGTAAATACTGGGGACAACAAATAAAAATACAGGAACAGGAGTGAAGACCAAAGGTTAAAAATCAGGGAAGCAGAAGGGGACACCCCAGCAGAGAGTTTCTGACAGCGCCCAGTCTGCTCCTTAAAGGCCCCTAAGGAGTCAGTGGCCATGCCCAGAGGAACTCTGCTCAGAGGCATGACTTTGAGGGATCAGAGACAGGCCCCTCACTCTCAGAGCACTACCTCTCCTCCTCCTCCATAGAATCATAGAATATCAGGGTTGGAAGGGACCTCAGGAGGTCATCAGTCCAACCCCCTGCTCAAAGCAGGACCAATCCCCGACTAAATCATCCCACCCAGGGCTTTGTCAAGCCTGACCTTAAAAACTTCTCAGGAAGGAGATTCCACCACCTCCCTAGGTAACGCATTCCAGTGTTTCACCACCCTCCTAGTGGAAAAAGTTTTTCCTAATATCCAACCTAAATCTCCCCCACTGCAACTTGAGACCATTACTCCTTGTTTTGTCATCTGCTACCACTGAGAACAGTCTAGATCCATCCTCTTTGGAACCCCTCTTTCAGGTAGTTGAAAGCAGCTATCAAATCCCCCCTCATTCTTCTCTTCCGTAGACTAAACAATCCCAGTTCCCTCAGCCTCTCCTCATAAGTCATGTGTTCCAGTCCCCTAATCATTTTTGTTGCCCTCCGCTGGACTCTTTCCAATTTTTCCACATCCTTCTTGTAGTGTGGGGCCCAAAACTGGACACAGTACTCCAGATGAGGCCTCACCAATGTCGAATAGAGGGGAACGATCACGTCCCTCGATCTGGTGGCAATGCCCCTCCTTATACATCCCAAAATGCCATTGGCCTTCTTGTCAACAAGGGCACACTGCTGACTCATATCCAGCTTCTCGTCCACTGTAACCCCTAGGTCCATCTAGCAGCCTTTTTATTTGTGAACTGAGTAAAAGCCTGCTCCAGCTGAACTTTTGCTTACATATTTATTAAGTGGCACTGTATGTAACTGTCTGAACTGCATACAGAATAGAGAGTGGGATTAATAGTGGGGGGTCAGTTTGCATTTCAGGCAATCACGATACCACTTGAGCAGAGGGAATCCATCCAACCATTCTGCTATAGTCAAAGGGACATTGGTACAAGTCTTGGCTTCATTTTCTGATGTAAGGGGGAACTCCAGATGCACATAGGGAATGTAGCAAGGATGACCAGAGTTAAGGCAAGTATTGTGACCTGGGTAGAGTTTATGGAAGAAACTCATTATAGCACCCTTTTAAAAGCCTTTAGAAACAAGGACTGGTTTGCAAAGCTCCTCCCACACCAGCCACCTCAGAAAAGGATTGCGAGTGAATGAGTAAGGCTGTTGCTGTGGTTGGAAGTCAGAGACAAGAGTTCACAGGCTGGGTTGTTTGTATGTTCGTTCATTTTATCGTCCAAAGTGACTGTTGCCACTAGAGTTGTCCCAAGCAGCAACCCAATTTAAAAACACTTGCTACACAGTGCTTTTATTTATAAAAGAGTGAATGCAGATGCTAAAAGAAATTGATAGTCATAAAAGTACACATTAAATGTAGGGTCTGCATTAATCAGCTGATTGATTACACATGGTCCAGGTGCAATTCCATAGCGGTGATCCCCAGCTACTTGTCGAATTCCAGTGCTACTTTTGTGACAGTCTCATGCCCTGTGCTGTGAATTGCCCAAACCTCTCCAGGCTTAGTATGTTTCAAACTATCCAACTAGCTCAAAGCCATAAATATAACAATTTGCAGCTTGCAATAGACATTTGTATAATCAGTTGTAGTTGGGACTAGGGCTAGCTCACTCACCCTGCCCCCTCTACTTTGTTTTATAAAAGAGGCATGTTCCCCACCAGCTCACTCCTAAGGACACCCTGCAGGTGAACAGCAGCATTGCCAGTTGGAATGGTGTAAAGAAAAAAAAGGTACAAAGATATCTTGGGCTAGTAGCTACTTCTCCCAGTGATGCAAGGTGAGTCCTAGAGACTGCTTCCAGGGCTTACCCCTTTCCTACCTGCACTATTTACCAGGCTCTGGTTCCAAGCACAGCCCAATTCTTTCTCTCTGTAGAAATCTTCACTGGCTTTATTGGTTGCAGCCTGAGCCTCCTCTTGTCTAGCCTTGAGCATGTACATGAAGTCAAGAATACTGTAAACTAGCAGCAGGGAAAAGAAACACTAAAAACAATCTCTTCCAGTATGTAAAGCTACAGCTGCTCTCTACCACAAGCTCACATGTCCTACTAGGATCTCAAGGACTAAACAAGGTTAATAATATACAGCACCTGCTGACTCAGGTTAATGAGGGTCTGGTAGCTTAAGTGTGAAAATGTGCTCTGGAGAGAGGTGAATTCAGTGGTGTTGCAAGGTTTTAATAGGTCAGTTTTCTGGCCCATAAGATAAATTAACAGTATTTTGTATGTATATGTACTCTCTCCCCCAGAGGATCTCAATATGCTTTACATAAGAATGGAACCTCAGTGTCCTGGTGAGTTAAGCAAATGGTTATCCATGCTTTATCAATGAGTAAACTGAGGCACAGAGAGATGAAGAGTCAGGGAGTAGCTAGTCTGTGAGCAGCCTTGCAAGGGGAGGAACGGGTTGAAGATGAAAGGAGCTTTCCTGCACCTTCACCAGAGTGAAAGGAGGTGCATTTTATAAACACGGGGAAATGGGGTGGGTTCTAAAGAGTCCACTTTGCTACTTCATATGACTTTCTCAGATAAATAGGCCCCATCTGACCCATCTTTCTTCCTCCCTCTATCCAGTTATATGCCTGGACACCCTAAAATATGAGAATTGACTCTAACATTTCAGCAGGAGGGTACTATGAAACTATTGAAAATGTATGCAATTCAAAATGATTAAGTAGTAGAGCCATACTGACAAACAGTGACTGGGAGTGGATGATAGGGGATGGATCACTCAATGTTTGTCTGTTCTGTTCATTCCCTCTGAAGCACCTGGCTCTGACCACGGTCTGAAGACAGGATACTGGGCTAGATGGACCATTGGTCTGACCCAGTATGGCCATTCTTATCTTATGCCTTATTTAGCTACTACTAATCTGAACTATTATGATGCAACTCTTATTTTGTATAGAGCATCATCTCTCAAACTGGGTGTCGTGGACCCCTGGGGGTCCCCGAGGGTACTCTGGGGGTCCCAGAGTGCTGCTGATCAACTTCTCCCCCTCCCTCCCAGCATCTCCTGGAATCAGGTGCAATCTCCCAGAGGCTATTGAAGCCAAATCAGGAGATTTTAGGTGCTAAAAGTCCAGTGGGGCTAAGGCAGGCTCTCTACCTGCCCTGACTCCGTGCCGCTCCCAGAAGTGGCCGGCATGTCCCTGCGGCCCCTGGATCAGGGCAGAGGGTGTCAGCGCACTGCCCCCACCCTGAGCGCTGACTCTACAGCTCCCATTGGCTAGAAACTGCAGCCAATGGGAGCTGCAGGGGCAATGCCTGTGAGCAGGGGCAGATCCCCTAACCTCCCTGCCTAGGAGCTGTTGCCAGAGGGTTATGCTGGTTGCTTTCAGGAGCCGTCCGAGGTAAGCGCTGCCTGAGGTAAGCACATCCTGGCCGGAGCCGTCACCTCTCACCCTCTCCCGCACCACAACCCTCTGCCCCAGCCCAGATCCCGCCCCCAAACTCCCTTCTAGAGCCCAAACCCCTTCCCGCCCCTAAACTCCCTTCCAGAGCCCACACCCTCTCCAGCACCCCTGCCCCAGCCCAGAGCCTACATCCAAACTCCCTCCCGGAGCCTGCACCCCACACCCCCTCCTGCACCTTGCCCCAGCTTGGTGAAAGTGAGTGAGGGTGAGGGAGAGCAAGTGAGGGAGAGTGGGGGGGATGGAGTGAGTGAGGCGGGGCCTCGGAGAAGGAGCAGGGCAGGGGCATGGCCTCTGGGAAGGGGGTAGGGCAAGTGCTAAACGGGGGAACTTGGGGGTCCCTGAAAAATTTTAAATCAAAATGGTGGTCCTTGGGTTGCTAAAGTTTGAGAACCGCTGGTATAGAATCTTTCATACAAGCTATATCCTCAAATGCTTTGCAGAGTTAATTCAGTAGCAGATTCAGGGATATGTGTTTTATTTCAATTTTTTTGTTTTTTGTGTCATGTTACTGTATAGGTGATGTATATAGAAAACCTACTTCACCCATAATTGCAATGCAGACAAATATAAATGTTGATCAAATGCATAATATAAATAGATTATTAGAAAACAATTCAAGACTTCCTTATGCGTTGAAAGGTGTCAGAAATACATAACTATAGCTTGTAGAGATTCATAAGAGTATAAAGTATAGCCATAGTCACTATGTTTTAACCCAGGGTGAAGTGTCAGTTAACTTGGGTAGTGGCTGGCTGACTTCAAAACAAAGAATTTAAATACTTATTATTGTAAGATGTATTTAGAAAACAAAGTCACTAGAAGTACTAACTACCAGCTGGAATTGTCAGAGGAACTGAGGAGTTGGGTGACAGACTGTGCTCTTTTGAATAACCCAGCAAGAATGTGCAAGTGGAATAATTGTAAAGCTATGTAGGATTCATTTTATACCAAGAATGTGTTTAAATAAAAGCATATTTCAATCTTTTCCTGAAACAAGAAGTAGTATTTCCAAAATATACTGCTATGCCAGGGTGTCAGCCCAGGATTTGAGCATCACAATGCAGTTCTAATGCTGTTCTAATTTATAACCTTAAGGGCCCATTGTGAGTAGATAGGCCTGCTATAGAATTATAGGATTGGAAGAGACATTCAGAGGTCATGGCAGGACTAAGTATTATGTAGACTATTCCTGACAGGTGTTTGTCTAACCTGCTCTTAAAAATCTCCAGTGATGGAGATTCCACAACCTCCCTAGGCAATTTATTCCAGTGCTTAACCACCCTGACAGGAAGTTTTTCCTATGTCCAACCTAAACCTCCCTGGCCGCAATATAAGTCTGTTGCTTCTTGTCCTATCCTCAGAGGTTAAGAAAAACAAATTTTCTCCCTCCTCCTTGTAACAACCCTTTATGTACTTGAAAACTGTCATCATGTCCCCCCTCAGTGTTCTCTTTTCCAGACTAAACAAACCCAATTTTTTCAATCTTCCCTCATAGGTCATGTTTTCTAGACCTTTAATCACTTTTGTTGCTCTTCTCTGGATTCTCTCCAATTTGTCCCCATCCTTCCTGAAATGTGGTACCCAGAACTGGACACAATACTCCAACTGAGGCCTAATCAGCACAGAGTAGAGCAGAAGAATTACTTCTTGTGTCTTGCTTACAACACTCCTGCTAATACATCCTAGAATGATGTTTGCTTTTTTTGCAACAGCGTTACACTGTTGACTCACATTTAGCTTGTGATCCACTATGACCCCCAGATCCCTTTCTGCGGTACTTCTTCCTAGGCAGTCATTTCCCATTTTGTATGTGTTCAACTGAGTGTTCCTTCCTAAGTGGAGTACTTTGCATTTGTCCTTATTGAATTTCATCCTATTTACTTCAGACCAGTTCTCCAGTTTGTCCAGATCATTTTGAATTTTAATTCTATCCTCCAAAGCACTTGCAACCCCTCCCAGCTTGGTACCATCCACAAACTTTATAAGTGTACTTTTTATGGCATTATCTAAATCCTTGAGGAAGATATTGAATACAACTGGACCCAGAACTGATCCCTGCAGGACCCGACTCATTATGTCTTTCCAGCATGACCCTGTGAGCCACTGATAACTACTCTCTGGGAATGGTTTTCAAACCAGTTTTGCACACACCTTATAGTGGCTCCATCTAGGTTGCATTTCCCTAGTTTGTTTATGAGAAGGTCATGCGAGACAGTATCAAAAGCTTTACTAAACCTACTATATAACCTTTAAAACTCATTAAGGCCAGAGAAACAAAACCTGGGATCCAAACACCTCTAACCTTAGGACTGGCTTAAATCTGGACCAAATTTTGTGTCTTTAACACTAGCTCCCCTTTTGCTGGAGTTCCACTGAAAATAACAGATCATCAGAAGACTAGAATATAAAGGATGGTTACTTGATCACCACTACTAACTCCAGTTGTAGTATGCTATGGCATAAGGCATAGAAGAATTATATCTGAGTGGTATCTGAATGGTCAGTCACCTACAAGAGGTTTCAAGCACTCTCCTAGAAAGGAAGAGCTCCCATTTTCTTAGGGAGACACTATTCTTGGAAGACACAGAATCACTCTAGGGAAAAAAAGCCCCAAGGGAAGGAGAAATCTTTTGAAGACTCCTCTCCCTCCTCCCCAGCCAACTTTTTGGATTAACTGCTAGTAAGGTAGAGAGACTACTGAGCTTTGAAGGGAGGGTGGTTGACTAACTTGATAGAGTAGGAGTTATTATAAAAGTGGAACAGTAATTAGGTGAAATGGATACTATAGCTTAGATAACAGTCAGACACCACAAGGAACCCAATAGCCCTATCAGGGTATCAGCAACTAATCATATGAATATCTTCTCAGCGCCATTCATAAACTCTACCTACCATCCAATGCATTGTTCCATTAGCAATGAATTGCATGGAAGACCCTCCCTGAACTGCTTAATAAAATCACCTCCTTCTTCAAATTTCTCCCTCAGACCTACCTCTGCTGTGATGCCTACAAGTAATTAGCCAATTACTAATGGCTAAGTGAGAAGGACAGGTAATTATATATATATATATATATATATATATATATATTTAACTGTGAATATTTTGTCCCTCTTCCACTCTGCATTTCTCACTTGTCTTTTTAGGTTGTAAGCTTCTCAGGGCAGGGATTGGGTCTTGCTAAATGTATGAACAGAAAGTAGTGTGTTGTCCCCCCTGCTTGTCCCCCTTCTACAAAAAGACAAAACATTGCTTTCAAGAATATAGGTGCCATTATATGCCTGTTAACCATGTTGAACTGTTCTCTTAGGGTATGTCTACACTGCAGTTAAAAACCCACAGCTGGCCTGTTTTAGCTGGCTCGGGCAAAGGGGCTGTTTAACTAGTGTTAGCCATTTGGGTGAGGGCTGCAGCCTGAGCTCTGGGACCCTCCCACCTCCATGGTGGAGACTTCGAGAGGAGATGTGAGTGACCCGTTGCTGTGGCTCAGACAGCAGACATAGCTCCCAGCTGCTCCTTGTTATGTAACGCTGCTTGTCACTTTGGATCCCACCACCTTCTGTTAATGGACAGGCTGAGCTGTCCCATTTTAAACTTGTGTTGGCACAATGCCAAGGGTAGAATGATAAACAATAAATCACCAAGACTAAGAAAATCTTGTATTAAAAGATGAGAGAGATTCTCACCCCCCCCCTTTTTAAATTCTATTCTCACTATTGAACTTGTTCTCTACCCCTGCCGTTGGCTGCTTCCTTTCCATTCCAAAGTTTGTTTATTGCCATTGATAACTTTCTGTACAAAGCTGAGCTTTCCCACCAATGCCTTATCTATTAGATCTATTTCTATTTACCTGTTCCATCAGATAGAACCACAACTATGAACATCTTGGTAAGTGTAAATTTCGCAGGATGCTTCTCCATTCTTTTAAACGTCAAGATGCCTATGCTAGGTAGCACTGGGTTAGGAGAAGAACCTTACTTCACAAGGGTTAGAAGGTAAAATCCTATTGGGCTAAATTGATTGCTGGCAATACAACTACAATTCTTTTTTTGATCTTTATAATGGAACAAGTTCTACGTAAACTTAGGACCAAAGAAGGCTGTTTTGGAAGGATCTTTGTAAGAAGATTTTCCACAGTAAAAAAAAATTGAATAATCCTCTTAAATAACAGGCTTAGTGAACATGAAATTAATGTAGAGATGCTGGTCTAAGGAGAATTGATATTTGTTTTCCTCTGGATTTACAGATGGAGTAACAAGCCATGAGCGATCTTAATAAGATCAAGTGGGGCTATCAAGTTGTAGGAGCTTGAGGCTTATGTCACAGATAAACGGGTCACTCTCAACATGCTAAATCATACCAACATATGAAAATCTCTGCATTTCTTATAAATAAAAAGATGCTTATCTTTAAATGCTATGCTTAGGTTTAGGAGCAGTGTACCTATAATTGATCATCCAAATTAGACTGTCCTGTAGAAGCAATTTGGAAGTACACAATTGTTTTTTAAACAATGGGAGGAAATAGCCTGTAGACATATCCCAAAGAGCTAAATTACTCTCATGTTTACAGTAGATGGTGGTGACTGTTTCCTACTTATGGTTAGGAGCTCAGCCTACAAAACTCTGTAACACAAGAGTTTCCCTGTGCAAACTATTTCCATTTAAAGATCACATGTCTGATAGCTAAGACGCTTTGAATAAAACAATTGTAAATATTCTGTTAATCAAAACTCACAAGAAATCCTGTGCTTGTAAAGTATAGCTGATTGCACAATAGTGAGATCTTCAAACTACGTAGGGACTGTCTCTTACTAACATAGTATGAGATGTATTAGATGGTCCCTGCCCAAAAGAGCTTACAATTGAAGCTTAAGACAAGATACAGCACCTTGATACAATAAACAATCAGGAAAAGCACAAAGTAGCAGCAAGACAGTTATGAGCCGTGTAATAAGGAAACAGCAAACCATCTACCCATCAATTGTCAACTTTAAGTGCCTGCAGTGAATTTTCAGCATGAAACCATCCTCCTCTCCTCTGAATAGAACTGAGTAACTTATTTGGTGAGTATTACCTTCCGATTTGTGTTGGTAAATTGTCCGGGAATGAACAGTGAAATTCATGAATTTAGTCATTACTCAGAATTATTAATGAATTTCTTTAGCACATAATTGATGTTCTATGGATCATTTGAATTGCAACTGAACATACAATTTGCAATTCATGCTGTAATTAGATAACACAGTGTCCTCAGTAAATTTGATTGCAATATTCTAACCTTGTGCTGTGTTGGTTAGATACAAGTCATCCAATCAGTGTAGAAAAGCAATACTACATGACCTTTTTTCAGAGTAGCAGCCGTGTTAGTCTGTATTCGCAACTAAGGTGCCACAAGTACTCCTTTTCCTTTTACATGACCTCTGTAACTAATCCAGAGTGAATTTGCAGATTTTATGATCAAATAGCTAAACGCTAGTTTTTCATGTGTGTTTGTACTAGTAAAGGTTGAATGCTTGAATGTTTGTGGAAAACAAATGTGAAAGAGTTGCAAATGTGATTGAATCAAAATTCACTTCAGAATTCAGACACATTAGTGCTGACCTGCTACTATTCATGCTTTCAAACCCTATTGGATGTGGGAGGTGGAGTGGACCAGCTATGATCAGGGACCCAGGAGCAGCATGGAGGAACACCTTACTGCACAAAGGCCCAAAGTCTATGGGATTTTCCCTGCAGAACTCAAGATCACCTCCTGACTGAAGGGTCATCACGCTTCCTACCCACTCCACAACAGTGAAACTGTACCTCTTTCACCCCAACCTATGGGTTTCAAGTTGCAAAGATCCCATGGCATCAAGTAGTTGGGTTGGGGGGAAAAATATCTATGCAGTGGGTTATTTTGTGTGAAGCAGCCTTTATAATAATGGGATTGTACTCTACATGACTGTAATTTTTTTTAACCGAAACTACCTTTCCATAAGCAATGGCAATTAAAATATATAAATGGATCTTTTCTCCATGCATCTTAGATTCTGAACATCAAAGCTGTTTAAGAATGCTTGTTTTGCTTTTTAAGAACTGGAGCACTATTTAAACGTCGGAAGAAGTTGCTAGATTTTAATTAGTTATTTTCTAATTTATTTTCCTAAATAAAGCCTTGGCACTTGTCAGTTAACTGTTCAATTGTCCTTTGTGTAGCATTAATGATTTTCCATCTCTATCTGCTTCTAATTGTCAACAAGGAAATGTGCAAAGTAATGCACTAGCAAGAATTGGATTAATTGTTGTTACCTTGAGACCACTAGATGGCATAATTACACTACTTGAAACATGGGCTCTTGGGTGCCAAGTCAAAAAGGGTTTGCACAGTAATTAAAAAATTGGCATATTGTTAAATCACTTGAGATTTCATTTTCCTGTGACTATAAATCCTTATAATTTCATTTCAACTTTATGCTTGGTAGATAAAGTAAATATAGATGGGCTTTGAGTTAGTCACCCAAACAGACTGTCACATAGATGATGATGCTTTAATAAATGTCTATTTCCCCTCTGTGGTACATCCTGACCAAGAAAGGGCCCGGTTATTCTTTTGTATAATATATTTCCCATTTATTTTCACTCGTCTCCCTAGTGCCCACTTATACCTCTATACTCCTACTCAAATCTCCACAGATCTATCCTATTTGGAGTTAGAGCATAGCAGCTGGCCAATTTCTTCACACAAACTTTTCCAATCCTAGCTAATTCAAAAGACTTCACTTGTAAATGTACATCATAAACCATTTCAACCTGGATGTGCCATGGCTGGTGATGACCCATGTTACAGTTCTGCCACGTGACTGAAAGATCTTTCGGAGTGATTTCCCTACTTGTGATGGCATTCACCTCTCTTTGGATGCTGCTATCGTCAGTTAATTAATTATGGAAGACATTATCTGCAGTTAAACATTTTCTCCACTGTTCTACTACTATTAATCAATGCAAACTCATTTACACTAAAGAACAGTGTTACGCCACTCTGGCTATGTAAACGGGCTTTAGAGTGGGCAAAATGGTACATTTACACTCATTTAAGACTCCTTTCCACTGCCAGAAAGAGTGTAAATCAACCTTGTTGTAAATGAGAATCAGGCCTATGGCTTTAATAAATAGTTTAAGACGTAACTTCCTTTATATTATAAACTTCTGTGGTCTTAAGAGCTAGAACAGAGCAGCCTTCTTTCTGAAGACGGCCTAAAATGGGAGGAGGCCGGGGGTGAAATACAGTTTGTGTATATGGATACAATGAGACACGCTGTCAAGGGTCCTTCCCCACTCTGAACGCTAGGGTACAAATGTGGGGACCTGCATGAAAACCTCCTAAGCTTACTTTTACCAGCTTAGGTTAAAACTTCCCCAAGGTACAAAATATTTTACCCTTTGCCCTTGGACGTTCGTTGCCTCCACCAAACGTTTAACTGGTTACTGGGAAAGAGTTGTTTGGGAATGTCTTTCCCCCAAAAATCCTCACCAAAACCTTGCACCCCCCTTCCTAGGGAAGGCTTGATAAAAATCCTCACCAATTTGCATAGGTGACCACAGACCCAAACCCTTGGATCTTAAGAACAATGAAAAAAGCATTCAGTTTCTTACAAGAAGAATTTTAATAGAAGAAAAGGTAAAAAGAATCACCTCTGTAAAATCAGGATGGTAAATACCTTACAAGGTAATTAGATTCAAAACATAGAGAATCCCTCTAGGCAAAACCTTAAGTTACAAAAAGACACAAAAACAGGAATATTCATTCTATTCAGCACAGCTTATTTTCTCAGACATTTCAAGAAATCATAATCTAACGCATATCTAGCTAGATTACTTACTAAGTTCTAAGACTCCATTCCTGTTCTGTCCCCAGCAAAAGCATCACACAGACAGACAGAGAGACTTTGTTTCTCCCTCCCCCCAGCTTTTGAAAGTATCTTGTCTTCTCATTGGTCATTGTGGTCAGGTGCCAGCGAGGTTATCCTAGCTTCTTAACCCTTTACAGGTGAAAGGATATTTACTCTGGCCAGGAGGGATTTTAAAGGTGTTTACCCTTCCCTTTATATTTATGACACACGCAAACTATCTTTAATATAATGTTAAAGTTGAGAAGTTAAGTACTCAGTGTATGTTGGCTGGAATTTTGAAAGAGGCTTAAGGGAGCTAGTACCCAGCTCTCACTGAAAGTCAATGTGAGCTGGTTGCCTACCTGCCTTCTGTGCCTTTGAAAAGATTCTGCCCCTCCTTAAGAGCTAAGGAATTCTACATGAATTCCCATTGCACATTCTGTACATTTTAATGGTAGACAGTAGATGTAATACACAAAGTACAGTAGTATTTGAGGTTGGAAGATAGCCTGGTGGTTAAGGCCCAGGACTTGGAGCCAAGAGATTTATTCCTGACCCCTCTGTGACCTTGAGCAAATCATTTAACGTCTTTGTGCTTCTCTTTATCCTTCTGTATATGGTTACTGGAAAGCATGTTTGAGTGCAAAGAGTAGTCCACATAGGAAACTCAGGAGAAAAAAATAACAAAGTAGTCCTTGAAACACAAATGATCTCCTGATCTCACTTTTGCTGCACACATCGTTTTTCCAGATTTCATATCTGTGTTGTATGTGCCTAAGCCTTGTCTTTGTGTGCTCATTAATCACGCACATGTTCTTCCCGTAAAAGTCATAGATACTGAAAGAATACTGGAAATGTAGGAGGCCAAGAAGGAGTGGATAAACACTTCAGAAATATTTTAACGTCATGCACACTCTGTCAGCAATGAACTCTGTGCACTGAGGGGAACAAAACGTGTAGGTGGGAACATAAAATCCTTGTTGACCGCTATTTGCTCTGCATTTTGGTTCTTTCCAAGGGTGATTTCAGATTTCTTCTTAATACAAAATGGTAAATAATCCTCATCTATAGTCTGTTGTTGTCCTGTCTTTCATGAAGAGGAAAGTAACTTATTAGTATGAGACAGCCATTGGCTGGAACGGTACAGTAAAAGGCATCATCCATGAATAGGGCAAAAGGACACTTAGAATACTGCATGAATGATGCTTAGGTAGGTATGATCTTTGTAAGTTACTTGTATTGTACTTTGATTAACTGATTCTTGCATGCTTTGCTTGGTTGCCACTATGGGCCGTGCAGACAAACAAGGGAAAAATATTTGCAGGCTTGCAAGGAAAGTAGAACTCATTTTTCATTCTACCAGTGAAATAGTTGCTAAAGAGGAAAGTCTGTCTGGGAAGTCTGAGCACTGTAAGTTTGATAAAGAAAAGAACAAATTCATGGCTTTGGGTGGAAGGGAGGAGAAGTAGGAGGGAGGCGATAGAGTTGATTCCCCAAGCTAATTAACAGACCTGAAAGATCCTATGCCAATAATACTGCGGTAATCTTCCTAGGCACTGTAGTGGCATTGTTGTAAGCTGTAGAGAGTTTTGGGGTGGCTTCTGAGACCTTATCCACTCAGTTGTTTCTAAAAATGGAGCTTGACTCCAAACTCGTCAAAGAAGTTTCTTTATTGGCATACAATCAAACTACACTTCAGCTGATCATGATTAATTGTAGGGTGTGGGTATAGGGCATACCAGACAACCAAAATTACATAGCAAACATCTTCCTTTACTTACTTGTACACATTACATTGCATCACGCATTTTGGAATTGGCTTGGTCACTTTGTAGGAACCAATCTCTGTACAGCATGCTCTGCCCACATGCTGTCCAGGCACAACTTACTCTTTACTTCTTCTTTGCATTTCCAACTTATCTTGTCCATTGTATATGGTTCCCTGGGTGTTCCCCCTTATCTTAGCATTCTGTACAGACATTCTGCTTCCAGACTGCTGATCCATTTACCTCTCTTATCCGGTCTCCCAAGAACTGAGGTCTCACCCATGTCCAATTACTCATGCAAAGCCAGGCCTGTAGAGTCCAGCAGCCCCTAGTGGCAGGCGAAAATTCTGCAGGAGGAACGGAATTCTGTGAAATTCTGCATTGCACAGTGGCGCAGAATTCCCCCAGGAGTATAAGTTGTCAAGGTAAAAGTTTCTTAGGCACCTATGTCTCTGCTTCTGGGCATGCCCAATGCTGCCACCCTCTAGGCATCTGACCTCCCCATTGCCTGCCTAAGGCCCAGAGCAATCCAAGAAACAAGGAAAGATAGGTGTTTGCCTCCCTAAGTCGCATATGAGGCCCAATTGGTAGGCATACTCAGAGGCTGCCCACTGGATTGGGCCCTGTTCAAAATCTGGCCTCCGCTGAAGAAGTGGGGGTGCCCAAAATATAATTTTTATCCCAGCGGCTAGAGCACTTCCCTGGAATGTGGGAGACCCAGGTTCAGTTCCCCCCTCTCTGCCTGAAAGGAAAGAGGATTTGAACAAGGATCTCCTACCATAGCATGGTCTAACCACTGGGCTATGAGATATTTTGATGTGGGGCTTCCTCCATCTCTCATGCTGAAGTTGTTCCACTTGGATAAATAATTTGAGTGACTGGACCCACAGGCTCCCACTCTCCAGGTGGGTGCCCTGACCACTGAGCTTCAGAATCATTTTCTCACTCACTTTCTGGCCCAGCGATGGCCGGGGAGCAACTCCACAGCTGCTCTTTATGGACATTGCATCCCCCTAAATCCTTTCCTATAGGTTTTTACCATAATAGGGGTGGTGATCCAGGCCATTATTTCGGGATTCGTCAGACAAGCACTGGCACAGCCTAGCACTTCTCACTCTCAGTCAGGGTCGAGTCTGCAGCCGTTTTAATGAACACATTGTCAACTGATTAATTGTATTTTTACACAGTAGCTGACTATTTGGGATTGGCTGCATGGTCTGTCATACTGGTGTCGGGATGTGTCGAATAAATATCCTGTGTTGTTCCTACCTCTTGGCATTTCACGTTAGAGGAATAAGAAGATATTTAGAGATCACCATTCAGCGCTGATACATGCTGCGTGCACTTCCAATGACTTCATTTGGAAATGTCCAATCGTATCTGAGGGGGAGCTGTAAAGTGCAGGTTACAATGACAACATCTTTTGTCAATAGTACAGGATTTCCTGGGATTATGTTCAAACTCTTGACGGTCGTGGGGGGGAAACATTGTGGTCCCTGACAAAGTCCTGAGAAGGCCTCCAGTATTATGTAATTTTACAAGGTCACTGGGCATTATTCCAACCAGCAGCCTGCTTTGAGCATAATGAGTCTGAGTTGTATGTAGTCCTGTTGGATGATATTTAAAATCCACAACTTCAATGCAATCTGCATTCTGGCACTTTCTTACAGCTCATGACTATGTTTTTTGAAGAGCTAAATATTGTGAAGATACATGTACTCGTAGCAATGGATCCTTAGTGTCACTTTGCCATATAGACTATGGTTATGTCTACACTACAGCTTATGTCAACATAATTTATGTCACTCAGGGATGTGAATAAACCACCCCCATGAGCAACATAAACTACACCAACATAAGCGCTTGTTTGCACGGTGCTATGTCGGCGGGCGAGCTTCTTCCACCGACATAGCTTCTACCATTCGGGGAGGTGGTTTTATTATGCCAGTGGGAGAGCTCTCTCCTGTCGGCAAAGAGTGTCTTCACCAGATGTGCTACAGCAGCACAGCTGCATTGGTCTGGCTGAGCCACTGCAGCACTGTATGTGTAGACATACCCTGAGTGGCTTTTGCCAATAGCTCTGAGATTGACAGGTTGTATCATCTCCCTGACATTTTCTCCCTTTGGGTTTTTAATTCTCTCACCTTCTGATGCGAGCTGAACAAACAATTTGAAATGAATTATTTAATGAAGGTAGCTGCTTGTGCAAACAAATTCTAATTTCCTTGAATTTAATCATTATTTGAATTTATTCAATTTTTGTGTTTGAATGTTTTCACTCTGTATATTGAAGGCAAACAGATCACTGCAAACATTCAATACGTAATCTTCAGAATTCAAGCTATTTTGTGTAGCTGTAATTAGGCAGGTAAACTGCCTGATTTTTTTTCGACGGTTCCATGGTTGGTGAGCACACTACCATGTTTAACACAAATTTAAAAATTAATTTAGTCAAACATGCATTCAGCGTTGAAATTTGTTTTTGTGAACATTCATGCCATTAAGTTTGACAGAGTGAATGTTCATGGAATGTGAATATGGAAGGGGCACAAGTGGCCACACAACTTTATTAAATTAACTTGCTTTCTGTATTTGCAGAAACATTTTTGCAGTATTTGTCTTGCTCTGATACTGAATCCATTAACTGTGACAGCTCATGGATTGTTTCACCAATAGTCGGGGCCAATATACCTGGCCTCTGACAGCTCAAATCATGAGTTTAGAGAAAGGGAATGTTGGTGCCATTTGAAAGACAGATGGCACTGACTCACCCTAGCCATTGCTGAACGTTCATTTTTGCATCTGAATCATGGGGGTTTGGTACATCTCTCCAAAGCAAATGCCAGTGTAGGTGCTGGTGGTACTCTGATCAACACCTAGGATATAACACATTCTATAACAGAACTAGAGAACCCTCCTTTCCCATCCACATTAGCAAATATAATGTTGTCCAACATTAACCGTGCAGCCAGTTGTGCTAAAATATAGTTATATTTGCAGAATAAATGGGCTCTTACTGGTTATTTGACTTGCCAAATGATTCCAGGAATATGCTTTGGTGTGATGGGGTGCCTACCCCACACTGCGCTCTAAGGGGTTAATAGCATCTTAGGGTGACTGCGTGAAGTGCAGCCAATCAGGAAGGGCTGAGATGAGCAGACAGTCAGGGCCTGGCAGGCCTATATAAGAAGAGCTGCAGGGCAGAGCAGCTTCAATAGTTGCCTGGAGCTTGAGGAGGGAAGATCAGGCTCCTAGCCCGAGGAAGGCGTGCCAAAACCCTGGGCAGAGCAGTGCCACCAGCAGGGACTGAGGAAGCTAGAGAGAACTCCTGGCTAGTTGCCAAGACCGGCAGACATAAGCCCTGAGGTAAAGGCAAAGAAGGTGCTGGGGGCTGCAGGGAAGTGGCCCAAGGAAATGAACTGGGAAGTTGGAGGGGACGCAGTCAATGGCAGCCATTGAGAGGGGCCCTAGCCTGGGACCCGGAGTAGCGGGCAGGCCTGGGTCTCTTCCCACCCCCTTCCCCCACTTGCCACTGAGAAGTGGCCAGACAATTGGCTGCAGTTGCCACTGAGGGAAGTGGCTGGACAGCGGACTGCAGGTCCCCTGGAAGGAGGGAGAACAGAGTGTGACACGGCCGGAGGGCTGTGTCATTGTAGAGGACACCACTGTCCTGGGTGTGATGTGGGTCCTGGAGCAGAAGCGATGGCAGCGAGATACCACCAGAAGAGGGCGCACTGGCAGGCAGAGCTAATCCCCAAGACAGCCAGCCGGTGAGACACACCCCATCATATTTGGTCACATGATTCTTCATTTTCAGGATCCATCAGTTATCAGCTCAGCTAAGAGGTACTAGACAGCTGTCTTTCCTTTATCTTTCCTTTTTGGCTTCTCCTATAGCTGGTATTTGATGCTGGGGATGGGGTCTGAAATGCATGTCCTTTCTGATGGCAGTGGGAGGAAATATTTCTTGGTCAAACAGTGTGACCAGGAGCTTGGGAATTCTGCCAGTATTACACCTCCTGTTGTGGGTGCATTATTCGTGTTAAGCCAGAAACCATCACTTTTGCTGGTGCAGCTGGTTGCATTGGTACATCACATATTGCATTTATACAGATTTTGGTGCACTTGATCAGAGTGTTTGTCCCCACGTTCTTCCTTCTCAAAATGGATGATCAGCCCCTGCTTTCTCTCTCTTAGGCACCTGCACTTTATCATTTTTGAAAATGTAGCCCTTAACCTTTCATGGTGATGAGTGGTTGATCCTGACAGAGATCTGCCCCTGGTTTCTACTAATTACATTTGGTGGAAGGCAAACACAAAGGGTCCAGGTTAGATTCCAACTCCCAATGTATCTGATCCCCCATCCTTCCCTAGCCATTGACCCAATGGAGACGCTCTGTCATTTAAAACGTGTAAAGCTTTTGCAGAAGTAGAAGCAATCTGTGCAGAGATGACCTTGTGGGTAAATCCTGCAGGAAAAGTCTTTAGTTAGAATTGTTATAAGAAAACCTGCTGATACAGCAACCATGTCACATTAATGCTTGTTTCTGAGTCAGCAGTGAGTATCGGGCAACATGAAACTGGCAAACATCCATGCTTTCTACTCCTGTCTGGGAACTGTTGATGTCACTGCAAAGGGGAGAGAAGTGTGTCTGCATTCAGGTGCCTGGTGTACCCCTATAATTATTTCACATAGATTCTAGGCCAGATCTTCTGGCCAATATCAGGTCTGCAGAGGATCCCCGTTCCCAGTTCCTGTGTGGAGTGGGGCGGGATTGGTCAACCCCAATGCACTGTTACCTCTGCTTTGAAATTGTGGAAAAGCTAGTAGGGAATTAATGCAGCCTTGGGCTGGCTTAACTTTTCCATGGCTCCCTCCAATCTTGGGAAACTCACCGTGATGCAGGTGGGGAGAAACTTGGTAGCCTGGGAGCCATGTTGTCAGGGAGTTCCAGGTGCATGGAGTCCCCTGGGATCAGATGCGGAAGGTATTAGCATTCTCAGGATCCTTGTGGTTTGGGAAAGTTCCTAAGAAAACCCTAAGGCATTGTCTTCCTGCCCTTCCACCCCCCACCCCAGTAGAGCACCCTCACATGAGAGAAGGTGATTCAGGGCATTATGGTGAATGTAGGAACACTCTAACAATAGTAATGGGACTTTTCAGTTCTATAGAGTTTCCCATCTGTGGATCTCACAATGCTAAGTTACCATTAGTAAATGAACCGCTGGGAGGGAAGGAGGTGATATCCTTGTCTTCCAGAAAGACAAACAGAAGTCTAGATCAGCTGAGTGACTTGCAGCGGGTCATAAGTTAACCAGTTGCAAAGTTGGGAGAGAACCCAGATCTCTATTCTCCCAGTCTTAGGCACAAGGCCATGCTCCCCAGTTCCTCCTTCAATTTGTGTAAAAAATTATTCTGCTTTCATATCTCACAAACCCATCTTAAGGTGGGGAGCAAAGGAACAAGATCTGCCAGAGAGGGTGGCAGGGGATGAGAAGAGATAACATAGGGACAGACTCTTGTCTGTTAATTGGAAGCTGGTGACATCTGAAAGTGGGTAGGAAAGCCTGTCATCTCCTAATCCACCCTGGCTGCAGATTCATGCAGAGCAGATTGCGGGAAGTTATTGTCAAGCCAGTTGGGTGGGAGGAGAAGAGAAAAGTAAAGCTTTGGAACCTAGAAGAACCTCCCCCACCCATCCCCATCCAATCCAGGTAGAAATAGTACTGTTCTCTCTGTGAGTCAGACCCCATTTCATCTTAGTCTGATTTCCTTTTTCTCTCTCCTATCCCCCTTCCTGTGCTCTGGATAGCTGGAACCTCAACTTTTCAAAATTGGGCCAGGCTTTGTAACGTGAATATAGCCTACCCTGCTTGTATTCTGCTTAGATGACTACTTGTTGGCTGTAACGTGTTGTTTGTGCTAGCTGGGTAATGAAGGAGTTGTGTTTGTGTTTGAGGATCATTGTCATCAAGACAGTTAAGCATACATGCAAGTGCCTTGAATTTCAATGTTGTTGTAGCCATGTTGGTCCCAGGATATGAAAGAGACAAGGTGAGTGAGGTAATAGCTTTTACTGGACCAACTTCTGTTGGTGAAAGGGACAAGCTTTTGAGCTCCAAAGGGCTCTTCTTACCTGAACAAGAGTCCTGTGGAGCTCAAAAGCTTGTCTTTTTCACCAACAGAAGTTGGTCTAATAAAAGCTATTGCCTCACCCATCTCGTCTTTCTTGAATTTCAATGGGACTTAAGCCTGGGCTTAAGTGCTTTGCTGCACTGGGGCTTTGATGAAGAAATGCAACAAGTTTAAATATTTATAAAAGCATCTTTTACTAAGTTGAGGATCCATCCCAAAAGAATGGGTGTTTTAGTTTCTTCAGCAGGCATTTTCAGTCATTCAGCCAAGAGGTCTCTAAAATCTCCCCTCTCTTTCAGTACCAGGGTTTTCAACTGGTTCAATGTTTTCCACACTGCTACAGGTTGGTGGTTGAGTGCTGGATACTCTTTGGCACCATGTGAGGGCTGGGGAGAAGAGGTTTTGAGATGATAGCTGCTTGGCAAGGCATGAAACAATGCACAAAGTGTTTAATATCCCCAGAGTGGCACAGGAACTGAAAGCTGTGTTTTTTTTTCTAAAAGGTATATGGGCAAGAGGAGGCCACACTGCAATAAAAGAAAATAGTTCTTATTTCCTCTCCAAACATGTCTGGAGGTCTTCACTTTCAAATGGACCAATTTTAATAAATGTCTTTGACCTTCTTAGGATGTAAGAGAGGCATTTGCCAATATTTTATAATATCCTTCATGAATGGCCCTACAGTATGAATAGGACTATGTCTCCTTGTATAGTTTTAGACTGCAAATATGTCCTTTGGGGGAAGGCAGATTGCTTGAGTATAAAACAGTGAATAGTCCTGTTCAGCAAAAGGAACTCTTTCTATGGGTTTTTTTCCCACTTTGCCTGTATGTTTTTTAAAGCTGTAATTTCCCTCTAACCTCCAGTTCCCCCCTTCCCTTTTGAATTTTTTTAAACACTTCAGTCTTCCTTAGTGCAACATGCTTTGGAACAGCTGACTCGTGCGTACAGTTTCCATAGTGAATAACAGAAGCATGAGGTAGAGAATAGACCCATTTGGTGACCTAGTCCAGGGGTTCTCAAACTTCATTGCACTGTGACCCCCTTCTGGCAACAAAAATTACTACATGAGCCCAGGAGGGGGGACCGAAGCCCAAGACCACCTGAGCCCTGCCGCCCTAAGCAGGCCAAACCCTGATTCTCTCTGCCTCGAGCTGGGGGGCCCCCCAAAGTCAAAGCCCAAGGGCTTCAGCCACAGGTGGCGGGGGGGCTGTAACCTGAACCTTGCCACCCAGGGATGAAGCCCTCAGGCTTTGGCTTTGACCCCAGGTGGTGGGGCTTGGGCTTCGGCCCCAGGTCCCATCAAGTCTAACACCAGCCCTGGCAACCCCATTAAAACAGAGTTGCAACCCACTTTGGGGTCCCGATCCACAGTTTGAGAACTGCTGACCTAGTCTATCCCTTGGCTAGTGAATGGTTGTTTCCTACATAATTTTTTTTTCCCAAGTGCTTTGCCCAGTGCCGTTCTAAACTCAGTTGTAACAGGCTGATGGAAGAATGAATACAACTTCTTACCATGAGCCTGATCTAATACCTATTGACGGCAATGGGAGCTTCCTATCAGTGTTGGAACAGGCTCTGTGTGGACACCTTTTTTAAGAAACTAGTGCACAGCTCCAGTTCCATGTTTCATTTTTGTCTCTCTAGCATGGCCAGCATGGTGGTTTTATACAAATGACTAATGACATCAACCTTTCCCCCCCCCCCCACATCAAAGCATATAAACAAACTTGTGCACACACACAATTACTGACATTTAATCTTTTGACAAGTTCTCAGGTGCCAGATCCCATGGAGGTTTGCTCTTATTGCAGCCACTGTACCTGATGCTTCTCAAGCTTCTATTACCCAGGCGTTAGGTGATGAAGGAAATGAGCCATAAAGCTCAGGATTCCAGAGATTTTGAGTGTGGCATCTGGCAACGTAGAAGTTATAATGATAAGTCCAGGGTAAATGTAGTGAGTTGGGTGTGTCTGTATTGTTCTGTTAGATTGCAGAATGGGAATAATGGAGAGAAACTAATTATTTGGCAGGCAGTACAGCTACAGCACAAACCTGTGTGTCTGAATGGCTGAAAGATCTAAGGTTCTGACTTTCATACTTTGTTACTGAAACGTAATCAAATGAATCATCAAGGGATAAGGGAAGTGTTTTTTCAGCTGATTAAAATGAGTCACTGTGATATACTGTATATTGTTGTTGTTAAAGTATCTACTTTTGAAATCCTGGTAGGAGTTGTCACCCGGAAAGACACAGGGCATAAAATTGCACTGATACCACACAGTTTTCTTACAAAGCACCAGATCACATTGTGTATATTGCTATAAATAAACCGCTTATAAACTAGAGAGTCTGAGAAGCTGCTTGTGAAGACTGAAGTTCTATATGACCAGTAGATCCACCTTTGAAAAATATTATTCATAAAATAAATTAACTTAAGAAGGGACAACTAAGTGTCTCACCTCTAAAAAGCTTAAAGTAGGAAATGGGGACAATGTAAACACTATGGTCTAGACTTAATTTTATGGAAGCTGGATCCAGATCTAAATGTTGTACAAAGCAAACTAGTGTGTGGAGAGAAGTCTGTGATGACAGGCATAAGGCCAAAGACTTAAAATCATACTATAACATGTAGTTCTATGCTTTAGTTAATAACTTTTAAGTGAATTGTTCCTTTAAATAAAGTTGATACATAAGTTTTTGCCAATATTACCCAAAATTTTGGATTAATAAAAGTTAAAAATTTAAAGTTTCATTTACTTGTCAATATTAATGATCAATTTTGCTTTTTGCATTTCCTTCAACTTAGGCAATTTAAAATCAATGAAGTCAATTTCTCTTTCATTTGTAGTCAATTTCACTTCCAGTGTGTTACTGCTGCCATGTTTGGCTTTCAGACACTGCAGAGAAATGTCTATTGATTTGAAAACCATTTGTTTTGTTAGAATCTTTTTTTAAAGAAATGTGTGAAATCAATTCATTTGCTGGTCTTACTCTTAGGTTTTATGAAAAATTTCACCCAATATTTAATTTGTCTGATAGATTCCTAACAAACATATAAATGTAACTTTTAAAAATAACCTCTTGTTAAAAACAGTTAGTGGAACATGAATTTGTAGTACCAAACAAAAATTCCCACAAGCTGTTAATGGCTGTTCCAAGGGGGAACAGCAAGAGAAGCACCGAAGATATTGAGCTAAGCTATGTACTTACTGCTGATGAAGTTCCACTGATACAAAACCTAATTATGTGTTTGTATTGCTACAGGTCACTTTCTGAGATGAAGACAAGTGATCTATTAAGTGTTCAATGAGTCATGATCTGTTGCATGGCCCAGTGGGAAGGAAGGTCCTTTCATCTGACCTATGACTAACCTGGAAGTGATGGTAGGTGGAGATGTTTGTTATGAGAGGGTATGTGTGGGTGGATTTCAGTCATGAACTGCTAACCAGACAGATGTACATTGATCAATAGGAAAAGTGCAGTTTAAAATTCACTATAGCCATTTTTAAGGCAGAAGTTCACTTTCAGCTATGATTTCTGATCTAACTGCACAGTTCCACACAGAATATGCTATGAATTGTACTAGAAGGTATTGTCTCAGCAGTTCCTTTACCATGGAACTGCTTACCACAGCCATCCATAATAATTGGCTTTCTTATTCTCATTTAAAATTCTCTCTTTCTGTTCTATCTGTTGTCAGCCACTGGACATAAAGAAAGTGTGTATTTCCATCTCTCCTTATGGATCAGAGAGTGATCCTAGAATAATACTCTAGGTCCTGTCCTCCAAAATGTGAGCAAGACAGCTAAACAGATTGCATTGGCTTCGTAACAGGAGGGGGTGGAGGAAAGGAAAAGCAGCTAGCTGCATCCTCGCACATGGGTCATTTAAACCTCCAGTTCATCTAATGCTGTTTAGTCTTTTTTCCTGAGTCTGACCTCAGTGGCATTGTTAAATGTCTGGTTACATTATGTAGTTACAGTAGATCAAGTGTAGCTGCCTCCTTAATAATGACATTGAAATCAATGACCTCAGTTCTGCAATGATCTCCATGTAGACAAAGTCCTGTGCTTGCACTGAGCCCCACTGAAGTCAGTTGTTTCTGTTTTACATTTTGCCATTGGCTCCGTGAACTGAAGTGTTTCTCTCCATGAAGTTGCTAATGATGTGTTCTGATGTGAACACTTTTCAATCACAACTGGCAACAATTGGCAGTCTCTGCAGAGCAAAAAGATTGAATGGGCTTTAAAAGTGGGTCACTCTTTGACCTTCTTTCCTCTGCCCCGATGCCCCAATTCCTTATGATAATAGTCTTTCCCTTTATGTCATGTTTGAGACCCATTAGAGGGGCAGGAGGGTAAAGGTTACAACTTTTAGGGCCCTGGTCTATGACTTACTCTTCAAAGGTGCACTGTCTTTCCAGGGTCTTTTGAACAGACAGGCTAAACTTTTAGAACAAAATTAATTTTAATTTTTTTTGCCATAACTCTTAGCTCTTCAGTTGTGAAAACAAACATGCTTGTTTTCAGATCCAAACATGGATTTGTGCTGGAAATGGCCCACCTTGATTATCATACACATTGTAAGGAGAGTGATCACTTTAGATAAGCTATTACCAGCAGGAGAGTGGGGTGGGGGGAGAGAAAACCTTTTGTAGTGATAAACACCCATTTTTTCATGGCTGTGTGTATAAAAACATCTTCTGTATTTTCCACAGTATGCATCTGATGAAGTGAGCTGTAGCTCACGAAAGCTTATGCTCAAATACATTGGTTAGTCTCTAAGGTGCCATAAGTACTCCTTTTCTTTTTGCAAACATGCTTTGGAAAGCCAACATAAAGGAATCAAATGTCTTTAAACTAAATTTATAGAATAAAGAAGCTTGTTGTGAGACTTTATTTTCCCCTGAATGTTCTGTTTTCACAATTTCTAACTAAAAACTGACAAAAACCTACTCAGTCTACAAGCAAGTCTGCCACATTTTTTTTTGGGTGGGGAAGAAAGAGAGATTGCTAGTGACATGGGAGCGACTGGGGAGATTTCATCACCTTATTACTTTATGAAGACAACGACAATTGTTAATGAAGAGTGTCATCCCAGAAACTTGCTTTCCTAGTGGTTGTCACAAAGCTACAGATATATCTGTCAGCATGGAGATAATGAGCTATAACTGCAAGGTCCCCGTGCTGCTGCTCCGAATAAAACAAGGTCTGTTATACCACAATGTAGTTTTCATTTTTCCTTAAGGAGTTTGAAATATTTCCTCCTAGAATGCTGAATGTTTTTATTTATTTTTAGTTAATGAAATTTTGAAAACTGACACTAAAGGTATTTTGTCCAGACACGGTTATGAATACCTATGGCTTCTCCGGCCCCTCTTTCCTTCCCCCAACACTCCTCCACCATTAAATATATATTTGGGTAGCAAGTGGACGAAGTGCCAGCAACCTAAGGTTTAATAGATGCAGAAAGCTTTGTTTGTAAATCACAGCCACTCTTGCTTTGCACTCTCCAGATGCCACAATTTAGTGCTTGTACACTGATAACTCCATGGTGCACTTTGGAAAATGTTGCATCCAGCTGTTTCTGTCATTGTCACCAAGGGAGTTGTTTGTACAATAGCATAAGTTCATTGGGCCCGTCTGGTGACTGCGCTATACTTCCTTGGGTATCAAATTATTTGTATCTATCAATTTCATATTTGCGTCTGAAAATGAAAGAAATTTACATATTTTCTACTTGGTTTATGCAGAGTTGAGTGAATACATGTGAATGAACTCAGCTTTATTTGCTGCTTGATTATATGAGCAGATCATGATTTCTTTTGGTGTATTGTTTGTCCATCTTTTAAAATATTTTAACTTATGAATTGTTTGCAAACACTTGAAAATCAAGACCTTGTGGTTAGCTGTGATTGCTCAGAGAAGTTACATATTTTGGGGGAGAGGGGGTCTGTTCCATGACTGGATGAGTATACAGGCACTTCCAACATGAATACTTGGGTGTGCAACATTAACATTTTGATTCTTTGAATACTCACACGTGACTCTCTGAAATTTGTTTCCACAAACATTTGTGTCAGTATAACTAGATCATTTCACAGTTCATGGTTGGCAGACACAAAAGGGGAATGTTTATAGCACCAGCAAGTTGATTATAAAAAAATAAAATAAAAAGTTTTCTATTAAAATTCATTTTTGCATTATTCATCCAGGTTTGTTAATATGTCCAGGAAGAGGATAATATCGTCCTCCGATACTATGGGGTGGGGTCTCATACAGATACTTACAAGAGCAATTAAAGGAAGGTTTTTACATACCACGTGAAAAGAAACTTTTTTAAAGCTATTTTTGTGTTTTATTTATATATATAGTGTGTGTGTGTGGATGATGCCTTCTATTAACCTGCTGTAGTCCTTCACTGCTGCCACTGACTACCTCATGTTGCGCACTTGGCAAATTCTGAAGTTAAACAGGGTCAGGTTAGATCATTACCTGGACAGGAAATCCCCAGAGAAAACCCAGGTGCTGTAGGAAGTGGAAGTGATAGTTCAGTATAGACTCTCTTCTTGAGATGTTGACTGAGTCCTGTGTGAGTAAGGGGGCACAGTATCTTTAGAGAAGCCTGTGTTCTTTCATATATTTTTCTTTTTAGTACTGTAGATCTTTTATATATCAGTTTTATTGGACACTTGTAAATTGTGGTACCACTTATTGGCTTCATCAAGCCATCTTGGCCTATTGAAAATCAGCAATCTAGTATCTTTGCAAAATTTTCACATGGAATGCTCACCATATGATGCACTCAGAGGCACAGTGATGTAGTTAAGTTACCCTACATTACATACAAGTGTGGACTTGGTGAGTGACCTATTAGGTGCATATATTTTCAGATGCTGCAGTCAGAGGTAATAAATCTCTGAAATGTAAAAATATAATATGGTGTGTAATATTAGAGACTCACTGAAAGAGAACAAACAAGTGTGCTCATTTTACACGTGAAAAGATAATTTTTCTAGTTGCCAGTGGGATTTGAAAATCCAATTATATTCTTTCTGACTCTTAAAATTATTAGTAATTACCATTCATAATAATTTTGCAGTCAGAAATTGGCTGACAATATCTTATTGATAATGCACAGATAGTGACAGTCCAGCTCACTCTTCTATGTATGCATGGGCATGCATGGGCTCACTCTTCTATATATGCAGTAAAAGTGATTTTTTTTATTTATTTTTTTTGGCTGTACCTCATTATTATGATAGCTGGTTTGCTTAAATAAACAAACTGAGTTTAGGAAAGAAGAAACACAGTGTTACAGTGATCTGTTACAGTTGGTATTTTGTGATAATTCTTCAAATAAACCCGTACATTATAGACAAATCTTGTGATTTTACTGGGTTCTCAGACTGGGTAGATAACCTGCATCTCTAAATTATGGGCACATAATTGTGAATGCACCTAACATATAAGAAATTCTATAAAGAAACTATGTAAAAATGAAGCTATGACGAAAGGGGGGAAGGTTGTTGATAAAGGTGCAGAGGAGCTTGTTCTTGTGGATAAAGCACAGGAAGAGATGTCCAGAGATCTAGGTTCCATTCCTTGCTCTGCTACAGAATTGTCTGTATGACCTTGGGACAAGTAAATTTGCCTTTCTGTGCCTCAGTTTCTCCTATCTATAAAATATAAACAGTAGCTATATACCTTACAAAGATGCTGTAAGGCTTCATTTAATATATGTAAAGCATTTTGTGGTGATTGGGGATGAAAGGTGCTGTAGAAGTGCAAGTTATTATTTATTAGGTATTGTAATTTAATAATTGAATAAGGTGTTAGGAAGTGGTGGAATGCGGAGGGAAAGGGAGAAGTAGGCTTTGATGACAGCAGCTGGATGGAAGGAAAACAGGCACATGTTGGAGGCAGGGTGTTGGGGGTGGGTAGGAGGAGATTGATGAGTGCGAAGCGGGCATGCTGGGGAGTGGGAAATGGGTAGTGCGGTAGGGAAATAAATAAGAAGATGAGGGAATCGGGAATGCTTGGGAAAAGGAAATAGGTGATAAATGAAGGTGGGGAAGAAATGAATAAAAGGGGTGGATGATGGATAGAAAATGAAGTTAGAGAGTGAAAAGATAAAGCAGCAAGCCTAAGGGTCCCTGGAATAGAAGCCAAGCCTGGGACTACTGACTCTTCCCACAGTACCACGCAGCGTTGCAGCCACTGTGGAAAGTAAGTCCCACACAAAGTACCACACAAGGGAGGCAGAGTCACAGTGCCCTGTGGCCCTCTGATTGGCCAAGCACCCTATTTAACTCAAGGGGTTGGCCCAGGAAGTTCTCTGGGCTGGGCAACCACACAGACTTTGGCCTGCTGAGACTCCAGACTCCACCTTGGCTGAGATTAGACACCAGAAGACAGACTCTGATCCTGACTCTTGTCTGGCACTGTCTCCATCTCTAATCTTCAGTCTCTGACTCTGATTCTTGCTTACCAAACCTGGCTCTTGCCATTTTTCTAACTCCTGCTCAGCGACTACCATCCCTGATGTGCAGATCCCAACCCAGCTGTGACTGCTAGGCCAGACTGCCAGTGTTTCTCAAATGCAGCCACAGCCTCCTGGGCAGTGATATGTGCAGGGGGGGAGAGGAGCAAAGCAGTGGACCCTCCCTCAGGGCCACCAGCAGGGAGGCCCTACCCACCCCTGGAGCCACACACACCAGAAAAGCAGGCAACCAGTGAGTTCCCCAGATTCCTGGGGGTAGTGAGGCTTGGGGTTTGGGCTTTAGCCCTGGGGCAGCAGGCAGCAGGTGGCAGGCTCCAGTCATGGGGCTTCAGGCTCCGGCCTTGGACCCAAGCCACGTGGTGGTGGGTGCCAGCCCTTGGCTCACACCCCCACTGTCTCCTCACCCACCTACCCATCCAAAGCTTAGTTTGTCCCCTGGCTTGCCAGGGTTGAGTAAGTCTTCTGTGAAAATTGATATTTGTATGTTTGTTAATATCACTTTTCACTGCCTTATGTCTAATAAGTCTGCTGTGAAAAGCGATATTAACAAACATACAAATGATACTTTTTGCAGCAGCGAAATTACAATGATTTGGACATGTATATGGGCATGTTTATTTGTTTTCCCTAAAGTTAATTAAATATTTTAGGAAAAATTGTCAGAGTGGCCACCAGCAAGAGTTGGTGGCTGCACTCTGAGGCCACCAAAAAATTAGTTGTGAGAACCCCTGGCCTACGCCTCGGTCCCTTACAACAAGACGTTGTCAGTGTACAAGGGAGTGAAGAAAGTGAGTGATGAAGGGAAAATTAGTGAAGATCAGAGAGATGTTGATGAAGGTTGAAGAGGAAAAATGATGTTGGACCAGGGAAGTTATAGCGAAAAGAGCATGTTTAATGAGGGGAGAATATATGTAAGGATTTTGGGGAGAATGATGCACTGTAGATGATGGCACCGGTGCATAGATGTAGGAAAGGAAATTGAAGAGGGTGATGGGAAGAGGAAGGGAAGTAAGGTTGGTTGAGGTTATAATACAAGTGGCTGAGTGCAAGGAAAGAAAGGGGAGTGCTACTAGGAAAAGAGGGGTGATGTAGAGGGAATGGGAAGGCAAAGAGTTGATGGAGAAAGAAGGAGGACTGAGTTGGTTGATAGAAGGAATCCCTTTTTACAAAGATGGCCTTTGGTAGGACTAATTTTGAATACTGAGATGGTCACTAATCACTTATCCACAGTGTATAATAACTCAGGATGTTAATGTGACATAACCAGATAGGACATATCCTCTGAAAACTGTGAAAGGTAAAATCTCAAACTGTTGATAATCTATAGGTAATGTAAAAGTCAGAATAAATTACAAAGGAAACATTGTATATATTTTTCTTCCCTGGACTCCATATATTCTTCTTCACTAAAGCTTTTTTCTCCCCCACTCTCTTGGCAATGTTCTCTGTCTATCCTTTGTAAAGCACACATCCTTACTGCTTTTCTAGGGGAGCAGACCTCAGACCGCAGAGATGATGCCAGCTGTTGTCAAAGAGATAAAGGCTTGAGGGAGTCCATCAGGCCACTGACATCATGTGCACTTCCTGGCTGAAATGTAACCCATCTGCTCAAAAAACAAAAACAAATTTGTTTCACAAACCCCATGGTCCTACTGTAGGACAGCAGACCAAACTCTGCTTCATTAGACTGGTGTAAATCTGGAGTAACTCCACTGGCTGACTGCACAACCTGGCCTGCTACCTCTGCATGTATGAACTGCTGTCCCGGTTCAGAGTTCTTCACTAATATTCCTATCCCTTTGAATTTAAAAATGAAGCATTATGCTGAGGGGAGCTCTCACTACAGTGATAACCACCCCCCAAACTGCACCACTATGCTATTGCTGTAATGTCTTAGTTTCATCAGGACAGCTATACCCATCTATCTTCAGCATTTGTGACCCAGGACCCCTTACTGCCAGTTGGCATGGGGCACAAAGAGAGGCAGAGAGGTTACAGGGAGCTCCTGCATCTGGTATGTATATTCTAGTTCACCAAAGAATGTCGTGAGGTCTCAAATAAAAGCTGATGTCACACTGATCATCAAAATCATTGTGAAACAGATGTTGTGTGAGGAGTGATGTGTATATACACTGAAAATATGTTCTTAGAGTCTCTGGCTAGGGACTAGTCACCAGCAATGGTGAAAAACAGGTTTTCTGTCAGACAAGAGATGTTTGTCCATCTATCTGTTCACACATAAATTGAGCATTGTCCCCTTCACAGTGGGTCTCCCATCACCAGTCTGAACTGAATGCAAATGAAGGACTGTAAGAACTTCAGGAAAAAACCTAATAAGAGAGAAACAATGGTGGTGGGGGCGGGAAATAACTTTATTTGGAGGTGCACTTCAAAGGTTTGCTCTACTATATTTGAGAAGCAAAGAAGACACCCTGGCAACTCTGGGACCACCTCTGAACATCAGACTTCTTCTACTTAGTAGCGTAAGTATAGATTTATGTGCCTAACTTTAGGCATTCACTTGTGGTTTTGGTTTACTTTCCATTGTCCTGCTATATTCAGGCTCCTGGTAAAGGCAGTTGAATTATTATGAAATATGTAGCCCATAGACACTAAGGTCATGCTGTGATGCTCCCCAGAAGTAACCAGGGTTGGGAAACGCCTCACCACCACCCACAGGCACTGACTTTTCTTTTGCCCAGTGGGTGCTCCACCACTGCTCCGTGCCAAGGCCCCGCCCTCACTCCACCTCTTCACACCCCTGCTCTACCCCGTCCCTGAGGGCCCCCCCCACCCGCTGTTCACGCCTCTTTGCCCTCTCTACCCCCAGCGCCTCCTGCCAGCCCTGGCGCCCCCCAAACAGCTCATCAGTAGCCAGCCCTCAGGCTGCACGACCACTGTGGCTGGTGGGTGCTGGGCACCTCCTGTTTTTTTCTGTGGGTGTTTAAGTTCCAGAGCACCCAGGGAGTTGGCACCTATGCCACCACCTTCCCTAGTGTGAAGCAATCATGTCTGCACCTGCTGTGGATCAGCTCCCTGAAACTATGGCCTCTGGCAGCACAAGCACAGGCCTTGATCTCTCTGTACAGACACCGGGAGACACACAGCAAACCTCGACTCCTCAGGTGGTCACCTAATCATCTTCTGAACCAGATGGCGGGAGGGGAACTGGCCAGCAGGAGGCTAGGGCCTTTAGACCCAAGCCACAGAAGACCCAACTATTGGAGACTGGACAGCTAGGGGGGCCTAATCAGAGAAAGGTTGCACAAGGGACCCAACCACTGGAAAACTGAGGTCTTCGGACCAAACAATGGAGGGGAGATTGGGCAGGTAGTAACCTGGTGAGCAGTGGGAAACAGAATGGTAGGAGGCTAGGTCCTTTGCCAGCAGGGGGAGACTGAAGACCAGACCTGTTGTGGGGATGAACATCCTGACATAGTGGGCCAACTGGGAATAGGCAGCCTTGCTGGTGACTGGACCAGTGGGAGATGTCTAGGGACAGGAATGTGCAGATTGTTTTATAGCATGTAATTTTTTTCATTATTTCCCTTACTTCTCCCTTTCCCTCACTCTCAGGAGATATCTTCACTATCAGAAAATATACTATTTTATATTTACATTATTACTGTTCCTTTAAATTGCAGAGAGGGCTGTAGCTGGGCAGGGGCTGTGAATTGGGGCATATGTGTGTTTTGACCTGCACAGTAGGCTTAGTTCTTGAGCTAGTAAGTGTTGGCTACATTCTGAAGTCCTTGTAAACAAATCTGTGTGTGGGAATGGGCCTGTTCTGTTCATTCCCTCTGGGGCACCTGGCATTGGCCACTGTCAGAAGACAGGATACTGGGCTAGATGGATCTTTGGTCTGACCCAGTATGGCTGTTCTTATATGTTCTTATGTCTTTGGTAACAAATTATTGTGACCAGATTCTATGGGGTGGATTATCTGTTTCACAAAGGACTTTTAACACATTCTGGAGGTGTAAAGAAGGCAGAATTAGGCCCCAGGGATTGGGAATATCTTCCTGGGATGTGGTGTGCCAATCACACACTGGGCCTGAAAGGGTTCATGAGAGCCTGTGGGCACAATCAACCTTACCCTGCTACACCTCTAATAGGGGTCAAGCCTGGAGGGAGGAGTTAAAAGGGCTGAACCTGGGTCAGTTAGGCCTTGACCAGGAAGGAGAGCAACTCTAAGTAAGTGAGAGAAGCCAGGCTGGAGTCAGGGAGCTGAGCTTGGCTGCTGGCAGACAGAGCCTCTCTGAAAGAAGATAGACCTTCAATAGAGAGCACAAGGCACTTGGGAAGGAAAGTGGGTGGAGTGAGTCTACTCAGGGTTCTGCCTGCTGGTGGAGAGGCTTGTAGGGAGCAGGAAGACTCCTGCTGAGTCAGGGACTGCCATGGGAAGGGAGTGGAGAAAACTCTCTTCCAGTAGAACCAGCTGGATAGGAGAAGGTGCTAAGAAGCTCTGCAGTGAGCAAGGGGAGGAGGCTTACAGAGAACAGAGCTAGTGGGAGCCTGGGAAGAGGCTGAGGCAAAGGCCCAGGACAGGGCAAGGTAGGAAGTGGTCCAGGGAGGCAGCAAGTGTTTCTGTAATCAGGCCTTGATTGCCTATTCAAAGTTCTCTCCCCCTGGACTGGGATCCCTGTGAACCAGAAGCACTTGGGTTCCCCCACCAGTCCACCGAGGAAGGTGGAACAGAATCCCTCAGACTACAAGTAAGGACTATTGAAGCCCTTTGATACCGGGGTAAGGACTTGTGAGTCCAGACTCTGACCGAAGTTGATGGACTATTATTTGTTGGACTGTTGGTTTACCTGGAAGGGATGGGACTCTATGACCCAGGCAGAGGGCTAAGTTGTAAAAAGAATCAGACCACTGCAGAGCCGGAGGGGCTGTCAGCAGGAGGTAGGGTGTGTGTGTGTGTGCGTGTAAAGAAAACAAACCTGCTGTACCAGGCCCAGCCATCAGGAGTTGCATGCTTACACCTTTGCATAAGAAATCTCCACTGCCAGCATAGAACTGCAAGAACAGCCTTGTGGCAATCTTATGGCCCCTGGCAGGTGTGGGAAAGGGTTGTGCCTGGAGTGCACTGTATTATGGCTGTTCTACGTTTCCCATGGACCAGGGGACCATGGGAAGCATAATGTTAATTAGAGCAGCCATGAGGCTGCTCTAAATGACACTAGAGATCATCCTGCTCTGAATGGCCCCAAGATATGGGGAGTGCGAATGTGCTTAAAGTGACCTTTGCCTGCATCCCCTCCATTCGTGCACTCCACACAACAGTGTGATAACTGAGAATGGGGACTTTCATTCTATGAGGAAGGAAGATGCAGCCTGTGACTATCTGAGTTGTCCAGCCACCTAGTGAGGCCACTAGCCTTATCTCTTGGCAGTGAAAGTGTTCTCTTTAATCTTATAGGACTGGTATCATCTCCTCAGATTATATCTCATAGGCAAAGTATAAAATGTTCCCCAGTGGCTGCATATTCATTATCTCAGTTGTTATATGTTTTCATTGGAGGCTAAGGAATCTGACCCTACGCAGTTTGCCCTGGGATGGGGAGGTAGGACTCTTAGCAATGAAGGAAGGAAACAATGTGTCATTGTATCCCAATGGGTGGAGGTAGCACAAGCACTGCTGACTCAGGAGGAAGAACTATCTGGCACGAATCCTGAAGCAGCTAGATTAAGGCCAGGCCCTCCTTACTCAGCAGGTATCACAGCAACAAGATCGCCAGTAATGTGTTAAAGATAAAGCTAAAAAATAAAGCAATTGTTCCCCATGATTCTGCTTCTAGATTCTCTTAATAAGGAAGGTGTTGTCAGCTTGGTATGATGCAATAAAAGACTCCCTTTCCTCCTCATTCACTGAGTCACATTATTTGGGGGCAAGAAACGTAAAGCAGTTCAAATAAAACAAGGACCAATCTGAAAACTCAAAGCAAATCCAACTTCTTCTGGTGCTTGAAAGAATTTTGCTTAGCGCTATCTCTAGAGATCAGCCTGAGCTGCAAAACTCAGATCCTAAAGCCATGTCTACGCTACAGAATTATGTTGACCTAATTTATGTAGGCGTACAGCCACCGCAGTTATGAAATCGTTGTGTGCATGCACACGTGGCTCCTTGTGTTGGCAGTGCGCATCCTCACCAGGAACGCTTCAATTGTATGAGGCATTGTGGGATGGTTCCTGAAAGCCAGTAACAGTCGATGTAAGCAACACAGTGTCAACCTTGACAGTGTGTTGACTTACTTACTTTGACTGCCTGGGGACGTGGTGTTACTAAATCAGCATAGACAGGCACTTTGTCGGCAGAAGCCAAATGTATGTGACAGCACTTCCACAGCTAGGTCGACACAAGGCAGCTTACCTCAACCAACTGCGAAGTGTAGACCAGGCCTAACTTCCATGCAATTTGAGGGTGTTTGCATCTCTCTCTAACTAGATTAATTCTGAGATTTTTTTTTTAATCGCAGTTCTTTACAAGCGCATAATTGAAGTGTTCTGCTAGCTGTTGCTGTATCGAGGCAGTGCTCTCCAGGGGAAAAAATACCAGCAAGAGCGTCTAGTGATGGTCCATTTCCTTGAGTAGGTAGAGTGTGAAGTCTGGTGATGTACACACAGTGTTTGTGCTGTGCCACTACAGTTAAAGTTGCATCATGACATCTGTTTTCTGAGTCCTCTAAAATCGACAGGCTTAGTTGGATTTCTTTGAAATTTGGTGTGCCCCAGGAGGGCACAGGACAGGGTTAGCGACCCAAATTTGGAGTTTTTTTAGCTTGGGGTTCTGGAGATATAAGGAATTCTATTTTTTTAAAAAAGTTTCCAGGTGATTTTGGGGTTGGGTTTTTTTTTTTTTTGCTTTTTTTCCAACAGCTAGAGATCAAACTATTAGTGAACTGCAGGTCAAACTAGTCTGAATCTGAGTTTTGTTTTAGGTCATTAACTTTGATTTATCAGAAATTCCTATAGAAATGTCGTTTGCCAAGGAAGGTAGCTATTAATTGTCCTTGAGCTCTGCTGATGAAATGTGTTTATATATAAAAGAGCTAGATATTACTTGTTATTTTGTTAACAAAAATCACTTCCATCCACACACTCAGACCCCATTGAACCTTAACAGTGTTTCTGTTGTATGCACTACTTTTAGAGACTGAACAACAGATCAGGAGTGCCGGAAGCCCTAGAAATGGAGGGGAAGGGGCCCATTGGCACCTGAACCGTGCCCCCCCCCCAGCTCTGCCCCTTCCCCCGAGGCCCCCCTCACTCTGCCTCTTCCCCCGAGGCCCTGCCCCACCCCTGCTCACTCCTCTCCACCCCCTTCCCCGATGCTTGCCCTCAAGGCAGGTAAAAAGTGGGAGGACTGTCACTTTTAAAAGTGATAGCAGCCTGCCCCCCTGTTCCAGTTCCCCTGTAACCAATATGTTCTAGTTATAGCTTTCAGTCAAAGCCATGCTGCTCACTCCACAGATGCCATCAGGAGCTGTGAGGAGAACAGATCTTTCTTTAACAGCTTTTGTGCTGGACGTTCCATCTGAGCCAGTGAGTCTGGTAAAGCCCGAGGTTGTTCTTAATGTCTAGTTTGGCAATAAATTGGCTAAGCCAGAAGCACTCTGAGGGAAATGTACTGTTTCAATGCCTTAGCGTATTTTCCACTATTCTTCTTGTCTGCTCGTTTTTTAACCTTCTTCCTGTGCTGGCAGTGCATACTTTATTTATTTCTTTTTTTAAAAAAGCTGGATGTGAAATTAGGAAACACTTTATTTGGTTCACCATATGTTAAGGAAGTGGAAACAGCTGGGTTGGGGGGAAAGAGGCAAGGGCAGGTTGTTGTCTTTATACAGAGGCTTTCTGTACAGAGATGACACTCTGAGGCCAGAATTTTTCCCCATGAATCCTATTAGTCCCTCTGCCTTGGAGTCTTTTCTTAGTGGTGATTCAACTGCCAGCATGCTCATTCACTCATTACACAACAGCGTCTGTCTTCTTCCTTTCCTCCCGTCTTTTCTTCTGCCTCTCCTTTGTATGGCTGGTGCCTTTGCTGCATACCCTGGAGACACAATAGCTGTAAAGGAGAGAGAAAATGGCGCAGGCCCTGGCTTTGTCTGCTGCCTCTCAAGCTATTTCAGCATGATATAAATCAGAAGGCGCTTGAGCCTGGGACAAAAGCTGGTCAGAGGCGGGAGAGAGAGAAAGCACCTGGGCCATCCAATCTGGTCCAGATTCAGAAAAGCAAACCAAGCATGAATTCAGATAAGAATAGTGAATTGTTAGGAATGGGGGGAGGGAAGATGATGTCAAAGGTGCTTCTGAGAATAGCCTCACTCAGGGGACTTCCTTGGAGTAAAAATGTGATGATGGGTCAGAATTAAAAGCTCTATTTTCATGAGATCTGGAGTGGGAGGGCGGGAGCGAGGAAAGAGGAATCCCACAGGCACCTACAGAGGATTGTTTGAGGAATCACTTAGGTGTTTTTTTTCCATTAAGAAGAGAGGATTGATTGAAAATAAATAGTGATGTAAAAGGTACTTAAAAACTAGGCACATGGCAGAACAATCCAATGTACAGATCTGTTTCTTCACATTGGAGCTGTCACCAAGGCAAAGAAGAAAGTGCTCTTTCCCCCCTTCCACTTTCCAGCATGCTTTAAGAGTTGACTTCAAACCAGTTGCCACTAATTTCCTGTAATGAACTAAGCCAAGCAGATGGACGCACTGTTGCCTGTCAAGTAGAAATACCACATAATGTAGGTCAAGCAAACAGATATTCCTGACCCTAATTACAGCTGGCACTCAGGAATCCTTCCATGTGCATTGTTCTCAGCATTTTTATTCAAACACCAAACTCTGATTTGCTTAGGAAAGCAACTTTGCTGAAAAACTGTCACCATTTTATTCCTATTGTGTGCTAACCCTTTCAAATTCCAAAGAGTTGAAAAACATTTCCAAATGAAACACGATTTTGATTCTTGCCTTTTGTGTCAGTTTTGTAGCTTCATCATTTCTAGGTCAAAGATCACACAAGACTTGTTACCCAGGGATTTATGAGAATCAGCATGGACAAGACTGAAATTTATTACACTATTAGGAAGGAAATTTGAGTTCAAGGGCTTGTGAAGAGAGAAGAAATGAAGAAAGAGATTGCTAAAGAGATTATATTGCAATGAGACTCTTGAAAACAACTTTAATTTTGACCTGCATAGCTTACAAAAAAATCTTTCAGCATCTAAATCATTAAAACATAACTTCAGCTATGCAAAATACACAATTGGGGTGCACATACTGGAATAATTTTTAACTATGTCTTGTGGGTCAGAGTTAAGGTTGTTTTCAAAAGTCTCATAGCAATAGAATCTCTTTAGCAATTCTATCTTTCTTCATTTCTCACTTTACAAGCTCTTGAAGCGAGTATTTTTTACTAGCCAACATTAGCATTAAATGAATGCATGAGCTATAAAGCTAATAGAATATTTAAGTAAAATATCTTAACTGCTCACTTCTAGCACTTTCAACCCTTTGTGATGTGACAGATGTTTAATACCAATGCTTATTTTCACTTGTGCCATAATCATAATACATAACCAAATATAAGGTTGCTAATGGTGGGGAGAAAATGAGCATGTTAAACCACTTCCTAACTCACCCAAACTATTATTAATTGGTTTTAACTGTTTCATTAACTGGAACAAGTCATCGCCGTGGATCAAGGGTTTGTGCTTTGTTGCAAGTTTCTATTTAAGGATTCTAGGAAGCAGACATGCTTTTGTTAGTAATATAAAATACTGTTGTTTCATGCCAACTAATTGCTCCATTCCTACACTCAGATGTTTCCCATTTTAGAATTCTAGTTTAGTCTTTGGTGTTCTATCTGCCAAGTTGTGTGGGGAGGGGGAGGAATTCTGGACTTCTAAAAAACAACAACAATAATCTATTAAAAGTCTGGCAATGCAATTATTTTTTCTTTTCTTTCAAAGGAGTGAATTATCAGTAGACTCTGAAACTAGAAAACGTGCAAGTCCTCAAAACTGAATATGTCAGGAAATATTGGCTGATCTACTGAGACAGAACTTCCTGTCTTGGTGCATAACACTGACCATTCTGACTTTGAACATGTGGACAGATGCACTCTGACTTTTACAGGAACACGTAGCCCAAGTGGAAAAGAGCCATGATACCGTTGACTGCAGAGCAAGACTCTTCTTTGCTACTTAAAATCTCTGCAAGCTACTGGGGGAAATCATAAGGTGCCATGGACTCAGATGCCAGCAATCTGAGCATGACAGCCAACTTTTGTCTCAACTTTGCATTAACGGTAAAGAGTGCCATCTCCCGTTTGCCCACATCTCTGAGGAACCTCAGTGAGTAAATGAAGAGCAGCTGGTTGAAACTGACAGACTGGGAGAAGGAAGTATTTCAAAGAGATTTCAGAGGGGTAGCCATGTTAGTCTGTATCCGCAAAAACAACGAGGAGTCCTTGTGGCACCTTAGAGACTAACAAATGTATTTGTTTATGCCCAAATAATTTGTTAGTCTCTAAGGAGCCACAAGGACTCCTTGTTTTTTCAAAGGGATTGCCATCCTCTCTTCGGGTGTTCACGCCTCAGATGGTGAAAATGGTATGCTGCCTCGAGGTCCTTAGAGGCAGTGGATACACAAATAGCTGTGACTGGGGAAAAAGACTGTCTTTCATCTAGGCCTGGTTAATGGATTTGGCCCTATCCAAGGTGGACCATGCCTCCATGACCTCTGGACTTGATTATTGCAGCGTAGTTTGCCTATGAGTGAAATCTCTGTCCTCGAAAAGACTCAACTGGTCCAAAATACAGCAGCCTACCTTTTTAGCAACACAGTCCATGGGGACCTTTTATTCCAGTCCTCTCACTAGCTCCCTTCAGAATAGTGTCAGTCTCAAGGCTTTGGAAGAAATGGTTTGGCCCCCACCCTCGTGACTGGACCAAATTTGTGTGAGTGGCATTGTGACCTGGCTCGTGGGGTTGCAGGGCCACTCATTCAAATTTGTCCTACCCAGACTCTCATCATCATGACGTCTGGGCCAAACCTGGGTGGTGCTGGGACTCCAGAGGTTGCAGTGCCTGGAGCAGGGAGGCGAGCCCAGCCAGCCCCAGGAGACAGGAGCTGCCACGCGACCCTTTTCAAACTTTCTGGCAACCCAATTTTGGGTCCCAACACACAGGTTGAGAAACTCTGGTATAAACAACTAGATTTTTTTTTTAAATGATTAAAGTACAAATGAGGAAATACATACAGGTTTCAATAACAAGCTTACAGAATTCCTAATACAGCAGGATAGTGGTTATGAATGTGTTATCACCTTGAATGATAACTTTAAGGGAATAGAAACTGCTTAGGGTGAGCCTGTGATTCAAGACCTTTAGCTAGGGTGACACTGGATTATTCAAAGCCATGGTCAGAGTCGGGGTATCAGAAAATATCACTCTTTGTAGATGTTCAGGATAACTGCTGGCAAATAGCAAAGAAGAAATGCAGATGGCCAAAGCTCCCTCTCCCACTAATCTAAAAAGAGACTTCAAACAACTAAGAAGCTAGAATCAGAGCCTTCTTCTGAAGTGTGCATTTGCTTCCCTAACATTATGAATGACTGTTCCTGTTTTCTTGTTGTTTCCTGTGACATAAACACTTATTTTAAGTGTCTTGGGTCATCTGTGTAGATTTTGTCTGGAGGAAACGTGCTGTCCTGTGACACACTTCCTGTCCTGCTGCTGTTTTTGTGGCCTCAAAGGCAATTGCAGGATATTCCTCTTCCAGTTCCTCCAATGCTTCTCCTCAGTCGAATATCCTTAAACAATTAAGTAGGACTGATGTAAGACTTCAGCTTTTCTCAAGCACCCAGGCAATTGCATAAATAAAATATTTCATCTCCTAGGATAGCCTGTCCCTGATTTTGTCATGAAAGGACTGAAATAGTCTTAAGGCTTAATTGTTCATAAAAGGGACTAGAAATCTATGTAAGTAAGGCACTGTATTGAAATGCAGTTTGGTAAGAATAAGATAGGAAAGAAGTGGGGAGGAATGGACCAACCTTTGGGTTAGGAACCAGCCTCACAAAATACATATACCAGTGAAAGCTACACATGGGGATGAGGGCTGCAGTACTAACATTTAGTAGCTGTCTGAACTGATAGGCAATGCCAAGGTAGTCACTTGCCCTAACCACATTGATGTATGATTAAACCTCATTCCTTTTTCAGTCCCTGATCCCTCATCATACTGCTGCTGTTGTCCAAGGAACTTACCCTCTCCCCACAACAAGTATGTATAGGGTAGATTTTGCAAATACTTCCAGGACCTAGAATTCCTAATGTTCATGAATATGTTCATGTCCCGTTTGTGACTGGTTTCTATAAATGTTTCCGAGAACAAGTCTTGCTAGCGAAAGTGTTTATGGCACTGGTATTTATGGACACCCATTTTAAAACTTGCACAGATGAGAATTCCTGCTGGAAGTGCTTACCCAATCAAGGAACAGAAACAATTCCATATGACTTTTCTGACCTAGGCAACAGCTCAACTTAGGCTAGGCAACAGCTCAATTTAAAAAAAAAAAAAAATTTGCAACCAGTCCATAGAGTAAATTTTAAAAAAAAATGTGAATGACATACAGGGAAACAACTATCTGCTTGAGGATATTATAAAATCGGAAAAGGTGATTGAACTAGTCAAACAGCTTTAGCTCTGGTTGACCTTTGTCATAACATGGGTTTGGAAACTGGGTCTACATGTCTGAGTAACATTCAGAGTGATCAACATTCTTTGTCCTGGAAATATTTGCAAAATCCACCTTATAGGTACTTGTTGGGGGGAAAGGTTAACTCTCTTGGACAGCAGCAGTATGATGGGAGATCAGGGACTGAAAAAGGAATGAGGAGGTTTAATCTTCATTTGAAGCAATGAGCAGAGATAATTGCTCAGAATTAGATGGATATATCCCAGACAATCAATTTCCTGGGCATTAATTGACCTTGGCCTTTCCTTTCTCCATCTATTTTTTTCTTTGTAATACTCCCTTTCTGTAATGTTGTGCTATACTGGTTTATTCTAGACTTTGGTGGAACAGAGGCTGAGAGGTAATGTTGTGGAAGGTGGTAATGGAAGAAATGTATTGAAAAATGTATTGAAAAGCAAGTGGAAAATAGACAGGCCAGTACTTAGTTATGCACACAGTAATCAATAGGGATGCAATATAGAGAAGGCAAAATATTAGTCATTCTTGATAACTAAACAAACTAACCCTTTTAAATCAATGGACAGACAGACCGCTAGATCTTTTCCTTTATTTCATTTTCCCTTCAGCCACTTATATAAAGACTTACATGTTGAACAGAAACAAATGCAACCTTCAGAAAAATATCTGGTGGGTTTCATTTTATTTTATTTTTTTGCCCTGCTGGTATCTTCTGACTGTTTATTCCTTTAGACAATAGCGAAGTGAGCAGGAGGAAATATTTATCTGACTCTAGTCGGTGTTTTGTACACATGTTAATTAAGATAAGGGCCATAGCTTTAGGTTTCAGCAAACCAAAGGTCTGGATGATATCTGGAAAATGTTTGTTTATTCTAGAGAACCCTGGCTTTGTTTCCCAAGGCAGATGGTCTTTATTTATAAAAGAAGAAAGGGGAAGGAGGGGGGAAAAAAGTATTCTCAGGTCATTAACTTGCACTCCAAACTTCAAATGGAACCTTTAGTTTTTTCTGTCTTTATGGAGTGAGAAGACTTTGCTTCTGGGAGCATGAATATTGTCCTTTTCTGCATCAGTGTTACTTGGGCCAGAGCCAGACCCAGTTTTTGTACTGATTTAAGTGTTTCTATTAGGGGTGTGATATATTTTACTGAAATAGTTAAATTGGTCCAACCCCAAATGTGGACACAGATATTCTGGCAAAAAGGTGTGGCTGATTCCCCAAAATTGACAGGAATTAATGTTACTGGTATGAGAAACTTTATGTCAGTATATAACTGCCTCCACATTAGAAAGATGTATTGCTTAAATTATACCGGTTTCAAAATGAAATACTTAGAGCAATATAAAAACTGTATATAGACAATCCCTAAGGGTATGTCTACAGCTGCAGCTGGGATTGTGCTTCCCAGCCATGGTAGATAGACTCACACTAGCTCGGCTTGAGCTAGCATGCTAAAAATTGGTACTGTGAATGTTGCAGCTCGGGTGGGTTTGAGAGTCCAACCCAGTGCCCAACTCCTTGGGTCTGAGCTAGAGTGACTAGCCCAAGTCTCTGCCAGAGCAGCAACATCCACTGCTATTTTTAGAATGCTAGCTCAAGCTGATCTAGTGTGAGTCTGTCTACCTGGTCTAGGAGTCTTGCTCCCAGCTGCAGTGTAGACATACCCTATGTGTTGGAGCCTATGATTAAGACCTAATCTAAACACAGTTTATATCTTGGTTAGAGGTATGATTTGTTTTTGTCTTTTTTTCTACCAAAATAGTTAAATCTGCATAAGCCCTCATGTGGACACAGTTCTATTCATATAAAGGTTCTTTATACTGGCCTAATTTATTCCCCTTCCCTTCAGAAATAATAATAAAAACCAGTATAAGGCACATTTTTACTCATAACTGCATCTACAGAGGGGAGAGGGGTGTGTACTTCTTAACTATACCAGTATATTAAAGGGGTACAATATTTGTATGTAGACAAGACCTAAAAGGATATGTTCAGAACTTTGGGAAACTTCTCCCTTTGTAGCAAATAGACTGAGTGTAAATATAGCAACAGTCTAGATCTGTAGTGATTGCAGTCCTATAATCCTATAATCTTAAAGGAAAACTGAAATGTAATAATAGGAAAGGCTTTCTAATCACAAAATTTCATTTTAAAAGTCCATATAATGAAAGATAATTAACATTCAAACAGAAAGCCGCCATTTTGAAAATGTAATGACTGATTTTGAGACCCACAAAATATTGTTTTGCATTTGAAGACAGACTTTCAAAGCTGTTATAACGCAAGTTTTGTTATTCTATAGATTTATATTGTGTTCATTTAATAGCATCTAAGGAAAAGCTGAAATGAATTTCCTGTGTATTAATTTATCCATCAGAATGAACTTCCTACTAGTGAATAGCATTAGTAACGCAGTTTCCTTCAGGGCCAGTCTCAGTTAGTGACAGTGAAAGTGACAGATCTGTCTAAAAAGTGACTGGAAAATTCCTTTTCATGGTGGAAGGTGCTAATGGCTTGCACACTGGGGCTGCTGAGGTAGAAGCACCCAAGAGGAAACACCTCACAATACTAAAGGAGCCATGCTGTAACAGCACTCAAGAATCATTAAGGGATAAATCGCTTGCCTTTGTTTGGCAGTTGAAGGTGTGAGGTTCCTTTATGTTTCAGAGTAACTGTACAAAAGGAGAGTAGACATCCAGGCTTACCTTTCTGGGCCACATAGTTTCAATAAATAGGCTTGGATTAGGGGTTTCCCCTGTGTGACACTAGGACAGTGGTTCTCAACCTTTCCAGACTACAGTAAACCTTTCAGGGGTCTGATTTGTCTTGCGTACACCCAAGTTACACCTCACTTAAAAACTACTTGCTTACAGAATCAGACATAAAAATACAAAAGTATCACAGCACACTAGTACTGAAAAAGTGCTTACTTCTCATTTTTCCCATATACTTATAAAATAAATCAATTGGAATATAAATATTATACTTAACATTTCAGTTTATAGTATATAGAGCAGTATAAACAAGTCATTGTATGAAATTTTAGTTTGTACTGACTTTGCTAGTGCTTTTTATGTAGCCTGTTGTAAAACTAGGCAAATATCTAGATGAGTTGATGTACCCCCTGGAAAACTTTGGCATACTCCCAGGGGTACACATATGCCTGGTTGAGAACCACTGCACTGAGGGACTGGGAGACTATGAAACCGTGAGACTGCAGTGAGGCACTGGGGAGAGGGAGAGGGAGAGAGAGTTATATGACAGCTGCTTCTGTGAACAAGACAGGTGCAGGCCTGAAGGTTCTGCAAGAAGGGAGTTGTCTGTGTGCCGTTTGTGACCACTGTTTGAGGAAACAGGGCTTATACATTTTGTAAAAGAACAAATTTCCCTAAGGAAATACTGGGCTCCACTGATCTCTGCTCTAAATAGCAAATCACCCACAAAGCCTCAAAAATGTTACCACTTAGCAAAGGGGTAGCACTATTTTTATTTAGTAAACATTTCTTTAGCTGTCAAAGATATTGCCTTAGTAGGAAAGACACCTCGAGATACCTCTTCTGTGGAGTGGAAGCCTTAAGGCGGAATAGTAGGTATTCACATAAAGCTCTATATTTCTGTGAGCTTTAAAACATGTGTAACTGGCAGACTTAATGTGCTGCTCATCCTGCTTTCATGTAAAAAGTGAAACAGAAAAAAATTGGTTGTCAACAAAAATCAGGAAAAAGAAAGTCTTCACGACATTCTTAAACATTCTTAAACAACATTGTTTTTCCTGTAACTTTGTCCTGTCATATTGTTAGGGTAAAAGAAAACACATCATCATGCCAAATTTTTTTAAAAGTGGTTAAATTTTTGGGGAGCAGGGTAGCGCACTTTACTTGTGGTAATATGAAGGTGTGTATCCTCCCCCACCCAGATAGAGCTCTAAGGATCTCATTTATCAGAACACATTCATTTCTAATAGTGCACAAGCAAAGCACTCCTCCAATATGTTGGGTATCACTGATGGTCTTTGGCAAGTTACTTAAACTGTGCCTCTGTCTTGGGCCAGGTCTACACTATGGACCTATATTGGTCTAACTGTGTCGCTCAGAGATGTGAAAAATCCACACCCCTGAACAACATAGTTATACCAACCAGTGTAGTCTGTGCTATGTCAACAGGAGGACTTTTCCCATTGCCTTAGCTAACACCTCTCACAGAGGAGGAGTAACTAAACTGAGAGGAGAAGCTCTCCCATCAGTGTAGCAGCATTTTCACTGAAACGCTACCGCTGCACCAGTGCAGCTGCAGCACTGTATATGAAGACAAGCCCTGGCAGAGATACATCTTATTAAATTAATATTTATACCAGGCTTAGAGATCTTCAGATGCAAGTTTTTCTGTGAGTGCAAAGAATGTAATTAATTGTTACTGTTCTGATCTCAAACTATCCAGTGAAATTGGGCACTAAGAAGACTGTCTTGTTTTGGTAAATTCAAAACAAATGCAAAGTATCTTATAGACAGTACTTTACTCTGTGACGTTAGGTTTTATAATGAAGAAAAGACAAATGTATTGCATTTATTTAACTGGAATTTTTTCCCCAGGGTGTTTAAGGGAACAATGTTGTAACCTGAGGCATGTCCATATTTAAGACACTACAGCAGTGCTTGAAATTAGGCTTGAATAAAGTCTGGGAGTGGATGGGTCATTACACAAAGTAAAAACTATTTCCCCACTGTTACTCACACCTTCTTGTCAACTGTTTGAAATGGGCCATCCTGATTATCACTACAAAAGGTTTTTTTTTCTCCTGCTGATAATAGCTCACCTTAATTGATCGGTGTTGTCCAGTTGGTATGGAAACGCCCATTTTTAATGTTCTCTTTGTATATATACCTTCCTACTGTATTTTCCACTGCATGTATCCGATGAAGTGGGTTTTAGCCCACGAAAGCTGATGCTCAAATAAATTTGTCAGTCTCTAAGGTGCCATAAGTACTCCTCTTTTTTTTTATTGGTGGGAGCTAGCTTCCTTATGTTGACCTAACTCTGTAATGTAGACCAGACTTGAGTGAGGGAAGGTGGCCCCTGCAGTTATAAATCTCCAGCGCTTGAAGTACAGTGCATCATTCTTCACTGAACTGATCTCTCAAATGAGCTGTTGTATAGAGTTTCTATATTTAGCTTGCAGAAGTCTCCTTAACAGGAAACCCGGGTCATACATGTGGCATCTGATCCTAGGATTTTATATAATAAGGAATTAGAAGTGGTTGCATTTACCTCCCTAGACTAGGCATATAGGCATGTACATTTAGAAAAGCCTGAGCACTTCTCATTCCCCTTTGCCAATTACTTCATTAACACTATGGCAGATTTGCTTCCCCTCTAGTTTGACAAATTATTTGATAATGACTTTCTATTTGGATCTAGTCTGCAGTCTGAATGATAGCCAGAAGATAGGGACGCAGACTGACAATGAGGCATAGAAAACCTATCCCTCCGCAGCTGTGACTGACAGAGGTTAAAACAACCTGTTGCTCCAGGTAAACTAAGCCTCCACTGTGACAGCTCCTTTCCAACAACCCATGTCTGTCTGAAACAAGGCTGATTTTTATCTAATTTGCTCTGTGGTTGGCCTGCCTGAGCCCTCTTCACTCTGCTGTCTAGCAGTGAGGACTCCTCTCTGGGGTATCCTGCTGGTTCATCTACTCAGAACCCACTCCTCCTCTCTGCTGGGGCTGGCGAGCCCACTCCTTTTCCCTCCCCTTTGAGCCAAATCCATTTTGCCTTACTCAGATGAGTAGTCCCCTTGATTTGTATGGAACTACTCAGGTAAATAGTGGCAGTAGGATTGGGCCCCTTATATAGTAGGCATTTCTGTGGCCCTGATCTGCTTCTGTCCCACAAAAGACTTTTCCTGCCAGGTCTGGCTTCCTGTTAACCCTAGCTTCCTTCACTGTAGGGCAATGAAAGCTTGTAGAAAATTTGATTAGCCAGACATAGTTTTAAGCACTGCATTTCTGTGAAGGGATCAGTTACAGGAGCTCTTTTTAATTTCTTTCCCCTCCCCCGCCCAGCCCACCTCCAAATTCCATCATTGGCCATACTGGAAATGAAATAGAAAGTGCTAAAAACATATACCATTTTGTTACCCCATCTTAAATTTTGAGCTTCAAATCCTGTTCTTATTAAAATGGATGGGACTTTTCCAATGGGATAGGGCCCTATGTGAGTAAAGGGACAGAGTTACAAGTCTAGATTTAATCTGATTGGGAGATACAGCGGGTGTTAACCATTTTCTTCCCAGCTTTCTCCAGGATAATAATAGTGGAACTTCCCAGGCGAGGTAATTTCTTGAAGAAAAATCTGTGTGGCAGCAGCTAACCAGTTATTCCTCGCTCAGTCTCAGTCTTTCACCAGCGAACTCCAAACTTGTACAAGGTAACACCCTAGTCAGCCCGTGTAAATGTGTTCACAGACCCAATATGACGAGCTGTATTATGTTTAAGATTTTTGCTTAGCGGTGTATCTACTTTGTCCCAAAAGGCTCTGACCGAAGGGCAATGTCCTTCTTCCTGAAAGTATTCCACTCTATTGTGTTCATATTTCTGATTTACCTGAGACATTTATGTTAACTTTGAAATATTTATGGGTGCTCACTGTGCTGCTGAAGGTGATGCAAAACTAAAGTTCTGACTATGTGTGGTGATTAAAGAGCCAATGAGACTATTCACAACAGTTGGAATGTCAGCCCACCACCTGGGTTTTTGTTTTTGTTTTTTTTGTTTTTTGGTGGGGGGAGGGACAGCATTGTGATTTGTTTTGTTTTTTTTGTTGGCAAATAGTAAATTCACCAAAAATGCCTTTTTTTAAATTTTATTTATTTATTTATGTTTAGGGCACAAATAGTGTTCATGGGGGAGAAAAAGAAAATAGAAAAATTTTGAAAACCTCAAAATGGTTAGTTTTGACACTTTCAAAATGAGCCATCTCAACATTTCATTTCAAAATGCCATTTTCTAAAAGAAATGTAATTTCAAATTGATGTGTGAAATTTCATTCAGCCCAAACAAATTTTGGGGGGGCAGGGTTCATGTTGATGAGGGGATCTTTCAGTTCAGACACTAAACTGAAAAACATTTGTTCACTCAGTTGTAGTCATGATTTCTTCCTGCTGCCCCAGAAGAATCCCACAGATCCTGAAGTCAGGAGAGAGAATTTTGCCAAAAAAAATTAATAATAATAATTAATACTGGATCAATCACAAATCTGGAACTTATCAAATTGCCATGACTGAATTTTCTTGCAAAAATTGCTATGGCAAAACAGGGCTGCTATTCATTATCAATATGTAAAATAAATAATCTCTGGCTCTAAAACACTGGTTTGAGATGGTGAAGCAGGCACTGAGGAGGGTTACTTTGAACATGCTTAGAGCCCCAAATTATTTTAAGCCAGACATCTGACATCTTCAGAGTAAGCTTTTAAAAGCTGTTTAGGTGTTGTTCCACTCAGCATTGCAATGCTTAACTGACTAGGCATTACAAACTGACTGTTGCAAAGCCTAAATATCTTTTAAAATCTGGGCCTAAGGTACTAGCTTTCTAGCAGCAATGAAGATGTAATAAAAGACCAGTGATATTTCATTTGGGAGCCTGGCCATCATTTAAAGGGAAGAAATCAATTTGCAGCAACTGTGAAGAGTTATTCATGTCTGGAGCCTGATCAATTTAACTGTGGAAACATGCTAGTGCAGTCACAGGATCAGAATTTTAACACATTTACCCAGTTAAGCTTTCAGGCCATCAAGGTAAATAGCTGACCACAGCTGCTCAGTTTGCTTGAATTAAGTGTCATTCAATATTCACTTGAGACAAACTGATAAGCCCCTCACTGTCCTACAGCACCAGCTCTTTCTAGGCAAGCATGTTGCGTAAAGACAGTGTGGGTCAGAAAGAGCTCTTCCCAACCACATGCAGGATAAAGAATGTTCTTGAGACCCAGTTCTATTGTGTGATGCTTCAAATAATTTCTAATTAGGTCACTAATTATGGGCTGTGTAAGACCCTAGTCAATCTGCTGCCAGAACTGTTTTACAGTATGTGCTTTGGGAATCTGGAGGTTTCTCTTTAGAAGTTAGCTAATGGAAAACACAGTCAGCGCTTTCATGTGAGCTCCTGATAGGAGGCCATGACTTTAGAGAACCTGTGCAATTGTTGGTTTATTTATGAGGAGCAAAAAAAATAACTGTTGTGGGAAATGGACACATCGTTGTTCCTATGTTGCTCTTTATGCTGTTTATATTTTACTGCCAGTGAGATGCACAAACACATTAGTGACAAATTCCCCTGGTGATTACCAAGCCCTCTTTTGATCTTAGCTTAAAACCTAAAGAAAGGAGTAGTTCTGATTTGTGGCTCTATTTCTATTACTGTATTGCTCATGGTATGGTTTACTTCTGCTAGTGATCTATTATTGCAGGAACATTTTCTGATACATTCCTAATGCTGTGTTTTGTAACAACCAGCGTCAGAGCTGGTAGTCTGTCCTCCTGTCTTTAGGTTTGGTGGACGATACAGGATCACAGAGCCTTTGGGCAGTAAGACCGGTGAGAATATCATAGCCACCTCTTTCACATTTGACTTCGTCTCTTCTGGTGTTTGAACAATCATACCAGACTCAAAATGAAAAGTTTTTCTCTTCTTCTTTAATAAGAGACACATTTATTTGTGTGAGCACAGGAATGTAAGATCAGCTGCTGGCTCCTTTGCTCAGATTTCTGGGGATTATTTTACTTTTTCAGATGGTTTCATTCCCTATAGGTGTGTCCTGGCCTCCACTGTAGTACTTAGTCTTGATGACTCCACTAACGCCCACTGCTGAAGGCAGAATGATCTATTTCAGACTCCCCTGCTGATTGAACTTCGCCAACAATCCACTCATGACTCCAGCAGATGTTTCTGCTTTCTTTTCTTCTTTTCTTTTCCAGGCCAGTGAAAACTTTATAAATCTTCCCACCGTCATTCCAGAAATCTGAGACGTTTCCCTCTTGACACCAAAAACATCTCATTGACCTTATCTTCATATGACAGCACATATGTTTGTGGATGACCCAGACACCTAAGTTTAAACTAACACAAAACAATAGTTAACTCTTGGAAATGATAGATCTAAATTTGAATAGTGTCTAAAAAAAATCATCATTTCTGCTGTGATGGTTAATTCTGCTGCTCCTGCACCTAAAAACCAATTAAAAGAAAAACTTCATTACCATATAGTAATAAATCAAAATACTTTATCTTCTCAGTATAGTTTCTCCTAGTACTTTTATACACCAATGCCTCATGTACATAAGATCCAATCCAATGGCCACTGATGTCAATGGGAGTCCTTCCATTTACTTCAATGGGCATTGGATCAGGCTTAAAAAAAAGTTCTCCAAACCAAACTGAGGCCTTAATGTACGCTCATTATAGTCCTTCCATTGTCTGAGGCAGGAGATGACTATGCTCTCCTTTGTCTGATTTCCCACAGGCACATACAAGAGGAACAGACAGATCAAAGGTGGTTCCCCAAACCTCCATTTCAAATTTTTAGCACATAACAATATGAGGTGAGATAGTTGTCTGAGTCCAGCTCCCTGGAGACTAGAGGCCGTGTATTTTTTGGTGATAAATAGTCACCTCTTCAGTCTCCATGCCCAGTTAATCTTTGGCCTCTTTGAACAGTGCTCTCATGTCACACTAAAATTTTCCTCACAAAATGTGATTATGTCATAACCTGAGGCTGTCAGGAGCTTTCAGGAGGCTGGATAGTTATGACATGGCAGGTCGTGGCTCTGTAGGAATTACATAAATTTTTAAAATCTCATTAATATAAAAAAATAGAATTCTGCATTCCAGGAAGAAATACTTCAGACTCCCTCATGGCAAATAAAGACTGCATTGTGGCATAAGCTTTGGGTTTTTTTCCAGAGCAGCAGCAAGTGACTTGAACTTGTTATAGCTCATTTGCTCTATGATAACATCTGTAGCTCTGACAATCACAGAAATGTAGGGCTGGAAAGGACCTTGAGAGGTCCTCAAGTTTGGACCCCTGCATTGACCTGATCATCAATAGGAAAGCAAGTTCCTGAGTTCCTGACAGGATATTCTTCACTAACAATTGTCATTGTCTTCATTGAGTAATAAGGTGATAATATCTCCTCCATTATTGCCATCTTGGGAGCACTCTTTTCCTGTCCCCTACGAATTAAGCAAACAAATTGTATTATTTGCACTAAGTTAGAATTTATTTCTTGGCTGCATCTCAGACTTAGCTGGATATTTTGTGTGTTCTGTGATCAATATTTTTCAAACTGGGGAATGTTCACCTAAACTCTAGTCTAGCAAAGGGAAATTAATATTATTGAATTTATAGGACAAATTCACTCAGGGTCTGTACTGGCAAGTTAGGGACCCCTTTGTTGGAAAATCTACCTAGAAAGGTGGTTGCAACAAAAATGAGAGAGCTAATTAGCACAGCCACTAAAAAAGATGTAGTGGAAGATGTCATGGTCAGGACACCCGGGTGTTGTTTCTTCCCCACAGCTTCCTTTGGCAGGGCATCATGGTAGAGATGAAAAATGACCTCCCAGAGTGTAAACCTCCCACCTGCAAGAATATTTCCAGACACAAGAACATTATGGTAGAAAATATATTTTAATACTATATCTTTGATGCATTGAATGTATGGCCAACAAATTTTACCAAACTTGCAAATCAAATGTTAACTATCATTTCTTAACATATGAGTTAATAATGCATATTTCAGTTAAGGCACAGGATTGTGAGCCAGTAGATCTGGGGTCTTGGCTCTGCCACAGATTTCACAGACAAGTCACTTTGACCAAAGTACCCTCTAATTTTGGGTGCCTCACATGACACACCTGGGGCCTGGTTTTTCAGAGGTCATCAAGTCAGACACCAAAATCAGAGGTTACTGTGGAAGGTTTTGGCCTGTATCCCAGTTCACCTATCTATGATGGGAATGGCAATATTTCATGGGATTGTTGAATCCTAACTTATTTGTCTGTAAAATGTTATAAGATGGAAGCCACCAGAGAAGTGCAAAGTATTTTCACTTATTTGCTAAATGCAAAATGTGGTTTTACTCTGAAAAGTGCCTGAATAAAATGGCCTTGTGGGGTTCCATGTTAATTGTCTCAGTGATTTCCTCATCAAATGTGTTCATTTTACAAATAAAAAAAAATTGTTTTTTTAATTGCCGGCCCTTCAAATAACCTGAGAGCTGAGAGTCAAACCAGAGTTCTCATCTTTTTATATATCATTACTAATGAGACAGGTTCTGCAGGTCAGTTTAGGCACTGAGTGATGCCTGTGCAACCAGTTGCCTTCAGATTACACACCCTGTTACAGCTGCCTAACACCCATGGCCTTCAAATTATCCCCTCAGTGACATCTGTACAACCTGATTGCCTTTGATGGGTTTGCACACTGGTGGCTGACTGAATTTTAGTAAACCGTGCCCTTAGGGGCTGATCCTGCACTGAGTCAATGGGAGCTTTGCCATGAACACCAGTGGGAGTAGGACTGAGTCTTTAATGTGCAAGGAATAGAATCTAGAGCTCACTCACTCGTGTTGACTCTGCAGAGCTAATAGGAGTGAAAATTTGTAAAAGCTTGTGGGGGTTTTTTGTCATTAAAATCTGTGTGCGCGCTCTGAATGCACACAGGAAGCAGGACTGTTGACCAAGAAGGTGCCAGTTCTACCGAATCACTCCACTGAGTAGGCCAGCTCTTTAATGTTTCATAATTAGAAATGACTTGTCTCAAAAGAGAAGTATTATCTCTGTCTTAGTAATCAACTGAGTTTTAGATTTACAGCCTGTGAGTTTCCGCACTGGAACCTCCCAAACATGGGCACATTTCTCTGTGTCCATCTGGGGTCCAGATCTAAACCCCTGGTTGTGATGGATTCTATTGTTAAGATTGTCACTGTAATCCTGTCATATTAGCCCAGATTTTACACAGTTTTGTTCCTGCTAATGTGTTTCTGAGATTTTGGCTTTGGATAGCACTGCACTCTCAACAGAGGAATGACTCATGCATCTGGATTTTGCATCAAAAGTACACATTCTCATTTGTATGGAACCCATTCAGAAAATTGCCTGAACTGTTTTTCAAAAAAGAGCTGGTGTATTTTGATGCCAAAGGATATACATTCATTTGTCCTTATTTCGGGTTGTAGGAAAAGACATTGATATAAAGCACATGTTAAATCCCCTCTGTGAAATGAAGAAAATATTTTGACTACACTGAGTTTTTAACCGAATCTATTGAACTTGCAAATACTACAGTGCATGGAATACAGGCTAAAGTGATGGATTCTCAGCAGGTTAAGGAACACATTCTGTTCCTTTAAAGGAAATGTGGTGTGGAGATATAGCCTTCTCTCTTCTCTTATTTTTGTAAGAATCAGGCTATGTCCTTATGTATCTGGTGGCAAATTCATGAAAGAAAAGTCTGCAAGGGAATAGAAATGGGCCTAATTATGTAATTAAAGTCCGACTCTACAGACCTATATTGCTGGGGTGAAATCTTGGCCCCACTGAAGTCAGTTGAATATTCCGATTAAATTCAATGGGCCAAGCTTTCACCCCAGATGTTTTGGTACCATTGTAATGTTTAAATCCACTGCAAAGAAAGCAGTGGGGTTTAAATGCAAGAATTGTTAGTCAGGTCTGTGATTTTCAAACTATAACCTAAGGGAGAATCTCAGCTAATTAATTGAATTAACAGCGTTTTTAAAATACGAGTCTACATCCAGTGCTCTGCAGCCCTGAGGGGTTCTGACCAGTTGGGTTGCGTGCATCACCAGGACCCTGTGCTATTAAATAATCACAGCTGAAAGAAAAGGGGGGTGGGGGGTGGAAGCTGAATCTGGAATTTTCAAAGGAGGTGCGGGGGGGGCTAAGAAATTCAATGGGAATTGAACATGTAAATCCTTTAGATTTCCAAAAATCCCCCTCTAAAAGCTAAAATATGCACTTTTGTGTTTGTTTGTTTTTTAATTTAAGAATGAATCTTACATTTTTAATGGCTGCTAAATGGCTTTTAAAGTTAAACTTTTTTGCTCTAGTTATGGGGCACTTTGCCAGTTCTTGGAAGAACCAAATCTCCCCCACAGTTGTGGAACTCCCCCCACTGCGCCCACCGCTTTTTTTTTTTTAAATTCAAAGGTATAATTTTATAAGAAGTTCATCTAGTCTAGTCCATCATATTGCTTCTTCCAAAGCAGGCTTGTCCCAACAGGGCATTGCATATTTGAGTAATAGTTTACAGCAGAGTTGGTGGATGTTTTCCATGTGGAAAGTTTTACTGCCAAAAACTACAGTTTAATCAATTGGATTTTTTTTTCTGTAAAAATGTTGATTCTGATGACAAAAAAAGTGGGGTTTTTTTGTTTTGTTTGTTTGTTTTTACCATGGGAAATTTTCGAACCAAAATGTTTGGTTTGAATTAACATACCAACTTAAAATGGGGTTTGGTTTAGTTTGTGGGGACAGGGTATTTAACCAGAGAACTGTAAGAAAATTACATTTTAAGTCGGAAATGAAAATTTATATTTTGTTTCAAAATACTGATTTGAAACAATTTTTCAAAAGTCAGTTTGAGTTAAAATTACGACTTTTTAAAATTCTGCAATTAGTGTGGAGCTCTTATTGACAGATCTAATTCCACTAGAGTTTGATTCATAATAATCGTGCTGACTTTCCACCCCAGTTACAGTGAATTAATCTGTTTGTTCTTCTTGGTTTTTTTAATCATCTCTTGTCTCAGCTAGGTTAGATTGAGCTGCTATCTCTTCACTTCTTTCTTTTAAGTGTATCAGTTGAAAGGAATTAATTTAAATGGCAATTGTACCAGGAAGTACAGTAGATTTAGTGTTAAATAGCACCAGACAAAACAAGGGAATATTATGAAAGATCAATGGGGTCATTTAGGCTCAAAGGATTCTATTTAATTCAAACCACATAACACACAGTTGTAATATCATTAAAACAAATAGTCCAAAAGAGCTGTCCCTCACCCTCCCATATCAGAGGGCTGACATCATTTCTGCATATTGTATTGATAACATTTTCCATATTCTGTACAAAGGTCAAATGTGTTTGTAATGAAATCCAGCCTGGAAGTAAGCTGTGTTCCAAGACACCACACCAAGTCCCAGCATGGTCTTTTTGCTTTGCATAGAGGGTCGTAGAAAGAAAGTGGGCCTTTTTTTTCCCCCAGCCATGTTGTCCACCTGTCTTTACTGTAGCTGTATTGGCTTATTCCTTTCTTCTGATCAAATTCACTGACTCTGTCTGCCCGAAGCTCCTGCCTGGGAGCAGGGGAAGCCCCCATGGCCTAACCCTGCTCCCCAGCAGGAATGCTAGGCTAGGGAAGCCCCCAAGCCTCAACCCCATTTCCCCAGCAGGAGCACTGGGGAAGGGAGCTGGGGGGACTGCAGGTGGAAGAGTGGGGCGGGACCCCCACTTGCTCTGGCCCGGGCCCCGCAAAACTAATCTGCCTCCGGAAGACTACCTAAGCAGTACGTTAAAAACTGTGCCATTACAAAAATAGTCCCGCTAAGAACAGAACATGGGCTTTAGTTTGCTATTGAACAGTGGAGCCAAGAAGCTGATGAGCAGCTGGAAAACCATACGGACAGATATATTTTTTCTTTATAGCATCTTATGCAGGTTTGTGCTCAAATGGTTTCATGGATAGGTGGTTGTGGGGTTTGTTTGCTTGGTTTTTGGGGTGGAGGGGTGGTTAAGATAAATGTTACAGCAACCTGTTTATCAAACAGTACACAAAAGTTCCGGGAAATGCTATTAACTATTGTAAGACAATGCAGATGATGTTTGCAATATTCTCCTCAAACTAATCTGTGCAGATTCAGGTTTGCAATGCCTGTCAGATACAGAAAGTTGTCTTTATGGTGTAATTAATTAGTTTCCATTTCCATGTAGAGATTAATTGGCTTACTGACTGAGTGAAACAAGAGGCTTCACTGAGTTGTATTAGTAGGCACAGTCCTAGAGAGGTGAGTTTTTTTTCACCAAAACATTTTTCCATGAAAATGAAGATTTGGCTAAACCAAAATATGTCACAAATTAGTTGACTTTAAAAAAAAATTTTTGTTTAAAAAAATATTGTAATGAAATGTCTGATTTTTTTAGTCAAAACGAAACCATTTTTTTCCAAATTTCCTCCAATTTTTTAAAATATTGAAAAATGCTCATAATCAAAACAAAAAGTTTCATTTCAGATCAAATGAAATGTTTCTTTCAATCCCCAACTTTTTTCCTGACTTTTTGATTTGCAAAAAATTCACTTTCAATTCAGCGCCAAACAATAATTTGTGAACCAAAAAAATCACTTATTTGCCCAACTCTACATGGTACCTCATACAGCAGTGGGCCCTTGTAGTATTTCCAGAATTCCCAGTTATTCAGAGGGATAAACTAATTTGTTGCATCTATTTCTTTCTGTCTTTAGTGTATTTCTTTACTGATGAAGCACTGTAAAACAATTCTTGGGATTTCTAGACACTGTAAACATTACTGATCTATGAAGTACCCCTCTACTGTGTGCTAGTGCTACACATTTAAACCTAAATATCATGGTGTCCAGGTAAACAAAATAGGAGAAAATATCCCTGTATTTGTTTTTCAGAGGCCATTTTTGCCTGATGGAGCCATTTATGAGCCCTTCTAGTAATGGTATTTCCACCATTCAGGAGCTGAAATGTTACAAGAAGTTCAGCTCTCTCATCATTTCAACCCTATAATTGGCTCCCTGAGTCTTTATTTGTATTTCCTTTTCTGATGGGTTTAAAACACACATATAAGATGTGTAAATACCACAGTTTACAAACACATCTATTATATGGTTATGGTAGAAGGCTAATCCTAGTTTTCTTAGTTACGTGTAACTGCTGAATAAACAAATATTAAACACTAAACCAACAGCGGCCAGGTTTCACCCCAGAGTTGACCCCCGTTCAGTGCAGGGTGTATTTCTGAAGGATCCAAAAGTATAGTAGGGACCCATTCATGTTACGCCTTCCATATGTGGAACTCCTTTTGATTTCAGTGGGAGATCTGTATGCAGATGGGTTTTGTAGAATGAGGACTCAAGCATGTAATTTATTACTGAGTATTTTTTTATTTACTACCTGCAAATTGCCTTGAGTTGAATGGATCCTGAATACACAGCGTTCTAACCCACTCACAACTTCTTGCTCTTTTTTAAAATAGTGAATCTTTTAAACATATATAATAGATATAAGAAGTCAACTGTCCATTCTCTTTATATAAATCTAAGCTAAAAACAATCTTGTGAGGTTTGGCAGCAAGTAATGGTCCACTTTTGTAATGTGCAGAGATAGGAAAGGACAAACCTTGTGGAGTTTCAGGGTTTGCAACCTGGTTTATTTTTTTATTTGCAAAATTAGTGTGAATTCATGAACTACGTGTTTCTGTGATTTAAACTCCTGGGGGAGAGTCAAATTTTCTAAATGGAAGCCTGCATCCTACAATAGGGATAGAAGAACTCCCTGTCCACCTCCAACCTAGCCTGGTGCAAGAATGAATTTTATAGTATGTACACTTCCCTCCCCCCCCACCATAGACGTTTTCCCTCTCCTCCTGTTTCTTTTCAGTTTTTTGCACTGTAAGTTATTTTTTTTATTTTTTTCCTCTTTTTCCTTAGCAGAACATAAACCCAATACCATTAAAGTTCAAGCTGAATTTTTGAACCCATGATCTTTGATGGTTCAAAATTAGACTAAATGAATTTGCCCAACCCAACTGAAAGTGCATTTGTTAATATTCACATTAATAGCATCAGGACTAAAATAGATCGGAGAAGGTTTTAGTCTGTGAAATACATTAAGTCTAAAAAGCACAGTGAAACATACGGAAACAAATAACACTTTCAGGCAAGAGGAGTATCTGTCATGTCATTTTCATTACTGTTCAGTTGGCAGTGTGTAAGCTCAGCCATAAAGACTTCCCTTTCATTTGTAGCTAGTTTCAGAGCCAAGTAGTTACAAAGCAATTCTCAATGCCTGGGCTTTGAAACAGAATGATCATATTATTAAATGAATCGGATGCGATCAAAATGTCAAGATACTCATAAAAAAAATCATTCGCTCATTTGGATTATTGTATCTTGTTCAGTGGTTTTGATGTTTCAATAAATGGAGGGTGAGGGGGAAAGAAGTTATTTGTAGTCACCTTCCATTTCGGACTGAAACTAGTAACTGTCCTGACAGCTGTACTGCTGCTTCACTGGAGAAAAACCACAGATGTCTTCACCTTGAAAATGCATACATGTCAATGTCATGGTATCTGCTGCTGGAGCCTGGAAGATTCTTTACTCTGTCCATTGCTCTGCACTGCCTTTATAATTTACATTTGAAAAAGTAAGTAATGTTGAATTCTACTTAAGGAGTGTGGTATGAACACAGGACTGGCTGCCAGGAACTCCTAAGGGCTAATTCAGGTACTAATGACACTGACACTCACTATGGCCTTGAGAGAGAGTCATTTCAGACTGAATTTTCAAAAGTGTCCAGTAATATTAGGTGCTCAGACACTCAAAACCTGAGCTTCAGAAATGCTGAGCACTCACAGCTCCCAAAGTTCAGAGGTACTGAGCACCCAAGAACTGAGAGAACCAAAATTTCTGAACGCTTTAGAAAATTTAGGACTTAACCTTTCTGCCTCAGTTTCTACATCTCTATTTCACAAGAGCATTATGTGGATTAATCAGCGTGGGCAGTGCTTTGAAATTCAACAGTACTAAGTGCTAATTAGAACATAAGATTGGCCATACTGGGTTAGACCAATCATCCGTCTAGCCCAGTAGTCTGTCTTCTGACAGTGGCCAAGGCCAGATGCTTTAAAGGAATGAACAGAACAGGGCCATTATCAAGTGATCTAGCCCCTGTTGTCCAGTCCCAACATCTGGCAGTTCAAGATTTCTTACCCAGAGCATGGGGTTGCATCCCTGACCATCTTGGCTAATAGCCATTGATGGACCTATCCTCCATGAACTCATCTAATTCTTTTTTGAACCCTGTTACACTTTTGGCCTTCACAACATTCCCTGGCAACAAGTCCCAAGCTGACTGTATGTTGTGTGAAGAAGTACTTCCTTTTGTTTGTTTTAAACCTGCTTCCTATTAATTTCATTGGCTGGCCCCTGGTTCTTGTGTTATGTGACAAGGTAAATGACACTTTTTCTCAACACCATTCATGACTTTTTAGATCTCTATCATTGCCCCTCTTAGTCATCTCTTTTCCATGCTGAACAGTCCTTGTCTTTTTAATCTCTTCTCATAAGGAAGCTGTTCCATATCTATAATCATTTTTGTTGGCCTTCTCTATATCTTTTGCCGTTTCTAATATATTTTTAGAGATGGGGTGACCAGAATTGCATGCAGTGTTCAAGGTTATTATCAACATTGAATGGTCCTTATTCTCATATTGTATATGCAGTAATTTTTCCTCTGCGATACTCATATGGGCTGCAGATGCTCGTTACAATTGTAATATAATGGAGGTCCTCTGAATTCTGGGCAATTTGGGTGGTCTTCAAAACCAACCACAGAAATAGGAGTTCCTGAGGCCTCAGTAGAATGCACTCTCCTCTGATAGTTTCTTTTCAGTAAAGCATAATGAAAGCAGATACCTATTGTTGTTTGTCTCTCCACTGAAATCTACACAAACCAATTTGAAAATATATTGCATGAAAGTCATATAATGGCTGTTGCTTCTAGTTTGGAATAAAGTATTTACTGATCCAGATCAGTGTCCTAAACTCAGAGTGAATCTCTCTTAAAATTTGAAAGAGTTCCACATTTTTAATTTCTGATAATTAATTAGTGCATCTCTGAAGTTCTGGGTTCCATCCAAGATCAGAAGCAGAAGTGTTAAAATGCCTTGAGAGTTTGTTCTTACATTATTTGTAGTTTGAGCAGCAGTAGGAATCACCAATGGATAATAGCAACTTGAAATAAATAGCCCTTAAAGGATTCATACATTCAGTTCAGATAAAAGCCTAAAAATCTGAATGCTAACATGAATATTAACATGGAATAACCTGTTCTTATCAGATCTCTGGCCAAATTGTTCCAAGTTTAAAAGATCCTTTTAATGTTTATGTTGGCATTTAGATTTTTAGGTGTTTATCTGAACAAAACATCTGAATCCTTTGAGTGCTACCCAACTCTAGTTACTCCATGATTCTGTGATTCTTAGATGGGACTGCGTAGCACAGATTAGATCCAGTCCAAAGTTTCTCCAAGTTCTGGGTATATGTGACAATTTGGGGAATCAGTCTGTATAACTTATGAATTTTGGTTGATATTATGAAGTTGTTAGGAAATTGTTGTATCATGGAATGCTTCTCTGACTGCGTGCATGGGCTGACAGAACCTAGCATGTACCGAGCAGGCTAGAGACAATGAAAAGTATTTAACTTTAATGACTGTGCTGTGACCGGACAAGAGGTATGCTAAGGAGGTTGCCTAAGCAAGGTTTGACCAAAATTCTCTGCAGGGTTCTGGTGAAGAGAGGAGCAGGAGTTTTAAAAGAACTCATGAGGGAAGACTCAGAGCCACACAGAAAGTTTTGGGCAGAAGAGGGGAAGGGCAGGGAAAGGTCAGGGAAGGTGAGCTGGACACAGAAGGTTCATGTTTCATAACACCAGCCAAGCACTGCAGCAAAAGGACTCTGACCCCAGCCCTAAAAATGCTCTGAAGTGGTGAGGAAATTGTGCAGTCCTTGTTGTTTGTGTTATATATGCCCCGGAAGTAAACTGTAGACACAGGACACCCATATGACTAGAGTTCTGCTAGTGAGTATGTTTAAGCTAAGGGGTGAATCTGAAGGGTCATCTAGGCAGGCTATTTGTACGGTTTTAAGCTGGACGATCCTGTTTTTCAGTGGTTTTGTCTCCTATCCAGCACTGATACAAAATTGGGCATGATTTTGTTTGGTATCATGCACAGAGAGTGTCATTTTGAAGAGTGTGCCACTCTGCCCCTGCCAGCATGACTGCTATGCGTGTGAGGTCACACTAGTGGCGGTGGGGTCATGTAGGCAAAGGCGGACCCATGCTGTTCCCAGAAATACCAGAATGTCCAGTAGTCTGGGCATGCATCAGTGGCCACCCTAGAGTCAGCACTGATTCCAGGAGCGGGGCAGTAGGATCAGGTGGTTGCAGCTCACAGGAGGGCTTCTAGATAGAGGGGTTGTAACCCAAGGTGTGCTTCTAGACCTTAAGACAGGGACAGTGCATGGGCTCTATTCAGACTGTAGTGGCTTAAAATAGGAATTCAGCAGCTGGATTCTCTCACAGGGATCTCCTCAGAGGGAGTTAAACTGAAGCTATGCCATCTGTTTAGTTCAGGCCAGTCTCCAGTTTATCTAGTGTGTTGTGCGTGGTGCTTTACAAACAAGACAACAAGACCCCAACCCCAAGGAACTTGCAACCTGAATTAGAAAATAACTTAGTGACAGATTAATGTATCAATCTGCCAACTCCACTTCATTTTGTGAATGCCATTTAGATTGTAATCTATAAAGAAGGCCATCTCCACTAGGAGCACTTTACTGGTTTAGGAATGCCCGTGTACTATACCAGTATGGAGGCAGCTATATTGACAAAGCTGTACTTTGTGCTGGTGTAGCAAAACCACCCTACATGACTGAAACAAGCTAGATCAGTAAAAGCTCAGTTTTATTGCAACTATGCTAGAGGCTTCTGACCAACATAGCTATGCTGGCAGTAGTCTGTAAATTAGATTTGGCCTAAGAGACACTTACTTGGATGGTCCTCCATTCATTTGGAAGCACGCTGGAACAGTAAGCTGGCTGCAGCCCAGAGGAACGGTTTTCCCAATCTGGACTTCAGGTGGGCTGTAACCAAGCAACAAATCACCTGAGAAGGGATTTGAAGCCACTGAATAGGAGCTGACAGCGGGGACTAGAACTTTATAAAAGGACAAGGTCTGCTCTTAGGCTTTCTTTTACCAACCAGAACAAGGAGGCAAGACTTTGAAGGAGGAAAGGAGGGTCTTGAGACCGTGAAAGAACACTGACCAATAATCAAAAGGCTCTGAATGGTGAGGACATGGGCGAACATGCAGATTCTTGTTTTTCCTATAGCTCCCTATATCTCTTGTGCTTTGTCTAAGAGTAAAGTGTGATCAGTTAAGGAATTCCTCTGCAAAGTCTGTGCATCCCCTTCTTTTAACTGTCACATAGTCTCCAAAGGATGAAACATTAACTCAGAGGGCCCACAGCTTCAGTGGGACTTAAGGGAGCGTGCAATAACTATGGGGGAGGGTTAGGAGAACTAGCATGAGTTTTAGGGCCTAGGCAGTGGATTATGGAGCCCCATATCTCAGTAAGGAGAGATAGCTAGATGATCTTCATTCTGAGAATGTTCCTAGAAGCCTAGAGCTTGAGACAGTGCTGCAGCTGTCCAAACCCAGCCAGCCTAGGAGCAAGTGGAATTCAAGGTTTGAGGCTATTGCCTTGCAGCCTGGTGAGTGATCTGAAAGTGGAGCTCATCCAGGGTTGTAACAATCATAAAGAGAAATGACAATAGACCATGGGAGCTGGGAAGGAGAGGCAGGGAAGGAAGGAAATAACAGAAAACAAGAGGCACTCTTGGGAGAGCATTATTTACAAAAGACCATACTGCCTATGAGACATAGCCATAAGTTAGGGGTGATGCAACATGGCCTGCCCCACAAGAATCACAAGCAAGAAAGGGCACAAATAAACCAGAGTGAAATCTTCCTGCCCCTTACAAAAAACCTTGGGACTGGTAGAGAAGTAGGAAGCACTTGTCTCTTCTGTTCCTCCTTGAAGAACTGCCAAATTCCGTCCCCTGTCTGTAACCTAGAGCAGGGGTGGGCAAACTTTTTGGCCCAAGGGCCACATCTGAGTATGGAAACTGTATGGTGGGCAATGAATGCTCACAAAATTGGGGTTTGGGATACAGGGGGTAGGTGAGGGCTCCGGCTTGGAGTGCGGGCTCTGGGGTAGGGCCAGAAATGAGGAGTCCAGGGTGTGGGAGGGGGCTCCGGTTTGGGGCAAGAGGTTGGGGTGCGGATGAGGGCTCTGGGTGGGGGTGCGGGCTCTGGGGTGCAGGAGGATGGGACTGAGGGGTTTGGAGGGCGGGAGGGTTATCAGGGCTGGGGCGAGGGGTTGGAGCACAGGAGGGGATCATGGGTACAGGCTCCAGGTAGTGCCTACCTCAAGCAGCTCCCAGAAGCAGTGGCATGTCCCCCCTCTGGCTCCTACGCAGAGGCATGGCCTGGCTCTGTGCGCTGCCCCATCTGCAGGCGCCGCCCCTGCAGCTCCCATTGGCCCCATTTGCTGCCAATGGGAGCTGCGGGGGCAGCGCTTGGGGCAGGGGCAGTGTGCGGAGCCCCCTGGCTGCCCCTACACGTAGGAGCCAGAGTGGGGACATGCTGCTGCTTCCAGGAGCTGCACAGAGGAAGCCCCTGACCCCGCTCCCTGGCAGGAGCTTGCGGGCCGGATTAAAACATCTGAAGGGCCAGATGTGGCCCCCGGGCTGTAGTTTGCCCACCCCTGACCTAGAGTAACTTCTGTTTGCTACGTGGCTGTGGGAGGAAAATATGGAGTAAGGATCCAGAATGGAAGAGGACAGAACACAGTAAGGGAAGAGTTCTTTTTCACAAACTCTCCCACTCTTCATTGGCTCCACATCTTGCAGTTCTGGAACAATTTTTGTTGTTTTGGGTCTGCAGATATGTCTAGCGGGGCTGGGCTATCTGTCTAAATTACACCATTAAGGGAAAAAAATAAAGAGTGAGAGCCTTATCTGTAATCTTCTGAGAAGTTTATAGTTCCTATCATAGTTGCACAGTCTTAATGTAATTTACAGAGCTTTATATCTGGCATGCGTGGGTTTGAATGTAACAGACTTTCCAACAGGCCTCGGTTTATATCTCTTTTACTAGTGATTCACATAAAAGATTTCATGACACCTTCTGCAAACAGAGAGTGCACACAGGTGGAGTTCTTATTCTGCTCAGAAGACAGATCTCACCCCCCCACATAATATAGTCCAAACTATAGGAGAAATGGTGTGGTCTAATGGCTAGACCAAGGGGACTCAGGTGCCTGGATTCTATTTCCAGATCTTCCACCGACTTGAAATGTAACCTTGGACAAGTCACTTCATCTCTTTGTGCCTTTGTTTTATCTCCCATCCTTTGATCTGTCTTGTCTATTTAGACTGTATGCTATTTGGGGAAGGAGCTGTCTCTCATGATGTGTTTGTACAATGCCTGAAATAATGGGACCACCACCTTGGCTGGAGTTTCCACCTACTGCAATACAAATGACAATTGTCCCCATTACTGGGGGTTTGCCTTTTTTAAATTTAAACACCAATAACCTGCCTACCTTCTAGTTTTCTCTGTTCCAAAGAAATATGTCAAACCTCCTTCCATCCTGGTTAGAGCTAACTAGATCCAACTAGCAGCATGAGTCAGCACCTAAGGTTAGAGTTAAGGCTGCTAGAAAATAAGAATTCCATTTTGTGAGAAATTTTGAAATTTGTTTCTCTTCCAATGCAGAATGAAACCAAAACCTTTTGAATTTTTTTGCGAAATACCATGAGAATGAGAGACTTCCTACCACCAACTCCATGCTAAAATAGTTAAAAGCCTGGTGGTTAGGGCACTCACCTGACATTGGGAGACAAAGGTTCAAGTCCTCAGTCTGCCTGATTCAAAGCAGGAACTTGAACCTAGGTCACCAACATCCCAAGTCAGTTTGCTAAGCACAGGGCTGTAAAGTCGGTATCTCTTTCATGCTCTCTTCTGCTGGAGTTGTTCCACTCTAAGTACATAATTAAATATTCACTGGGCCAGAAAGACAGTCTGACTCTGAGCCTAGTGGTTAGGGCACTGGAAAAAATGTTTTGACCAGTGCTGGTTAAAATGACTCCGAGACAGCATGATTTCTTGAATGTGCCACACTGTTACATGGAGGTTTTTAAAACCCCCAAATCGTGGCTAAATTCCAACTCGAAGTATTGCATTTTGCCCACCTAAAGCTTAAATGGAGACAGTATTTTTTACTTGCTGCCTCCTCCTCTTCCCCTCCTCCCCGCCCCCCCCGAATCTGTGTAACATGGCTGGCGAAGATAACTAGATGTGTTTCACTCCTGGGGTGGGTGTGTTTCAGCTGGCAGAGAGTCGTCACTATCGGCTCAATTGTGGCTATGTCGTGACCCCGGAGTAAGGGGCTGCCTAGGACTACATTGACACCAGGAGCTGGGGGGTGATACCCGACTTACGTAGACATACTCACCCTCGCTCTCCTGAGCTAGCGCGCTAACATAGTAGGGTAGCCACGGTAGCACAGGCAGCGGCCAGCGGCGACACAGGCTCGCCATGCTGATTACAAACGTGCCTGAGCCCCCTGGGTAAGTACATGGGGCGGCAAGCCCGTGCCACCGTTCGCCGCTGGCTCTGCTGCCTCAGCTACGGTACTATTCTTAGCATGTTAGCTCGAGGAGAGCTAGCGCAAGCCTGTCTGTGCAGGCTGGGAATCACACCCCTAGCGCCACCTGTAGGCAGTGCCTGAGAGGGGAACTGTGACTCAGACAGAGGGAGCAATCTGTGACGCACGCCATAACGTGTTCAGCATACATTTCATGCACACTGCTGACGAACAGGGCTCTGCCCCATCCCCACCCCCTATGGTGCATCTGCATGAGGGAAAATGTAGCTGCTGTGCCCTCCTGCACATACAAACAATTAACAACATCAGGAACACAAGGGCCTCTTGTGCTAGCCAGGCCACAGTTTAGCTCTCTACATAAGGCCCAGTTCTTCAGATCTCATATAAGTTGTTAATGAGGCAAAATTCTCATCATCCCAGAGTAAAATCTGCATGAGCATTTCATTTTTCACCTACAAAGCTCAATACTTCAGGATGGCTTCATCTTGATGTGAATAATAGACTAACTGCAAAATGTAAATTATTGTAATAAATTATTGCAGGAAACTGATTTGTGCAGCTGAAGTATCAGCCTGTTCTTTCCTCATGCTCTCTGTGTTTCAGTAATACACACAGCATCTCCCTATGGGAAGTAATTTTAACTTTACCAACCAAAATATGTATTTAACAGCTGTTCTTGTTATGAGTGATTTAATTATGAAAGAAATTGAACTAATATTTCATTTAACTTTATCATTTGAGGATTGCAACCCTGCAGCTAAGAGAGGAAAAGTCGCAAATTATCATATTACCATCCATCCCCTGAAAATGGTTTAGTGTTTCACAAGCTGCCTCTAAGTGCAGTTATTGCTCCATAATCCAACGAGTTCTAGAAAGTACAGGTTACAAGAATCTGCATGCACCCCGGACACTATACCGGTCTGTGTTCTTTTTCTGGAGGATTGAGTCTTGTTGGATCATAGTGCACATTTTGGCTTACAAAATACAGCAAATAGCACAGGAAATTGTGAGTGTTGGTAACTGAATTGCAAGGATATGTTAAGAGGAAACCATTTCAGGGCCTTATCCAGGAAGACTCCACCTAAGTCCTTGATGTATGAGAATTTCACCAGAGCCTATTTAATAAAAATGAAGTTAAATATTATGAAGGATTTGCACAGTGGTTTCTTTTAAAATAACTTTATTTCTCATTATCAGCAATTAACAAAGGACTTGTCTGTACACAGACTTGTACCAGTTTAATTCAACTGGTGCAAACTTCTGTTTGGACACTGATTGTTTGGTTTAAGCAACTTAAACCTGGTCATGAGTGATTAAAGCTAACTCAAAATAAACTGCTCAAACTGAAATAAGGGTGCCACACCAGCATATATAGTGGTTCAATTAAATCAGTTTAAATTCACATTTTTAGATCTTCTTTCATATGTGTCATAAATCTATACCTAGATTGTTCAGCCATCTAACTGCTGCATCATCGAGGGTAGTAAGGGGTTGCAGTCCACCCTCCAGTCTTCTCATTGTGCAATCCTCCACCTCATGGTTGACCATCTGCATCGCTGCTCTGCAGTCAAACCGTAATAACTGGGCTACGCCAAATCTCTGCATTGTGGCAACCACTCTGGCCATTCCAGTCATCAGCCTGTTAAGCCTAGTCCAGGATCTGTGTCCCAGGTTGCAAACAGGTGGATGTAAATTCTGGTTTGTCAACATGCCAGTCTCTCTAACCCAGAGTCACTGCCGCAATGTGAGGATGTAGCCCTCAGCCCTGATGTGTCATTATTCACCTGCTGGGCCTGTAGCACTGGATGTAACTGCATGAACGTGCACTGCAAATGGATGTTGCAAAGTCATTCGTGACAAGTCAGTAGGAACTGCAGGTGTGAGTGTTTCTGTCTGGAGGCAGGCAGATCTTCATGTAGGAAGTGCACACTACTTATTTACATCTATTGGACTCATTGTCAGCCTTGTGTGAAGGAGATTGTTTTTATCCATCATAGCTCTCCATGCAATTTTAAGGGTAATGGCATCTCATCAAAGTTTTGGGGTAGCTATATGAGCCAACACATAAATTAGATGTTTATGTGTGGCTAAAGCAACCACTGATGATATGGTTGGCTGTGTTCTGCTCTGCATCAGGAGATGTGTATGCTGATTTCTGCCCCAAACTGCTGCACGATATTCACTGGAGTGGCTACTAGTACCAGGACTGAAGTTTTTTAAAACATTTGCCTCTGCTGTCTAATAGATTCCTCTGAGCTTCTGGATCAAGGCAGTGCGGGAGGTGATCTTTTTTTAAAATGTGCTAGGTGGGATCAGTATGTTAGACTGCAATCCAGTTTGACACCTAAATCAGTGAATACTGACTGCAAAGGGAGGGGACGATTCGCAGCACAGACTGGAAGTGATTGATTGGCCAGGTGATTGTTCAGATGGATGGTTGTGGCTGCCATCTTAGACTCACTGTGGGACTGCCTGCCAAGTTGTTGCAGACTATTCCCTGTAAGCCCATGTTGTGGTTCAACATTGAAATGATAACGGATCAGAGCTTTATCTTGCAAGCTGAAGACAAAGGCAACCAGCTTAGGTATCTCAGTATCTGACTCCCACGAGGATTCATTCTAGCTTTTCTCCTTTTCAATGTACATCCTTATGACCTACCAACAACTAAGGTTGATAAGTATGTACAGATGACATCTTTCTCGCTGATGTGAATAACGATCTACGTAATAGCAAAGGCTCGCTATCGGAACGTGAATGCTCTGGCCACTTATCTGCGTCAGTGGAGACATACAGCTTTCATTAAATCGGTGCCACTGTCCCTGTAGACAAGCCCTTACATGACGCAACAACACTGAGCGCTAAATAGTTTGTACTGCTGTAAATAAGCTAGTATTTCCTGCTCCTATGATGAAATATTAATCTTTGTGAAAAGACAGTGCATTGAAGTACTCTTCTGCTCTTTAAGTATGATGTTTTTTGTCTGCTTGCTTTTACATAAGAAAAAATCCATCCTTCAACAATCTAGCAAACCGAGAGTCTGGAGTATTTATATCCTTACAAATCTTCAAAGGAACACTAGTGGCTTCCACTCTACAGGATGAGACCCTCTCTGTTACGTCTTCTGGTGGAGAAAGACATAGATTAGTGAAAAGAACAGGAGTACTTGTGGCACCTTAGAGACTAACAAATTTATAAGCTTTCGTGGGCTACAGCCCACTTCATCGGCTGCATCCGATGAAGTGGGCTGTAGCCCACGAAAGCTTATGCTTTAATAAATTTGTTAGTCTCTAAGGTCCCACGAGTACTCCTGTTCTTTTTGCAGATACAGACTAACATGGCTGCTACTCTGAAACCATAGATTAGTGAGAAGCATATGGGTCCTGTCTATTTTGTAGATGACATCAGGTTTAAAAATGAGGGTCAGCTTGCTATTAAGCACCATGGAACAGTGACACACTGAATGGGAGAAGGAGGAAATGGAGGTTCCCATCTACTCAGTGTACAGTTGGCAGGGGCTGCTTACCATTGTTTCAAATCATATGCAGTTTTAGTTCTTAAACAAAGTAATTTTTCTGAGCCTTATTTACAGTACAGGCTCTTTTTAGAAGCTGTTACATATATCATGCACCCAGTTCAGCATGGCCTGCAGGGGTACAAGGAAAACTTCTGGGAGGTCCCAGGAGCATGGTGGCCTGAGGCCTCTCAGCAGTTGAAAATAGGGGCAAAATCACTCCCGTGGCCATCTGCACCATATCTTTGAGAGTCAAAGCTGCCATCTCCATTACATCTGACAGCTGCAACAGTCAGTGCTCTGTCATGGGTGTAACTGACGGCAGCTACTGCCTTATATGTGTAGGTCTTTTGCACTGTTTAAGATATTTCACTCTGGGTGCACATTTGAAGTCCTGTTACAAAAGCACTTGCGTACCAGGATGATTTGTTAATCCTGGTTAGCCAGGATAAACAGGTAAATGTTTGAAATGTAGCCCCAGAGCCTAAAAATTTACCTTGTTGTCAAGGGTCAAATATACCAGGGAGTTTGCACTACTGTGATGTTAATCCAGGCCTCCATTAAATGTTTGAGACTCTCATAAGAGGGAGAACACTGACTGGATGTGGGGTTGAAGCCTCTAGAAGAAGGCTGAAAGGAGCTGTAAGAATTTTATTAAATGAGTTCATTGATTCCAAACAGTTGAAGACTTGCATGGCCTGGACAAAAGGACAGCAGAGCTGAGCACAAGTGAGCATACAGGCCAGTTCCCCTAATTAACTGAGTGTCTGTTATTCACAGATTTCATTGTTGCCTTGTGTTCTCCCATCTGTCTGTATCCACTTGTTGTCTCTTGTCTTATATTTTGATTGTAACCTCTTTTGGGGCAAGGACTGTCTTTTGTTCTGTGTTTGTACAGCCCTTAGCACAGAGGTCCCCAAACTGTGGGGTACGCCACCATCGGGGGGCTAAAAGAAACATTGGGGGGGGCATGGCAGGGCCAGGGTCAGCCCGGATGGGGGGGACAGGGAAGGAGCACGACCCAGCCCCACTCTGCTCCAGCCCTGCCCCCAGCCCTACTCCTGGCCCTGCACCCAGTGTCAGCCCCGCCCGCCAGCCTCGGTCCCCAGCCTGGCCCCAGCCTCAGGCCCTGGCTGCAGCTCTGTTCCTAGCCCAGCCTTGCTCCCAGCCCCAGCCCCATGCCCAACTGTGGCCCCAGCCTTGGCCCCTTTACCCTTGTCCATGCCCCTCCTCCCCTGGGAGTCACAGCCCTGCTCCTGGCCCCAGCTCAGGGGTGTGGGTGTGTGGGGAGGGGGAAGGGAGGAGCGCATGAAGGGGGTGTGACCCTGAAAAGTTTGGGGCCCACTACCCTAGCATGATCCTGGTCCTGGTCCATGACTGGAGCTCCTAAGCACTACCACAATAATAGTTATATTAATAACTGAGATTTGGCTGTATTTATCAAAAACTATCAATTGAGGACAGCTACCTCCTTATTTTAGTGGAATATTAATAAAGACAGCTTCCATTTGATTTCTGTTTCCTAATTTCAGACTCTCCTTTCAAAGATAATGGGAAGCTGAGGGTTGTGGTAGGGTGAAGCAGAGATAACAGATAAGATGGGAGTCAAACCTCACTATATATTTAGAAAGTCTTTTGTGTATGAACATAATTGTCAGCAGCTTTCATTGATTTCAATAACTGATCGTGTCCTCTCAAACCTGTGCAACCCCAGTTCATTGACCCTATGATGTGTGGGTCATGAGATTGAATCCTTCAGCATTACTAGGCAGCCTGACCTGTGCAACAAGTCAGCTTACTTTCTAGGAGTCAGTCATGTCACACCATGACTCTAGCAGATCAGGGACCAGCATTGTTTGAGTTTAGTCCATCACGAGGACAGCAAAACTGCTTTGTAGTCTATATAAGATGGACTGACTGCTAAATAAAAACAGCCTAGGGAAAGGACACAAATCATGGGTCCTAGCAAATCATTTATGACTAACTCTTTCAGCTATTCCAGTCCCTGCTCTGCAACAAGAGATCGGCCAAGCAGTAGCTCCAAGGTCTCTCTACAGGTGGTATATGTTAATCTGGTGTCTGTAGTCTACACTGTAACCTTCAGTACATTGCTTTCTTCACCACCTTCATCCCAGATCCTGACATCAGCAATATATGTCATGCAAGTTAGTTCCTGGGGTACAGTATTTATATTCCAATTGATTTATAATTATATGGTAAAATGAGAAAGTAAGCAATTTTTCAGTAATAGTGTGTTGTGATACTTTTTTATTTTTATGTCTGATTTTGTAAGCAAGTCGTTTTTAAGTGAGGTGTAACTTGGGGGTATGCAAAACAAATCAGACTCTTGAAAGGGGTATAGCAGCCTGGAAAGGTTGAGAGTCACCGTTCTAGTCCCATCTTTACTACCATTAATGGCCTTGTTTATAATATGAAGTTTAGGACTCATAATTAACTATCATTGTATTTCCATAGGGGCAGGAACTGAATTGTAGATAGGGCTCAAACATTCTTACCACAGTCATCTACTGCTTCTAGGAGTAAAGTTAGAAAACATGATGGTGTCACGAAGCCTAGAGTGGGTCACAGCTAAAAATGCCAAACTCAGGACAGACTGACAGAAAATAGGGCAGATACACCCACACTGGTGGTATATTCTACAATTAGATTTAACCAAACCAGCAACAAATGAGTACTCCTGTATTGCTACACCAGCTTAACATGGAGTCACAGTCTCTTCTTAGACGATCCAGCCTCTGGTTTACCACCCAAACAAACTGGACTTCTGTGATAAATGATTATTAAAACCAGAAATAACATATTAGGTTCTTCCAACTCCAAGGAACCAGCCACATACCTCAGGTCAAAATATACTTCAGGATCTCACCAAACTAACTAAATCTTTATTAATTAAAAAAAAATTATATTGTTAAAGTGACTCATATACATTACAGTTGATTTCAGAGTCTGTAGTTTAGGATGAAAGCAGTGATATTAGCTCTGCTAATTTGCAATAAGTCTCTCTGGGACATCGAAAAGATTTGAGTACAAATGGTAGCTTAGACATAGTCTGTTAGAGACTTTCCGTGAATCTTTCAGGGCATCTCAAGTAATTAGTTGGGGATCTCAATCCAATTGCTCAAACTTTTCTTGTTCAGCAAATCAGAGTTGGCAGGATCACAGGTTTTTCTTTTATAGTTGAAACAGGCTGCCCAGTGCTTTGAGCACAGCATTTGTTTGGAGATTCCTTTTTGTTGAGCCCACAACGACCCATCCTTTGAAATTAACATTCTACTTCCTATGCATAACAGGTAACCCAGCTATACTGATTTACATAAAGCAATTGCCAGTCATTCATTATAACAGGGATAGATAAGATGAAGGCAATATTCATTTGATTCATTCAGTGTATACACATCTTGTGAATACACAACCAAAGGCTAAATACAGGCTTTTGATCTAATGACAATTGAATATAGCTGCATATTTAATGTAAAGGTAATTACAGTTACAAGATATAGACATAGACATACGCACAGCATCTTCCTTGATTTTTTTTATGAACTCAAATGAATGGGCCTAGTCTATTAACCCCTTTTAACATATCTTTAGTACCCACACACGAGTGAATTGTAGTGATTACAATTGCAATGCCTCTTGTCAAGCCTTTAAGGTTCATACACAGGTTACTTGGCCTCCTGAGCTGAACCTGAGCTGGTTTGCCAGCATTACAGGTGGTAACAACATCCGAATCCTGTCTACACTACAGCCTCCACTAGTTGGCCTGCAACTATTGTGACCTGTGGGTCCTAAATTTGCCAGTGTAGATGTCTTCTTAGGCTCTAGTCTATCTAACCTAAAGAATGGTATTGTTACAGCTGTCACCAGTTTGATTGCATCAGCACAAACTTCAGGGGTGCAGACTGTCCAGACTTGGCATCCAGTTTTCACTGCATCATTGTGCACCATGTCCATACACAACACCAAGCATTTCACCATCTTGCAGTATTGCACCTATCCCCAAATGCCCATCACAGTTCCTTTCCTCAGGTGCATAATGTCTAAGGTATGTACTATCTGTTGGCACCTACTATGACAGTGCACCAATAAGGCTTCATGGAAATATGCTTATGAATGTATATATGTGTGACAGGTGTCGGCTGGTCCTCCGAGCCCCTAGGGGCGATGGAGAGCTATGGTCTCACTGGCAGGCCTCAGCCACACCTTCCGGGCTTTGGGGAATTAGCGGGGAAGGTGTGCCGGCCGAAGTCGGTAGCGCGCCCCTCAGGCAGGGGAGCGCTGGCACGAGTCGGTAGCGCGCCCCTCAGGCAGGGGAGCGCTGGGGTAGGGGAACGCAGGCCCACCCAACTCCACTGCGTTCCAGCCCAGGGCCCTCACAGTGGCGGGGGGTGAAAGTCCCACCGCTGGGTCAGCGGGGCAGTCTGCACCCGCTGACCAAATACACCCACCCCACGGTGTATTTCGGCCCCTGGGCTACTTCCTACCCGGTCTCTCAGGCGGGTCGCTCCGGTCCCTCCATCTCCTCCAGGTATTCCGCTGCGGGCCACTCCGGTCCCTCCATCTCTGTATCAGACTCACGCTGGCCCGGGCTGCAGTCAGGCCCCTCCAGGTCCTCTGGGTATTCAGCAGCTGGCAGTCCTGGTTGCCACAGGCCTTCCTCCCGGTCAGGCTCCTCATTGCCCAGGGCTTCGCCTGGGTCAGCAGCAGGATCGCGAGGGAGCAGCCAGCCGCCTGTGTCTGTCTCCCTCGCTGGTGCTCTCTTCGCTGGGCAGAGGGCCCCGCCCTTTGTACTTCCTGTCCCACCCTTCCCCTTCCGGGGATTGGCGGAAGCTTGGTCTGGCCCCGCCCACTCAGGCTGAGAGGGTGGCTCTTTACCCTCTGGTTCGGAGGGGAGCCACCCTGGCTACCTACAATATGACATAACTGGAATACGTTTTATGCTACATATGCCATGTAACATATCTCTGTAAAGGTTATGATCTACTGAATCTATTCATCCTATTTGTATTCATGTATCATTTGTGTATTCAAAGTTATGAATATTGGCTGTGTACTTGCTAGATTTTTAAGTAGCCTTAGTAAAGCATTTGGTCAGCTTCTTGAGAAAGGAATGTGCAAATTAAGTCCCCAATCAAGAAGCACTAAACGGACAATGGATCTTGGCAGGCTCCAATCCACATGAGAAGTCCACATGAGGACGTTCAAGGTAGCATGTGAACCATGGCTGCTTCCTGTAAGTTCTGAGTCATGCATGGACATGTGACTTGCCCATGTGACTCCAAAACTCCATCTTGTAGCTGGAATTCTACACAGGGGGAGAGGACGGGGTCTCCACTCACAAGAGAAAGTCTATTTAAGCCTGTGGGAGACCCCTCCATTTTGTCTTCAGCTGGCTCAAGAGATAGCCTCTCCACCCGCAAGGATACCTGAAAGAAACTGGAACAAAGGACAGTAACTACAGGGGGTGTGAGTGATTGCTGGACCCAGACTAGAGGGAGACTAGTCTGTAAAAGGAAGCTTACTGGAACTCCTCTGAGGGTCAGGTTTTATCTGTATCCAGTTTTCTTACTGTATTAGGCATAGACTTGCGGGTTTTATTTTATTTTACTTGGTAATTCACTTTGTTCTGTCTGCTATTACTTGAATAACCACTTAAATCCTACTTTCTGTATTTAATAAAATCACTTTTTAATTTTATTTATTTGTTTTGTGGAAGTATCTATGGGCCTTGTAACTATTAATTTGTTTTGTGGAAGTATTTATGGGCCTTGTAACACTTCCCAGGGGTACCCAGGATTGTGAGGTACTTTACCACCATTTGCCCCTAGCATGAAGAAATCTTGTCTGTGCCTGCTGTGTATCAGCTCCCTGAGGCCATGGGCCTTTTTCAACACAAGCGCTGCCTTCTAGGCCTCCATGGGCCTTACTCTCTGTGTACAGGTTGGAGAAAGGCACACATCGGCCTCCCAAGCCTCTAAGTGTCCCTCTTGAGTGCTCAGCCCCTGTTCCACTGAACACTCACAGAATTCTCATATTTCATAGAATATGAGTGACCTTAAGAGGTCATCTAGTACAGTCCCCTGCACTCATGGCAAGACTAAGTATTATCTAGACCAGGGGTTCTCAAAGTTCATTGCACTGTGATCCCCTTCTGACAACAAAAATTATTACACGACCCCATGAGGGGGGACCAAAGCCTGAGCCCGTTCGAGTCCTGCAGCCCCAGGCGGGAGGGCCAGAGCCTAAGCCTGAGCCCCGGCAGGGGTGCCAAAGCTGAAGCCCAAGCCCAAGAGCTTCAGCCCCAGCTGGGGGCTTGTAACCTGAGCCACGCCAACCAGGGATGAAGCCCTTGGGCTTTAGCTTCAGCTTCAGCCCCAGGCCCCAGCAAGTCTAATGCCAGCCCTGGCAACCCAATTAAAAAGGGGTCGTGACCCACTTTGGGGTCTACACCCACAGTTTGAGAATCACTGATTTAGACCATCCCTGACAGGTGTTTGTCTAACCCCCAAAGGAACAGTACACCCTAGCTTGCAAGATTCAACTCAGGATCACCACTCTACTTAATACACAGCACACAGTAAAAACAAGAATAAACTTATCAAAGAACACAGATTCAAGTGACAGTGTGAGAATATTGGAAACAAATGGTTATATATAAAACAAAATCATAACATGCTTTCTAGATCTTAAACTTAATTAACGAGGCATTCCCCTATCTCCTACAAGAGAACTTACCCCAAGTCTTTTTCCCAGTGTTTTCAGTCAGGTTGGCTAAGATCCTTTCTCATGAGATCAAGCGCATTGGTGGCTTGTTCTCACAGATATAGTTTCAAAATTCATTGTATTATCCCTAAACAGTATAACTCCTACTGTTTGTTTTTTCCCCTGTAACCTCTGCAATCTGCTCAGACTGTAAATAGGCATCCATTGTGAACCATGTAATATTCAATTTGCATCTAACCAGCTAGAGTGAGATAAGTGTCTATTCCCCCCTGCCTGCCAGGAGTATGTGGATCACCTTTTGGTGACCTGTCTCAACTTGCAGACCTAGAGAACATAATTTTTTAGTACACATACATAACTCTTTATATATTTTCCATACATTCATCTTGCAATGATTATGGTGACCAGTGTGACACAGGCTTCCATTAGAGACCTTACATGACACTCTTTGGTGGACTAGCAAGTAGATATCAAACCTAGGAGATTCCTATAACACTTATGTACCCCTGTGCCTTCAGCCAGTTGGCATCAAGAAGTCCTTGGGTCATAGGTCTAAAGTGCCATTCCTGTAGAAATATAGGAAGACCTGGTCCCCGCTGTGAAGGGAGGGATCTATCTATCTATCTATCTATATAAAAAAGAGAGACCATGGTTGGGGGGGAAGGGATACAATATACAAGCAAGGTGATCAGGATTATGATAGGTGAATGTCCTGTTAGCAACATGGATTTAAATAAAAAAAATGTTATGTTTGGTAACTCTGAGTAAAGCAGGTTGGAAGGTGTTTAATTTGACCAACCACAGCTCTTGAAGAGTGGGACAAAAAGGATGAACAAGAAACTTTACTACTACCTCATTGTCCTTACACAAAGAAATAACAAACAGCATCCTCACTCACAGATGCTACCTAGTCCAACAGATCAATTTCTTGTCTGACTAGTCTATAAAGTGACTTCCCCTTGCTTCAGAGAGGCAATTTTGGTCGTTCCTATGTGTCAGGAGAACATGAAACAAACTGATTAACCGTAAAGTAGGTCTTTATTCTATAGGTAAAACTTGTTTTAGGGGCTTATCAGGCTCGCTTGGATCTTTTACCTAGTTATATTGGACCAAGAACCAAGAACCTTCCCTGGCTATCCCTACACTCTGGGACCCAGCCATCCAGGGCTTCCTCCAGCCTTGCATAAAAAGAAGCTCTGTCCAGAGGGAGCCTGGACTGACACTGCTTCCTCCTTTCATTTCCTATTGTTTGTTAGGTACAGCTGGGCAGTCTTCCTTCCAGGAAAGGCAAGCTGGCAGTTGATGGGTTACAAGGCTTATCTCTTACCATCACACCTGGATAGGATAGGAAAGGGTTTGGGGCAACCCATTACAGTGACCTATAGTGAAATAGTTCACTCACAATAGGTATGTGTGTCCACATCACAGATGGTGCCCTTGTTGACAGCCTCAACAGACAGACCAGGCTGAATCAGCTCTAGAGATTCAGCTACATCCTCACCTCCCTGAGGTGGACTGGAAAAGTTCTGTAGAATGTAATAGGGATGAAACCAATAAGATTCTTTAGAAAATTAATGACTTTTAATAGGAATTGCTCTAAAGAGCTGTAGAATTTAATAGAGATTAATTTTAAGTATTTTTTTTACCATCCAACTGGTTTATATAGCAGGGATATAATTATTTTAGGATGGTTTAAAAAATGCAGAGAATTGTTATTGTTAAATTATGTAGGTTTTTCCTTAAGGGTTTAGGTCAAGTTGAGTCATATTTATTTAGACTATTAATTCTTTGGAGCAGGGGCCATCTCTTCATTATGTATATGTGTACAATGTCTAGCACATTGGGTACAGTACTTAAAGTGGTCTGAAAAAGGTGGAGAAGATCCATCATAATCTGGGAGCAGCAGCTTTGGTAAAACAGGGCTTAAAGTGCGCCACTTAATAATGTTGTTGGGGTTTATTTGGTTTTTTTGTTGGATCTGTGATCACTTTTGAAACCCCTCCCCCACCTGCACCCCATGTAAGCACTGATTTGGTGTCCTGATGCCCTCCAGAGACTTTTAAGCACTACTGCAGTATAAATAATATGGTTGGCAGCAGATGTCCTCCTGCCAATTGTTCTTATTCTGTGCATAAATAGAGGTCACTAGAGCTGGCATTCAATTTATCACCTTTCACCACTAATCTCACTGCAACTCTTAAACCCCGCCCCCCAAAACCAGACACACCATGAGGCACGCTGTGCAATTTGACTAACATTTCAATGCCAGGGATAATTGGGGCATTGCAATTTGAAATGGAGCACTCCAACGTGCCAATCATGTGCCATTTTGAGGCCCTTTTTGCCTCACAAAGGTTCAAATGAATGGTTGTTACCGCAGAACATTATAGAAATCATTCCAAGTCTTGCCAAAACCCTAAAGAACAGCTTCTATAGATTTCCTAATGTTAGCTTGGCATTGAGGGAGGCTTATGCAGCCACTCTCGAGGTATAAAATTCTCAATATGTATATAGATGGCATAAAATTTGCAAAAGTACAGAAGTGACTTAAGAGCCTTCAAAAATATTACCCTGTAGGTCATTGTCTGAACTCTAGAAAACAAAATATGTGGAAATTGTGGACATCGGTTGTGGTAGTCCAGAGACTTTGTACTACGTATTTCAAAAATGGTCTTGAAGTAGAGGTACTGGCTAAACATTATGCCTTTGCCATAGCTGACTTAACTTGTATGGCTTTATCTGTGAAGAGATCAAGGATTTCACAGAGGATGTGCTAGTTCAGCTGAGCACAATTACAATCATTTATTCAATTAGTTGGTCCTGAAATGACTCATAGTGCAGCTGCTCAGATTTAAATGCAGCTAATGGATTTAAGGGGTTGTTGGCATCTTTGTCAAGTCAAACTGGTGAAGTGGGACACTTTGCTGAGCCTGATGTATCACAATATCAAAAGAATTAGTAAGATATCAGAAGGCAGGGAAGGAGGATTTGGACCTCAAGCCTGAGGAAGTGGTACAGACCCACTCTCTTTCTTGCATCAATCATATCTTGTAGGTTTAGGGCAAGAAGGGTGTAAGAGAATTTAACCTGCAATTTCATGGGATAGTCAGTTCTCACAGTAAACTGGTAATCGTATCCAGTATAAATTGGGCACCCTTGCTGCCAAAATGTAATACCTCTTTGGAAATAGCAGATTAAAGACTCCAGAAGGCTGCATTCTTGGAAGTGACTTGATTCTGAGCCTCTTGCATGTACAGTACACTGTCAGCCACTCACCAAACCAGTGGAATTCTGCTTGGAAAAAAACGATTAAAAATTATACAAAACGATCCCTAAGAAATCGCAGAAAATATCATCATTGTTCTACTTTCTTCCAGACTTCACACTTGCTTGAAAATACTGAAGTTGTTTATGAACAAACAGGAAATGTTCTACTCAGACCACCAAGCATAAAGAGAGGTTTACATGGTGTTGGTATCATGATCCTTCTAAAAAAAAAAAATAAATCCAAAACTTTTTTTTTTAGAATCATTCCAACAATGACCCACACTCCCATGATACGGCTCTAAACTACACAAAAGGAACTAACAAGAAATACTATGCCAAACCTGCAACCATTAAATCTTTGGGTGTATTTTCCTTTCTCTCCCCCAGTCTAATGTCATTATCCCCCCATGTTCTGTCTTGTACTCAACTTCCTAGACTAAGTTTTTGCATCCTGTATTTTTTCCATTTAAAATGCTATGCACACCTATTATGCTATATACAATTCTTAAATTATCAAAAGTATTTGTCTTTGCTGGAATGTGAAACTAGGACCCTAAGAATGAAAAGAGCTCCTATGTCACTTTAGCAAGAGAAAAAATTTCATTAGCAGTAGCAGTAGCAGGGCTCATATCTTCTTCCTGGGTATCCAGCTGCTAAACCATGAGATCACTGGAAGTTATCATTTGGCAAGTATCAGAGTAGCAGCCCAGCCGTGTTAGTCTGTATTCGCAAAAAGAAAAGGAGTACTTGTGGCACCTTAGAGACTAACCAATTTATTTGAGCATAAGCTTTCGTGAGCTACAGCTCACTTCATCGGATGCATTCAGTGGAAAATACAGTGAGGAGATTTATATACACACAGAACATGAAAAAATGGGCCTGAGTGATCACTATAATGCCTGCAATTAGTCTTCGCCACTCCATGCCCCCTATACTAGCAGGAGGGTGGAGCGGCATAGGAGCCACTCTACTGGCTCCTATCCAGGACTAGAGAGTCACCCTATGCAGGCTAATCTCCCATGAATACCTATTCAACTTGAGGGTCATCTTGTGCTGGCAGCACAGCACAAAGAAGCCTGAATGCAGGGGGAGAATTTAGGTCTATTGGGGTATGTCTACACTGTAATTAAACATCCACAGCTGGCCGATTTCAGCTGATATGGGCTCATGGGGCTCAGGCTATGGGGCTGTTTAACTATGGTGTAGATGGTCAGGTGTGGGCTCAGTCCCAATGCCTGAAGCCGAAAATCTACACAGCAGTTAAACAGCCCCATAGCCCAAGCCCAGTGAGCTCAAGTCAGCTGACATGGGCCAGCCGCGGGTGTTTAGTTGAATCATAGAATCATAGAATCATAGAATATCAGGGTTGGAAGGGACCCCAGAAGGTCATCTAGTCCAACCCCCTGCTCGAAGCAGGACCAATTCCCAGTTAAATCATCCCAGCCAGGGCTTTGTCAAGCCTGACCTTAAAAACCTCTAAGGAAGGAGATTCTACCACCTCCCTAGGTAACGCATTCCAGTGTTTCACCACCCTCTTAGTGAAAAAGTTTTTCCTAATATCCAATCTAAACCTCCCCCATTGCAACTTGAGACCATTACTCCTCGTTCTGTCATCTGCTACCATTGAGAACAGCCTAGAGCCATCCTCTTTGGAACCCCCTTTCAGGTAGTTGAAAGCAGCTATCAAATCCCCCCTCATTCTTCTCTTCTGCAGACTAAACAATCCCAGCTCCCTCAGCCTCTCCTCATAAGTCATGTGCTCTAGACCCCTAATCATTTTTGTTGCCCTTCGCTGGACTCTCTCCAATTTATCCACATCCTTCTTGTAGTGTGGGGCCCAAAACTGGACACAGTACTCCAGATGAGGCCTCACCAAAGTCGAATAGAGGGGAACGATCACGTCCCTCGATCTGCTCGCTATGCCCCTACTTATACATCCCAAAATGCCATTGGCCTTCTTGGCAACAAGGGCACACTGTTGACTCATATCCAGCTTCTCGTCCACTGTCACCCCTAGGTCCTTTTCCGCAGAACTGCTGCCTAGCCATTCGGTCCCTAGTCTGTAGCGGTGCATTGGATTCTTCCATCCTAAGTGTAGGACCCTGCACTTATCCTTATTGAACCTCATCAGATTTCTTTTGGCCCAATCCTCCAATTTGTCTAGGTCCTTCTGTATCCTATCCCTCCCCTCCAGCGTATCTACCACTCCTCCCAGTTTAGTATCATCCGCAAATTTGCTGAGAGTGCAATCCACACCATCCTCTAGATCATTTATGAAGATATTGAACAAAACCGGCCCCAGGACCGACCCCTGGGGCACTCCACTTGACACCGGCTGCCAACTAGACATGGAGCCATTGATCACTACCCGTTGAGCCCGACAATCTAGCCAGCTTTCTACCCACCTTATAGTGCATTCATCCAGCCCATACTTCCTTAACTTGCTGACAAGAATACTGTGGGAGACCGTGTCAAAAGCTTTGCTAAAGTCAAGAAACAATACATCCACTGCTTTCCCTTCATCCACAGAACCAGTAATCTCATCATAAAAGGCGATTAGATTAGTCAGGCATGACCTTCCCTTGGTGAATCCATGCTGACTGTTCCTGATCACTTTCCTCTCATGTAAGTGCTTCAGGATTGATTCTTTGGCAGTGTAGACATGCTCTTGGTGTCCACAGAAACTAGCACTTTGGTAAATACACTGGAATTACACCAGCGATGACTCTGACTCAGTGAAGTCAGTGGAGTTTGGCCAGGATTTAATTTAGTCTATCACCTTTTTACCATGGTTCTTACTCCTTATTCACATAGTAGTTTAAAGCAATTAGTCTAATTATAATGGAAGATTACAGTTTATGAGGCACAGCTTGAAAGTACAAACCCACAAACTTTTCATTTAAATGGTAAAATTTCTTTGAATAGCTTAGATGAGCAAAGACAGACCTGTGGTTATATATTTTAAGATGTTCCTTTTACATTACAATGGACCCCTATCATCAGGCTAATTGTTCTAAACTACCATGTGAGTAATCTGTATTAACAGTGATGAAAGGTAACTCATAATTGCATTTAAAAAAACACTGCATTTTCTTAAAATTTCAGGCTTGATCTCCTGCTAGTCTTCTTTATGTGTGGGACTCTCAACAAAGTCTATGGGAATATTCAGTGGGTAGCTGAATGATGCGGTGATAGGGGTGAACCGTATCATAGGGCACAGTTCTGAAGCCCTTAATAAGGCAAAATTCCAAATTAAGTCAATTAAAGGTTTTGGTTTTTCCCCTCTCAATAATGACTACAGGATACGGCCCATGAGTGCATGTAACTCAGCTCCTTTGTGTATATCGAGGCATATGTTGGATGATTCGTTATGGGCTAGATCAGGGGTGGGCAAACTTTTTGGCCTGAGGGCCATATCAGAGAATAGAAATTGTATGGTGGGCCATGAATGCTCACAAAATTGGGGTTGGGTGTGGGAGGGGGTGAGGGCTCTGGTTGGGGGTGCAGGCTCTGGGGTGGGGCTGGGGATGAGGAGTTTGGGGTGTAGGAGGGTGCTCTGGGCTGGGATCGAGGGGTTTGGAGAGTGGGAGGGGGATCAGGGCTGGGGCAGGGAGTTGGGGCTTGGGGAGAGGCTCAGGGGTGCAGGCTCCGAGCAGTGCTTGCCACTGCTTCTGGGAGCCACTTGAAATATGTCCCTTTTCCAGCTCCTACACAGAGGTGTGACCAGGTGGCTCTGCACGCTGCCCCATCTGCAGGCACCACCCCTGCACCTCCCATTAGACTGCCAGAGGGAGCCATTGAAGCAGATAGGAGCTGGAGCGGGGCCATGCTGCGGCTTCTGGGAGCCGTGTGGAGCAGCCCCCAGCTAGAGTGCTGGAGCAGGACCATGCCACATGGTGCAGCCCCAGACCCAGCACCACGGCTGGAGCACCGGAGCGGGACCATGCCGCGTGGTGTGGCCCCCGACCCAGCACCCCGGCTGGAGCGCCAGAGTGGGGCAAGCCCCAGACCCCACTCCCCAGTGGGAGCTCGCAGGCTGGCTTAAAACAGCTGGGCCGTAGTTTGCCCACCCCTGGCCTAGATGGTCTAATGTGGCTGGAGAGGGGTGCATTCAAGAGTAAGTACTGCCTGTGAACTTGGGAAAGTGTCTGTATTATTATTATATATATGCTTCTGTTCAATTTCATATTCTTACCTACCTGAATGCATAGTCCAATCAAACAAGGTTGTTAAGGAACCCAGGAAGGGTAAAACAAGGACACAGATAAGATAGCCACTCAGGTATCTGCTTCAAAAGGAGTTAAGATAACAGTGGCTGAGCTGGGTCATCATTGGGGAAAGAACCTATCCGGCTGGCACCATTCAGATTAGAATGTTTTTCTCTTCCCAAGGCTAGGGCTAAGATTAAAAGACCCCGAGGGGTTAAAAAGATGCCCCCCAGAAGAAAAGGAGGGGGAAAGCGATCAGCTCAGCAGGAAGCTGACCTGGATATAGACGCAGCATGCAGTGAGAATGACACGCAGACTTGAGAGACAGGGTCTGCAGCTGGCTAGAGAGAACAGAGGACACCAAGGCTAAGTCATACCTACCTAGGGGCTTGAGGAGAATGCCAAGCAGAGGTAAGACAATATAGGTATAGGTCACTTTGTTATTTTTAAGTTCTCTTCTTCCAGCTCTCTGTACCAAATCATATTTGGTTTTGCAGAAATTTCTTCTGTGTAACTGCATACTATTACTGACCACAGGACCTTGAAGGAGAACTCTGGCAGGGTCTAAGCCCAGTTGAACCTGCTTGGTAACATGGTTGTCAGCCAGGGAGAGGTAACCCAGAGATCCAGTCGGGGAATGATTAGATTGTGGGATCCCAGCCCAGAGAGAAGTAGAAGCGTGGGCCTGTCACTTGAAAGGGGTGCACTCAGGGGACTGGAAAAGGGTCTCAGAAGAGGCAACCTATCCAGGGATCATGACACCTGCCCCACCCGATGCATAACTGAGTTAGGGATTCTTGAATCATGGCTCAGGTACAGGGAGGGGGCAGAGGGAGAGAACACAGGTGGTATGTCCAATACCTGCCCACTGCGAGCAAGTGGATAGAGAAGGGAAGTAGGGAGGGGAGGGAATGTGTGGAGCCATGGTTCTGCCTCTCCATATGTGCTGGGTAGCACAGCTGGTCAAGCATGAACCATAGAAATGTAGGGCTGGAACGGACCTTAAGAGGTCATCCAGTCCAGCCCCATGTGCTGAGGCAGGATTACATATATCTAGAGTCGAGACTATCCCTGAAAGGTGTTTGCCTAATCTGTTCTTAAATACCTCCAAGGACAGGGATTCTACAACGGCCTTAAGTAACCTGTTCCCATGAAGGGGGAAGCAAGCTACATCCTGGAAAGGGAAAGGGAATGAACTAATTTACCATTTACCCCCCAGATACCCTGCAATGGAGAGTAGCACAAGAGGAATTGTGATTTCCTGAGTCACAATTTTTTCCTGGAACTCTTTGTCAGGCAACACAGGTATGTGCTTTCCCCATCTGCGGGATTGAGTCTCTTCTAGACCAGCATTTCTCAAATGTGGCCACCAAGGCCACATGTGGCCACCAAGGAGTTTTCCTGCGGCCACGACAGCCACCTAGGAAGAGAGTGGGGAGGGGGCAAAGCAGCATCCCTTCCCTGCAGCCCTCTGCCCCCAGCTTCAGCTGTGGGACTCCAGGGTGGCGGGGCTTCAGGAGGGCTGGCCTTACTGGGCTCTGTGGTCCAGAGGCAAGGAGCAGGATGAGTGTGGGTTGCCAGGCTGCAGAAGGGAGCTTAGGGCAATGTTGGGGGGAGCAGTGGGGCCTGGGAGCAATAGGGAGCCTGGGGATGTTAGCAGGGACTAGAGTGATGGGGGGAGGATACGGGGAGGCAGCAGGGGCCAGATGCACCAAAATAAACTGTACATGATTTTTATTATTGAGTGTGTAAGAGACACCCTACGTAAATCAATTACAATGATTTGGATGTGTATATGTGCATATTTGTTTGGTTTTCCTAAAGTTAGTTAAGTATTTTAGGAAAATTTGTCAGAGTGAGCACCAGCAAGAGTTGGTGGCTGCACTCTGAGGCCACCAAAATTTGTTATGAGACCCCATACCCATTCAAATTGATTATGCCATTGGAAAATGTATACTCTTGTGTAAGTTTTGTATAACTTTAACATGCTTGGTTTGATTTTTTTAAGCATGTGGATGGACATGTTTTCTGAAATGCCAGATGAAAAACTTTTTTTCCTCTCTGTAGAACAGAAGTATCCTGTGAAAAATACAGGAGTCTATTATCTACTGAGAAGTGGAACATAAAACAACAAGGAAGTGAAGAATCAAGGCTCCTGTAGAATTATAGACTTGGGCTGACAACAAAGTAGAGTGTCTGACCTTGATCTTACCATGGATTATTTGAACCTGAAGTTCATTTTATGAAATGTATAACAGGATTGACTGTGTTTCATTGTGGAACATGTATGTTTTTGTGACGGTTTCAAGCAATTTTGTATATTGAGAAGACATGAAATATTAATGAAAGCTTACACGTATAGAGAAATGGTCCGTTGCTAATAGTCTTAGGCCTTGATTCAGCAAAGTCTTAAGCATGTTTGTAATCTTATTCACATGAGTCTTGTAGTAATTTCAGCATGTTTAAACATTTTCAGGATTTTGACATAAGCCGGCGGTGATCACATTTTACATTTCATGCTCAAATTATTAATAAAATCAATCCAATTACATCAAGTGATCACAACTGGAACAAATGAAGAGCTGATAGTCTGCTTCTTAGAAGCCAGGATTTTCTTTGAAATGACTGTTGATGCTACTTGCATCTCTTGCCTTATTGCAGATCTCAGTGACTGATACAACAGACCAGAATTGTCAGACAAATCATTCAAGCAGTGCAATGAGACTCCAAAAACTTATAGTGCTAGATGAGGGATAAATATAGTTTTGGAATGTAGTTTGATGACTCTATATGCAAAAGTTCGGCAACTCCAGTCTACCTATCAACAATTATTTTATGAAAATATTGTTATTCACTTTGCCAATTTGGGGAAAAGGTAATGGTTTAATGTTTAATTAACCTACAAGGACCAAAGGTGCAGTCATAGTTCCCTGCTGACGTTTAAAGTTTGTGTATCCTAGAGCTAGGCATAGCCACTAAATATAAACAAAATTCTTAAATTTAAATGAAATAAAGCCCCTTTTGATGTCGAATTGCTCTTGACCAGCATATGACACTACAACCATCCTAAAGCAAAGACAACAGCCTCAACTCAGGAGAACATGAAGTACTTTTGTACTGGTGAATTAACATAAGGGCAATATTAATCTAAACAACTATTAATTTAATTTTGGAAATCTGAAACCTTTAAGGATTGATTTTGAAAATCTCCCTCTTTTTGTACAAAACTGAGCCCACAACTAATTGCAAATGCAAACACTAACATTTTGGCATCTAAATGTCTATGCCAACATATATTAATGGTAGTATTTGTACACACAATTAATTGCAGATATAATTATGGATACATAACTGTGCCTACAGCTATAGAAGACTTGTTGGTTTTTAAGCTTTGCCATTCAAACTTAATGTCTGAAATACAATTCTTGAAATACAAATCCAGGTTTTTATCCTGCAACCACCTATGCAAGTGCTTAACTTTATGCACCTGAACAGTTCCATTTAACTCCAAAACAATTAATAATGTGCACAAGTGTTACAGGACTGGGACCTTAATTATCTAAAGTGTGACCTGCAAACATTATAGTGTAATCTTTCTATATGACGTGTCAATAGTTTAAAACATAACTAATCAATCAAAAATCAACTTTGGCCATGTCTTCGCAAGTCTTTAACTCAGTTTAACAAATGTGTTTTTATAAATATAGTTTAAAATTCAACTGTGGCTGAAAATGGCTTTAGTTTGTTTTCACTGAGTGTGGATAGCATCTATTTTTGTTATAACTAAATTAATGAACTCAAGCATGAAGACCAGATAGCCAAAACACAATGGAACTTGTTTCAACCACGGCCATGTTTTAAGACTGCTCCCATACCGTTATCAAATTATTTTGAGAGTTCTTCATACGGCAACAATCTTAATATATTTTCCCAGGGCAATGGAATGTTTTTCCACAAACTGTCAAAATACTGACACCTGCCTTTATCACAAATAAACTAATTTATTTGTTCCCTATGCTCAAACCTCACTCTACATTAACTTTTGCAATATTAAGTGTAGGTGTGGCTCCAAAAACCTGCTTAACAATTAGTCCTGCAAAGCAGATAAGTGTCCTCATGCCTGACAATGAATCTGTCTCAGAGGTGGAGTAGTTTACTTGGATGCTATGAAGAAAATACATCACAGGGTTTGTCAATATAGCGTGGTTGGTGAGTGACCATGTTTACACAACATCCGTTTTCCTAAGCCGCACCCTTACTCATGGAACAAATGCAGTTCTTTGTTTCTGCAGACATATTCCCCACCCCACCCCCGCAGCAGAATTGTGGTGCCTTTTTTCTTCTGCATTTTTGGTGTATAGTGGTTTTCTGCTATCAAAAGATGGCACATTTCTAACTTGTGTGTGTACATTTATATTCATTTGGATCTCCTAAGAGCGTTTGTTCCACGGACCCTGATTCAGCAAAACACTGAAACATATGTTTATCTTTTGGCACAGCAAAGCTGAAGCAGGGTGAATTTATGTAATTGGTTTAAAGATAAGTGCATACCTATGACTAAGTCTACTTTAGAACCACTTTACCAGTATAGGAATACTAGATCAGTATTGACAAAAGAAATGTTATACAGAGATGCCACATCAGGGGAAGAGGAATCAAAGGGCCTCCTGCCCAGAAATTCTTCACTACCAATACTCAATGCTCTGAAAGTTTTGATAATAGTACCATGGATTGGCTTATTACAGAAAAGGGTGGGTAAGGTTCTGTGGCCTGCAATATACAGGAGGTCAGATAAGATGGTCACAATGGTCTCTTCTGGCCTTAAAATCTATGAGTATATTATTACAGTGTGATTAGCTGAGGGATTCACAATTTATCCCATACATTCCACTTTTGGAAAATGTTGTATTGCTTGATTCTTACACCTCTGTAATTCTGTCTGCAGCAATGATCAGATTCTCTCAGTCACTTATCATCTGGAGGGAGTTGGTTACTTCAACAGAAGGTTAGATATTTTTGGTACAAGCTAACAGACACTGGAGTAATTCATATCCAGCACTTAGGAGGGAAACATCTCTTCTTGGAGTTTTCCCCTAATAGACGAAGTTCTGAGTCTGAAGAGAACTCCACATGGAATAGACCCAGTAATGCCTTCAATATAAATTTCCAGAAACTGTACAATTTCTTACTGCTCCAAAAGACATGGGATAATGTGCCTCTTTTGCCTGCATATATCTAGCACTGAGATGTATGTAGCATTATCATTCATTTTCATTTGGACTGAATATACCAAAAATTGTATGCAAATTAAAAAGCACCAACAGTACTTTGGTACAAGGAATATAATTTTTTAAAGGATGACTTTTCTTTCCCCTATGGCAGAGAAAATTCCCTAATTCTACCTTCCAAAAAGAGACCAGAACATCCATTAGACATATTTTTCCTCATTTAGCAATGTGAAGGGCCAAATTATTTGGGACTGGAAATTGAATCCTTTTCTCCAAGCCTGAATTCAGGACATGGAGCAGCCACACAATGCAGGGATGTCTTGGCTACGGGGATCAGTATTGTGTGCAGACTCCCTCATCACATCCTGGAGGCCTCTCTCTGTACCAATCCCATGCTACTGCAGTGAGAACGTCTGTAGACCAGAGCACTGTTCCATAGCACTAACTGCAGAGCGCAGCCTCTCTATGATCTGTCCTTCTCATGTGCAAGAATAGTGACAGTTCAATAGGAAGAGGTGTGTGTGTGGATGGAGCAGGGACTACAAGTGTAACACTGTTATATAAAGAAATGTTGTTTATAGCAGTGGCTATCATTAAGGAAATTGCCTGGGGAGATTTACTTTTTTTTTTTCTGGGTTGAAAAGATGATGTATCTCCATTATGGGCTAAATGCAAAACTTTGTTTTCAACAGAGCCAATGTTGATTTATAAGAAAATATTGGCCTTTCGACATATCAAATTCAATCCTCGTTTGAGACAATATATGCTACATGTAAGTTTTGGATGAGTTTTTAACACTTTAAAAATGGTGCATTAAGAGACCTGGACAAACCATTAGTTATTTGCAGGATTCTAGCAAGAACAATTAAGATTAGGGTGAACATTGAAACTCACTAACTAGTCACATTACTGTTCTGTCTCTATATTTGAACATCCTAAATGTCTAAAATCACTCACATACCATATGCCATATATTTAGCGTAAGCACAGAGAGAATCTGTAGCATTCCACAAAAATGAAAGACCTCTTCTTTTATGAGAATTAAGGGGTTTTGTTAGGGGGAGAATGTGAAATGTTGGTGGAAAGCGAGGAAATGCTACTGAATATATATATATTAAACTAAAAGGGTTTTTTAAATTAATTAGAAGAAAGAATAATTATAATATGCATTCACATTTTATTTGTGTTTTCTATTATATTTATGTTCTCTGCTTTCTCACTTTTCTTACTTGAAACACACTGAAAGCAAATTGTTTTGCATGGACATGGTATGGGGGATCAACTTGCAGGATTGGAGCCTTAGGCCTTATTAAGGGAAGCCCCACCTTATTCAGGAAGGGTGCTTAAGCACATGCTTAAGGTTAAGCATTTGCTTACATGCTCTCTTGAATTGGGGTTTTATATACCACAGAGATGGAAATTGCAGAAGACACTGAGGGCTTGTGAGTTACAGCGCAATAAAGTGAGCTGCACTTGTGAGTTACAGCGCAATAAAGGAGCCCCAGGCGCACTAGCTCACTACCCGTCCACAAGGGCAAGGCACATACAGTGCTCTGACCCCATGGCTACACTGCTGGTACTCCACTTCGGCGACTGGAATAACATTTGCTGCGCCCCCGCTGGAGCGCTGTGGTGCCAGTGTGGACGCTCTGGTCCTATAGTGTGCTCTGATCGGCTTCCAGAAGTGTCCCACAATGCCTGTGCTAGTCATCACTTTGAACTCTACTGCCCTGCCCTCAGGTAGCCAACCATCAGACCCGCCCTTTAAATTCTCTGGGAATTTTGAAAATCCCCTTCCTGTTTGCTCAGCCAGGCATGGAATGCTCTCAGCGAATCTTTCCAGGTGACCATTCCTCCAGGCACCAGGCGATCCCCAGTATGGAGCAATGGTGAGGTGCTGGACCTCATCAGTGTTTGCGGGGAGGAAGCTGTCCAGTCCCAGCTGCACTCCAGCCACAGGAATTACGATACCTTCGGGCAGATATCAAGGGACGTGATGGAAAAGGACCATGACCGGGATGCACTGCAGTGCAGATTAAACTGAAGGAGCTGCAGAATGCCTACCACAAAGCCCGCAAGACAAACAGCCACTCTGGTGCTGCCCTTGCGACCTACCGTTTCTACAAAGAGCTGGATGCGATACTTGGGGCTGACCCCACCTCCACTCCAAGTACCACCATGGGCACTTCAGAGGCCAGTTCAACAAGATAGGAGGAGGAGGAGGAGGAACAAAGCAGAAGCGAGGGTGCTGAGGCAGAGGAAGACACCCCGGAATCCCTAGATGCATGCGGCCAGGAGCTGTTCTCAAGCCAGGAGGAAGGTAGCCAGTCACGGTGGCTGGTGCTTGGGGAAGGACAGGCACCAGAGGAGGTTCCCAGTGAGTGGCATTTATTTTGGGAAGGAAGTTATTCGGTGCGGGCTCTTGGGGTAAGGCGGGTTAGGGCTGCATGCATGCTTAGATGCGGAATAGGGTGTTGATGTGCTCTCTCACATCGTGGTAATCGGCCTCAGTGATCTCTTCAAAGGTCTTCAGAGGTCTCATCCAGAACTTGGGCAACGCTCTTACGCAGGTTTCTCAGGAGAGCCACTGTGTTCCTTGTCCCAGTAAGGCTAACTTGTCCACACCACTGTGCCATGAAGGGCGGGGGGACCATTGCTGCACACAGGCAAGCTGCATATGGACCAGGGCGGAATCCACATTGCGGTAGAAGACACTCCCTTGCTTCTCAGGTCACCCGCAGCAGCAAGATATCTTCCAGGAAGAACTCCTGTGGAAAATGTGGGGACAGTGTTCAGTATAGGGGCCCCCTTCTGCTGTTGGCTGTCCCCAGGGCACAGAAACCCAGAGGACAGTACAGCCGTGAAACAATCTGTCACGCTTGACCCTGTGCTTACTCACGGTGGGTTACGTGCGCTCGCTTTGGGACAGACAAATTATGCTACTGTGTATACTGTGCTTGCCCTTGAGTACAGGGGAATCATTGCTCTGTCTGCAGTGAACAATGCTGCCTCTGTTAAGTGTTGCATTTTGCCTTTACAGATGCAACCTTGAGATCTCAGCCGTCCATGTTATCACTGGCCAAAAGACTCCAAAGAATCAGAAAGAGGCCACGTAGAAGCAAGGAAGACATGTTGCATGAAGTAATGCAGCATTCAAGTAATGAAAATCGAAAAGTGCAGGAGTGGTGGGACAGTGAAAGGAGGATCCACCAGCAGAATGAGGAGTACCAGCACAAAAACGCGGTGCTCCGGCAGCAAAGCATGGATCGGCTGATAAGCATAATGGAGCGCCAAGCAGACTTGATTCAGGTGCTTGTAGCCATGCAGGCAGAACACTACCATGCATGACCCCCTGCAGCCCTTGTCCCAAAACTCTTTCCTTTGTGCCCCCATGTCACCTCCAACCCACTTTCCCCAACATCCGGGTTCTTACCGCCACCAGCTGCCTCCAACACCTGCCGCTTCACCACCCAGCCCTGAAAACTACGACCCTTACCCGCTGCACTCAACCCCCATCACCATGCAGTACAGCCATCCTGAAGTGCAGCACTCATTGCACAGCACTCCAGACAGGAAGGCTGAGTATGATAACAGGACATACGCAAATCTGTGATTGTACCGTTCCCCACCCCACCTCCTTGTCCTTTCTGCTTACCAAGCAGTTGTGTTTCTTTTCAGTAAATGAATTTTCTTTTCAATAAATGGATTTTTTGGCTTCGAAAACATTCTTTATTATTGCATAAAGTAAAAGATACCATAGCCCAGGAAAGAAACAGGCACTGCAAGTCAGTGTAGCAAACACAGATTCCTACTAACATTGGAACCACGGCACTTCATTCCCATGCAGGGCACCAGACATTCCCGGTGGCTTTCAGCCTCAAATTGCTCCCTCAAGGCATCCCTAATCCTTGTAGCCCCACGCTGGACCCCTCTAATAGCTCTGCTCTCTGGCTGTTCAAATTCAGCCTCCAGCTGTTGAGCCTCCGAGTTCCATGCCTGAGTGAATCGTTCACCCTTCCCTTCACAAATGTTATGGAGGGTACAGCACGTGGATATAACCACGGGGATGCTGTCATCGGCCAGGTCCAGCTTCCCGTACAGAGAGCGCCAGCAGCCCTTTAAATGGCCAAAAGCACACTCCACAGTCATTCTGCACCGGCTCAGGCCTGTTGTTGAACTGCTCCTTGCTGCTGTCAAGGCTCCCTGTACAGGGTTTCATGAGCCACGGCATTAAAGGGTAAGCGGGGTCTCCAAGGATCACAATGGGCATTTTGACTTCCCCTACGGTGATCTTCTGGTCTGGGAAAAAAGTCCTGGCTTGCAGCTTCCTAAACAGGCCAGTGTTCCGAAAGATGCATGAGTCATGCACCTTTCCGAGCCAGCCTGCATTAATGTCAATGAAACGCTCATGGTGATCCACAAGCGCCTGGAGAACCATAGAGAAATACCCCTTCTGATTAATGTACTCGGAAGCTAGGTGGGCTGGTGCCAGAATTGGAATATTCATGCCATCTATTGCCCCTCCACAGTTAGGGAAACCCATTTGTGCGAAGCCAGCCACAATGTCATGCACTACCCAGAGTCTTGGTTCTTCTGAGCAGGATGCGATTAATGGCCCTGCAAACTTGCATCAACACGATTCCAAAGGTCGACTTCCCCACTCCAAACTGGTTAGCAACCGATCGGTAGCTGTTTGGAGTTGCCAGCTTCCAGATTGCAATAGCCACCCACTTCTCCACCGTCAGGGTAGCTCTCAATCTCGTGTCCTTGCGCCACAGGATGGGGGAGAGCTCCTCACACAGTCCCATGAAGTGGCTTTTCTCATCTGAAAGTTCTGCAGCCACTGCTCGTCATCCCAGCCTTGCATGACGGTGTGATCCCACCACTCAGTGCTTGTTTCCTGAGCCCAAAAGCGGTGTTCCACGGTGGTAAGCATGTCTATGAATGCCACAAGCAAACTCGTGTGATATGCGTTACTCTAGTCAATATCATCATCGGAGCCCTCACTGTCACGTTGGATCATAAAGAATAACTTGACTGCCAAACGTGACGTGCTGGCGAGACTCGTCAGCATACTCCTCAGCATTTTGGGCTCCATTCCCGCAGACTGAAAGGGAAGACAGAGTGCGCAGTACAAAAAACATTGAAAGATAGCGCCAAATGTGGACGGAAGCACAGGAATTGCTGGGATGCAAACCAATGCATCACGGTGCATTGGGACAGGACCCAGAATGCCCCGCACCCCCTGCCCCCTTCCTACAAGCCACAGCACCAGAATGGGAAGAGGTGCTCTGTGGGATAGCTGCCCATAATGCACTGCTCCCAATGCTGCTGCAAGTGCCGTAAATGTGGCCGCGCCAGTGCACTTGTTCCTGTTAGTGTGGACAGCCTGCAGCGCTTTCCCTATTGCGCTCTCCGAAGGCGGGTTTAACTCAAAGCACTCTACATCTGCAAGTATAGCCATGCCCTAAGGCTATGGCTACACTACAGAGCTTTCAGCTGCACCGCTGTAGCGCGGCTAGTGCAGACACTCTAAGTAGCTGAGACTCCTGTTGATTTAATTACTCTAGCCCCCCATTAGTGGTAATAGCTATGTTGGCAGGAGAAGCTCTTCCACCAACATAGCGCTGTCCACACTAGCACTTAGGTCACTATAACTTACTTCAGTGTTTGAAAATATGAATCTTAAAAGCTGAAAAACCAGAAGCAAATAGAAATAAGACAAAGTGTATTATTATTTTTAAAAATCTCATGAATTTTAAGTCACTTGGGTTTTTGACCCCTTGATGGTGTCAAGGCTGAGAAATCGGATAGCAAAATTGACTAGCTAAGGGTTACAAAAAGTGAACCAGGCTAGTATTCAAGTAGGCCACATAAGAAGTGAAACTGACTAATTATCCAAGCTGAGAGAGATACAAAGAGTAAACAAATAGCACAGGTGGAAAGTATATCACCCTTCAGCCTGAAAATTATTTACCTGCTATGTTTATAATAGCAAAGATGGTATAAATGGAAAACGATTAGAAGAAAAGAAATATTTCTATTTATTTCAGTTTAACAACTTTGTGCATTTGACTGCAATGGTGCATAGTCAGTTTTAATTTTTCTCTGTATGGTCAGTTAGAATATCCCGATGCAGGATCAGGGCCTGAGAGCTTGATCCCTTGCCTTCAGTGAGGCTGCTTGGCCACAGAGTCTCATCCTGATGCAGGATTGGGGCTTTATGTTACACTTTTGTTGGCAGTTTCCTCTGTTTAAGTGGATCTTTCATAAAGCAACACAAAACAAAAAAACAAACATGTTTAAAATCAGGAAGATGTGATTGTAAAGCCACAAAACTGCCAAGGAAACTCAGGGGGCAGGTGTAGTATGCAAAGCCACTTTGAACTTTTTTTTTTAATTGACTAGATTTCAAGTTGACATTGTCCCTTTCCCTTGTTAATGGCCCAAACTAAATCACAAGAGACGCAATTACTTCATTAATCACCGTCTTATAATGTTTTAAAGGGACACGGTCTGGTCTATCATCTTGCAACATCAAGGGGTGTGTCTCCACTCTCTAGTATGTGAGTTTCCTCTTGGGATGTAGACACTAGTAGCGTGATTTAAAGTGTAAGAAGGTAGTCACTCCCCCCATAGGGGGCGTTTAATAAAAAAAAAGCCAAAAAACCCCCAAAAAACAAAAAACAAGGGAAAGGCTGTAAGTTTAGCCCAGGCCAGGAAGGAACCCCCGGAAAGTAGTGGAGTGCTTGCTCTTGCGTGTGTGAAAACAGTAGCTGAGGTTTTTTCCAGCGGGCTGTAATTTGACTGTTCTCTTTGGCTTCACTCCAGAGCCAAGTCCAAGTGGTTAATCTCTCCATCCCCCCCTTCTCCCACCCGTGGGGGGAAGTCAGCTGCAGCCCGAGGCCGAGCCGAGCCGGGCCTCCCTCGGGAGGGGCTGAGCCTGCAGGCAGAGCTACGGCTGGAGGAGGGGAAGGGGGCGTTTTCCAAGCCGCCCCGGCCGCACGGGAGGAGCAGGAAGTTTGGAGACTTTAAGCTGCTGCCCTAGAGCCTGAGAGGAGCGGCAGGAGCCGCCAGAGGACTTGGCGCTGCGGAATGGGCACCTAGCGCCGGCGAGCCTCGACGCGACTGCGGGAGACCAGCGCTCACCACCCCCCCCCCCCCGGATTTAAACACTCAGGGGGTGTGCGGGGCTGGCTGGGGGACGCCTGTCAGGAGCCGCCGCCGGCATCCCGGGGAGAGCGAGCGCTTTGTCCTGCGGAGCAGGTTTCCTCCTCCACTGATGCAAACCCTCAGGTAGCGCCTTCTCCTGCCCGTTCCCGGGGCTGCCGCTTCTCCCGCTCTCCCCGGGGAGCCCCGAGCGCCCGCTCTCTCCCCTCCGAGGCGGTGCGAATGGGTCTCCTCCCCCAGGGGGCGCAGGGGAGAAGAGGGCTGCCGGGAGCCGGCTGGGTCCCCCCACCCCGTCTCGGAGGCGGCGGCTGCTGCGGGGAAGAACCATTGTCGGAGCAGGCAGCGGCGGGGCTAGGCTGTGGGGAGAGGCGGCCGGGAAGAAGGGCGGCCTGAGTCCGCTGGAGCGGGAAGGGGCGTGTGTGGGAGCCGCTCCGCACCCGCCGGGGTACGGCAGGGCTAAGCCGCCGCCCGCCCGCGGGGCCATTTGCCCTGCCGGCCGCTGCGGGGAGGGACAGAAACGGGCGCCGCTTCAGAAGCGCAGCGCTGGGGCGGAGAGAAAGGTGAGGCCGCGCCGCTCCCCTCCCCTGCGCGAGCCGGGCGGAAAAACGGGGTTCAGGTTCCCGGGGGATTGGCCGCGCGTTTGTTACCTGAAGAGAGAGGCGGGGCAGCCGCGCGGTGGCTGGCCGGGGCGGGCTCGCGTCACGGATAGTCTCAAATCCTCTTGTGTCCCGGCACGCCTCTAGTGCGGGGCCGGTGTGGCCCGCAGTCCTGTGTCGCTCCTGTGGAAAAGGGAACGCGGTTCCTTTGCACGGCTGCCTGTTTTGCTGGTGAGCACGAGCCTTTAGGTTATAACACAGGGGAAGGCAGCAAGCGTGGCTGGGGCTGGAGGGAAACACCTGGCGTGTTTCAACTTCGTTAAGCTCTGGCGTCTGAGGCACGGGACAAGCTTTGCTTTAGTAGTACTCGCCTTCCTAAGAAGATCTCTCCTGCCTGGGTAATCATTGAGAAGTGTAAGCCAGTGGAAGAGCCATTGTACCTATAACCTTTCTGAAACTGGGGGGGTTAGACTCCAGCCCATTCCTTCAGTTATGTTTGCTTTGAATGAGGAAAATCCATCAATTTAGAAGTTGTTTGGACTACCCTCCTTCTTTATGTGGCCCCTCTCTTTCTACTCCAGCACTGCAAAAATCGGTCGTGTAAATAATGCAGTGCAGGCATATCACATCAGGTAGTAAAGCATCCTGTGTGTAATATATTTATGAAGGATACAAGCAATATTCAGCTGTTTTTGTCCACAAAAGTACTTTTGTGTTTGGCTACAATTCAGTGTGATCTTAAAATCTGAGCAAGGGAGATATTTTGTACACACAGCACCAGAAGTAGTTTTCATTAACGTTTAACATACTACATTATTAAATCTCTGAAAATTTAATACTGGTTGCATATAATGCCTCTGTTTTGGACCACATGTTAAAGCCAAAATGGATGGTGTTAATTATTTGGAATTAAACTCTACAAATTCTAATGTATTTTTATTAAACTTGACTCTTTTAAAATAAATGTAGTTAGTGTAAATTTGGTTCTGATGTCTGTTCCCTAAAGCATTTAAAAATGTGACCAATCATATTCATATATATTTTCTCTTTTGGGTGAGGTGGTAGTCTTCCTGTTTCCCTTTTGGAGCCCTGACAATTTCCCTGTTCCCTGTCCTTGGTTTCTTTTCCTGACTGTGAAGGCCTTATGTCACAGCTGTTGTCCTTCTGGAAGGATAGAATGGGAGCCCTCCAGAACCCATCAGCTCCAATCCTTAAATCAGCCAAAGGGTCATTGTTGAATAAGATTCACTTCATTTCCCCTTTTCTTTGCAAGCCCACAGCACTCCCAGCATGAGGCACAAGGGGCCTGGAACAAAACACAATTTAAACATTGGGCTGGCTCTTGGTATCTTTTTTCCCCTTAACTGGTAATTGGGGTACTGATACAGTTGTGATTTAACTTATTTCTTGCCCTTCCAATCCTAATGTTGTTTGTATCAAAAGTGTGAGCAAATAATGACATGAAACTGCCTACATAAATCACAATGAATCGGTGATTTAAAAATAATAATTAATACTAACTCTATATTAGTAGTAGTCTTCTTTGCCTCTTTGTTTCCTTCTTGGAAGGAACTGCCTAACACTTGTGGTTTAGATTTCCACAAGTGTTTGTTGCTCAGGTCTCTAGCTAAATTTATAAAGGAATCCTGTTAGCTTGTACAAAGCTAAATTTGGCTGTAGCAACCACTGGATGTATAACTTATTGTGGTTAGAAAGGTACATATGTAACTGTCTTAAGCTTCTGATTTTTTTGGCATGCAGTTGTCTTAATTCTGAGAACTTCTAAAGATGCACATGGATGCTTTGGCTGACAGTATACACAAAATATGAATAAAGTTAAATCTCATTAACTTCACAGATGCTTCTTTTAGAATAGTAGAGGGGGGAAGCAGAAGTTCTTGCCCCTAGAGGGCATTAAATGGTTCCCTTATACATCCAAATATTCAGTTCTTTAACTTTAGCTCCCCTTTCCCTGACAAAGTTGACAACCTGGAAACTATGCACAATACTCTGAGAATGTTTCAGTAGTTTCAATATTAAATGTTTGTCATATTACCATGGTGTTAGCATATTATTGGATATTTCTAAATGTTTAAACAGTGTAGAGTGGGATGTTGGTGGATTTATATGTTATAATGTTTAGAACTTCTGTAACTAAATTTGTTAGTCTCTAAGGTGCCACAAGTACTCCTCGTAGTTATAACTTCTCTGTCATTAATATATTAGTGTTTGTTCTTACTGGTATTTAATTTACCATAATTTGGTCTTTTTAAAGAGGGAAAGCTCTGTTAAAATTAAGGCACAGAGTATACCTTTCAAACTGGCTTAAGTTTGGGGTCAAATATTTCTCCTTTTGAAAATCCTGTGCAACTCTTTGAAAGCTTTCCACAAATTGTCCTTATTTTAATAGATGGTGCAACAAGATTTCTTAACTAGAATGCCTTTTAATTGTTAGAATCACATCTAGAGAGAGAAGTTTAGAAATGTAGCTTCTAAAGGGTTAATCTCTGTCCAGATTGTTAGTGCTTTGTGGAACAGAGGGAGAGGATTTATTTAACTTGCATATTTACGTGCACCTTTGAAGTGAAGCCCAGGTGGAAGATGATTTAATACATGGCTTTTGAGATCTTTTCAGTGGAGGACCTCTGCTTCCATTAAACTTTATTTATGGAAATCACAAAGAAGTAACCTTACTTGCTGTGAGTCATCTTCAGCTTTTTACTTTCCTTGAACAGGATGTAAGGGTGGGATCCATGAAAGGATTTAGGCCTGGTCTACACTAAAAAGTTAGGTGGACCCATCTACATTGCTTGGGGATGCGAAAAATCCATGGGGGCGGGGAAAGAATTCTTCCATCAGCCTAGCTACCGCCTCTTGGGGAGGTGGATTACCTACATTGATGGGAGAACCCCTCCCGTTGGCATAAGTAGTGTTTTACATTGAAGTGGTATAGTGGCGCAGCTGCAGCGTAGTGTTTCGAGTGTAGACAAGGCCTTATGTGTTGCAGTGCTGCGCATCATAGCACCTAGAAAATCACAGGAACAATGCTGCAATTCACAAAGCTGAATTAGGCACCTAGGATCCCTATATGGGGAAAGATAAGTACCTAGAAATGTGATGCACAAAAGCCAGCAATGCTAGGCAGAGAGCTAGCTAAGCTAGCCAATGGGAGATGCTGATGAGAGGCATGTGTCTTAAGCCCCGCCCCTCTCACAGAGGTAGATGCCTTGCAGGAGCCTAGACTTAGGCCAGCGTTTCTCAAATGCGGCCACCAGGGGCTTTTCTTGTGGCCACAGCCAACCTGGGTGGCGATTAGGGGCGGGGCAAAGCGGCAGCCCCTCCCTCAGGACTGCCAGCAAATGCTGGTCCGTGCCTCCTCCTGGAGCCACAAACACTGTAAGAGCAGGTGACCGGTGTGAATTCCCCACCTTCCCAGGGGCGGTGGTGCTTGGGTGTCAGCCCTGGGGTGGTGGGTGGCAGGCTCTGGCTGTGTGGGGGCAGGCTTCGGCCCCCAGCCACAGGGCTTTGGGCTCTGGCCCTGGATGTCCAGTCCCAGGCTCACCCCCCCACATGTCACCACTGACCCCTCCAGCCCCCGCATCTCCTTACCTGCCTCCCCATGCAATTTGTCGCCCAGCTTGCTGGGGCTGAGTAAGTATGCTGTGAAAACTGATATTAACAAATATCATTTTCACAGTAGCAAACTTACTAACTAGCAAGTCTAAAAAAAAAAAATCAACCAAAAAAGCAAAACATGAAAAGCACCTTATTTGTATTTCTATTCTGTTAAGGTCCAGTAAATAATGGAGACAACTGTACATTATTTTTATTATTGAGACTGCAATGAATAAATTACAATGACTTGGACACATATATGTGCATATTTATTTGTTTTTCCTAAAGTTAATTAAATATTTTAGGAAAAATTGTCAGAGTGGCCACCAGCAAGTGCAGCCACCAAAAATTTTGTTGTGAGAACCCCTGATTTAGGCACCTATCTCCGTTTAGCAGTCCATGAACAAGAACCCATCACCTGGAGTCAGGCATCTAAGATGTTTCTTGCAGGAATGAGTTAGGCATCTCCTTTGCTCCACACAAATCCGAAGAGGAGGGGGAGGTGGTGTCAGCCCCCACCTTATAACTTTTAGCCCAGTGGTTAGAGTACTTGCTTGTCACAGGGGGAGAAAGGATGTGAATGTGGATCTCCCACCTCTCAGGAGAATGCTCTAACTACTAGGCTGTGGGATGTTCTGATGTCAGGATCCCTTAGTCTATCCTATTGAAGCTGTTCCTTGGTGGATAAATAATCAAAGAGTGGTTGGAGCAGGGGGGAGTGGACATGGGGTTTCCCACCATTCTCTCTCTCTCTCTTTTTGGCTGTTCCACGGTGGATAAATACTTGCTTAGTCATTGGGGGGGAGAGAGAGAGAGAGAGAGAGAGACTGACTCTGTATCCCAGTGTTAGGGCACTGCTGGGTGGAAGATACCTATTCGGGAAGGATGTTTAAACCCTATTGAAATAAACTGGATATCATATAAGCATGTTTTCCTGATTTTTGGGCTTTAGACTATAAACAGTCCAGTGCAAGGATATTGTCTTTTCTGCATTTGTACAGTACTCAGCACAACAGGGCTCTGATCCTGATTGAGGTCTTCATATACTATCATAATTTATGACTAATGTTCTGAATGGACTCAGATGAGACAGTGGTAAAAATGCTGGTACCCTGCCTATAGTAACTCACCCATCATCAGCATTACTGGTGGGTCTGCATCAGTGTAGACACAGCCTCTATCTATATAGTGCCTTCATCTGCAGCCTATGGTTAGGAAAACTGTTGAAGTGTAACTAAAGATATCATAAACTGGGGGAGGGGGACACAAATATAAACTCTTATTAGTGTTTTAAAAGAATACTGTCTATAGATTAAACACAGCACTCCAAAAACGTCAAATTGAAATTAGTTTGTATATTGATAGACGTCTGATCTCTAAGACTTAAGTGTGTAACACTGGATTTTGTGTTTTTAAAAAACAAACAAAACATTCAGAATGGGTGTTATAAAATGTGTAATAAACCCCAACTCATGAACACAACTTTTAAAAAATAGCCTGAAATATGGAATTCATGTTTTCTTTTTTTAAAGACTCAAATCAAAGCATTTGATAAGATAAAGTAAACATTTGCAGAATTCCTCCTAGGAAAGTAAATCTGAGAAACAATCTATAAATCAATCTTTAAAATTCTAAGTTAGTTTAAAGGAATCTGTCCTCTGCATACAAAGCAAAATATAAACAGGAACCTACAAAAGAATAATTTTCTAGGTGAGTATTAGAGAAAAACATCTTATCTGAATACAGTAGAAATTAAATTGCCCTAGGCTACTTGGAAATGCATTAATAAAAATACATTACAAATATGTAAAATAGCAGCAACCATTAGTGTACTGTAAACATGAGACACATCTGAAGTGTGGTATTACTCTAAAAAGTAATGGTAGAATATGGCACTCTGCTATGCAAGAGATCTACTCCCTGACTCTTCAGAGTCTTCATACCTGCTCATGTTAGTAACAAAAATAACATTTTACAACTTTTTATTCCCACCATATGTTCTGCAATTTTAAGAGACGGTGAGTGGGAGTCACTCCAGCCCTGTACCAAATTTGAAGAAAAATAGGACTGTAGGAGTGTCACTGAATTCTTAGTTTGGCATGGAGAACCTTTGGTGGTGATGAACGTGGACTGAATTTTCAGGCCAATTGGAAAAGATCCTGTTTTACTTGCAGAGTGAGAAAGTCTGACATAGAAATCACTGAGAGAGGACCAACATGGATCCCTATAATACCATTTAACTTATTTTCTTACAAAGATGTTCTTCAGAGAAGAACTAGACTTAAAACAAACTTTTTTTTTAACAGATTCTTTTGTTCTGGGGGGGGGGAGGGGGGCAGAGAAACTAGCCGAGCTCCTTTGTGTAGCTGTAACAGTATTGCCGACTGAAAACATTAAAAACAAACAAAAAAATCACAGGTCAGGCGCATAGCTTAAAAATTGTGAGATTTTTTTACTCTCTCCCCCACCCCATTTTTTTGTTTTTTGAGGTGGGGGGAGAGAGTAAAAAAATATACCTGGGGGTGGTATATTTTCCAGCTTTTTTCTGCAATTATAATTAATAGGATTTTTTTAAAAAAGAAAGCTTAGATTCCCATATATTAATAACGTGACGCCAGGACTTGGGTTTTGAGTTACACAGAGCTGTGTAGCTCGAAAGCTTGTCTCTTTCACCAACAGAAGTTGGTTCAATGAGAGAGATTATCTCACTTTATCTCTCTCATATCCTGGGAACAACACCATTGAAAAAGTTAATTAAATATATCACTTGAACAGTAACAAAGATATTGAAACAGTGTTTCTTCTGCTGACTTGAGCTTCCCAGGCTGAGGCTCTGGGGCGGCTTCATTGCAATGTAGACTTCTGGGCTGTGCCATCCCACCTCACAGGGTCCTAGAGTCCAGGCTCCAGCCTAAACCTGAAAGTCTACACAGCAATGAAACAGCCCCACAGCCCAAGCCCTGTGAGCCTGAGTCGGCTGGCATAGGTGGCTAATTTCATTAATCAGTTACAAGGTCTGATGCAGATTGCCAGCAGCTTGACCCCATCACAACTGGCAGCTGCTGAAGATTTCTTGGTGTTGGCCTTCAGGGCTAAGTAACCAGTGCACAACCCTTTTTGGCACTTATTTGTGTCGCTCAAGAGTGTGAGGTGACTGTATGTTTGGGATTGATAGTCCAGAAAAAAGATGACTTCTGTTTTTAATGGTACTCCAGTATTTGACTCTGTCAGGCTTGTCAGCGTCTCTTTATTACCTTATTGATTTGTATAAGGTAGCCTAAACTCTAATGCATTTTTATAATGTGCTATTAACAGTCACTACATGTGAATTTTTACTTTAGAGCTCAATGCAAATTAATGAGCCTGCATTGTTGCTCTCTGGCTAATGTCAGTTCACACTTATATAAGTAACATTGGGGTATTTAAAATATCAAGGTGCACATATTGTCTTAGGAAAACTATTAGTATTTTATTAAATTATTTAAAAAAACCCACTGCATTAGATTCTTACCCCAAGGTTTTTTGTGGAGTGCGCAAATGAACCAAACGTGCTCTGTGTTGTCTGGATATGAGACTTAGTTGGGAATCATATGGGAGTATGGGTTAACAGGCTGATTTGATGGACTGGCATTCCATTTGTAGGAGTGTTTTGAAATCTGAATAAATTATTTGTAAGACTGTGGAATACCATTTGTATTGGGTCAAAAGCGAGACAGGTGGTCTCGGTTTGGGTTCCTCTTTTGTTCACCACAGCAGAGTAGAGAGAAAGCTCTGCTTTTAAAATACATTTATTGTGTTGAGACAACTTCCATGCTTTGGGAAAATCTTTTGAGAACATCCAATATTTCACTCAGCGCCATAATTCTGGCCCATTTGTGTGCTCCAATGATGAGTTAAGTGCAACTTCAGAATGCTGCCATAGGCAAATTTGGAAATGAGGATGATTTCAAAGACTACTGTGAGACTAGTATATAGCACCTGTCGTCTTAATACTGGAAATCATTTTGGCTGACTTCCATCCAGAATATGTTCTGGAAAGAAAACTTTGTCCTGACATGTTTTTGAGGATGATGCAGTTTTCAAATTTGTGTGTGGTTGTTTTCTGTGAAGTGCTCCAAGCTGCCAAAATGTTTTACATAGAAGAACGTTGTCATTCCTGGCTAAGGTTTAGTTAACTTTATATATAAAGTGTCTACATTTTGCTTTCTTTAGTGGGTTTTGTTTAACTTGGTCCTGTATAAGGCTTCTCTTTAGGTCTGAAATACTCCTAGTTAGATTTCAAATCTATGGGATACTCTCACATTCTAGAGATATCTGTTGTTAATGTCTTCTAAATGCGGTATGTTTTCTAAGAGTAAGTTTAGTTTGCAGTGTTTTTATTAGTTGTAGTGAATTTCCAGAATAACTATTTTATAAATCACAGTATCAAATCCTTATGTACTAGATAGCTAACTGGTTTAAGGAGACAACCTGCCTCCTAAGTTTTCTGCACAATAGTGAAGAAAGAATGGCTTTTATGTTAGTGTATGAGAAGAACTTTATACCTGTTGACAACCTAGCTACTGCTAGGATGCCTGAATAATCTCATTCCTCTAGAATTTAAAGAGAGTCCCTTGTTTACTGGAAGTCTTTAGAACAAGAGAAACATATGAACTAAATGGAAAAATAGGAGAGAAAGTATACAGGCCATTTCTCATCTTGATTTTACTTTAATTACAGCCATAATGCAACCAGGTACCTGGACACGTGAAAGATTGCAATTGGAATATAATCAAAGAGTAAACCTTGTGAAGTTACTTTTACATAATTGTTTCCAAATTCTGAGAAACTTTACTGGCAGTTATTCGACATATTTAAGTAGAGTAGAAAGCTGACTCAAAGTCTTCAGGAATACATTAAAAGAATATATTTTTTTCTCTTCAAGTAATTTTTTACTGAGAAAAATATGGAAACAAGACTGCTTTCTTGAGTGACATGAACAGTTATCTCTGTTCTGAAGGTCTATTACAGTTTTCAGCATTGTGTTACCCTGTAAGTTTAGTAATTACGTGGTGAATATTTTTTTTATTAGCTCCTCCTAACTAATGTATCTAAGTTGGTGTAGTTTGGTGGCTATTTTTGTTTTGTTTTTTTTGCTTAAACGGAGAATCTGTTTTGATGGGCATCATATCTCTTTGGTAAGAGTGCATATAAAGCAATACTGAATAATACAATTCATTCGGGTAGGGTAATTTTTTTTTAAGATGTAGAACTTTGCCTGTTTATGGTTTGGTTCCCCCTAAACCAAAGTAGTTTGGAAACTCAGCAGGGATTCTATTTATTCTGGCATAGGAATAAGCATCAGGCCGAGCTTTCTGGTCTCAAGAACTGGTAATGGTAGGAGGCCTCTGTAATATTGCCAGCCAGCTAAATGCCTGCAGTATTTTGCCATACAGGAAATCAATTGCAGCTGAATGTGCACAGTTTCCACTCCAAGTTTATAAACATACCTTCCAGTGATTTTTTTTTTAAATCTGTTTTTTATCTAGAGTCTTAACTTTAATAGTTACTTGAAAGTTCAGAGTCAGAACACTTGATATTTTGTTTCCAAGGCATCTACCCACTCTCTGTTATCTTGGCATTAGATCATGGTGGGATAGAAGTATGAAACAAAAAACACAAATACTTATTAAGGAGGGATGATATCACTGGATCATGAAATCCTGAAAAGCAGGTAAACTTCAACCAGTGGCTTACTGAGACCTCATTAATAAAAGGAGGTACGTTTACTATACTGGTTCTAGAGTAGCAGCCATGTTAGTCTGTATTCACAAAAAGAAAAGGAGTGCTTGTGGCACCTTAGAGACTAACACATTTGTTAGTCTCTAAGGTGCCACAAGCACTCCTTTTCTTTATACTGGTTCTGTTCCTGATTGTATAACTGCATGGAATCTGGAAATGAGCAAAGATGGAGGAGTTGCTGAATATGGATATACTTGAAGAACTGCTATTGGAGAATCTATTTTCTCCATGAAGTCCACAATTCTACATTCTTCGGGGTTAGAGATCAGTTAAGCAAAATTTGTTAGAATAGGCTACAGCACCATTCTATCAAAATAGACACCTGATCTGGCTTCTGACAACAAACCAGAGTGTGTTGGTATTGATGGGCACCTTACTTTGAGTGGCTCCCTTAAAATATCCAGCTTAGATGTGGTTACAGTTAAAACAAGTTTTTGAATCCTAGTGTGGCTCTAGTGGCTTTGAGGCCTTTTTTAACACATAGCTGCTTATATCAAGAACAGATGTGTGCACTATCCATTTTGGATAGATCCTGATTCCCTTTAGACTTGTCTCCATAGGTGACAAAAATATCTTGAGTCATAGAGAGGAAGGATTAAGCTAAGGTGGTAGCCTGGAACTCAGGAGATCAGCTTCAATTTCTTGCTTCACCACAGGCATAGTATGTGACCTAGGGTAAGTTATTTAGGGCCAGTTTTTTTAAAGGTATTTAGGTACAGCTAGGTGCCTATTAGGATTTCCAGAAGTGTCTATGTGCCTAGTTCCTGTTTACAATGGGAGTTAGGCACCTAAGCATTTTTGAAAATCCCACTAGGTGTCAACTGCATTTTTAGGTGCCTAAATATCTTTTTTTTTTTTTTTTTTTCAAACTGACTCTTGACAGGGGCAGAGATACTTTCTAGAAATAGAGGTACTTTCCAGCCTCATGGGGTAAATACTTTAAAGATGGTGAGGAGATAGGGAACTACAGCAATGGCAGGCATGTAGCTACCTAAAGATAATTGCTATGGATACACTAGAGAGCGTATAGTGACACAGCTGCACTTATGCAGCTGTGCCACTGGAAGCTCTCTAGTGTGGCCACTCTGAACCGACAGGGAGAGGGCTCTCCCATCGACTTAATTAATTCACCCCCAATGAGCGGTAGCAGCTATGTCAGCAGGAGAAGCTCTCCTGCTAACACGGCACTTTCCACACCGGCACTCTAGGTTGGTGTAACTTATGTCATTCGTGAATGGCTTATTCACACCCCTGCATGACATACATTATATAAATGGTATATTAATGGTAGTGTAGACATAGCTAATGTAACATCTGAAGGGCTAATGTGTTAGGACAGTATTTGTTAGGCCCTGTCCACTCTAGGACAATAATTAATTGCAACAACACACACTGTTGCCAACCCCAAACGTTCAAATATCCAAGTAGACCTCCCATCCTCCTACCACCCCACCCCAAATCATGAGGCAGGTTTAAAAATCTAAAACAAAAAGAACTCAAATGGGGCTTTGTTTTATGTGTCTTCTGGGTCTTCAGCCTTTAGGGAGCATTCAAGTAATGTCTTTAAAGTTTTTTTTTCCTCCAGATCCATGAGTGTAGCTAGTAGCTTAGTGTAAGAAAAGAGCTAGAATCTTTAGATGAGATCTTAGCTCTTTTTTTGCTTAAGTTTTGACATGGCACCAGAAGTTTTAAGAAATACCAGTATCACAGGAGTTGGCAACACTGCAACCTTTTTTGTGTTAAACTTGGTTGGACAGTGTGAATGGGACCAAACTACATTTTAACCGGGTTAAAAACCATATGATGATGTATCAATGAGTATTGGCGTGACCAAAATGTGATGTAACCTGGTTGAGTCACAAGAGTTTAGCCACCGTTGTTAAACTAAGCTGTCTTCCTGTGCAGATAGGACCAGGGTGATCATATGTATTCTGAGTGATGAGAGTTGAGCTCAGGGAGATACACCAAGAAAGATTTCAAGCATATATAGTGTGATTGAATCTGCTCAGGAGGAAATGATGAATGTGTGCCTAATGCAAAGATGTGTGTTTACTGATATTATTATGCAATTATCTGCATATTCCTCTGTCTTAGAAATATAATGGATAAAAACAGAATGAAAAGGAAATGCATTTTCTTACCAAGGAAGAATGGTCTTGTGTTCCTAGGTCTGCCTGAGATTTCCTGTGTGAATGTCATACCATTTCAAGAGCAAACTGGTAGTTTCCCTCCAGGCTTATGTTGTCATAGACCTAGAGGTTCTATATCCTGTGGTAGAATCCTGATTATCTGAAGATCTTGGGAGACCTCAGCTCCTTTGGATAATAGGAAAAGCTGACTCAACAATGTCTGAATCTGTATGGCCAGAACAGACAACTTGTTCCCCCCAACTAGTCAAAAGGTTCTGGTGTTCCTGAGGCCTTTAGATTAATAAGGATGGAGATTCTACAGTAGGTTTATTATACATGGCAACTGGGCATAGAAATGATTTCACTCCAACTCACAAATCTGACTGACTGACTTCCAACAAAAAAGGAGCCTTTGGAAGATTGTCTTGGAAGAAAGTGTGTATTCAGTGATCAGCCTTGTGGGTAACTCCAAGGGCGCTGTAGAGGCAAAATACTTGGAGAAACCCAGTTACTTGCAAATAACCTGATTTTATTTCTTCCAGATGGAGTTTCTAAAGCTGAAACCAATGTGGTGTGTGTGTATGTATGTATGTATAACTTTAATAGCACACCCTGTTTGTAATGCAGAGTTCTGAAAATCAGAGTTGCAAATTAAAAAGAAAAAAAAGGTTAACTAAGATGGTGGTGTTAGAACATTAATTTTAATAATATCTTTCATTACCAGCTGATGCCAGGGTTTAGAACATATTTCTGTGCTTTACCTTAGCAATCCAAATGCATTTGAGAGCGTAACCAATTCTTGGTAAGCAGCATTTCCTGGCAGAGCTAGTATATTGAAGAGGAAACGAGGGTCTGCTGTGTTTTTGATTGTATAGTACTTAATTAAAATGAAATTCTTTCCATAACTTGCATCTGATGAGAATGAGAGGCCTTACGCTCTGTTGGATCAGAAGAATAACTATCACTTTAATTAACAAAATATTTCATGGAGGCCCAAGAAGAACTAGCAGAAATTCTTTGTCAATATTTTACTAAAATAGCGATGTTTAGTATGCATATTTTAATACACAATTAAAAAATGTTATGGTCTAAATTGAATACATTTGTTGCTGTTATTTGCTGAAAGTTAATTACAAAGAGATTTATTTGACCACAAATGTTGTGTATGTACATTTATAAACTGTACAAAATAAAGCATTTTATTAGTGTTCAGTATGATATACACACATGCAAAAATGCACATTGAGCTTTTGCTCTGGATCTGGAAAGTTATTGATTTTCATAAATTGTTCGTCAACTCAAAGTACCCATTCCAATTCGATCTAACTTAAATCTACTTAAATCTAACCTTTTCAAATTTTGATGAGTTTAATATGTTCTGATGATGAACAAGGAATAAAACTGACTAAAATACTAACAAGGGCTCTCAGGTATTCCCATCTTCACTGCCCACTGAAGTAGCAGTGCTTAAAGAAGCAAAAGGATTTCTAGAGTTCTTTGGGAAATATGACAGGAACATTATGCAGGTTGTCAATGAAGCACATCGGCAAGCATTGTATTGAAAAACCTGGAGTGTAGGAATATGCCTTAGAACAGGCTGTAAAGCAGAGAGACTGGGGGAAAACATGAAGTTTAAAGATCTAAAAAAGAATTAATGTCTTGTGAATGTGGGAGAAGAGAGCTGAAATATGATGCATTGATCTTGCTTTTCTGTAAAAGCTCAGTTCAGTGGTTGGGTCTGATATTGGCCCTTTGTGGCTTTACTTTTAATTATATAAAGAGCTACCAAATAATGGCTAGGGAATGTGCCACACCCATAATTCTGATGTTTCCGATGACATTTCCTCTGTAAAAGATTTTGAAGAGGAAAAAAAAAAAGGTTGGCTGTCTGAAGTTTATATTTGTTCTGATACATCCTAATTCAACAATTACATCAGCACTGTGGTTTCTCTCCCCCCCCCCCCTTTTCTTTTTTTTCTGATTGGTTTCTAAGCTTGATTCCTTTAAAAATAACATTAAGTCACAGCCGGCCTGATTTTTTTTTTGAGCAGAATTAATGGGAGCTGCTGGTGCTCAGCACCTCTGAAAATCATGCCCTCTGTGTAATGGAGAAGGAAATATCAGATCTATGCGATTGCTCCAGGAATTCAGAGGCTGTATTTAATATGCAAAGTGTGTTTTCTTAAAAGGCCAATGCACTTTTTAAAAAATGTTCATTGCTCATCTGAGCATCATTGTATTCTTTGTTTAGGCCAGATCTAAGCTTTGTTTCTCATGCCCCAAAATCAAATGCCTAAGAGCTAGAAAGATGCATGGGAAGGGAAGGGCACTGTACAGCTATATGGAAATTGGTTCCTTAAAGATCTGTTCTGTCATTAGTGTGTGAAGAAGGCATATAGAATGAGCAAAAAGGGTTCCAGCTGTGGTGATGTCATTTTGTGATGTGGAGACTTTTTTTTTTTAAACTGGGGCCCTAATCTGGCAACGCACATACTCAATTTCTTAAACACGCAAGTAGTTCCACTGATATCCATGAGAATATTTATGTGCCTAAGTTTAAGCATGTGCTCAAGTATTTTGCTAGATTGGGGCCTAGGAACTTTGCTAAGGCCAACTAATTGTAAATAGCCCCAAAAATCCATCATTTGTAAATGACTTCTGGTCAGACTGAAATAATGCCATTATGAACTGCCTAGCCCATTTTGTCATCTCGATACTTTTATTGAGCCTGTAGCATTCCACTGATTAGAGTACACTGTACATACTTTATTTTTTAAAAAATAGGGTTTCAGCTGTACTGAAATTCTGTTAGTGTGATCTGCATTTAAAGCTGACATTTTCAAAATTGTAGATAAGAGTAAAATGAACCGTCTTTTTTTGGGGGCAGAGGAGGGAAGAGCAGAGAATTAGGGACTTTCACTGTTTTGCAGTGTTCAGACTTAGACATTTAAAAAAAAATCATCTTGAAGAAAGTCACTTGAGAAGGACAAGAAACCTACTTCTCAACTTGCCTTGTAAATAGTGAGTTGTTAATACAACGACCCTGCTAAATTTATAACCCACTCCAGTGGATTCTGTCTGATGTTCTCCAGCAGGAGGGCAAGAGAGATCATGCACAAATAAAACCTAATGTTCCCATGTGATAGTTAGACTCAATGTACTAGACCAGGGGTGGGCAAACTTTTTTGTAATTGTAATTGAAATTGTATGGTGGGCCATAAATGCTCACGAAATTGGGGTTTGGCTGCAGGAGAGGGTGAGGGCTGGGCGTGCAGGCTTTGGGGTGGGGCCAGAAATGAGGAGTTCAGGGTGTGGGAGGGGGCTCCAGACTGGGGTAGGGGGTTCCGGTGAGGGCTCTGGCTGGAGGTGCAGGCTCTGGGGTGGGGTTTGGGATGCAGGAGGGTGCTCTGGGCTGGGATCAAGGGGTGCAGGAGGGTGGGAGAGGGATCAGGGCTGGGGTAGGGGGTTGGGGCACAGGTTGAGGTGGGGGGAAGAGCTCCGGCTGGGAGTGCAGGCTCTGGGGTGGGGCTCAGGATGAGAGGTTTGGGGTACAGGAGGGTGCTCCAGGCTGGGACCGAGGGTTTCAGAGGGTGGGAGGGGGATCAGGGCTGGGCAGAGGGTTGGGGCACAGGAGGGGGGTCAGGGTGCAGGCTTCGGGTGGTGCTTACCTCAAGCAGTTCCTGGAAGAAGCGGCATGTCCCCACTCTGGCTCCTACACAGAGGCACGGCCAGGTGGGTCTGTGCACTGCCCTGTCCGCAGGCGCTGCCCCTGCAGCTCCCATTGGCCGCAGTTCCCGGCCAATGGGAGCTGCAGGGGTGGCTCTTGGGGCGGTATGCGGAGCACCCTGGCTGCCACGCATAGGAGCTGGGTGTGTGTGTGTGGGGGTGCTGCTGCTTCCGGGAGCTGCAAGGAGCCCTGACCACGCCCCAGGGCTGGAGAGCCGGACCTAGAAATCCCCTGAGCTTGCTCCCCAGCGGGAGCTCAAGGACCGGATTAAGAGGTTGTCTGGGCTGTAGTTTGCCCACTCCTGTACTAGATCCACCTACACCAGAATGGCACTCTTTCATTTTAAAAAGGTGACCAATCAACATGACCCTTTAGCCAAAATGTCCATTTACATGGCTGGAGTTCGAAAGAGACTAATACAATGAGAAATGTAATGGTCAGATAAATATTTATGCACACTTGTCTTAGCAACATCTTCTTAGTTTTAAGGTTTGGCATATATACAGTAGCATTTTAAAGACCATTTTTGTTTGTCTACTTTACAAAATCTGTTGTAGTTCTGAGGCATCCATATTTATTATTTATATTGTCAATTTTAGTGAAAACATTTTCTGCCCTTCCCCCCCCCCCCCCCCAAGTAAATTCAGCAAAACAGTGTGGACCTAATGCCACCTCCATTGTTGGATTAAGCCTTGTATGTTATATGGTGAAAAAGATATTTTGCCAAGAAATTCTTGCACATTAAAATGTCAAACAAAATGAATTAAAACAAAAATGCCAAGACACATGCTCTACTTCCTGGCATATATACAAGCAAGTAGACAGCACTTTCCCTCTGACATTTTCTATTGTTACAGTCAAATGCTCAGGGAAAAGTATACACTTCCTTTTGTGTCCAGTAGATAGGAATTCTTAATTGGTGACATTACTTTTTTTTCTCAAAAGGAAATGAATAGGCTACAGTTGATGATTGCACATCTGTTGTTTTGTGTAAAGCATCCTGTACAGCAATGAAACTGTCCTGAAGATTTTTTTTTCTTTTTATTACTAGTTAACAGGAGGAATATTAGTTACATCTGATTACATTGTTTCATAGACACAGGTGTAGCCAGAACACAGGAAAACAAAATGTAAGCTGGAGGGTGACTTTGCTTATACTTTTCCAAACAAATACATTTAAAAAAAAAATCTTGCAAAGACTTCAAGGGTATATTGAGTTGTTTGTGTGTCATTGTGGGGTGAGTCATGTCCTTGCAGTGTGATTAGGGTGACCAGATGTCCCGATTTTTATAGGGACAGTCCTGATTTTTGGATCTTTTTCTTACATAGGCTCCTATTACCCCCCACCCCCTGTCCCGGTTTTTCACATTGTACGTACAATGCTTCAAATCACAAACTGACCATGGCTTCCACTTTGGAAAGGAGAGACAAATAATTATATTATGTTGTATGTTAATACTGAAGTGTTACATTTCTTGAAATCTTATGTAATAAAAGTAAGTTATTTTTAAACTTGCCAGACCCTTGATCCCTACATTTTACTGTGAAACTTGTTTTTTGTTTGACAGTTATAAAATGTTTTAAAGTCTCTCTTTAAAAGTTAGTGGCCGAATACTCCTGTGGCTTGTGCATATGTAGTGCCACTAGCAAATTTCAAAACTCTCTGAAAAGAGCTTAGGCAAAAATCATTAGAGTAAGCCCCATGACACTGTCTTTTGAAAACTGTGCAAATAATAGTGTGGAATCAGTTGCAGTGGTGGAGGCAATGTGAAAAGTGGGAGAACTGTTACAGAACAAGAATAACTATATTGTACTTTCCACATACATGGAAAAATAGCTTTTTAAAGATGTTATAAACAACTTGTGCTACAGTTAACACAGAATTGTTTTGTATGTCCTTGCTGTTCCATCAAAACAGGGATCAAATGTAGTTGCAGGTAGGAAAACCAGAGCAGAGCAGGAGAGACTTGTGCAGACAGTGCTCTGGAAAGTCTAGTACAGTGCAGGATAATGCTTGGATTTTATTTTTACACACACACACACACACACACACACACACACACACACACACACACACACACACACACACACACACACACACACAACTATGAAACACACGGATCACTGTGTAAAAAATTTCAACATTTGCCAAGAGTTATGAAATAGTGTCATCTGGAGTTACTGCATTCCCCTACACCGTCTCCCCCCCCCCCCCCCCGGTAAGTTTATATTCGATATTAATGGTACTGTGTGTTATCAGTTTGCAAATATTGACTTTTTGTAGTGGCTTCTCCTGTTAAAAATTCATACTCGTATCTTGGGGAAGGCATAGAAATTGTGTATACATATGCACAAATCTTCGGCCACCTGTGAATTCATGTTATTGCCCGCTATTACTTCAAAGGCAGGGCTCAAAAGAATGAAATGCCACTGAGCAAACAAATGTGATTCTGTCCATCTTTGTATGAAGTTTATTCCCTTCTGAACACTTCACTTGCTTTTGTGTAGATCTTGAACTTCAATTTCCTGATTTTTGTGGTGGAAGAAAACAAAACAAATAAACAAATGTGGCATCACACCAGAAGTTTACCCATCTCTCTCTTGCTATTCACTTCTAAACAGTGGCCTGACTCTTTCCCCCCACAATATAAAATTACAGCCAATACAAAATAATTACTAGCATAAATGAAGTCTGTTATCTTGACCTCTTGCTCCTACATATGTGAATTATTATTATCTCAGAAACATTACTGTGTCATTTACAGTCAAATGCATACAAATAACTGGATGAAGTGTGGATGAAATATTAAGATCAAGCTTCATAAAGGGTAGTTCTCATATCCCAGGAAAAAAAGAAGCAGCAAAAAATGTGGACGTTTCTATTTTACTAGTAGTAAAGCTGGTCCAATTTTCTGTAAACTAAATTGTCCAAGAGTAGTTTAAACAATTAAGTAGTCCCCTTGCTTTCTGAATGCGAGTTGTAGACTTTCTATTCATGCCTCACAACTGTCATGCCTTTTAAACATTTAGCTTCTCCCCACAGGATTTCAGACTTATCTTGCATCTGTTGGCAAGCCTTACAATGTAGCTAAATATTAGTCATGGCACCAGCCAAGTAATACAGGATAAACCCATAGAATTAATTGATATCTATTTGTACAACTTACAAGTGTTTGTAAATTCCATTTCAACAGTCCCTTAGAGACACTGTTACACCGTACATTTTTATATCTATATCACATCTTAAAACATATTGGAGTTAGTTTTTAAAACTTGAGAGAGACATTTGTGTGTCAAATATTATACTAGTATAACTTTTACGTATATGTATAGAGCAATAGCCCTAATAATTACAAAAAAAAATCTTGATTAATTGCATGTTTAATGACACTGTTAAACAATAATAGAACGTATTTTTGGATATTTTCTACATTTTCATATATAGTGATTTCAATTACAACACAGAATATAAAGTGTACAGTGCTCACTTTATATTTTTATTACAAATATTTGCACTGTAAAAAACAAAAGAAATAGTATTTTTCAATTAATCTAATACAAGTACTGTAGTGCAGTCTCTTTATCATGGAAGTTGAACTTACAAATGTAGAATTATGTACAAAAAATAACTGCGTTTAAAAAATAAAACAATGTAAAACTTGAGAGCCTACAGGTCCATGCAGTCCTACTTCAGCCAATTGCTCAGACAAACAAGTTTGGTTACAATTTACAGGAGATACTGCTGCCTGTTTTTTGTTTACAATGTCACCTGAAAGTGAGAACAGGTGTTCACATGGGCACTGTTGTAGCCAACATCACAAGATATTTATGTTCCAGATGTACTAAAGATTCATATGTCCCTTCATGCTTCAACCATCACTCCAGAGAACATGTGTCCATGCTGATGATGCATTCTGCTTGATAATGATTCAAAGCAGAGCGGACTGACACATGTTCATTTTCATCATCTGAGTCAGATGCCATCAGCGGAAGGTTGATTTTCTTTTTTGGTGCTTTGGGTGATGTAGTTTCTGCATTGGAGTGTTGCTCTTTTAAGAGTTCTGAAAGCATGCTCCACACCTCGTCCCCCTCAGATTTTGGATGGCACTTCAGTTTCTTAAAGCTTGGGTCGAGTGCTGTAGCTATTTTTAGAAATCTCACATTGGTACCTTCTTTGTGTTTTGTCAAATCTGCTGTGAAAGTGTTCTTAAAATAAACTTGTGCTGAGTCATCATCCGAGACTGCTATAACATGAAATATATGGCAGAATGTGGGTAAAACAGAACAGGAGACATACTGTTCTCCCCCAAGGAGTTCAGTCACAAATCTAATGAACACATTATTAATGAGCATCATCAGCATAGAAGCATGTCCTCCGGAATGGTGGCCGAAGCATGAAGGGGCATACAAATGTTTAGCATATCTGACATGTGAATACCTTGCAATGCCGGCTACAAAGGTGCCAGGCGAACACCTGTTCTCACTTTCAGGTCACATTGTAAACAAAAAGCAGGCAGCAGTATCTCCTGTAAATTGTAACCAAACTTGTTTGTCTGAGCAATTGGCTGAAGTAGGGACTGAGTGGACTTGTAGGCTCTAAAGTTTTACATTGTTTTGTTTTTGAGTGCCGTTATGTAACAAAAAAATCTACATTTGTAAATTACACTTGCATGATAGAGATTGCATTATGGTACTTGTATGAGATTAATTGAAAAATACTATTTCTTTTATCATTTTACAGTGCAAATATTTATAATAAAAAGCGAGCACTGTACACTTTGTATTCTGTGTTGTAATAGAAATCAATATATTTGAAAATGTAGAAAAAGTCCAAAAATATTTAATTTACGTTAGTATTGTTTAACAGTGCGATTAATCATGATTAATTTTTTAATATCAATTAATTTTTTGAGTTAATCATGTGAGTTAACTGCAATTAATCGACAGCCCTACTAATAATATTTTACATGTTCAAACTCCAGTACAGACACTAGCTAAAATGCCCTTACTGTTATGGTATCCTGACTTTGGAAGCAAATGTAAACTTTCCTAATATATTTTTAAATAAATAGATGCATCTTGTAGCAGTAATTTGTATCCTTATACCAAGCATGATTAAAATAAAGCATTTTAAACTGACCTTGGATGTATGTATTTACTACATGTATATAATAAAACACGTTTGTTTTTTGAAGTAACCTCAACAGAACACTTTTAACAAAATCTTGTGGTATGTATCTCTAGGGTAAAGGAGCTGTAAGGAGCACATCTTAAAAACAGAGGTTAATCTCTTTCTATATCAACAGCAGTTCAGTTTGGAGAAGAAATTAAACATTTTCCTTCTGGGAAACTTATATTTTCTTCTCTTGACCTTTTACTAAAAATAAATATTTTTTATTCTGTTTTGGAGGACTTTTCAGAAAGTATTTTATACGTGGAAAAATAAGGCCTCTCTGTACATATCTATGTAACTGCACAGCTGTAGTACATCAGAGGTTTGTTATGGTTTTGGTTTTGTTCCTGTTCCTCTGTTGTAATTCGGAATTGTGCCAGCATGGAACATGACAGGAGCAATAACTACTGTGTCCCTCAGGAGAGGATAATTTCTCCCTCCATCCCCTTAAACATTATAATGATGAATTTAGCCTTAGGTGCTTTCCCCAAGCTATTGTGATAACCTATAATTCAAGCCAGTGTGTATTGTATATAATTTAGATATGTGAAGTCACTTAGTAAGAGAAACTAATATTCTGTGTTGTTTTGCAATCTAAATGTACAAGAACTTTATGGAAAACTGACCTCTAACTCTGTTTTCAAAGCAGATCTGAGACCATATAAATACTTTAAAAAACAAAAAAAACCCACACATTACCAGGTGTATTTTCAAGTTTTCTTCCAGTATAGACAAATTTTAACCCTCCAAAAAAAAAAAAAAAAAAAACAGGAGTACTTGTGGCACCTTAGAGACTAACAAATTTGTTAGAGCATAAGCTTTCGTGGGCAGCCCACAAAAGCTTATGCTCAACAAATTGGTTAGTCTCTAAGGTGCCACAAGTACTCCTGTTCTTTCTGCAGATACAGATTAACACGGCTGCTACTCTGAAACCCTCCAAAAGTATTTTCAGGTATCCAACATGTTGAAGTATAGGGCTGCAGTGAAAAGTCTCTTCTGTACATATGGAGAGTAGATTTTAACATTATGATTGGTTTATAACTTTGGTATGTGTTTATTTAAACTAAGGAAATGTGTTGGTCTTTGAAATCTTACGTTTAAAGAATGAATTGAACAGCTTCTTTAAACAAATATCAATGCATAATTAGTCGGAAAATTTTTTGTTTTTCTTTACTGTGAATTCTTCCTATTCCTTTTTGAGTTTAGAAGAGTCTCCCCTTTTTTTTTTTTTTTTTTTTTTTTTGGCACTAAGCAAATACTCCTTTATTAAACTTTTTTGTTTAAAATGCACTTTGATGTCCATACATTTTTTCAGTGATGATCCATCAAAGAAATTAAGGATCTGGTTCAAATTCCATTAAAGTTAGACTTGACTTTTAAAGGGGGATTTGTTTAAAAAAGTTATGTTGTGTCTAAACTGTATTGTACATCGTTCTCTATTGCCAGCAACAAATAATGGAGAGAAATAAGCTGATGCCTTTCAAAAGGATCTCTGCACTATTTATGATTGTGGAACAGAGAACTTTTTGATCATTTTGTGTAAATGATCATTGTTGAAATATGATACAATTCTATTTAAAATGTGGAATCAAAAACTTAGTCAAATTTTTCTGCGTGTTTGCATTAGAAACAGGTTCACAGTTTAATGTTTGGCTTGTATAACAATATTTATCAGCAGTTACATTATACCTGCTTTTAAACAATGCAATATAATGTTTGATTCTATTGTGTCTTCTAATAGCCTAACAGATGTGCCTCAATTTGGATAAGACAATGACTTCTTTATAAAATGAGGATTAGTCCATTTAATTTAGTTTGCTACTGAATTAATTATGAATAAGGGTGGATTTATTATAGTAGTGACCATCTGTTGTGCCCAGAAATGTCCAGCAGACTTCGAGAAGCGGAGATGACTTCAATCACAAGTCTGTACTGAACATAATATACACACTGTCATCATCATAGGGCAAGGAAATAAAAGATGGATGAATAGATAAATGTAAGATGTAAATAATTTGTTTTATGAAAGCATTATCTTCCTCATCCCTTCCACATTTTTTCTGGATCAATAATCATTTAGCTGTTCATATATATCAGTGTACATTAGTGAGGTGTGGAGTGCCTCCTGTAAAGGGCAACATTAGATATTGTCCATTGCTGTTTGCAGTGTTGTTGTAGCCGTGTTGGCCCTAGGATATTGGAGAGAGACAAGGTGGGTGAGGTAATATCTTTTATTAGATCAACTTCTGTTGGTGAAAGTGCCAAGCTTTTGAGCTTGCCTGATTTCGAGCTCAGTGTAAGCTCGAAATCAGGCAAGCTCAAAAGCTTTTCACTTTCACCAACAGAAGTTGATCTAATAAGATATTACCTCACCCACCTTGTCTTATGCAAAGGGGTAATTCCCTCTGCTCCCGCTGGGGTAAATGGAAGTTGAGGGCACTCAGCACCCTGTAAGAGGAGTCCAGAATCCCACAGGATCAGGCTCTCCTGCCCATTCTTTCCATCACTCCACCTCCTTCCTCACAGCATCTGGCTGTGATGCAACCCCACAGGCCTATGTAAGTTATTGCTGTAAAGTCATTTTGTCTATATCATTCAATTATGCAAAATGGAGTTCGTTACTATATATTGTCAAATCATATTTTGTCTCTCAGTGATCTCATGTCAGGAGATTGTATATAAAAATTATTACTGTGATGTACATAGTTATATATGGTAGGAAAGATAGTATGATTACAGTAGAACCTCAGAGTTACAAACACCTTGTATATGGAAGTAGTTCGTAACTCTGAACAAAATGTTATGGTTGTTCTTTCAAAAGTTTACAACTGAACATTGACTTAATACAGCTTTGAAACTTTACTACTCAGAACAAAAATACTGCTTTTAACCATCTTAATTTGAATGAAACAAGCACAGAAACGGTTTCTTTACCTTGTGAAATCTTTTTTAAAAGTTTCCTTTATTTTTTTAGCACTTTACATTTAACACAGTACTGTGCTGTATTTGCCTTTTTTTTGTCTCTGCTGCTTTCTGATTGTATATTTCCGGTTCCAAATGAGGTGTGTGGTTGACTGGTCAGTCCGTAACTCTGACTTTCTACTGTATATTTTTTGTACTCTAGCTTTAAGTGTATGGAGTTTCCTTATCCATGTGCTGGGATGGGGGCTGTAGAAGATATCCTCTGCAGAGCAATAAACACATTGTATATGTGCTTGCATTGAGACTTTGTGGGTTGTTTCCTTACTGAAGTAACCACTCCAGACTGAAGTACATGTTTTAGTCTTTCTATTTGAAAAATAGAATGCTTACCTATAATGACATCTTCAATCATTAAAAGTGAAATAATTTTAAAAATCTGATTTTACTTTCTACAATTTGTACTGTTTAGCTTTTTGCACTTCCTTCAGCTTGAATGATTAAAATAAGAGAGCCAATTTCACTTGCAAGTTCTCATGCACAACCCCATTGTTGCAATAAATGGATTGCTAAAATGCTATTTAAGCAGATATTTTTAAGGTGCCAATGGCCATCTTATCCGGACTCCATAGTTGGAATAAGAATAGACAATAAAATTCCCAAAGGAGTGTATTCTGTACTCTGCACAACAAGTTGATATTACTCAGTGTGTTTAATTTCTGTTGAAGTATTTGTTTTTCTTACGAACGACATTCTACAATGGTAGGCTCAGTCATGCAGCTAGGATATTTTGATAACTGAAGATACTTTTCAGAAAGTATCCTTGAGGATGGAGAAAGGAAAATACAGAAGTATTTTAATTGGCTTTGATTTATTTATTCAGCTTTGCCTGAACTTCAAAGAATTTTAGAGTAGTAATGTCTTGTGTTATGATTACTTAAACCTGCTGACATTTTGTGGTGAACTTTGGTGGGGCAGGGAGAAGCAGAATTGTCTAACTGGAACATCACATGTTTTATATTTCTCTGCTCTTTAAATTGTTGTGGATGTTTAGCTGAAACCAGAATTGTCCAACTCCCCTCCCCCCCGTCTCTGCTTTTTTGTTTTTTTTTATGAGAAATCCCAACTTAGTGGAGTTCTTCCAATATTTTTGTCAGGTTTTCCGCAGTTTCATTCTTTTGGACTTGTATGCTGCTATGTATGACCATATATAATATGTTTATACTGTGAACAGAATTGCCAGTCCCAAAAGTTGAAAAATCATGAAATTGGTCCCAAAATCTTTCCTAGGAAGTAGAGAAATGAGAGTGGCAACCAAACAGAGCTTCTTGGTTTTTGAATAGAGTAGTGCATTACAGGTGACATTGTCACATTTGTCCTGTACTATAGATAAGGTGTTGTTAGAAAAAGCATGTTCACAGAACTTTTAGAATGCACATTCTGCTTTTATATGGCACTTTTGAGACTTTACTAGATGAAAAGTGCTTTACAAACTGCAGTACATATGTACGGCTTCTGTAAAATGTTTAACCCCTGTGTGAAGGGGAGCAACCAGGTGGATAATTGCTGCATAGTATGTTGAACAATAGTGGGGATGGAAGATAACACAAATCTCTGTTAAGAAAATTGCTATGGATTTATTAATGTCCATGAAGAACAGACAGGACATCTTCTCAAGTTCTAATAAAAGAAACAAAACTTTATGTGGCAAGGTACAATAAATTTTGTAGATATCAGGCATAACCTGCACTTCTGGAAAACTTTGGATCCAGATCTGAACTGTATATGCATGAACTCATGTTCCTTATAATGCCTGGAAGGATAAAGTGATAAGTTATCCCTGCTGGGTTTTAAGCTTCTGGTTGTAGGTTGTATAGTTATTTCAAACCTCCTAACCTAAATGAATTGTCACCCTAAATGAATTGTCCATTTGAACATTCCAGGTTTAAATTTGTAGTGCTCTTTCATGTCCTCCATATTTTTTAATTCATATATTCTTTTTTCAGTTGAAACAATAAAAACTATTTCAATTGGTATGTTTCCAGTAACCTAGCAGCATATGATGTAAATGAGTTTTGTGGGTGCACTATTGGATCAGTTACTCTAAATCAGGGGTGGGCAAACTATGGCCCGGGGGCTGCATCTGGCCCTTCAGACATTTTTAATCTGGCCCTCAAGCTCCTGCCAGGGAACAGGGTTGGGGGCTTGCTCCACGCAGCTCCCGGAAGCAGTGGCACTTTCCCGCCTCCAGCTCCTACATGTAGGGGTAGCCAGGGGGCTCTGCACGCTGCCCCCCCAAGTGCCGCCCCCACAGCTCCCATTGGCCAGCAAATGGGGCCAATGGGAGCTGCGGGGATGGCGCCTGCGGATGGGGCAGTGTGCAGAGCCAGGCTGTGCCTCTGTGTAGGAGGCAGAGTGGGGACATGCTGCTGCTTCCGGGAGCTGCTTGAAGTAAGCGCCACCCGGAGCCTGCACCCCTGATCCCCTCCTGCGCTCCAACCCTGCGCCCCAGCCCTGTTACCTCTCCCGCCCTCCAAACCCCTTGGTCCCATCCTCCTGCAACCCAGAGCGTGCACCCCTACCCCAGACCGGAGCCCCCTCCCACACCCTGAATGCCTCATTTCTGGCCCCACCCCAGAGCCCTCACCCACCCCAACCCCCAATTTCATGAGCATTCGTGGCCCACCATACAATTTCCATACCCAGATGTGGCCCTCGGGCCAGAAAGTTTGCTCACCCCTGCTCTAGATGTTTGAGAGAATCACTCTGGGGGGAGGAGACTGAAGTGGAAACAACACTTTGTTCTGATGACATTTAAATATTGTTGAGATGTAACAAAACAGGTGGTTTAAAGTAATATAAATCAGCGAACAGCTTCTTGTTCATATGATTGTGTAGCCAGGTCTCTGAAATGTGGAGTCACAGTATTGTATTTCCAGAAAAGTCTACTGAATCATTAAACTAGGATACAGATTTATAGAGAATTCGCTTCGCTTTCTGGAGAAGCGATGATTGTTACGGGAAAATGTTCTGAGTGGTGCTATTAATTTAAAAACAACTGACTTGGACAAATGGTTTCAGTTATTAGCTAGATTAATCCAGAACAACGTCTGTCTGTCCAGCTTGTCCACAGTTTACTTTTAAAAATACAATAGCTTAAACACATCTTATAGCTAAGCAAACATAAAACTTAATTATCATATGATTAATATAATCTGTAAATCAAATCTGTCTTAATTTTTTTCACACCATGCATTCTTCTCAAATAAAGCTAAGTCATAAGAACAATTTAACAGAAGCAATGTATTGTATTGATTTATACATTAGTTCAATTTTTAAACTTTTTTTTACAAAGCTTTAAAAAATGACTAGTAATTTTGGGTGTCCAACGTGAGACATCTGAAAGGGGCGATTTTAAGAAAGTGCTGAACGTCCACCCTCAGCAAGGTATCTCAAATCGGGCGTTCAAAATTGCTAGTAACTTTTTCAAAAATCTTGGCCTTGGTTCCTTGTTAGAATTGTGATGCATTTCAATGGGAATTGAGAAACGCTGAGCATCTCTAAGGATGAACACCATTTATGCAGCCTAGTGCAGTGTTCTGAATATTCACATGTTGAGAAGATTTCTCTCCCCCGCTCACCATATATAAACTGCCAACTGTTTGAAAATAGGATGTAATTGACATTTCTGAAATTGACATTTCTGAACCTATTCGCTGCTGGTGTTGAGCTGAAAAGAAAACTTTTGTGACATTGGCAGTGTGGGTGGCCATTGAAGAGACTGCAAACTAATTCATACCTTCCTCTAGGAATTTATCAGTCAGAACAACTTCATTGTTAAAAAGCTGTGTCACAGGGTTCTGAACTACATCTTAAAGGAATTATTTATGGTGCTGACCTTTGCTACTTTCAAGAGCCTCGCCTACACTTGAGAATTGCACTGTCAAGAATAAATAAACCCGCTTTTTGAATTGTGTTGTGTTATTGCAAAGGCTCAGGGCTCTAGTTATGGACGAGGACCTCTGTGTGCTAGGTGGTGTACAAATGCAGAACAAAAAGACTGTCTCTGCCTGAAGGCGCTATAATCTTTAATTGAACCTTTAATGGTATCATGTGGCTACAGCAGCCATTTTGGCTAGCATTAAATCTGCCTGACATATCCACAAACAGCATTTTCTCCGATTCTTGCACTCCCAATGGATTGTGGATACCTACAGTTCCCAACCTGGGTCCTCAAAGCAGGGACTTGTGGCTGTGACAATCTAGAGTTGAAGAGATGTTGTAACAAGGTTCTTTTGGGTTTTCTTTTTTCCCAAATATGACTTATATAGGGAGGACCAACTGCAAATTGCTTTTTCCCTGCAGGAGCCACTGCATTGGTGCAGAGTGACCCAATCTGGTGCAAGTGTAATTACAACAGTTCTGGCAACAGTTGTGCATCATTTCAGGCTCCTTTTGTGCAAGAACACACGTTGTGTTAAGAGAATGGCAGGTGCTCGCAACAAAGCTTGCAATCTTAATGCTCAATCTTAAACTTGGCAATGTGTGACACCAGCATTCTAAATTTGTGACAGATGGCTCAAATATGGAACTCATGTATTTTGCTGCATGTCATACCACGATTGAATGATTAGAATGGTTTTTAATTTTAAACAGTGTTTTGTCACTGTGTGAATTAAATAAAACATTTAAAAAAAAACTGCACAAATTCATTCATATGTAAACATAAAGACCCCTTACATAGATCATCAGAAGGATTATCCCCAACCCAGACCTCTGCTGGAATAATTGTTATCCTTCGTGTGCACCAGCTACTGAAGTTAAATTAGACAGGTATTTAGCTGGGGGTTACACAACTATTTACCAAACAGCAGTAGAATGCTGGGGATTAGGAAACCTGGCCTCCGATCCCTGGCTCTGGGAGATGAGTGAGGTTCAGGGATTAGAAACAGGATAACCAATGCCTGTCTCATTGACACACACCTTCCAGAAGTGTGGTTAATTAGATTGGATTTGTCTGTGGGTTCTATTCCCAATCCTGCCTGAAATGATCTTGTGCAACCTCTCTCAGCCTCCTTTCCCAGATTTTACAAATAAATCAGTATTTGACTGCCTTCTAGGGTTGGTGCATAGGGTCTTGCTCGTTAATGAGGGCTGTGAAATGCATGGAAAGAGTCAGCAGTTAGATTTGAACTTGGGTCTCTGAGGCCATGGGGTGTTTTTGCAGTGTAGTAGAACAGGCAAACTGATTCAGCCAAAATCTGGTATATTTGAGGAGTCTGTTTGCAATACCAAAATTCTCTAGTGCAGACAAGACTCTGTGGTGTTGTAGTTTGGACTACATAACCATAAGGCTGGCTGACTCCCCCTCCGGCCCCTTCCAAACCTGATGTTTAATTTATTCTTTCAGATAGAAATATCATGAAGTAAACATAACTTTTAGCAATGTGGGCCAGGATTACCACGGATGTAAATACCAATGGAAGGGTTTATGCTGTCTCAGCAGTCCCAAGTTGGCAGCCTTTGCTTTTGTCCGCAAAAATAGCGGCAAAACCCTATAAAGAGTTCAGTGCATTACTGTGCAGTGAAAAATGGGTGGTATGCACTGAAAAGAGGGGTGTGACTTGGACAGCTGGAGCATGTGCCTCTTCAGTGGCTCTCTTCAGAGCCTCCTGCCAGCAGGATCCTCCCTGTGGAGTCCCGGCAGAAGTTAAATGTGATTGCCTGCATGCAGATAGACGCTCCCCAGCAAAACCTCTGCTTCTAGATTGAAATACTGCCTGCCTTGGACAGGGCTGAGTCCCTTTTCAGCCATGATAGGCTTTGCAGGAGCACAGTGCATCATGGAATAGACTTTATGCTTTCCTCGGAGGTAGCTTTGCTGAAATTGGCTCAGCGTCCATTAATTTGTCTCCCTCCTTCACTTTCACTTATACTTAATTCTTAAGCATAGATACTGTAACATATTTAATAGTGCTTCTTGATGAGTTTAATAGCTTTTTTAAAAAATTTAAAATTGTATTGGAATGTATTGGTTTGAGTTAAAATTCTCTTTTATAAATTCCATTGCCTTTGGGAGGCTAAAGGGCCCCTGTTTAAATTTGATATGTTAGGGTTCTCTAGAGAATTTGTAAAGGCTTTGGTGCGGGTTGAACTTCAAAATTGTACGTCTTGTTGAGGTACCGTTTGAGAAATGTCTTGCCATCGTTGCACTAAAAAGGAGCTGGGCAGTATTATTTATACTGTGCCTTGTGGCACTTTACAATCTAACACAAGAAAAGGAAACACCAACGAAGCTTTACATAAGAGTTCAAATCTTGGTCAGAAACTTTTCCAAATGGAGAGTTAGAAAATGTTTCTGTTAACATGAGACGTGATTCATTTCAAAGGCTGTTCTTGAAATACCTTGAGTCCAATAACTGCACACACAGGGAGAGAGAGCAGTTTAGTGGAATACAGGTAGGCTAGTGCACATAGCCTTCTGCATTTGAGAGATCATGAATATCTTCCTGTTTTTGTTTTTAAAGAAGGTTCCTGAGCTGGTTTAATTTTGTGAAACTTATTAGGCCAAGGGGTAAAAAAGAGTTCATTTTTCTGCAGTTTGCCTCCCCAGTGAGGGAGGGGGGAAGGGCCAGGGTAAGAAAAAGTAAGGAAAATGAGGAGCTTGTGACTGATGTGACACTTGTTAAATTAGCATGCCTTATTGGGTCAGCACTGAAGAGGCAAAGAGAACTTCAATAAGGCAACATATGATACATCAGCCCACTGATACCATGGGAAGTACTACAATGGATGTGGAGATAGTAATGGAGAGAAGGCTGAGATGGGAATATAGAAAAAGTGAAAGGAAACATGCGCTAATCCTGCAGAAACAGCCATGAAGTTGAATCTAATGAAAGCAAATGCTTCTTTCTTTTTCCTTTCCTTTCCTGAGGACCCAGAAAGCTCCCATATTTTAAGAAAGCTGTAACACCTCATATTCAGACTTTGCCTGATGAGACAAGACACATGAAACTGCAGTTAAATAACTGGCTCTCTGTGTGTTTGAAATTTTAAGGGTGTGGTGGTTCTTTGTTTGTTTTTTGTTTTTGTTTAGATGAATATACTGATGTGATCTCACAACTGGTAGATGACTCTGTGGTCTCCCTGTGTAGTTCAGCCAGGGCTGTCCTTCGGATTTATGGGGCCCTATGCAGTATTATTAAATTGGTGCCCCTATGCCTGATGGCAGCCCGGGCTCACAGGCCGTGGGAGGGGGGAGGGACAAGGCAGCAAAGGATACAGAGATGCCCGTCCCACCTCATGGCGGAGGAGAGTCTCCGTTCCCCACAGCGACCCCCTTTATCCTCTCCCTCATGCAGAATGTGTGGCGCCTTTGGCTCTGTGAATACAGCCCCTGCCTAAGGAGACTGCAGTGCGTGCTGGGTGTGCGGGAGCCAACCTGCTCTTACCTGCTGTCATGGGCGGTGGGTGAAGCTGCTGCTTGGGGAGGCTAGCTCCCTAGCCCACCTCTTCTGCCTGTGGCCCCGCCCATACTCCACTCCTGCTCTGCCCCAGGCCCCACCCCACTCCACCCATGCCCCGCTGTCTCCCCACTGTCTCCCTCCTCTGTTCCCTCCCCCACCCCACTCATCCCCTTCCAGCCAAATCCCTGAACCCAAATGAAGCAAATGACATTTGAAAAAAACACTCTTCTGCAATTTCTTTCTAAAGAAAATGGAGCATGTTTCCCGCTGCAGGCCAGATGGTGACGACTGGACATGCAGAAGATACCTAATTAAAAGCACTAAATTTGGGAATAAAAAATGCCAGTCACAGGTTTTTTGATATGCCCTGAAGTCTGTCAGATTTATTTGCGAAAACTTTGCAGTAAGGGTGAGTCAGCTAGCTGTCTTGCTGAATACAACATTAAATATTATGGAATACGTGATGCAGCTCTTCTCTGTTTACATTTTCTTAATCAGTATTTCAGAACTGATTTTATAAGATTATTACATATTTAACACATGAAACAGACATTATTTTAAATTAATCAGTCACAGGTTTAGTGTGTTCATAACAATGTTCATTGCCTTTAGAAAAAGGGAACACGGTATATCAACACTACGAAATTAGGTCAAATTTATAGAAGTCAGTTTTTATATAGTCGATTGTGTGTGTCCCCACACAAAATGCTCTAAGTGCATTAAGTGCATTAACTCGGCGGAGTGCTTCCACAGTACTGAGGCTAGCATCAGCTTCTGGAGCGTTGCACTGTGGGTAGCTATCCCACAGTTCCCGCAGTCTCCGCCGCCCATTGGAATTCTGGGTTGAGATCCCAATGCCTAATGGGGCAAAAACATTGTCATGGGAGGTTCTGGGTACATGTCGTCAGGCCTTCCCTCGCTCCCTCCGTGAAAGCAACGGCAGGCAATCGTTTCGCACCTTTTTTCCTGAGTTACCTATGCAGACACCGTACCATGGCAAGCATGGAGCCCGCTCAGCTCACTGTCACTGTACTTCTCCTAGGTGCTGGCAGACGCAGTACTGCATTGCTACCCAGCAGCAACCCATTGCCTTGTGGCAGCAGACGGTGCAATAGGCCTGATAGCCATTGTCGTCATGTCCGAGGTGCTCCTCGCCGCCTCAGTAAGGTCGGTCAGGAGCGCCTGAGCAGATATGGGTGCAGGGACTAAAATAGGGGTGACTCGACCAGGTCATTCTCTTTAGTCCTGCCGACAGTCCTATTGTACTGTCTTATGGCAAGCAGGCAGGAGATGAGGATGGCTAGCAGTCCTACTGCACTATCTGCTGCCAGCCAAAGATCTAAAAGATAGATGGAGTGGATCAAAACAAGAAATATACCAGATTTATTTTGTATTCATTTGCTCCCCCCTCCCTCCCTCTGTGAAATCAACGGCTGACTATCATTTCGGTGAGGGCTGTCAGGGGCACCTTGAAAAGTTTAACGGAGATTCAGTTGTGCCTGAAATACCAGGGGGAGGGATAGCTCAGTGGGTTGAGCATTGGGTTGAGCATTGGCCTGCTAAACCCAGGGTTTTGAGTTCAATCCTTGAGGGGGCCATTCTGTGTGACAGTTGTTTTTGTTTCTCCTTGATGTGAAGTCACCCCCTTTGTTGATTTTAATTCCCTGTAAGCCAACCCTGTAAGCCATGTTGTCCGTCGCCCCTCCCTCCGTCAGAACAACGGCAGACAATCGTTCTGTCCCTTTTTTCTGTGCAGACGCCATACCACGGCAAGCATGGAGCCCGCTCAGATCACTTTGACAATTAGGAGCACATTAAACACCACACACATTATCCAGCAGTATATGCAGCACCAGAACCTGGCAAAGCGAAACTGGGCGAGTAGGCGACGTCAGCGCGGTGACAAGAGTGATGAGGACATGGACACAGACTTCTCTCAAAGCATGGGCCCTGGCAATGTGGGCATCATGGTGCTAATGGGGCAGGTTCATGTGGTGGAACGCCAATTCTGGGCCCGGGAAACAAGCACAGACTGGTGGGACCGCATAGTGTTGCAGGTCTGGGACGATTCCCAGTGGCTGCGAAACTTTTGCATGTGTAAGGGCACTTTCATGGAACTTTGTGACTAGCTTTCCCCTGCCCTGAGGCGCAAGAATACCAAGATGAGAGCAGCCCTCACAGTTGAGAAGCAAGTGGCAATAGCCCTGTGGAAGCTTGCAACACCAGACAGCTACCGGTCAGTCGGGAATCAATTTGGAGTGGGCAAATCTACTGTGGGGGCTGCTGTGAGGCAAGTAGCCCACGCAATCAAAGATCTGCTGATATCAAGGGTAGTGACCCTGGGAAATGTGCAGGTCATAGTGGATGGCTTTGCTGCAATGGGATTCCCTAACTTTGGTGGGGCCATAGACGGAACCCATATCCCTATCTTGGCACCGGAGCACCAAGCCGGCGAGTACATAAAAACGCAAGGGGTACTTTTCAATAGTGCTACAAGCACTGGTGGATCACAAGGGACATTTCACCAACATCAACGTGGGATGGCCGGGAAAGGTACACGACGCTCGCATCTTCAAGAACTCTGGTCTGTTTCAAAAGCTGCAGGAAGGGACTCCCAGACCAGAAAATAGCCGTTGGGGATGTTGAAATGCTTATAGTTATCCTCGGGGACCCAGCCTACCCCTTAATGCCATGGCTCATGAAGCCATACACAGGCAGCCTGGACAGTAGTCAGGAGCTGTTCAACTACAGGCTGAGCAAGTGCAGAATGGTGGTAGAATGTGCATTTGGACGTTTAAAGGTGCGCTGGCGCAGTTTACTGACTCGCTTAGACCTCAGCGAAACCAATATTCCCACTGTTATTACTGCTTGCTATGCGTTCCACAATATCTGTGAGAGTAAGGGGGAGATGTTTATGGTGGGGTGGGAGTTTGAGGCAAATCGCCTGGCCGCTGGTTACGCGCATCCAGACAGCAGGGCGGTTAGAAGAGCACAGGAGGGTGCGGTGTGCATCAGAGAAGCTTTGAAAACTAGTTTCATGACTGGCCAGGCTACAGTGTGAAAGTTCTGTTTGTTTCTCCTTGATGAAACCCCTGCCCCCACCCCCCCGGTTCACTCTACTTCCCTGTAAGCTAACCACCCTCCCCTCCTCCCTTCAATTACCACTTGCAGAGGCAATAAAGTCATTGTTGCTTCACATTCATGCATTCTTTATTAATTCATCACACAAATAGGGGGATAACTGCCAAGGTAGCCTGGGAGGGGTGGTGGAGGAGGGAAGGACAAGGCCACACAGCACTTTAAAAGTTTAAAACGTATTGAATGCCAGCCTTCTGTTGCTTGGGCAATCCTCTGGGGTGGAGTGGCTGGGTGGCCGGAGGCTACCGTGTTCTTGGGCATCTGGGTGAGGAGGCTATGGAACTTGGGGAGGAGGGCGGTTGGTTACACAGGGGCTGTAGCGGCAATCTGTGCTCCTGCTGCCTTTCCTGCAGCTCAACCATATGCTGGAGCATATTAGTTTGATCCTCCAGCAGCATCAGCATTGAATCCTGCCCCCTCTCATCACGCTACTGCCACCTTTCAGCTTCAGCCCTCTCTTCAGCCCGCCACCTCTCCTCCCTGTCATTTTGTGCTTTCCTGCACTCTGACATTTTCTGCCTCCACGCATTCGTCTGTGCTCTGTCAGCGTGGGAGGACAGCATGAGCTCAGACAACATTTTATCACGAGTGCATTTTTTTTCGCCTTCTAATCTTCGCTAGCCTCTGGGAAGGAGAAGATCCTGTGATCCTTGAAACACATGCAGCTGGTGGAGGGGAGAAAAAAAGGGACAGTGGTATTTAAAAAGACACATTTTGTAGAACAATGGGTACACTCTTTCAGGGTAAACCTTGCTGTTAACATTACATACATAGCACATGTGCTTTCGTTCCAAGGTCACATTTTGCCTCCCCCCATCATGTGGCTAACCCCACCCCCCTCCTCATGGCTAACAGCGGGGAACATTTCTGTTCAGCCACAGGCAAACAGCCGAGCAGGAACGACCACCTCTAAATGTCCCCTTAAGAAAAGCACCCTATTTCAACCAGGTGACCATGAATGATATCATTCTCCTGAGGATAACACAGAGAGATAAAGAATGGATGTTGTTTGAATGCCAGCAAACATATACTGCAATGCTTTGTTCTGCAATGATTCCCGACTACGTGCTACTGGCCTGGCGTGGTAAAGTGTTCTACCATGGTGGATGGAATAAGGCTGCCCTCCCCAGAAACCTTTTGCAAAGGCTTTGGGAGTACATCCAGGAGAGCTTTATGGAGATGTCCCTGGAGGATTTCCGCTCCATCCCCAGACACATTAACAGACTTTTCCAGTAGCTGTACTGGCCGCAAATGCCAGGGCAAATTAATCATTAAACACGCTTGCTTTTAAACCATGTATACTATTTAAAAAGGTACACTCACCAGAGGTCCCTTCTCCACCTGGCGGGTCCAGGAGGCAGCTTTGGGTGGGTTGGGGGGGTACTGGCTCCAGGTCCAGGGTGAGAAACAGTTCCTGGCTGTCGGGGAAAACCGGTTTCTCCGCTTGCTTGCTGTGAGCTATCTACAACCCCATCATCATCTTCCTTGTCCCCAAAACCTGATTCTGTGTTGCCTCCATCTCCACTGAAGGAGTCAAACAACACGGTTGGGGTAGTGGTGGCTGAACCCCCTAAAATGGCATGCAGCTCATCATAGAAGCGGCATGTTTGGGGCTCTGACCCGGAGCGGCCGTTTGCCTCTCTGGTTTTCTGGTAGGCTTGCCTCAACTCCTTAAGTTTCACGCGGCACTGCTTCGGCTCCCTGTTATGGCCTCTGTCCTTCATGCCCTGGGAGATTTTGACAAATGTTTTGGCAGTTTGAAAACTGGAATGGATAGCACAGATTCCTCTCCCCATACAGAGATCAGATCCCGTACCTCCCATTTGGTCCATGTTGGAGCTCTTTTGCAATTCTGGGACTCCATTATGGTCACCTCTGCTGATGAGCTCTGCACTCACCTGCAGCTTGCCACGCTGGCCAACCAGGAAATGAAATTCAAAAGTTCGCGGGCCTTTTTCTGTCTACCTGGCCAGTGCATCTGAGTTGAGAGTGCTGTCCAGAGCGGACACAATGGAGCACTCTGGGATAGCTCCTGGAGGCCAATACTATCTAATTGCATCCACAGTAACCCAAATTCGACCCGGCAAGACCGATTTCAGCGCTAATCCCCTTGTTGGGGGTGGAGTAAGGAAATCGATTTTAAGAGCCCTTTAAGTCGAAAAAAAGGGCTTTGTCATGTGGACGGGTGCAGGGTTAAATCGATTTAACGCTGCTAAATTTGACCTTAACTCCTAGTGTAGACCAGGGCTAATTTACTTTGTGTGATCTCCATAAGAATAGATGTGTGTGAAATTTCACCAACTTTCAAAAATGTTTCCAAAGATTTTAGGCATAACAAAGGATTTTATATCTTACTAGGTACTGATTTTGCTGGAGGGTTCTCTTAAAACTAGTTCGTCAGCTAGAGGTAAAGAAAAGGAAACTCTTTGTCCAGCTATCTGGAAGGAAAGGGGTGTTGTCCCTTTATGGGCTCTCTTTAACAGGTGTTGGTGGGGGGGGAAGAGGGTGAAGGGAGAAAGGACAGGAAGACTTCGGAAGCATGTTTTTTTGTACTATAGTAATTAAAATTAAAATGTGTATTTTAGATAAGGGTGGTTTTTTGAAGGATTTATTTACAACACTATATGTCTGAAGATCCAAGCATTTAAGGCTAAAGATGATTATGCATCTAAAAATCTATGCAAGGATTTTTTAGAGATGTGATTTTTTTTTTTTTTTTTTTTAATAATCTTCACCAACTCACTAATGAAAGGTTTCAGAGTAACAGCCGGTAGAGCTGTAGCTCACGAAAGCTTATGCTCAAATAAATTGGTTAGTCTCTAAGGTGCCACAAGTACTCCTTTTCTTTTCACTAATGAAATGTTTTTAAAGCACATTTTAAACTAAGGTCCTGTAGACTAACCTGTTCTGAGTAAATATTACAGTAATGCACAACTGTTTTGCTCAGAGACTGACAGTATATGATGAAGTGAGCTGTAGCTCACGAAAGCTTATGCTCAAATAAATTGGTTAGTCTCCAAGGTGCCACAAGTACTCCTTTTCTTTTTGCGAATACAGACTAACATGGCTGTTACTCTGAAACCAGTATATACTGGGGATTGGCAAATGCCTGTTAAATGGCTTCATTACCACTGAATGGCTCTTTAACAGTTTCAGTGTTGTGCTAATAGGTCTGGCAGGCTTTTTCACTTTTAAGTTACTAGATTCCCTCTGGAGTAAGAGTCACCAGGCTGCAGCAGCCAGCTGTGGGAGCCTGCAGGAAGGGTCAGAACTGGGCTAGGAAGAGCCAGGAGGGTAGACACTAAGATCCAGTGGTGCCCCAAATTTTCAGGTGGCTTATGCAGCCGCGTATGCCTAAGGACGGCCCTGAATTCAGCTATGCCTTCCACTGATTAATTTAATTGAAAGTTAGTGTCAGTATTATGTACCGTATGTGCCAAAATTCTCTTATAGTATAAACTGTGGAAAAGATCAGAAAAATTAGAAATTATTAGGCTTTCTTATATACCAACAATGGGATTACATAACTGGAAGCATTACTGGAATTCCATTATGGTTTTACTTAATAAATCAGTACTTTGATTAAACTTCAATGTCTGAATAAACCAGACAAATATATAAATACAGTTATGTAAAAATTAATATTTAATTACTACCATAGTTAGGCTGTGGTTTGTTTGGGTTTTTTAATTCATTTCTTCATTATTAATTTTGGGTGGCTACTCTGGAAAGGTTTCACTTAAGTTGCTTGTACCCTGAAAAATGGAAGAAGAGATATTTTAATCTGAATTCACTGGGTTTAACTGTGGGACACTAATGCTTCTGGGGCTAACTAAGATCAATCCCTTCATATTGAGTTGGGAAACATTGTCTTAAATATTTACTTTTCTCGACTCACAGTTCTGTTTTTTCTACTTCTACTGTATTTCCAACACTAGATCATATCACTGATTAAGATCTAAAGCATGTTCTCCTTGGGGAAGGTGCTTCAAGTGTTGTTCAATCTGAACCTTGCAGTCTAATTCTGTATCTACATACATTTAAAAAAACTGGATAGAATGCATTTTACATCCAGCCCTGTGGTATGGCATTGTGCTGCCAAGTAGAAAATGTAGAGTTAATTTACTGACTCTAGTTCAGCTTTTTTCAAATGTGGTCACCAGGGGCTTTTCTTCTAGCCACAGCCTTCTCTGGTGCTCCTGCATACACTGCCTTGGGTGTTGGTTGCTGGGACTGCCAACAAGGGTTGGGCCCTGCCCCCTCTGGAGACACCTGGGGCACAACACTGGAGGAGCAGGCAGCCAGGCTCCCCATCTTCCCAGGGATGGTGGGACTCAGGCTTTGGGCTTCAGCCCTGGGGTGGTAGGGCGGTAGGCTCTGGCCGCAGGGCTTCAGGCTCCGGCCCCAGGCTCCAGCTGTGTGTCTTTGGGCTCTGTCCTCTGGCCACAGGGCCTTGGGCTCCAGCCCCCTTCTGCCTCCCCCGATACCCCATCCAGGGCTTAATTTGTCCCCAAACTTGCCAGGGCTGAGTAAGTCTACTGTGAAAAGTGATACTTGTATGTTTTGTTAATATCTCTTTTCACAACAGATTTATTAGCTAGCAATAAATAAAATACTCTGATTTGGACATGTATATGTGCATATTTATTTGTGCATATTTTTGTTTTTCCTAAAGCTAATTAAGTATTTTAGGAAAAAGTGTGAGAGCGGCCACCAGCAAGAGTTGGTGGCCGCAAATAATTTGTCCTGAGAACCCCTGCTCTAGTTGTCTTTTGCACTGGGCCCATGAAAATGTATATGTTATGAAAAATGACCTTTTTGGCCTTTGAAAGACGCATGCCAGGTGGTTGCTTGTACATGTCTGGCTCTAGAGCAGGGGTCAACAACCTTTGAGAAGTGGCGTGCCAAGTCTTCGTTAATTTAAGGTTTCGCGTGCCAGTAATAAATTTTACATTTACAGGGGTCCCCAACGGAACCCCAGACTGGCAGCAGACTGAGCGGAGCCAGCAGCCAGGACCCTGGCTGGCATGGGGCCGGATGGCTGGAAACCCAGACCAGCAGCAAGGTGAGTGGGGCCTGTGGCTGGTATCCCAGGCCGGCAGCAGGCTGAGCGGGGCTGATGGCTGGGACCCCGGATGGCAAGGGGCTGGAAGCCAGAACCCCAGACTGTCAGCGAGCTGAGTGGGGTGGCAGACAGAACCCCAGACTGGCAGCGGCTCACCCGCTGCTGGTCTGGGGTTCCGCCAACTCCTGCCAGCCGGGGTCCTGGCCTCCGGCCCCGCTCAGCCTGCTGCCGGCTAGGGGTTCTCTTCACCCAGGCTGGCAGCGGGCTGAGTGGGGCTGGGACCCCGGCTGGCAAGGGGCCGGTGGACGGAACCCCAGACCGGCAGCAGGCTTAGCAGGTTCGGCGGACAGAACCCCAGACCGGCGGTGGGCTGAGCAGCTCATCCCGTCACCGGTCTGGGGTTCTGTCCACCGGGTCCTGGCCACTGGACCCGCTCAGCCCACTGCTGGCCAGAGGGTTCCATTCACCCAGGCAGGCAGCGGGCTAAGTGGGGCCAGCGGCTGGGACCCCGGCTGGCAGCAGCGTGCCAGTAAAAATCAGTTGCTTGCTGCAGGTTGCCGACCCCTGCTCTAGTTTTATATACAGAGACTTGATGAAATTCATTTCTTTGGCCTTTTCTGTGAGTTTTGTAAGTACACTTTTTAATACAGTACATGCAAACTTTCAAGGGAGTGTAAATATGGATACTTTCCTTTTTTGGGTTGTTGCCTAATTGGGAAACAGATTATTTTTCATGATGCTTTGCTTGCCGTTAGCCTTTCTCCTGTATTTTTCAAGACCTAAATTAATGGCCTGTTTTTAAAGTAATTGAATACACACAGCTTAGTTGATGACAATGATTTGTGCATGCTTGGCACTTCTTCAGATTAGTTCCCAACTGCATACGCTCTGGAATAAGTGACTGTAATGAGCCATATGGAAAACTTAAGATGTGACATATTTTGAAAATGGTAGGCAAAGGAAAAGGCAAGGCATCCTTATTCAATGGCCGTAATCCTGGCATTCCAATCAAAGCAGCAAAATTTAGTACAAGGGTTGTCTCTGGACTGATCAGGTAAAAGGAGACTGGGTGCAACTCTCAAGAAGGTGAAAAGGGAATTTGAATAAAACTGACATGCATACAGATTGGTGCAGACAAGAAAAAAATTGTTTTGGGGTTAAAGATAGAACAGGGAAAATTGGCCTTGTTATCTGTGTATGAAGTGAAGAATATCTGTTAGAAAGTAGAAGTCAGAACAGACTGGAGAAACTAAAAGCATTCCAAAATTATAAGGTGAGACAAGTAAAGATGCTTCGTTACTGTCACCCAGCAATACATCCACAAAACCTAGATAATTCTGTAGTGAATTATCAAATCATTGTGCAGAAAGATTTCTTTGGATTGGCTGAATATGGATTTAAATATCATGATTACTAGATTTTTGATGTTCCCTACCCTGTTAAAAGCCACCTAGCATACAGCTCCACCAAAGTATTTTATTTAGCTTTTTAATACAGTTGTTACAAAAGTTAAATTATTAACTATTAGTTTCAAGAACTTGAAGGAAATGATGAAACCCAAAAGATCTCCTAAAATATTTCCAAAGTGTGGTTGGTCTTGTATACTGTCCATATCAATTGGAATAAATAAAAGACACTTTTAGTTTGAACTGTGAATTTCCGTGTTTTTGTAGTTTAAGGCACAGCCTTCATGATCTCATTTATTTTAAGCTCCTAAAAAGTTAAATGAAACCTTGTCAATATGCACAGTGCATCTAACTCCATGGTGTGTTTGATAGTTAATTTTAAACAGCTAATATATTCAATCATGGTTGTGTTTTTGTTTTTTGTGTTTTTAAACTGATGTGGAGAAGAGAAAAGGGCATTCAGCTAAAGGAAATTACCTTCCCAAATATAACATTTTAAATGATGTAATCCCTCTTCCCCCCCGCCCCATATGTTTTTTGAATAGAACTAGTGTTCTCATACAGGGCAAGTAATAAGTGGGGTTTTAGCCATACAATGTTGAGCAATAACTCTAGATTTTCTAGGTAAGCATATTGAGATAAGAAACTTCATTTACAGAATGACAGAGATTGTGCTCCCCCCCCACCCCCCTTTGGCTGGAGAACAACACTATTTTAAACTTAATTCAGTTTTTACTCAATTGCTTTTTCATTAGTCAAACTTATTCTCTGACATCCAGGTTCTGTTGAGATTATTTTTATTCAACTCCCACAAGGTATGTGGTTTTAGTTTTACATACAGTGGTCTTTAAAACTGCTTAACATAGAATCTAGAACAATGGAACCATGTCTCTCATCTTTCTGATCAATATGAAACACTTCCAGGATCACATTCATTGTAATGGCAGCTGAGAAAAGCTCTGATTTAGCAAAGCACTTAAACATGTGCTTATATTCCTCCCCATTTAGCAAAATACTTTAGTATGTGCTGAAGTACTTTGCTAAATTGGGGACTCAAGACCTGGGTTTTTAATTGCAGTGTAGATGTCCACTGTATGTGAAACTAATGTGTGGAGGGAGATTTGGCTTCCCCAAGAAAATCAGTCAGTGAGGTCTGTAGATAATTGCAAACTTCAGCTTCAGGAAATATATTTGCAAACCACACTTCAACAGTTGCACTTTTGTTGGAGTAGTTTGATAAATAACATGTTGCTTTTACAGGAAATGTCTCAATTTAAATTGAGGCCATTGATTCAGGCAGATTAGAAGTTAGTATGCAGTGTGTTATTAGTCTGTTTTTTATTTCCTTCTCTTTTAATGTATATCCAAAATATCTTGGTGGGGGAGAAGGCATGAACTTGTGCACCAGTGAACTGCCCAGATCGAATCTGGGAGGCAAACAGAATCAGCGTTTGGACATATGGAGCTTGTCTGAAGTTTTAACCCATGACTGTTTTATGTTCTCTGCTGTGTACAGTTTCTGATAGCATACGGTCTGTGATCATCAGTGATACAACAAAAGCCCATAAATCATTGAACATGATCAAAAGGATGGATAGTTTTATTTTTTCCTTCAATCTTTTATAGAAACTAATTTGTCTTTGTGCATCTGCCCAAATATCAATATCTGACTCTTTTTTTCCTTTAACTTAGTTGGTCTCCACTGTTGTTCCTTGGAGAATAACTCAAACCATTATTTCTGAAAAAGCCTGTTTTGAGTACTACATGAGTTTGTATAAGTGAGGAGCTCTTATATAAGCCTTTTACTGCAGTAGTTTGTAACTGTCCTTAATAATACAAAACCATTGCAATTATATAAAACACACCAGCCAGGCTGGTGTATCAGCAGTTTCCCTGCAGTTTATTTATTAAGTCAAAACTCTGTGCATTTCCTACCTTGATCATTATGTTGGGAAGAGTGAGTCAGTGGAGTACGTGAGAGTAAAGTGATAGTTATCCATTATTATGGTTTTTAAACAGGGTTTTTTTGGGTCATGAATAACCGTCAGCAGTGCCAAACCAAACATTTCTTTGCATCCTTTTTCTCTTGCTTTCCAAAACAATTTACAGTTGTAGAAAGAAAATCTGTCCTGTCTGTTACTCACTCTGCAACTAATTTGTTTAGGAAATTTTTTAATGGAGTAAATGGGCCTTCTAGACAACACTAACTTTTTGGCATTTATTGGCAGGAGTCAACGTCTGCTGGAGGTTCCATAATTTTTCTAATGCAATAGCTGTAAAGTTTAAAGAAGGAGAAGAAAAAGAAAAAACCCTCAAACAACTCTCAAACATTTTAGACAGAAGAGATAATCAAAACCTGTTGAGTGCATAGCTTTAGAATGCTGAATGTAAAATAGATTTGTATTTGGGTATTTGATAAATAGTATATTTTATATTGGTTTGATGGACAGCATTATTTTTGTTACTAGCCAAACTACTTTAAAATTCTAAACATAGTGCATAGGTACATTCCTTTAAAGTCTCTATGTATTCACAATTTGCATTTGGTGCCAAGAAGAGTTTATTCCGCAGTTAATTCATTTTATAGATATTTCTTTAAACGGCTGGAATTTAATTCATAATGCTTTATCTTGTAAAAGTAGCATACTCAATCCTGAGGGATTGTTGTTCTATTAAAAGCCCTTGGGCTGATTCAGCATAAGTGAGGCTCTGTAAAGGAGTCCTGACTATTTCTGTCGCGAAGTGGTAATGGCTTTAATACAAGATATTGATTTATTGAATCAGGTATGTGAACTAGGAAGACTTATAGGGTTGTAAAAGGCTTTCTCTCCTATCTCAGTATTTCTGGCTTGAGGCATTCAAAAACCTTGAGTCAGGTACCCAAAATCAAGAGATTGGTTTTAAAATCATGAGCTTTAGTTCCCTCCTTTCTCCCGCTCCTTCAAAATTGAGATTTTATTTGTCTTCTACATTTTTTTTTAGGGCCCTTATGGTATGTTTCCAAGCTTACCACAGTTGTTTCGCCGAAACCATGAGGGCTAGAAACTTATTTTAAACAATCCAGATGAAAAGATGGGAGAGGTATTTGGACAAAGAAATTTATCTGGATAAGTGGGCCTTTACATGGGAAAAGGGATATACATCTTCAATTTGTGGAGCTCATAAAGGAATTTTTTAAATAAATGTCTGTATAGACAGCATTTGTCTCCAGTTAAGATCATCATATTTTTGCTACTAGGGAAGTGCTCTGTTGGAGGGGTAAGGGAAACATGTGACAGTTATGTCTGGGAATAGATGGTTTGTGGAAGAAATTATTAAAGAGATTAATTTTATGGGTGCCAGCATCCTTGAGATCTGCTTACTTAATGTTGCGGTAAAGCATCAACATTTTTAACAGAATGACAAATGTATTCCTTATTGTTAGCAGCTAGATTTTGTATAGCACTTTACTAGAAAAATGTGACTCTACCTTTGGAACTGTAATATAGTAAAATATGGACTGTCCTTGTTGTGCAAACTTTTCATTACAAACACCTACACAAGAGAAGTGCAAAAAAGTGGATAGGTGTTTAGAAATTTAGTTAGCCTTTTTAATCTACTCGGAGGAGGAGGGCTGCCCAGGCAGAAAACCAGAATCTTCAGCTAGGATTTTGAATATTAACCTGAATAGGTAATGTACAATGTAGTATTTAACATTTTATTGTAACTTTGCCTTAATAAAGAATAAAGAACAAAATGTTTCTCATGTAATCCCATGATTTTCTAGAAGAGAAACACTGCAAGACTCACAATAAAATCACAAAAGTTGGTAACACTTCTATCTGCTTCACTACATCAAATAAGTATGTAGCAGTCTTAACACTCTGTAGTTTGCAGGCTAGGAACCTTCAGTGACAGAGTAGAAGTCTGAAGTACAAGTGGCCGATGGAGTGTTAGCAAGTGATTACATTCGTGTATAAACATTTTCCCCCAATATGGGAAAATCCTTCCTATATATTCTATCTCAGTGTTTTATACTGCCATATATCACTGTAGCATTTGAGAGCCTATATATTGGACTCAAATGCATTTAACATTCATATATATTTCTATTACCTGTGTTTGTTGCTACTTTCCAAAGTTCTTTGTGTTTAAACAAAGCCTTTGTTTCCTTGCATCCTATCTTTTTCCTACTACTTAATCCTGTGGTGAAGTCATCTAGCTGAGTTTGTGACACTACAGTCCCTTTCAAAACAATGAGTTGTGATATCCTAAGCACAGGCTGAAACAAAAGGAGAAGCTTCTGTATTAAACACTCCCACACAGCTCCAATAATAGAATAATCAGCAGAAGTCTAATATGCCTTAGAAGTAAATCTCAGGGGTTTTCTTCCTCACATCCTACCTCACAGAAGTCTGGGACTTCTCTCTCTTTAGAGCCATTTCCTTTAGATTACTGGGCAACTGCTAGCCATTTGTACAGACAGTGTCTCTAACCCAGGATTTGCCCTTGCTGATGATCCCAACTCCTGACTCTGCTTGTGCCATCAGAGTAGCAGCAGCAGCCGCCTCTGACTAAAATCTGGAATCTGTGGTGCAGGTGCTGGGAATTAGAGAACCAAATTTTAAAAATTAATTCTAAAAGGGAAATGAGCATGTTTAGGTGTCTTTTAGCCACATCAGAGTTTAAAGGAACAGTTTTATGTTTTTTGAAAAGTAGTTCTGGTGTTTGACACCAGTGGGACCCATATTTCCTTAAGGTTTCTTTCCTTATGTGAATGCACAAGAAAGGCATTCATTAGTGCTGAAGGAAATGGCTTCGTACATACTGAAAGACTTTTGTTATAAGCTAGCATTACTGGTCAAATGCTGGTGTTGTGCTATAATTAGTGGTATATTGTCAGTCAGTATGGATTTATGTGCACCACACTTATTAGTGTTTAAATCTCTTTGCAGTCAAGATTAAATATATCTAATTGTTCTCCTTGTAGTTCTGTCTGTCTTTCATGCATAGGCAGTGCATGTTTCATCAAGAAGATAAGATGCTGAAGATCAATAAATACCCAAACCATGCGTTTCAACTTGAGGAGGGTGTGTGTGTGTGTGTGTGTGTGAGAGAGAGAGGAACTATTACTCTGCCATTCTGTGTGTATATCTGATCTTGACTCCCTCTAGTGACTGAGTTCAGTGGCTATACAGCTAATTATGATATTGCAGAGCTCAACAAAAACAGGCTTGTGCTTTTGGTGTTCAAAGTCACAGGTTTGGTTCCAGACAATTGTCGTGTGTGTCCACAGCTCTTTACACAGCAAGAAGAGAATGTCACTGTTAGTTCAAGGAGAAGACAGCTAGGAACTACAGTGCAGAAAAGATCCAAGTAGTTTTGAATACAATCTATTTAGGCTGAGAATAGATTGAAGTGTGTTACAAAGCCAGTCCAGTCTAAAACTGCTAATGACTCTTGAAAGTGTCCAGACCATTGTGTGCTAATTCTTGCCTGTACTCTGTCCTTTGAATGGGTTTGTAGATTAGATTTTTAAATCTGATTTTCCTTATGTAGGCCTAGATAGCATCCAGCAGTAAAACTTACTTTTTGTAAAAAGCAAATCCTATAGAACATAATGCTATAGAAATCCGGTTACTGTTTATCTTGAAAACTGTGTCCTAGCAAATTTTTATAATGAAAACCACATTGTTTAGATGTTACTGTGGAAAAGTGAATCTGATGCAATGCATTATACCTGGTGCTATGCCTTAAATCAGGGTGGGCAAACTTTTTGGCCCAAGGGCCACATCTGGGTATGGATATTGTATGGTGACCCATGAATGCTCATGGAATTGGGGGTTGGGGTGCAGGGAGCATGCAGGGGCTCTGGCTGGGGGTGAGGGCTCTGGGGTGGGGCTGGGGATGAGCGGTTGGAGGTGCAGGAGGGTGCTCCGCGTTAGGACTGAGGGATTCAGAGAGCAGGAGGGGGATTAGGGCTGGGGCAGGGGGTTGGGGCATGGAAGTGGGTCGGGGTGCAGGCTCCAGGCACAGCCAGGCAGCTTTGTGCGCTGCCCTGTCTGCAGGCGCTGCCCCTTCAGCTCCCATTGGCAATGGTTCCCAGCCAATAGGAACTGCGGGGGTGGCTCTTGGGCCAGGGGCAGCGTGCGGAGCCCTTGGCGACCTCTGTGCATAGGAGCCGGAGGGGGGACATGCCACTGCTTCCCGGAGCTACGAGCAGGGCAAGCCCCCGACCCCGCTCCCTGGCTGGAGCACTGGAGTGGCTCGAGCCCCAGACCTCACTCCCCGGCAGGAGCTCGAGGGCTGGATTAAAATGTCTGAAGCGCTGGATGCAGCCCCCAGGCTGCAGTTTGCCCACCCCTACCTTAAATCCACTGAAATCAAGCTAACACAGAACACATTACCTGGCTTGCTGACCAGTATATTGCTTTGTGAACACGTCAGTAGTGTTCTGTGATCTGCACTGGCTGCTGTATGCGTTCCTGATGGAGTTTGTGTTGACTTTTACCTATAAATCATGAAACAGCTCGGGACCAGATTGCTTCTTTATTAGTATGATACTGCCATAAAGTGTATTCCAGGAAGGGCGTAGGCTAGGCCAGCCACCTTGCCCCGGCTCTTTGAAATAGCCCAAATTTGTTGAACTTCAGGACAAGTTACAAAGTCTCTCAATATTCCTTATGCTTTGAGGGACCAAGGGTATGTTCAGGACTAGTACGTGTAGATGAGGTGGGGTACCGTTTGGGTTAGTTTTACCTTTCTTCTAGTTATTGTCTGACTTTGGGGGAGGGGGGGATTGAAGAGAGGCTACTGGCTTTATTTGCACCTGTACAGTCATGCATATATGTATATGTAAGGTGGATGGAGATTATATATATATATATATATAAAAATTTAAAGTCCATAGAGCTTTGCATAGGAACTTCCACACTTTTTTATATTGGTGTTATAAATCAAAGTAAATGAAATAAGGGTAGTGTATGGTTTGGTTCAGAAACTGCCTAGACACTGAAGCTAAGCAGAACCCCCTCAGATAGCCAAAAACCATATAGAATTATCCTGCCAGTTTGGGGCTGATCTGTAGCAATTGACTAAAGCTACTAAAGCATGGGTATCGTCCACAAATTAGAAAGAAACACAAGGTTTCATTCTCAGGAAGTAGCCAGTGCCACCTGCAGGAACTGTTACTACACGTTGTTTCAGTAGTTCGGTATACAGCAACTTTAAAAACCATATGAGATAGAAGTAACACATTCAAATATGATCATATCCGAGGATGTTGTATTCCATTTTTTTACTGTATAGATAGCATCATGATGATACACAGTTTAGGATAAATTGTTTGGTTAAATAATCCCCAAACAGCAACACTAACTAAACCACAGAAGTATGGGATGATATGGACACCACCTTGCTTACACTAGGAAATAACCATTGGAAGTTGTCTACTTGTAGACGCTTTTTTTTTTCCTGGAAATCTCGTGAAAAGTATTACTGTACAAGTACAGAGATTACTTAAACTGTGGGTAAAGGATGAGCAAACCTATGTGTGATGGAGATCAGAGGTAAGTATTATTCCTGGACTACTGTTGAGTTTATAAATCATGCAGTGACTCCTGCATTGGTTTACATCACATTACTGCTTCATAAATATCTATATAAATACCTGTTTCACTGTTCAAAACCAGTGTTTGTTCATCTATGATATCGGTACCCATCACTGACTACTTGAACATCTGCCAGATTAATAGATTGGTGTAACATGGTTCCTAGTATATGTTTGAAGTTTCATTTTTCTTTCTCCTCCTCATCTTCTCTGGTTATGGAAAACTCTGCCTGGGTAGGTTTTCTTTTTCTTTTTTCCCTTGGAGGATTGGGGGCAGTAGTTGTAAAATGGAAGGTCTTGGAACATGACTGTAAATTGGTCAAATTCTGGATTAGTCTGATGTCCTCAAGATGTTCATTTGGCATCCCTTGGTGGAGAATGCCTTATCTCTGGCTCTTGCACACTTTATCCTGGATTTCATGATCTGCATTGCCCCAGAAGAACTTGCTGTTTTGGTTCACAGATGGAGATGCCATCTCTAATGTAGCTGTGACCTGATCCACTAATGGGTTTGGAGATGATTACCAAGGCCTTGAGCTGGCACTGAAAGTGGATTGGTAGCCTGTTATGAGCACATTGGGTAACTCATGGAGAAAGCAGACGGCCACATTCTGCACAAACTGGAATTTTTGCATTGTTTTCAGATTAGATAAATCAGTGACAGTAATTCAGTCCAGAGGTGACAAACGCATGGAACACTGTGACCGGGTCTTCATTTGTGAGAAAGGGCTGAAGTTTCCTAGAAAGCTGGAGAAGGCAGGAGGTGTGTGTTATATCATTGATGCTACTGGGACTGTTCGGTTCAGTGATTGTGACGGAGAGACTGCCGAGACTCATCAAGCCCTCGGATCGCTACCCCTTCCTGCTTCTCCACGTGGGCACCAATGATATGTCCAAGAATGACCTTGAGCGGATCACTGTGGACTACGTGGCTCTGGGAAGAAGGATAAAGGAGTTTGAGGCGCAAGTGGTGTTCTCGTCCATCCTCCCCATGGAAGGAAAAGGCCTGGGTAGGGACCATCGAATCGTGGAAGTCAATGAATGGCTACGCAGGTGGTGTCGGAGAGAAGGCTTTGGATTCTTTGACCATGGGATGGTGTTCCATGAAGGAGGAGTGCTGGGCAGAGACGGGCTCCACCTTACGAAGAGAGGGAAGAGCATCTTTGCGAGCAGGCTGGCTAACCTAATGAGGAGGGCTTTAAACTAGGTTCACCGGGGGAAGGAGACCAAAGCCCTGAGGTAAGTGGGAAAGCGGGATACCGGAAGGAAGCACAGGCAGGAACGTCTGTGAGGGGAGGGCTCCTGCCTCATACTGAGAATGAGGGGCGATCAGCAGGTTATCTCAAGTGCTTATAAACAAATGCACAAAGCCTTGGAAACAAGCAGGGAGAACTGGAGGTCCTGGTGATGTCAAGGAATTATGACGTGATTGGAATAACAGAGACTTGGTGGGATAACTCACATGACTGGAGTACTGTCATGGATGGTTATAAACTGTTCAGGAAGGACAGGTAGGGAAGAAAAGGTGGGGGAGTAGCACTGTATGTAAGGGAGCAGTACAACTGCTCAGAGCTCCGGTACGAAACTGCAGAAAAACCTGAGTGTCTCTGGATTAAGTTTAGAAATGTGAGCAACAAGAGTGATGTAGTGGTGGGAGTCTCCTATAGACCACTGGACCAGGGGGATGAGGTGGATGAGGCTTTCTTCCGGTAACTCGCAGAAGCTACTAGATCGCACGCCCTGGTTCTCATGGGTGACTTTAATTTTCCTGATATCTGCTGGGAGAGCAATACAGCAGTGCATAGACAATCCAGGAAGTTTTTGGAAAATGCAGGGGACCATTTCCTGGTGCAAGTGCTAGAGGAGCCAACTAGGGGGGGAGCTTTTCTTGACCTGCTGCTCACAAACCGGAAAGAATTAGTGGGGGAAGCAAAAGTGGATGGGAATTTGGGAGGCAGTGACCATGAGTTGGTTGAGTTCAGGATCCTGACACAGGGAAGAAAGGTAAGCAGCAGGATACGGACCCTGGACTTCAGGAAAGCAGACTTCGACTCCCTCAGGGAATGGATGGGTAGGATCTTCTGGGGGACTAACATGAAGGGGAAAGGAGTCCAGGAGAACTGGCTGTATTTCAAGGAATCCCTGTTGAGGTTACAGGGACAAACCATCCCGATGTGTCGAAAGAATAGTAAATATGGCAGGCGACCAGCTTGGCTTAACGGTGAAATCCTAGCGGATCTTAAACATAAAAAAGAAGCTTACAAGAAGTGGAAGGTTGGACATATGACCAGGGAAGAGTATAAAAATATTGCTCGGGCATGGAGGAATGAAATCAGGAGGGCCAAATCGCACCTGGAGCTGCAGCTAGCAAGAGATGTCAAGAGTAACAAGAAGGGTTTCTTCAGGTATTCTGGCAACAAGAAGAAAGCCAAGGAAAGTGTGGGCCCCTTACTGAATGAGGGAGGCAACCTAGTAACAGAGGATGTGGAAAAAGCTAATGTACTCAATGCTTTTTTTGCCTCTGTTTTCACTAACAAGGTCAGCTCCCAGACTGCTGCGCTGGGCATCACAGCATGGGGAGTAGATGGCCAGTCCTCTGTGGAGAAAGAGGTGGTTAGGGACTATTTAGAAAAGCTGGACGTGCACAAGTCCATGGGGCCAGACGAGTTGCATCCGAGAGTGCTAAAGGAATTGGCGGCTGTGATTGCAGAGCCATTGGCCATTATCTTTTTGAAAACTCGTGGGGAACGGGGGAAGTCCCGGATGACTGGAAAAAGGCTAATGTAGTGCCAATCTTTAAAAAAGGGAAGGAGGAGGATCCTGGGAACTACAGGCCAGTCAGCCTCACCTCAGTCCCCGGAAAAATCATGGAGCAGGTCCTCAAAGAATCAATCCTGAAGCACTTACATGAGAGGAAAGTGATCAGGAACAGTCAGCATGGATTCACCAAGGGTAGGTCATGCCTGACTAATCTAATCGCCTTCTATGATGAGATTACTGGTTCTGTGGATGAAGGGAAAGCAGTGGATATATTGTTTCTTGACTTTAGCAAAGCTTTTGACACGGTCTCCCACAGTATTCTTGTCAGCAAGTTAAAGTATGGGCTGGATGAATGCACTATAAGGTGGGTAGAAAGTTGGCTAGATTGTCGGGCTCAACAGGTAGTGATCAATGGCTCCATGTCTAGTTGGCAGCCGGTGTCAAGTGGAGTGCCCCAGGGGTCGGTCCTGGGGCCGGTTTTGTTCAATATCTTCATAAATGATCTGGAGGATGGTGTGGATTGCGCTCTCAGCAAACTTGCGGATGTTACTAAACTAGGAGGAGTGGTAGATACGCTGGAGGGCAGGGATAGGATACAGAGGGACCTAGACAAATTGGAGGATTGGGCCAAAAGAAATCTGATGAGGTTCAATAAGGATAAGTGCAGGGTCCTGCACTTAGGACGGAAGAACCCAATGCACCGCTACAGACTAGGGACCGAATGGCTAGGCAGCAGTTCTGCGGAAAAGGACCTAGGGGTGACAGTAGACGAGAAGCTGGATATGAGTCAGCAGTGTGCCCTTGTTGCCAAGAAGGCCAATGGCATTTTGGGATGTATAAGTAGGGGCATAGCGAGCAGATCGAGGGACGTGATCGTTCCCCTCTATTCGACATTGGTGAGGCCTCATCTGGAGTATGTGTCCAGTTTTGGGCCCCACGCTACAAGAAGGATGTGATAAATTGGAGAGAGTCCAGCGAAGGGCAACAAAAATGATTAGGGGTCTGGAACACATGACTTATGAGGAGAGGCTGAGGGAACTGGGATTGTTTAGTCTGCAGAAGAAAAGAATGAGTGGGGATTTGATAGCTGCTTTCAACTACCTGAGAGGTGGTTCCAGAGAGGATGGTTCTAGACTATTCTGAGTGGTAGAAGAGGACAGGACAAGGAGTAATGGTCTCAAGTTGCAGTGGGGGAGGTTTAGGTTGGATATTAGGAAAAACTTTTTCACTAGGAGGGTGGTGAAACACTGGAATGCGTTACCTAGGGAGGTGGTAGAATCTCCTTCCTTAGAAGTTTTTAAGGTCAGGCTTGACAAAGCCCTGGCTGGGATGATTTAATTGGGGATTGGTCCTGCTTTGAGCAGGGGGTTGGACTAGATGACCTCCTGAGGTCCCTTCCAACCCTGATATTCTATGATTCTATGATTGTTCACATAGGGTCTTGAGGCTTTGCTTCATTTTTTTGGAAATGTGGTGTGGTGCTGGTGCTGGTGCATGTCTTCATTTGACAGGGAGGACAGCATCTCTGCTAGCTCCTCAAAATGCTCCCCTTCACACCAAAATAACGTAGATCTTGCCTGGACTGAGTTGGAGCCAGCTGCTCTTTACTCAGGAACTGGTCTCTTGTAGGTGTTGTGACATCTTAATAATAGTGATATTGATTGCAACTATGGGGAAAAGAGATAGAACTGAGTGCTGTCAGTGTGGTGTTGACAGTGGAATTCATGGCATCTTGCTTTAACTCTCAAGTGGTCTTTTGTATATTGTGATATGCAAGGAAGATAGCACAGACCTCTGTGGGACTCTGCGGGGCCCTTGGGAAGAAGAGCAGTTACTCATCAACACTCTGGTTTCTGCTGGATAGAAATGAATGGAGCCATTGTGGTGCTGTGCCGTGTACTCTATATGGGAACTTCCAAGGTGAAGATATCGCCAACTTAATATTTATCATAGACAAGAACTCTTAACTTTCAAGAAAGGGGTCTTAAGCTGCTGGAAACATATTAAAAGAATTAAGGCCTTTGGACATGCTTAACTCTGAATTTTCAGGATTTGTATTCTTTTATCCCCTCTTGTCTTTATTTAGAATTTTTCTGGGTTTTCAATGTATTTAAGGGTGGACTTGATTTTAAAGAATGTTCTTGTCTATTACCTTTATTATTACCATAATGACAGCATGGTGGAGATGTTTTGTCTGAGGGTGTTCACCCAACCAGTGACAGTGTGGCTTATGTAGAATCCGTGACACCAAGGGGAAAGGTAGAGGGCCAGTGGACCAGCACTCCATGTTAGTGTGGAATATAGATCCAGAAGATTGGAAGGGAACATGGTATCTAAAGTCCTAGGGTGAAATCCTCATTCCCTGGAAGTGAGTGGCAAAACTTTTGGAGACAGGATTTCACCCTTGGCCATGCAACAGGAAATCTCAGCTTTTCAATAGAAAGTATTTGATCTATACATAATAAATCTATACATAATAAATATACTATATTGTCCGTGATTCAGGAAAGCACTTAAGCATGTGATTAACTTTAGGCAAGTGCTGAAGTCTGATTTGGGTTAAGCAAATGATTTATGTGTTGTCTTGAATAGGGATGCTTTCCTGAACTGAGGCCAACCCATGCAGTTGTTGCTGCTGGTGTCTTACAGGGAGATGTTTTGCTTGTCTCTCAAGAATTTGGCTGTGTCTACACTACAGACCTTACAGTGGCACAGCTGTACTGCTGCAGCTGCAAGGTCTCCCCTGTAGCCGCTCGGGCACATGCGCTTGCTTGCGCGCGCTCGCTCGCGCGCTCTCTCTCTCTCTCTTACATAATTGGGGATGGTTTAATGAGTGGTGGTAGCTATGTCAGTGGGAGACCATCTCCCACCGACAGCGCTGTCCACACAGGTGCTTTTGTTGGTGAAACTTATGAGGGCCGGGGTGTGTGTTTCTTTTACTGATTTGTTTAGTTCAAATAAGAATCCAAACACTGGGAGGTGTTTATTTCAAACTGCTGACCCTTTTTGGAATACAATTAGTGATTGCTGCTTCTGTTAAGGCTCACTTTAGGAGAGCTATGCTATTTCACTGTGCTATTTCCTTATGTAATACAAACAAATTGCATTTATGTTGTGTTCCTTTTTAAATACCTTTTAATTACTGATATGCTAATCACTATGCATTATTTTGAACATTGCAATGAATGGAAATATCTGTCATTTTTGCTCTGTTTTTTGGAGCACTTCATTTTTGTAATATTAAATTTGACTTCTTTTTTGCTTTTTCTGTAACTCCTGAAGTATTTGCAGCAGTTCTGGGTTTTGAGAGGAAAACTGATCTACCATTAGAGAGTTGAAGAAATTTTTGCTCTGAGACCTCCCACTGGGCCCATTTGGGTGGCCCTGGCTGATTATGGCATGTAAAAATGCATGGCCACGGATCTGCATGCTTTTGGTTACTGTTAGAGCCTTGCTTATTTTACTTGAGAAACATAAACAGTATAGTTGTATGTATTCATAATATCACAGATAAATGCATATTGCATTTCAAGCTTCCTAACTGGGTAATAATAATGCAGAGCTCTTATGTAGCACTTTTCAATGTTCCTGCAAAAAATAGTGCCCAAACATATACAGTAATTAGAATCACAAATACTGTAACTTTTGTAAATAGTGATGGACCCAGGAATTTTAAGTGTCATGTGGCCTAACAGTTGAAGCCACAAAGGACAGGAATAATAATGGCTTTGTCAATAATTGCAGCTCAAATAAAAACATTCAAAAGTGTCCTATAAGATTATTTTTCTTGAGGTCCCTTGTATAATTGAACTCACAACTGTTTGTAACCCAGAGGTTCACAGTAGGATTGTTGTATACATTGAGTTATTTGGATTAGAAGGTAAGCGGGGTTGCATTCTTTTATCTCTTATCTATCTATCATCTACAAGAATATGGCCATTGCAAAAGGAAAGGATCCCTCCCTTAATTTGAAAAGTAGGCTTTATATCCGACTGCTATTGGTATACCCCAAATGATCAGAATTCACGTTAACATCCCCTTTCAAACAACAAACAAACATGAGATGAGAAAGGTTGAAGATGTCGCCGTCAATCCGATATTGGATGCCAATCCCCTGTGGTAGACGATCTTGAGTTAGTGTTTTCATAGCTGCTAAGAAAATGGAGAAAAGGGTGGGTGCCAGTACACAACCTTGTTTTATGCCAGTTTGGATGACACAGGGGTCAGAGGTAGAGCTGCTGCACAGGGTGGAAGCAGTCATCCGGTCATGGAGGAGTCTAACAATGGTGATATATTTGCTTGGGCAGCCAAACTTTAACATGATTTTCCACAGAGCCTCATGGTTGACCAGAGTTGAAGGCTGTGGTCAGATCGATAAAGGCCACATACAGCTCGTGGTGGTGGTGGTGGTGGTGGTGACATTTTTCCTGAATCTACCTGGCTGCAAAAGTCATGTCGGTGGTGCCTCATGATGGTCTGAAGCCAAATGGACTCTGGAAATACTTCCTCTGCAAGAGGGAGCAGACGATTCAGTCAGATTCTAGCAAGAATCTTCCCAGCGATAGAGAGGAGGGCAATGCCTCGATAGTTGCCACAGTTGGCCTTGACTCCTTTTTTGAAAATGGAGATGATGATAGCATTACGTAAGACATCATATCATAAGACACACAAAAAATAGTGTTAGTTGGAGCACTGTGTCTACCTTCCTTGGAAAATGTTTAATTTATGTCAAAGTTCAGGCTGTGTATTGATCATGGTTTTACTGTACTTATATTAAAGTCCTATCCTGCAAGTGCTTATGTATGTGAGTAACTATACTCAGACAAAGTCCCATCGAGATCGATCTGTCTGAACAATACAGAATTCGGAGTCAAGGCCTCAGTTTCTAAGTTGAAAATAAATCTTGCTGTTGCACACCTCTCCTTCTTCCCCCAGCCTTGCTGTTCCTCTAATCAAAAACACAAAACTAAAAAACGTTTTTCTGAATTCTGTTTACCTAAATATCCAAAGCGGAAGCTGTTATCTTGACAACTTGGTGATGTGAGTTGGAAAGAAAGAACTGCCTTTCTTCATCATCAAACTGGACTCCTGCATTTTAAGTATAATTTAAAATTGTAGCCTTCACTTAGCCCTGGTCAGTGCTGCTCAGAATAGATCTAGACAACACTGGCTTAGAAAGCTCAGGTGTAAGCTGATGTTGCCACTGTTACTAAGGCTGGGGGAACTCTGCTAGTACTAGAGTGATGATGGTAAACTTCTTTAAATTGTCAGTGTAGAAAAATCTAGGATAATCAGTATGATTAGGTTTACTGGTTTTATGAAACTGTGAACAAGTATTTCTAAGTAATGTTTTGAAAATTTCTTTTTCTAGAGCAAATGGGCCTTTTAAACTTATTGCATATTTATTTAGGTGAATAACAATTTGAACATTGTAGTAAATCACAAACTTTAGCAGCACTGTATTATACTTACATATAGTAAACTGGTAAATAGTGAAAATCCATCAATGGAATGATGGTGTTGAAATTCATTTGGATTATCCAAATGAGTTCTTCTCACAGACAGCCATTAAAGCTGTTGAGAGTATGAATCGGTTCAGTAAACACCATGTCTTGTGTGGGGTATTTGAAAATAACTCTTTCAATTTAGAACTCCATTATGAAAAATGTCAAGGTCATTCAAATGCCAGCTTGAATCTTGTTTGTTTTTTGTGCAGCAAACAATAGGGCATGCTCAGTGAAGAGTTGGACACATGCATGTTATTAGAGTCCTAAGATGTGAAAATTGGCAGGTGTCTCATTTTAAATGTAATGTTCTCTGGTAACAGATTGGGGTGTCACAAAGGCAAGGTTATGACTTTTTAAGTTCAAGCAGAAGGGAATGATCTATAATGTGAAGGGGAAGTGGTCTGAATTAAAAAAATAAATAGAAACAGAGGGAAGACAGAAAATGAGTGTCCAAGAAAATAGTTTTATGTGTAAATGTTTTCTTGCTTCTTATTTAGCCCCAGTACAAAGTTCCCCTTAAAAAACCCATAGATTTGTGAAGGAGATTAGGAATTTTATTTCATTAAATTGTCACTGGCATTTTAGTGATTTAATACCACTTAAATGTTTGTTAATTCCATGTTGCTCAAAATGAAGAGACACTGATATCCATGTTTTATTCTTTATTTTTAAAAAACATGGAGAAGTCTGCATTTGTAATATGAAAACTGTTTTTTAAAAAACCTACAGGTTATAGAAACAGTTCTCTGGAATTCTAAAAGGGATGACAGAATTAAATACTGCATTTACTTATGTTATTTCAGTCAAACATATAAAGTAATTGATTAGTACCTATAGGCCTTACTGAATAAGCAGCATTTGACTTTATATATTGGCTAAATATTCACAAACAATATGCATCATTGAATCCAAAGTGATGGCAGTGAGCTTGCCAAGACTGTAGAATTAGTGTCTGTGTATTTATTCCAGCCAACTGTTTCATGATGATAAGCATATGTAATTAATTTCTAGTAATCTGTTTGAAAAGCAGATGGAGATGAAAAATTAAACTCTGCTGGAGAGTGGCTACAACTTGTGTTTCTATTTTATTATAGATTTGATTTTTTTAAAGGATTTTTAGAGAACTTTTCTTAAATCATGTGTCAAGGCCATGCTTGTTTAAATGGTATGGGAGGTTGTACAACTGCCCTCTATATAACTACATGGATGGTAATTTTCAATTGGATAAATGTTGTATAAACTTATAACCAGTGAATTCAGGGTGGTGGGGAAATCAGAAATTATAATCAACTACTTCATAATAAGTAGCAGTCTAATTATTTGTGGGTGAAATTTACCTGCTAGGTACCAAATCTTGCAGATCTTATGCAGGCAAAACTCTTTCTGAAGTCAATGGAAATTTTGCCTGTGTAAAGACTGTGTAGGATTTGGTTTTGATGTGAGATGAACAGAACTCTTCTATAAAATCTCTTGGTTAACAGAGCTTCTGATGCTTTCTAAATAGGCATCAATATGTCTCCTATATTCTTATGTTGAATTCCACCCTGAAACTTGTAAGACTATGCCTATCATTTATAAGATTTGTATGTATTTTTAAAATTGTGAATGCATCCATAACACTGGACAGCTATGTCTGGTATAAATATAAATAAATATGCCTGAGAAATCAGAAATAAATTGTATTGTTGCATTTTATATATACAGATTATTTGATAAAGGTCAGTGCTGAAATGTATATTTTTGTTCTAGGGATGGCAGTAGGGATTTGAACAAACCATATCTGATACACAGGGGCATAATGGTTTGAAAAAATCTGAAGCCCCTTATTTGATTAACAGACACTCTATTCCCTAAGTCACCTTATACCAAAGCTAAGATGCAGAAGTCTTCCAAAATGCTGTATTTGGTGACCTTATAGATCATCCTCTGAATTCCAGGGCATATCCATACATGTAAACCAACTCCCTTGTGTGAGGAAGCTGTTAAGGACAGAAAAGTTGAGTGATTTTTTTTTGTATGCCTTTTAAGCTTCTAATGCCATAAACTGGGCTACTATTACTTAATACAAAAATGTCTAGTGCCATAAACTGCATTGCACTTCATAAATCATCGCCAGACAAGTTCCATTCCCCAGTGAGTGCTCTCTGTTTCTCTGGTTGGAATGCAAGCTCCTTGGGGCAGAGAACTGTCTTCCTCTGTTTCATACACTTGCTGTAAGAGCTTAACTAATAATAAGGAAGGTATTTTTAACCAGTAATGGGAAAATGTTAAAATTTGCAGAGGCTTAAAAGTAGGACTTGAAAAATGTTTGACACATACTAGCTATAAGCCAATACAAAAGATGATCCATTAGCATAAACCAGTGGCAAAATCTTGTTGTGAAGTTCATTCAAGTTGAGAAACAGATTGGGAGTTGAAAAAGCAGCAAGGCTTGTTTTTGTTTTCCAATCTATAAATAAAAGCTAGACATGAAAGAATGACACCTACCAGTTCTAAAATCTTGAAGGATATGGTGATAGTGAATTGAACTGATTGTCTTGTAACTACAGATAATACTTCCTTTGTTTAATAAATCAGTTAGTTTTAAATACAAACATGTTTTGACAAACTTAAGAAAAAATTATGTATCCAGAATATTTTAGGTAGCCTTATTTAACAAATGAAAAAACATTTTTAAAATGCTGTTTTTGTGCATTTTAATTGAATTCCAATATCCATCCAAACACACCTTGCCACAAAGTTTAAAAAAAAAACCATAGTGAATAAGAAATGCATCATTTTCCATATTATAACATAATAAAAATGTAAGAATCTGAATAAATGTATGTTAAGCTATACAATTGTTTAAATATCTGTAGATTGACAGACATAGTGTATCCTCCTGATTAGCAAAAGAAGTACAAACTATAGTGTAAAGACTGTACTTAATTGTGAAATCAACATGTTTTAAAGGTTACTAACCAATGAGAATCAACCTTTTTGTTTAGGAAAATAACAAACAAACAAAGTACAAATGCAAAACAAGATTAAAATCAATTCTTTTTAAAGCAAGGTTTCCTGCTTGCTGATTTTTAAATCATGATTCAAATAGATATTTTAAATCACTTTGATTCAAAATCATTCCATCATGTTAGACACTCTTGAACTGGATGAAATGACTATTGAAGAAAGGTTGAAAGAATTAAATGTGTGTGGTATTGCTAAGAGATGATATCAAGCATAGGGTGTGACTGGGAAGCGGTGGTGGTGATCTACAAATGTTTGAAGGGTTTAAACTAGAGGAAAGTCAAAGGTATAAGGCTGGTGCAAACAGGCCAGGCTTAGTGGGATGCCACTGAGAGGGAAAAGTCAGGATGAATTTCAGGAAATACCTCCTGACAGTTGGTTCCATTAGGCTGTGGAATATTCTCCCAAGGGAAGTGATTAAAAGCCCCGTTGAAGGGAAACACCCCAAAATAGGCTGGACAATACACTAATAAATACTGTGTACTGTTACGAAGGGCCTGTTTCCCAAGGGTGTTAACATAATCCAGAAAATGCCCAGCATTAAACAAGGGCTGGGGCCTGCTTAATACCATGGTGAACACATCATTAAAAATCCTTTTAACCTTTTATTAAAGATAAGGAAAAGAAGGAAAGCCATTAAAGCATCTGAAATATAAAGTATTGAATAAGGCTTTCATTTTAACATCGTCCCTTGTTCCCTTTCCATTTAGCTAGAGAGAGCTTTTAGAAGGAAAAACTGCCTTGTTTAACAGTCTGTTAGATAGTAATAACTGTCATTTGGGGGAAGAGAGAAGTTAACTGAGATTGGCTGCAGCTGTTGCTGCTGCTGTTAGTCTGATCCTGTTTCATCCCAGGTGGTGGTTTGGGGTTCAGATGGAGCTGGTAAAGGTGGCGATGTCATCTGGGTCCCTCTTTCTGGCCTAATCTGGTCATGATATCTCTCAGGATCAAAATGATGAAGGCCCAGTGTCCAGGAAAATGGTGGGGGTGGCAGTTGTGATGGTGAAGCTTGCTCCACTAGCAAATCTTCCTCTCCAAAGTCTCTCTCTTTAAGGACTCAAAAGGAACGGTGGGTGGAGTAGCCTATCCCCTCATCAGTTTGTCTACCATCTTTCCAACACACCAATTTTCATTCACTGATTTCTGGTTCTGCATTTTACGTGTTTACTGAGCATGATCTTAACAGCCCTTAAGTTATATCAGTAGGCTTTTTTTTTGTTTGGACTAATTCAGTTTGTCTCTCTTTTGTACCATTTCTCACTTGTTGCTCTAGGTTATTGTGACATCTTGTGAACTTTCATATACTTTTCATAGTTGAGGGTAAATGTCAAAATTGTCACAACAGGCCCTGCAGTGGCAGGGAGAGGAGTGACCTAAAAGATCTTTTCTCTCTCTAAATTCTATGATTCTGTTTTAAGACTGACATCACTAACCACAATACAGTGATATTTTAAATAAGCAAACACTATTTTTCCCAACAGACTTAAGTAAAAACATTATTTTTTTAAAAAGCTTAAGACATCTACTTTGTAGTCTTTCCCAATGATGTTACTCTCAGAGTAAGAATTTTGTTACTACATTGGTTAACATGTGGCTATGAATAACCCTTCTATTGAATGGTTGCTGCAGAGGTTTTTGATTGAGAATTCACCTTAAAAAAAATTGCAACACTGAGACAAAAACAAAACAAAAACATACAAAACCATTTCTACTTTGCCTTGATCCTCTAAAGTTATTGCACATATCTGTCAGGTTCATTGCTACATCCAACTGTGTTTATAAAGCCTTAGCACTACATTTATTAATCATATTATCGTGTTGAACAACACTTGCTGAAATGAATGGCATTCTTTTTTGGAGTGTGAGAGTGATCTAGGCTGAAATTGTATCCCTAACCTGGGGAAGGAAAGGTGTCCTTCAGCTGGAATGTACTGGCTTTGCTTTAGAATACTTTCCTTTCTTTCTCCCTCAGGTTTCACTAAACTGGTCTCAGCTGAGATGCCAGATAAAACACCAGGGGGTTCAGAAGCCATCCCCAGGAATGAAGGTTAGTATTGTTTTCTTCTTGAGAAATCTTTCTCATTTTCTCTGACTAAATATTGCAGGCAAGAAACCTTAAAACTTTTTGTGACTTCAGCCTGTGAAAAACTTTAAAATTAAAAAAGAGAGAGAGAGAGAGAGAATTTGGCTTTTTCAAAGATACGACTTATAGGAGAACTAGGAAAGCTTTCCTATATTGCTTAATTCAAAACATTTATTCCTCAAGACAGATTTGTTCGATATTGATTATTTTTCACTTATTTGTGAATAGCCTCTTTTCTATAATCTTTATTTCTTGATGGTATTTAAAAGCATAATATTTGAAAAGATTTAGAGCTGTTCAATGACCTAATAATTTTTCACCTTTTGGAGAGGGTGACTAGTCTTCTTCAGTAAGAATAATGAGAATACTCTTATTGCCTAAGACTAATATTTTCAAATGTGGGACGCTTAAGTTAGCCACCCAGATCTGTATTTAGTCACTTAAATAAGTGGCCTAAATTTTCACAGGAGCGGAACTTGTCTTCTTCCCATTGAACTTCAAATGCTCAGCTTCTCTGAAAATCAAGCCACTGTTTTTTTTAAGATGCATTTAAAACCTTTGAATGTGGTTACTAGTGGAAATTTGTCATTGCAAATATATCACATGCTCTTGTATGTTGAATGGTCTCCTCTTAGAATAGTCCCAGGACTAGAAATAGAAGGGTTTTCCAGATCAGCACTGAGGTAATTTGACAGAGCTTTGTGGGGGAAGCTTGCAGAGCTTGTGCCTGTCCCTGTGATCTTTAGCGCACTTATCCTCACTTTCATAATTACTGTATTCTCTCAGTCTTTTTTTAAAATAATTTGTTACAAAGGTAATTTGCAATTCAGGTTGCTTTACCCTACTCTCCATATTGATTTTTTTAAAAGAAATATACAGCTTAGAATTGGGATTTTAAAAATATCTATAAAGTATCTTTTTTGACACTTAGCCAGTGATATCTAGACCTTAGTTGTCACTTTGAAATATGAAAGATATTTTGAAACACTTTTTATAAACAACAGCAGACAACTAATTCCTTTTCCTTTGAAAACTTGATGTGTTTGTTTACAAAGAGCCTGTTAAGTTCTTGTTGATTAATTTACTATGTGGTTCAGTAGGCATTGCTAAGGGCATCTAAATGCAAGATTGAGACACATTCAACTTTACACCGAACCTTCAAATGACTGCTCTCAGTACAAACCCTACACACATTTTTATTTGCCTAGCCTATGAATATCTTGTGCAGTAAAAGCGTTGTGATTAAAGTGCACTTAGAACTGATGTTTGTATTCTTCTGTTAGAAATTTTATTTGGAGCAGATTGTTGCATACCTCGTTGGTTGTATTTCTTAAAGCAAAGTTCAAAAACATGTTTATGGTTGTCTCTGTAGTAGCATTAGTAAAGCATGAGTGAGTTTTTATGATGTAAAATTACCTTAAATTCCTTGAGGAAATATTAGATTACAATTTCTGAATTGTGAATTCATTTACAATTTGTGTATGCAGGTGATAAGTCATTCACTACTCCTTTGCTTCCCAGAGAAGAACTGGGATAAACTAGCACTTGGATATAGAAACAATTGAAAACTTTCAGTGCAAGTTTGGAAGAAAACTACTTCTGTGAAAGATAATTTTTTTTTTGTTACTATAATACATTTTAATTCACCACTTCAGTGTGGACCAATATTCTAGTAAATGGGTCTTGTTTGTAAGGTGTTTTTTTCTTTTTACTTTCCGTCAGGAAGGAAACAGGGACAGGGATTTAAAGGGACTCAGAAAGAACAGAGAGAAAGGAGATTTCAGTATACCTCCTCTCTAAAGCTGGAAAGGTAATAGAGATCTCTTTGATGCCACACCTCATGGCTGGACAGTAGGTCTATCTTTTAGTCCCAGCTTTCTACCAGGTCTTGTTTTCTTTCTTTGTTCTTGCTGCAAAACCAGTTGGCTATTATTGCTCTTTTGGGTTTCTGTCAAAGTTTTACACTCCTCAAACATCCCACCACCACCAGCGTTTCCTCCAATTAACCTTAAACACAGTGCTTTAGATTATTCAGAACACAGCTAAACATGGGGATTGGCCAAAATGTTGTCTGTCTAGAAATTTGCATTAGTGCTTGTCATAAGGTGGCTCCTGCTTGGGATGCCCTCCTGCATCAGGCCGCAGCACAACAAATGGTGCCTACCCCAGTTTCCACTCAAGTGGTTCCCAGAAATAGTCTCAACAGTCTTTGAGTATTATTAGGGGGTAACTTATTACAGAAGAAAATTCTGTGTGTATAAACTATAACAAACCAAGTTCCCAGCTATCCAGCAGTGTACAGCCCTGGCATGTCTCACTGTATGCAGCTCTGAGGTATGACTCGGGCATCTCTCATCATGCATCACCCCAGACTTTATTCCTTTCTGGCTCTCCAGCTTCAGCTTTATGGCTCAGAGAGACAAACAAGCATCTCCCTCTATTGATCTCAGCCTTCAGCCCCCTCTAGCCTTCTCTGGCTGGGGCTCTCTGGTGGTTTCCTAACAATTCCTTTCTCTTTACAGGGATGGACTGTGCTCTCTAGAGTGTTCCTCTAAGCAATTCTGTACTGCTCCTTCTGTCGCTCTCCTGTGCTCAGGAGTTCTCCTCTGTACTCTAGGGAAGCTCTGACTCACCAGGTCTTTCTCCCCTCTGAGGCCCAGATGTCCTCTTTTAAGCTTCAGCTGGAGAGGGTCAGATGACTAAGAAGGAAGAGACCAGTGTACTGTCATAAAGGCCAGTGGCACCACTTGGCAATGCTGGAACTGAATTTATACTAAGTTTAAACACAGGTTGCTAACTGTGACGATGTGACGCAGCAGGGAGGGGGGAGCGTTGACCTGGGAATGTGCCCTGGGGACGGGAGACCTGAGAGCCTGTCACCTGAGCCAGGAGGGGGAGGGGGAGGTGACACCTCTGCCCAGGAATGTGGACGGAGGCTGCAGCAGGGAACCTGCTGGGTGGGTTTAGTTTCAGTTTGGGGCTGGGTGGAGGAACACAGGGAACCCCAGGGCTGGGGTCTAAGCTCCCTGCTCCCCCAGAAGGACTTCACTGAGGGGTCCTGGGTGTACCCACAAGCTCTGTTTTGGACTGTGTTCCTGTTGTCCAATAAACCTTCTGTTTTACTGGCTGGCTGAGAGTCTCAGTGAATCCCAGGAAGAGGGGTGCAGGGCCTGGACTCCCCCACACTCCGTGACAACTGGTGGCAGCGGTGGGATCTACTGCACCCCGTGAACGGCGCTTCCTGCAGTAAGTGACTGGGGAACAGTAAAACGAAGGGGGATTGACGGGGACCAGGCGTGCTGAAGATTCAGAGAGAGACGGTTCCAGGGGGCGGTTAACCCCTGGGAGTGTGTGACCAGAGAGAAGGACTTTTGCAGTAACAGGGTCCCCCGGGGGATTGCAGCGAGCGGTCCCAGGGGCGGAGGAGTCTGCAGCTCGACCCTGGCAAAGAGGTGGTGACCTCAAGAAGGACTGGCACACTAGGGGCTTTTCCTGGAAACCGTGGACAGCTGCCCGGCCTGCGAGTGGCCAGCCGGGAGATGTACGCTAAACGCCTTAAGAGTGACCTGGTGGAGCTGTGCAGGCAGAGGGGGCTGCGCGTCGGGAGGTCCACCAAGGAACAGCTGATTGCCCAGCTGGAGGAGAGGGATCGCTTGGATGACCCGATCCCTGTCCCTGAGGGAAGCCGCCCGGCGGACGCAGCGTGGGCCCTGGGGCCTGACCAGGCTGGGAGGGGTCAGACTGCTGCCCAGGACACCCCGAGACCCTTCCTACCTATGCCTGGGGGAGGGGTTGTGGGAAGCCCAGCGAATACCGAGGGCCCCCTGACCCCAGCAGCCAGCAGGGGATCCTCCCAGCGGAGCTCCCCATCCCTGGAGCGGATGCGGCTGGAATGGGAGAGGGAGAGGAAAATGAGGGAGCTGGAGGATCATGAAAAACAACGTCAACATGAGGAGAAACAACGTCAACATGAGCAGGAGGAGAAGGAGAAACAACGTCAACATGAGCAGGAGGAGAAGGAGAGGGAACGTCAACATGAGCAGCAGGAGAAGGAGAAACAAAGACAGCATGAACTGGAGCTGGCCAGGCTGAGGAGCAGTGGGGCCCCGGCTGCGGTGAGTGAGGGGGGACCCAAGACTGCAAGGAGCTTTGATAAGTGCTTCCTGGCCCAGCGGAAGGAGGGGGAGGACATGGATAGCTTCCTGACGGCCTTTGAGAATGCCTGCGAGCTGCACAGGGTTGACCCTGCAGACAGGCTCCAGTTCCTCACCCCCTTACTGGACCCCAAAGCCGTGGAGGTCTACAGCCGGATGACAGGGGCAGAGGCAGGGGACTATGAACTGTTCAAACAGGCCCTGCTCCGTGAGTTTGGGCTGACCCCCGAGATGTACCGGAGAAGGTTCCGGAGTCAGCGTAAAACGCCTGAGGTCACCTACCTACAACTGGTCAACAGGATGCAGGGATATGCCCGCAAGTGGACAGCGGGGGCCCAAACTAAAGAGGACCTGCTTGACCTGTTTGTACTGGAGCAGCTGTATGAACAGTGCCCTTCCGACCTGAGGCTGTGGCTGGTGGACAAAAAGCTCGCGAACCCCCAGCATGCAGGGCAGCTGGCCGACGAGTTTGTGAACAGTCGGTCAGGGGGTAGCCGGGAGGAGTCCCAAAAGAACAGGCCCCCCCCGATGCAGAGAGAGAGTCACCATGGGGCCTCCCAGCGGGGAAATAGGGAGAACCCCCTCCAAAGGGGAACGCCTGGTGTCGGGCCCCTCCGACCCGTTCGAGGGGACCAACGTGACCTGAGCTGCTATCACTGTGGCCAGAGAGGCCACGTACGGGCCCAGTGCCCCGGGCTCAGGGACAAACTGAGCAGACCCAACCTACCCAGGGTTAACTGGGTAGGGACTCAGCTGGACGAGGGGCAGGCGACCCAGGAAAGGGGGGCTACCAGTTTGCCACCTGCTCAGGAGGGAAGAGTACCCCCAGCCAGCCCCGCCAGAGGGCTGGAGGCTCTGGACTCCGGGTGCTCGGTTTACAGGGTGGGTGCGGGGCTGTCCCTCCGGAGAGAGTGCCTTGTTCCCCTGGAGGTGGATGGGAGGAAGGTCAATGGATACTGGGATACGGGCGCGGAGGTGACGCTGGCCCGGCCCGAGGTGGTGGCCCCAGATCGGGTGGTGCCCAACACCTACCTGACCCTGACGGGGGTGGGCGGGACCCCATTTAAGGTGCCCGTGGCAAGGGTACACCTGAAATGGGGGACCAAGGAGGGCCCCAAGGATGTGGGGGTACACCACCATTTGCCCACTGAAGTTTTGATGGGGGGAGACCTAGAGGACTGGCCAAGCGACCCCCAGACCGCCCTGGTTGTGACCCGTAGCCAGAGCCGGCGAGGGGCACTGCGACCTGACCCTGGGGAGGGTACCACACTGGAGGCGCGAGACCCTACTCGGGTGGGGAGGGAGCGCCGAGGGGCACGGCTCAGAGAGGCTGCGGCCTCAGACCTGGCCACGGAGGGGGAACCGGGCCCCATCCCTTCCCCAGCCGCTGAGTTCCAGGCCGAGTTGAGGAAAGATCCCTCCTTGCAGAAGCTCAGGGACCTGGCCGACCTCAGTGAGGGACGGACCATGAGGAGAGGCTGCCAGGAGAGGTTCCTGTGGGAGAAGGGGTTCCTGTACCGAGAATGGGCTCCCCCAGGGGAAGGGGAGTCCTGTGGGATCAGGAGGCAGCTGGTGGTCCCCCAGAAGTACCGCCGCAAGCTCCTGTCCCTGGCCCATGACATCCCCCTCGCAGGGCACCAGGGAATCCGGCGCACCCGGCAGAGGTTGCTACAGAACTTTTACTGGCCCGGGGTCTTTACCACCGTCCGGCAGTATTGCCGATCCTGTGACCCCTGTCAGAGGGTGGGGAAGGCCCGGGACAAGGGGAAAGCGGCGTTGAGACCTTTGCCCATCATAGAGGAGCCTTTCCAGAAGGTGGCCATGGACATCGTGGGGCCTCTCAGCAAGACGACCCGGTCGGGGAAGAAATACATTCTGGTGGTGGTAGATTTCGCCACCCGCTACCCCGAGGCAGTGCCCTTAGCTTCCATTGAAGCAGACACCGTGGCAGATGCGCTCCTGACCATTTTCAGCCGAGTGGGGTTCCCCAGGGAAGTCTTGACAGACCAAGGGTCCAACTTCATGTCGGCCCTGCTCCGGTGCTTGTGGGAGAAATGTGGGGTCCGGCATGACTGGGCCTCAGCATATCACCCCCTGTCCAATGGGCTGGTGGAGAGGTTTAACGGGACGCTAAAGATGATGCTGAACACCTTTATGAACCAGCACCCGCAGGATTGGGACAAGTACTTACCTCACCTGCTGTTCGCATACAGGGAGGTGCCCCAGGAGTCTACCGGATTTTCGCCTTTCGAACTGTTATATGGAAGGAGGGTGAGGGGCCCCCTGGACCTGATGAGAGACGAGTGGGAGGGGAAGGCCACTCCCGATGGAGAGTCAGTGGTGGAGTATGTCCTGACCTTCCGAGAGAGACTGGCTGAACTCATGGGCCTGGCCAGGGAGAATCTGGCCAGAGCCCAGAGGAAGCAGAAGGTCTGGTATGACCGCACGGCGCGGGCCCGTGCCTACGCCACCGGGGATCAGGTGATGGTTCTCATCCCCGTGAGAAAGAACAAACTACAGGCCGCCTGGGAGGGCCCGTTCAAGGTCGTCAAGCAGCTCAATGAGGTAAACTATGTGGTGGAGCTGTCGAACCGGGCCCACCACCGCCGGGTGTACCATGTGAATATGATGAAGCCATATTATGCCAGGGGGAATGTGGTGTTAGCTGTGTGTGGTCAGTGGGAGGAGCAGGGAGATGACCCTTTAGTAGATCTATTCCCTGGGACCAGAGCTGGTTCCCCCCTGGAAACAATCCCCCTCTCGGATCAGCTCACCCCTGCCCAGCAAGCTGAGGTCAGGGGGGTGCTGCATCCGTACCGACAGCTGTTTTCCAACCAGCCTGGACGCACTAATCTGACTGTCCACCGGGTGCAGACAGGGTCGCACCCGCCGATAAGATGCTCCCCCTTCCGAGTCACAGGGAAAACTGCTCAGGACCTGGAAAGAGAGGTCCGGGACATGCTGGCTTTGGGGGTGATCCAGCCATCGGCCAGCCCTTGGGCCTCGCCGGTGGTGCTGGTCCCCAAAAAGGATGGGTCAGTCCGGTTCTGTGTGGACTGTCGGAAGCTCAATGCCATCACTGTATCGGATGCCTACCCCATGCCCAGGCCGGACGAGCTCCTAGACAAGCTGGGAGGAGCTCGGTACCTTACCACCATGGACCTTACAAAGGGCTACTGGCAAGTGCCGCTGGATGCAGATGCCCGGCTGAAATCGGCCTTTATCACCCCTCTGGGGCTCTATGAGTTTCTGACCCTGCCTTTCGGCCTCAAGGGAGCGCCGGCCACCTTCCAGCGCCTGGTGGACCAGCTACTGAGGGGGATGGAGAGTTTTGCCGTGGCGTATATTGACGACATCTGTGTCTTTAGCCAGACCTGGGAGGACCACGTGTCCCAGGTTAGACAAGTGCTGGACCGACTCCAGGGGGCTGGGCTGACTGTCAAAGCGGAGAAGTGCAAGGTGGGGATGGCTGAAGTATCTTACCTGGGCCATCGGGTGGGGAGCGGCCGCCTAAAGCCGGAACCGGCCAAGGTGGAGGTGATCAGAGACTGGCCCGCTCCCCACACCAAAAAGCAGGTCCAAGCCTTTATTGGGATGGCAGGATACTACCGAAGATTTGTGCCCCACTTTAGCGCCATAGCCACCCCCATCACTGAGCTATGCAAGAAGGGGAAGCCAGACAAGGTGGTCTGGACCGAGCAGTGCCAGGAGGCTTTCCGGGCGCTGAAGGAGGCTCTGGTCAGTGGCCCAGTTCTAGCAAACCCAGACTTTGACAAGCCCTTTGTGGTGTTCACCGACGCTTCCGACACGGGACTGGGGGCGGTGTTAATGCAGGAGGATGAAAAGGGGGAGAGACACCCCATCGTGTACCTGAGCAAGAAGTTGCTACCCCGGGAGCAACACTACGCGGCCATCGAGAAGAAGTACCTGGCCATGGTGTGGGCCCTCAAGAAACTAGAGCCCTATCTCCTCGGGCGACACTTCACCGTGTACACCGACCACTCTCCCCTGACCTGGCTGCACCAGATGAAAGGAGCCAACGCCAAGCTCCTGAGGTGGAGCCTGCTCCTGCAGGATTACGACATGGACGTGGTCCACGTGAAGGGAAGTGCCAACCTGATAGCGGATGCGCTGTCCCGGAGAGGGGGCCCCGAACTTCCCCAGGTCACTGGTCACAGTGACCCCGCTCAGTTCAGTCTCGAAGGGGGGAGAGATGTGACGATGTGACGCAGCAGGGAGGGGGGAGCGTTGACCTGGGAATGTGCCCTGGGGACGGGAGACCTGAGAGCCTGTCACCTGAGCCAGGAGGGGGAGGGGGAGGTGACACCTCTGCCCAGGAATGTGGACGGAGGCTGCAGCAGGGAACCTGCTGGGTGGGTTTAGTTTCAGTTTGGGGCTGGGTGGAGGAACACAGGGAACCCCAGGGCTGGGGTCTAAGCTCCCTGCTCCCCCAGAAGGACTTCACTGAGGGGTCCTGGGTGTACCCACAAGCTCTGTTTTGGACTGTGTTCCTGTTGTCCAATAAACCTTCTGTTTTACTGGCTGGCTGAGAGTCTCAGTGAATCCCAGGAAGAGGGGTGCAGGGCCTGGACTCCCCCACACTCCGTGACACTAACACAGGAAGAAAAACAAGCAGAGGTGGATCCTGTAGAAGCAGCAGTGCAAGGAAGTGATAGGAGGACACGGGAGAGGTGCAAACTATGTATATCCCAGTAGGGGGAAGTGACAGAAAAGAGAGACAAGGTCTACTCTAATAAACACTCTAAAAAAGGCAGTGTCCAGAGGCAGGGTAGGAGGGGTCTTCAGACAGAGGCCCCAAACCATTTACCCAATAATACCAGCCCTAACTGTAACTTATAATGCTGATACTAGGTAAATGTGTATTTGTAAGAGGGTTTTTTAATGATGAGAATATACCATTTAGTATATGGTTTCAACTGATTTTGTGAAAGAGGATGTAGTTTCCTTTCTCCATAGCTACCCACACGTGAAGAAATTTTCCAGAAACACTTCTTCAATTAAGTCAGGATCTAGGGACTGCCAAGAGGATCCTCATCAGTTTCTAGTGAATTTTGGGTTATTGCTTCTTAGAATGGTGAGAGGTGAAGGAAAAATAACCTGAAATTTGAAGAATGCAAACACAATTCTTAAGTGGCCTCTGGATGTCCTATTTATTTGAAAAATTCTTCTGAATGCATGGTTTCTCAATGTCCCCAGGGCTCATAAAGTGACCAACGGACACTGGGAAGGAAAACGTTTTACAGGGCATCATGAGTGGTTGTGCTTTAAAAAGGAGAAAGTTAGAGAGGAGGAACTGTGATTTCCCTTTCCTCTCAAGGTTATGCATCTTAATTTTAGTGTGCAGGCAAAAGTCAAAATTCTCCCTTATAATGTTGGCATTTTGTGCTACTCACTCATGGTAGCTAAAGTATGCAAAAAACTAATTTTTCTGTTTTGTTCTAAAGTTCTATGCAAATAGGTTTGCTGCCATGTACATCAGAGGTGAAACTTTAAATCTTTAAAAAAAATGAATTTCAGAAGCTGATTCTTTTTATATTTATATTTTCCCATAACACTCTATTATCTAAAAGAACTCTTCATAGAGAGATCCATTCAAAGCGCTATTCATACTGTTGTACTCTTATAAACTGTTGTCTAAACAATTTTGTTTTAAGAAGGATGTTTTGTTTTCTTTCAAGGATGTTACCCCTCCAAATCAGGGAGTTAAGAGTAGTAATTTTGTTGAATTCAGATATCCAACATCCAGCAGGGATATCTGAATATTATCCAGGGACAAGTGTGTTCTGTTAACCTTAGGAGTTCTTGTGATGCTGTCAGATGAAATCCACTCCCAATACAACAGCACTAGAAATATTAGTCACCACAACAAAAGTCCATTTAGTGTTTAGAGACCCCAAATTAGGAGGGAGCTGGATTTCTCTTGTTTTCTGTGGTGGCTGATAATTAATAGTCACCAATTTAACTCCTACATACAAATTTATTTCCCTTTCAGCAGTGGATGTTCACATGGATCAGACATATTTTAGCTCCTGAGTCCAACGTGCATTATCAACTTCTTCTTCCCTGGTGTTGCTTCCCTCTGCTTGGGCAATTCAGTCTCAAATGGCCTTTGTGACATTGCCTGCAAATGTCCTATGGCCTGGGACCCACTCGGGAAACAGTATCTCTCTCCTGACCCATTTCATGAAGTGCTGCTTCTGGTATAAAGGAGGCTCCCTGAGGCTGAGAATTAACTGCTGTTACCTTTAAGGAAACCCCAATTTCTCCTTCCAGATTTTGAACTTTGCATATAATCTAGTCCATAGGTTTATCCATTATGTTATCTTCCTTCACCAGCAGGTTAAAAAGTTCCCCTGCTAAACCATTTAGAAATTGATTTTTCACATGGGATTCTCTAATGACCACTGTGCATATGCCTCTCTCTGCATGGCTAGTTCCAAATTCAGCACAGTAGATTCTGTTTCACTTGAGCCATCTCCTGGACAGGGTTCATGATAGGGCTTTCCATGTACCTATCTCCTTAATGTACACATATAACTATCTCCTTCTGGCTTCCATTCCTTCATAATATTTCAAAAGGGCCAATTCCCCCCTCATATCAGGTGTACAAATGCTTGCAGCACAGTCTCTAAAACACACAATCAGTCCTGGGAAACTGCTGGTAAAATGCTGGCATCACCATCCAAAACACTGCAGCAGACGGTCACTGCAGTTTTTGTCAATTGTTATGGCACACCATCATATATTAGAAACAACCCTGTGAAGTCTGGAAAATGGAATAATTATGAACAATGTGGGTTTTATGTGGATTGGAGTAGCAGATTCTAAGGTGCTTGCATCTGATTATGGAGTTGCTAGTTACTTTTTATGTGGCAACACTGGAAGATGTGATTAGTTAAACCTGTGAAATACTGCACGACATACCCGAGTATTTTCATAGGATTAACACCTATGCAGTTCTCTAAAATACTGTAATTTTTGCTAAGCAATCTGTGTTTTAAGTCTATATTTTAATATCACCTATGCAAGATATAGATTAAACTGAATGTCTAATTGTTTTAATTTTTCAAACTTTAAAAAAATTCATTTTAGTAATTTTCATTTTCTTCCATGTATGTTTAAAAAATGAATTCCCATACAAAAACATTGTTAGCATAAGTAAAGGTTGCAACAATGAATAAAAGAAACCCCTACACAATATAAATATCAGTAACACTGCAAGTAAAAAACAAATGAACAAAAACCCTAGAATTGTGGAAATGATCACTTAAATTTTCACAAATATTCCACTATCCTTACAGTACATATATACATCTTACAATATTTAATTATGAAAAAATGTACATATGTCAATAACAGCTTTAATGTTGACTCACCACACCATATATAATTTTTTATCATCTACATCTCTGATTATATTTATTTAGAAAGTATGTGGTTAAAGATATATCTTCTTTATACCTCCAGTGTCTTATTGGTGTAAGAGTAAGGCTTATAAATCAGAATTAAGGTTGTTTGAATGTGTGTTTTTTCATGTTAAAATATTATTACCTGAATGTATGAACTATAAGGGAAAAAGAATGTTTTGAGAATTTTCTTTACTGATTACTTACAGACTTTTTAATGTTGCATTTTTTCCCAAGTAATATTCTCAGAACAGTCCTTATTTTATATAGGATTTACATCTTTTAACCAAGCGTTTTGTGTGAGGGTAAAGGGTAGGAGTATCAACAGTGTATCAGTAAGATGCTAAGTGAATTTTTAGAACTTTGCTTATCTAAGAATGTCATTTTAGTATGACCCCCCAGTAGTTAAACTGAACAATGTACAGAAGCAGACAAGTGAGAAATGAGTTTCCTGTAATTAGTTTACTGGAACTTGGTCCTTGACTTGAGGGCCTCTGATGTTTGCTTCTCTATTGCCTACTCTGTCAAGCCCTTTAGAATCAACAAATAAACCTATAAATGCCGCTGTTTGCTTTAAACCAGAGAAAAGCTAGAGGTACTGTAGCTGGATATTATGAGTATGTTTACCACGTATATGTGAAATATTTCTCAGGAAGTCTGTGTGTGTAACAACAAGTAGTAGACAGACTCCATATTAAAAAAGAATCTACCATGATCCATTTTATATACATTTTTCTACAGGAAAGCTTTTATATTTCAGTTACAACAGATGCATGTCGAACAATGAGCTGTATCAATATAAGGAAGTGGACAGGAAAGATTTCTGTGTTTTAGCTTGCAAAAGGGAATAAGCATTTGTTCTGTGTTATGAAAGCAAATCTTATTTGCTGAAATGTCACTCTGTAAACCTGTGGCACACATTTCATTTTTAGTATAGACCATGGCAGCAGAATTCACCCACTATGTACATTTTCTCTCAGATATGAAGAGCAGCAGGTCTGGTTCATGAACAGTGTTTTATTGGAGCTAGGAAATTATTTGCAACATTTTTTTCCAGTTACTGTAGCCCTTTTTCAGTTGGTGAATTATACACTAGCAGATGTAGATTAAGAAATGGTTGCACCCAATTTTTGAATGATTGACTTATGCAGCCATACGGTATTTTATACAGTGTGGCATTGGTGATTTGTTGGGTGAATAACTGACTTTTTTGGTTTGCCCAAAACAAACAAACAAATCAGTTTGGGTCAAACTGAATCTGAAAATTCCAAAAAAAAGTTGACAAACTTCATTTGAGATCAAATGAAATGTTTTGGTCAATCTGAAATGAACTGGTTTGTTTAGTTTGTGGGCACGTTTTCACAAATAAGCACAGGAAATGAAGGCTAGATTCAAGTGGCTGGAGGAGGAGATGCCAGTGCTGTCCTTAGAACTTCAAGCCCAACGCTCATATGAGACTGGGGGTTTCAAGTCCCCCGATGTGGAGAAGGAATGTGAATTTAGGTCTCCCATTCCTCGGGAAAGTGACCTAACTGCTGGGCTATGGGATATTCTGGTGTGGATCTCTGTTGGTCTCTCCTGTTGAAGCTGTTCCATTGTGTATAAAATACTGAAATAGTCACTGGACCAGAGAGAGAGAAAGTGAGAGTAACTCTGTCGTGGTAGTTAGGGCACTTGCTGCTGCTGTTTTATGAGTTGTGCCTAAGTCTTGTTCTCTTCCCCCCCCCCCCCCAATTTTTTTTTATGAGAACTGTTTGGCAAATTTGTGTTTAAATTTGCTAATAGTTTCAGATAGACTGAAACTGCAGTTTTTGATGGTTCTAGTTATCATGATTGCTTCAGATGGCTTGTTCATAATTAGTTGTTTGGTCACAAAAATCACATAGCATTTGTCTCCGATTCCTAATTGAAAGGTTCCCAGAGTCTCACTGTTTTTGAGATCCCTGCCAAACATGACCTCTGGAAATACCCATGTGCAAAAAAACCATTTACCAGTAATCTAATAGCTGCAGCCTTTATTATGTTTCTCCAATCAATTTGCTGACAGACCTTGCAGTTTTCCTCAGTGTCGTGGAAGGAGAATTTCTAAAAAGATGGGTGGAAGGAGTTCAACTTCCCAGCATAAAAAGGCAACAAAATTAAGAGACCTTTTGGGAAGCATCAGTTTCCCACACTAGGAACCCTCCCCACTGGTTGTTCGTTGTACACTAGTGTACCAAAGTAAACTGCAGTTTCACTGTGCTCTGCAAACAGGCAGTGACAGGACACAGGCAAGAACAGGGGGGATTACAGACTTACAAAATATCCAAAATAGCAATATTATTTTCCCATGTACAGAGCATGCCCGCACTTCCACAATCACATTATAAATTTTGTTATTCATAGTAAGACTCGGAAATTAAAATTTAGAATTCTACAAGTAGCAAACTACCGCCTTCTGACAGAGGGTTTGCATCACACATGCATAATCACCCACAAAAATTAAGTACTATACATTAAAATTTCCCTGACTGACAGTAATGGTGTCATTCTCCTCACCACACACATAGTGTATTGTTTCCCCCAGTTCCCCCAGTTTCTACTAGAGACGATTTCTCCATAGCTGTAGTCCCAATGTAGGTTGGCCTGTTGATTTTTGCACAGCAGCGTGCAGACTTTGAGAATACATAGCAATTTCTTGCTATATAGCATATATGCTGAGAAGTATAGATTAAAAATAAAAACAAAAAGCCCCCAAGGATGAGATATAAATACATTGGAAAGCTGGGCCACTCTGACCCCTTTTCAGATTTTAAATTGTGTATAAAGTTTCAGATGCCTATAGCGGTTATATAGTCATATGAAACAACAGTTAAACATCGTAGGGAGAGAGCAAAGTAGAAATGGTCCCTACATATTGATGGGTAGTGATATGAGATTGTCCACCCATAGTTTGTCTCTGTACCCCTTCATATTGATGCTAGTTTGCATTCAGTCTCTGTTTCTTTCTACGTGTTTCTTCCAGTCCCCGGCTTGTTAACTGAAGTAAGATGGTCTCCGCAAAGGCAGCATGTGCTGTGTTTCAAAGAAATGCACTGGCAGGTTTTTTGCATGGAGTATATATTAGCGCTCAAAGACTGCCTCCACGCTATGCTCCTGCTCTGTATAGCTTTTCCCTACTGCTACTAGTAACCCCATTCTGCGTCAGCCTATACTCCCACAAAAACCGTGATTCAGAGAAATATTGAATGGACATGGATAATAATAAAATCCAGTTATAATAGTTAATGGTAAAAAGAGATTTGAAGGGATATTAAACCTCATACTTCAGGGTTTTAAACAATCTCAAATTATTTGGGATTAGAATAACACCTTCATGGGGGGAAGATTATCCCATGTCTGCCTACCTGTGGAGTTCTTACATCTTCCTCTGAAGCTGGTCACTGTCACAGATGGACCATGGGTCTCATCCTGTATAGCAGTGGTCACCAACCGGTCCACCACGATCGGCTAGTTGATCCTAGAGGATCTCCCAGTCAATCCCATGATCTCCAGAGGTGCAGTGTGGCTGCCTATCCTGGCCCCACGCCACTCCCAGAAGCAGTGAGCGTAGCCCCAGGGACCGGGGGGCAGGGGTTTCCCTCCGCGTGCTGCTCCTGCCTGCAAGCACCACCCCCGCAGCTCCCATTGGCTGGGAGAGCTGCGGGGGTGGTGCTTGTAGAGAGGGGCATCAAGCAGAGCAACATGTCACCCACCTCCCCCCCAGGGGCTGCAGGGGTGCATTGGCCCTTTCTGGGAGCAGTGTGGGGCTGGGGTAGGCAGGGAGCCTGTCTTAACCTTGCTGTGCCCACCGCCAACTGGGAGCCGCCAGAGGTAAGTGCTGCCCAGCGGGAGGCCGCACCCCAACCCCCATCCCTGAGCCCCCTCCCAGAGCCAGCACCCCGAGCCCCCCTGCACCCTGAACCCCCAGCACCCTGAGCCCCCTCCAGCCAGCACACCCCAAGCCCCCTCCTGCATTCCAGCCCCCTCCCCCATCCCTGATCCCCCTCCTGTGCCCAAACTCCCTTCTAGAGCTTGCACCCCTCACCCCCTTCTGCACCCCAACCCACTGCCCCAGGCTCAGCCTAGAGCCCCCTCCCACACTGCTCCAGCCCAGAGCCCACAGCTCAACCGCCCTGCCCCAGCCCAGTGAAAGTGAGTGAGGGTGGGGGAGAGCAAGCGACGGAGAGGTAGATCCTCTGTTGCCCTTAGATTCAAAAAGTGATCTTGGGCATAAAAAGGTTGGAGACCACTGCTGTATAGCAACTCCTGTGTTTTAGTAAGTTGCATCTCGTCCCATGTCCTCCATCTTTATGTTGTCTGTCTAGACTTCTTTAAAAATTATTTTGTCTATTTAGGCCCTAAACTTGTTGGGCAAGGGCCATGTCATCTTACTTGCCAATAATAATAATAATTAATAATTAACAATAATTATAATTAATAAAGTGTGGAATGATGGCTTCCAAAAGAATTATCCCTTCTCCTTCCTCCTTTGTCCATCCAGAGCAGAGAAGTCATGGCTAATCCTCAGAGAAGGAAGGGGAAGGCCCACCATCCTAGTCACCTCATGCTGAAAGAAACTTTGTAAGAGTGGTTTTTATTATATTGGGGCATACCGGTGGGGTTCTGCTTTATCTCTTGCAGCTGCATGGGGCTGCTGGCCAGCTAGACTTATGAACTTTCACAGAGGAAGTAAGGCAAAAGATTGAGGAGTAGGAGGTGGTAGCTATTCTGCTTCCGGGACAAAGGAGAGTGAAGAGAGACAGCAGGCTGATCTGGCTATCGTGAAATGCTGCACAAAACTACAGCACATGCAAGAGCTGATGCATCTCACGTACTATGACATCATGGTACTAAATCACAGTTTAAGTTATTTTAAGAGCTGAGGAGAATATTAGCTGCTAGAATATTTTGTTCTTCAAGAGCACAATAGTTTCCATAGAGTTCTATCTGGGTTGTGTCTAATCAGAGTTCAGTATCCCAGTCATCTATGAACTAATACTCCTTTAATCAGACCTGGAAAACTCACATGGCTTGAACTGTTTAAAATTGAGGCTTGGAAAACTGAAGACTTTTTTTTTTCTGTTAGCATTGAACCAAAAGTGTGTTTTTTTTTTTTTATTGCTGCTTGCTTCCCCCTCAAATAAGTTAAAGTATTCCTAGCTCTCAAGCAATTAGAGAGAACTAGGTGTGCTTAACCAAGTGTAGTACTTTCATTAAGAAATAGTTCCTTTTGTATGCATAAGTGATGCACATAATAATAAATAGTAGACAATTATTAAATAACTGAAAAGACAAATTATAAAATGGGGAAGCCCAGACCAGCTTGTGTAAAACAATCAATTGTGAAGCAGCTAATCATAGTGAAAAATACCTAATGTCTACTGTGTTTTTTTTTTAAGCACTTGTGAATGATGGAAATTTCAAATCAGTCCTAACTTTTTCCAAACTAATGCTTTTCCCCCCAGCTAACTTGAAACTTCCAATGAAAGTCAAACATTTTAGAGGAAGTGAAGAATTCTGGTTAGAGCAAAGAACGAGAAGCCAAGACTGACACACTGACTTATTGTGCCTGTCATTGGGCAAATCATATGACCCCCTTCTCCTTGTACTGCACCCTTCTCAACCTGACTTCAAATGGTTAAAGCTGGACATCACTGGAAAAATGGTGAACAGTGACTTTTATTTGCTGACATTTAGCAACAGTCTCCCCTTCTGCTGCTAACCTGCACTGCAAGCCAGGTTTATCTCGCTAGCCTGAAAAAAAAAATTGGGGAAAAAAGGAAGGATTTATGATATGAAGCACACAACATTCATTTTAATCATATTTATTCTTCAAAGAAAAAGGGCCAAACTCTCCTCTAAAACTTACATAGAGTCCAAAACGAGAAGCTTGTAATTCTGTATGTAAGATGCAAGGATACCATAATCAAGTCCCCAGTCACTTGCTCTCAATTCAGAATGCAAGTGTTAATATGGACTGGAATAAATTATTATACAAGGTGCCGCACAACAGTGAATTGGGCTTAAGTGATGTGGTCTGTGTGGTAAAAAAAAGGCAGGAACCAATACTGATTCCTTGTAGTCTTTTGTGCTGTACTGGCTGGCAGGCGCTGCCTGCTTATGTGTTGGGACCTCTTCCAACCTGAGAGCTTGAATCTCAAGGATTGTTTTTAATCCTCCTTTGATAGCCAAAAAGAAAAACCTGCATCATTAGGTAAATACTTTTCTACTCTAGTTTCTGGTTAGGGTAGGTGAAGCTGTACCCGACTTTTACGCATTCTCAGATGACACCTGAAATGATTGATGATAGCAGTATTCCTTGTCATTAATCGTAAAAACAACCTATCCTACTAGAACTATTCTTTGGTTTTGTGCTCTAGTATTATGTCAAGTGTAAATGTTAAATATAGAGAGAGCACTTGTTTGTACAGAACACTCAGGATTGCATGCACCAGCATACTTTATGTATGACTTCAGCATAGGCATAGCTACTGGTAAAAGGTGCTTATAAAAATATTTGCTTCAAAGTAATGTTGATAAATGTAAAGTAATGCACATGGGAAAAAATAACCCCAACTATACATACAATATGATGAGGGCTAATTTAGCTACAACTAATCAGGAGAAAGATCTTGGAGTCGTGGATAGTTCTCTGAAGACGTCCACGCAATGTGCAGCGGCAGTCAAAAAAACAAATGGGATGTTAGGAATCATTAAAAAAGGGATAGAGAATAAGATGGAGAATATCTTATTGCTCTTATATAAATCCATGGTATGCCCACATCTTGAATACTGCATGCAGATGTGGTCCCCTCATCTCAAAAAAGATATACTGGCATTAGAAAAGGTTCAGAAAAGGGCAACTAAAATGATTGGGGGTTTGGAACAGGTCCCATATGAGGAGAGATTAAAGAGGCTAGGACTTTTCATCTTGGAAAAGAGACTAAGGGGGGCTATGATAGAGGTATATAAAATCATGAGTGGTGTGGAGAAAGTGAATAAGGAAAAGTGATTTACTTGTTCCCATAATATAAGAACTTGGGGCCCACAATGAAAGTAATGGGTAGCAGGTTTAAAACAAATAAAAGGAAATTCTTCTTCACTCAGTGCATGGTCAACCTGTGGAACTCCTTGCCTGAGGAGGTTGTGAAGGCTAGGACTATAACAGGGTTTAAAAGAGAACTGGATAAATTCATGGAGTTTAAGTCCATTAATGGCTATTAGCCAGGATGGGCAAGGAATGGTGTCCCTAGCCTCTGTTTGTCAGAGAGTGGAGATGGATGGCAGGAGAGAGATCACTTTATCATTACCAGTTAGGTTCCCTCCCTCTGGGGCACCTGGCATTGGCCACTGTCGGTAGACAGGATGCTGGTCTGGATGGACCTTTGGAATGACCCAGTATGGCCGTTCTTATGTTCTATGTTTTAAAATTAGTATCATTTATTTTTCTGTGTTTACCCTCCTTAGCAGCTTGAAAATAAGCTTAGATCTGTGTGCTCCTGCTTCTAGACAAGCCAAGGCTCTTATCAATTCCCAGTATTTGATTCAAAGTTGCTTAGGTACAACGAGTGCCACACAAGATCCTAGATAGAGTGAATTCAAAAACACAGATATTCTAAACCTGCAGTTTAAAACTGTCAAATCTGGGGGTTAAACTACTTGACAGGGTCCCTTTAAACCACTATAAATGACAATAAATAGCAAGCTTCTTCTTTCTATAGGTCAGGAATGATTTTCAAGTATGTTAGCTGCATCTTTTGAAATTTCTGCTCCAAACCAGTTATTTTGTTGGAGGCAATTACTGTCACATAACTGATTTTAAGGGACTCAGTCATATTGAAGTCTTGTCAGCTCAAAAAATAAGTGTAGGTACACATCTTCCCCCTGCCAATTCCTGTGATTTTGTAATCATGTTTCCCTTTTTATGTTTGTATTTCTCATGTTGCTTGGTGGCAAATCTCACATAAACAACAGAAAGAATGGACTGTTTACAAAGTGCTGTCAACTGTATTATATAAACAAACTAAAAAGTAGGAGAAATATTTTTTCTCTGATCTTTCAGTTATATTAATATAAGGTCTTACTTTGTACCAAAAATGTGTAACATAGCTAAAAATAGAACTGATTTTTTTAAAAAGTCAGTGATCCCTTCCATGTAGTTCAACTTTTGATCTGCAAAACTTGCTCTGATGGATTTCTTTTTGAAAACTTTCTCAGAATTTTAGCTTGCATCCTTAGTCAGATAATATACTATTTTTTCCCTGCTTTATTGATTTTTATTTTTTCTTCTGAGAAATAGCCATATTTCTTACAAAGCAACTTGAAGGGCATGGAAGGATTAAAGAAAAGTATTGATTGAATGCTATCTTTTTAAAGTGTGTTATCTCTTTCAAGGTAAATTAGAGTCCAAAAGTCACTATTTTAAAAATATCTTTAGTCTTTTGGTGAACATATCCTTTTAAACTAGCAGATTTTTGATGATTTCAAAGTACTGAAAAATAGCTACAGATGCCCAGAAATTGTACTTTTAGCCCTTTAACAAAAGGGAAGGAGACCATGTAGCATGAATTGCTCTCTGTTAGGTAGCACCTTCCCCTGAAACATCTCACAGCAAGACCAGAATTAGGTTGCACATTCAATTGTTTTGGGTTTTTTCCTTTCTAATATTATTTTCAGGTAATAGTTCTCTTTAACTCCCTTCAATCTCCTAGCTATACAACTAGCCATTACCTCAAACTCTACCGATTAGATTAGAATGAGACTGCGATAAGTCCTAAACTTAGAAAGATTAATATAGAGGAAATCTTAGTTATTAATCTTCACTTTTTTAATTGGCTCCCTGTAGTTTAATTTTAAAAAGGGGAAATTACTGCTTGCTGACAGACCAGGAAGACAAGCATCTTTGATGTTTCATGAGTAATAAGATATTTATAGAAACATTTGTATTTTGTACAGAGATGTGTCAAACTACTAAAATATACTTTTGGAGGAGTCAGCAAACCGGAATCCTGGGTAGAATGGTTACAGCACTATCAAAGTACTTTCTAACCACAGGGGGAAGAAGGTAGCAATTTGGTTGGATCAGTCTATATTCAGATACATTAACGTTATTGGCAAAAAGCTGCACAATGGATTTAGCTCCGACTAGGCTCTCTTTCTTAATTTAAAAGCAGCATTACTTCGTGATAGCTACTTACAATCCTTTTGTCAGAACATACTGTTGAACTGATTTAGCAATTTAAAACATAAACATATCTTTTTAATAGTAACAGTGCCACAAGTACTCCAGTTCTCTTTGTTGCGAACTCTGTGGGGAAATATTTAACATGGATCCCATTATGTTAATTTTGGCAGTAATCCCACAAAATGTATCTCATGATGTAATGCAAACATTGAAACAACCTCTTGGTACAATGCAGAATAAAATGGGCTGTGTCCCTCTTCTCTTCCCTCCCACCCTCCTCCACTGCATGAGCTCATATGCTGGAAGGATTAAGAAATTGTTCAAGGTGGCAAGAATCCATATATAAAAGCATATCTCTAGTGCATATATACAGAAGACGGCAAAATGAAGGTGAGGAAGATGCTCCTTTGTTAAAGAGATTAATGTGATAGTGATAACAAATGTTTGTTTAACTCCCGACCCCAAATCTTTGCATATAGTTGAATGCAAGAGCAACAAACAAGCAAGCCAAACAACCTCACCCCCACTCTGCACAATCCTGCAATAATAGAGCATTACAGCCCCAGTCCTACAATCAGATCCATTTGTGTAGACTGTTACACCCACATGGGACTGCAGTAGGGTGCAGGTATCCACCCACAGAAATTTCATTGCAGGATTGAGGCTTCTGGGTGCAAGTGTTAGGTGTTAGGATATATAACCGTTATAGCTTGGCCAGGCTGCATGTCATCCATTTTATGTTATGCGTTTGTTGACATAATATAATATTTTAAATGACACATTTCATAAGAAAAACATGGAAAGAAAATAGTACATATGTTGAAATGTCTAAGTCTATTGTTTTGGAATATGTGCTCTTGTGTTTCTTAACCTCTTGTAAGTTTCACTGTGGAACCTTAATAGTTTCACCATTTTTTGTTTGCAGTGTTGTCGTAGCTGTGTTAGTCCTAAATTATTAGAGAGACAAGGTGGGTGAGGTAATATATTTTATTGGACCAACTTCTGTTGGTAAAAGATATGAGCTCTTCTGCAGGTAGATCTGAAGAAGTGCTGTGTGTTTGAAAGCTTGTCTCCTTCACCAGCAGAAGTTGGTTCAGTAAAAGACATAACTTCACCCACTTTGTCTTAAAGGAAAAAAGTGAAAGTTGGCTAGTGAGTGAAGAAAAATCTAGAGCTATAATTTCTAATTTTCATGGCTATAACTGTGGTAATGTGGATTTCATAACTTTGACCAGTTCCTCAAATGCTGTTTCTGCCTCATTTCTCTGATGGTGAGGTTTATGTGCTCAACAGCGTTGCCAATTTTTGTATGTTTATTGAGAGTAATGAGTCTTTGGCCTTTGCTATAGGAGTTCCCAATGATGTGAAAAGCTTCAGCCTTAATTTGATTTTTAGAAAAGCAAGAATCTGAGCACAAGATACCCTGTAGACTTGGGGAAAGTGCACTAAACTACTAGCCCAGAGACTGAGTTCTTGCCCCAGTTGCCTCTCTGATAACTATTAACTCTAAATATTTCTGTGCCCTTCTCAACCATTATCATGAATCTCATAGTGTAATGTTGGTGAGGTGGGGGTGGTAATGTTATCCATCTGCTTCACTGATAAGATAACTGAGAGCTTTGTACATCATTTCAAGCAGATGAGATAATGGAACCCAGCTGTACAATAAAACAAAGTCAAGTCTAATCCACTTTGCCACACTGTTCTCTAGAGGAATGTGGCAAATTAGATACTTGTGTAACCCACACTAACACAGTGTGACTCTGTGGCATTCTAGCAACTAGGTTATTAATAAAGGTTTAGGACTCTGTTGTTGTTTACATTCTAGGCGATCTGGTTCTTTTGCTCATATGATATAGGATCATACTTTTACATCTAGAGATCCCAGGCTCAGTCCCCACAAATGGGTGTTGTTACTTTTGGCTATGCTGTCTGTAACCACTAGACCACAATCTGATTCCCAACCTGTGCAGTGCTTAATTTGTAATGAAAGAGGTGCCAGGGCTCAAGCAGTTTTTATACATTCATAACTGATGCAGCAAGCCCAGAGGTGCAGGGGTTATGAACTGCCAAGCCTAGAGGTGCGGGGGCTCAGCCCTGGCAGAAATTAAGCACTGTATTTGGGATTAGAAACCAAGAATCCTGATGTCCCCTATTCCGCTGCTCTCTCTCAAAGACTTTGTGTAACTCGCTGACAGTGTGTGTGTTGTGTCTCCGAGTAGGGACTGATCCACATATTAAATAACATACTGTGTCTTTATTGTATGCTTATAGCTGAAATGAAAGAGATCTGTGCTGTGGATCTGAAGATTGTGGGTTCAAACTGTGCTGATGATCTGTGTGGGGATGGAAAAAATAAATATTGTGTAAAAGGACCCTGGAATAATTCTTGGAAATTTGAATGATTTTACATCGCAGAAAATTGTATTGAGAAGTGAATTTGGATATTGTGTTAATAATAGTTTTACTATTATTTTTATGAAAAAAGAAAAGGAGTACTTGTGGCACCTTAGAGACTAACCAATTTGTTTGAGCATAAGCTTTCGTGAGCTACAGCTCACTTCATCGGATGCTGTAGCTCACGAAAGCTTATGCTCAAATAAATTTGTTAGTCTCTAAGGTGCCACAAGTACTCCTTTTCTTTTTGTGAATACAGACTAACACGGCTGCTACTCTGAAACCTGTTGTTATTTTTATGGTTGATATTTTGGTTCATGGGAAATGTCCCTTTTTGAGACCAGGGTATGATGTGCCAGAGGGTGAAAGCTCCCTAAGGTCAGCACTTTATTTAATAAAAATTTACCTTTTCAGAAAGCAAGCTTCCTTCTCAAATGTGTAACATGAACACTTATGATGCACTGCATATATCAGGGCCTATAGGTCACCGGCTTGAATCCTGTCCAGCTCAGCAAAGAGTTAAGTTGTTCCCATCTACTGGTTGTTAGGTATCACCCTTGTGATTTTATCACAAATCTCATTATATTTGTGGAGCTTTTCGTTTAAAGACCCCCAACTTCTGGTGTCATGTGATTGTGAGAATTTCTGCTTGCCTCTTTTTTTTAAATGAAAGCTTCTCATCTTTTTGCTTGTGGAGGAAAGCTATTACCTGGGCATACCCTAAAGGCTCAAAAACCACAATATAGAAGAAAGGAGCCAACATTTATTTTTTAAATTCTCATTATTTGGGGGAGAGGAGCCTGACTTGTGACTTTTGAACACTTGGGGTTTACAGTACTGAACATGGGGTGAGTATGCATTCCAGTTCCACTTACATCACAAAGTCCTCACTATGCTTTGCATTAGATTTGAAGTTCTTCTGGTCAGGGACTCTCTCTTATTATGCAGTTGTACAGAATTTAGTACAACTGGGCTGTTATCTTTGTTGTGTCTTGTAACAGGAACTCCTACAGTTTGAGCCAAAATCACCTTATTCACTATAAATTTGCAAGAGTTGGAAACACTATAATTGTCACATACAGATTGGAGGTGCACAGTGGGAACTCAAAAAAAATCCAAAGACAGACCAAAAATGTATAATTTCAACTTTTTAAAATCTCTTTGAGTTCTGACTCATAATATTTTAACTCTGTCAGGAAGTGGCAGTCCTGCCCTCCTGGCAAGTGGCTCCTGATTCAGTTTCCCTCTTCTGGGGTCCCCAATAACTCTGCGCAAGGTTTCTGAATATAAATAGCTGTTGCAGTGTTAATTTATTACACAAGTCCCACAATCATGAACCAGAATTGCCCAGCACAGTCCATATAGTACATTCAATCCTTCAAGTCCCAATAGTCCATCAACACTCCAAGTACTGCTCCAGCATCTCTGACTCTGCTTAAACTCTCAGGTAGGCATCTGGTGTGTCACACCACGCTCACCTCTCAGCCATGGCATCTCTCACCACTTCTCGCCCCAGCCCTTCTAGCTATGCTCTGTTTTGTGCTCTGGTTTGACTCTAACTCTTGCTTTGAGGTATCGGTAGGTTCATGACTCCATCATTCCCCAGCCTTCACCACTTTCTGACTTAAGCATTTTGGCTCAGAGAGGCAGCAGGCATCTCCCTCTGCTGCTTTCAGCCTCCAGCCCTTGTTAGCCTTCTCTGGGCATGGCTCTCTGGCCTGGGGAAGTTTGCAGGTGAGCTCCTGATTGCCTTCCTACCTGCTGCTTTCACCAGGTGCCTGATCTGGTTCTGGTTCTACTGCTCAATCAGAGAATTCTTGCTGCTTCTCTCCTGCAGGGGCATCCCCTCCCTGAAGCACTCAACCCAGCTCTGCTCCTCTTCTGAGCTTTCTGTGTTCTCAGGACTCGGAGTTCTGAACTCTTTTTGCCTTGGGCTGTCTCCCATTTAGAGCTCCCAGCAACCTCCCCACCCTCCTCATCCTACCAAACTAGGTCACACTTGGACTGAAACAGGAGAGCTGGGCCCAATTTCATTGAAGAGGCCAGCTGCCCTGTTACAAGCCCATATTTGAACCTCTGCATTCCTGAGAGATCGTATTGCGTACATATTCCTAGTGAGATGGGGAACTCAGGGGCAGTGCTGGAGAATAAAAAATGAGTGTGCAAACTTTAAAGTTGGAGAATTTGAAAAACATGGAATTATTGCTGTGACTGAAGTGTATTATCTCCATAACAAGCTTGCATGAAGTAGTTTGCATTTAACCACAGTGGGAAAATGTCACTGTATTGTTGTTTGTTCTAACAACAGACAAATAACCACCCTTTATGTAATCTAAGTTTATATAGGGTTGCTCGTTTTACAGTTACTTTTAAAGCTATCACACCCTCTCCTTTATGTGGAGGAAAGAATTGGGAAGGGCACACTGATGATGTCATACCAGGGCATTTTTAATGTGGACTAAGAAAAAGGAAAGTTCTGCAATACAATCATCTTGTAGGTAAAGGGATAGAAGAGGCAGCATGGTCCTAGGTTGCTTCTCTTTAAGTGTCTGATTTCAGTGTTTTGTCTTTTTTTATGAGTTGGGAGTGAAACAATATTATGTAGGTTGCTTTTCACATGGCTCCCATAAGGGCAAATGTAAGTCAACTTTCCAGACAGTGCCTCTCCTAAGCCTTCCATCTCTGATGCTTTTAATTCTTGTAGAGATGAGTATAAACAAAAACATTAGCATCTGCTTGTATATGACATGAGTGAAGAGTTCAACATTCTCTGCTATATATTGACTATACTAGAAGGTGCTTATTTTGCTACTGAATTTGCAAATTCTGCCAAGTTTCATCATTTCTGAATGTATTTAACTATTGTATTTGACAGAATTTGTTTGTTACATTGGATAATTTAGGATCCCAGTTCAAAGATTCAACCCCAATGGGTTTTTCTTGCAGTCTGCAAAGAAGCACAGCTAATTGATGTCACAATGTATAAGCTGAATAACCTATTTCTGACTATATATTATGCATGTGGAGATAGAATTGGGAGCCTCATTCCAAAAATGTAATTGTGTCCAAAAACTGACATGTTGGTTTCGGTTGGACCATATTGTAACAGATTTGACTTCTGCAAAATATGAGACAAGGTAATTCATTCTGAACCTCTTCTATCCTTATTCAAAAGCAACCAATTTTTCTGAGTCTTAGATTAAAGTGTTCTAAAGTTTAACACTTGGACTGTTCATCTTAACTATCTTTTTAATTTAAATCTGAAATTTCATAGTGTTGTAACTGTAGGGGTCCTGACTCAAAAAAGGAGTTTTGGGGAGGTTGCAAGATTATTTGCGGGGGGCAGGAGGGTGGGTTTGTGGTTCTGCTACCCTTACTTCCGCACTGCTGCTGGCGGAGGTACTGTTTTCAGAGCTGGGCGGCTGGAGAACAGTGGCTGCTAGCTGGGAACCTAGCTCTGAAGGCAGAACCACAAGGGTGGCATGGTATGGTATTGCCACCCTTACTTCTGTGCTGCTGCCTGCAGAGCTGGGCCCTCAGTCGGCAGCCCCCACTCTCCAGCGGCCCTAAATACTGCGGCCCCCCTAAAATAATCTTGCTACCTTCTTGCAACTCCCTTTTGGGTCAGGACCCCCAATTTGAGAAACACTGATATCCCCTGTGAAATCAGTATAGCATAAGGTAAAAGCACACAAAAGACTAGATTTCATGGTGGGGGACCAGATTTCATGGTTCATTACGTGTTTTTCATGTCCGTGAATTTGGTAGGGCTCTAGTAATAATGTACTTAGTCAATTCTTGTTTTTCTGCTTTCAAACTTTCATCCTAGCATCTTGTATCTCCCAGAAAGTCAAGAAGAGCTCCTCTTTCTTTCTCCTTCCTCCTCTTCCAAAGGATAGTCTAAAGATGATTCACACCTTTCCACCTGCTTTTTTTAGAACCTCCTTCAGGTTTTGTGTGATCTAGCTTTAGCTATGGAAGGCTGGATGCACTTCTTGTCAGAGACAATAAATGCCAATCCTTCAGTCAGCCAAAGGGGTCACTCATAGATAATAGTGCCAGAACAGATTATTATGATCAACCAGTTTGACCTCTTGCATAACACAGGCCACAGAATTGCACCCAGTAGTTTCTGCATCAATTCCCTAACTTCTGTGTGAGCTACAGCGTATCTTTTAGAAAGATATCCAGACTTCATGTGATAGGTAATCTACCAGATCGTTAGGTAACTTATTCTAATGGTTAATTGCTCTCACTTTCTAAAATATTTGTATCCTAATTCTAGCCTGAACTTGTCTAACTTCAGCTTCCAACCATTGGATCTCATTTTTTTTCTGCTAGATTAAAAAGACTTTTACTATCAGAAATTTCTTCCTCAATCAGGTACTTGTGGACTGTGATCAAGTCCCCACTTCGCCATCTCTTGGCTAAGATAAATGGATTGAGCCTTATAAGTGTCTTGCTCTAAGGTACTTTTCCAGACCTTGAATCATTCTTGTTGCTCCTTTCTGAATGCTTTCCAGTTTTTCAACATCCTTTTTCAAGTGTGGACACCAGAAGCGGCCACAGAATTCCAGTAATGGTCTCTCTAGTGCTGTATACAGATGTTACATCACTTCTCAACTCCTGCTTGGTATTTCCCTGCTTTTACATTCAAGGATTGTGTTAGCTCTTTTAGCTTCATCTATCATTATCCCTAAATTCTTTATTACATTACAGGAGAATGTAAAGCATTTTCTGCCAGCCCAGCAATTGAGGGACCCTGGATTTAGAAAATATCCCAGTGGGTGGTGACAATACCATACCAGCATAGACTAATGGACCGTGTGTGTAAATCCAGTATCCTGTTCATTGTTCTCCATGTTGGATGCTTTAAAAAAATGCCCACTATGGTATAATTTGGGTGAAATCCTGGTCTCACTGAAATTAATGGCAAAACTCCCATTGACTTCAATGGAGCCAGGATTTTACTCCTAATTTTGTAATATTAACCACGTGAAAAATGTCTTTTGGACCCCAGCTGTTATGTCTTATATTTCAAAACATTATATCTGATTAGTCCTTATAATTTTTACTGTCTAAATTCTTCCTTGGCAGAGAGTACATAATTTAAACAACACAATAAGACCCCATACTGTGTTGACAGTAGTTTGTTTGAAGCCAGACAAAGATTAAAGTAAATATATGAGCCAATATATATAACATTTAGATTTTGCTTTTGATCAAGGGGGAAAAAAGCCACTTAACCATCAGAATTATGCAGTGCAGGCAATAAATTCCATGAGGTTAAATATTACTGTGTTCATAAAATAATCCTGAGAGGTTTCTAAACAAAAGGCACTGTCCCTTTAGCAGATTACACAGTGTCAGATAGAGATTCCCAAGTAATATCAGTTTTTACATCAGATTCAGTTGGAATGACCTATTCTGTCTCCTTACCTGATTGATGTAAATGATGGGAAATGTTTTGTGTAGATGTAGGATAAAGGCTAATCTGGGTGAATCAGTAATTTATTTTTTAGAATATATGTATCCACATACTTAAAAAAAAGTTTGGGAGCAATCCGTGGTTTAAAGCTCCGAACCAGTCTAATAGCCATTTTAAAAGTTCAGAATAGAGTTCAGATTACAGGGTAAAATTACTAACAACATAGGCTTTACAGCAGCATATGGTGGTATTCAACTCTTGAACACTGAGTGTTTTTTGTTAGAAAAGTTGTTGTAGCAGTTCCTAGGCAAACTGATTTATTACATTATAAATAGACCTATAACATCCCTAGGGATTTTAAAAGGAAAAAATATGGAAAATTAATAAAATACGTTGTCCAAGCCTTGGGCTCAGACAGTTATCTTGAACTTTAAACATTGCTGCAGTAGCGCAGTAATCTGCAAACGGATATTTTAGCCAAACTGCCACCTGCAGCTATGAATGTCAGAACATGAAGTCATCCAAATATTATTATTATTATTATTATTATTTATTATTATTTATTTATTATACAGGAGATCAGACTGGATGTTCAAAATGGTCCCTTCTGGCTTTGGAATCTATGAATGTCTGAGAAACAACCCACCAAATTAATGGTTTTAAAAAAACCTTTAAAATGCCAATCTTACAATATTATTTTGTTCCTTAACTCACCCAGTTGTACCTGTTGGAGAGTATAAATGTTAAACTTCTTTTCTGAGATCTCTGCAATACCTTAGCACAATGGGAGGAGCAAATAATGGTCTCTTTATGCTAATTATATCTGGATTTCTTTGCTTTTGTTGGTTTCATTAAGATTCCCAGTCAGAAATTTTGTACACTGATGTTTCCATCTTCCATCAAGTTATCAATCTTAGTTTCTTTTATACATCTCATTGCGATCTGGTTAGTAAATGAATCTTGAAAAACAACGTAGAAGCTTCAAAGTCAGGAGTGTTTAAATCAGGGTATTTTATACATACAGAGTAGTAGTTTGCTATTGTAACACTAACAGAATGTGGCTTTTTGTACCTTTGTTGAGGTTGGAGGGCTGAGACTGCAGCTTCCTTAAGTTAATGTATCTGACCCTTCCGCTCAAGCAGTAGAGGGTCATGCTTTTAGATCCATAGATTTTAGGTTCAGTCCCTGCATATGACCCATGCAGGAATGTCATAATTTTTTTTTGTTGGAGAATATTCAGACAGTGACCCACTCTAGTTTTAAAGCAACCAAAAATCTTAAGTCATTCCAGAGTTTTTTGGAGAATTAGGTTCCAAAGATCTCAGTTAAGGAGGATGGGGTTTCTGAAGCATCAAGTGAAAGAATTCCCATAAAGGAAACTTAAAAAATTCCATAAGGCTGAATAGCTGCATAATTTTAAGCATATGAGTAATCCTCTCCCTGTTCATCAGCAAAGCACTTGTATACTTGACTCTATCAGGCTTTTCTCAACAAAAATATATCAAAATGTTCTTCAGAGAACTGCATTATACCTCAGATAAATTATTTGATTACTATTATATGACCAGCTCTAATTATTATAACGTAATCCAAAATGTTTCATATATCAAGTAACAAATAAAAAAAAAATAGACCTGCTATTATACTAAAAGTTCTCTTGTAACCTTTTTGATTCTTTCACTATAGAATTGACTCAGTTCATATATCTGTGGTATTTAAATATTTAGCAAACTACTTTGGTCTCCAAGTAATATGTCAAGTATATTTAGTCTAAGTAGTGGTGGCTAACACACACACCTCTGTCTTCGCCAAGAGTCCAACATTTCTAAGAAAACATGCATTACAACAAAAAGCTTGCAGTTTGATCTTCTTAATGCACTCTGTGCATGTATTTATGTAGGCCCTGATCCTGCAATGTGCATGGGTTGCCCCTTAAACTCATGGAAGACAATTGACTTTAATGGGCCTCTATATAGATGAAGAGTCCTGCTCACGTGTATCAGGTTCAAGATTAGGGCCATAACTAGTCATTTAGTATTTTTAAAATCATATGTGGTTCTTACATTTGCCTTTCTCTTTTCTTCAGTTTATCCCCATTAGCCTTTCATCTATATGTGGTAATGGGCTTCAGTGACACTGGGCCAAATTCTAATTGCCAACACCAAATTTAAGAGAAATACTGAATTTATTTCTAAAGCGCAGGACTGAGACTCAGGAGATTAGTGTTTTATTCCTGGCTCTACCACAGACTTCTTGTGACCGTGGCAAGTCACTTAATAGCTCTGTGTCTGTGTTTTTATGCAGAAAACATTGTTCATGGATAACCATTATCTACCTAAGAGGAGTCTTGTGAGGACTATTTAGTGTTTTCACAATGGTTTGAGATCTCAGACAAAAGGTGCTGTAGAAATACAAAGGCTATATATAAGATGCAGGAACAAAGCACAGGAAGACCTATGAGCTATAACAAGACTGAAAGGAAAATAAAAGAAAATTGAAAGAGAGAAAAGGTTTGTTAATATCCCCTTTAAGTCCTACCTTGACTTCAAACTTGTTCAAAAGAGGAGAAGTCAGTACTACCACAGATAACACGCACATTTTGAATATACCTATGGAAAGTAAGTAGTATCTCCATTTTATAGACTGAGAACTGAGGTAATGAGAGATTGCTAATAAATACTTAGTCCTGCCTCGGTGAAGGGGACTGGACTAGATGATGTGCTGACGTCCATTCCAGTTCTCCATTTCTATGGTTCTATGACTTGCCTAAAATTACACAGCAAATCCATGTCATAGCCAAGAATAAATTTCATCTCTCCGAAGTCCCAGGCTAGTACTTAAACCAGAGGACCATCTATCTTCTTGTATAACCTCTTGATCATGTTTAACAAACACTCTGTAGAATAGTTCTCATTCTGTTTACAACAAAAGTTAAATAAAACCTGTAGTTATAACCTGTACTTCCCAAATCCTAATTCTCTGAAAAATCACTTAAAACATAGCAAACAGAAACTCTAATTTAAGATGTATTCCATGTTTTACTGAGGCAATTTTAATTGTTTGCTCAGTAGTCACCATAGTTCCATTAAAAAGTTTTTGCTTTCTTGAGCATGTTCTGTCTTGTTGACAGTGCCTTATCACACTTTCATAACAGAGGAATTTACTTAATCTTACTGAAATCCAACAAGGTTCTGAGTTCCAACCTAGGCTAATTTTATTTTCTTTGTCATTCTGTTACCATTTCACTCTGTGCAAACAGGTAGCACTTTTGACAGCTATTCTGTAGCTCACAATCACACTGAAAGCATGTGAAACCGATTTTTATACAGAGTAAACATTCTGTGGTTAGCAGGGCTTAATTACTGTCGGTATATTTCCTTATCTTGAAAGCAGTATCTACTGACTAATCCTTTATTTTTATTGAACTTTGGAATTTCCCTTGCAATGCCTGTTTGTAACCTTTTGAAAGATAAATGAGAAATAAACTGAATGTCAAATAAGTGGGGAGACTTGCAGATAAACAAATTAATAAAATACATAAATATAAGTATGTGTAAATGAGTAGTAGACTGGTAGAGGTTTTGATTCTCCTGAAAGAGATCAGTAGTACAGTATTTTATTCCTAGGGCATTACTTCTCTTATTGCTTCATTTAAAAAAAATCTTTTTGAGGTGTTAGTGTTAACGCACAGGGGGACTGAATTACCATAGTTAACAGAATTTCTAGGCTATGTCTTCAATGCAAGAAGAGGATTTAAAACTGAGATAGCCATCTGAATGTAAAATCCTAGTGGAGAAAAGGCACAAGTAGTTTTTTATCTTTGCAACTAGTAGAGGTCAACACTATACTCTCCAACTGGGGTTTACCTTTAGTGTTATATTGAGGTGAAAACTACAGTAGCTTGTCTCCACGAGGATTTTACACTGAGATAGTGAACTCCAGTAAGCTATCTCAATGTGAGAACATCTTTCTTTTTGCAATGAAAACAGGCTAATTTTGAACAGTCATGCAAACCATCTCAATCCAGATGGTTCAGAACAGATACTCACCCCTCCTAAGTGGTTAAGTACATGACTATAGCACATTCTGTTGTGCTCGTTGTGATTTCTTAGATTTCCATTTTCTGTTGCTATATCATTGTCGACAAGAGTGTTGCCTCACAAAGTAAAAGAATCACAAAACTGGCCAAGCTCATTAAATATTGTGTGTGTCAAGAGATGTAAATATATTACTATTTCTTTTCTTCAATGTTTTGAATCTTAAAGCATGTGAAATGGGTTGGCCTATCAAAAATAAGGCCCCCTCAGGTGAAGGAGGGGCCACAAGACCAGAAATCAAGTGATTTACTTGAGGCAAAGAAAGAAAAAAAACCAGAAACAAGAGTGAGAATCAAAGGCAGGGGTGAAAGTAAGTTGAGTGACTTACCAGTACGCTGGGTCCAGCCCGGAAGGGGCGGGGCCTAGGGTGGAAGGGGTGGGGCTGAGGGGGTTGGGGAGTCAGCCCCAGCCCACCCTGTAAGGTAAGTGCCCCCTCCTCCCCAGTATGGTGCACCTGCTCTTGCCGGTACGCCGTACTCGGGCGTACCTGCTTACTTTCACTTCTGGTCAAAGGTGTAAAATAAGGGAACTGCAGGGGACACTGAACAGAGTTCCCAAAACAATGCACGTTGCTCTGCAAAGGAATACCAGGAGTCAGTGAATGAATTCTGCCAGGATGTGTCAGAGGGAAAAGGAACAGAAGTAAGCCCTACAGTTGCAGAAAACCTCCCTGTCAAGCTTCCTTCTACTGGATGGTCATGTTGAGCGGTGATACAAGGGGGCTGTTGAGGAGGTCTCCTGACTTTCTGGGACTAGAGGTGAGGAGTGCAATTACAGCAGCTGATGTGCCTCAACTCTTTCCTTACCCTGATGTCAGAGTATTGGTTGGTTAGACTGATCCCTCCTGTTAAACTACAAATGATTAGCCTGGAACAAACATTTGGGGAAATGTCCAGACTAACCTTTAGAAAGGCATTAACTATCAGTTACCTTGAGGTTAAAAAACAAACCAACCTGTGTAGATACACCCTATGAAAACTTGTGCTAGTGTGGGTTAGAAAAGTTAGTTATGAGGGATAGAGGTTGGGACCTACAAATCATATATGCTAATAACTGTTTTGTTTTCAGTTCATGACTGTTTGTTCTCACCTGATAGTTTATCACCTCAGTTTAGCTCATGACGTAGAGTCTTGTCTACACTAAGAAAATAACTGTATGTTTGTCAGCAATGATATCTGCAACTGTAGCATTGCTTCCAATGCAGAAATGTAAACAGCTCTCAGATGTGTCATATCTTCATGGCACTGCTAGGGCTATACACAAAGTAGAGTTAGGCCTGGTTTATACTAGAAAATTAGGTCTGCATAACTATGTTGTTCAAGGGTGTGAAAAATCCACCCCCTTGAGTGGCATAGCTAAACCAACCGAAGTCCCCATGTAGACGCTATTTACTGATGCTGGGTTTATATACCCTGCTCAGGATGTCAGCTAAAAGCCGTAATTATCTTGGATGATATCGGATCTCCACCTGTGGTACTGGAGAGACCTAAACATGCACTATAATCTCTGTGGAGGACTAAGAAGGGGTTTTTCTGCGATTGTCTCTAAGGGTTTGTGATCTGATTGCACTATAACTGGGGGGTCATCGGTGTACTGACGAAATCTCTCCACCACCAGAAGTTTTTTGTGTTTGAGATACCCCTGTTCAGTCTCTGACAGGCCTGTACTGAGATGACAGTTTTCTCCTGCAAAAGAGCTACACCCAGTCCATTCTCTGATGTATCAAACTGGAGTTTCAGTGGCTAGAGTCTCGGTGGAGTCTCCCGATAGTGTTTCAGGACAGGGGCATCTGTTCTTATTTGTTTCAGTGTGTCAAAAGGTTGCTGTTGGGGACCTGCCCAGTCCTCCTCAACATGCTGCCGTGTGAGCTGATGTATGGGTTCTTCTGCTACTTTTGGGTTCTTCCACTACTACAGCCAGGTGTGGGCAGAACTTGAACAGGATTTATCATGCCTATGAAGCGCTGTACCCCTTTCACATCCATGGAAGCTGGCATGTTTCTGACTGCGTTGATCTTGTTGGGATTGCTTTCAGTCCCTTTTCTGTGAGCTGATGTCCAATCTGTTACTCCATGTTGTTTGAGTTGCTTTTTTTTTCTGGGTTGAGTGTTACATTATTGTCCCTGCATCACTGTAGAAAAGCTTGTACTTTGTCTGTTTATGATCTCATTCAGCTTCTGTATCATTGCTTCCTTCGTCGACAATGGGGATCTCATCTGCAGTTATTTTCACCCCAGGCATTTTCACTTCCAGTGCTTGGGTGCATCTTCTATGGAACACCTGTGGTGCTGGGCCTATGCCCATCCACATTCACGGCCATCTGTAGTGACAAAATGGTGTTGCTAGACTGTTTATCCAAGCTTGTGTGTCAAAACCCATTTCTCACATCACAGGCCATAAAGGTTCTGTCTCTGGAAAGTTCTGGCAAGATGTTATTAATTCTGAGCAGTGGTGGGCATCTTTTCAGTGGCTTTGGGTCTATGCAGATACATAATTGTTCTGATGGCTTCTTTGACACCACCATGGTGCCTATGGAGGCTGTACTGGCCTCTGCGGGTGCTATGATATCCCTGCTCTGCGGACTTTCGAGCTCCTTGCGTACTGGATTATGTAGTGCCACTGGAGTTTTCCTTCCTAAGCACATAGATCCACTGTGGGGTCAAATTCCAGTGGCGGCTTTCCTTTGAGACACCTGTTGCCTTGGAAAACATGCCCATATGCTTTTAAAACTGTCCCCATTGTCCATAGGACTCCCTTTTTTGCTTCTTGCACTTCAGATATAAAATGTTGACACTGCACCCTGATCAGATTCATGGCTTGTACCGCTGTGTACCCCAAGCAGTGTCTGATGTTTACCATCCACTACCAAAAACTTCAGTTAGTAAAATCTGTTATTTTGGGGGTTAGTTACTTAGGGGGTCACATTTCCCTGTGGGCTGCATTGTGCTCTCATTGTATATTTTTATATTGTGCCTGATGGTTTTTAGTGGATGTGTTTTGAGTCCAGTTCACTCCAAGGAATCACACTGCAGGAGGTCCTGTTGTTCAGCTTAAATTGCATAGGGCTTTTCTCTATTGGTATTGTCATCTGTTGTTTTCCTGTCCCGACAGCCTAAACCTGATATGCTCTTGGATTGGAGGAAAGAGTCATGATGTCATCACTGCTGTCTGATAGAGCATCCCCTTCTTGTACAAGTCTGACTGAATGTTTGAGAGCTTCCTCTGCTCTTGCACACGCTGCTAAAATGGTTCAACTTGCCACTTTCCTTGCAACGCTGCTTTAATGAGGAGAACTTTTTCTTTACCCACTTATACCGTCTCCCACAGAAAATGCATCTCATTGTGGATACAGAACCCTGACTAGCTGTTCTCTTTTGCTGTTGTCTCACTCCATGTACTTCTGGGATTGTGGTGCCTTCTAGGGCTTTCATCCTTTCTCTTGAGGCTTCTACTGCACACCCCATGTCTAAGCATCTGTCTAATGTGAGATCACCTTCCTGATTCAGGACCAGATAGTCTGCAGAAGTGGTGTTCCAGGGAGTCTGTCAAGTCCCCAAAATTGCATGTAGCAGTCAGTGTGCGTAACATGGTAACACAGAGGTCTGTCCCCTCCCTTCATACTGGTCTCTGAAAAACATGTCATTCCACATTTTCATTCTACTTTGGGGAGTAATAGGTCACCATGTCTCCAGGCCCTCTCAGAGGACCAGAGAGGTGAATTCCAGCTTTTGAGGCCCCTAGCCATAATAAAAACAAAAATAAATGATGACACATGAAAACAAAATAAGGCACCAAAAAAAGTGAGACATAATTTGAATATTTTTTAATTTAACAAATGTTTTCTAGCCTTTTTCTATGCAAATGTACTAATTATTGAGGAAAAATCTAGCTTATGTGCAATGTCACAGCTGATATTAAGCATGGCGAGCCCATTCAAATGGTCTTGTCCCATAGTTGAAAGGTGATAGTTCTTCAGTGTTTTGAAGCAGGTAAAGGTGCGTTCACCTGAAGTAACTGATGCAGGAAAACTGACAAAAATACACAATATTTATGAACATTTTAATATGACAAAAATCTATATCAGTTAACAAAAAAATTTAAAAAAACTTTTACCAAATCACATCTCTTATTCGCTTAAGTTTGCAGCTCTAAGCTGAGAGAGTGTGTCACATTTTGGTCCGATAGGGATGCACATAAAAACAAGTTGCAAAACTTATCAAATGCCAAAAAATTAACAAGTGTCTAAATTTGAGGCCCCCTTTGAGCTTGAGGCACAGGCCAAATGGCCTTCCTGGCCCCGCCCCTGATTGGCCCTGCATGGCTCCTAGGACTGCTGTGAGGCTCAAGTCAGTAGTGTCTTGCTCCCCAGTAAGGTAAAATAAGTTTTACTTCCCTGTTGTCCTGCATGGCCAAGTCTATGTACTGCTCAAACTCCTTTCATCAAGTCCATCCAGATTTGTGTCTGTAAAATCTAGAGCTCTGGGGGGCTTCAGGCACAGTTTCCTGCCTCACACTTCCAGCTGCTGCACTGCAGAGAACTCACAGCTGTGATGCTGCCACCATGTTTCAGTTGCTCCTTTTCCACCTGAGCAGCTAGTCAAAGTTGGGGCCCAGGGAATCTTCCTCTTGGAAGTAGAAATTAATGGAGCCTGCATTGAAGAAAATACCAATCTTGGTTATTTACAAGGAGTATACAAAGACCTGCTTCTTCAAATGCAGGTAGAACCAAGAACAAAAAGTAATTTTGTAGCTTAAACTTCCCCCTCTCCCCGCCTCTTTAGTCAACAGACCCAAAGGCCTTTTGTGCGTCTTGCCTCTCTGCCCCTCTCTTTCTGTGTGCACGCCGTGCCTCCCCGCCCAATACTCAGCCAAGAGTTCCTAGGCAGGTTCACCCACACTATTTTATTTTTCTAAAAGAATACACACAAGCATGCAAATAGCCTGGAACTTCTTATTATGGCACTAAACAATAATTCCATGTGCTAAACACAGACTTTATATAGAAAGCCACTATTTACAATAAAATAAAAAGTCCATTTGCTCTAATGCTCACAGCTATTGTGTTTTCAAGTCAGAGACCTCCAGCCCACCCTCCCCACACAGTTGCGTATAACTCCTCCTCCCCTGCTGTGTATGGCGCCACCTCCACCCAGCTCCCTTCCAAAGCAGCATACAGCTGAGAAACTGCTTCGGGGACCAATCCAGGCTGTGAAGGTAGGTAGCTTGGGCAGGAGTGGGGTCTGTGTGGGGAGCGTGGGCTGGAGATCTGTGACTTGAATATACAATAGCTGTGAACATTAGAGCAAATGGACTTTTTATTTTATTGTAAATAGTGGCTTTCTGCATAAAGTCTGTGTTTAGCACATTTGTCCAGAGGCCAGAGCATGACTTTCCAATGGCAATGTGGGACCATGAGTTAACATTATAAATTGGGGCCAGATGTGAGATGTCCTGCACTATATGGAATACTTGAAAGAGGTACGTGTGGGATGCTGTTGGTAAACTTCTTCAGTGTAGACAAGGCAGCAGTGTCACTAAAATTCTTCTCCTCCCTCCCCCCCCACCCCCCCAAGAAAGCGTTTCCTTTTTTAGTTTTGTTGGAAACTATGTGTCAAGCCTTCATCAGTCGATTGAGATATGTTAGCTGTTTCTCAGATGTCAATGTACTCTTAGAAATATAGCTATATTGCAACATATTTTAAGTATGTTACTTTGTTTAACAAATGAAATAATGTTTTATTTACTTGCAATTACCACATTGTACTCTAGAACACAGTAGAACCTCAGAGTTATGAACACCAGAGTTATGAGCTGACCAGTCAATCACACTGCATTTGGAACTGGAAGTACATAGTCAGGCAGCAGCAAAGACCAAAAAAAAAAAAAAAAAAAAAAAGTAAGTACAGTACAGTACTGTGTTAAACAAAAACTACTAAAAAAAGGGGGAAGCAGCATTTTTCCTCTGCATGGTGAAGTGTCAAAGCTGTATTAAGTCAGTGTTCAGTTGTAAACTTTTGAAAGAACAACCATAACATTTTGTTCAACCTCCATTCCCCAGGTGCTCATAACTGTGAGGTTCTACTGCAGGGGTCGGCAACCTTTCAGAAGTGGTGTGCGGAGTCTTCGTTTATTCACTCTAATTTAAGGTTTCGCGTGCCAGTAATACATTTTAACATTTTTGGAAGGTCTCTTTCTATAAGTCTTTAATATATAACTAAACTATTGTTGTATGTAAAGTAAATAAGGTTTTTAAAATGTTTAAGAAGCTTCATTTAAAATTAAATTAAAATGCAGAGCCCCCCGGACCAATGGCCAGGACCTGGGCAGTGTGAGTGCCACTGAAAATCAGCTCGCGTGCCGCAGGTTGCCCACCCCTGTTCTACAGTATATTGGAATTGAGGGACTTACGTGTATATTAGTCCACTCTAAAGGCCTTAAGTTAGAGCCCAGTGCAATACCCACTGTCTTCAAGGATTTTCACAGATCTGTGGAAAATATATGGCCTTTATTGGATATTGCAATTGTAGCAGTTTGGCTGGAAGTGATCATGTGAGTTCCCAGCTGGCAGATAGTGTATCTAAGTGAAACAGAAATGCCCTTTTAAGCCTGTTTAAAACAAAAGCTCATGAAACCATTATTCTATTGTGTGATTAATCTTAATAGTAGAAGTGGTGTGACTGGTATAACTGAGGATTTATGTTAAGATTTCTCTAGAACAGAGAGGGGCCTGAGCCACAGATCACATACACGAATAGGTTGATACAAGGTGGATTACTTTAATGTAACTTTGTAGTGTAATCCAAGACTCATTCAAATTTTGAACATCACAATGTTTTCTTTCTTAGGGTGGCAGAAGCCAGAGTGTTGAATTTGGGTCCAGTTCTTGTTTAAGGCCTCAAAAATTGCGGTGAGGGGGAGGGGGAAGAGAAACTGTATTCGGGGAAAATGCTGGAAGTGTGGTATTCCAATTCCCTTTAGAGTGGAGCCAGTAGTCTTTGGCTTTAAACACAAAGCAGGTCATAACCTCCTCCCAGAATTTTTTTCCTCATTTCTGGCACAGGAAACCTGTGGGGAGGAAGAAAGAATTGATAAACTCCTTTTATTATTTTATTTCACTGCACATCAGTAATAAGAAGTATTTCTTAATTTAAAAATTTGGGAACATAGAATCAAGCCTGAAGACATCTCTTTGGGGTCTACCTCGAAAGACTTATGTGCATGCTTAATTTTAATTTTAGTCCCATTGGGTCTAGTCCTATGCTTAAAGATAAGCGCATGGGTAAATCTGCAGGGTTGGGGCTTCCACTCTATCATTGTCTATTATCACTTAATTACAAAATACTTAGATAACCTCACACGGTACAGTTTATCTGATATAAATATTTTAATATGTATTTCTAAATTACATTTATAATCTTACTCTGGACAGGAAATCTATGTACCATGTAACTTTGTGTGAAATTTGTGCCTTTAAAGGCAACTTATCCTATAATTTGACAGTAAGTTGGAGGCAGTTTCCATTAAGTATAATAAGTAAAATAAAAACATAAAAAAGCCCTCAGAGCTTTTGATTGCAGCGGCTATAAAAATCACTGTAGCATTTGAAAAAATCTTCCAATCTAAATATTGATATTTGGATATGTTCCATACATGAGACATTCACATTTGAAAGAGTTTATTTGCCTTATATATTTATTTTGGTATATAAAGCACACATATAAGAGCATTGTGTTAGAGCATGAGAATACTTAAAAATAATAAACAATATCATCAGTTGGTTCAATGTCAATAGGACTCAGTTCCTCCTCCATTTTATGAAGACCCCCCAGAACTCTTTCAATGTAACTTCAGGTAAAAACAATTATACATAAATAAAGCTATTGGTTCCACAAAAAGAATATAGATGAAAACATTTATGAATACATGGAGTTTGAAACTGATAAATATATACTTGACTATTACAAGAATAAAATTAAGTAAGAAAAATATCATGACACTATCATGTGTATATAAAGATGTAAGAAAAAATGTGTGGTATTTGAATAACTTACTGTTTCTCAAATACTATATAATGAAATTGTATCATCATGCAATCTCACAAGGCAGTAGAATTATGGTAGGGAGTGCCACGTGACCTTAATTTTTGGTATTTCCTACTTTTGGGTGCATGCTGGTGCAACCTTAATGATAGATGAACGTCATTTGAGTATGTGTGTTGAAAACACTCATTATCTCTTTTCAGAGCTTATTCTGAGGATCCTTTTTTTTGCTTCTCTTTCCAATTTCAATCTCTAAAAATCCCATGCTTATTTTAAATTTAAAGTAAAAAGGGACCATAGTTTTATTCTGTGTTTATATGATACCAAGCACATTGGAGCCCTGATCACTCACTGGGGTCCCTAGACACAACCACAATAAATAAATAAATGTAACTAGTCTTTGGGCTACAGAAACATGGTGGCAGCTTCTAGAATTGGGTGACATTTTTGGCGAATGGACATCCCTGAAAAATGCATTTTGGAGGTCACTGAACTTATTAGCGTATTCAGAGTAAAATACTTTCATCTGGAAAACAGGAGATTTATTTTTGGAAAAAGTTGAAATGGTTCATTTTATTTAGTTTCATTGTGATAATTTAAAAAAACAAAAACAAAATCCAAACAAACCACACACAGGTTTCAGAGTAACAGCCGTGTTAGTCTGTATTCGCAAAAAGAAAAGGAGTACTTGTGGCACCTTAGAGACTAACCAATTTATTTGAGCATAAGCTTTCGTGAGCTACAGCTCATCCGAAGTGAGCTGTAGCTCACGAAAGCTTATGCTCAAATAAATTGGTTAGTCTCTAAGGTGCCACAAGTACTCCTTTTCTTTTTGTGAAACCAACACACACACACCCAAAAATTACCTTGGGGAGGAGAAATGTTTCAGGTTGAATGAAATATTGTGTTCAACCTCAAACAAAAATAAAATAATAATTTGAGTCCAACAAAACTTTTTGTTCATCACAAAATATTTTTCCTGTTTTCCTTCCCTCCTCCTCCCCCCCCCCCCCCCCATTTTTGGCAAGAAAACCTGAAAACATTTTGGTTTAAACCAAACCAGATATTTGGGAGGATTTTCAATTTGGCCCCTGAATCAAAATATCAGTTTGCTGAGCTCTAGTGGTTTCTGTTAGAAATAGCATAATAAAAGTGTCACAAACTAACCAAGAGTACTAAACGAATAGGAAGATAGCTTCTAAGCAAATATATGTGATGTATGTGTCGCAGTAAATCACAGGAACTGAGTTTTAAAAAAAAGAAAAAAAAATCATGAGTCCCTGATCTGCAAACATTCTCATGCTTTCCCCATGCAAATAAAGTTAAGCACAGGCGCGCACATTTGCAGAATTGGGACCTTGGTCGTTGTCATCGATATTTTAATGCATTAGGCCCAATTCAGGGCTGCAATAAATGAGTCCAACTCCATTGACATAGTGGAATTGTGCCACGGCAGAATGTAATTCATTAAGTGTTGCCTCTTCCTTTTTAATACACGGTAACCTAAATAGATATGTCGTACACATCACATTCATATGCAGGTTTTCAAAAACACTAGAAGATCTTTTCAATATGTGGCATATCTAAAATAATTGTGCTCACATTTTTCTTTGAAACACAACCCCCCAACCCTTAAATGTAAATAAAAGCAATGAGAACGAATCTGCTAATCGTTACATAGCAAAAAGGCATATTAAAATTCAAACCATGTATTTGCTTCCTAATTCAGGTTCAGGGAAATGTTAGCTCATCTGCTTAGTACTACGTGCAGTACAGCTGCTTTCAGCATCAGAAGAATAGTTAAATTATTTTTCTGTTTGTTTGTATTATGGCTTGGAAGTGTATCGCTGTCGGCCTTCTTGTCATTTTTGTTCCAAGTGGTATACAGGATTGATGAGAAGGTAATGGTTACCATGTTTGTAGTGGGAAGTAAGCCTGGCCTTCTTTTCTTCACCTCATGCTTTATTCCTTCTTCCCCCACCCCTTCCCTATAATAATAATAATTAATAATAAAATTTAAAAAACATCCTTCAATAATTTCTTTGTATGTGAATTTATGGAAATATTGCCAGCAGTCCAAAGCTGCCAATGTTAATTAAACATCAAGATTTGTCATCTCTTTTATTAACTTAAAATGGAGCTTTGTAAAGATTATCTACAGCCGTGACTTCCATTATCTCTCTCGGGGCACTGGCTTATTTAATGTTTTTAATAATATTTCTGGGGAGTAAATTCATTATATCTTTCGTAATTTACAGCTCCTAAATTTTTGGAACAGTAAACGAAATAGCTACACGAATTAGTCTTTTGCCATTGCCAATTTTTCTTGAAACAATCTGTGATCATAATTTTTAAAGGAGGAATCAATAAGAATCAATTATATGTATAAAGATAAATTTGAGTTTTTTCACCAGAAAGTGAATTCTTTTGGATTTCTGCAGGGTTGGTTGGTTTGTTGTTGTTTTTTAAAGGATGATTAGGATAGTACATGGAGGCATGAGATTTAATGTTTCATTTTGCTTGATGATGACTTCCTTTGTTTGGGGGGCATGATGGTGCACTTTCTCTGCCTTTGGAGATTTTTGGTGGTACATGTTGATTTTGGATTTTAAAAGTGACATTGCTCGCCAGTTCATTGCATTTTCTAGTAGCTTTCTCTTGAACTTAGCATTAAAGAAACATGAACATATGATAGGAAAATAGGAATTGCCATACTGAAACAGACCAAAAACAACAAGGAGTCCTTGTGGCACCTTAGAGACTAACAAATTTATTTGGGCATAAGCTTTCGTGGGCTAGAACCCACTTCGTCAAACTGGTAATCTAAAGACCTAGACTAGTGATTTCTGGTGGTAGCTAACACCAGCTATTTTAGAGAAAAGGTACAAACAAAGGCTCTGTTACATGAGGCCACAGTTCACATCTAGCCAGACAGGAACTCCGGTCCACCAAAAGAACTGAACTGGAAATCTGAATCAGAAGCAGGATCCAGTTGTTGAATGTAGATTCCTTTTCCTGTGTCACAGGAATATCAGATGATCTGGCAGAGAGCAGATTTGGGACCGTGAAGTCTAAATAGCTGAATTGATGGTTTGATGTGCTGATTTGCTGGTTTGCTTGTTTTCTTTGCGCTCTTGTAATGGAGTTCGCTGTAGGGAATCTGGCAGTGTGCTTTTGGATGGTGTCCTACAAACTGGAATGTGTGTTTTGGCAACAGCTGCAGGACATATACCAGTGCTGGTAAGACTGATGCAGCTGATTGTCCGCAGCACAGTTACATTTGTCACTTTTGTCATCTTTGTCTGGCTTGTCCTTGTCCGTCCCTCCATGAATGCAAGTTGACACCACATCATTCTATTTTGTTGTGAGCACATTCTTTCCATTTCTGGCCAAAGAATTTTGTCATGGGATCTGCCCAGTGGTCGCTTGTGATCTCTGGGGATCCAGTCACTGATGTGGGTTGTCCACCCTTTGTCTTGTCTGCGGACTACATGACCTGCCCATCTTCGCTTTGCATCATACGCTGCCTGCACTACATTGGTCACCTCTGTACACCTTCTGATCTCCTCATTCGGTATATAGTCACAGAGCGATATCTTGCACATTCGCCTTTCCGTTGCTCTCTGGGTGACAGCAAGTTTTTCTTCCTCCGCTTTTGTCGTCAACCAGCTTTTTGCTGTATACATTTGTGACTCCATTTAACCTCTTTGTCTTAAGGGGAGTTTGACTGCTTGAGTCAGAGCGCCTTTTTATGGGTGTCTTTAGAAATGCAGAATCTTTCTTCATTAATCTCTTTTTTCCTTGTTAAGTTTGTGCTGTTCCCTCTGATTTGCCATGTGGTCCAGGAACTTCTGACCCATGATCAGAAAGTTACAACCTTGTTCTGTTTCCTAGTTTTCAATGCTCCTTTTCAGTTCTTTTCCCAACTTTAACAGCTTGTGGATCTTTGAGCGCTTTCTCTCTTCTTTCAATAGAGTGCCACATAGACACACAGATGAACATAATTTGTTGGGGAAGAGTCAACATGGCTTTTGTAAAGGGAAATCATGCCTCACCAATCTACTAGAATTCTCTGAGGGGGTCAACAAGCACATGGACAAGAGGGATCCAGTGGATATAGTGTACTTAAATTTTCAGAAAGCCTTTGACAAGGTCCCTCACCAAAGGCTCTTAAGCAAGGTAAGCTGTCACGAGATAAGAGGGAAGGTCCTCTCATGGATTGGTAACTGGTTAAAAGATAGGAAACAATGGGTAGGAATAAATGGTCAGTTTTCAGAATGGAGAGAGGTAAATAGTGATGTCCCCCAGGGGTCTGTACTGGGCCCAGTCCTATTCAACATATTCATAAGGGATCTGGAAAAATGGTTAAACAGTGAGGTGGCAAAATGTGCAGATGATACAAAACTACTCAAGATAGTTATGTCCCAGGCAGACTGAGAAGAGCTGCAAAAGGATCTCTCAAAACTGGGTGACTGGGCAACAAAATGGCAGATGAAATTCAATGTTGATAAATGCAAAGTAATGCACATTGGAAAACATAATCCCAGTTATACATATAAAATGATGAGGTCTAAATTAGCTATTACCACTCAAGAAAGAGATCTTGGAATCATTGTGGATAGTTCTCTGAAATCCACTCAATGTGCAGTGGCTGTCAAAAAAGTGAACAGAATGTTGGGAATCATTAAGAAAGGGATAGATAAGAAGACAGAAAATATCTCATTGCCTCTATATAAATCCATGGTACACCCACACCTTGAATACTGTGTGCAGATGTGGTCGCCCCATCTCAAAAAAGATGTATTGGAATTGGAAAAGGTTCAGAAAAGGGCAACAAAATGTATGAGTATGGGATGGCTTCTATATGAGGAGAGATTAATAAGACTGGGACTTTTCATCTTGGAAAAAGAGACGATTAAGGGGGGATATGATAGAGGTCTATAAAATCATGACTGCTGTGGAGAAAGTAAATGTCTATCTTTTAGTCTCAGTGATAAATGGGGGAACTCCATGCTGAAAGATAATTGTGTTGTCTAAAAATGTAATTTCTCTTTATCCGTTTATAAATTTATTATTCAGCTTAATTGAAGGTCCTCATGCTCTTATATTGAGAAGATAAATAGGAGTGCCCAATTTTCCTTTTTACACCGTTCATTTTTGTGTGATTCTCTGTTATATTCCTTTGGTTTTTTTTCATCTCGTCTCTAAATTAAACAATAGCAATCTTTTCAATCTCTGTTCATGTAGAATATTTCCCCTGCCTCGAACCAGTTTTGTTAATTGTCCCTGAACCCCCTCTATTTGTTACAGCTTTTTTGAGATAGTGTAAAGGAGTGTCATCAATTTATACATTTGTATTGCATTTCAGACATCATTTGTATCCCATTCTTTAAACATCCCAACTTTTCCTTTTTATTGGCACTATGCACTGAGCTGTTCCTAATAACACCCATACCGCTTTCCTTGGTATAGTTAATGTAGAACTCCAGTAACGTGTGTGTGTGTGTGGTTCAGATAAATTATTCCAATATGCATCATTCTTTGTCAGCTGTGATTATCATCTGCCATCATGCTCCCATTCACCTAGCTTCGTTAGGTCATTTTTAGTTTTGACTAAGGTAGGCTCTCTTGTCTTGGATAGAACTGGGAAACATTTTTCAGTTGAATAGGAAATTCACGAGGAATGCAGTTTTGGGGTGACTGAAACTATCATGAATTTTCGTAAAATTTTGGTAAATACTTTCAGATGTATTAAAAATTAGGGGAATTTTTTAAAAAAAGGTGAAATAGTTCATTTTCACATTTTGAAGATGTTTTGACATTTCATTTTGAAACAAACCATTTAATTTCAAAATGTCATTTCAAAACAAAACACTCTACAATTTATTAGAGCAGCTGCCAGTAAAATGACTTCATCTGTGTCCCTTACAGCCTATGGTGTTTTTTGGAATCTGAGAGTGGTTTCATATTTGTTTAAGAAAATGGAAGGAAGATGCAGCAGCCTTGGTTAATTGCAGGAACAGATTCCATTTAAGAAAGTTCAGCATGAAATCTGTTAGCAGGGAAGCATTGCAAAAGTAGACATTAAATAATGCTGAAAAAATATAAGCTGTGTATGTGACAAAGGAGCAATTAATTTAGTTCCAAAATGAGTCCATTTGTATTCAACTGAAGACTAATGCTGTAGTTTTTGAAATGTTTGAGTATTTACACATTTTAAAAAAACTACATGGATTTTTTTTTCAGGTTTAATAGTGATTTGAGCAAAATTGAATGAAGGATTAAGTAAATGTTGCCATTGCTGTTGTCATATAGCAACATTTAACATATAATGAAATTCAGACAAATATCAAGCAAATTCATCAGAATAAGATTATGCTGAAAAAAAATTGTTGCATTGCTGTGAAATTTAAAATTTGTGTTTGTAGCTTGATCATTTGCAAGGCTATGATGACTTCACTTCTGAATGCTAGCCTGTTCCTGCTCACATTGAAACAATGGCCATTCTTCTATTAACTGAGAGCAGGAACCAAGACCTCTCTATCGTTAGAACTTGGCACTTCTATAGCATCTTTGAGACAAGGATCAAACATTAAACCAGCTCTTTTCTTGGTGCCCACACATGGAGACACTCACCTCTCATCTTTCTTGTCAAAATCCTGAATCATGTTTGCATACACATCTATCACTTCTAGGCTGCTAACCCCTAACCATATCTTCACACTTCCTTTAGTTGTAATGTGTACATTAGACCGCAGGCACCAGTATATGTTGTTATAGCAACAGTTAGGTTTTAGCAACATCTGCTGGCTGTGCTATAATTTAGATGAGATAGTGTGGTCATTTCCATTTAAAACCTCATTTTCTTTTCAGGGGTTTATAACTCTTAGTTCCTGACTGAGGCTCAGCAGCATAGGCAGCTTCAGTTCAAAAGAGCACCTTTGTACAAACTTTCTTCATTAAAAAACAAAAAGCCAATCTGTCTCATTGCTTTGGGTCTGTGTAGCTGTACTACAGCAGTGTGTTTTCTTTATGTTTACAAATTTTGCATTTCTTCTCTTCAATTTTGAAAATGGATCACTTACAAAAATGTTATATTAAAATATATATAATTCATTTGCAATGTATGCACATATATATATGTGTGTGTATTGGTTATAAAACTTGTGTATTTTGTGTATATTAAGGGCTTGATCCTGCGTGAGGTTCCTAGCACCCTAAACTCCTAGTGACTCTAAACTAGACCGATTCTGATAGCAAGGTATTCTTCAGTATATTTCGATGTGAGCTACTACAGAATCAGTGGGGGCACTTATGTAGTAAGGTGCTACTCAGCAAAAGTAAGGATACCAGTATCTGACCCTGGGGGAATTTCCATAAGTGCTGTAATAACTAGTTAGGGTGGGGAAAACTTATCAGTCTGTCTATTTGTAGGTATTTTTTTATTTTAGGTGATTTTATATGGCCCCCATTACTGGGATATCCAAGCATCTGGTAATCTTAATGGATTTATCCTCACAACACTCTTGTGAAGTAGGGCAGTGCTATTATTTTGGTGGGCACTACTGTGGAACTGAGTCATGGAGAGACTAACGGCTTGTCCAGATGGAGACTTGGCAGCAAGCCAGCGTGTAAATCTTCAGTGTTCTAGCCTGCCGCCCACCAAGTCACTGTGTACAGTATTGCCATCCTAATGAGTCTGACTCCGCCCTCCAAATCATGAGATTGGCTCAAATAATCATAACATTTAAAAAAAGATTATATTGGTGTTTTTTGGTCTCCTTTGATTTTTGAACTTCCCCTACCCATCTTGTGTTGTCCACTCTCCCAAATATATTGGAGAAGGTGATTTTGGCCCCTGCTGTGGAAGCTCTCACCCCCCGCATCTGCCTGTCCCCTGACCTTCATTAATCCTGTCTCCCAGGCTCACCTCTGCTCCTCTGGGGGTTCTTCTCTCCCAGGCGTGGGATGAGGGAGGGGGAAACTATCCCTCTCCCTCTTCCTAGGCTTGGGAAGGGAGCTCCAGAGGATCTTAACTCCCCACTGCCCCTGCTTCCCAGGCCATAGATGCTACGGGAGGGAGGGAGAGGAGCAGATGTACTATCCTGTCTCTCTTTCTGACAGGAGGGGGATGACAGAGCAGGATTGCACTAAACTGCTGGGCTCTTTGCTCCCTCCTCCTCTCAGCAGGGGAGAGATTCTGCTGGTTTCCAGCAGGACTAAACTTTCCGAGGGGTCTGGAGCTTCTCCAGCACTGTCTCCAATCCCATCACTTGTGGAAAAAATCATGAGAGTTGGCAACACTGGTAAACCCTGCTACTGCCCATTAAAAGTTCTGTAGAGTGCTTGAACAGCAGCATGTAAAAGTGCACTGTGGAACTTTTAGTCCATGATAGCAGGGTTTGCACACTCAGATCAGTGCTGTAGCCTGCCATGTGCTTATGTTTACACCTCGGCTTGCAGTGCACTAACTGACCGTGTAGACAAGCCCCAAGTTATATGCTCAAGATCCCACAGGAAGCCTGTGGTAGAGCAGGGAGTTGAATCTTGATGTCTCAGGTCCCAGGCTACCTCCTAACCATGGGGCCATCCTTTCCCTCTGTGGCCTAGAGAATGCGATGACGGGCACCTGAGAGAGACCTAAAAATAAGCATTTGGTGGCTTATGTTATATGAATCAATGTCAAAGTCTGACATTATTCTGCTTAATTTTTAATTTTTCTAATCTTAAAAGAAAAGGAAAAAGGAAGGGGATACATAAAGGGGATACATGAATACACTCAGAAAGTTTGGCTTTATTGTTTTTAAATCCTCATATGACATATATGGTCATAAAATATTTAATTAGTTCTTTCATTTCCTGAGGGGAGAAAATAAGATTTTGCTTCAGCTTTTCTCTCCCCTCCCTCCCCCCATTTTGCCTTACTTCACTTCTAATTTCAAGATAAACTAGTGATGGCAGTATGCAAAATATCTGAAGAAATTAGATTGTAGTTCATGCCTGTGTCAGTATTTTAAGTAGTCGTCTTCCTCTGTCGTTTCTGCAGTGTATACAGGGAATTCAAGTTAATACCTCAGGCAAATAATTTGACAATTGGCAGTTCCTTGGCAGAAAGCTCATGAAAAGAAAGGCATGAGGATTCTTAAATTTAAAAAAAAAAATAAATGTGTTTTTAGATTTCTAAAGTTTTCTGGCATGGGGGAATGTGAAACAGGCATTGGAATAAACATGCATACCTTGAGAATATTGAAGATGCTGTGGAGCAGCAGACTTGAAAGACATTCTTTTGGGAAAATTCTTCCCTTTTTAAGCTCTTTACCACTTTGAAGCCTGCAGTGGTGGCAGGTTGCCAGGTATGGTATCAAAACTGCAGTTTTAAAATGGGAATCAGAGGATGGCTCTTAGTCACTTGTTAATATTGTGTTAAACACCTCTGAGACAGTAACCACTTATACTGCTTCTTGGAGAATGAATTAATAATCACAGGAGTGCACTCTCTGATCTGTGCACATTTAGCTCACTTTGCAGATGTATTTCTGGCAACAGCGTGATGCATTTCTATATGTAAAATACTTGAAAGCAGCCTTAAGCCAATTGCCATTTGGAAAATGAATAATTGATTTATTGGAGTAATTGTAATTTATAGGTTTATGAGTCCAGATTGAAAAATGAATGTGTGTTTTGCAGTAGAAAGGAGCCTTTTTAGGGTAAGCATTTATTTTCTTTCTCTTGTCTTATTTTCGACTGCCTCCCCTACCCACTTACACTTAGAATAAACCATGCTACTAAGTTTCAGCTTTATAAAATCCTGTAATGGAGCATCTTGAAACGCTTTGTTAAAAATGTATAATGTATTGATATGTCAGTTTATTATTAACATAGCCGTAATCTTATTACATTTTAAGTGGTTTTGGTTTCTGTATCTTACACCGTTAATTGAAATGACATTTAATAAACATAAATATATAAATATAAAAATAATTTAAAAAACTTCAGAGCCATTAAAAATAAATAAGAAATGTACTATACCTTTTATTTTAACTTCTAAATATTGCAGAACTGAATATTAAGAGAAAACAGCCAAAGCAGTATTCTGTATTTTGCTGCCAGAAGTTTGAAGAGGAGTATTTACTACCCAAAAATCAGCATTGTAGCATTCTAAAATATGGAATTATCATGCTCCAATGAGCTCATTGCACCATGCTTATTTAGATACCAATTATATGACTATGCTGTACACTGCTAAGATCTCAATCATTTGTCATGATTTCTTCAATTTACAACTTGAGTTGAGAATATTAAATGTGATGTTATGTTTATTATATTAACTAAGTTGTGTACATACTTTACACAAAACAGTTTTGCATCTCAGTGCTTGCACTGAAGGGATGAGCATACTGGTGGGTATTACTCTAGAAATTAGGGGGATTAAGGGAGAGGGGGATGGTTGAGAGGGAGAATTATACCACTATTTTCAAATACTTCAAGTACTGCTTTAGCCTGAATAGTTCAGTGACTTGCACCTGAAGGTTTTCTCAAAAGATAAGTGTGTTTATAATTTTGACAGAATAAAACAGATGGCATATGAAGCCCTGGAAGTGAAGTACATTTTTTATCTTTCTGCATTAGTGTAACAAATGTTTTGTTCTTTGTGTGTGCACGTGAGTGGATAGATACAGATAGGTAGTAGACCAGGGGTTCTCAAACTGGGTGTCAGGACCCCTCAGGGGGTCACAAAGTTATTACATGGGGGGTCGTGAGCTGTCAGTCTCCACCCCAAGCCCTGCTTTGCCTCCAGCATTTATAATGGTATTAAATATGTAAAAAAGTGTTTGTAATTTATAAGGGGAGAGAGGGGGTGTCGCACACAGAGGCTTGCTATGTGATAGAGATCACCAGTACAAAAGTTTGAGAACCACTGTAGTAGGCCCTTCATAGTTAGTCAGAATCAGCATCTGTTATAAAGTATTATTTTAGTCCACCTATAACTTTTGGAAAATACATTTGGCCTGAATGTTGCCAAATTTACTTTGCAGGTGAAGTTTCTGGCAATGTAAAGGGAGAATGTTTCTGCAAAGATTTAAGAAAATGAGTCAACCATTTCTGAATTACAAGTCATTAAACAAGTGTCCTGAAAATGTCTTTTGTCTATCATTTCTTTGTCTCCCTCTAACTTAAAAATAGCTTGTTTGTATACTTTAAACCTTCCATATAGCTCCTAAAATTTTTTTGCATTTGATATATTAAGAGAAAATAGCTTGTAATTAAACAGTTGTTCGTGATTTTTTGTTGCGGGTACTTTTAGACACAGTCCTACTATCATTAATTTCAGTGGGAGTTACATCCACTGAAGTCAGTACAAGTTTCCTTGCAATTGACTTATGTACGGATGTGCTTTGGCCCTAAGTCAGCAACCACTAAACTCATCCCTATCTTTAAGTAAGTCAGTTATTCCAGTGAAATCAATTGGAGTACTCCTGGTTAGTTATGCATGTAATTAAATGCTTTACTGGATTGTGTGTATGTGTATATGTGAGCAGGTATCTTTCTAATAGCTGGTAATAGTTTACAAAGAACATAAGCATCCATTGGTGGTGGGTAGCTGTTCCTGTAGTTGTAATGTTAAATACCTGTGATTTTGGAGCTATGAGGCCAGGGCTCTAGTCTCAAGTCTGGTTTGTCAGTGTAGTTGATTGATCCTTCTTATAACTCCAGATTTTAAAAAACCCTAATTCTTTTAAGTTTTTATATGCAAGTCTAAGTAAAAAGTCATTTGTTTTTTAAATAAAATGAGTAAACTTGTTTTGAGATTAAACAACTTTAAAATGTCTCCTTTTTAATTTTTTCCCTAAAATGTCATACCTTTATTTCCTCTACCTGTCCAGTGAAATTATGTTATACCACAAAATTAAGAAATATAGGTATATTTTGCTCACTATCCAGCACAAGGCTTATACCTGTTTTTTAATCCAGATACAACTACTATGGGGAACACTTTATAATGCTAGATAGATAGTTGTTGCCATTGGCTCATGTAAAAGGAAGTTTTCAAAGATAGGCATAGTAAAATGTTTAAGGATTTGCTATTTTTTTTTTTTAAAAAGATGTGATGCTGGATCCTTTGAAGCTGACAAAGAACAGAAGCCGATGGAGAATGTATACTATGACCACCCTTGTTGTTGATTGATTCTGTGAATTACAAAAGCAAAGATACAGGGATGATCTGTTACTTGTACACAGTGTGCTCATTCAGTCAAGTGCTGTCCAAGACCCTTACAAACATACTTGGGTGATGCATTAGCTTCTGATAATGCATTTCACTGTAGACAGGGCATTTGAACAACAATTTTAAGGTTTCTAGAGGAATACAGATGTTGATTCTCCAGTCATTGTCTTGGCAAGATCTGCTCGTTCTTTTAATTTTATGACCTGGTGACCCTCCATCTCATCTCTAAAAAGAAGAAAAAGTTAAGGTGCTAACTGACAAATGTAACTGTCACATCATTCCAAAATACAAGTGCTTGAAACAAATAACTGAACAGTTAAGGGCCTCATAAATCTGGCTGCCCACATAATAAATGTTACAAATACTTTTATAACAGAACAACCTTAACTCTGCCCCATGATTTATTTTTAATGTACTGTATTTATTATTTTGGTGTCAAATAACTACTATTTAAAATGTTATTTTATACATAATAGGAGAGAGACACTTCAAGTGGGTATATATTTTTAGATGCTTTTACTTTTCAAATTGAAGGGATATCATCCAGTTTTCTCAAACCCAGACCATTTGTTAAACTATTGCCATGTTTATTTTTAGGCTGATTTTAATTCTCCCCTCCCCTCATTTAAAGCAACACAAACCATTTGGTTTCAATGTGTTTATCCCCTTTGGACTGGGGAGCTGAGATGATGTCTTCTGCTCTTGCACAACTGGAGGGAATCTCTCTCTTCTCTTCTTGACCTTGGTGTTCCTGATGGCGGATGTAAGTACACGGTAAGGACTACAGAAAGGAACATCTTCTGTGAATGATGGGACTGTAAATCTAGCATAGCATAACACGATATGGTACACTTACAAAAATCTGCTTATGAGACAACCTTTCCCTCCCTCATCCAGTTGAACAGCGATTTGCCACAATAACAAAGGGCATCCTACACAGATTTCTTGAGATGCCGTATAAATTAACCAGTCACAATTAAACCATTGACTTTCCCCCCATATTTTACAGTGAAGACTCTAAGCTGTCTAAAGATTATTTTCTGGTTTCGTGGGAAGCTTTGAGGGGGATAGTCACCAAGAAAAATCAAAGCAACTGACTTCCATAGGGAGACACTGAAACACCTTGAATGTTGGAATAAGCAGTTTAATTCAAAAGTTCAGACATTCACAAAGGAATCAATTACTGAAACTGTATACTCCCTTGTATTTTAATGGCACAGTATCTTTTGCCCCAAACTCTATACCTTTAAAGCCAAGCTGTTAAACGGATTCCCAAATCACTGGTGCATGTACTTCTCTTTGTTGCTAAAATAAAAAAAATAGCTTCATCAGTCCTCTCTGTCCTAGGGTTTTCTATTCATCAAAGCAATTAGATCTTTTTGTAGGCGTCTGCAATTTAACACCCATCCTACTCTTTTATCACACCTGGAGCCCTTTAACCTTGAAAGTACAACATTATAGCAACACTACTTAACCTTTTCAACACCTCCCATTATAAATGGCAGTTTTGTAACAGCTGGGCACGATGACAGATTAATTTTTCATCCAGCAGCCTTTAACTACAAAGCAAGATACCATCAGGTTGTAACAACCTGTAGTGTTAGTATTTAGGATCAGCAGAGGTAAACATGTAAAAAGATCTTGGAAGATAGTAACAGTTTACTACTTCCCCCATGCTTATATTCATGAAAACACAACTGTCTCCTCATATAGAAACTTCTTTCAAAGTATTTACCAATATTATTTTAGCCTTACACCCCCATAGAATTTATAAACTCCTACTGCCGCAGGAAGAGAAGCTGTAGCACCACAGAAGTTAAAGATTCTTTCTAGGTGCCCAACTTGAGATACTTAGAGTAAATTGTCATAGTTATGAGGTTATGAAAATTTGTACTAGCTGAAGATCTGCCCCCAGGGCCTAATTTTTCAGAGGTGCTGAGAAAACTCAGCTCCTCTGGACTGCAGCTGTAGTTATGAGTGCCCAACACTGTTGACTAGCAGGTGTCCCAAGTCTGGCACCCAAAATCAAAATGTGAAAATGTGCGTCTAATATTTTGACCAAGGTCATACGGGAAGTCCGTGTTATAGCAGGGAAAAGAAATCAGGAGGCTGAACTGAAATCTTGAACCTAAACTTTCGCCTTCAGTGTCCTGTTTTATTCCTAACATTGTTTATATTAAATGGCTTCCCTTTTAAAGTGGTATTTAACCAGAAAATCCATGTGGCTGCTACTAGTCAATATGTTTCCATGTCTACAGTACACACAACTACATTTTGATCCTGAATCATCTGTGATCTTGTGTGCCAACTTATGGAGGAAAAAAAAATCATGTTTATTTTTTCTTTCAGTCTTTCTTTTACAATCTCCCAACTAATCCTGCTTATGGGATAAACTCCAAAATATTAGTTGTAATCACTCAAATCTCATTTTTAATCAGATTAAATGTTTTACAGTGGAGAAGAAAGAAATAGTAAGGAACAAAGTTTTACTAGTTATACATGGAAAAAAATAATCAAATCAAGTTCATTTTTATGGCAGGGTAGAATATAGTCTCCCTTAGAGGATTTGTTTTTTATTTTATTTTTATTTATCTAGTTTTAAATAATTAAAAAGATGCCTATCCAAGGCCCAGTCACATCATTAGTAATACTGTAAAATCCCAGCAGCAAAGCAGAGTTTGCCACTAAGTGAATACAAAAGATACTTTTGAATTTGTAACCATGAGAAACTTTTTTTTAATTATTTCCAGTTCATGGTTAAATATGTTAGAAATACTTCATTAGGCTTAGTCAGGGAAAAGTCTGATGACTAGACATAGTAGAAATATACTAGAGACATTGTCATGTTCTATGGACATTTTTCCAATCTAGTTTCTGTGGATATTTTTGGCAAATCTGAAAGCATTTTTAAGCAAAACCTACTCATATGGGAGTGTGAAATTTTCTAGTAAATTGTTTTTATTACTTGCTAGTTTTGAATAAAGCTAACGCCTTATTTCACCCATTGTTGTCTTTATAATAAAGGAAGGCGGGGGGATAGGGGGAGAGAGTCTTCGGGGGCGGGGGGGGGGGATGATTTCAAGTGTGCCCTGTCATTCTGTGGGAGATTTGGCTTTCAGGATATTCTTAAACTGTCATATGTTTGTTCTATTTATTTTATTTACAACATTTCTGTGGAGCATCATCATCATACTGTCAGTGAGTGAAAATTATGAGAATAGAAGATTCTGCTGTCACCTTCTGGGGTCTGAAGGGATGGCTAGTTACACCACTAAATGGGTAGTTTAGAGGAATATTAGTTTCAAATCAGGCTATCAGTGCTCTCAGACATGAGGTCCAGTGATGCATGATGCACTGTTGCTGAGTCTCATACCTCTTTAAAATATCAATCTCTCTCTATATATGGTTAAAGTGGGCTGGGGGGAGGGGGGAAATGCTGGCCTCTAATGTAATAGGATTGGGGCATACATCATGATTGTTTAAGTTTCATATTGAACTTCTTTATTTTTAAAATACATCCTGCCATGGGAAAATAAGGTTCCCACTGGAATATCCAAAGTCCCACAGTGCCCTACTCAAGGCAGAGACATGATAACAAATAACCAATAGTCACTTCATTAAGAGTTCTAAGAAATCAGTTTCTGATTTTGCTTCAATTCCTGGATGGCTATTATGCTAGTAAGTGACTACTAAAAGAATCCTACATATAGAGAAATCAGAACTCAAAATCCTGAAGACTAACATCATAGTAGTGATTTGATAGGCCAGTTTACTTGCTAACCTCCATAATTCTTTCAAGTCCTTTTAACTTGACACACTTCTACCCATGCAGTGTTCTTCCAAAACTGAACTGTTGGCAAATGGAAAAACACCAGCAACAGAATATCCCTTATGTCAAGAATTTCTCTTTAATGTTTTGTTAATGTTGAATACTTTGTTCTCACTAGACACCAGTACTGGTTTTAAGATAAAACAAGATAAGTAAAAAAGTCAATATGCATTTATGGTAGTGATTAAATTTAGAGTAGGGCAATCGGCCGAACCTGCGGATGCGGCAGGTAAACAAACCGGCCTGGCCCACCAGGGGCTTTCCCTGCACAAGCGGCAGAACAAGTTTGGGAACCACTGATCTCGCTAATCTGGTGGGGCTGATGCAGTTATTCAGGTAAATATGAGCAATAATGTAGAACATATTCTTTATACGTGTAGGGACAAATCCAGTCCCAGCAGCCAATCTCAGTTTCTCAGTTGGGGAAATTTGGGGATGGGGATCCTCCCACTAATGCAGCAGAACCCTTCAGCAGAGGTTGAAATGACCTCCCTGGCCCTAGTGCAGCCCTCTCGTAGAAGAATCCATAGATCAGTGGCTTGTCCTGCTCGGAGACAGCTCCTGTGCATTGTTGTAAGGCAGCTCCATCAGAGCCAGGTGGTGAAGGGCATAGGGACATCTTGTACAGCTTCCGAAGCTTTCCATTGCCCTGTTGCACCAGTTCCACTCCATAGAAGCCCTCCACAATTGTGGAGTTATGGGTGGGATTTGCCCCTCTGGTAATATTTGTAATGTCACTATAATAATGCCTTTAGTCTTACAGTAATAACTCTACTGTGTCTGGTAGCAGATTTTGTTCTTTAATGTAAAACACAAATGTTACAATTTGTCCATTCAGCACTTATGCTTTTTCAGAGCAGAGCAACAATTTCCATAGTAATAGCAACAATGTGACCATGGTCAACTTGGCTTTCCTTGTTGTTGTATGTTCAAGCTATTTGTGCTTGGAAGCCTTTGCTGTTGATGATGTTTTAAAATAATTCTGCTGTAGTTACAGGAAATGAAAGCTACCCAAAAAACATTTTTTAGTCTTGAAAATATCCTGCAATTAATTTATAATTGGCATGTTCAATTCATACTTAAAATGTCTTGAGTCCTGTACTTTGGATTAGTAAATTTGGGGTGGGGGGAGGAGAGGGGAGTTAGACAGCTGAAAGAGCTTCGCAGTTGAAACTAGAGGAACTCTGAATGCAAGATCAGATTATATTGGCCAAAAACACAAGTAAAATGAAGCAATTATTCTTTCTTTGGAATATTTGTATTTAAGAGAAAATATGGCCATATTGCTATAATTTATTTTATTAGCTGATTAATGGAGTCTGATTGCAAAAATACCATTATTAAATATTGGACACATCTATGGATTCATGTAAAATGTAATGGAAAGAAAAAAAGGCAACTAGGGGAAAAAACCATTAGACTATTTTTTTTTATTTTAAAAAAGCAGGCTCTATCAAATAGGATAACACTTTTAAAAATTGTAATGAGTTTAATTAAGAGGTTATTTAGAACTGCTAATTCCAAATCAGTGAATGTATTTAAATGTCTGGTAAAAATAGTCATAGTTGATAATCTCTCTCTCCTTTGTTACTGATTTAAATGTTAGAGCTTTTGCTAAGACTTTTAAAGTATATATATTTCTTAAAATGGATGCATATTCTGTACATTTACTGTGAAAAAGAGACCTTTTTAAGGAGAATCTGAATATATTTTTAAAGCAAAAGAAGAGGAATAGGGGAAACCTTAGCCACTACTTTTAACATGTGGCTCTTTTTAATAAAATAATGGTAGGCAGGGTTTCCAGAGAGATTGGGATTTGAAAAGTGAGCATGCTAGCTAATAGCTGTGGTAACAGGCTGTACTCTGTGAAATAATACCAATATAGTGGCCTCCTAGAGATTCACTGTGTTTCAGAGCTCAATAGTGAATGTGCAGCATTGTTCAGCAATGAAAAGTCTGATAGCTATAAGTATGTCTGGACAGAGCAAGAGAAACTGATTTTAAACTTGTAGCCTCATTATAACTGGGCTTTGAGGAAGTGTGGGGTAGAAAGTAGGAGGGAGGGAGGAGGATTTTTCTGTTCATGCTATACCATCTGAGACAGGTTGCCTTACCAGTCTCTCAGTGGTCGTATCCCCTGGGGAAGTTTTTCAGCTCAGCCCTTAACCTATTGCAGAAGGAAAGAGAATGTGGAAGGATTTCTTTATTTTCTTTCCAGTTCATGAGCTCCATGGTGGGATATTAAGTGGAAGCTTGTCTCAGGACAAGTTAGGAAACTCCATTTGAAATGAAGGAAAGGCATGAAAAAGACAGGAGAAGCTTCATTGAGGATTTGCAGCTTAAAGTTCTTATTTTGATCACAGGATCTAGAAAAAAAAATGTTGTTTTATTGGCCTTCCTTTTAAGGAACAATGCCTACAGGTAAGTGGCAAGAGTGCTTCTTAAATAGCATGCCAGACATTGAATTTACTAAGAATTCATACTTATGTAGGATGGAGAGTTGGGTGACTTTTAATTAATTATTTAAAAACTTACCTGAAACAAAAAATGTCCTCCAACTTTCAGTTAGTTTAGCAATTCCTAAAATTACTACAATAAAGGTTTAAAATCTCTGTCCATATTTAACAAAGATTAGCCTGTACCATAAGGTTTGCATCCAGAGCTGAACTTCCCCAGAGCTTGGCGGAGGGGAGTGGGTTGCTGGATCTGGGCTTTTAGTTTGGTTCCCATCTCTAATATTTAAAGATTAGGAGATTTACAAACCCCCTTACCACAGAAAAACAAACAACCTCTCCCTTTCTCCCTCGGCATACCACCCCCTCCTGCACCAGAGTTAAACCTCGCTTTTTGAACAGGCAGAGAAAAATGCCCCATGTGAAAGAGGAGATCCCAGAAAATAAATCCACATTAAGGTACTTGTTAACAAGAGGGATTTCAGTAGGAACTTAAACTGAAGTTGCTCAGCACGCTAACAAATTGAATGCTTGTATGCTTTTTGACAGCTTGCTTACTGAATACTCTTAGCTATAAATTCAGTTATTCACACTGTATGGGCAAACTTGAATATTGTTCACATACACTTGAATGCTTGGGCTATCTGGACCAGTGTATACCTTCTAATTTAGAATACATGTTTGTATTATGTTTGGGAAACGTGACTGAAAAGTAGCATGATGTAGACTGTAATTAGCATTGGAGTAAATGAAGCAGAGAGAAGACAGTTTCATGCACTTGTCACGTGACACATTTCCTCAACATTTTAACTGGCTTTTCCCTTACCTGATACTGTCCTGTAACTTGGGGCAGTACATTTTTATGAACAAGATAATTTCAGGGTTTTCTTGTTCCTTTCTAATTTCTGATTTTTTGTTCAGTTGGTTTTCCTGATTGAAAAACATTATTAAAAAAAATCAGATTGCCACTAGAACTTTAAGATACCCCTTTGCTAAGTTTCCATATAGCACAGTGAGGGAAAAGCGTGTGGTATGCATTTAATATAAGGTTCTATTAAAATGTGTGCCCTTTTTCATAGGATCATGGAAGTTAGAGAATGAAATCTTTTAAGACCCATAAAATAATTGCATGTAGCTGTCAGCAAAGGAGGAATGCAGTTCCTGCACAGAAGGTGTTTTTGATATTGAGTTGAGTTGCTTGATCTTAGCCAGAAAGCTCATTGTTTTTGTAAGAAGAAAGTTCAGAGGAACACTCTTGGCAGAAGGAATCAACTAAGTAGTTCCTGAGTTTTACATCAAATGCTCAATTTAATGAAATCTAGGATTCGAAGCTGTTTACTTGCTGCCCTGTAATATTTTACCTTGTAGTGTGAATCCTGGAGTAGTTAATCTTAGATATTGAAAGGAGCATGGGTTTCTGTAAGTATTTGTGTAATCTGCACATAAATGCTGTGGCACTGATCTTCTAAGATCATCTTTCTTGCTCTTGTTTATTAGTTAGAACAGATGAGTGCAAAGTTGTGAGGAAATTATTGTTTATGCCCTGAGCATTGTTGTTTTCAATTATTTGCCTGCAAGAAATAATAATAGTGGTAAAAATAATACCAAGCCTGCTGTATTAAACATTATAGAAGTTTTCAAAGCAACTCCCTCAAACTTTCTTACCTCTTTGAACACACCTCTGTGATGCTGATCTATTATTTTTTTCTGCATGAAACAGATTTAACGAGGACGTGTTAAGCACAGTAACAACACAGTGAAGGCTACGAAAGGTTTTAAGGGGAAGGTCAGGGTGTTAGATGGACTTTCTAGGATCAACAACAAAGTGGAAGTGAGGGTTGGCTTCTGACTGAAAAATACAGATGATTAACAAGCTGCAGCTCTCTTTTGTGTGCTGGTACTGAGAGCAGATTGGCCTTCTGGTATGGCCGACTACTTTGCTGCAATTCAGTTGTTAGACTTTTGGACAAAGTTTGTAAAAGTACCCACATGCACATTGTGGAAGAGGGAGGAATAGAGGGCCACTGTGTTGCTTAGAAACTGTTCCTGCAAAGTTTTCTTTTTAAAAAATGGTTTGCAGAATACTTGCCCAGACATTTCTTCCAGTTAAAATTACACATAACAATTAATTGGGGGAAACAGTACTTTTATCTTACTTGCAGTATTTCTTATTGGCCCAAAACCTGACAATTTTTTATTCTTTGCTATAACAATTCATAATAATATTTTGAAATTTTATATCACCTTCCATTCTAAAAATCTCATGCTCATTTGGAAACATTTACTAAAGGCCTGGCTTATTTATCAGTCATTGGAAAAACTCCATCTGACTTCAGTGGGCTTTGGAACAGGCCCTAATTAAGCCCTGCAAGCTAAGAATACATTATCCCCTTTCAGTAGATTAGGCCTAGAGAAGATAAGTGATTTACCTAAGGTAACAGTGAGTCTGTGATTGAGAGGGAAGGAATCGGAGCCCATATTTCCTGACTCCCACTCCTGTGACTTAAGAACAGGGCCATCCTTCCTCCCAAACAAATAAAAGTGCAAGCTGTTTTTGTTTTCTTGTCCAAGTTACACTAAGGCCTGGTCTACATTGGGGGAGTGGCGGGGGGGGGGGGGGGGGAATCGATCTAAGTTGCGCAACTTCAGCTACGTCAATAACGTAGCTGAAGTTGATGTACTTATATCTACTCACTGAAGTGTCTTCACTGTGGTGAGTCGACTGCTGTTGCTTCCCCGTCGACTCTGCCTGCACCTCTTGCGGAGCTGGTGTACAGGAGTCGATGAGAGAGCACTCGGGGGTCGATTTATCGCGTCTAGATTAGACACGATAAATCAACCCCTGCTGGATCGATCGCTGCCCGCTGATCCAGCGGGTAGCATAGTCATAACGCTTAGATAGGAAGTTCAAAGGCAAGAATTTTTACTGTTACTAGTGACTCAGTTTTATTACTTCAGTATTATTTCAATCTCCAAGCGTTCTGAGATGCAAAGGCTTCTAGAACAGGGGTGGGCAAACTACAGCCTGGGGGCCACATCCGCCCCTTCAGACAATTTAATCCAGCCCTTGAGCTCCTGCTCCGGCTGGGGAGCGGGGTCGGGGGTTTGCCCCACTCCGTGTGTGCTGTGGCTCCACATGGCTCCTGAAAGCAGCAGCATGTCCGCTCTCTCTGGCTCTTATGCGTAGGGGCAGCCAGGGGGCCCCGCTCCGCACACTGCCCCTGTGCCAAGCACGGCCCCTGCAGCTCCCATTTGCCGGGAACCGCATAGGAGCCAGAGGGGGGACATGCTGCTGCTTCTGGGAGCTGCTTAAGGTAAGCACTGCCTGGAGTTTGCACCCCTGACTCCCTCCCGTGCCCCAGCCCTGATCCCCCTTCAAACTCCTCAGTCCCAGCCCAGAACACTGGGAGCCCAGATTCCCCTCCCACAACCCCTCATCCCCAGCCCCACCCCCACCCCAGAGCTCACATCCCCAGCCGGAGTCCTTGCCCCTCCCCCCATGTCCGAACCCCCTTCCCCAGCCAGAGCCCCCTCCCACACCCTGAACTCCTCATTTCTAGTCCCACACCAGAACCTGCACCCCCAGCGGGAGCCCTCACCCCCTCCCACACCCCAACCCCCAATTTCGTGAGCATTCGTGGCCCGCCATAAAATTTCCATACCCAGATGTGGCCCTCAGGCCAAAAAGTTAGCCCACCCCGTTCTAGAAAGTGCTTCCAATTCAAAACAAATTAGTTAAATAATTTAGCTGGAAGTGGAAGGTGAGACCAACTTTAATTCCACTGAAACTCACCCCTGCCCAAATCTAACTTTCAAGAAAGGCAGCTATTCCAAAGAACGGGCTTTTGCAAAATGCATTTGTTTAGGGATTGTTGTGTCTTTTTAGCGGAAGAGCTTAAAGTTGACATTTTTAAAATGCTTTTTAATGGTAGTAATATCTGTTATGTTAAATGTTTTGAGATGTGAATTCCCCGAAGTTACAACGTAAGAGATGAGTTCTAGAGAGAGGCCATTTTCTTGGTGGCATAATTGAGATTATCTTACTAAATATAGCTATTCTGCTTAAGAATTATTTGTTGAAGCTGCACAGTGCAGTTATTGAAAAGGTGATGCCTTTTTAGAGTGCATTTGTTATTTGACATCTAAAATTCTGAAATGCCTGTTTATAGCCAAAAATTAATTTAATCTCAGAAAACCATAGGCAGAATAAAGGAACCAAGTGTGTTGTGTTCATGCGTGGAGAGACAAGCAAGAATTCCTGTGCCCTAATGCTACTATGGTTGAACTTGAAAGGTTGTGAACTTCAGCAACATTTTAGCCTAGTTGAAATGAGGCTGAATATGCAGATAACCAATGCTTTATCAGCATGGTAGGGGATTTGCTTAAAGGAGTAGACTGAACAAGGGATGGGCAAATGAAAGAAATAAGTTATGTCCAGTCATGGTTACAAAGATGTAATGTAGACTAGGAAGGTGTGTCTTCTAACATAGCAACTGTGCATTTTCCTCTGTAGTACTGGGCACAGGAAAGAGACTGTGAATAAAGAAGAATTACCATTAATGTAATTGGATAAAAGTTTTGAAATGTACATACTTGTTAAGAATTCAAGCAGCATCCTGTCAAACATTTTACCATTAACCTTCTGCATTGAATGCTACTTGGGGAAGAAAGGAATATAAAAGCTTGCTAACTGTACTGTAATCTCATTTAGAGAGAATAGTGTATTTACTCCTATGTATGTACCTGTATGACAATGGTTTAGTTTAAACTAGGCTGCAGAGGTACTAACAATAATGAGACAGTTTTATTTTTCCAGAATAAATTCACAATGAGAATGAGCCATATTTTTGAAAGTCCTGTAAATGGACGGTTAACTGCGTGCATTTTACTTGTGTTGCAATGCATCAGCAGCACATGATACGTGTCTTTTGTTAGAAATCTCTGCAGTGCTGTATACAGATTAAATAGCTACTGCATTGCAGAGAGTTATTAATACATTACACTGCACTTTCAGTGAGGGTGTCAGAGTGTCCTACAGAAGAACTGGAGCCTGTGTGCGCACTCTTACTGTTGAATTATGGGTTGTTTTTTTTAATGTTGCTGAAGGGAACCTATTTTTTTCAGTAAGTTCTTAACTAATCATGATGAATGATAGAATGACATCACCCCAGCCTCTATAAACTCAGTTTGCTGATTAAGTTTAGAAAGATAAGGCTTTGTTTTTAAATGAAAAAATTTAATATTTTTACTACACTTGATGATTTATTAACAGTTTTTATGGCAGTCAAACCCAAAGACCTCTGAATACTTCATAGAAAAAAAAACCCTGTAACCCTCAGAAAAACAACAGCCAAAAACCAAATGAAATGGAACATGGACTAGTATAAAAATTACTTCCTACCCCATTATCACAGCTACCCTTCTTCTCTACCACTTTTATGAACTTTATTAGTGTCATAAATATTTTAATAACATGGTGTGAACTCTGGGCCAGATTCTGGAGGTCATCAAGTTTATTTATGCAGTGCAAAGTGAATTTAAAGTGTCCAAAGATTCCTATTGGAGAATCCCCTATGTAGCTGAATCTCCCCTACTTTCCCTTATTCCAGGCAGTGGGTGTTTCAGGAGCACCAAGGTAAATGGATGTGTGCAGGAGGTACAAGAGGGATGACACAGCTGGGATCTGCTGCACCCAGTTCTTTGCTGGTGTTGAGTACCTGATGGACCTTATGCCAGCAGCATAAATTAAAGCTGTAAGGAGGCAGATTTAATTTATGCCTGAGCCAAATGACTGGGAATCAAGGAGCTTCTATTGGCACCCTGTCAACCCCCACTGTGCACAAATCAAGCCATAAGATTTTTGTAGGTAAAAGTTAAAGAACTTAGCAGCCTTTTCACTTCGTGAGTATATTATTTCGTTAATTTGTATTACCATCGCTCCTAATGGCACCAACTGATGGCCTCATTGTGCTAAGCAGCATTACAAGCACAGCAAGAGATAATCCGTGCCCCAAAGTGTTCACAACCCAAATAGATAAGATGGGGAAAAGGGGTGGGCTCCAAGTATCCAAAAAAATCATGAGATTGTCACATAAATAATGAGATTTTAAAAAAGTGGGGTTCTCTTTATACGTCTTCTGATTTTTGAGCATTTGGGTTCACGCATCTTTGTACTGATAGAGCCTGGCTGGTATCCTCATGGCTCATAAGCAGTTGATCTACCCCATTAGACAAAAAGGACCCTCACCCTGGCAGAGCAGTAGGTGAAGATGAAAATTATCAATGATCTTAGAGTACAAATTTAAATGGAGACCGAGGTCATTTGATGCACAAGGAATGGGAGGGAATTCTGAGCATAAGGAATGGCTTCAAAGATGGTGTAAAAGCTACATCCTATGCAGACCAGAGTTGGGCCTGCTACCATAGATGCATTCTCCATTGCCTGTTCTGAGAATTAGGTGCCACCAGCTGAAAACCCAGCTGATTTCTGCTGGGCCTCAAGAGTGTGGCATCAAATAACATCTCTTCTCATGGGAGAAAAAGTCCCCTTCCTGGCTGTTCAGTTTTGCAGCTTTTCTTCACTCTCCCTGCTAGGCCAAGACCAAACTAATCTCTTATTACAGCATTTAAATGCTCTTTCTAGTGCTAGTTATCCAGTGCAGGCAGAACTAGAGAGAGAGTGGCACTGAAGAACTCACAGGCAATTTGAGAACAGGTGAAAGCCTCCATTGACCCTGCAGCGAGAACACTAAATCCCGCAAAGGTGAAGAGCCAGGAATAGGGTACCCAGACTTGCAGTATGGAAAATCTGGGACCCATGTCAGGGTGGAACTAAGGCAGGAGACCATTCTAGCCACAGGAAAGTATGCACTGGAGGAAGAGAAAAGTAGTGCCCACATTCTTCCTCTTCTCCTTCTCAGCCAGGCAACACCAACGCCTTCTTCCCGCTCCCATTTCAGACTAAAATCTAGACATGACACAGTAAAGGGCAACAGCAGGGATAATAGGATGTATCCAGCAGTGCTCCCTCTAATGCTTTCTACTTCTGCCAGCTCCCTGTGTTTTGTACCCTCTGTTAATTTGTATGGCCAAAAATATTCCCATCTTATTTCTTGTTCTGAGTCACATCTTATTCCTTGTTCTTCTCCACTTGTAACTCTGCTTCTCCTCCTCCTAAGTGTGTTTTTGTTCTTGTTTTGTTTTTATATTTTCTATTCTTTTACCTTTTCTTAAAGGTCCTTACTTTCTTCATTCTTTCTCTCCCCCCCCCCCCCCCCGCCCCATGCTTTTTTCCTGTCTGTTTCCCTGTCCCCTAACCAGGCTCCTTTCTGTCCTGCCCTGCATCATCACAATCCAGTGGTGACTGATCAATGTGTGGGTTTAATATTGTTTTCTAAAAATCTCTTATTTTTTAACTCTAAAAATATAAAGATTTTTACAAACTCACTTGAAAAGTTTTTCTGGACCTGCTGTAGAGTCAGCATAAGGTCCAAAATGATCCCATTTAATTAGCAGCACAAATTCACATGGAATTTCTAGCATTGAGGGATTTCACAGTACCATTAAGCTGATTTATTTACTTTGCATGCTCATCAATATCTTCTAGTGAATCAAGGGGTGAAGCGTAAAATATGCTGTGGAAGTGTGGGTTGTATTTGATGTTTTTACAGTCTTGTGCCTGAAAGAATAGAAGTTCCAGGGTGTTGCTCAGTGAAGTGTGCATTTTAAAGTTACCCACAGTGGTGTCTATTGTCCTGTCCCTGAATTGAATGATGTCATGTTTCATTTAAGGCTCTTAGCGATGCTGAAGACTGTGGTGGGTACACTGGGAAAAAGGCAGTGGGAAAGTTGTGAATCAGGTTTCTGTGAAGCCTTTGTGTATAGGGTTTTTATATAAAAAAGCTGACTCATGCAATATTTCTACCGAAGGAGTTGTACAGACTAGTAAGAGCTTCTCATTTTACCTAAGTGCTCAGTGAGGTAATTCTGGAGCTGCTGAAGGCAGAAGATGCATTTATTCTCTGTTACACAGGTAGGTTGTGAGTTGTTCACAGAGCATTTGAGATACAGAGAGGAACTTGTTCATTCACTGTGTAAGGAGCAAGATACATTCCACAGTGGTGAGATACTGTCGCAGAGGATTTTCCCTCACAACAATGTTCTGGGACATTAGTGTGGTCTGATATGACAGAAGGCTATTCTACTTTAAATATAGAACAGTGAGGAGATTAATTTATGGAGACAAGCTAGTTGATGGATTTTGTTCCTCCCCTTTTCTTGTGATCTCTAATAAATGGGATTTTTGTTGCTCAAAGTTCAGTTAAAGTACTTGGATAGCTGTTGTACATGAGGGTTACGAGTGAATCCACAAAATTATGTGCTCTAATGCTGCAAGTACTGTCTTTCCAATGTGATTTTGTACACAGAGAGTGTTCAGTTGCAGATGATACTATGTTCATGTACATTTATATTAAGGGTTCAGTAATGAAGTAAAAGCTAAAAGTTGAGTTTTCCAAACTTGAATACTTTATAGGAAGGCCAGTTGTTGTTGTGTGGCTTTTTATTTTATTTTTCACAAATGACTGTTCTTCACTTCACTAATATTCATAGTAGAGAATGCCTTCATCAGAGGAATGTATTTATGTAAATAGTAACATAGTGGCATCATTGCATGCATTTTAATGTAACTTGTATTCTTTTTCTTTTTTCAAACAGGAAACTTCTCTCTCTCTCTCATTTAATTTCAGATAAGGGTATCCTTTAATTTCAAATATAATATATTTAGCAGGTTGGTTTAGTAAAACTTCTACTAAATGCATATACAGCATGGACCAATGCCTTTTTATTATTAAAAGCTTTAAACAAAACTATAACTAAGGATTGAAAGACATACTATAGTCATTATTTTTATTCAGCTAAACTTTCAGAGCATCTGAAGTAAAGACTGATTTCTGCAAACAGTGATCATGTAGATTATGACTTAAACTTAATTTTCATATGTGAAGAAAGGTAATGCAAATTCTGAATAGTAAAATTCAAGTTGCTGGTCATGTGTATGTAATATATCTGTAAAATTACATGCACTAAACATGGAGGAATAAAAACTAATACTCAAAGGCTTACTTCTTGTTTCTATCTCAAATTGCGTCATACTATTGTATATATTATATAGTGGGAGTTTTTCAGAACAGACGAAAATGTGGCTTATGGTATTTGAAATAGACAAAAATCATGGTTATTGTGAATACATCTATTAAAACATGTAGAGGATTATGTATTAAAGAAATGCAGCAGGTGATAGTTGATATATCTGAGCAAGAAATTTTTGATAAATGCACGTTGAAAGCATTAGTCATGGTAAGATGTTTGCTTTATCTGTAGTCTTACTAAGCATTATAATGAGCATCCCAGTTGCCTGTTAGTATGGAATGAATGTATTTTTCACCTTGCACTGCTATAGAATATGCACGTCATTGCTTTTATTAGTTAAAATTCTCCTGTTGGGGAGGTGCAAGTGGGTTGCATGTTGTTTCACTGGGAGTCAGACTGACTGATTGGGAAGCCTAACTGAGGGTATGTCTTCACTAGCAACATTAAAGTGCTGCTGGGGCAGCGCTTTAACGTGGCTGTGTAGTTGTGGCACCAGCGCTGGGAGAGAGCCCTTCCAGCACTGTGAAAAAACCACCCCCACGAGGGGAGTAGCTACCATTGCTGGGAGCGCGGCTACTAGCGCTGGTGCACTGTCTACACTGCCCCTTTACAGCGCTGAAACTTGCAGCGCTCGGGGTGGGAGAGGTTCACACCCCTGAGCGAGAAAGTTGCAGCGCTGTAAAGGGGCAGTGTAGACATGGCCTAGATTAATGGAAAGCCATGAACAAGAAAGATTTTGGTCCGGAAGCACATTTCCTCATGAGCGTGGACAAAAATGTAATTATCCTCATCTCTGTGCTGAACTAACAAGTAATTATTGTTGTTCATTAATTAAAGTATGCAAATTTCAGGTTGATAGCTTTTCAGAACACAAGTTAAATACCATTATTCAACCCTTCCAAAAGATCTGTTGTTTTTTACTTGTTGTTGCAAAAGTTTCAGTAAACAACAAAACACGTAACAGGTAATGCAGTGGGTCAAATGTAGGTCAAAGAATACAGCACTTATGTAAGTATATACTTCTCATTATGTAAGCAAAAGATTAGAGTCTTTTTTGCTCCAGAAGTACGGCACACCTACACAATGGCCAGATTATGTCATTGGCAACTGTGGGTGCTCAGCAACTTTGTAAGACAGCCCCTCAGTGTGTTTGAAAAATGAATTTGCTCATTATGAAGAGAAGTTTATGAGGGAAACAGGATTTTGAGGGAGGTTTCAGTGTTCTTTGAGGCATTCACAGTAAAAGAAGTTAAATCATTGGGATCATAATATTAGACAAATCTTTATTAGGGATGGTGATTTTTTCCATTGTTAACACCTTTGAGATTATTTTGCCAGTCAGGCGGTAGACAATTTGGGCAATCTATTGAAGAGAGATTTACAATGGAGATGGGCTCAAAAAACGAAAGCAGAAATCTGAACTTCACCAAGGGAGGAAGAATGGGCTTGTAGTTATGCTTCTGGAGTGCATTCAGTTCTTGGGCTTTTCCAACAGATTGTTCATGTGCCCTTGGACAAATATGTTAATCTCTCTGTTCCTTATTTCCCCATCTGTAAAATGGGGATAATACTTTCCCACCTCACAATGGTTTTGTGGGGATAACTTGGGGAAAAGTCAGATATGATGGTGATGGGGGCTGTTAGAAGAACCTATAGGTAGAACAGAAGTTCAGTGGCATTCAGATCCAGTTTTTATTCGGGTCAGTCTCTAGGCTTATATTAAGCAAAACTTAAAAACAACTGTAGCTGTGCAAAATGTTTGTAATATAAAACAAAAACACTGGAAACAAAATCTGCTTTCTGGTTTTGTTTTAAGCTCAGAACTCCAATCAAGCATGTCATACAATTTTGCTGAGATTCACAAAATTTTTGTAGAATCTGAACCCATTTTAAACAACCTGGGGTGACTTGTAGTTCTTGCATTGAGATCATGCAGAACCGTTGAGTTTTTTATGGGTTCAGCATGAAGTTTTGAGAAGTGAATCTGTAGGATCACTTACCTATTGACTTTAAAAAAAAAAAAAAAAAAAAAAAGTTTCTCATAAGCTGCTGTGAAGCCAAACTGCAGAGTTACACATGACTGTAAAAGTATTAAGAATTTTAATTAAGGAAAATACTAGTTTCAGGGGAGCAGGAAGAAGGATAAAACAGAACAAGATCTTTAAGGGGGTAAATGGTTTGCCTGGTGTACTTCGTGTACCATTCAGTAGCATACTTTTACATGGTGCTGCATGTTTACCTTTAATGACTTTTGTGAAAACAGGTGATCCTTCATCAAATGTGTCCTATATACAGGTGCCCTGAACTCTGTTGCGTTTGCCAAGGTCATGCTTCTGTAGGCTTTTAAGAGGAAGTGCATTTTAACTGCTGCAACTAATCCTTGTTGTTTTATAGGCCATTAAATTGTTGTAAAGCAAGCAAGGAGAACATTATGGTAGGTTTAAAAGGCCATGCTAAATTTTACTTATACCTTGTGTCTGTAAATATATTTATTTGAAAAACTTCTATTAACATTTCTTACAACTTCAATTTTACTGACCCAAATTATTGGTTTTTTTATATTAATGATAACACAAATATTTGTGGAGCAAACATTACTTAGTAATACCTTCATGTTATCTAAAACCAGACAACATATGAGTGAAACAGGAAGATGGAGTATGAAGTAATTGAATGAAACGGGAACCTTTTATGTTCCAACCAAATGCAACTAATTATGTGATCTTTGTCATGTACTTTAGTAATCTATTTTATGATAAGTTAGTATAAGGGTATCCCCGTTACCTAATTTATCCTGTGCAGTTTTCAAGAACCTCTAACTCTGCACTGCTAGCCTCTAATTTCTAACTTAACTTGTAAGGTGATTTCACACTGATAACAAAAATGCATACTTTTTTTCTTATCAAAATCAATAAGGATGTGAACATTTTTGCTGCTAACTTGAGGAAAAATAAACTTCAGTTTCAATATTTTGCTGCAAAAAATATATTTCCGTTATATTGTTCCTTTTGGAGTTTGCACTTGCTATCCGAGCTTATTCAAGAAAATGTTACATGCAAGAAGAAGACAGGGAAAGGTAGAAGGTAGCATAGTCTTAAGATCTGGTCCTTCTCTTCCTTACAAGCATAAAACAGGGCATGGTGTTAAGCCAGTGTAAATGAAAGGACAATCAATTTAAGCCTCTAATGGCCAAATTGTGTCCTCTGATACATACTTGACAGTACCCATCAATGTTGATGTACACATATGCATCAGAGGGCAGAATATATTATAGACAAGACAGAGAAACCCACTTTTATTTATGTATTTTTAAAAGAGTTTGCTGCTTGTTTGCAAAAGTTGTCAGTCTGGCATTCTCTGGAGAATGAGGTTCTGGCTATCCACAGACCAAGTGTAGCATAAATCATGGCAGTGCGAGTTTCCCATACCACCAATATGCCTCAATTCTGACCTGGAGGGGCCAGTTACAAGAGTAGGAAGTTTCAGTTCACAAGCTCATTCATTTCTTGGCTTCTCTACTGAGACAGACAGCTTGGTTTCTCAACTGTGGACAGCTACCCATTGAATTAAATCTAGGGCAGAGTGAAATTCAGCATGTCCATCCCATGGGAAATTTGGACATTTCAGCATTTGTTTTCATCTGAAATTGGAATGAAAATGTGAAGTTTCAAAAACTTTACTGAAATGGAAATTCTAAAAAAAAAATTGATTCAGAAATTAATTGTTTCAATATTTTTGATCAAAACAATTAAACATTCCCCCCCCAAAATTAAACATTCCAAAAATTTGTTTTGATTTGTTGAAATGACATGAAACACTTAATTTTGAGCCACTTCTATGTTATACTGCATTTTCTTCTCAGTGCATTTCCTCATGGGAATTCGTAGTTTGAGACCCAATGGGCGAGGCTCCCTCCAATGGGCGAGGCTCCCTGGCCAGTCTGACTCTCTCACATCATGCACCGCACAGAGCTAGGCCAGAGGGAAATTTGTATTGCATTATCAGTGATGATGTCCTCCAGAGAACTCAGCCTATAGGAAAGAATGGAGGCCCAATGCACTGATAGGCAAAAACAGCTTAATGTTTTATTGAACTGATTACAAATTAAAAGTTTGGGGTCAGATCAACAAAACTAAATATTCTATTTGAGTCGAACTGACCCAAACTGAAATATTTCATTTAAATTTTCATAACGGAAAATTCGGTTTTCACCAAAATCAAGATTCTTCCTGTGGGAAATTTTGATTTTGTGGAAACTACATTTTCTTGCCTAATTGGACCACCAAATTGTTTTCTCGCAGGCCACCAGACTACTGTTGGATGACTATAATGATTAGCCACATTGACCTAGTGGTGAAAGGCATTAGATTGTATTACAGTGACCACCACTGAGCCTTCCAAAGCCTTCTGTTTCAGCCATCTGTGGAAAAACAGATTTGCATTTGTTTTGTGTGTACGTGGTTTTAGATGACTGTTGGCTAATTTGTGTTATGAGATACTGTAACTGTGAAACACTTACTTATTTTTCAGATGATTACCATTTGCCTCTTGATGTCTTACCGGCTGTGACCGAGGGTCCTGGCCCCAGATCAACAAGGGAAGACGTGTGCAGGGGGAACAGACCTTCCCGCTACTGTGGAATAAATACCATGGAACTGTCAGACAGCGACCGCCCTGTTAGCTTTAGTTCCACATCCTCCTCTGTCTCCTCCAGGGATAGCCACTGTTCCTTTGGCAGCAGAATGACCTTAGTTTCAAACAGCCATTTGGGTTTGTTTAACCAGGATAAGGAAGCAGGGGCCATAAAACTAGAGCTGATTCCAGCCCGGCGATTTTCCAGCAACGAGTTACAAAGATATAACCCCACAGAGCAACAGAACACCAAGGAAAGCCCTGAAAAAAGGCCAAATATGCCAAGGAAAGCTGAATCTAAGGGAACAAACAAAAACTGTGCCATGTCCCTGGTCACAGAGCCCACAAGTCCAAAGCTCCTGTATGTTGACAGAGTAGTCCAAGAAATTCTGGAGACCGAGAGGACGTACGTGCAGGATTTAAAGAGCATTGTAAAGGTAGGAGGCTTGGTTAGAACTGCCTAATTTGATAAATTGTATCACATGAGAGTTCTACAGGGGAGATGCACAATGAAAAGGACCCATAAAATATGTAATCTTCTAACCGGGGCACTTAAACTTTGCAGTACTGTAGGCAGCACTGGCAACTTGGCAGGAGCTGCATATAAACTTACTACAATGTTTTTATAAATGTATGCAATGTTGTTGTACCTGTGTTGGTCCCAAGGTATTCAAGAGACAACAGGGAATGAGGGGTGGGGACAAGGTAGTATCTTTTATTGGACCAGCTTCTGTTGGTGAGAGAGACAGGTTTTTGAGCTTGTACAGAGCTCCTCTTCTTTATAAATGAACACATACAACACCATAATTCCTGCTAGCATTTGTAGCTTCTTTGGTAGGTTAACATAAATTGATGCTCGTTTTAATTAATTAGTAATAAAAACAACAAAAAACCCTTAGTATTTAATATTTTTACCCCTTGTAACCCAAGTGGTTAGCCAATATATTCAGGGTCTTATGGGTTCTTTCCATTAGAAAGAAAAACTGGTGGTGGAGTCCTATAGTTCTTTGATGCTATCCTGTTGATTTACAAAGAATGTACATGAAGTCCTGTTTCCCTGAGCACAGTAAGAATCATAGACAACAGGAGGTAGTATCTTTGTTCACAGTTCCAAGCCTCTTTCCAGACAACACTTTACACAAAAGCTCTCAGCTTTTCTCAGGATCACATTACAAATCTTTCTCTGGCTGTCCTTGCCTTTTTGCTGCCTTTCCTGTCTGTTTCTGTGGCTTTTCTGTTTTGTGCATGCACACACAAATGTGCAGCTGCTGTTCAATCAATCTCCCATCCCCGCATTTTTGTATCAGACCCTTTGGCCCGTATGGCTCAGCTTCTCCTCCAGCCTGTGGCCCGTATTTTGGGCAGAAACCCTTATTGTTTCAGCTATCTATTCTATAAGGGAGCTTAAGGGTGAAAGTTACACCCAACAACTTCAAAGAGATTTCGCCAGGTTCCCAGCCAAAAAAAAAATGCTCCGCTGTCACTTTCCAGCTATAGGGAAAGGATCACAGTGGCCTGCCTTTTAGGGCTCTGTATGTAATTCTGTCTAGGTTCTTATACCATGCCCATCACCACTGTACCTGCACACATTACCTACTTATTAAAATGACTCCTACGTTTCTTTGACCTCCTGCCCTGTATGTATAGGTTTACTACAACAACAGGATGATTTCATAGGAGGTGAATGTCTAGTCTGGTAACTTTATAGTATGTAGCTTTAGGCAGCTATATGTGTTAAATACATTCCTAATCTGGAAAAGAAAAGGTGGTCTGTTACTGACAAAAAGCAAAAGGATTTAGAAGAGTGAAGGGGGAAAATGATTACTGTGGCTTTGATAATACCAGTGCATGTCTTTAAAAAAAAACCAAAAAAAAAAAACCACACACAAGTCTTTTCCGGCAGAATTACAGTATTTTCTATGACTGATGAGATTACACTAATATCAGTTATTCAGATTTCATTTTTGGAAGGGTTTAAAGCAAGATTGTAATACAATGTTAAAACAAGTCATTCTGTGTACAGTCATTATTCAGTATATACAGGATTGATCCAGTAAACCTGGCCTGCTCTTCCCTTTTACCCCCCATTCCTCTCTGCACATGTTTATACAGACACATACAATAAATTATACAACACTAAGTACTGGAATCTAAAATAAAGATAATCTTGAAATAAATTATCCAATTAAATTTAGAATGGCCAATAAATCCCTGCTAGAAACAGCTTAAGTATCACCAAATGCTGAGTAAATGAGACAAATCATCTTGAAATTATGGAAGTGCTGTAACTTGCTCTTCAGGAGAACATTTGTGAAACTGTTAAAGCATTTAGAACATCTGATTCAAAAAAATCTTCACAGCTTTGTGGCAGATTAATTGAAAGTCAAAATACTAGCCAAGGGAATTTTTGGTTTAGCTTTAAAGGATAGGGTCCCATCGTAGCAAAGAAATCTCTTTCCAAGTAATAAGGATCATTGGACAAGAGTGGGACCCCATATCCCTCACTGCGTATGTAGTGTTTGGGTTTTTTAACCCACTGTACATGACCCTGTCCCTGATCCCCTTTTTTCCCCCATCCACAGGACCTCAGTGATGCCATACAAATTTACCTAATAGCCCAAGCATCACAAAGAGAAAAAAGGGCAGAATCCATGAAGATCTGCTTATTTGTATGAGCATTCCAAACTGTGAGTTCATTGGCTCCTAGCCACACAGTGAAGCAATGAGCCTCTTAGTCGTGGCCTTCCATAAGTGACCCATACAAGTTTCGAGCCAGTTGACTTGAGGAGAAACAGCTAATGCATACTGCCGCATAAATATGGGTCGGGATTTGGTCCTTTGTCAGGAAACAGGGAGAGAAGGAGGAAAGAAAAGCTAAGGAAGAGGCAAAAGATGACAACCAGTGTGTGTGAAGTGTGGGTTATGAAGATATAACTGGAGGGAGGAAGGTGTTAGGAAAGGTGGACAAACTAACCAGTGCAAAGTTGGAGGGAAATAAGAGTAAATCACAGAACAAAAAAACAGAGAAGGAAATGAAAGAAAATACAGAAGGAGCAGAGTAAGAAATAAAGGAGAAACTGGAGCACAGGTTAATGGGGAAGCAAGGGGAGTAAAAAGGAACGGGGGGGGGGGGGTGAGGGGGACCCTATTTGGACAGATAGAAAGTACACTGAATTGGGTGGCCTAGGAAAAAAAGATACCAGAATATGGACAGATTAAAACTAAAGGGCTATACAATTGTGGGAGGAGGAGGGGAGAAAACAGAAACATTTTCCAGTTTATCTGTTTGAAAATAGGAGACTGATGGCTCAAAGATAGTGGTGTGAGTACAAATTCAGTCTGTTCTTTCATGTCTATATATGAAATAGTGGGGATTTCATCAAATTCTGAAACTCTGCATTCTCTAATATGAGATGGAAATATGCTTAAAGGAAACTCTTTCCCAAACTTTGTTTCCAAAACTTCTTGAAATATGTGTGCCAGACACAGAGCTGTGAAAGTTTGACTCTCTTGCATGTGACTGCACTGTATGAATCTGTCATGTGAAACTATGTATGCTTTGCCAGTGAAATATGTTTCTGAGGATCTTTCTAATAGGTAACCATCCCTAATGTAGCTGTGATTCTGTTCCTGCAAAGAAATACATAAAAATATTGGTGGGTTACATCTCAAAAGATTGACTCTGGGCTGCAAACTAAAATGAAAAATAAGACCAGCTTAGAGCTATAAAAATGGTTAACACTGGCTGGCTGAAGTTCCATGTAAGAACACGGGGATGGCTAGACATGGGATAAGACTGACCAGTGTAATATCTCCGGCAGTATCCCTCTCTGCCCCTGTTGTTTTTTAGAGCATTTAAGAAAGTTGCAGTTAGCATTCTCAAGTTGGAGAGATAAGGTGGGTGAGAAAGTAAAATTTCACTTTGGGGCAGGGGTGTCAATTATTTATATATGGAATTTTGGTAGCATTACTTTAGTCTTCAAAAAGCAGGGTGGTCTCAATGCTAACAGCACCAAACTGTTGGACAGAGGCAAAAAGTTCTTTCATAGCAAATGGCTGTTGTGATTTTTAACTGATATTAGAGGCTTGCTGAGGTTCCCCAGCTTTCTTGCAAATTTGTACGCAGAAGTATTTAGACAGTTAATGAATGACTGGAGTTAGCACAGGGTTTTCACTATGTGATCCTCTTTCTGTAGGGTACACTTTTAAAAACAAAGACTACTCAAGGAAACTGTTTTGTATGTTGTCTAGAAATGTAGTTTAATTATTATTGTTTTGAGGAATGATTTTGTGATTCTTAGGCATGGGATATACAGAGGACAGACATAGCAATAGGGTTAGAACAAGCTTTTTTTCTGCTGTTGGGTATGTTTAATCAGGTGACACTTATGGGGTAATTATAATTTTGAGTTAGTACAGCTTGAAGCCTTCTTTGGGAAACTAGTGATAGCAAACCAGATTAGCTGGGCTTTCTGCTTGCCTCACTTTTAGAGCTGGCACACTGGTCCACAGCAAGGCTTCAGTGTCTGCAACATAGGTCTGCAGTGAGTCCTTACAACGCAGGGAAGCAGAAAGGCAAAAATGTTTTCTCCTTTTAAATGTAATTTCTCAAAACTTGGTTCAGTTAAAAAAAAATACATAAGACAAATAGAAATTCACTCATAATGATTAACTGGTGCTATGAAAATATTTGGAAAACTGAAAAATTTGATGGTTTTGTTGTTCTACCAGTTGCTACTAATGACTTATTCATAAACATTTATATTGTGATGATAGCTAGAAGACGGAACCCCATTGTGCTAGGTGCAGTATGACTTTATTATTATACACACATGCACACAAAACTATGCTAAAAGAACCATTATTAAGGTTGCAAACTCAAGCACTAAAGAGTTAGCAAATGGCAGAATTGAAGTGGCCTGAGCAGCCTAAATTTGACACTCCTATGCATATGCATTATGATACAGTAATTGCTACACCTTCTCCAGCTTCTGCAACAACTGAAGTAAGGATTCTACATGCAGCTGTCTCCTTCACTACACAATCCTAATTAATCCCCAGCAGATCCATTCTGTGCCCTGAATAAGACAAGGGTCCGGAGGGAAAAATAGTATTATATACTGTATGTAATTAAATACTGTATCGTAATGCATAGGCACAAGAGGGTCAAATTAAGGTTGCACAGACCACCTTAATTCTGGCATTTCCTAGCATTTGACTGTCTGATTTTGCAATATTAATAACCTTTTAACATCATTTTTTATGGCCAATTTTCTAGTAAACTGAAAAAACAGAAGTTCTATCATGTGGCATCATGTTGCCATCAGCATGAGTCATCAGTAGGGTTGGAGCTTTAGATCCATGAGCTAACAGAGTAATTGGTAGCAATAGTAGGTTACCATCCTCTGTATGGACCAGTTGTAAAGGGGGACATGACACTTTTCCAGTGGGTTTCACAGGTAGTGATAATTTCACAGATTAACTCTTTTAATCTTGATAAATTTTTGTGAGTTAATTGCGTGAATTAACTGCGATTAATTGACAGCCCTAGTAACAAGCCTTGTGGATAGGGAAGAAATGGTAGATGTGATACATCTTGACTTCCGTAAGGCTTTTGATACTGTCACATGACCTTCTTATAAATAAACTAGAGAAATATAGCCTACATGAACCTTCTATGAGGTGGGGGCACAACTGGTTACAAAAGTGTACTCCAGAGTAGTTATCAATGTTTCACGATAAAGCTGTCAGGATATATCGAGTGGGGTCCCGTAAGGATTTGTTCTGGGTCTGGGTCTGTTCAGTGTCTTCATCAGTGACTTAGATAAGGCATAGAGAGTATACTTGTGAAGTTTGTGGATGATACCATGCTGGGTGGGGTTGCAAACGCTTTGGAGGACAGGATTAGAATTCAAAATGATCTTGACAAAACAGAGAAATGGCCTGAAATAACTAGGATAAAACTGAATAATGACAAATGCAAAGTATTACACTTAGGAAGGAACAATCAATTGCACAAATACAAAATGTGCAATGACTACCTAGGAAGAAGTACTGCAGAAAAGTATCTGGGTTATTATGGATCACAAATTAAATATCAGTCAATAATGTAATATTGTTGCAAGAAAAGCAAATGTATTTCTGGGATGTATTAGCAGGAGTTGTAAGACACAAGAAGTAATTCTTCCATTCTACTCAGCACTGATAAATCCTCATCTGGAGTATTGTGTTCAGTTCTGGGTACCGCATTTCAGGGAAAGATGTGGACTAACTGGAGAAAGTCCAGAGGAGAGCAACAAAAATGATTAAAGGTTTAAAACACATGACCTATGATGGAGGATTGAAAAAACTGGGTTTGTTTAGTCTGGAGAAGACTGAGGAGGGACATGATGATAGTCTTCAAGTATATAAAAGGTTATTACAAAAGAGGAGGATGATAAATTGTTCTCCTTAACCAATGAGGACAGGACAAGAAGGAATGGCCTTTAAATTGCAGCAAGGAAGGTTTAGGCTAGACATTAGGAAAAACTTCCTAAGTGTAAGATAAGCACTGGAACAAATTGCCTAGGGTAGCTGTGGAATCTCCATCACTGGAGGTTTTTAAGAACAGGTTAGACAAACACCTGTCAGGGATTGTCTAGATAATACCTATTCCTGCCTCAGTGCAGGGGACTGGACTAAATGACCTATTGAGGACCCTTCCAGTCCTACATTTCTTACCTAGCCAGTCTCCACTCCTCAGGATTCTCATCCAAGTACCACCAAGTCCTAGTCTCACCCTTCTAGACTCTCTGACTCAGTTCCCCTTTTGCTGGTAAAATCTAAGACATTTCTACTGAGTACGTGCAACTGCAATTTTTCAAAGGCTTTTAACTTGGCCAGATCTGGGCAGATTTTCACGGGGATGGGAAAATGCGCATCCCCAACGCAAAGGGACCTGCCAGATTTCAAGTCCCTGCTCCAAAGCACGGGAGAACTAGAGCTTTTGAAAGAAAAGTTTGCCAGAATTTCATGTATTTTTCACTAGAACTTTTCTCATAGGTGGCTAAACTGCTTTGGCTGAAAACTTCCAGAACAATTCAGCCAGAGACAGATACGTAGGATTTAACATTTCAGCCCAAATTATTAAACTTTGGCAAAATTTTGTGAGCAATTGAAAACGGGGTTTCATAATGGGAAGTTTCAGGTACCCTTAACAATACCAGCGCTACTAGCCTGGGCTATAATAAATGGAATCTCTGCATGGCTAGAGTATGAAAACTACATTACTCTAATAGAATGTGTTGCCACATTTATGCAAATTTAAAGACATAGGCTTCTTCTGTTCCCATTGTCTTTCCCTCTCCAACTACCATTTTCACTCCTAAGTATGGTGCTTGATGTTTCCTATATGTAATTATATGTGGAAATTGTGTTGGAAATGGGAATAACTGGTAGTTTTTTTCCATTTAAGAATACAAACTCTGGTACCCATCAAAAAAGAAATGGGTTGTCTTATAGCAAATGCCCTTCTCTAAAGAATGCTAAGAACATTCCAGAGGCTGCTCAGTGGAAAGTTATTTGAACATAGTTGAGAAGATAGCTGAGATGCTAAACATCTTTACTGGGCCCCCCGAAGACAGGCATAAATCCATTGCACTTTGTGACAGTGCTGTAATCAGCAAATAGTAATAATTATACCGATAACATTCTTCTTAGTGTTTTGAGATCACCTGGTATGGGAGGGGCTGCTATTGTGAACCTGACATCCAATCTCACAATCTGTATTTTCTTGAACACATTAAACCCAAAAGACTAGGTATGCACTAGCACAATGATGCCTGTAAAGCTCCAGGGCGATACCACCGCTTCAGGGATAGGCATTACTGTTTGGCAAGGGAATGTAAGCCTCAGAAAGATTGCTGACAGAGTTTGTTTATTTATTTTAAATCTCCTGCACAAAAGAGAGAATGCAGGTGATAGGTGTGTGGCGTTCAAGCAGTTCACTTTAATTTTCTCCTGGAACAGTGTGACACTTTAGAAACAGGCTTTTCCCTCTTCGGGAGGCCAGCTAAAGACTTTTACATTGCCTGCCCCTGACTGAGAGAAAAGCCATTCAGTTTAGATTTAAAGCAGAATAATAAAATTTATACTGAGATATCTTGCTTCTTAGTGACACTTTCCCATTTTAGTAAGATAAAATTCCAAGTAAAGGTAAGACTTTTTAAAAAGTAGTTATAAGCAGATTAGTTTTCCATTAGCTCATTCGCCTTTCTTGCTAACCAGAAATAACTCTGTAGGTCTTTTAAAGGTTTGGATGAGCAATTTAAATTACCTTCAAATACAATTTGTTCATGGCTATTAAAAATATTTATACTGATGAGATTTTTCTAACTGTGGATGGTATTAGATACACAGGTCTTTTATTCTGGTGAACTTTCTCACTGCTGGCACACTCAGACATGAAGGAAAAATTGTCAGATTTTGTTTTCATTTATACCTGTGCAGTCTCACTGACTTCCCTGAGGATAAATGGCTGCAAAGGCAGAGAGAATTTTGACTAATTATATTCATATGTGAAAGTTGAAGTTAAATTTGTCTCTGTTACCCCAATGTAAATTCAGAGTAACTTCCTGAAGTCAATGGAGTTTCTTTGGATTTATACCAATATAAATTAGAACAGAATTCTGATATATTAACCTAATTTGTGTTCCTTGCTATGGGAAATGGTTTCTGTAAAATAACCAATAAGGAGCTTGCTGTTTCTTTTAAATGTTCATATAATCAATGTTTTCTGTTTATTTCTATTTTTGGTGTTTTAAAAGTATGTTATTGTAATCCATATTGAAGATTATTGGAGGGTGAGATGTCTAGTTCAGAAACATACCTGGTCTTGTTACATGTGTAAACAGTTGTTCTTGCTTCCTGTAAGAATCAGCTAATGTAACTCAAACCTTTGCCTCCTGAGGCAAAATCTTATTGCTTTAATGGGCCCTTTCAGTTTTGCACATGGTATTTTTGCTTTTTGGACATAGGCCATATTAAATATCCTAAAGCCAGAGTGAGTGAGCTGGTGTGCATATTCTGTTCTTTACTATATGTTTGTCTTATATTGTTTCAGATTAAGATTTTACTATACTCCAATTTACCCTATACAATTAAAATCTTATGACAAGTATGTATACTTTTATGACTCCTACAGCCTGCACCATGGTCAAAAGATTCTTTCTTGATATAAGAAAAGGAGTACTCATGGCACCTTAGAGACTAAAGGTGCCACGAGTACTCCTTTTCTTTTTGCGGATACAGACTAACACGGCTGCTACTCTGAAACCTTTCTTGATATAGTCATTCTGCCCGGCGAAGGGGCTTATTACAGTATGAATAAAGCATATTGTAAACAAAGGATATCTTTCTAAACCAACAGAGCGGAGCTTAAAATGGAGATACTATGTGCAAATTAAGGCACATATTAGGATTGGTTCTAGGCTAACCTCATACGAAATAGATAAAGCCTTGATTAAATGTGATTGGCTCATACTTTCATTTCTAATAGATATTATAATTGCCTTATCTCATTTCTCACAGTAAAGGCTGTTCCTATCTTTTGCTCGGTATGTCCCTAGTAGCTGGAAAACTCTGATGTGAAAAATAATAATCCCCTTGGGCTTTTCCCTATCTGTTTGTTTTATCCACCTGTTGTCTGTCATCTTAGAATGTAAACTTGTTGGGGCAGGGACCATCTCTTTGTCTACCCAAAATGTGACTTGGACCCTATGCACTACCACAACAAAAATAAATAATAATAATAAACAACTTAAAGCTGACTTTAAAAACCCACTGTTTTTTGGTCAGTATGAAATAGTAAATTATGCTACAGTAATAAGTAAGTCTTTTACAAATCCACTGTTAATCTTTGTAAAGCTTTCAGTGGAAGATAAGTGGCCAAGATAGCTGCTACTGCTGCTCCAATGAACTATCGAATTGCTGAAAAGACTTACTGCTATTGTGCTCACTTTATTTGCAGCAACGGATAAATCACTCAACCATGCTGTCTGTTTACAGCCTAGTAAATGCTGTTCTAAATGCAAATCAAAGTAGATAAAAGGGTGAGAGTTAATCTATCTCTGTTCTGGAAAGCTTTGATTCTTTTCTTTTGAGGGGATGGGGGGAAAGTGTACTTATATGTGGAATGCACCATTTAGGAGTGTTTGTCATCCTCAAGAGATTCTGAGGGTGAAATGTTGTCTCTCTAACTAAAGTGAGGTTGGACCATGGGGTTGTGTTACCATTTAGTGAGATGCATAGAACTTCTTTGTCATTTAGAAAGCCATAGATAATACATCTGCTAACCCCTGCCCTCTGGCTCTGATTTACTCCCTGGTAGCGGATGGGTAACTCTTGGTGTTATGTACATTTCTATGAAGCCCAGCAATGCTGGGAAGTAAGTTTTCAGTGATAATTTTAAGGTTTGCAATAGCTTTTGAACATGACGACAGATCCGAGTAAAATGATTGTAATTTCCTTTCTTTCCCTCCTCCACCCCAACAACAAAAAACCCCAAACCAACAAAATCACCCAAAAGGTAATTTTGGTTATGTAACCAGTTAAAAAGCAAAGCAAAGTGAGTTCCCAATCAGGTCATAGCTTCACAGAATTTTTTGTTTTTTATAATGCGGAAGCTATCATGACTGTGTTCTCTGGAATATATAAATAATTGACTATTGATCTTTAAACTTGCATTATTATTATATATAAATTCTGTCAGTAACTGTGTTACCTTTGTTAGCCAGAGAATACCTCTGACCTTTACACCTGAATAGATGATAAAGCAAAGTATGTCTTTGAGTCGAGAGAGTGCTGTCTTGCAGTTTATTTTTTGGGTTTGTTTGGGGGAGGTGGGAAGAGTTGCCATATTTGTGGTTTCACAAGGAAACCCTTTGCAAACAAAAGAAACTTTTTTTCCTTCAGTAACAAACCATCCACTGGCATGTCCTGCTTCAGCATTGTAACTTATCACTCACCCTGAAATGGTAGTAATTAAATCCCCTGCTAAATTTTTGGCCATGTGGCTAGTGAAGAAAGCATATGTGTTTGTCTTCATTATACTTGGTTTTAAGTTCTTTGTTTTTGTTTTTCCTTGGAAAATAGACTCACCAGACTTCCTATCTGTATTTTAAAATAAATGTAATTTTTCTTCTAGAATGTCTAATGTAAAGTGATTCAGAAGATGTTTTAGAATGCCTTTAAAGATTTTTAATGCTCAGTCATGCCATAAATTAGTTATAAAAGGAAGGCTCTTTGAACAGAGTAGGGGTCTAGGATTTGGGACTTATTAAAGAAGTTCTGTATTAAAATCACAAATGAGTTTGATTCCCCATAGTTTAAATTCCAGGGTATTACTAATTAAGAGGTCTCTTGGGTTTTGGTACTGTTTCTCTCCCTCTATGTGTGAAACTTGCAAGCTGCTAATTGTGTTAGTACATTCTAAGACAGAATCTGTTCTCAAAGCAATTCACAGAGACTCAAAGCAATACTCTAACAACAGAAACAGCACCCAGAGACTCCCCGCCCTTTTGTTGTATTAACAATTGTGATTAAAATAGAGATAGAGGATGTATGTGGACGGATGCTTGGTGTGGATAACAACTGAATGATCAGGGAGGTGCCAGCCTAAGAATCCAGTGTCCATCGGCTGAAGAAGGCGTCAAGTGGAAATAACCAGAGGACCCCCGGAGGGCAGACTGGAATCCACCCAACAGCCTCAAGAATGGGAGAACCAAAGAACAAGATAACTTCTTGGAGCCGTCAGGAATGTGCTATCTGCTGATTGATTCAGCAACAGCATGATGAAGCAATTCCCATAGACTGGCATAGGAAGAAATTCCTATAAAAATAGACTCTTAAAAAGTGAGAACTTTGGGGTCTGATTCTGCAAACCAACTTCCAGGAGCATCAGATGAGCATCTGACAAGGCCCTGCTCCCTCCTCATGTCCAGGCCACCTGGCCAGTGGCTTGGCATGAGCAACTCTAAGGCTGGTAACTATGATGACAACCTTGCAGAACCTGTGTGTGTGTGTGTGTGTGAATGTGTGAATGTGTGAATAAATATGAGATTGAATGGAATGTTATAGCTATAACTAACTGCTTACTATGATAACAACCTTGCAGAACCTGTGTGTGTGTGTATGAATGAATGAGTGAATAAAGATGAGATTGAATGGAATGTTACAGCTGTAGACTATAATTCTTTCTGTATTCACAATAAATGTGGTATTTTGCCTTTTTCCCTTTAATAAGATCCTGCTGGTTTTTAATTTATTGGTACAACAATGCCATAAATTAGTTATAAAAGGAAGGCTCTTTGAACAGAGTAGGGGTCTAGGATTTGGGACTTTGGGGTTCTCTGACTGGCCATGTCACTTTTTCATTGTGTGACTATATCAAGTACCTTAAGTTCTCTGTGCCTTGCTTTATCCGTCTATAAAAAGGTTATAATCAGTACCTACCAATTCCCATTGTGATAATTAATCTATAAGATATGTCAACAACTTTGAGATTTTTAGATGAAAGGTGCTTTATAAAAACAAAGTATCTGTGCAATAGCTTTATTTGCATGCAGAAAAGTGTAATGGAATATAGCATTAAAAACAATGTTCTGTCTGAAGAATCATGCAATGTGTAAGCCAGTTGTTCTACTTCTAAATGCATCTGATAGGTTTTTTTTTAAAAAAAATCTAGACTATGGGATAGAGATGGGCAAGCTACGGTCCGCGGGCCACATCCGGCCTGCGGGACCCTCCTGCCTGGCCCCTTAGCTCCTGGCCTGGGAGGCTAGCCCCTGGCCCTCCCCTGCTGTTCCTACTCCCCCATAGCCTCAGCTCACTGTGCTGCTGGTGCAATGCTTTGGGCGGCGGGGCTGTGAGCTCTTGCTGGGCAGCGCAGCTGCAGAGCCACGGCCTGACCCGGTGGTCTGTGCTGCGCGGTGGCATGGCTGGCTCCAGGCGGGTGGCACGGCTGCCTGCTCTGGTGCTCTGAGCGGCACGGCTGTAGCGCCGCCAGCCACCGGTGCTCCAGGCAGCGCAGTAAGGGGCAGGGAGCAGAAGGGGTTGGATAGAGGGCAGGGGAGTTCAGGGTGGTGGTCAGAGGGCGGGGATGTGGATAGGGGTTGGGGCAGTCAGAGGGCAGGGAATGGGGGGTTGAATGGGGGCACGGGTCCTGGGGGGGCAGTCAGGAAGGAGAGGGGGGGCTTGGATGGGGCAGTGGGGGGCAGTCGGGTTCCGGGGGCGGTCACGGAGAAGGGGTGGTTGGATGGGGCAGGGGTACTGGGGGGGGGGTGTTGGATACAGGGCGGGGCCGGGCCATGCCTGGCTGTTTGGGGAGGCACAGCCTCCCCGAACTGGCCCTCCGTACAATTTCGGAAACCCGGTGTCGCCCTCAGGCCAAAAAGTTTGCCCACCCCACTATAGGATGATAATGATAGTTTTTATTGATACTACCCAGTGTAGGTTGCAGCTTTAGCTTTAGGAACTTTGGGAGAGATTATTATATCTGTTCAGTGACCAGACACTATTTGAAACACTAATTGCTGGGACTTACTGTTTAATGTTTCCATTTAGTGTCCTAATTACTGAACAAATGGCTTCTTTTGTCTTGTGTACTTTTCTCTTAAGAGTCCCTGGAAAGTTTGATGGATGGTGACCTCACAAAGCCCGTCAGTAGAATGTCAGTAAAAGGCTTAAAGGTCTGGGTTTTTCCCAAGATTTCCATTCCTAATGTCCAAATTTACCTGCTACCCACTCTCCTGTGAGTAAAGATACCAAACACCAGTCTGTGGCTGCAGCCATGACTTGATATTCTTCTTAGCATATGTACAACATGCCTCAGGTGGCATGTGACCAGAATTAATCACCGAGTTTGGTCTGCCGGCTAGATCGTTAGCTTCCCCAGCTTGGGCCGGTACTGATGAGGAGTGCAACGTGAACGCTGATCCATGTAATATCCTGGAACAGGCAGAGAGAAGATCATAGTGATGAACTAGGTGTCCCAAGAATTAGACTGGTTTTTGTCTAGGGTCCATTTGGCTAGTCCTGTCATTGCTAAGATGGCCCGTCATTGGCTTGGCGCAGCTTTGACGAACAAATGGTATGACCAGTTCAGCACTTCAGTAGTTTAATTTTGTGCTAGGGTGGACAATATTGTCAGAGTTTTGTAAATGTTTCTGTTGCATGATATTCTGTCAGTCCTGAGATACCTTTCACTTACTAATGCAATACTTTAGAATTTTGATGACCTGATAACATTGCAGTAGAGACTACAGCTTGCATCTATAGAGCCACGTATGAACATCTCTAAATATCACAAGGACTTTCTTAAGGAACTGAAAGAGTTAATTTTAAATGGAGACTACTGCAACTTTTCACATTTAGTATTAGGATATTTGACATTAGGGTGACCAGATGTCCCGATAATAACTAGGGGCTTTGTTTTATATATGTAACTATACCCCTTCCCCTGGAAAAAAAGTCCTGATTTTTCACACTTGCTGTCTGGTGACCCTGTTTGACACTAGTACATTGGTATTCATGCCATTTGAAAAAAATGTTGATATAGAAGTTTGTAGTACAGATTCACCTGTCTGTATGAAGTAATCTACAGCTTCTTTATGCTGAATAGTCTGGCCTTCAAATTTTAAAGCTATCTTTCTTGGCAGTGTAAACTTCAATTTATGACCAATGACAAGTCTATCTTTGTTTTTTAGCATGTTCTCAAAATCATTTAAAAAGAGATTTTATTATTTTTGAAAATAATAGTTCTTTTAGTTGTGCAGTTCCATTAAAGGCAAAAGTAGCACCACCTTTGAATATAGTGGGCTGCAGTGATTGATATATTTAATGTGTAGGTTCAAAGGTTGCTATGAACTTATATCTTTAGTCAGATATTTTGGAGTAAAAGGCATGAATAAAGGAGAGGGCTAATCCTGATTAATTTCTGGCACCTTTTAAACATATTTGAAAAGTCCAGTCTTTGTTCCTCGCTATTTTTTCCATAGAGCTATATAGACAGGTTTTACCAAAAAAATGATCAAATTTAAACTCTTGGGACAGACTTGACTCTGAAAACTTGATAACATACAACCAAGTCTCCTGATTAAGCCATGCTGTTGCCGTTGTACACCATGGAAGATTTCTAAACAATAAGTAACCACAAGCTGCTTACTGCATATAAGTCAGCTTTCAAAGACTGGCACTATTTTGTCCATATATCTAAGATGTGAAGAAAGGCATGTATTAGCCCGGTCTCCACTGGGGGATTGATCTGTGTTACACAACTTCAGCTACGTGAATAACGTAGCTGAAGTCGACATACTTAGATCGACTTACCGTGGTGTCTCCACTGCGGTGAGTTGACTGCTGCCGCTCCCCCGTCTACTCTGCCCGCACCTCTTGCAGCGCTGGAGTACAGGAGTCGACGGGAGAGTGCTCGGGGGTCGATTTATCTCGTCTAGACTAGACACAATAAATCGATCCCCCCTGGATTGATCGTTGCCCGCCGATTCGGCGTGTAGTGAAGACATACCCTGAGTGGTCTAAGCACAGGGCTCGGGGGTAGGAATTCCTGACTGCTAATCTTGGCTAGGATACCAAATTCCTCTATGGCCTTATATAAGTGCAGATGAAGTCAATGGCCGTTTCCAGGTCCTTAACATCTGTCTATTTCCCTCTCTAAAATGAGGACAGTATTAGTTCTCTCTCAAATGAGTTTTGTGAGGAAGTCACCGTGGGTATGGAGGAATTTTTCATTGTTAGATATGGGGATATCTTTCTCAGTTTCGTTGTAAGTGAAAGGTAAGGATAAAAATTCAGCTTTTTCTGCAATTATGGACAGCGTATGGGGAGATCTGTCATGACCTCCTTACTCTGACATGCTGAACTTAAAAAATACCCTTCTCTATATATAGCCTTTCTTCCTATCATATTCTCATCAAATGCCTTCACCATCAATCTTTGCCCTTTCTACATAGAGCAAGTAAATAGAGGATCCTTTTACTGTATCATGATGCCCACTTGTATTTCTCAGCTATCTATGAAGAATTATCTATCCTTAATATGTAAGCTAATCAGTCCAGCACAAACTGTGGAAATTAGCCATAGACCAAGTGAGAATGCCTGTTAACTGGTATTTATTCTCGCCACAAACCCAAGTGATGCAGTAGTAAGTAAAGAAAAAAGGAACCTATGGAACACCTCGTTTGCTACATCCTTTGGAATCAGAAAACTGCAGTACTCTGCACCTAAATCACAGGTAAAACTTGCTGATTACAAACGAAGTGAAAAGAAAAGGTTTATATGAGGTATTTGGAAGATTGTTGCTGACCCCACCGAAGGGTATTGCTGAAAGTGTGGTGGTACCGCAGTCCTTCTAGCTGTCTAATAGTGTGCTCAGTGTACCATGAGCTTGGAGGCAAGGCCTGTAGGCGTTCCCAAGCACAGAGGCTCTATTGGCTGTCACCTTCAGTAGGTTCCCTTCCACACTCTCATGTTTTGAGTAACTTATTGTTCCTGTACGAGGGCTACTGGAAACTAAAATCCTGGGCACAATTGCTTTGTTATAGTACCAGTGATGATCAGTTCCTAACGCAGACCCCAAGGGCAGTCCAGTACAGGAGTATACGGTTAACAGCATAATTGTAACTTCTCTTCACCGTCCTATGTGCATTCAGGCTGCTCTCCTCTAGCCTCCTGCTGCAGCTACTGCTGATCCCCTGCCAACAACAGGATGTGACTCTGCCTGGCTCTCAGCCTTCCTGTCCCAGCGCCCAAATTGCCCAGACTTCTTTCAGCAGCCAGCTCTCATGTCGTTGCCTCTGGCTGGGGCTCCTGCTCTAATGCTGGTTCTGGAGCACTCTCAAGCCTACTGCCCTCTGACCTCAGGATATTGCTTCCTATTCCAATGTACTATGGGATTATGGAACCCTCTTCTGGCTTCATGTCATACTAAGCAGCACAATGCCCTGGCTAGATCCCATCCTTCCAAATCAGCTGGAGTTGGAGGGAAGGTTCCCAGTGGGTTCCTTACACAGTCACTTTGTGTGCAAAGACTGGGAAAGTTGCACCATCCCCTCTCGATCAGGTTTTATTTGTTTGGGGTATCCTACATGTTCTGCAGTTGTCCATAGTCTTGAAGAAAAACAGGATAAACAAGACATGAGTTTATGAACAAGGATAAATACAGGATGAGGAAAAGATTTCACTTCAGTTAAGTGGCTTATAAAAAATGCATGTTCTGTAGACCAAGAACTTTTCCCTTTTTGTAAAATTGTGTGTTTCAGGGGCACATCAAAATCATTTAACCATTCTTTTAGTATAATGATTTAATGACATGATTTTTGAGTTACTGCTTTAAAAATGCATCAGAAAAGGGTGGGGTCATATAAAATCTTTTTTTTTTTTGTGGTTTTATGTGAAATGAGCAACCTAAGGATTTAATTATCTGGCAAATGAATATACTGAGTCTGTTTAGTATTGCCTGGAAAATATGCTTCTAGACTCACTGTTTAATTGTAGAGAAATCATGTGTCACTGAAAATCATTTGCTTTGAATTCCTTTTTTCCTCCCCACTCCTGTGGATAAAGATACCATCTTTCTTTTTTGATGGCAAAAAGTGCTAAGAATGTTCAGACATTTGGTTTATTAGTATCTTATGTTAAATTAACTTACATTGTATGTAACAGTGGATCAGACATCTCTGGCAATCAGACTGTACATATGTAAATATACATACGTTTACATATTGGTAAAACATTTAAATATTTGGTACTTTACTATATACTGTCAGAATATATAGTTCACAGTTCATTTGGGTAGGGTAGTGAAATATTCATAAAAACATATGAGATGATTAAATTGCTTAATCAAAATAAATCGTAGCAAACAAAACTGCCAACAAATTTTATTGAAGGCTCTGATTTTTTTAAAAAAAATTTTGGTGGTGGGAGGAGGGGTATCTGAAGTAAAGCTCTTATAAAATTGAAGGAAAAAAATTAATCACAGTATTACAATAGTTCAGCAACTGCATCACTAGCAATATAAAATGCTAATATAACAGAGAAGCTATCCTAAGAAGTATTTATTTGGGTAACTGAATTTAGTAGAAAACAGCCATAAATTGCATGTGTGGAGAGGTTGTGTATAACTGAGATGGTGTAGTAGTGCCGGTTTTGTCCTTGTCATCTTTACTGAATGCTTGGAGTCATCATTACAATGAGAGACTGAGTTGGAAGAACTCAATAGCTTGCGTATGTGACATTGTGCATGTGTGCTTTGTGTGTGCCTATAAGTTGTGCATTGTTTGATTCAGATAACACAAAGATGTATTTAGAGTTTAACAAAATGTATGTTTTGACTCCAGCCCTTCAGTAGAACAAAAATTTCCAGCTTAATTTCATATATTTTATGTGAAGAAACTTACATTACATTAGTCCTTTTGTCTCAATAAAGAAGCAGTAAAGGATTTGGATGAAATATCTCCTTTGGGATAATTATTGATGTGAAAAATTTGGTCCATAAAGAATATATGAAATTAACTTGGATGTTCTTGTCTATTGAATTGCTGGTCTTAAAAGTAGGACTGTCAATTAATCGCAGTTAACTCACGGGATTAACTAAAAACAAATTAACTTGAATAAAAAAATTAATTGCGATCAATCACAGTTTTAATCACACTGTTGTTAATAGAATACCAATTTAAATTTATTTTAAATATTTTTGGATGTTTTTCTATCTTTTCAAATATATTGATTTCAGTTACAACACAGAATACAAAGTGTATAGTGCTCACTTCATATTATTATTTTTGAAAGCAAATATTTGTACCATAAAAAAGATAAGGAAAATAAATAGTATTTTTCAGTTCACCTCATACAAGTAGAGCAATCTCTTTATCATGAAAGTGCAGGTTACAATGTAGAATTACTTTTTGTATATAACTGCACTCAAAAACAAAACAATGTAAACCTTCAGAGCAGGGGTGGGCAAATTACGGCTCATGGGCCACATCCAGCCCATCAGACCATTTATCTGGTCCTCAGCTCCTGCCAGGGAGCAGGGTCGAGGATTTGCCCCGCTCCGGTGCTCCAGCCAGGGAGCGGGGTCGGGGGCTTGTCCCACTCCGAGCGGCTCCCAGGAAGCAGCCGGTATGACCCCCCTCCGGCTCCTACGTAGTACGCAGAGGCGTGGCCAGGTGGCTCCGCGTGCTGCCCCATCCACAGGCACCGTCCCCTCAGCTCCCATTGGCCTGGCCGCACCTTGGAGCCAGAGGGGGGGACGTGCTTCCGGAGCTGCTTCTGGTAAGCGCTGCCCGGAGCTTGCACCCCAGAATCCCCCACACCTCAATCCCCTGCCACAGCCCTGATCCCCCTCCTGCCCTCTGAACCCCTCAATCCAAGCCCAGAGCCCCCTCCCCTCCCCATGCCCCAACAGCGTGGCCCATCCCTGATACCCCTCCCACCCTCTGAACCCATTGGTCCCAGCCTGGAGCACCCTCCTGCACCCCAAACCCCTCACCCCTGGCCCCACCCCAGAGCCCTGACACACACACACCCCTGCGCCCCAACCTGGATCCCCCTCCCACACCCTGAACTCCTCGTTTCTGGCCCCCAGCCAGAGCCCTCACCCACTCCCGCACCCCTACCCCCAATTTCATGAGCATTCATGGCTTGCCATACAATTTCCATATCCTGATGTGGCCCTCAGGCCAAAAAGTTTGCCCACCCCTGCTTTAGAGTGTACATGTCCACTTAGTCCTACTGTTTGTTCAGCCAATCACTCAGACAAATGAGTTTGTTTACATTTATGGGAGATAATGCTGCCTGCTTCTTATTTACAATCTCACTTGAAAGTGAGAACAGGCATTCACATGGCACTGTTGTAGCTGGCATTGCATTCATATGCCCCTTCATGCTTCAACTTTATCTTTTTGATTAATCACAATTAATTTTTTTAATCTTGTGATTCATTGCAATTAATTTTTAATCTACTTAAAACCATACAATGAACCAGCATTTCAAGTCACTTTCTGATTAATTTCAAACTGACTTGCTGCCTTAGTCATGGGTGTTGTACCTGCACTTACAGCATATATATTGTGTGGAGCTAGAAATATTTTCTGTTAGATAGCACTCCTTCACCATCTGTCTAATAGTAACATTTTCACATGGAATGAAAGATGTCCCCTCTCTGCAGAGCATTTAAAAAGTTTCCCTGTGAATATGATACTGAAAGAGCCAATTCAAATAATATATTGAAGTACAGCTGTGGCTGCTAACACAGATGACTTTTAGATGTGGCTGTTTAAGGTAGCTAATTATCTTGACACTTATGGATCGCAGCCTTCCCTGTGAGGGCAGGTCAGCGTTTCTGGTGCAGATTTAAAATTGCAGTGGCAGAAAGCTGAGAGATTTGAAATAATTTGAGCAAGTGTGTGCCATTGGAGGAGTGATAGGAATGATCATCTAAGTCAAAGTGAGGCTGTAATGGTATTCATAGTTTTGCTGTCACTAGTGAATGCTTGCACTGGGGAAGGGGTGGAAGCAATCAGAATAATCTGCTAAGTGTGGTCATAGGACATTTTCCAGCAATTTAAATGGATATCCCAAATAAAAAACATAGTAAGAGGACCAGAAAAGTGCCACTGTGGCTAAACAACAGTTAGAGGCAAAAAGGCATTATTTAAAAAGTGGAAGTTTAAACCTTATTGAGGAAAATAGAAAGGAGCATAAACTCTGGCAAGTGAAGTGTAAAAATATAATTAGGTAGGCCAAAAAAGAATTTGAAGAACAGCTAGCAAAGGACTCAAAACTAACAGCAAAAAAAATTTAAGTACATCAGAAGCAGAAAGCCTGCTAAACAACCAGTGGACGATCAAGATGCTAAAGGAGCACTCAAGGAAGATAAGGCCATTGTGGAGAAACTAAATGAATTCTTTGCATCAGTCTTCACAGCTGAGGCTGTGCAGGAGTTTCCCAAACCTGAGCCATTCTTTTTAGGTGACAGATCTGAGGAACTGTCCCAGATTGAGGTGTTGGTACAGGAGGTTTTGGAACAAATTGATAAATTAAACAGTAATAAACCACCAGGACCAGATGATATTCACCCAAGAGTTCTGAATGAACACAAATGTAAAATTGTAGAACTACTAACTATAGTCTGTAACCTATCATTTAAATCTGCTTCTGTACCAAATGACTGAAGGATAGCTAATGTGACGCCAATTTTAAAAAAAGATTCCAGAGGCGATCTCAGCAATTACAGGCCAATAAGCCTGACTTCAGTACCAGGCAAACTGGTTGAAACTATAGTAAAGAACAGAATTATCAGACACGTAGATGAACATGATTTGTTGGGGAAAAGTCAACATGGTTTTTGTAAAGGGAAATCATGCCTCACCAATCTCCTAGAATTCTTTGAGGGGGTTCAACAAGCATGTTGATCTAATGGATAAAGTGTACTTAGATTTTCAGAAAGCCTTTGCTTAAGAGCCTTTGGTGAGGGACCTTGTCAAAGTAATCTGTCATGGGATAAGAGGGAAGGTCCTCTCATGGATTGGTAACTGGTTAAAAGATAGGAAACAAAGGGTAGGAATAAATGGTCAGTTTTCAGAATGGAGAGAAGTAAATAGTGGTGTCCCCCAGGGATCTGTACTGGGCCCAGTCCTGTTCAACATATTCATAAATGATCTGGAAAAATTGGTGAATAGTGAGGTGGCAAAATGTGCAGATGATGCCAAACTATTCAAGATCGTTAAGCCCAAAGCAGACTGCGAAGAGTTACAAAGCGGATCTCACAAAACTGAGTGATGGGGCAGCAAAATGGCAGACGAAGTTCCATGTTGATAAATGCAAAGTAATGCACATTGGAAAACATAATCCCAATTATACATACGAAATGGTGGGGTCTAAATTAGCTGTTACCACTCAAGAAAGGGCTCTTGGAATCATTGTGCTTAGTTCTCTGAAAACATCCACTCAATATGCAGCAGCAGTCAAAAAAGCGATCAGTGTTGGGAATCATTAGGAAAGGGATAGATAATAGGACAGAAAATATCATATTGCCTCTATATAAATCCATGGTACGTCCACATCTCAAATACTGCATGCAGATCTGGATATATCTAAAAAGATATACTGGAATTGGAAAAGGTATAGACAAGGGCAACAAAAATTATTAGGGATATGGAACAGCTTCCGTATGAGGAGAGACTAATAAGACTGGGACTTTTCAGCTTGGAAAACAGACTTCTAAGGGGGGATATGACAGGGGTCTATAAAATCATGACTAGTGTGGAGCAAGTAAATAAGGAAGTTTTATTTACTCCTTTACTGATTCATAGGGAATGAACAGAACCTGCACTGGCCACTGTTGGAAGACAGGAACCCTGGGCTAGATGGACCATTGGTCTGACCCAGTATGATTGTTCTTATATAGCAGGTGTATTCATTAACAACTACAGAATAAGCGAGAGCTGTTTTAAAATAGTGACATGTCTTCTGCCAGTGTAAGTGAGTATATTACAGAGAAAATTCCTTTGTTTGAGAAGTCCTAGCTAAATAGTTTTGGTTTTTGAAAGGAGTGGATTGATTTAAACAATTTATAAAATTAATCCTTAGACTGATTCCTCTAGTCAAGCAAATAGGATATATTAACAAGGAGCAAACCCATGAATTACTTACAACTGCATTTTCACTGTACTTTATATTAATTGTAATGAGCTGCTCTCACATGAATCCAGCATTTAGCTGTCTTATTCTGCCTGCTTGATGTGACCAACATATTTATCAATATTGTTTTTAATCTTTGTATGGTATCCAGAAGCTGTGGCATTGGATGCCAGATGAATATGTAGATAAAATATACAAATAAAAGAAGCAGCTGGTGCAGATGGCAGTTGCCCACTTGCTTGGCAGTATTAGTCACAGGAAGCATGTTATAACAATTCTCCAAAGGCTGCACTGGCTTTCCACTTGCTTTCAGCTAAATTCAAGATATTGACATATGATTTAAGTCTTGGCTATCTTCCTACATGCTGCTACAACACTTGAAGTCAGCTGAGGCATTCTTGCTAAATCTCTAGATATGAGCATGTTGGGGGCTGGAGGAGAGTGTTTGCAGTGAAGGGCCCTCAATTGTTGAATAAGACACTAAGACACTGAAGGCAAAATGTAGGGTCAGTCTGCTTTTTCCCACCTCAGGCCTTTGTCTGAAGAGGATGACTGTGAATTTGATATCTGGTTTTATTTTGTGGGTAAGAATCGTTTTAATGTTGACATTGATCAACACGTGTCATATTTTATGTGCTTGCCTTTTCGCAAAGTAGAATGTCTACATTGTTAGTTTGTTTTAAGCAGTTTTACCCATTGACCTGTGTCTTTTGTATCCTCTTCTTTAAAGATGTTCAGTCCCATCCTGTAAATGGATAACTGGGAGCTTCTCTAACATTCATATAATGTCTTGCAGAGCTGAATAAAAGCTGAATATATCTTACAAGACAAAGGCATAAGACCTTTTCTATGCAGTGTATTTTGGTAATGTAGTTCCTACCTTCTATGCTAGTGGTTTTCAACCTTTTTTCATTTGCAGAACACTAAATAATTTCAAATGGTGGTGCGGACCCCTATGGAAATCTTAGATATAGTGCCCACAGACCACAGATTGAAAACCACTACTCCTTGCCATAGGTATTCCCATATTTTAGTCTGCAATCTGAGCAATCTATTCTAAGGCTAACTTTTTAAGTGGAATACCTCCACGTGCAAAAAATGCATAGGTGATTAGTTTGGTAAAAGTGCTACCAGTGAATTTGCGCTTAGTTCCCTGAGGCTTGGACTTCAAAAACTTGGTTTACTCAACATGTGAATCTACACAAAACTCTCTTCTTACAAATTGACAGTTTATTCCATTTCCTAATTGCGGATCATTTACTGGATAACCTGAAGTTAGTTTCCATCTCCTTTTCGTAGCCCTGTAGGGTCATTCTCACATGATTATGGAGGAGACCAATGGAAGGGTGAGATAAGAGCTTGTAGGAGATTTTTTTCTCCATAGATTTGAAGGGTGATGAAAGATAAACGGAGAAAATGTCAAACCCAGCAAGAGAGGCCGAGCAATCCTTAGAGGGAATCTGGCATGACTCTTCCAGGTGTGGGAAGGTTTGAAGAAATAGGACAAGAAGATTGTGTGATGTCATTAAAGCAATCCTTGCGCCGTACATCAATTTGAGGAAGGTTCTTTTTTTCATAAAGTGAGGTTATGTGTTTTGCTGGGCCTTCTGGCAGGCAATAAAACAGCAATAAAGGCAAAGGTTATAAACAAATCCCTCGGCGCAGGCAGTGGGGGCCATGAGTGCTGACAAGAAACAAATACAATTATTAAGCCTTGTGCTCAGTCCTAATAAAGTTTGTTGGTTTCTGCACCGTATCATTATGTTGGCAACCTGGCCTGTCATCGGAGAGCTTCAAACCTTTCATTCTGGCTTCAGATGATTACAGTTGTTAATACGCAGTATGCGGCAGTAGATTTCAGTAACTGACTTGGGGTTAAAGTATCGTACTCTAAAGAGGTCATTAAAATTAGGGGGAAAATCATGACTGTAAACCTTTGATCTGCTTTCATCATTGACCCATTGAAGGTTTGCATCCTAATACCACGTCTACTTTCTGAATGAGTTTATGAAGCCTTAAAGATAGCACATATGATGTTATAAAGCTGATATAAATTAAGGGGATAATATTTCCTTAAGGTGCACTCTGTCTACTAATGCAAGTGCTGTCCTATACTTTGTGCCCGGCCTTTGTCAAAGCCGCTTTGTGAAGATTGCTCAAAATTAATCTCTTCCATTAGGCATAAAGAAAGCTGCCAAAAAAAGGGCTAGGTAGGTGGTGAGTTGTGACAACTGCTCCTGATTGGCTCACAACTGCATACATCCTATTTTTGTTGCCCTTTCACCTTTATCCCCCACCCTGACCCCAGCCTGCCTATTTGCTTCATCCACCTGTTATAACTTGTCCTGTTTAGACTGACAGCTCTTTCGGGCAGGGACTACCTACTGCTATATGTTTGTATAGCACTGACTTGGTTGGCCCCGGGGTACTACTGAAATATAAATGCTGCTGTTAATATAGCCCACAAGCTTTCCCCAGATGTCCTGTTCTGACCTATAACATGTGCGTGTCTGGCTTAAAAAAAAAAAAAAAAGTTTGAGAATTTTCTTTCCTTTCTTCTCTCAAGTTTCTTTCAGACAAATGGAAAAAAAGAAAATAAGTGTTTTTTGTTTTTGTTTTTTTAATTGGGAAAAATAAATGTCATCCCCCTAGTTAAAAAAAAATCTGAATGATCTAATAAAGACACTTTTTGGACAGGATTTCTCTCTCCCCTTTCCTCTTCTGCTTTGTTGAACATCACTTTAATAGTTGCAGAACTTGTGCCTGTGAGTCAAAAGACTTGTGCCTACCATCAAAAGACATTAGGATTTTGAAAGCAGTCCCAAGTCTCAGCAGTTCCCTGAAAGTGAGGTAGTATACCCTTCATTAACTCCGTCATCTGCTTTAACAGGTGCACTGTGTTCACATTAATCTGCAAAAAGCAAAAATAGAACAATGAGTTCCTAACTTCTCTCTAAAGTAATTTGGGGGAAGGGAGAGGATGAAATGTAGCTATAAGGGAAATTTCTCAAAAGAGAATAGCAATTTTGAATCTGTAGTTTCACTGTATCAAAACATAGGCTAGTCAAACAGTGTCAGCAGCTAAAGCACCAACTCATGTGGAGCTGTTTTTTCTTTTTTTTCTTTTTTGTGTACAAAGCCTTTTTATTCCTTATTAAGAATTAGTGATGGACACAAGAGTGTGTGGGTATGTGAGATATATGTGGAGTATAACTAGATGAGATATGAAAAAAGTCACAAAACTGAGGTCATTCTCTGTACACTGGCTACAAGAAAATTTAAAAAGTGAAAGTATTTGTGGAATATTCCTCTTTTGGGAAAATGGAACACCAGGTAAGATAGCGCTAATGTGCAGAAGAAACTTTTCCTTTATTCAGTAAAAAGTGTGTGTAGGTGTTTTTTTAAACATGTTCTGTCATGTAACACCAGAATTCTGTTGCAGTCCTCGGTGCTAAAAATAACATTAAACATTTTTAAAGGATGGGAATTATGCCTGAGATTTCCATATTATTCATTTTTACATGGTTGGTTTTACTGGTAGGACAGGGAAGGTTAATTTACTTCATTCATTCATTCATTCATTCATTCATTCTTTACATTTTGTTGAAAAGAACCACAAGTTAAAACTATAGCTGGAAGAGTCCCTCCCAGCTCTATTTTGCATTTGCTTCTGGCTCTTTGACCTAGAGTGCTGTATCTAAGCTGCCCCACCAAACTTCTAAAATTGTCTACTCTTAGGCAGCTCCTGAGTAAAAACAAAAGGTCAGTTATAGGGTTTAGAAAGCCCCAGGGACTTTGTTCCGAGGACTTATTATGCAAACATACTTCAAGAACAGACTTGGACTATGAGATCACAGGCTGGTAGAGGTGGTGGTGGGGTAGGGCTGTGTCTTGCAGAGCCTTTTTGAAGAATAAAGGCTATGCTGCTTACTTGCTGCCTACCACTTGTGAAGCTGTCTTCGAGTAGTACAATTTTCGAACGGTACCAGTTAGAAATAAGATGCTGTTTTTAGATGGTGCTGGTGAATGATCCTTTTAATTGAGGAAACTGTTGGGGTTAGAATTCCTGTGAGGTAAGTGAAGGAGGGAATGCAGGTGACCCAGTGGTAGAACACAAAGGAGCAGGAATGATTGACCCTGATTTTTCTTACACCTATGATTGTGCTGAAGCCAGTGCAGCTCCACTAGTGGGAAACAGGGATCAGTGAATGGAGACTCAGGTTCTGTAATTCAAAACCCTCCTTGAGAGGGCATCTAAATGCCAAGGGTCAAATTCATGCCTGATGTAAATCATTTGTCTTGGCGGGATTTACACTAAGGCTGAATCTGGTCCTGTATGTATGGTGTTGTCTTTTTTTTTTCCTTTTTTTTCCCCCTTTTGTCGTTGGAATGCCATTATACTGTAAAGATTTTCATGATCTAGCTGACATCTCACAGGGTTCCTTCCTTTTAGTGCTGTGGAATGTTGTGTGGCTTTTGGTACGGTGCCACACCACATTGTCTAACCCCAGGGTAAGGGACCTTTATTTATTTTCATTTCACATTTTCAGCTGTTTTCACTTTTCCTTTATTGTTTTCCTTCCTCCTGCAGAGTTTCTTTATAAATGTTGTAGTGATATGCTGGGTTCCTTGCTTTATGACTTATGCTCTGCTAAACAGCTCTGTGGATTTGGTTGCCCTTATCTGAGGAGCCCTAATACTGTAACTGCACAATAATGAAAGGTGACACATTGGGGAGTAGAGCCCTTATCAGAACCAGAGGAAGAGTTTGGCAGCTATTACCCTACAAGAATTATACTGTCCTGACTGTTTTAAGTAATCTAGTTTATATGCCATTAAATAAACCATATTTCTAGACATGAAAATAAATCTTTGCTAGAGTATATGTCAATGTAACATTCAGTTTAGCTGTCCACATGGATGAGTTGTGTGCTTATGGATAAAAATATAGGAGTTCTATCCTGTACAAACTGGTGGTGAGTGCATTTTCTTCCTTTTAGGATTAAAAACAAATCCTCTTTATAGCTTTGAAACGATTGCATTTTCCAAGCCTCTAGTCATGGAATCACTATTAAATCCAGGTGTCTTACCAATATAACTCACTTAAAAAAAATCCTAAAAACCACTGATTTAAAAAGAAAATGAATATGGAAGAACATCATTGACTTTATTGAGTAATTAACTGAGACAATTCAACTATCATGGGTCAAATGTGTATGTCTGTAGCTATAAAAAATGTACTCTGTCCAATGTAAGCAATATAGTGTAGCATTCAGTCTTCAGTAATTTTCTTGGTTTGAGTGAACAGATAAGTATTGTTATCTTTCGTAATAGAATGACTGCTCACAGAAGAGCTACTGAGGGGATTACTGTAATAATAATGTGAAACTGATAGGAAGGAACTAATCTCTTGCACAATTAAAGATAGCTCCATTTACTGATCTAGAAAAGAACAGGAGTGTTTAAGGCCTCCTTCTAATTTATTTCACAGGACTACCTTGATTGTATCACTGACCAATCCAAGCTCTCTCTGGGGACAGAAGAACGATCAGCTCTGTTTGGAAACATACAAGATATCTACCATTTCAACAGGTAAGTTAATATTTGACAAAGTGAAAACAAGGGAGGATACTGTATTAACGGGGGAAAAAAACAAATAAATACTTTTCTTGGGTTGGTACAGCCAATGAATGTAAAATAAGAAATTGATATTTCTTTGATCTCAACAAGATTTGTTTCATGTTTCTGATTAGGTCATCTATGCCCATCCTGATAATTTTAGCTGCTGATTGTATAAGTAAAAATTTCCCTTCATTTTTTGGTGTATTTTCCTTTCCGCCTTTGGAGGGGAGGAAATCTTCTCTAGTCTCGACAGGTGTTGTCAGGTTGTGTAGGTCTTGCAACATCTGCAGGCATAGAACCACAATCTTGCCAGTTCTGACAGAACATTTAGAAGGAAATGCTGCAAACTGAAACTTGCTTCTGAATTTCCTGTCCCATATGCAGTTTCTTCCCACAAAGGAAAGAAATTTGGCCCTACAAAGTTAACATTTTGCAAAGTACTAAAGTTTTTATTTCAAATGGCAAAACAATACATAAAAATAAATTTATATTTTTAAAATATCAATGTTTAAGAATTAGTTCTTTCTTTATTGCTTAGAACTATCTGCAAAGTCCCCCATCCCAAGCTAATTATGGTTTATATAACAAAAAAGTTTTAAAAACCTCTATCTCATGCTCCGGGTATTATTCACGAACATTTGAAAACACTATTGAATCTAGCAGTATAATTTTGCCTACGTACTCAAGGTCAACCGCCCAAAACAAAACAAACAAACAAACCTTTATTGATCATATTGGTGTCCTACACTCCCTCAACTCCCTTGCCTATTGCTTATTTCTCCAGAAAGCCCAAAATAGTTGTTTTTCCTCATGCCCTGCAGGTCATCAGATTCAGACTCTCTCAAACCAAAATGTGGGAATGAATTCTAAAGTTGAGAGTTCATCACAAAGAATATCTGTGTCAACAGACCCCATCCCTGTGGATTGCCAGACTAAAATGGTTCTGCTGATTATAACTGGAGCAGTATCAGATGGAGAGAGAGGTGGATTCTCAGGAAGGTCCATTAGAGCTTTATTGGAAAAAACCTATGCCTAGAACTCCTCCCAGAAACCTAAAGCAGATAATGCAGATCATGGAAAACTGGTGCAGTGTGCTCACAGTGAGGTACCCTGCACATTAAGTGGGCTGCTGCATCTTGCACCATCTTCAGTTTCTGAATGGATTTAAGGTGTAACTTTATGGAAAGCATATGGAAGTAGCCTAAACATAAGATGATGGAGTCATAAAATCTCATGGTATTGAGATTATAACTTCTGGGCTAGACATAGGGAAAAATAATCTTGACCACTGCTGTCACCTAATCCTCCAACAGCAAGAACCCCAACTTCCCAATATGAGTAAGAAACAGCAGACAAATACTGTCAATTTAAAGGACCAATATAATCCTCACACTATGTTCAGGTTCCGTTCTGCAATCTACCAACATCACATTTGACTTATTTGGCGTGACCTCCAGATAGTTAGTGCTTGACTTCCTCACCAGGTTGAGAATTCAGTCATCACCCCATACTCTGTGTGGGGCAAGGTTTATACTACAAACTTCTGCTGACATAGCTACGTAGGTCAGGGGTAGGATGAGGTGTGATTTGTGACCAACAGAACTGTACTGGCAATAGCCCCTATTGTAGATGCAGTTTTTCTGGCAAAACTGTAAATACTGTTTAGTATATGTGCTGCTTAGTAGTATGTTGACTGTAGCAGGGGAATAGCAAAATTGCAAACAAAGATCTTAAGAAGTTAAAAAAAAAAAACAACTTTTCAAATCACTTTTGAGGAGAAATAGTTGTGCTACAATTTTAGAGAACCATCATGTGCTTTATACTTAGTTTTACTAGAACTTTGGAAAAAGTTTATCTTTAATGTCTTCCAAGGCCCCCAATTTAAAGTTCTATGTGGAAATTGTAGCTTTGAAGATTGACCATTTTCATTATAGATCCCAATATAGATTCAGGGATTTAATTCTCCTCTATAAAAATGTACTCGTGTCTGAAACTTGGCACGTAGCAGCTGGGACTTAAATGCGCTCTAGAGTCTGCTTGCTAACTTTATTTATTTTTATATTTGAAAAAAGTTGCATTTGGCAGTTATGAGTTAGCAGTTTCAAGTGCGTGCATGTGGTTTTATAGCTTCAAAGTGAGTTTGTTTTTCCAAACTTGTCTTTGGCCATTCATCTGGAATGTGGATTTTGATGCCTATGGGTATTCAGAGAAATAAAGATCGGTCACTTAATTTTAAAACGTGGTTATTGTACACACATGGTAGGATTTATCTATGGTGATTTCATAAGGGTTTGTAATACTGGGATTTTGTGGTCTTTACTAAGACATGGTAGACTGTGATCTAGTTCAAGCTGCTTCTTGTAGCTGAACCACTGTTGAGTTTTAGACTGCACCAATTGTCAAGGTTGCTATTATGATGCTAGTTCCAGTGCTTGCGTCATGGCCCCTTCTACTTTGAAAGCTCCCCTTGCCATTTCTCAGAAGAGAGCACCTGAATATATTCCTTCTGTCTTGTTTCATATCATGGAGGAAGACCCCCACTCTCTTTTTCCAATGTGGCTTATGTTGTTTCACTCCTTGCATAGGGAAGAAAAATCCTCTCCTAACCAGCTTCTGCTGTCTTGCTTCTCTGCCCCTCCTTCCCAGAGAAGTCCTTACAAATGCTTTTCAGTGTAAAAGATCTAAGACAAACTCCCCACCCCAATCAGGTACTTGTACTTAAAACTTGAAATGAAGTTCTGCATTGAAGTGCTGTTGAGTACTGCAGCTAACCTTGCCTAAGCATAGTGGAAGGGGCCAGCATGTGCTGAATCTGTGCTGGAATAAGGGAAAACTGCTGACCTGGATCCTGCATTATCGTGTATCTACCACTCTGCTGGCCTGGACCTGCCATTACCCTCCTATTCAATTATACAGATACTGCAGCAGGAGCAGTATCTCTAAATATATCATGTTAGATGATTCCTGCTCTGTTATCTTCATGCTGACATCATTTGGGTTGTTTTCAAGAGAAGCATTTTTTAGAAATAACTCTAGGTGCTACATTTAAGGAGAAAAGTAACTTTATATTAAAACAGAAGAAACGTAAGAAAAGTATGTGTCCGCTAAGTAATTTTGGCCACAGGAACTTTATTGGGCTACATGTAGTTATGCTGGCGTTGTATTTCTCCCTTGATTTTTCTTTTTTACCGGTAGCCTGAAGTTTTCATTATAAACCTGTAAAAACACTTGAAAAATGAAAAATCAGTTTTAAAGTACTAATTACTTGCCTGCACTTGCTGTTTTTTCTTTTTTGTTCACCAAATGGTGCACTTTGTCTGTGGAGAAGATGAAGAATTTTTCAGTAATGCCACTGCAACTGGATTACCCCTCTCTTTTAGATATGCGCAGTACTCCATGGCCATTTAACTGTCCTGGGCTGGAGACTAAAAATGCTCCCCCACATATACTCATCATTCCCCTCCCTGTTCCACTCCATCTCAGATCAGGAAGGGGGGGAAAGCCTTGTCCTCAGCTTGCTTCTTTCTTTCTTTAGTACGTTGATTACAGATGATGAACAAAACGAAAGCATGCCTAACTTCATGTACAATCAAAAGATATGCAGCATGCAAGGTATTTTCAAAGACACAAATGGGAGTTTAATCCCATTGACTTTCCAGTAGGAGTTGGGTGTCTTACTACACTTTGTCTTTGAAAATCTTCCCCTAAGCTAGGCCGCTCACAGTATTTTGCCTTGAAACCAACAGTCAGTCCAATTAATCAAAGACTCCTCAAGGGGTTATGGTGAAAAAACTGACCAGCTAAAAGGAAAATATTGTATTGAAAACCTATCTGTGAATTCTGTTCCTCCCTCCCTCTCGATCACTGGATTTTAGTAGTTGTTGTTGTTATGATTGCCTATCCAGCCCACAGCAATGCTTGCTGTATTTCCCCATTTGTCAACCAAACTGGACTATAATAGCGCACACCATTTTGTTTCCTTTCAGTAATTTAGCTAGAACAATATTAGCTGCTTCAAAGTACTCATTCTGTACACTCATGAAGTCTGTGGCCAGTGAGCATAAGAGTGGCACAAATACTGAGGACTTGTTTTTCTGTTGTCTGTGAAAACCGTAACACACATGGCAAACAAGGCTAAAAGAGCTGCTGCCTTCTCATGCCATTGGACTCCCACAGGTCACTTCAGCAAGTCAAGTGCCCAGCTGTAACTGTGATAGGTAGGACTTGGGAAGTATCCCTTTTTATAGTTTGTGAACCCTCTAGTTCCCTTTCGGGTGCAATTTGCAAGATGGCATCTCTCTATTGCCACATGGAAACTTGAGTTGCTGATTGGCAACAAGGGAGGCAAGAGGATTATTACAGGGGATTCAGTTGTTCAGATTAGAACCCTGGGCAGTACTCCTCTATTTTATGTTACTCCCCCACAAGCAGGCCCTTCTTACCAATACCGATGTTCTCGATGTTAATTTCCTAGAACCGACTGAAGCAGTGTAGAATCTTATAGGTAGTGACACTGGCACCTCTGAGAGAAATAATATAGCATTAGAGAACGCCAATATCAGTAGAACTGATAACATTATCTCACCCACCTTGTTTCTAACACTCATATCTTTTACTGGATCAGCTTCTGTTGCTGGAAGGGAAAAGCTTTTGAGCTGCACACAGCTCTTCCTCAGATCAGCTAATAATATGTAACAACTCATGAGTGTTTACATATTCTAATAACTCAAGAGAGGTTCTGCTATTGGACAACAAGAATTTCCTGGGGCTGTTCAGGACAGTTGGCATGATTTCCAAAACTCAATCGCAAAAAAGGAATCAGTCTTTAAAATAATAACTTGGCATTACGACAGCACCTTTCATTTGTGATTTCACAGTGCTTTACAGACATGTAGTATGAGCAAGTGGTAGCATTATCCCCATATGCAATATGGGGAAACTGAGGCACAGAGGTTAAATTACTTGCCCAAAATTACGTAGTGAGTTGGTGACGAAGCTGGGAAGAAAACCCAACTCTTTTGACTCATAGTCCGACTACTGGACACACAAACTTTCAAAAAGATCAGAGGGGCAAAATACAAGTCTGAACTCCTAGTTCTGTTACTACTTTTCTTGTTGTCAAGTGGGAATTGATGTCCACTAGAAGAAGAAATCTTCCAGGTGCAAGCTTAGAATTCTCAGCACGCAAAACTGCAGTGGAGGAAGCCAACTCTCACCTGGGACAAAAATGGCACCTAAGGAAGGATTTCCTTAAGGGCAGTTGGGTCCTATAAGTAATTTGTTTGACAGGAAATTAGGATTATTGTTCCTAATTTTGTCTAAGTGTGACTATCATTGCAGCTCAACAAAGTTGAAGACTGTAGAAAGCTCAGAGGTTTTCTTCCTCTGCTTGAATTTTCTTGCCTTCATTTTCTGTGTGTTTTACACCACAAAATCAGAATGATCAAACCATGTCTTGACTCGGCCCTCAAGAATGGAATCTTGGGCAACAGTGACCATACTCCCTCAGTGCCTTGCTCACACTATAAAAGAATTCATGCTTGGAGTGTCAGAAGTATCACTTCTAGGGGTTTTATTTTCTTCTGCATTTTCTTCCAGACATCCAGTGGTCCAATTTTTATCTTTATATCTTTCTTTCAAGGAAAAAGCTTCTTTCCTCCAGTTATTAAAGGTAGATAAGGGTTTTTTTTACTCTGAAGTTATTACAGTTCTTTCTGTATATGCAATCCATTCCTGCTTCTCATCTGTGATTCTCAGAGTAGCTGAGATACCTCTCCTGATAGATTAGGAGAAGCTATTTCTAGCCTCCTAGAACATATGAAGTCAGGAAACAATTGTTACACAATAGGATATTTGCTTCACTGCATTTTACATTTCACTGTACATGAACATCACTATTGGTAACTGATGACCAGTTCCTTTGTGTGAGTAGAATAGAAGCACTACAGCCAGCATATTTCAAGTTTGTGGGAACGGACTCTAGCCCCAGAATTTGTTCATCTCTTCTTAGAAGACCACTATCCCATGATCATGTTGTGACTTGTGGTTTATAAATAATATATGCTGGAATGTCATTTCCAAGAGCCTATTTCCAAAACAAACTTATCGTAACCAGAGTTCCCATAATTAGGTAAGGGACAAGACCAGAGAATCCCATGAAGTCCACTAACAACTTTGTCTTGCCCATCTATTTAAAGGGAAAGGCCCTCCAGTGCAATGGTGATGGGGTCTAGTAGAAAATCCTGAGGGAGAGAAATCTGAATTCATTTGGGTAGTAGTATAAGTGCTGCTCTTTGACCATTTAATATAGTGTCAAAAATGAAACTCCCTGAATCAGGTGCATGTAATTCTAGACATACCTTTGTCTGTGACTATTTTATGCATGTGTTGAAATTGGCCACATGCAATTCTCCAGTCAGATGGCTAATTGGCAGACATGTGAGTAGATACCCATTTGTGTGCACACAAATCAGTATTTTCATATGATTGCGTATGACTAAGTTTGCCTAATGAAGGGGAATAACATGAATAGCACAAAAGAAACTCAAATTACAGTTGTGTTTTTGCAGAAGGAAACAAGAAATGTGTAGGTATGAATGTTGATGTGGTTTATAATTAATGCTTAAAAAGCGATAGCTGTTACGATGTGAGAGGAGACAAAGAAGCAGCATATATATATGTGTGGGTGTGTGTGTGTATATATGTGTGTATATGTATAAAAATACTGTAAATATGTTAAATTTTTCTTCCTTTTTATTTATTTGTTTTATTAGTGAACTTTTGCAAGATTTGAAAAACTGTGAAAATGACCCTGTGGCTATTGCAGAATGTTTTGTTTCCAAGGTAAGTGATAAAAATCTTATTTCTGAAAAGAATCTTCATCAGAACACCTTGCCACTGTATGCAAAATTAAGATGAACCTATTAACTTCTGAATACCTAAACTTGATTTTTGGTGGTGATTTCAACAAGATAATCCTTGCAGAACAAAATAGAGGGGAAGAATCACTTTTCTGTCCATTGGGTTCCATGGGCACCATTTTTGGATCACTGTTCATACTTTTTTCCCTTTTTTAAAAGCTGGGTGATTGTATAATTGGCCAGCAACTGGGTAATGGTCAGATGGGTAAGCAGCCTTGGAAGCTTTTTGGAATGTGAAGTCTTAGCAAGCAAAATCCCAGGAAGTCCTAACTTCATCCAGATAATTACAGACAATTACAAGCAAAAACGGAACTAAACAAAAACACAAGTAAACGACAAATGCAAAGTACTCCACTTAGGAAGGAACAATCAGTTGCACACATACAAAATGGGAAATGACTGCCTAGGAAGGGATCTGGGGGTCATAGACTTAAATGAGAGTCAAAAGCGTAACACTGTTGCCAAAAAAAAGCAAACATCGTTCTGGGATGGATTAGCAAGAGCATTGTAAGACACGACACAAGAAGTAATTCTTTGGCTCTACTTCATGCTCATTAGGCCTCAGCTGGGATATTGTGTCAAGTTCTGGGCACCACATTTCAGGAAAGATGTGGACAAATTGGAGAAAGTCCAGAGAAGAGCAACAAAAATGATTAAAGGCCTAGAAAACATGACCTATGAGGGAAGGTTAAACAAACCCAATTTTTTCAGTTTGGAGAAAAAAGAATGAGGGGGGACATAAGTTTTTACAAGGAGGAAAAATTGTTCTCGTTAACCTCTGGGGATAGGATAAGAGGCAATGGATTTAAATTGTAGCAAGGGCAGTTTAGGTTGGACATTAGGAGAAACTTCTAACTGTCAGGATAGCTAAGCACTGGAATAAATTGCATAGGAAGGTTGTGGAATCGCCATCATTTGAGATTTGTGAGGACAGACACCTGTCAGGGATGGCCCAGATAATGCTTGGTCCTGCCTTGAGTGCAGAGGACTGGACTAGAAGACCTATCAAGGTCCCTTCCAGTCCTACAATTCTATGATTCTAAACCAAATTACCCCACCATTCGGTTTTTGTAGGGGTAGAATTCAGTACGGTCATCTCTGGTTATGTCTTAGTAGATTCCAGTAGTCAGTTCTGGGTCTCTAGTATCTTACAAGCCTATATCATGGAGATAAAACTGCCTCATTAAAGAATTGCATGTGCTGGATAGGTTCATTTGGGACTCTGGTGATCTATTGATCCAAAATGTGCTACAAAGCAAGAACTCTGATCTGAAATAAACATGGAAAGGGACATTTATCGCATTAAACATCATGGGTTGGATCCTTAGGTGGTATAAATTGGCCAAGTGTCATTGCCTTCAGTAGAGCTATGCTGATTTACACAAGCTCTGGATCTGGTGCCATACATTTTAAAAAAAATTACTTCCCACTGTTTTCATATTTTGTTTACTTTTTGTATTTCATTAAGCTTTGGAAATGAAAGTAGACTATTCAGTTTAGCTGAGTTTTGGTTTTAGGAAGTCAGTTTCACTTTCAGGCTCTCAAACGCAATGTGATGCTCCAGCATTTGAGGGCACAGGATGCAGGAGATTATTTGTTGTAAAAATCCTGTGTTTATTGGACTGATAATATTATATTCATGAAAATATGTATGGTGTTAGGGCTGACGTGTGTCTGCGTTTAATAAGCTTCATTTTGCAAAATATAATTTTGGTCCAAATTTGACCATACTCAGTCCCTTTGAACTTGAACTCACCACATGACTGTGCTAAATAAAATTTGCCACAAAACAATTTTGCTTTCATTGCATAATCATATATACAAAGGAAAATAGGCTCACAGTCACACAGTACTTGATCATTTGAATTTCACCTAGAAAACATTCAGCCTTTAAAAATAAGTGCAAATGCATGATTTGATACAACTGCTTTGAGAACTGTGAACTTGTTAGCACATTTTCAGCAAAGACTAGTAATTGTGGATTTGAATCTTTATCTTAGTAAACAAAATACAGGCTGCCCATAGTAAATAAATATAGACTAAAACAGCAGCTTAGGTTTGTTGGCCTCAACATGCCTTGGATAGTAAACTAGCTGATAATGTAAAAATCACTAACTGACAAAAGAAACATGCAAAGCTATGACACTACGTAAATATTTAATAATAACTTACAATATTTAAATAAAAACCTGTTCATACTACCTTGTATTTTATTGCTAGAAGCTGTCAATGGTTTGGCAAGGGACAAAAGATCATTTTCTATATATTTTTAGCTATCTCACAGTTTGCCAATGGGTCATTTGTTCACAGGTCATAAATAGAATTTAAAAAATCATGAAGGATTGAGACTAACAATATTTTAATACACTGTGGGCCAGATCCTCACCTGGTATGAAGTGGTGTAGTTCCATTGAAGCTAGTGCAACAATGCCAGCTTACACCAACTGTGGTTCCTGCTTGTATATCTAGAAGGAGAAGTATGTTAACTTCAGTACATTAGTTTTCTGAAACATTTTGGCTTTTGCTAATAACTGTAATCAGAGGCTGATAAAAGGCTTCCATTGCAAGCTTAACTATGGCTTAATTACAGGTTTCAGAGTAACAGTCATGTTAGTCTGTATTTGCAAAAAGAAAAGGAGTACTTGTGGCACCTTAGAGACTAACCAATTTATTTGAGCATAAGCTTTCGTGAGCTACAGCTCATGTCATTGGAGTGCGTTTATATATTTTCTTGCCAGCTCCTACTCTCTCATTTTCATTGTAAGGATGCCAATGTAATTAGAAGACTGACTTCAGTATTCCACACATTTAAGTGAGGAGTTGTCATAGAGTGTTTAATTCTGGCACTCTGGACTTCTCACTCAGCACCCGGAAATTTAGAACGTACGCTTCTGAAACACCACCAGCAACTTAATGGGGATGGGGAGACTTGCTTTTAATTTGCAAGATCATTAACAAAAGAGGAGAAGCAGGCAGTTGACTTTAGCATATCAGCACCACAAATGCTTACACTCTGACACTATCTTTTACCTTTTTTCTTTTAAAGTGCTTTTTATGTATATATATATATATAAAGCCACACAGCAGCAAGAGTTGAGAGAGGATTGGAGAGGATGTTTTTGCCTGATGTTAGGTGTAGGAGACATCCTGTTCCAAATAAAATTTGACAGTATTCGCCTTGTGTGTTACTCTTGGGTGGAGCTAAGCATAAGCAAAGTATAGTTGAGGTGTACAGGTTGTTCTATTGCATCTGAAATCCTTGCTGAATTGACTGAGGTTTTTCTTACAGGTGGCACTGAGGTAGCCAAGGCTTGTTGATTAAGGAGGCTTCATAGTCCATGTAAGGAGCTTTTTTGGGTTGGTGAGGGAACACACACACTTCCTGGCAACTGTGGGCCCATACAAGGTGATTTCAGACTCCAAGCAGAGATGACTACTGTGACAAAGTTCCTCCTCTACCTTGGTGGGTCCTGCACTTACTGGCAGATAAGCTTGCCTCAGAGATGCATGGCAGCCCTCAGTATGGCCACTTCCATGGCTCAAATCTGCCATTCACTCAGATAACCTCATCACTGGCCAGCATGGGGGAAAAGAGAAGAACCACCCCCGCAGTCTCTGCCGATCCACCACGTAGGTCAGGGAACAGCCCAGAGACCTTCCCCTCTGGTGGAACCCACAGTCCAGGTCAACTCCTCCTGTGTCCGACCAGGAGTTGGGATGTTTGGGGGAACCCGGGCCTGCCCTCTACTCCAGGTTTCAGCCCAGGGCCCTGTGGATTGCAGCTGTCTAGTGCCTCCTGTAACTGCTACAACTCCATGGGCTACAACTCCATGGCCTCCTCCCAACACCACCTTTATCCTCACCACAGGACCTTCCTCCTGGTGTCTGATAACGCTTGTATTCCTCAGTCCTCCAGCAGCACGTCCTCTCACTCCCAGCTCCTCATGCACCTTTCCCAAACTGAAGTGAGGTCCTTTTTAAACCCAGGTGCCCTGATTAGCCAGCCTGCCCTAATTGATTCTAGCAGCTTTTTCTTAATTGGCTCCAGGTGTCCTAATTAGCCTGCCTGCCTTAACTGGTTCCAGCAAGTTCCTGCTTGTTCTGGAACAGCCCCTGTCACCTTACCCAGGGAAAAGGGATCTCCTTAATCTGGGACTAATATATCTGCCTTTTATCACTCTTCTGTAGCCATCTGGCCAGACCCTGTCACATATCCCTGCACTCTGCTCAACAACACGAGGTTGGGCAACTTGGGACGTCAGGCAGTGTACCCGTGGCAAACCATCTGCATTGCCATGGTGGCTTCCAGCCCGGTGTTGTACGGTGAATTGAAAAGGTTGTAGGGACAAGAACCATCTGGTCACCCTTGTGTTCTTCTCTTTATTTCGCTGCATCCACTGGAGGTGCATGGTCAGTCACAAGGATAAATCGTCGTCACAGATGATAATAACATAGTGTTTCCATGGCCATTTCACAGCTAGGCACTCTCTCTCAACCACGGCATACTTCTGCTCTCTCGGGAGGAGTCTCCTGCTGAGGTAGAGGATTGGGTGTTCTTCGTCTCCGACCATCTGCGATAGGACAGCTCCCAATCCTACTTCAGATGCATCTGTCTGTAAAATGAATTTTGTTGAAATCTGGGGCTATAAGCACAGGGTTACTGCAGAGGGCTGTGTGTAGATCCACGCATGCTTTCTCTGCGGCATCTGTCCACTTCACCATGTCTGGACCACAGGCTTTTATCAGGTCTGTCAGGGGACTTGCTCTGGTGGCGAAATGGGGAATAAATCGTCGGTAGTACCCCACCACACCCAGGAATGCCCGGACTTCTTTTTTCCAATTCGGACGGGGCCAATTTTGGATAGCCTCCAGTTTGTTTAGTTGGGGCTTGACAATGCCCCTTCCTACAATGTAGCCAAGGTATTTAGCCTTGGCTAGCCCTATAGCCCACTTGGCTGGATTAGCTGTAAGGCCAGCCTGTCTTAGGATGTCCAGGATTCCTTCCACCTTTTCCAAGTGGGTCTCCCAGTGGGTGGTATGGATAATTATGTCATCCATGTATGCAGCTGCAAACTGGTATGGGGCCGCAGGAGCTTGTCCATAAGACGCTGGAAGATGGCAGGTGCCCCATGCAGTCCAAAAGGAAGAACAGTATATTGAAACAGACCCTCTGGTGTAGAGACTGCCATCTTTTCTTTTGCATCTCGGGCAACGGGAATCTGCCAGTATCCCTTTGTTAAATCAAGGGTGGTCAAAAATCGGGCATTGCCCAGGCGGTCAACTAACTCATCAATGCAGGATATGGGGTATGCATCAAATTTGACTATCTTGTTCAGCAGGCGAAAGTCATTACAAAACCTAGTGGTGCCATCAGGTTTGGGCACCAACACAATCGGGCTCGACCATTGACTGTGGGATTCTTCAGTGACTCCTAGTTCCAACACCCTTTTTACCTCTGCCTTGATCGTCTCCCTTTTTGCCACTGGGACCCGGTAGGCCCTTAATTTTACCTTTGTCCCAGGGTCTGTGATAATGTGGTGATATGCTTCGGTGGTCCGGCCTGGTTTGGTTGAAAACACATCCTGGTACTGGCTGATCATCTCAGTTCCTTCTTCTTCCTGTTCGGTGTCAGATCAGGGGATATCCTGATCTGCTCATGTAGGTTATTTCCCTGGATTGGAGCCTCTTGGACCACCACACTGACCTCTCGCTGGTGCCAAGGTTTCAAGAGATTAATGTGATAAATCTGTTCTTGTTTCCAGCATCCTGGCTGCTGCACCTTGTAGGTTACTTCCCCCACGGGTTCAATCACCTCATGGGCCCCTGCCATTGGGCCAGAAGCTTGCTTTCTGCCATGGGTACCAACACCATCACCCGATCCCCTGGTTGGAACTGTCGGACTTTTGCCTGGCGATTGTAATGAGTTTGCTGAGCCTCCTGCGTCTTTTCTAAATGTTCCTGTACAATAGGGGTGACCTGGGCTATCCAGTCTCGCATCTGCAATATATGTTCAATTATATTTCTCCCCTCATTGGGTTCTTCTTCCCAGATCTCTTTGGCGATATCTAGTATGCCACAGGGATGATGCCCATATAATAACTCAAAGGGAGAAAACCCAGTTGAGGCCTGAGGTACCTCCCAGATGGCGAACATAAGGTAAGGGAGTAGGGTGTCCCAATCCTTCCCATCCCGACTTACCACCTTCCTTATCATAGCCTTGAAGTTTCGGTTAAATCTTTCTACCAGCCCATCGGTCTGTGGATGACAGACTGAAGTTCTCAGGGTATATATATGGAGCAGCGTACAGAGGTCCTTCATTAGCTTTGACATAAGTATGGTTCCTTGGTCTGTTCATATCTCCTTTGGTAGCCCCACTTGGATAAAGATCCCCACCAGCTCTTTGGCTATCATTTTAGAGGCCGCGTTCCACAGGGGGATGGCTTCTGGGTAGCGAGTAGCATAGTCCAAAACAACCAGTATATATTGGTGGCCCTGAGTCATCTTCTCCAAGACGACTTCTGAGAAGACGACTCAGGGCCACCAATATATACTGGTTGTTTTGGACTATGCTACTCGCTACCCAGAAGCCGTCCCCCTGTGGAACGCGGCCTCTAAAATGATAGCCAAAGAGCTGGTGGGGATCTTTACCCAAGTGGGGCTACCAAAGGCCCACTAGATCCATGGCTATTCGCTCTATGATGGGAAGGGGTACTAAGGGTGCCCTCAAGTGGAGACGGAGACTGTGCAGCTGACACTCTGGGCAGGACGCACAGTACCTCTGCACTTCTTCATGTACTCCGGGCCAGAAGAATCATCGTAGGACTCGTGCCAGGGTCTTCTCTACCCCCAAATGCCCCCCAAAAAGATGACTATGGGCAAGATTTAATACAGTGTTCTGGTGTTTTTGAGGTACTAGACTCTGTACCTTCTGCCCCTGTACTGGTGCAACCCAGTACAAGAGATCCTTCATTCTGAAGTAGGGTCCTGGTCCCTGGGTTTTCCCTTCCACGGGGACCCCATCTATTTCGGTCACTTCCTTCCTAATGTTGTCATACCTTGGGTCTTCAGCCTGGTCCCGTCCAAAATTTCCTCTCCTGGGGCTAATCTGCCCAACATCTAAGGGGCCGGTCTCTGTTGCCTCTGCTGGTTCAGAGGTGTTAGGGTGGGAGTCAGACTCGGGTGCTTCTTCCTCCTGGGCGGCCTCCTTTTCAGCTGCTTGGGTCTGCCTACCTACGAGAGCGACCCTCTGGCTTTGGGTCAGTATTCGGATTCTCAAGGCCTTAGCTACCCTTCTTTCCCTTTTCATCTTTCTACCCTGTCTGGGAGTGGAGAACAAATCTGGGGATATTTCAGAGAAGACTGGGGGTTGACAATCTACTGTGAATGCCTCACTAATTTCAGGGTTCCCCTCTTTCTCCAATCCCCCTACTGGGAGTAAGTCTCCAAATCCTGGGAAGTCCCTCCCTATGAGTACTGGGTATGGGAGTTTAGGGACGACACCTGCTGCTACCTCAGTAGTGTTCCCTTGGATCTCGATTTTTACTGGGATGATGGGGTAGTAACTAACTGTCCCATGGACACGTTATCCCCGTACGTTTAGCCTGCAGCAGCTGACTACACTTCACGAGCTTCCCAGAGATAAGTGTGATAGCACTTCCCGAATCAATCAGTGCCGTGGTCTCTACCCCATTTAGTTTCACTGGTCTGGGGTACATATGTGGGGTTAGTGAGACCCCACAAGGTGGATTAGGGAGCATGGGTCTGCCCAGTTCCCCAAGTTGCACTGCATAGGCTCCTCGGCATTGGGACACTGTGCAGCTATGTGTCCCCACTCCCCGCAGGCGTAATATCTGTATGGGGCCCTAGGCATTTCCCAGTCTCTTGGTTTGGGCAGTCTAATATCATGATCCTCTTCCCCCTCCGTGCTCTGACTCTTTGTGGCCTCTGGTGGGCCTTCAGCCCCTCTCTTTTTCCACCTAGGCCCTCCTGGTGGCCCAGTCTTCTGAGCTCTAGGGCGTGGTGCTGCTAGTTTAATCCGGGATGCCTCTTCCTTAACTGGTCGGATCAGCTCCCTCGCCATCCTTCGCCTCTCTACCAGTGCGACAACCTTGTCGTAAGTGGAGGGTTCGTTCTGGCTTACCCAGGCGCGAAGTTCTGGCGGTAGTTCCCTCATGTATCGGTTGGTGACCAGAACCTCTAGCATTTCTTCCAGACTCCAGGACTCAGTTCACAACCACTTTCGTGCGAGATGGATGAGGTCATATAATTGGGACCGTGGGGTTTTGTTTTCCTGATACCTCCACTCGTGATACCGGTGGGCCTGCACTGCAGTCGTTACCCCAGATCTGGCCAGGATCTCTGCTTTCAGCTGGGGGTAGTCTGCCGCAGCCTCTTCAAACAGATCATAGTAGGCCTTCTGGGCCTCCCCACACAGGAATGGGTTGAGGATGCCAGACCACTGATCTCGAGGCCAAACCTCCCGCAGGGCTGTCCTCTCAAAGGCTAGGAGGTATGCCTCTATGTCATCCTCCCGTGTCATTTCCTGCAGGCAATTGCTGGCCCGTCTGATCTGCGTCCCATCATGGCCATGGTTCATCTCTGTAAGGGCCTTCACTTGGTTTACCGGTTCCCGCAACATAGTACGGTCTTGAGCGGCCTGGTCCATCAACAAGCGATTGGTCTCATGCTACAGCCGAACCGCCTCCTGTTGGGCAGCTGCCTGGACACGGGTAGCCTCCTCCTGGGCAGCTGTGGCTTGTATCAGTGCCTGCACTACGTCTTCCATTGTGGTTAAAAAAAAAAAATAAACCCTCTCCTTTTTTTTTTTTTTTTTTAAAACAACACCCTCCTTCGTCCACCGCGCTGTGCACACCAAATCCCACCCCTGACACCAGTTGTGACAAAGTTCCTCCTCTACCTTGGTGAGTCCTGCGCTTATTGGCAGATTTGCTTGCCTCAGAGATTCACAGCCATAGATAACCTCATCACTGGCAGCATGGGGAAAAAGAGAAGAACAACCCCTGCAGTCTCTGCTGATCCACCATGTAGGTCGGGGAACAGCCCAGAGACCTCCCCTCTGGTGGAACCCACAGTCCAGGTCAACTCCTCCTGTGTCTGATCAGGAGTTGGGAGGTTTGGGGGGAACCCGGGCCCATCCTCTACTCCAGGTTCCAGCCCAGGGCCCTGTGGATTGCAGCTGTCTAGAGTGCCTCCTGTAACCGCTACAGCTCCCTGGACTACTTCCCCATGGCCTCCTCCCAACACCACCTTTCTCCCAGTGTCTGATAACACTTGTAATCCTTAGTCCTCCAGTAGCACATCCTCTCACTCCCAGCTCCTCACACGCCTCTCCCAAACTGAAGTGAGGTCCTTTTTAAACCCAGGTGCCCTGATTAGCCAGCCTGCCCTAATTGATTCTAGCAGCTTTTTCTTAATTGGCTCCAGGTGTCCTAATTAGCCTGCCTGCCTTAACTGGTTCCAGCAAGTTCCTGCTTGTTCTGGAACAGCCCCTGTCACCTTACCCAGGGAAAAGGGATCTCCTTAATCTGGGACTAATATATCTGCCTTTTCCAGTGGAGGTGCTCAAGAGATGTCTGTTAGCCAACTGTTGTTTGAACTGGACACCGTGGCAAGGTACTACTGACTTTTATTTCGTACTTGCGTCTTTACTAACAATCCTCAGTGCGGCCAATGAAAAAAATGTAGTTTTGTTGGAATTGAGATCTTTTCAGTAAAATATTATTTTGACTGTTTTTGAGGCAGAACTCTGTAAGGGATATAGTCCAGTTAGTTAGCCGCTGTGTAGGTTCCCCAGTAGTGGGATTCCTCTGGTTTAAAATATTCACAGAAACACATTATTTCATTACTTTGCTGGCTTCCTAACTATTTCTGTGTGCAATGCAAAGTGTTAAGTTTAGTCTTTGTGGTTTGGGCTCTGGGTTATGGGGGGGAGGGGGTGTGTGGGATGGTTATGTCTTCACTGCAAAGTTAGCCTGGGCTGTAGCCCAGGTGCCTCCCTTCCATCCACACAGAAAAACATCTAACCCGACCTTGAGGGTGCTTTAAGCCCAAGCTAACAGGCATGGCTCAGGGTACATGATTTAACTTGGGTTTCACTTCAGCCCGGGCTGGCAACCTACTTGTTTTGCAGCAAGAACACAGGCTAATCAAACCTGGGTGCAGTTAGTCCTCCAGTCCTATCCCACAGTTCTATATGGGCTGTATTTTCTTGTCTAACTGCTCCCTTCATTTGTACTGCATTTTAACCCCACGTTTGTCTGCTCCATTTTTGCTTCACTTTCACAACATTTGCACATAGATACTGTCCAAGAAATCCCTCTGCCATGCTGTCAAAACCTGGCCAAAACCTGGCATCCCCTTCTGGTAAAGCTGTGGCGTGACACCAGTAAGATCTGAAGAAGAGCTCCGTGGTAGTTGAAAAGCTTGTCTTTCTCACCAACAGAAGTTAATATAATAAAAGATATCACCTCACTCACCTTGTCTATCAGTAAGAAATACATTGGGGAAATGTATCCCAAATGACATTTTTGTTTAGTGGGCAGAAAAGAAACAGAGGCAGGAAAGTCACTCAGGTGCTCTATGAATCACTGTGGTTTGCAGACTGAATTCCTTAGGGAGATTCTCATTAAAAGTTCTTGCTGCCCAATTCTGTTTGCTTTCACCTTCAGAACAGTCTGTTTTAGTAATGAGTAACTTTCCTTGGAAGTTATTTACATAAAGTATTGTTCTCGTGTCACTGGCATGGACAGCAGCTCCCTGCTAGGTTAGAGAGACTGAGCACCTGGCAAATGACTAGAGCGGCCCAGTTTAATGCACTGCTAAGAACCATGGGATATTGCACTAGAAATACATCCCAGTTAGATGGGTCTGGTACGAGTAGCACTTTGCAGTGGGAATGTTCCACCTGAGCTAGGCTAACTCGGACTAACTCTGTCATGAAGACATACCCTGGTAGTACAACCCTCTCCCTAGAATCTGTTATAAAGCAGATGATATCAGCTGAGGCATTTGAGCTAACAGGTCTTTACTGTAAATGTAGAGAGACAGGTACCCAAGCAGTCTCAGTGGAGGAACATTCAACTCTGAGATTTTCATCCCAAGCAGGTCCAGGGAGTTTGATTATTTTGGCTTCAGAAGTGCAGTGCAAAGCCGTCTGATCTCTCAGGGACTTCTTGCAAGGGGAAATGGGGGGCGGGAGAGAGGATGAGTACCAGGTCATAATATAAGGGGATTTGATTTGATTATTCGTAGGTCATGTTCTCTTTCTTTAGCTCTGAAGTGAGGTAGATTTTATTTTTCACTAAATTTTGTACGTGTGCTATGAGCCTTGTTGAAAGGCACATTCATGTCTAAAAATAGATAAGTAAATTCTAGGAAAGTTTATATAGTATGGTTGCTTTGCTTTTAACACTATAAGATGTTAATGTTTCTAAGAATTCGGGATTGTTGCATACTATAAATTGCAGATTTATGCCCATAGTCTGACCTCCATCCATATGTTTAGCTCTTGCAAACATCAAAAGGAATTCTGCAACTGATTTAGGAAAGTATATGATGTTGACTGATAGATTTATAGCTTTGAATGAGTCTAAATTATACCATACTGGAGATAAAATGTTCACGGTTCACTATCTACTGGCCTTTCTGCTTACCTAGCTTATTAAAATCTAATGCAGTTATGATACTGCCCTAGTTGTGATGAAATGCATTTGTGAATCCAAAGGTACCTTGAGTATAAAGTGTACAGTCTGGCCCAATTCCGAGGGCAACAGTGTACATGCCACTATTTTTAAAAAGACTTTAAAATGTTGAATGTGTAAGAATTTTCTGTGGTATCTCGCTAGATAAGCAGATAATTTTTATTTTGTCATTAATTTATTTAAAATTTATTTTTATTTTAAATATATAGGTTTGTCCTTCCTTATAGTGAGACTAAAATTTATTATTATTTAAAAAACAGACAACCCTATCTGCCCAAAGCAGAATTTTACCCTGAAAACCAGGACTGTACACAGTTTTCCACATGAGGTCCTACCAATTATTTGTATAATAGCATTAACACTTCCTCTGTCTCTGTTGGAAATGCCTCACCTAATACATTCTAGGATTGCATTTGCCTTTTTCACAGCTGCATAACACTGGTTTTGATTATCCTTCCATTTAATTTAAACTGAATCAACTCATGATCACTCAATCCAAGGAGATTTCTTATAACCAGCTCTTCCATAAAGTTCTCACTACTTACTAGTTTAAAATTGCATCCACCTCTTGTTGATTCAGTGATGATTTGATAAAGAAAACTGTCATCTATCACATCCAGGAACAACTGGGCCATACCAACGTTAGTGGTATTTATTCTCTAATCTATATCTGGGACGTTGGTCTCTCATTATTACGCACATCCCAAAAGTATTTATCTCTCTAATTATATTAGAGAGATCACTATCCATATCAGTCTGACACTGGGAGTCTATAGCAGATCCCTCAACACTATCCCAAAGGACATCTTTTACAATCCTTCCCCAGAGTGTTTTTGACCCAAACAGATTCTGTTTTGTCCATTCTATCACTTCATATTTCTTTACAATGTATTGCTTCATTGATGTATAAAACTATCCCACCATCTTTACCCTTTATTCCAGCACATACTCTTCACTATCTGTGTTCGAGGCATGAGTGTGCTATTCCACCATGTTTCTGTAATCCCTATGATAGCTGGTTTGACCTCCTGCACCAATAGTTCCAGTTCCTCCATTTTATTGCCCAGACTCCTTGCATTCATATACAAGTATTGCAGTCATTTTCCTCAGATTTCACCCAGTTTTCTACCTTGTGGTGTTCCATTATCCCTTACTATATTTTAATTTAGCTGATTTTCCTGCTCCTATTTATTGAAGGGAGGCATGAAGCTTCCACAAATCTCTCTCAAACGTCTTCCCCTCATGTCCTAGTTTAAAGCCCTTCTTCTCAGTTGAACAGAAGAGAAGCATTATGAATTACTGGTCCCAGAAAAGGTTATGTGCTGTACGTAAGTCATGTGGTGATGTTTATAAATTGTATGTTATGATTAAGTGGCCATGGGAATATACTATACTTATAATATTGTAGGATTTCTTGTTATATTTTGCCTTTTCCTACTTGCATTTGATATTTTTTGTATTGTAGTTGTCTGTCTTTAATTGATACTGAATTTCATCATATTTATTGTCTTTATAGCACTCCTGACTTAATGAGAGTGATAGCTAGATTGATTATAATTTTCTTAAGCAACTATTCAGTGTAATGTCTGCTACAGGCTGAGGTTGGGTTGATTCCTAGTTTTTAGCTGAGATGGTTTTTACCCTTAGCTGTTAATTCCAAGCATGTACGTTAATAGGTTATGACACAAGCTCATTGTCTCTGGGTGTGGATACAGGGCATATGTAAACCACCATGAAAACTAGCAGTAACAGCAAAATTAGTCCAAGCATGAAAGACTAAAATAAATTATTGAACTATATCTATGTCAAGACCAAACCAAAGATCAGTAACAGAGATGTGGGGTATTTAGAAGGAAATACCAGATCATAGCACATTAGTGAACAAATGAGTCCTGTGAGAAATATATTCCCCTGGAGAAATTTGGCCTGGAATTAGGATTTTTTTAAAAAAGACATTAAAATCAACTGATAAAAGCTGAAATAATTACTGGGCTGTCCCCAAAATTGACTCCACATATAGGGCCAAAATGCACCACCCTTCTATCATGGTGAGTAGTCCCTAAATTTACAAATAGCTCCAATGGATTCATTGGGGCTACTTGTGAAGTAACATACTACTCAGTGGGAGTAAAGGTGGCACACGCTAGTTTATAGTGAAAGAGACTGGAAGAGGTGAGAGGGGAAGAGAGAAGTAACTGAAGGAAGTGTGGCTGGGAAGACAGGCAACTGAGTGTGCTCGTTCTGTCCAATGACCATTCTAAAACCCATTTATCCCCTGAGAGCCCTCTGCTGAAGTGACGCTGTTCTTAGGACTCTAAATATTACAATTGTGACTTTCTTTCAGCACAGATATTTGGTTTTTGCATTAATAAGCTATAACTGCTCAAAAAGAACCACTCCCGGGGCATGGTGATTGTGTTGCATTGTGTCAGAACAGCTTATGAAGATATCTGTAGTGGAATCTGGGTGTCTTGTTTACGATTCAAGGGTTAAGTCCTGTAATCACAAGGATGGGGAGAGTGATTGCTTCAAAAATATTTTATAGTTACCCAACACTTTTTTTTTCATCCTCAGGATGCCAAAACACTGCATAAATTGCACACCAATAACATGGGATAGAGGGTGACAGTCATACATCACATCAAAATGCAAAAAAAGAATGTTGTTTTTAAGGTCCCATGCAAAATAAAGTGATGATAAGTAGGGGGGAAGTTTTGGAGCAAGCAGGAATGCAAGGGAAACCAGGCTCTGGCACCTAGAACCCAACTGATACAAAAAGCTATTATGAAATTGCATTTTTCAATGGGTGCCAGGTAACCCCACTAAAGTTAGTTAGAAAACAGCTTCAATGGTAACTTCCTGTTTTCATACACACACAATTTTCTGAAACACCCACCTTTGTGGCTAATATTTTCCATGCTTAGTCTCTGCTCAAATGTGAAATTACTTATGACAGTCTGAAAACTGCATACTCAACATGTCCTTAACTCTACAAGTGCACACATGCATGCAAGTTATTCCTTTCTGTCTTTTCTTTATGTAAAGAAAAAAAATTAAATTTAAAAAATATAAAACCAGCAAAATAATTTTAAGGTAGTGACAAAGATGTCAAGGTCAAAATAAAAGATTCATTAGTCAGGAAATTCAGAAGTTAATTGCTTAAGAACATAAGAATGACCGTTCTGGGTCAGACCAATGGTCCATCTAGTCCAGTATCATGTTCTCTGTATGTGTATATATCTTCTTCTTCTATGTTCCATTCTATGCATCTGATGAAGTAGGCTGTAGCCCACAAAAGCTTATGCTCAAATAAATTTATTAGTCTCTAAGGTGCCACAAGTACTTCTGTTATTTATATAGCACTGTTATGTGTGTGGCATATTTACATGCCAAACCAATAAGGTTCCCTATACCCAAAGAGTTTGAATCTGATCCTGCAAGGTGCTAGATGCCTTGAGTGGGAGTTGAGGACAGTCCACATGCCTACAGAAGGAATTCAGCACTTCATGGGATAGGACCCTTAACATGCAAGTCAGTAAATAAAGAACAGTAAACAGAGAAAAAGAGTGTGGTTTGTTTCTTTTCACTCCAAGGCTTGTTCAATAGCTGAATTTAGAGTTTTTGGAAGACTGGGAAAGGAAGATGGGCAGATGTTTCAGGGGAGGTTGTTCCAAGGATGTGGAGTGATGTGAAAACAGGCATCCAGTTAGGATTTGGGCAGAAAGGAGTAGCCAAGGAACAACCTTAAACACTTTGTAAGGTGGGGATAATATTAGTGTAATAAGTGGCAACAATATGGTTGAATTTACATTGTCAAATGAAAAATGTGCATTGATCCTACTGTTTGTAGATAGTTTTGATAAAATCTGATTATTCAATAATCTTTCCTCCCTACACATAGAGTGAAGATTTTCACATATATACACAGTACTGCACCAATTATCCAAGGTAGGAATATTTTGTTCCTTTTTTTGCCTTTTCTTCCTGCGTTGTCCCTTGTTGGAAGGTGTATAAGTAAAGAATACACTTAAAATACAAGCAAAAATATTTTTTTCATATACACAAAGGTGGTTATTTACTTTTTTTTCTTTCAACTCATGATGATACAAAAAGTGAAAAGTTTTATCCTAAGTGAAAAGATTATCCTAAGGGATTATTATTATTATTATTATTTTATTTTATAAATCCCCATCAGCCTCTACTACTAATAAAATCAGGACCTTATTCTGCAATGTAAATTCCAAAAAGAGTTCTGCATATGAAAGGAAAGTAGGATTGGGCTCAAAACTAATACAGGAATTTCATGATTGGCAGGAATTTTATATTCCCAGTAGGGGGAAGGAAGGGTACATAGATACAGAAACAGCATATCTTTAAGGAGATTTATTATATGTTTTCAGATCGGTGGCTGTGCTAACAGAATGCATGAGGAACAAGACACTGGCCAAGTTCTTCAGAGAACGGCAAGAAGCTTTACAACACTCTCTGCCTCTGGGATCATATCTTTTAAAACCTGTCCAACGAATCTTAAAGTACCACCTGCTTTTGCATGTAAGTGCCCACACAAAAACATATCTATCTAGCACTGCTGTGCCTCCACCTCCCTGCAGTATTACTACACCGGGAGGTTCTAGATTTTTTAAAGATATGTATTCTTTTGTTGTTCAACTTTTTACATGTGGAAGCATTTTCTGTCTCTAATCTCTTGACAATATATAAATATATTTTGAGTGAGGAGCATATGGTAATTATTTTAGACACACTGAATAGGTTAATGCATCCAAATAATTAGATTTTTTCCGGTCTGTAATTCCAATCTTGCTTGGGAGTGTCTTGCTGTCAGGAGTAAGCAATTTTGTGCAAAAATTTCTTTCTGATGAAAAAGTTCTTTTTCTCCATGTCCAAATGCTGGGGGCGGTTAGAAGGGAAGATAAATACTTATAAACATGATTTATTTGTATTTTTGTGAGGAGTAATGATTGGGGAAGCAGGAATCATTGCTATAGCCACTGGACTGAATTCAGAACATTCTCAGAAATTCCTGCTTTAACATTTTCCACATATGTTTCTGTTACAAGATCATATTAATTAATTAAAAGTAAAGACAGAGAGATTTAAAAGTATCTGGTGAATCCCTTCTGCCCCACCCCAGACTAATGCTGTATGTAATCAAGTTTCTGTAGGCAGGGTACATACACCCATTTGTTTTCAGAAATCAAATGAGCATTGGCCTAGAAAGGGGCAGCGTGGGGGTCGGTGGTAAGGTGACCACCTTTTCAAAATGCAAAAATGGGACACGTGCAGGAGTCCTGCCCCTCCTTGTGGCTTCGCCTCCTGCTCCTCCTCTTCACCCTGAGGCCCTGCCCCTGCGTAGGCCAGGAGATGGAGATGGAGCCAGGCTGTGGTAAGAACCGCGTAGGGAAGCCCCAGACCCTCCACCTGCCCTGGGTGGGGGACTGGGGTGTCCAAGAGCAGCCCGTGTCCTCCTTCCTCCCCCTTTCCCCCGGGGCAGGTGGAGGGTCTGGGGCTCTCTGGGCAGATCTTACTACTGCCTGGTTCTGACTTCTGGCCTAGCTAGGGGCAGGGCCTTGGGAGGAAGAGGAAGAGTAGGGGGCAGGGCCCCATGGTGACGGGGGAGGCTCCCTTCTTCCCCCATCCCCCTTCCCCCCCCCACCGGGAAGAGGCTGGCACCAAGGGTTACCATCTGGCCCAGTATTTGACCACCCTGGCTGGTTGTTTTTTTTTTTATGAATTTGCCAGTTGCCAGAAAAATAATTTAATCTGCCAGGTTTTTTTTATGTGAGTCTAAAGATTTGCGTTATTAGCACACTACACTGGAATATCTAATGTTAAATTCCAGCTAAAGACGCTGCAGAGTTCCCACTTCCACAGTTTAAGTGATAGCAGATCAGAACTGCTGAAAATAACAGCAGCTGTCTGCCCGACCGTATGGAAGCACATCACAATGTTATCAATCTTATCTATATGTGTTCTCTCTCTAGATACTATAAGTGGATGTTGAAGTGGGGGGTGGGGGTGGCTGCGGCTGCGGAGTTGCCTTATGGTTGGGGATTGGAGTTGCGGTGAGCTTACCGGGTGGGTGGGGAGCATTTTTTTTGCATTTCAAAGGTGGTAACGCTACTGGTGGTGTCCCCCCCTCCCCCCCCCACACACACTTTCCCACCCTGAGTCTTGGGCAGGTACAGAGCAGTGCTCAGGGAATCTGGGACAAATGCTGTTCCGGAGTCATTCAGCCCAGGACTGGGACTTGAAATGTACATTTTGGGACTGTCCTGCCCAATTAGGGGTGAATGGTCACTTGTGTGTACGTATGTGTATATTAACACATACTGTGTTGGTGGCTCAAATCTCATTCTGCTAGTGTGTGCATTTGCATCAGCAGTGGTATTACAGGCTGTAAGGCTTTGCCTTGCCAATTGTGCCTAGCCCGAATTGGTGACAATAACACACTAATATCAGAGGAAGCAATACTGGATTCAGGGATTTTGATGCCAAGACAATAAAGGCCTTGTCAACCTTACATCTGATTTGAAAAGTCAGGCTGAAAATAACTGGCTCCTTATTGGTTTCTTCATTAGGAAATAGAAAACCACCTGGATAAGGACACTGAGGGTTATGATGTGGTGCTAGATGCCATAGATACAATGCAGAGAGTGGCATGGCATATTAATGACATGAAGAGGAAACATGAACATGCTATCAGGCTACAGGTGAGTTCACAAAGAGATTTCATGGGCTATTGGCAACTTTTTCTCTTGTCTATGTGACTTGCTTTTGCTGTTAATACATACGCCATCAGCATTTTCTATTACTCTGTTTTAATTTGTTCCTGTATTTGCTATATCTAGACTCCAGTTGAATATTGTGAGTGTGTCTGTTGGAACTCAGAAATGTTGGTCATAGGTGCTACAGAAGAACCTCAGAATGAACTCTCTCTTACATGCAGCATCCTGTGAAATATTTGTTTGCAGAATTACAGATAACTTTTCTGTCGTCCTGACACTTCCATTGTACACCACTACTATTTAACCACAGGGCATATTTTTGTTGAGAACTCCTGTGGTTCCCTATTTCAGACTTTTGTCCTTCTTAATTTTGTTTGGTTTGAGACAGTTCTCATCTTACTGCTTATTTTGTCTCTTCCTCTTAGCTATTGAAGTGTGGCTGTATCTGCCTATGAGTTGCTGTGTAAAATATACAGAGACGTGGTCAGAGCCAGCAATATGCCTTATAAAAAAAAAAATCCAGCTACTCTGCAATGAAGCATTTATTGAAAAGGGAGTGACCCTAGGTAGTCACCGTAATTTATAGTAGATTTTCTTGCGCAGACTTTGTTTTTGAAGAACCATCATTCCCTCTCAAAGTTACACTGATTCCAGACCTTCTCACAAAGGGTCGCATACACTTTCTATTGTATTAAGGAAACCAGCAGGGGTATGGGGAAGGAGACATCTCCCATTCAAGTGATCTATAAGTTATTCTTTGTTTCTTGTATTGAGCAGAGATGGCGCTCACTAAATCCCATATTTGTATGTTAATTGGGGAATATAAATAAATGAAGAAAAGATCATTCATTTTAAAATGTCTTCCCTGAGTCCATGTAACCTTTCCTAAGTCACTGACATAAATATGGATATTGATATCTGAAATACTTGGCAATAAAGTTGGTTAGATGCTGTGGAAAACTTAGTTTAATAATTTACAGTCTGAGCTGGTAAATGTGGAGTGGAGAAAACCTTTCGTCTCAGTTTGTCATTCTAACCTGATTTCTGTGTTCTACATGGGTACCGATGTCTCTTCTATGTACTATCATATAATGAAGTGTCTGTAATTCTGCAGCTACTATGGCTGCATTTCTGCATGAATTCTCTTCCAAAGTGGATAAATTGATCTCTGGGGTACACTTTAACTGATGTGCAAGTTACTAGAGAGAAGTGATAAAATTGGAACTTTTCCATTCATTGTGTTTTTTAATCACAGTCTTGTGTATATTCCAGAAATGTTGCTTCAATGTATTGTCAGATGTACAGCAATCACTGTGCTATTTGAAAGAAGCTCATAGCTCATAGATTCATAGATATTAAGGTCAGAAGGGACCATTATGATCATCTAGTCTGACCTCCTCCACAACGCAGGCCACAGAATCGTGCTATCTCAGAAATATAATTCTATAGGGTCATATCTGTAATAGGGACATTTTCCCCCACATTGCTATCACCACCAGAGTTAAAGCAGTGCTAGCTTTGGTTGGAAATTTTTTGAAAATGTCCTCAGTGTTGGTGGGGTCTAATCCTGGGTTACTAGCACCTGACATGTAAGATGTCATGCTTATAGAAGTTATGCCAATGGAGTTGGAGAACAAGGAACTAGAAGAAACAAGGAAAGGAGAGCGCAGTAGTGTAGAGCTTCATTTTCTTAAGGCTATCACTGTGCTATCCTATGTTTATTTGTATGTATTAATTATTTTTATTTAAATAATAACTATGTTGTCACCCAAACATACCATTAGCAACACAAATATATCTCAGCCACATTGAATGATCAATTCAATAGAAACTCAGCCAGTCATCTCCCCTTCCATCATCTAGAAAGCATGCCCTCAGCTTTCTCCCCAGACCCAGTCAAACAGATGTCTTTTGCAGCCTTCCCAGAAGGTCACCAAATCTGGACCATTTCAGACTGGGTTGGGGAGCAGCGCAAGCTGGAGTCCATATTTGTAAATTATTTTTTTATTCTCCAGGTTGCCTACATCTAACCCCTGCTAGGCCAATCACCAATAACAAGAACCACATGGAGAAAGAATATTAAGAAAAATTGGACCAAAATTGGGCAACTAAAAAGAGTTAGTGATTTTTAGTGCTGGTGAGAAGTGCTAGATAAACAGTCCTAGCAACTGAAGTTTTATAGTTCTTCACAGGACAGGTAATGGTACTGCAAGGTAGCAACATTGCCAGAATTCAATCTCCGTGCACTTCAGTCCTTGTCATCTCTGCTGTGAATGGCAACAAGGGTGCCCATTCAACTAATTGTGATGGTAGTTTTTGTAATGTGGACACCTATCATCCACCATGAAGACCCCTAACTCTTTTCACATAGGCCCTTAAACAGCCGTCACGTGGGAATTTTACATTGTTAAACATAGGTTGTCAATAGAACTGAGCTAATAACAGATTTTTCAGTTTGCTGGTAATTCTGAAAAATTGGGGCAAAAATTGTTTTGGATTGAACTGAAAATGAATTTTCATTGAACAGAAAAATAAAATAAAGTAAGTTTTGGATTGAACAAAATGCATTATGTTAAAATTGAACCATTTCATTTCAATTTTGACCATTTAAAAATGTTTTGGTTTTTTTTAATTAAAATTAAAGATAATTTTGAAATTAAAAATTGCTTTGAACTGAAAATTCAAAATATTTCATTTTGAAAATAAAAATTTCAGAATTTTCTTAGGTTTTTTACCAAAATAATTAAGCAAAGTCAACATGAATTTGCTAAATGTTTTGGTGTCAGTACATTTTCATTTTTCACAGAAAAGTGTTTTGTCAAAAAATTTCACTCAGCTCTAGTTGAAATAGAACATGTCCTAATGTCCTCAGTAGATCATACTTTGAATGTAAAACTCATTTAATAAAATACTGTTCAGAAGGTGCATTGTTTTCTCTGTTTCAGGAGATACAAAGTTTACTCACTAACTGGAAAGGGCCAGATCTCACTAGCTATGGGGAGCTGGTTTTAGAAGGAACATTCCGCATTCAACGAGCCAAAAATGAGCGCACTTTGTTCCTCTTTGACAAACTGCTGCTTATTACAAAGAAGAGAGAAGAAATGTTTACATACAAAGCTCATATATTGGTATGTCATGGAGCACGTTGTAATGTGCTGATTGAACCAATTTCCAGCTTTCTTTATACTCTCCTCTGTGATTCACTATCTCTTCTCTCTGTACAGTGTGGCAATCTCATGCTTGTTGAAGTAATACCAAAGGAACCACTTAGCTTTAGTGTCTTCCACTACAAAAACCCCAAGATGCAGCACACAGTGCAGGTATGACAGAAACCTCCCTGCTCTGAACATAACCTTACATGTTGTTATACATGATGTCAAATAAAACATTCACCCAATTTTCTGTATTTAAAGCCCATCTCCCCTAATATTTGTGGTAACAGGGGGCCAGATTCTGCCCTTAGGAACTCATGTACACCCCTGTATTTATAGTCTCCCATCCCTGAGTGGCTACAGTAATGAGTAATTTGACTATCTCATGATTTTACAACAGGCTAAATCACAACAAGATAAACGCCTTTGGATTCTTCACTTGAAGAGATTAATTCTAGAAAATCACCCTGCTAAAATTCCTGCTAAGGTAAATAAACTAACTCTCTAATCTTTGTATTAATAATAATATTTGTATTATTTAAGGCACTTGTATTAGCAGACAGTCACAAGACAATTTGGAAGCAGCTTTTGATATCGAAAGTCCTCTCTATGTGAATGAAATGGAATTCAGGTAATATGTTTTTTGTTTTTTTTTATTTTATTTTTTTTACATCTTCAGACGATTCATAAAGCTGAAAGGGAAAAGTTCCAGCAAAAACATCTACTGGAGTTGGCACACGAAACCTAGAATCTCATCGGTTTGTCATACTCTGTCTACCCTGGGATTTGTCCTTTTGCACCTGTAGTTATACCAGGGTAGCTGCACCAGAGTAAACCTGTAGTGTAGGTACACAGCACCAGTGTAAAAAGTGACTTGCATCAGTGTAATTTAGCTTGGTTTAAAACTGGGGTAAACTGGACTGATGTAAGTCACTTTTTATGCTAGTGTAGTACTTCTGCTCTGGGGGTTTGCACTGGTGCAGTGACCTTGGTATAGCTCAAGCAATGTATTTCTGGAATTGCCTACACCAGCTGATGACAAGGCCTTAGAAAAAAGGTATGGGCTTGATCTTGTCATTGTATGTAGAACACCCACTGGAGTCAATGTCAGTTTTGCATAAAAACTGATGGAAGGATATGGTCCCATATTTGTAATATAATGAACATTATAATAGAAAACTGAACACACACTATAAGATACATTTTATACCAAGCTACTTATTAATCTTAAACTCTATTTAGTCCTTAATAGAATTTTTAAAAACATTTTCTACCCAAGTCTCCTGCCCAAATACAGCATGTTGCTTGTATCACAAAGAGTAATCTTAAAGTTATCCCTTTGAAGCCCTGAGAAATAATTTACACTTATGGATTGTCTGGCTATGTAGACTCCCTCCTCAGGCCCTACGCTACCAGCACTCCTAGCTATCTTCGGGACACCACTGACTTCCTGAGGAAACTACAATCCATTGGTGATCTTCCTGAAAACACCATCCTAGCCACTATGGATGTAGAAGCCCTCTACACCAACATTCCACACAAAGATAGACTACAAGCCATCAGGAACAGTATCCCCGATAATGTCACGGCAAACCTGGTGGCTGAACTTTGTGACTTTGTCCTCACCCATAACTGTTTCACATTTGGGGACAGTGTATACCTTCAAATCAGTGGCACTGCTATGGGTACCCGCATGGCCCCACAGTATGCCAACATTTTTATGGCTGAGTTAGAACAACGCTTCCTCAGCTCTCGTCCCCTAATGCCCCTACTCTACTTGCGCTATACTGATGACACCTTCATCATCTGGACCCATGGAAAAGAAGCCCTTGAGGAATTCCACCATGACTTCAACAATTTCCATCCCACCATCAACCTCAGCCTGGACCAGTCCACACAAGAGATCCACTTCCTGGACACTACGGTGCTAATAAGCGATGGTCACGTAAACACCACCCTATACCGGAAACATACTGACTGCTATGCCTACCTACATGCCTCCAGCTTTCATCCAGATCACACGATCCATTGTCTACAGCCAAGCTCTACGATACAACCGCATTTGCTCCAACCCCTCAGACAGAGACAAACACCTACAAGATCTCTATCAAGCATTCTTACAACTACAGTACCCACCTGCTGAAGTGAAGAAACAGATGGACAGAGCCAGAAGAGTACCCAGAAGTCACCTACTACAGGACAGGCCCAACAAAGAAAATAGCAGAACTCCACTAGCCATCACCTTCAGCCCCCAACTAAAACCTCTCCAACGCATCATCAAGGATCTACAACCTATCCTGCAGGATGACCCATCACTTTCACAGATCTTGGGAGACAGGCCAGTCCTTGCTTACAGACAGCCCCCCAACCTGAAGCAAATACTCACCAGCAACCACACACCACACAACAGAACCACTAACCCAGGAACCTATCCTTGCAACAAAGCCCGTTGCCAACTGTGTCCACATATCTATTCAGGGGACACCATCATAGGGCCTAATCGCATTAGCCACACTATCAGAGGCTCGTTCACCTGCACATCTACCAATGTGCTATATGCCATCATGTGCCAGCAATGACCCTCTGCCATGTACATTGGCCAAACTGGACAGTCTCTACGTAAAAGAATAAATGGACACAAATCAGACGTCAAGAATTATAACATTCAAAAACCAGTCGGAAAACACTTCAATCTCTTCGGTCACTCGATTACAGACCTAAAAGTGGCAATTCTTCAACAAAAAAAACTTCAAAAACAGACTCCAACGAGAGACTGCTGAATTGGAATTAATTTGCAAACTGGATACAATTAACTTAGTTTTACTTTGTTTAAGGACCCATCCACTCCCAGTCTCCATTCAAGCCTATTTCCCCACGTTTATTCCCCCCCCTTCCCCCTCCCCCCCACCCCACACACTGTTCCTCAGATGTTCTTGTCAACTGCTGGAAATGGCCCACCTTGATTATCACTACAAAAGGTTCCCCCGCCCCCGGCTCTCCTGCTGGTAATAGCTCACCTTATCTGATCACTCTCCCTACAGTGTGTATGGTAACACCCATTGTTTCATGTTCTCTGTGTATATAAATCTCCCCACTGTATTTTCCACTGAATGCATCCGATGAAGTGAGCTGTAGCTCACAAAAGCTTATGCTCAAATAAATTGGTTAGTCTCTAAGGTGCCACAAGTACTCCTTTTCTTTTTTCAAATAAAATAAATATCTATTGTCTACTCTCACCTGCTGATTCCCCTCCACCTTCCCTCCCCCGCATCTTTTCACATATTAGTGGTAGTCAATTCATGACACCTAGTGGAAAATAACTGAACTGCATCCTTATCAATGCAAACACTCTAAGCTATTTATTTATGTATTTTTATTTTTTTGGCTTATATGTCCAATGGTATTTTTTTCTTTAGAAATATATTAACACAGGAAAAGTCTTGGGATATTGACTTTGCTATTTAAACAGTAATAAAATATTAAATTTTGGTGGTACTTCTTGTCTCTAGGGCAGATGACATCCAAAAAATAATTTAAAAAATAAATCTGGTAGGAAATTTAAAAAATAAATCTGGTTAGAAATTGCTTAGCGGGAGCAATGTTGATACTTGTTTTTCATGGCACACAATAAATTTTCTCCCTCTTAACAAATGAGTAGTTTTCCAATTTAATTTTTTTGGATTTTTTTTTTTTGTTATAACTCTCAAGATTCCAGAAAGCATTCACATTCAAATGGACATATATTTAGAATCCCCAAATTATGTTTAAGATTCTGAACACAGCAGATGCGGTAGGTAGTGGGAGGAGCTGTTAGAGAATTAGTACAGCTCCCTGATTCTGATGTCAGTTGTGTGCTGGTCCCAGCAGAGGTTGGAGCAGCCTTTGGGCTGCTCTAAATTCCACCAGCTGATAACAATCCCATAAGGGTCTGTCTGCCAAGCCAAATCTAGCCAAAGGGCTATGTGTTCTCAAAATACTCACTAGAGGGGCTAATATAATCAGGTATGCCAGCTTCATACCTGCTGGTATTTCCTCACACTAGAAAGATACCCAGCTAATACAGTGTAGCCATTCACTGCTCCCTTGGCACTGCTGGAATGGTGGGTGGTAAGGGAAATTGTGGTGGAACCTGTACCGTGAACAGCAGCAGTTGTTACTTGCTACCTGGAAAATTTATTTTACTAAACTTAGAAGAGTAAAATGCGAGTCCAGTATAATGCGTAGTGTGTGGAACCATCCACACCAGAGGTTCTCAAACTTTTGTATTGGTGACCCCTTTCACACAGCAAGCCTCTGAGTGTGACACCCCCCCACCACCCTTATAAATTAAAACCACATTTGTTTATATGTAACACTATTATAAATTCTGGAGGCAAAGTGGGGTTTGGGGGTGAAGGCTGACAGTTTGCAACCCCCCCACATAATACTTGCAACTCCCTGAGGGGTCATGACCCCTAGTTTGAGAATCCCTGATCTAAACTGTATATAAAGTGACCAAAGAAAAATTGCTTATAATGTTTATTGGGTAGAAATACATTTTAACTATTGAGCTCCTGTATGTGTCATGTGACATTATTTAGCATATTTGTATTGTGTGACCTGGTTTTGCACAATTTATATCTTTCAGGCCAAGCAGGCAATTCTAGAAATGGATGCCATACGTAAGTTTTTCTCTTTCACTATAATTTTTTCAACCATTCATCTTTAGCTACATATTCTCTAGATTTCATCTAAAATACAAGAAACCTGTGTGTATGTTCTTTAAAATAAGGCTTGATCCTGTGCAGATTAGTGGGAGTTGAGGCCACTCAGCAACCAACAGGATGTGGCTGATAGTAAACGGGAAGGTTAGATCAGCCCTCCGATGGACCACTCCATCTGGCTCTTTCTTATTCTGAACAGAGACAGGGTGTGGTTGGTCAGCTGCTTCAGCAATGTTATCTCCTCCTGGCCAGGACCCATTGAAAAGCTGAGAATAAGTTAAATGCCATTTGAGGCTTTCATACTTCTGTCTCTTCTGCACGCTGGCAAACCTATGAAAGCAGGCATCATGGGGGAGCTGCTACTAGGGATTCTCTGGTAATATAGCAGTCTGGAATCCAGACAGAGCCACCGGGGAGGTATGAGGCTTCCTCGTGGATGGCCTTGCCCTCTTGCAGACTAGGAGGATATGAGGGTAGAATTGTAGGGTATTCCACAGGAGGCAATTGCACCCAAAGAACCACCTCAAGAAAACCCCATAATGGGACCCTGACAGAGTTTCCCTTTCCTCCAGAGTTCTCTCCCTGAGGAGAGGTTTTGAGGGGTGTGTGTGCATGTGTGTGTCCATCCCACGCCAGAGTTAGGTAATGTTAGCCTAAGATATTGCTAACATTCGAAGATGAGCCCAATCCCCTCTGTACCCTGTCTTTTTTTATCTCTCTTGCTTTCTGCTTTTACTAATGATATGGTCTGACCAGCTCTCCCTGTCCCCTATGTTATTAGAAATCTCTGGTAAGTTAGTAAAATTCACTCCAATTATAGATTTAAACACAATATAGCTAAATGCCCAGGAAACCTTGGAGCAGAGCAGACTCATATTTTTTTGTGGGAAATGGAACAGGAGGGCACTGACTGTGACTGCAGTACACACATCCAGATTAAGTTAGACATAGTAATTGTGCAACAATATTGTTGTGTTAGCAATCCATTGGTAAAGTAGTATTAAATATGTAATGTTTTTTCAGTAGCTAATTGGTAACACTACAACAGCTACCATTATCAGTTATTTGTGCAGCTCTGACAAAGTACGTTCCACAATGTAAGACACAAAATGAAGGTAAACCCTTCCCAGAAGTGCTGATGTGACACATCAAATAATACTTAATGTTTATTGATGCCTCTGATTATTTTATAGATCATCCAGGATTCCACTATACTCCAGAGGGAGAAATGAAAGCATCATATAATTCTAAAGAAGGTCTTACCCCACGGAGGGTGAGAAGGAAGTCAGGTGATTAAAATGCGTACTGTCAAAGAAAGCTAAAGGAAAATGTATTTAAATGTTTTCAAATTATACATAGCATGGAAGGGGGCAAAGATTGAGTTACTGTAAGAGGCATTATGTGAAAAGAAAATGCCCTCCACTGATTGCTGTTTTAAAACTGAAATGTATTGTCATGTTTGTTTGCAATCAGTAGGTAACTCCTAATCTAAAATTATCAGTAGAGCCGGCCAGAAAGCACCATCCATCTCTTCAGAAATTCTGAGTGTTGGAGATTTTGTTTCATTCTGAATCAGAACAAAACCTCAAATCTCAGAATTTCTGGCAAAAGGGAATATTCCGTGATGGAAAAATACTGTTCCAGGTCCCTGTCCAGCAGCGCTGTTCCTGGGCTAACAACAGCAGGGGGCAGGCTACTGAGGAGGAACCAGGAGGCTGGCTGGCTGGCTGCTGAGGAGCTGGGAACCCAGGTTCCTGTGGAGCTGGGCAGGCAAGCTGGCAGGTTTCAAAACCTGGTTGGCAGGCAGGTTTCCATGGGAAAACCTGCCTTGTTTCTGTAGTAATTGGACATTCCCACTGAATGGTACAAATGGGATTTTCTGGCAGAAAAATGGTCCACTGGAAAATTTTCCAGTTTGTTCTAGTTATCAGTTTTGCTCCTTCAAACTCAAAACACATACACTCAAACACATAATAAAGTATGTATGGGTTTTTGGGTTTTTTTTGTCTTTCCTCACAAGCTATTAGCCTAGTTTAAGAGGTTTTTGGAGAATGATGAGGAGAAAGCTCTGTGGTTTATAAGACACAAGACTGGGAACCAGAAGACCTGGGTTCCATTCCTGACTGTACCATAGTAACCTTAAGCTTGTCACTTAATCTCATACAGTTTATACAGTGGGATTTAATACTGCTCACTTCACACAGGTACTGTAAAAGTTAGTTAATGTTTGAGGGGTAACTTGAGATTCTTAGAAGGTACTATAGAAAGACAAAATATTATATCTATCTACTGAACATAGAAGAAAAGTAGGAATGTGCCCAAAATTAAACTAAACTAAAATTTCAAAAAAACAACTGAACTTGAGTCTTTTCAGTGCCGAGTATATTTGAAAGTGATAGATGCCTCTCTTGAGGTAGGGAGGGGTGTGTGTGTGTGAGAGAGAGAGAGAGAGACACACATACATTACTTACAGCTAAATTTTTTCGTGAGGTGACAGTGGGTTTCAAATGAAGCTGCATATTTCCAGGATGTATATTGCCAAGTGTCATGGCAAAGTGAGATTTTAAAGCCATAGTAAAACACTCATGGATTGGATAGAGAAAAAATACAGGTATCTTTTAACAGGTTGTTTTGATAGTCTTATGGTATATGTGCCATTTGATTTTATTATGTTACCATAAAATCCAAACTGCACACTTTAAAAAACAATGGATGTTTGTGGGTGTGTATTTATTTATTTATGCATATATCAGAAAGCCAAGTACTTTATGTAACACTGACATGCTTATTTTTTAAAAAGGTGAATAATTAATACCTTAATTACATTTAGCCTGTTGTTTTAAAATCAGAATCCTATCAGCCTTCTGAAGGCTAGAGATTTGATAAATGGTACTGTTGGTCTTTTTTCATCTTTAATAACCTTTCCTGGTTATTTATTGTTTTTCTTGCTGCAGTTAAAATGTTTACATAGTTTGACCAGTTTTGCATCCTAACTTTTTATTATGTCTATCTTCAACTACTTAATTAAATATTAAGAGACAGTGATCAAGTAGATCAGAGAAATGTAATATTCAGTTTGTACCAAGTCATTTAAGTATAGTTTGCAGGAATATTGATATAGTGACTTAACATAAAGCAACAATTACCACTGAGAAACAATCAAGTCAATAAAGTTTTTCAGTTGTTTTTCAAGCAGAATCTTCTATATAATGTTTCCAAGGTAAGATTACATTGACAATGTGAAATAGTAACTGAATGGTCCTGTTTGGAACACTCAATACTTATACTTTCAACCTACACTAAACTACAAATCTCACCAAATGTTTCTAACAGAGCAATAAATCTCCAGCAATTTAGACAAAGATTTTCAAAAGTGGAGGCCTCAAATTAGGCTCCTAAGTACAAATTTAGGCACCTAAACAAGTGGCTTGATTTTCAGAAATGCTAAGCAACTCCCACTGATTTCAAACTCATACATTGACTTCAGTTGTGTGCTCAGTACTTATGCAAACCATGCTAGTTCCTAAGGGACAGGATTTTCAAAATGACCTGCGTGATTTAGGAGCACAAGTTCCATTATCCAACCCAAGGTCCCTATGTATGGACTCAGGAGCTTAAATTTTGGCATGCATTTTTTAAAATGTTGGCCAAGATACCAGTAACTTTCTTTGGAACACTGTAGCGTTAACTATGTGTATCCTTTTCAGAACCTTCATCCAGAGTCCATAAAGTTATGAAGCCAAGTGGTAAGTTATATTGTATCTAATAATATATGCTATTAACAGTAAAAAATCAACACGCTAAGCAGTACATACCATAAATTAGGTAAACTAACAGAATGGAATTCAAAGATGTGCTATCATCTTCTTCATGACTCTTCCCATTGTGCTTAGTTTACAGCACTTGTAGAGCTGGACCCTCAGCTTTTGTAAACTGATGTAGTTAAAGGTAATGGAGTTGCACTGATTTACATCAGCTGCCTATCTTGTCCATAGTATGCAACCTCAGCCTTGAGAAAACTGCAATGCAGAGAAAGCAAAATGAGTTAGTGTATTATCCTTATCTTTGAATTTCCATGTTTCCAAGTTCCTGATCCTGCAAACACTGAAGCAAGTAAATAGTCCCACATACATACAGTTATTCATGTGTTTACAGGATCAGGAACTTAATTGGGATTCATCATAATGTTATGCCGAGAGAGACTGGTAACACAAACCTCTTGGAGACAGGGTGTGAACACACCTTTCAATAAACATCATTGTCAGGATAAATTAATCACAAGCGCTGCCCCCTCTCCTCCCACCCCCCCACCTCCAACCTAAGACAAAATGGTTTGTGAACCTGCCCAGGAGTTTCTGGACTGAATGGGCAGAGGAATTTTGTTGAGTGTTGATTTGTGTTAGAGGTGCGGGGGTTGGAGGCAGAACACAGATAATGAGAATACACAGAACAGAGGGAGAGGCCACAGCAAAAAGCAAGAAGGCCAAGCAGTAGCCTCTGAGCATGGTGTATGATTGGGGGGTGGGGGGGAAAGCTAGAGAGCTTTGGGTTTGCTGTTGGCTGAAGATACTTGGGGGTCTAGCTGCTGTTGGTTCCTCCTGCATTTGGAGAATTAGGACTTTGTACATTCCTTGCAAATAAAGATAGCATCAAAGATCATACCAGACTCCATCAGTTTCTGTTTCCAGCTGGAAGATCCCCAGGCTTGGACTGCCATTCAGGTCAAAAAGGGGCAACAATAAAATTAATATTTTTAACTGTAATTATTATTTATTCAATTCTATTTGTGGGGAAAGTAAGGCTTTAGCACTAAAAAAAATTAATTCTAAATCTTAGAAAACAGGATTCAGAGTTGAAATATTAATGTAACATTAATAAAGTGGCACAAACTGACACCTCTGTGATTATTTATCATGCTGTACATATTTTTGTATATATTTTCAGAAATAAGTCCAGAGATGCACAAGGTAAGTCCTTTTTGTATTCCATATCTCAGTAGATTGAAATAGTACATGGGGTTGTTTGAATCCAGAATACTTAATAACTATAAAACTTTCAGAATGTATTGTGCTTTATTGGTTTTAAATAGGATACAAGAAAAATACATTTCAGAGACTCTCCAATAACATTATAAAGAAGTACAAATTTTATTTCAGCGATACCTAATGAATAGAACTTGATTGATACATGTCTGCATGCCTAGATTTTACGATACAGTGCAATAAATCTATAATGTAAATATACTTTTAAAAATGCAGTTAGGATAACTAAAGTGCTATGCAAAGATGGCATCTTTTTTTGGCAGTTCTGCTACTTGTATACATTTCAAGTCACACGTTACATTTCTGCCAAAAATAAGCTTGTAATACACATTACTCCTGTTAGCCATGCCGAGTCAATATGGAGGAGTACGCGCAATAAGCCATTGTCCATTTGCAATAAGAATTGTTAATGACATTCTAATTGAAGCAGGAAAGACTTGTCTTGAGTTTCAGATCTTAGGCTAAGTTAGCAGGTCTGACACTTAGGGGAAAAATGTTTTTACATGCAAATGGAGCACATTTTATCTGGCATCATTGAGACACAGTAGCATCAAACACCATTATGCCATTTTTCACAGTCCTTTTACAGAGTATATCATATGATCCCTATATATCACAGGTGGAAAGCTTAGTGATCAATTCAAGTTCTTTTCTTTTATGTTTCCCTTAGGTACAGATGAATGCAGCAAAAACTTATGTTGTATTTTGGGGCTTTGTTTGTGATTTTTATTGTGAAGCATAAATAAATGTTGATCATGGCATGTTAAAATACACACAAAGGGGCTACTTAAATTTTTTTTTTTTTTTAGCGGAGCAGTATTGAAGGAGCCCGACTTTCTCAGGCTGCCAAACTGGGATCAAGTGAAGCCCTGCTCAGTTCCAGGAAAAAAGGTTCATTGAATCTCAGTGGGCTTGTGAATGAATTTCAAGGGTCCATTGAACCAGCCTACAGCAGTGATCAAGATGAAAATCTCCACCCATGTGCTACAGAACAGATAGATGCTGATGATGAGGAAGAGTGTGAACAGGTAATCTCTTTGCTTTGTGTGTGTGGGGTGGGGGGGCATAAATGTATTCACAAAACTATCATGTGGCAGAGTAAATGTTGTACTAATGCCCATTTAAAGGTGTAGAGATATTGCTTGCTGCTGCTGCTTCTAAGTATTGTTGCTTAAGCCATGGGATGTATCCCAAATATTCATTGAGCTTTGGTGGTAGAGTTTTAGGAGTTTCAAATGTGGAACACTGTAGCCATAATGACAGCAACATCCAAAATAAGCATTTGCATTTAGACATCATCAATCCTTTGTTGCAATCCAAGAGAGGAAGGAACTGAGTTCTTTCTGGACTACATTCTGGGGGTGAAATTCACCCCATGCAGAGGACCTGGGCGCTTATGCCGACAAAGTTTGTTTTTACTCAGTCTTTTCTACTCCTCCAGATTGCCTTTGATGTAAATGCTGCTATTTTTACTCACTGTACAGGACTATCTTCTTATTGCTCTGGTGCTTGTCACTGTATGCGCTTAATTTATACTGTTAAAGAAAGTGATTGGCTACCATTATGTTCATTGTACAGATGGTATCCTTTCCACTCTACGGGATATCTTCATGCATGTGCAGCTGTTCTGAATGACTGTAGGCCCCAGTTTTTAAATGTGGACATATTAATAAGGTGTCCAAATCCCACAGTTGGTTGCTCTAATCTATGCTAGGGAACATAAATACCCATCCAGTAGTCTTAAATACCAATTTGAGTGGCCAGATATGTTATTTGGAGATATGTCTAGGCACTCATGGTTTTAAATTGAGCTACTCATCATTATATGAAGAAGTTTGCAATGGGGCACACAAGCCTCCAAGCATGGAAGGAAGGGGTTAATGGGCTGCTGAAGGTCCAGTTAGCCTAAACTGAACCACCTGGAGCTGGAGGCAGATTTCCAGGGAGAGGCTTGGAAGGAGCAGGCAGAGAGAGAGAGCTGACGTAGGGCTCTCACTGTCAGAGAGAAGGCTGGCTAGGGCCAGGGGCTAGGGAGGACTTGTGGATCTTCCGGAAGAAAGGGAAGAGTTTATTTTGTACTTGTTTTGGACTTTGAGTGCCCAGCAGGTATAGATCTATAAGCGACCTAGCTGGAGGGCTAAGTTCTACAACCCAGAAAGGTGTTGGAGGCTGGGTGGAGCAGTGGAAGAGCAGCTGGGAAACTAAGGCCGAAAGGTGGTTGTGCTACAGAGGGTGCTCTGGTAAGAACGTGCTATAACAGAGCCCACTCTGAAAACTCCTCCCTGAGCCTGCTGCCTGCCAGGCCATGGTAAACTGCATTGTTCTGAGAATTTTATTGTGAATTCTGGAGGCAAGTAACATTCTGTAATGAATGCGGTCTCTGATATCTAGCAACACAAAAGGGATAGCACAAGAAAATGTCTCTTCCACGGCAAATTCTGATTTAGTTGCTTCATGTTGAACTCTGGCATTTCCCACATTTGGCTGTGACTAAATACACTGCTTTTCAAAGAACCATAGATCATAATATACCCTTTATTTTTTTTTAATCACAGGGCACACAACAAAATTCACAGCAAAAACCAAAAGGAGGTAGAAAAAGACTTAATAGCCAAGCTGCTGAAAATGTTGAAAAGCGAAGAAGTGTTAATCTCAACAAATGTGAAATGCAGGTATTTAAAACTAAATGTGTCAGGCCTGATTCTCTCTCATTTTGTTACATCTCTGTGTATCATAGCTATGTCATAGGCATCTATATGTATCTTTCTAAATGGACAGATGTAGATAAAACTAAAATTGTCATATCTAAGTAATGTCTTCTGCTCAGAAATGCTTTCCCTAAAGCTTAAATACACTTTAAAAGAGTAAGAAGTAAAATCTGTAAAAATAATGACTCCAACAAACTGCAGGTATTTCACAATATGTGATCTTAAAAGAAAATGAACATTTACTTAGTTTTAATGTAAAGGAACACTAATAAAATTATCACTCCAAAGTGCTATTTTGTATGCACTACAGTTTTACGTTATTTAATTTAAATTTTAATCCTATTGTCTAAAAATAAATACTAAACATTTTAGTGCAGAATCTTCTGTCTGAAGATGATGATTACTAGATACACCCACTAATCTGATGCTATTACAAAACAGCTTGATGTAATATTGGGAGGCTGGTAGATGGTACTGTACTTTCTTTTAAAGGACTCAGTCCTGCAAGGTAATGAGTATCAAAGTCCCATGAAAGGCCTGATTCAGCAAAGCACTAAAGTATATTCTTAATTCTTCAAGCATAAAGTCAGTGGGAGCTTAGGGTGTGCAGCATCTCTCAGGGTATTAAGTAACATGCAGGATCAAGCCCATGCAGCTTTAGAACGTCCTTGACATACTTTGCAAAGTTTTGGCCACCTCTTAAAAATGAAGTCATTGATATTTTGGAAAGAATCCAGTGAAGAGTCATAAAATGATGAAACTATCATGGGAAAAAAAGTTTACCTTCTGTAGTGAGCTGTGATTAATTTATATTAATTATATTATATTTTAATTCCAAGGCCATGCCCTGTGATGTGAACTTAGGGGACCCCGATACATATTGCTCAGGGGAAGAGATGACTAAGGGGATCAGTCTTCCCTGCTTATTGCCACCCCATTAAAGTCCTCCTATATGTAGGGGGGAGAATCATACTTATATATTCAACTGCTAGATAGCGGAAAGGATTGTGGGGGGTGGCAAAGTTTTACACATCCACCTCAGTTTGCAAGGGGTGACAATAGGGCTGAAACAATGGAGCCAGATTGTTCTATATTCCTCTGCCAGGCGCCACACTGCACAGCATTAGGGTCAAGGTTATAGTCCTCAGTACCAAGGATATTACTGCAGAGAGAGAGACTAACAAAACTGTGTATTTCAAATCTCCACAGAGCTCCAAAGATCCTTCAGATGAAGAATCTACCCAGCTGAATACAGACCTTTCCTTTTCCTGTTCTGCTAGGCAGCCATCTCGACAGTTTAGCACACCGCAGAACAACTCACTAATCATGGATATCCTGGGGGGAACTACCACTGAGAGAAACATCTGGACTGACCATCAGATCAGACAAGCCTTGTTTCCTAGTAGACGGCCGCCTCAGGAGAATGAAGATGATGATGATGATTATCAGATGTTTGTACCATCGGTATCTACATCCAATTCAAATTCAATTGTGTGTGAAGAGAAGGGCGCTTCAGGTCGTCCATGCAGTTGGCATGTGGGATTAATTAATCAAAATGAGATCTCTGGCTCCAGTCGTCATAGAATTGTTAGACGGGCAAGTAGTGCTGGTGAAAGTAACTCTTGCCCAAATAATGCAAGACGTAGAGTCAATGACTTTGTCCAGCATGGTTCCCAAAGGGAAGTGAAAAGTAGTTCTGGAACTGATGTGGGCAATATCAATCCTTACCCAGAATCTTCAGAAGAGCTGACCATTGATGATATAGAGCATGTCTATGATAATATAAGTTACGAAGATTTAAAACTGATGAGTCTGACTAGAAGGGAAGAGTCTGGTCACGGTCCCCAAAGATCTACTAGAGACACTCTCTACAAAAGCCAAAACAAAAGCAGCTTGGTGGAAGCAGCCTCTGAAAAAAGGCAGGCAAATCAAAATAGGACCTCCATTCTTGCTAGTAAAGATGAAATGCTACTCAGAAGAGAGGCACCAACTTTAAGTTCACATGAGCTCAGGATTGTTGAGGAGAACATCTATGACACCATAGTGCTTCCAGAACCACCACTGTTGAATTTCAAATGTAACCGCCTTAAATGCTCTAAAAGGAGGAGTTTTTTGGGCCTGGAAACGGACTTTGCATGTTGTGATAATCTAAGGCAGTTTGTTTCTGAAGAGAGTCTCCAGTTCAGTGAAGATGAAAGTCCATATCATCATGTTCCTTTAGATAATGACTATTTGAGCTTAGTAGATAGCTCCTCCAACTCTGATTCCCTCTCCCACAAGTCTGCAGCTGATAAATTATCTGAAGAAGTAGATGAGATCTGGAATGACCTGGAGAATTACATCAAGAAGAATGAAGAAAAGACAAGAGACCATGTCCTGGCAGCCTTTCCTGTTTGTAAAGATGACATGCAGGAAAGACTCCATGTTGGAAGTACTCCTGAACTGAGTAAAGATGTGGAATATTCACTTTCCACACTCTCACTGCCAGAAACGCCTGTTTTCCGTAAAACTTTGAAACACAGGGTAGCCAGATTAAGTGAGGCCAGTCTCAGATTTGATGAAGCAACATCATCGAAAGATAATTCATTTCTGAGTCTTAACAGATCTTCCTTCTCCAGTGAGTTGCCTTTTATAGACAGCCCTTATGAATCTGCCAATAGTATTTTATCCAATGCACATACAGAGAGCACTGACAATGAAATGGATATTGTGGATAAAACAAAAAACAGAGTCTTTATGATGGCAAGGCAATACAGTCAAAAAATTAAGAAGGCCAATCAGCTTTTGAAGGTAAAAAGTCCAGAGCAGGAACAGCCATCCAGCCAGCAACAGAAACTGAGGCACAAAGATCTTGCAGCCATTTTGGAGGAGAAGAAACAAGGTGGTCCTGCCATTGGTATGTTAAAAATATTGTCCTCCTTAATCTCTCTCCCCACCCCTTCTTCCCCCAATAGATTTCTTTAATAATGTTCTGGTGAAATTTACGTATTGATTTAAAATGCTATAACCCTGATCACCTCTTGATCCACCAGTTGGATGATGATGATGACCGTATTACCTTTAATGTGTTACCACTGAGATTAAATTGAGTTCTTTATGTAACTTTAATGCAAAAAGGATATAAATGCAATTCTATATTAAGAACAAAATTTTGCCATTCGTTCATAGAAGAGAAGAGGAAAGAATGGACCAATGTCCGCCATCTTGCTTTCACAGGACAGGTTGGTTCAGGATAGTCTGGGAGTAGAAGTGTGATCCTGGGCATTCAATTTCTTTTAAATAAAATTTTTTTTGCTTAGGGGGGTCTGCAGATTTCAGCTGAGAAGGGGGCCTAGTCACTCCTTCTCCGTGCTCCCTTGAGCAGTAGAATACCATCCATCACAGAAGCCAGGTTCAGCTCCTTTTATAGAAACTTCCTGTTTGTTGCTTGCAAGCATGGGGTTGGGGTCAAGGAAGAAAAAGTCTCAGTCTTTACCCCTTTCTAGAGCACCTGCACTGTGGACGGAATAACAGAAGTTTCCTGTGAGAAATTTTTCCATGGACGATTTTAAAATAAGTTGGGGACTTGGATTCAGCAAACTCCCAGTCACCAGCGTGTGTGCGTTCTCATTGTATCTATAGAATTTTTAAAAATACACACATCTTATTTATCATATCTGATGCAGTTTTCAGGATGCTCTTAAAGATCAGATTTTTACCAGCAAAAAATATCCACCAAATACAATATAGTACGTTCTGTGCTCCATTATGGTGCATTGTGTGACATGGCATCAGTCAGTGGTTGTGATTCATCAGAACGATACGATGTTGAAAAACATGTGAGAACAGCAGACCTTGCAGCCACTATAGCAATATGAATCTCGCAGTGGGAGAGCCTCAGAGTTGGGATAAACATCCCAAGATGCAGATGTTTAATCAAATCTCCGAGGTTCCCAGCACACTGCATGACCCTATTCCCCCATAGCTATCCCTTCCCTCGGTAACTTGTGGGAGGAGCCCCAGTGGCCTGCTACCCTGGCTGGTGTGAACTGAAGGCAACCTATAGGCCTGCGCCCTCTGGCATCTTTCTGAAGCATGTTCCTCTCTCCTCTATTTCCAGCCCTTCCATGGTGGCATCTCCCATCTCTTTCTCTCTCTGCCACCTTTGATGGATTCCATTTCCTCCTCTTCTTCCCTCTTCCACAAATGCAGGAGTCTTCCCCCCTCATCCCCCTCCACACCTGGCACCTGTTCTCTCTTTGTTGGAGGGGTTTCAGGCTGCCTCCATTCCTATGACAGTCAGCACAGGAGCAGTGAACAATTGTAGGAGAAGACTCAGCCTCTTGTTGCCCAGAAACAATAGGAGGAGGAGACTTTAGTGACCAAAGGTGAAAGCACTGTAGTGAAATATTCTTCCCAATCAGCCACTTAAGACAGGGCAAAAAACTGGGAGTGTTCCACCCCCAAATGGGGATGTTACCAGTATGCCTTAGTGTTATAGTCATTTAATCTATTTATTAGAGGTTCTAAACTGTGGTCCATGGAGCACTTGCTGGTGATCTGCGGAGGGCTGACTAGGCATGTGGTACTGGCTCTTCCTCTCCTTTCCCCAGCTGCTCAGTCACGTTGAAATACAGCTAAAAATATATCGCTTTCCTAATGTTACTTTTCCATGTATGGACTTGCTGCCAGAGGTCTGGGATGAAAGGTGATCTATATGACTGCAAATGAAAGGAGAGGTATCCCTGCCACACTGTGTGTTTTTTAAGACTGAGAATGTCTGAAGTATCAAAATCAGTAGATAGAAGAAAATATATATGTGAAATAGTTTTCTTTTAAGAAGAAATAAATACTCCAGCAACTTTGAAATGGTGAACTAAAAAAGAGAACCAAACTACTTGATATTTAGCAGTAGCAGTGTTTTTAACAGTTACATAATTTATCTCTTCATAACTACAGATCAAATTGATGCTGGCATCTTATTCCCAGAATGTCTGGTACATAGTTGTTCACGGTTTTGTCACAAAACATTTCATGCTTGTCAGTTCCATGTTTTAGTATAATGAATGACTGTGTACATGTCACTGATCTGAAATGTTGGAGTCTAGAATTGCATTGTTTTGTCAACTGTAAGGATGAAAAATGTTGATGATTATAATGGTCAAGGACAAAGATTTAAAAGGGTTAGTTTGTCTGAAACTTTAATTTTCATATAACTTGTGTTTTACACTGTTGTTAATTTTGACTAGTTTATATATTTCTCTTCTCCAGGTGCCAGAATTGCTGAATATTCCCAGCTTTATGACCAGATAGTTTTTAGAGAGACTTCACCCAAAATGCAAAAGGATACATGGGCCACTCCTCAGAAACCATCAGCCTTAAGGTATTCATCCCCAGTGTCAATATCTCCTTCTCATTCTCAGTTAGCTAGTGAACGCTTAAGGGCAGAGGACTGGCTTTTGCATTCTACGTATAGCAATGGAGAACTAGCTGATTTCTCTCCCTGGCCCGAAGTCCAAGATCTGAAGTCAAAGAGCTCCCCTGTAGAGAGCGGTACAAAAAGCAATCCAAGACCATTGCCATCAGCTTGCTCAGTTCCTTCCCTTCAGATTTCTACACGTCTGCATGTCCCAGCACAGAGGTGGAGTGCTATTATTAGTCAGCCTAACAAAGAGAATTTACACCAAGATCACATTTATAACTCACTAGGAAGGAAAGCAAATCATACAAAATCACAAGCATATAGCAGGTCACAGTCTTCTTCCTCAATTGTGGTCAACAGGTCGGAGGAACCAATAACTTACCTAAATGAAATGGACAAGAAACAGCTGTACTCAAATAGAAACTTTATATCTGACAGCCAGGAGTCTGTGCCAAGTGCTGCTTCAGGATTCACAGTATGTGATGTGAAGAAGCAGTTCCCTGAAAACTGTTCACAGATGATTCTTCGAGACTCTCAAAAAGTTCTAAGAGTGAACAAGAACTCGCCACTAAATGCACAAATAGCTACGCAGAACTATTTTTCTAATTTCAAAGATACTGAAGGAGGAGAAGAGGATGATGATGATGATGACTATGTTGAAATAAAGTCTGAAGATGAGGGGTCTGACTTAGAGACTTCTCAGAACCAAACACAGAAATCAGACCCAAAGATAAACAATGTAGACTCTGCTTCTTCTGAGACTCTCTGTAGCAAAAGCATGTCTTGTACTCCTGCAAAACCAGTGAACAGCAAACTTGCCCTTACCCCGTACCTGACTGCATACAATGATTCAGATAAACTGAATGACTACCTGTGGAGAGTTCCATCTCCTAATCAGCAGAATATTGTCCAGTCTTTAAGGGAAAAGTTTCAGTGTCTTAGCTCAAGTAGCTTTGCTTGACACTTTCAATAATTTCTAATTGTACTGCCTTAACATGTCAGAGTATAGATTAGTACAACCAATACTGGCAACCTGTACTTTAATAATGTGTAGACACCGAGCACTGTATCACAGTAATAATAGGAAACTTAGATGTGCAATGTACCTTTTTTACAGTACAGAAAGTTAAAGTGGCCAGGTGTGCACTGTCTGGGATTAAGATCTACTTGTATCTTTATAATGCAGACTGATTTCTCCTAATCTGTCTCATTTAACTTTGCATATACTTTACATCTCCCTTCTTTCTCCTGTCTCTCCATGTGGAAATCTTAGTATTCAGACTGTTGGAAGGAAGCCAATGCTGAGTCCAAAAATGCATGTACAATTACTGTAATTGCACATGAGTGCTCAGTTGAGCATCTAGCCATCTGAGTATGCAAATACCAGATTTCTGAGCACACTTGAGGGAATGCACCAACAAACTCGGTGTGCAGTTGCACATACATTTTTTTGCACATGATCTTTTGAAAATCAGACTCCAGGTCTGTGGGACCGATGCATAAAACACAATATATACTACTACTGTAGAAAATAGAATTATTACATTTTAAATAAATTAGCTTGTGAATGGTGCCACATTGATAACCCTGATGTCTGAAGACATTACCTTTACTATAGCTTGATAACAGCTAAAGCACAGGCAACGGCAGAGTGCCTCAGTCCTGTTCTGGAGGTTATTAGCTTTAGGAAATGAGAGGGTAATTCTGTTTCTAGGCCAATTCAATGTTTGGGCTTGTGGAGACTAATGCCCAATAGGCTAATGCCTATTGTGATTGTGGTGTTTGTAACATGGACGCCTTTCTTTTAAGAATAAGACCATCAGTAGCAGATAAATGTAAGTTGTAGGTGAAAGCTCTTGGTTTTTCTAGTATTTGTAAGATGGTCCCTTTGGCTACATTTATAGGTAATACAGTCTTGTTATTCAATAACAAATGCTCATGATTGGGCTTCTTGCAATCTGATCCTCTCTTAGTTCTGAAAATACTGTAGTTCTTAAAATGTCCATTGTCAACCTAATGTAATGTAAAAGATTAAAAAAAAGGTTCGTGCTATCTGTATTAGAAATGAAGTGGTATCTTCATACACTTTCATTATTACCAATAGTGTCTGGCCGTTAAGAAGACTTTTTTTTTTTAAAGACCCTCTGAAGTAGAGTATTTTTCTTTGTAAGAGTAGTAACATTTCTGTCTTGAATATCAGAAAAGTAAAAGGAAGCAAAATACGATAGCAAATGTGTTTGTCAAAAGTTGTTGGCTCATATCATCTTAAGGCAAGAAATACCTTAAGGTTTGGTTGACATTGACCTTGAGGGCTAATTCAACTCTCATTAAAGTCATAATCCTCTATTTTAGACAATGTTACTGTTTGGTTAGCAGCCATTTGTGAACAAACAGGAGAATAAGTCATGTAAGACCAAAGTTCCTGTTACATACATATAAATAAAAGGAGTTGGAAGAGAAACTGAGGGAGCATGATGCATTGTCAATTTTTTTCCTAAAGAGAGAGTTTTTCAAACTTTTCGCTAACGTATCAGTTTCTCTGTCACGGAAGAATATGTGGAAAGCTCTCTCTCTCTCTCTCTCTCTCTTTTAAATCAGTAAGAGAGACCTGACTTAAAAATATTCTCCGATAACCTTTTGATGGTCCAGGTTTTCCACTACCTTGAGAAATAAAATGACCTATACGGTGATTGGGGATGAAAATGTTCATTTGTTATACAGACCAAAATGGAATATCTGGGATTAAATAGGGGATGAGGATGGCATCTTTACCTCTTATAAACATCATTCTCAATGTTTGATCTAATTCCAAAATGGCTCTGTGTGTGTGTGTGTGATTTTCCCAAATCTCATTATCCATTCCTAGCTGTTCTTCCATGCCAGCAGGACAGATAATGAATGTCATCTTGTACAATTTCAGAGAACAATCACTCCTCCCTTCACACAAAACAGGTTTTTCCCTCTCTTAATCTCCTCTCTTCTGTTCCTGGCAAGATTTATCCCATTTCCCTCTCTTTCTGATCACATAAATCATGCAATGCCTTTATTTTTAAAGAGGCTAAAAATGCTAATGAACCATTCCTTTTCAGTTGGCGTACCTGAAAACCCTGGAGATGGGACTTTTAAAAGTATTAGTCCTCACTAGCTGGAAAAGGAGACCAGCCTGGCTTTAGCCATTAGGAATCAAATTGAGCTTCCCAGAGGGGAAAAAAATACCAGTGGAAGTACAAACACTTAAAAATCTGCCCACAATTTTGAGGTCCTCCTGATGGGAAAGCACAAACTACTTTTAAGTTACTTCATCAGATTCTCTCCAGGGCCTATGCAGGGAAAAGTTAGTGTAGCTCAGAGCTCCCAGCAGTGACAAGGCTTCCATGGAGGTGTGGTAGTGTGCAAAACATCTACAACTTCTAGGGTTGCCACCTTCAATATGCAGAAGAACTGGCCACTGCCCCCACCAGCCTGATCCCTCACCCCTTCACCTTTCAGGTGCCTTCCCTGCACTGCACCAGCGGCCTGCCCCCGTCCTGTCTGGCTGGGAAGGAAGGTGGCTCTGGGTCCTGGTCAAATCCATATGCAGCTGGTGGGGAAGGTGGCCCCACAACAACAAACCCACTTGTCCCCTTTCTCCTATCTAGATGGAGGCTAGAGAGTCTGGTTGACCCAGAGCATGCCAGGAAGAAGGGGAAGGGAGCTGAGTCCTCCAAGGCAGACCCAGCTCTTAAAGGGAGAGGTCCATGGGAAGTCTCTGCTGAGTATTTTCTCCTCCTTTATCTTCAGGGTGGGGGAGCAGCCCATTAAATCATTTCACTGGCAAGGCTTGTTTAAAAACTGGCCAGGTGGCAACCCTAACAACCCTCCATGTGCTGGGGCCTGCAGGAAATTTGCTCAGCCCAAAAATAGGTGATGCTGGCAGTGTAAAGGGGTTTGACTAGAGCGACTGGGGGATGTGTTAACTAACACATCCTTACTGCAGGTCTGGCTAGTAGGGTGCTCCTTTAATGCCTCTGACTGACTGAAGCTGCCCTTCCTGATGGGGTGAATCTCCTATATAAGAAGTGTGATCCTTGCTGACGCACTTCCTGAACCAGCAAGAGGTGAATCTCGATCATTATGTTTAGAAACAATGGTTCAAAAACAACACAGCTTTCTTTTAGATTCAGAAAACATTCCATTCTTTTGCAAACGATACATATTATACTGGCTTCTGTTTAGTTCCCATTATTTTCTTTGTTGCACAGCTTTGGATTCTACTACTTGAAAACATTGTACTTAAAAGAAAGCCTAAATGTGTGTACTGTACAGCCATGGATATATCTTCTAAATCTGTTTTTGTGGTGCTTTAAATTTTTCAGAAGAAGTAGATGAACTGATACAAAGTTAAATGTATTGTAGGAAGCATGGTCTTATTAATGTTCTGTTTCCACTAATAATGCATTACTTCCCTCAATTACAAAGCACAGTAGCCCACCTAATTATTTTAGAACTGTCAACAATTACTGTATAGGTTATTCTGAAATACATCTGAATTTGCCAGGGTATATATTCAATGGCTTCTGTTTTGTGGAGATGCAGATTTCAGGAGTTGTGCTTGTTGATTATGTTGAACTATCTACTACACAAGTCTTTGCATTGCTAAGGAATGTGTACTTTGGGGGTTTATTTGATCATTGTACCACAAGTTCCAGTTTTGTTATACACAAAGTCATTTTTGTTATAGTGGATATTCAAACAGTTTTGGAACCTGCATCTATTGAAACACAGTTGAGGAATAAAGTTGTACATATTTAAGATACTGAAATTTAGTAATGCTGATATTTATTTAATATAGCTTGTAAAGTAATGTAAATATGAATAGAAATTAACATTTGTGTGTTAACTTTAGCATATCTAGATTTGTGTAAACTACTAGGAATTCTGTTTAAACTTTAGAAGTTAATGAAATCTCATGTAGTCAATGGAACAAAATGGAAGGGAGTTATAACAATGTGTAACTGTTTCCAGGGATCAATTTCATATGATTTTTAATTCTGGGTACTTTAAATTATTTTAGTTTGCTCTTGGCAGATAGGCAGCTGAAATTGACAAAAGTTGCTAAGCACTGGAAACATTTTTGTCAGTAAAACAAGATTAACAGCTTTCAGCTCTTCCATGAGTAAATGAGATCTGAAAAGATACAAAAATATTTCCTAGGCTCTACTGGTAGGAAGTTTGAGTTGTGTTGGCAGCTCCTGTTACAGTTTACAAATAAATAAAATAAAATGACCAGTAACAGGAATAAGGAAAGTCAATACCAACTGAAAAATGTTGATCCATTAGGATTAAGTGCAGTATAATTGTTGTTATGGTGATTCCCACCCAAAATACATGTTACGAAGACATGGAAATAATGCCAGTAAAAATCCATATTGATTTAACTCAATACTTGTTTGATAATACTTGTTTGCATGGAGTTGGAGATACTGTACATATCTCTGCAGAAAAACATTTTTCTGCGTATTTTCTCAGACTGTATTAGACCTCACTCCACCAGACTCAATTAGCTTGGTGCGAGCTTACTTTGATGGGGGGAGAAAAAGGGGCGAGGAATTAAGAAGAACAAGTTGTCCCACAGCAAAGGTTAAAAAGTTAATTTTCTAAACAGAACAAAGTTGATGTGAGATTGTCAGAATGTGAATTATCTGCAGCCTCAGGGCAACAAAAATGTGAATAGAATAAACATTGCAACAATTCTGTAATACAGGTGGTAAAAACTGATGTTTTTGTAGCATTTGTCTCTTTCTGTTGTTGCTGTCCCATAGATGCTTTCCTCCTCCCTTTGGCAATAAACCCATCTTTTTTTAAAGCAAATTTGTTTGAAAGAGAATTTATTTTAATCCTGTAATATTGCTGGTAAAACTCTCATATGTTACTGTATTGTTTGAGCCTGTATTTGTTCGTAGTTCCTGCACTATGCTACCAGACAGGGTTGAAAAATGAAGTTACTTGTTCCAAGTTTAACTGTGTATTTCTTAATTTCTGCATACATATGTAATATCTTGTTCTGTGGATAAGAGATGGAACTTATATTGCACTTTTTAATGACTTGTTTTGTAAAGAATATGTAAAAATATATGTACATCTAGGAAACTTCTTAAAACAAGCTTTTCACCTTTTTTTCCTTAAAAGCTGAGTTTAAAGCATGCCAAAACTAAGAAAAACATGGAAGTATGTACTGCTTAGAGAGAAAAAAGCAATAAATGCAAAATTTGTTTGTAAAAATCAAGCTGTCTGCAAAACAGCTGTGTTTAAATGAAATGTTTATAGGACAATACTATCTTGTAACAGGACTCCATCTTTTAGTATATGTACAGCCACTGACTCCTCTGCCTGTATATAACCTCCATCACTAAGTCTGTGGAGATTGGCCAGAACTAGAACCTTAAATATAACACCTTCAGCTGTTGGGAGTATGGGTGAATTTTAATCCCTAGATCTAAAATCTCCCTTTCAGTTCTAATTCCAGTTTGGATGCAAAACCAGAAAGGGCCTATTTTTCTACTTTAAATCCAGCCAAATACTTGCAAGTACAGTTCATCAGACTTTACCAATTGAATAAAAAAACAAAATCTACTGCATGTAGTGTTCTGTCACACAGAGGTTGATGAACTTGCTACAGCTTTGGCAAAGAGAGATGGGTCCTTTACCTCATGGTATATCTATACTTAGAACACCGTGTAGAGTACATACACAGCCCACACCCCTACCATGGGTATAAACAGCATTGTAGATGGTGAGGCACTGCTTAGGCAAGTAGAGTAATGACATGCCAGAATATCAGGGTATATACTGTAGACATTTCTCTACATGCCCAAGCAGTACCTCTCATGTGGACACTGCTATTTTTAACAGTGTAGTTTTCCACTGCTTAGGCAAGTAGAGTAATGACATGCCAGAATATTCGAGTATATACTGTAGACATTTCTCTACATGCCCAAGCAGTGCCTCTCATGTGGACACTGCTATTTTTAACAGTGTAGTTTCCCACTGCAGAGAGAGGTTCTGGCAGGGGAAAGCAGCAAGGAGAGGCTCCAGTAGCTCCTCACTGCTGGAGCTTTTCCTTGACACAGGAAGCTGTTGGAGTCTTTCCCTGCCACAGGGAAAGACTGCAGCAGCTCCCCCCACCAGAGCCTTTCCCCACTGCTTCACCTGTTCTGGAGCCTTCCACGGAAAGATAGACACAGCCTGCTTTTCACTGCAGTATGCCACTGCAGCTATGCATGCCACCGCCAGTGTAGGCCAGGCCTCAGGCAGTAGTGTCTCATGCTTTTAGATCCAGAGGTCCAGGGCTCTGTCTCTACTGCTGACAACCTTTTATTACACTGGTCTGGCTTTAGACTAGAACCCAAACCCTGTTTTAAACCTAATTGTGTTCTGAACATCTTCTCCTTGGCCCATCTGATTTGTTAAGGTTTGCTCATCCCAGCAATTGGAGAACTCAGGTAAATGTTGTGTAGAGCAGTGGTTTTCAAACTTTTTTCTGGCGACTCAGTTGAAGAAAATTGTTGATGCCCATGACCAGAGCTGGGGATGAGGAGTTTGGGGTGTGGGAGGGGCTCTGGGTGGGGGGGAGGGGGTTCAGGGCATTGGGGCATGCTTAACCTTGGGCAGCTCCCGGTCAGCGGCGCAGCGAGGGTGCTAAGGCAGGCTTCCTGCCTCTCCTGGCACCGCAGACTGTGCTACGCCCCTGAAGCGGCCAGCAGCAGGTCCAGCTCCTAGACGGAGGCGTGCAAGCAGCTCTGTGGGCCTCTCACCTGTGGACACCACCCCCCAGCTCCCATTGGCCAGTTCCTCCCCATATATTGGCATAAATCAGCAAGGTGTGTGCCTCCTGCTGGAAAGTCCAACACCAGTGCTGGGCCCTAGTCGGGAGATTAGGAAGCACTCACATAAGCATGGAATTAAGTCTTTCTCTAAATCCGTTCTGAAGACATCGAACATACTTATGAGCAAACCCACTGGCTCGGCCCATGAGGACGTTCTATGTCCTAAATCCCATAAGCAAAACAAGAAGGTACAGAAACCTAGGGTTCCATCAGCTCCACACCAGGGACCTTTGATACTGTCATCCACAGCTCCTTATAAAACCTGAGACTCTCCAGACTGACCACCACAGGATAGCATCATCATCGCTGGCACCGATGGCCTGGGCAAAAAGAGACCCTCTTATACTAGGGAGGTCCAGACTCATGGCTGCACCATAGGGCATTTTTGCTCTCCTGAATTCAGAATCCCCTCCACCCCCATCAGAACCCTCCATTTCCAGAGTTTATATTGCCTCTGAGAGATCGGCTGGTGGGATGGAGTTTATCACCTCTCCCCCATCCCCCCCAATACACAATCTACATCTCTCCATTGGTACTGCCATTGGAACCAGAGTTAACTCCTCCTCAGGAGATTTGGAACCATCAGAGGAACCACTCCTGTACCACCATTCCCCAGGAGACCCACACGACCCTGGGACCAACCACTACCTCACCTGGCTTGGAGACCACCATGCCATGGGGACCACTGCCACCACCTTTAGACCCCACATAGTGGCCATAGGCACAAATATCCCCCTTTGGAATCTATCTGATATGCTAGGGAGTTACCACCTGCAGTCCTTTCGAGGGAACGATCAATTTACCTTCGAATCCGATAGAAGAGGATGTAGGAGTACTACCACACTGTCGTCGTCGTCGTCATCATCATCACCAGATGAAACGGTGGCTTCAGCATCTCTTCCCTCCCTCCACCCCTTTGAAAACATTGGGTCTATCCCTCAGTTCCCTGTCAGTCCATTTGATGGCTATCAGTGCATTCCATCCCTCTATGGAGGGCTACTCTATTTTTGCACACCCACTAACCACACAATTATGGAAAGGCCTGATAAGAACTTTCCCACCTCCTTGAAAGATAACACTCCAATAAGACTTCATTCTCATTCTTTCGGTTCTGACACGCCCACCCCTCTTTGGACCCTTAGGGGACTTGCTCCATGTGCCTCTTCTCCATGAAGGTCGCCTTTCTTGCAGCCATCCCATTGTCAAGGAGAGTTGGTGAACTTGGTGCAATGATGGCAGACCTTCCATATGCTATTTCACAAATATATAGTTTCTTTACACCTACACCCCAAATTTATGCCTAATGTGGTTTCAGAATTTCACCTGTATCAATCCACTCTTACCTGTAGTCTTCCTAAAACCACAAGCATCTACTGGAGAACATAGGTTTCGCTCCCTAGATGTTTGATGAGCCTTGGCCTTTTACCTGCAGAGAACAAAACCATTCAGAAAGTTCCCGAGGCTGTTTGCTCTATAGCGGAGAGAGTAAAAGGATACACCATCTCCACCCAGAGAATTTCCAAACATATCTGGTTGCATTCTTCTCTATCCACTCTCGAACCTCTCCTCCTCCCCCTCCAGGGGTATGAGCTCACTCCATGAGAGCCCAAGCTGCAACTGTACTGTCTCTTCAGGACATACCCCTTCCAGACATCTGTAAAGTGGCCACTTTTCTGTCCACACATTTGCAAGACATTACACCCTGGTGCAAGACTCAGCTACTGATGCCTTCTTTGGGAAGGCAGTTCTCTTCTCAACCCTACCATTCTCATCCTCGCACCCTCCACCTACGTAGGTACTACTTGTCAAACACCCCCGGTGGAATACAATAGAGACCATCACTTGGAGGAGGAGGTTAATTACCTGAAACTGGAGGTTCTTCAAGATGAGTGGTCCCTATCTTTATTCCACAACCTACCCTCCTTCCCCTCTGCTTCAGATATTCTCTGATTCGTGGTAGAGAATGAACTGGAGAGGCAGTTGGCCCGCCCACCCTTTATCACCTCAGAAGCACAAGATGAGCCAGAGCACATGAGCAACAGACACTACTTTCAAATTCTTCAACTTAGGGTGCATGGTGCGCATACATAACCCACAGTTGCACACAGATAGGCACCACGCATCTCGAAGAACCTCCAGTTACAGGTAAGTAACCTCCTCTTTCTACTCCTAGATTTACATAGTGACGTTTTAGAGTCACTCACATTACCTGTTCTTGGAAGAAAGAAAGATACAAAGCATTCATATGTTCAGACAAAGGGCCCAATTACTCCTGCTGGCTTCAGAATGGGACTACAGTAGCTGTGCAGGATTACTGTGCTGATCCTCCTCTGGAGTCTTCCAGAGGGTAGCGGAGGCAAAGCTACCATGATAGTAACTATGTGGGTGAACCATCAGGGGAAAGCAGCATTAAATTTCAGCTAGGGTTCCTCGGAAACACTGATTCAGGGCATCTCTCAGTCAGCCCAAGCCTGAATGGTGTCTCAGCTGCACCAGCTGGCTTTAGGCTCTCCAGCAGCACACGGTTTGTGGATGGCTTGTGCTATCGTGCCCCACTCTCTGTACATTTAGGCCACCTTGGCTTTACAGCCTGAGTTCTGCCCACAAAAGACAGAATTAATTATTCACCATTTTCTTGCCTAAAAGATACTGTTACATTCATAAAAGGTATGGTCATAGTATCAAACCACTTTATAGAGACAAAATTACTGCAATCTAGAATAGAAGTAATGAATGTTATACAAGCACCCTGTGAGAACAGTGAGGCGTGAATGTGAAAGTGTTGTTAGCCTGTGAAAACACTAAAAGGGTCTGGTGTCTGAGAGTATTTCAGCAAGGTTTTCAAAGACCTGTTCTACAGGTAGTAAATGACTTTCCATTGCTCTCCCTGCCTATCTTAAGTCCCTGCTCGTCCCTTAAAATCCTGTTCTTTCATTACATCCCATGCTCAATGGTCACACTGTTATCTCTGCTGAAATCCTGCTGCTCTACTCTAAAGGGAGTGTTGGGTCACCATTGCCAAACCTCACCTAAGATCCCTAGAGACACTTCATTCCCTCTAAAATATTCCTGCTGTCTGACAGAGTGAGCAAGTTCCTTTTAATTATCCTGCTTGGTTATGGGAAAATAGAACAACCCATTACAATATGAAAGGCCTGGCACATCTCTGCTCAGCCTAAAGTTGATTCTGCATTCAGGTCTCTTGCGCCCCATAGCTTTCATATCAGTGTCATTCGCTATACTGCAAGACATCTCTGACGGACAAGTCCTAGGTTGTGTACCATTTAAACTAAAGTGGATCAGCAGACTCCAGGATCTGTTCTTGGCCTCTTGGCTGTTCTGAAGAATGAGACCATAGGACAAAGTGTCAGCCTGATCTTTATCAAACTGTGGCCTATCGACTAGATAGTGGTGGGGTAATACCATGACAGCCAGACATCATAATGCAGGGGTGGGTGGGTGGACAAACATAAAATATTTCTAGTTTTGTCTGAATGCACCTGAGCATTGGAGGTTGTTCGCTTACATTATACATTTATTTATAGCTGGTAGCAACATTTAGTTTTCATCACAAATTACAAATATGACCTTTGGTGAACGTAGGCTATTAATATTCTATTACACAGAGGTAAATGTGACTTTGACTAGTCTGAGTAAGGTTGTTGTTCCATTGAGACAGGCCCTAAACTGCTTTATGAAACTTTTAATCTTAAAGGAACAATGTCAACTTAAACTGTAGTAATGTGTATTGGGAGGGCTTGCAGTGTGCCACCCATTGTAAAGATGGGAAAATTGAGGCATATGGCACTTAAAGCTATGGGGTAAACCTATAGCGGTAGAAGCTGGGCTGATGCGAGTCCAGGTTTCTAAGCCTGTCCTGGAACATCTGCACTGCATTGTAAACCTGAGTTGAGGGTTGCTGAGCCCCAGGGTATTGCTCTGCTGTCCATACTGCACTCCACAGCCCCTCTCTGACTCACGGCTGGGGCTTGAGCTGTGCCGGGCTGCACAACACCGGGCTTGCAGCCAAGACTTAGCAGCCCTCTGGGTCCGAGGCCCTGGCTGCCGGCGGCTCACTGCTGACTCCTGTGAGGCTGGAAAGGGGCCCTGGCTTCTCCCTGAGGCCGAGCCCAGCGTCGCAAGGCAGGCTCGACAGCGCCAAGGCTGCAGGCGGAGCCTGGCCGAGCGGCACGGGAACCCGCGCTGCCTTTGCGGCGGGACTAGCTGCCGAGGCGGAGCGCCCCTAGCGGCTCCTGCTTCACCCTCCGCCCGAGCCCGGAGCTGCTGCTGCGCTGCGCCCCGCCCCTTGGCCCTCAGCCGGCTCGGCCCCCTCACGCCGCCCCGCTCCAGCCGCCGCCGCAACATGAGGTTCTCCGCGCTCTGCCGACTAAGCCGGGGAGCCGCCGCCCCGCTAGCGGGTAGGAAGGGGACCGCGCCGCTGCAAGCCGGCTCGCCCGCGCCCCGCCGGGGCACGGCCAGCACCTGGGGCCGCTGGGAGAAGCAACAGGCTGGCGGCGGCGGGAGCTGCAGCGCGCGGGGCTCGGCGGCCGGGTAAGCGGAGCCCCGGGGGCCGCGGCTGGGCGGGGAGGTGCCGCGGGGTCTTTTCTGTCCCCCGCTGACAGCCTCGCGGCGGCGGCGGCGGTGGCGCAGCTCTGCCCGCTTGGCGCCGGGCCACGGCTTCACGTGGAGGCTCCGGGGCTGCCTGCGCCCCGCTGCGTCTGATGCAAGAGCTTGGCGGAGTTGGGGCAGAGGCTCCCTCTGGACCCTCAGGCCAAGGCGGGTGCTGCCATCCCCCGGCTCCGGGAGGTTCAGCTTTCCTCTCCCTGCCCGCGCCTCAGCGGGATACTAGCCTGCGCCACCTCTTCTGGGGGAGTCACTTGGCAGCATCCCCTGGGCATGACACGCTCCGCAGGCTCCCGTTGCTCCCCTCGCCTCAAGCACAACACTCGTGGGCGCGTAACTTCCTTCTGACAAACCAACGTGCCCTGATATCAGGAAAGGGAAAACTAAGTGAGGGCTCCGCGAGTACAGCTAAGTCTGCCACGTTGCACGTAGTCCATGGGTTCTGTGTAATAACATAAAGAGTAAAACCAAGTGTTGCTCTCCATGAAGTCAGTTGTGTATTAAATTACAGTATGTATAAAATTATGTATTAAAAATCCACTGTGCATTAACATTATACACCAGAGGCTGTGAATTGATTCCTTTACTATGTTTTAGTAATGCTGTAGGTTAGTAAACGTGAAAGAATTTAAAATGTACTTCTCTACTTCTGCCCTTTACTACTGTTTACTACTCATATTTCCTTCAGCTTGGAGAATAAGAATCATTGAAGCTTTTGTTTGTAGTCCGTTTCACTTTCAGATTCTTGGTGTTGCATTGCTTGTGTTTCAAACCCTGCAAAGAGGTGGGAAATCTCTGCTGCTCTCTGGGGGTTTTAGAGCTTGTTTTTCCCAGCTCAATTTTAAGTTGTATTCCTTAAATGTACCTGTAAAGACTGTAATTTTTGTACCCCTGGACTTCAAAGTTTGTAATGTTTATGTATTTTATTTTCTTCATTACAAGCTTATATATTTTATTTCCTTAATTCCTGAGTGAGTGAGTGATTTGTTTCCCCATTAATACAGCAGTGAACTGGACAAGGTTCCATTTGTTTCAGTGCTGCTTACAGGCAGCGAATAGCAGCACTGAAACTTAGTCTAATCTTAGCAAGTTCACTTTGTTGCCTCTTGAGGAAGCTAGATAGCCCTAGAGCTACTGGAGCTAGCTGCAGTCTCAGGAAGAGATTACTTGTTTGGATCACATTTGAAAATCATTCCCACCCCCAGATTTTAGGGATACTGGAAATGAAACAAACTCTGCAGAAAGTGCATATGTCAGTGTTACCCCTCCCCTGTAGCTAATAAAGTATCCTGTTCACTGGTGAGTGGATTTTCCAAGCCTTGTGGAATAATTAGAGGTGCAGAATCTAAAGGACTGGGCATGTTGGAGCAATGGTAAATGCAAGTTAAATAATGAAGTTATTGTGGCTGGATTTGTTACTTCAATTTTGCTATACTTAGCTGCCAAATGTTACTGTATTTATTAATATATACATATTGTTTTGAAAATGAAAACCATTGAACATGTTTAAATATTTCTTCAGTAGTTCTGAATTCTGTCACTAAAATAGTATGGAAAATTAATGTCAACAGCTTTCTGGTCATGGTGTAACAGGGAAATGTGTAACAAACGTTGATACTATGTTACTGTTGTGTTGCAGAGAAATCATTCAGAGTTCAAAGAAAGTCCTGGCATCCTTGCAGAAAGGACACCCTACATTTATGCCGACGCTTGCCATTGTACAGGTAAAGTATTTGTTTATTTAACTAAAGGATTGTTTCTTATTATTTTCATTTTGAAACATTTAAAAAAATTATTTATGTACTATCAGTAGAGTAGCAGAAAAAACTTTAATAGAAGGGCACTTGTACTGATTGGTGTTTCCTAGTTAGCTTCTTATAAGCTGTGGAATGAAATCTAATAATATATTGGGTTGGGGATTGGTCCTGCTTTGAGCAGGGGGTTTGACTAGATGACTACTTGAGGTCCCTTCCAACCCTGATATTCTGTGATTCTACAAATAAATGCTATATACGTACAAAGTATTATTGACAACTTTTAAAAGAAGCAACAAGTTGTGCTATTTGAGCACTTTATGAGTGATCAACAGCTGGCTTTATTGCCAAGTCTTAAAGAACTGCTGTCTTAGAAATATACATTCTTAGTGCTGTATAGTTGGTTTACACAGAAAGTCATGGGATAACTCTATTTAGGTTCCATATGAAACCAATTTCCATTGTCAGAATTGGTGTCTAAGGCGTCCAGACTGGGAAGATGTGTAATAATCCATTCTACTGAGTTGTTAAAATGCAAAAATTACTAGACAGCTAGAAGGATAGTGTTGGGATGCAGGTCCTTTTACTTCTAAGTCATTGGTTCAAAACTGTCCCAGATCAATAGTCGCTAAAAACAATTGCCATAAGATAAATTTCTGTTGGGGTCTGTGAAAAGAGGTGGTGACTTTAGTCCAGTTCCCAGTAGATAGTGGCTCACATCACATTCAGTAGAGGTGGAAAAGACTTGAGTTGGGGCATATTTGGGGGGCAGTGTAGAGAATGCTTTTATTGCCATTGACTGTACTTTACCTGTTATAGGGATTCAAAAATGATTTCACTTTCAAGTATTGTTGGACTGGTGCCTTTTCTAAAAACTAAACAAATTTGCTTAAAGTAGGGAAAACATCCAGCTCTTATCTTTAAGATATGTATTTCAACATACCAAGCCAAGATAAATATTCCAAGCTGGCCTTCTGTCAGATTCCTATAGACTGGGCAGCTTTAACCTCCTTTCACTACTGGGGTTTTTATAGTGGGGTTGCTGAGAGCCATTGAACAAAACTGTGAACCCTGTATATGATGGAAACTGCTTCAAGCCAGGGGGTGCAGCAATATACCTAGTTCCAACATCCTGGAAAGAGAGAAGTGTTTGCGCTGCACCTTCTTTCTGTAGATCTGTGGATCAGAGTGCACACAATTTTGCTTAAAATATAATCCTATATAATCATAAAATTCTCTTTGGATCCAAATTCTGTCCTTAGATTACTTACATTCTGCCTTTTTTTTTTTTGGTCCCCTTAAGGCAAGTGATGAAGATTTGGTGCAAGAAATAAACCAGAACTTTGCCAAAGAGGTGAGGATTAGGAGATGTGGTTGATTTTAATTGTGAGCCCTCTGACTGTTGTAGTAACTTAAAATATTTGTTTTCTCTTGGCAGATTGGTCTGCACGTTATTCACATTTGCCTCCCTCAGGGTAGCAGTGAAGATGAGGTAACTGTAGCACTTCGTTGGAATCTTTTTCTTTACACTTGAATCATAACACCAAATGGAAACGTTTAAAATTTATATTTATGGCATTCATCACCATTGAATCCTCTGAGCACTTTCCAGACATTACATAAACGTATACTCTTAGCACTCCTGTGTAGGTAGGCAAATATTATACCCATTTTTACCTATATATAGGAAGGGTCAGAGCAGAAAACAGAACTTGGATCCCCTTGTTCTCAGTTTAGTGTCTTAACCATAAGAACAGAGTGCATCATGGGTATAATCTTGCAAATACTCCACGTGTGGAACTTCTGTTGAAGTCAGTGGAAATTCTGCATAAAGAGAGTTTTCACAGTTGGGACCCTAACTTGATATCTTGTCTAATGCAGTTTCTTTTCCCTCCATGCTCTCCAGAATACACATACTCCTTCACTGTATTAGATCAGGTTTTAGCCAGAGAAACTTCTAAACTGAATATATTATTTCTAGAATTATTTTAAATATGTTTGTAACTGGCTGTTTACATCACTGCCAGAGGTAATGTTAAAAATAGTAGTAATAAATTCCTTCATTTAGTAATAGTAACATAGAGGTGACCAAATTCTCACTTTGGTTGCACAGTTATGTCAGAGGCACTGAACTAATGTAACTGAGGTCAGGATTTGGGCCTGTATGTATTAAATACAGAAACCCCTATTAACATTGTAAAAGGGCCAAATGAATTTAAAAATAAAAAGGGATTTCAGAGTTAAGGCTATCACCCTTTCCTCTCCTCATCTCATCTCATCATGCTTGGGAAGTTTAGGGTATACAGTCGATAATACATTCATCCAGACCCTTCATACTTTCTAAATAATGACCGGGTTGCAAAGCACAACAGAAATGTAGATTTCATATACTGTGTTTCTTGGATTTTATTAATAGAATTTTACTATATTTTACTTTAGTAAAGTCACAAAAATAATTTCCAAATGTGCTTTCTGTAACAACTAGCTCTTACATACACGGATCCTTCCTGATACAGATTTTTCTGTCTCGACCTTGTGGTTGTTATGGATCCTTACTTTAATATTTTTGGTAAGCCGCTTTTACAAATAATGCATTGAATCTGTTACCCATTTAAGAAAACCAGACCTTTCAAACAACAATCAAGATACGGTTTGCTGTGTTCATAATGACTGGGAACCTCATCTGTTGAGTAACACAACCCAGAAGCAGGTAGAAGTTTGTGGATATGAAATCATAGCCTCTGCCATTGTGAACTCATGCTTTGAGTAGGAATTCTGTGAACCATGGAGGTAAACAGCAGTAGCAGCTGTCTCTCTTTCAGCTGTTAATTTGCACGGAATCAGGTTATTTTAAAACTCCAGATGTGGATTTGTCTTATTCAGGGCAGGTGTATTTTTAAAGATGGTACTTTAGCACTTGTGTATTCTCTTTCTGTTTGCTTCTCTATTATGGTTTTGTTTTGCTTGTATATGGCCTGATATTTTAGCAGTAGCCCCAAATGTAAAAAAAATGCTTAACTCCATTTATCTTCTGAATTATGTATTTTAATAGAAAATAGGGTGTGTATTCTGTTTTCAAGTGGGCTTGTTATTACAACTCACTGAAGAGAATTTTGTTATACGTTGTGAAAAGGTTTTTTTAAAAAACTATAGGGACCCCATAACCATAATACAGGCTGTCATGATTACAGGGCTAACTGTACCTCCGTCCCCTTTTCTTATCTCTCTGAGTGCCCCCTCAGGTAATAGGCCTCCTGCCATCACCTGCCCAGGGGTGGAATCCTACATTTCTCCCACTCTAGGACTGAGTCCTAAGCTACAGCCCCCCATGTACTAACCATGATTACTCAGCAGGCCCAACTAAGTTTAGCACTTGCAAATCTTCCTTTTGAGAACTGTGACCAAACAGCTTCCTCACACCAAAATACTGTTTAATTGTATCAGGAGCAGAGCATAACATAAGAGGAAAAAGGATTTTACACAACAGAAGGCCTACAACGTGTCTATCTTACCCTAGGGGGCTCTACCTCTGGGGTAGAAGGTCAGGCAGGTTTTGCTTTTTCAGATCCTCCAGCAGACTCTGCATCAGTCTGTCATGGGTGTTGTAACTATGGCTGGAGCCTGGAAATAGCATCTTCCCAGCTAAAAGCTCAGGCATTGTCTCCCAATGATTCCTGTCACATTTACTGGGAGGTTGCTGATTGGGAGCCATTGTGTTGTCTTCTGGCTAGTTTCTTAACAGCTCTACTAATCCAACATGTGCAAACAGTAAACATTCCAGTAACCCAGTGTAGCCATACTATCCCACTAACTGTCTCACTAGCCCCATCACATACAGGATTTGTAAATTATTACAGATCAGCCCCACATCCTTCACACAAGTTTATCTAGTACCACAGCACTTTCATGCTCCACTTCATATTGTCTTCTGACTGAACCATCAAACTAGAAATAGGAAAATGTGTGTTTCTCTTCCTGGGTCAGCTGTAGATGTCCTGGGTAACCTTGAGAAAGTCACTTCGTCTCTCTGCCTCATTTTCCCATCTGTGAAATGGGGATAATATAGCCTTGACGCACAGAAATGCTGAGAGGCTTATCGGATTATGGATTTTGAGAGTTTGAAATATACTTAAAAAGTGCAAAGTACAAATAAAAAGATTAGAAGTATAGGATAGCCATATGGAATGGTATTAAGCATGTCAAAATGATCAAGTGTTAATAATTATTAATACAAGTTAGCACTTGTATAATGCTTTTCTTCATTAGAACTTGCAACTACTTTAGAAAGACCAGCCAGTATCATTATCTCCATTTCACAGATGGAGAAACTGACTCTGAGAGGTTAAATGACTTGCCTAGTATCACACAGCAGGTTCATTGCAGACTCTGGAATCAAATGTGGATCTCCTGATTGAGTGAGGGTGAGGTCTGTGAGGACTCTGTGCACTCAAGAGTTTTTTACATGTACATACAATTTACATAATTTTTTAAAAGCCAGGTTTTTTTTTAAAGCTATTTAAAATTTATTTTCAAGGTAGTCTTCACAAGCTGTTACTTAGTGCTAGCCTAACTTTCCATTATAAATATGAGCTAAAATAAATGTAGAATTACAGGACTTTGTAGTAAATTTTCTTTGATTCTGTGATGCACAAAGATACAGCTTAGCCACGTAATGAAGAAGTGTGTGCTAGTTAACTTTTTTGAAAAGGAAATTTTGAATTACTGTAATTCGTTTACAGTATAAGTTTTAATTTTTGAAGCCACAGGAAAATGGAATGTATCACAATGGTTCAGGTTTGATATAGATGTTTTGATTAGAGATGGATTCAGACACAAAATTCAAATCTGGATTGGGAGTGTTTTTGTCTAAAATATTGTTTCAACCAGATTTAGGTCAGTATCGAAGTTTTATAAACACTTAAAAGGTCTGGAAGTAGTTGGGCCTCTAGTTTTGGTTTGAGGCCCAACTGTGTGCTTCTTGTGCTGTTTAAAGATATGTGGCTGTATCACTTGTCTGTTATTTGGCCAGTTTAGATTATCAAGTTAAACACTTCATAATAAGGGAAGATAAAACCTTTTTTCTGAGTGTCATTTTGTTACATCAAAATCACCTCCTGCACTAGATATCATTGTACGTATTCCTATATACAGAGGTTATCTTTTGTTTGGTGAAGAACAACATTTGCACCAGCTGAGCACAAAAACATTCAATTGGTTGTTAAATCAAACTTTACATTCAGTCATTTTAATTCTTCTGGGAATTTGTTTCCCTTTTAAAATACCTATTTTTTCTTTTGTTTCTAGTTTATCATGTCTTCACCCTACCCATATTTAAAAACCAAACACACAGAGTTCCAAAAACAAGTGTTTAAATTTATTTACTTACCAAAAACTAATTTGTTTTTTAAAAATAGTTTTGAAGGCTATACTTCATTAAAGTGTATTAGGATCTTGATATTTTGAAAAACATGAGTTTAAAAACAAAACCCTCTTGTGATCATTTAAGTGCTCTTTTATTGTAACAAATTTCATATTCTTCTTTAGATGGTTTCTGTCCAAAACCACGTTTGTTTAAACTTTGACTTCTGAATGGTTCTTTGGAATTGTTATAGTGTCTAGCTTTTGCTAAGATTCTACATAGTAAGAGACCAAATCCTCTCAATATTCAGGATTTCAATACATGGAAGAACGTCGCACCACAATGAGTGTTATGTGAAATGTAAATAAAATGCTGACATAAAATGCTTACAAAGGAAACCTAGTGGTTTAATTCACAATATATTAGGCTAAAAGGAAAAACAGAAGATTTAAGCAAGAGCAAACAAGTTTTCCCCTTTTTATAATTTAAAATAGAAAATAAATTGCATGGGGGGGTGGGGAAGGAGGTTAAAGATGGCCACCAACCAATCATAGAAGTATATTGGATTCCCCTTTAATTATGATTGTATGGGCATGCATCATGCAGATAGATATCAATATAAAAACTAATTTCTTACCCTCTGTTATTTCTAGGTCCTACAAACTTCTCTGACCAGTTTGATATAGTCATTCCAGAATGCAAAAGCCTAGGTTATTATTATGAAAACTCTTGTTTCATTGACAGGGCCTAGGGGTGTGTGTATCTTGGTCTTTTGTCTGTGACATAGTTTTCAAAACTTATAATTTTTTTTAAACATGCCATAGACAAGAATATCATGATTTACTGGGGCTATCTGAATAAAAATGTGACATCCCACAATGATAAATTCTAGGACATCTGCAGCAAAGCCCAAAATAATCAATGGGCCTACGAAGAAGACTGGTGTAGGGGAAGAGTTAGTTAACATGAAATGGTACACAGAATATCTTTTCCGTGCTCCATTTTGACCTAAGTGTAGAAGGGAGCAAGATGGGAGATTGCAGGTGGGTTGTGACAGCTAGGAAGATTGCAGGATAAAGATTTTGGTGATAGAGAGTAATGAATGGATTTTAGAGGTGTCAGAGAGCAAGAACTGACAGGATTTGATGGTTGTGTGGATGCAAGAGGATGAGAGCAATGAGTTAGAGGACATGGGGTTGTGGCTTTTCAGACTTATGAGGCTAGTGGTACCTTGATTTGAGCTGAGTGTCTCCTTTGAGGTTCTTAGAATTCCTGACAAGTGATCATGATCCTGTGAATTTTTGTTGTATCAGGTCATGGTTTCACAACTGCTATTTTTTATTTTTACTACCTCCAAAAGTTTAGTAGGTGCTATTTAGAACAAATAAGAGTGTTCCCCGTCACAGAGTTTACAATCTCTATTTTGGATGTGTTATAGGAAATGAGAGTGATAAACAAATGGGGAGGTAGAGTTAGAGGGAAATGGAAGGTAGGACAAGGGTCACAACAAAATCGCACAGTTAAACAGTTTTAGCCATGTAAACATCTTGATGGTTCTGAATTGTAGTTAGTTTTGTTTTTGGTTTTAATATGGCTAATGGAAATTGTTTTTGCAGGGTCTTATTCTGTGTCCTTGCCCTTTAAATATCATAATTAAGCTCTCTTCCCTTTTCCTTCATAATGGAACAGGTTTCTTTACATACACTTATCTGTTGGCCATCATTTCAGCAATGTTGGGGACAAATTCCCTCAGTTATACCCCTGCAACTCCATATGTGGGAATAACTGTTAATGTACTTACTACTCACTAAGCTTTGTGTGTATACTCCACAGAATCGCTGCATGCTTCTCTTTCTGCTAAAGCATGAGAGAAATAGCCAGATGACAAATGCCATGTGTTATAAGCATTATTTAAAGCTACAACCCATTTTTATTTCATAATGTTCTACTTTTGACTTTATCCTGTCTTCTAAAGCATTTTATTAACTTCCTAGATTGTTGGTGAAATCTTGAGACTCAATGAAGATCCTACGATTCACGGCATTGCCCTTCACCTCTCTGAAAATGCATACAGCAACAAAATATTAAATGCAGTAAAACCAGAGAAGGATGTGGATGGGTAAGCTAAGTAGTAAGAGGTAGCCAGAGCAGATACAAGTTTTATGGCTCTAAAATCTATTTTCCCCATTGCTTTTCACTAATGGACTCCTCAGTCACTGCGTTTAACTGTGTCATTAAATGTGGACAAAAGATTATAAAATCAAGCACACGGTGTCTGCTTAAGTCATTTTGATAGCATTGTGCTTTAATCTTTGCTAACTGTAAGCCTGAGAAGTAGTGTACTTAAAGGCAACAAAAACCATGTCTCAGTTTTATTCTCTTCATTCAGTGTTAAGGTAGTCCAGTCCTGCATGGTTATCATTCTTCTTAACTTAATTGACAGCATTTTTAAAGAAAGCTCCAAGGTGAAGGTTTTTGCTGAACCTCTAAAGGGGGCATGGGTCTAAGGTAGTTTTAAGACAGGTTTTCACCCTCTCAGTCTATCCTGAACCGCTCCAAGAGCTGGAAAGGCCCTGGTAAAACTTAAACAGTCCTAGGGTCCTGTCTAAATTACAGCAACTACCCTGGACAGCCCTACCATTTTGTTCCTTTTGTCTCCTCCTCTCACTCTTGCCTTTTCTCACACGCTCCAGTCTTCTGGAATAACATTCCTTCCTATGCATCAGATATCCTGAGTACTTCCAAACCTCTTTAAACCCTCCACTGCTTTTATGTAACTTTCCATCCACTCCTGACAGATGCTCCTGTATCCGTTTTTCCTCCCCTCTTTGTTTCCCTCTTATTCTACTTGTACATGTGACAAATTGTCTTGCACTCATTTTATTTCTGATAGCCCTTTTTCCCCTTCTTTTATCTATCTTGATGGTTCTATGTTTGTTTGAAATCTAAACTCTTGGGAGTAGTGCTAGATATAGCAGTTTAGAGATTAAAATCTAGTAACCATATACTATTGCTAGTTCTATGAGCCTTGCAGTCTGAATTTTAACACACAAGATGTAACCCATAGGGCAAGCTCTAATTAAAATACATCTCTCACACACATTCTGTTCTATATGTTTCCATGTTTTTCCTTGATAGAGTATCAGATGTAAACCTGGGACGGTTGGTGCGTGGAGATACTTACAACTGTTCAGTTTCTCCCACTGCCAGCGCTGTGATGGAGCTTCTTGAAAAAATAGGTAAGACAATCTTGCGCAATTCTATTTCTGATATTGCCAAGTACAAGATTTTGTTTTCTGGTTGATTTGTGAGATTCCTGTATAAGATCCTTGGTAGTGAAATCTTTCCCTAATTTTTTTTTTTTTTTTTTTTTTTTCAGTTTTTGTCATACATTAGTCTTGTTCTGTATTTCTTCATCCTTTTTTCTGATATGCACAAAATAAACATGTAAACTCAATGTAAATCCACTGTAGTGGTTTTGCTACCTGAAAAACCATGGTAACAAGTTAAAATAAATAAACCTTACAAACACCCATTTGATTTGGTTTTTGTTTTCTTTTATAAAATATATGAAAGTAAAATGAAGACTGTGGTCCCAGTGACCCTCACAGCTCTATGGGAACACATACATTTTATAGACATAGAGATAAACTGTAAAGCAAAACTTTGTTTGTTTTGTTTTGCTTCTTATTGCTTTTTTACTATTTTACTATGTACAGACACAGCCTCAGTTTTTCTTGCTTAATTTTACATTTGAAATAACAGCTCCTTGCTTCCTTCTTTTGATGGAGAATCTCAGCGAGGTCTGAATTCAGAACTGCAGATCTGTTTCTAGGAGTAGTACCATGGCCTTTGTCTATAGACTCATGTTTTATTGGCTTGGATGCTGCTATAGGCAAACCTATTTTATAAGGTCTCCAGAAATACCTGAAACTTTTATAAAAACAGAATTGACACAGATTTTACCTAGGAGATCGGAGATGAATTTTGGGTAACACAAAAATTTGGATAAATCAAAAATTTCCTGTAGATTATTAATGAATGGCTCTTTTGTTTTGGATGACATTGTATATTTGGTAACATTGAAATTGCAGATGACTTTACCTGTAAACCCGAAAATTTTGTTGTTGTTTTTTTTTTATACATCTTTTATCAAGGCTTAAATCAATCATTCAAAAGCACTCTTATCCCATTGCGCTTCTGAATTTTGGAAGCAACTGTCCTTTAAAAGTAGGTGAATTTTAAATAAAATGGTGAAGTACCTGGTTACAACTGGATAAATTAAAGGATTATATGCAGACAAACCCAGACAAGTGACAATCTTACCCTGATTAGTGTGAATGTTCAGTACATATTGCTGAATTAAATGGAATCTGGGTTTGTTTGCATATAATTGGAATCTGCCTTTGTGTTAGTTCTTCCAGAGACAAGTGTATGGCATTTTCAACATCGCAATGATCAGAAATTTACTAGCATGTGGAGCCCTTTTATAGCGCTTCTTGTAATTAAAAACCTTGTCTCTTAGTAAGGCAAATGGCAGAAAGTCCACTTACATGGACGTCTGCGCTCCAATGAAGTTTAGTAGTGAATGTCTTTTACTACAATAGACAGCTTAACTGACTGATGGCTTTTCTTGTCAAGCAGTTAAAACCATAGATGGAAAGAAGGTGTTACTAGTGGGAACTTGTGGGCCTCTGGAAGCCTCTTTGCAGTGCCTGCTTCAGAGAAAAGGTGCCATGACTATGAGCTGCCAGTGGAAAACACAGCAACTTCAGAGCAAGGTAAATATTTTCTTATGTCAAATCATAAGAAGCCACTCAGCAACTCTACAGTCTTTTTAACATTTTCTAACATTGTAGGATGATTCTGACAATTTACAAAAGGAAGTAAATAATTTAAGAAGGCTTGAGTTCATTCAAAACTTTGAGAGACCCTCTGCCACTAGTAGTGGCAGGGAATATTTTAACTAGTGCAAATTGTTACAATTCATGAGATTTTTATGCTTCAGCATAGGTTTGGGGAGGGAAGATATTTAATGGCATAATTTCACTGATACAGTAATAGCAACCTATCAGAAAACACTTCAGTGAACTAACAATTCAAGAATAACTTCAGAATTGTGTGACTGACTTTTGCCCCTTTTTAACTGAAAGTGATGAAGCTCTTTTAAAAAGCAATCTCGTAATTGGATGAGATGAAGAAAAATGTGTTGTAAGCATATGTATAACTGTTTTATGTGGTATCTAAAGGGTTGCTCTAACATGTCATTCTCATCCTCCCACAAATTTTTAAATCTCCAGTTCCTTTTGATAATTAATAATGAGGAAAAAATCAGTTTGCGTATCCTTTGACCTCAGATTTCTCTCAGAATTTGACTTTACTTCCTGATTGAAGGAAGGGTTGGAGGAGGGGCCTGATGATGATGATTGGGGGTGGAAGCAGAGGAGATAGTAGCTGAAGGAAGCTGGCTGTATAATAAACTTCTAGAGGAGATACCTTAAAACTGTCCCAAGCAGAGCTGTTTATAACCCAAAAAGAGAGAAGAGCCAGATGTTCCATGAAGTTCAGTAGGGACCTCTCTGTCAATCTGTTTTTTGTGGAAGGTGCTTCAGTACTACAGTATTGGGTGGCAGTACAAATCTCAAGCTATATAACTCATGAGAAGGCTCGCTGTTCCATTGCCCGGACCATTTCAGCACTCAGATAATTTTCTTTCCCCTGCTCACTCAAAAGCTGTAGCTCAGTGAGACGTTAAGATCCCTGCTTCAGAATATTATGTATAGAACCACTTATGAACTTTTTTAGATTGCAAGCTGTACGCTGGTGTTCACACAAGTGTATGCTCTCTAACACAATTTAAAGCAAGTTTTATATACTTGTGTACTTCAATCAACCCTTTTCCTCAGTGCTAGAAAGAGACACCTGCTTCTCGCTGCCATAGCAATAGGACCTCTTGCATGAGGGTACTGTTACATAATTTATGACCTAAAGAAATTCACAAGTGCGTCCCTTGTTAGGACAGAGAGGAGCAGAACTCTTTCCAGCACTGAGGGACAATGGAAAAAGGTTGATGAAATCTGAGCATGCAGGATTTGTTATGAAACGTTCCTTTGAAGTTTGTACGTGTTTTTAATTTTTTTACACAACGGTTAGCAAAGGGACAGTCCTAGGGTCTCTAGGTTCTACTGTATTACAAATAATAATAAGTGCTAGAGAAAAGTGTATGTTATTCCACTCCCTTGTATCTAGTTCTTACATGTATTGGGCAATTTACAGTGAATAAATCTAATCTGATGTTCCATAGAGAATACCACAAGGTGGCAGCCAATTCAAAATTTTAATGTAGAATATTTGTTTTGGATTCAAGGCTAGAATGAAAGAAGGGAAATATACTTTGAATTGAAGTTGAACAGGTGTGGTGTTTAAAAATTTTTTTCTTTGGCAAATCAGTGTTTTTGCAGCTGGTTATATCATTATTTGGGCCATCTTACTTTTATGGTTTAAATGATGGACAACATTTTAAAAAGTATACACTTCTTTCATCTGTGAAAAGACGTTTCCATAGTTTTTAATTTAAATCTAGTTTTTTAATTTCATTCTTTAATAATGTCTGTCTGTCTCTGTGTTTTATGACCATGTACTGCAAGAGTAACTAGAAGAGAAGGATGTGTTTTACTCATGTGGAGGGGTCCTTACTAATTATAGTAAGGGCTTGTCTACACTACAAAATTAGCTCGACTTACAGCCACCGGAGTAATTACATCTGTTGGCTGTTGGTGTCCATAATACTTCCTTCTGCCAGTTGTGTGTGTCCTCACAATGAGTGCTTGCACCAGCTGAAGTGGGGCATTGTGAGGCACTGACAGCTGGAGTATGGGGCACTGACAGCCACTTGGGGCTCACAGCTGAAGCTCCTCCGCCCTGGGGCTGCCTGTTGGAGTGGGTTGGGGCTCAGTTTCACAACAGGGAGCCTATTAGTGGTGAAATTGACATTCTTGTCAATTTCACAGATGCTATTATTTAATATTTGGTCTCCGGCTCTGGCTGTCAGCCCATAACCATGCTCAGCTTTCTGGCATTTCCTGTGACTTACCTGTCCTAGCAGATCACTGTTAGGAAGCAGAATTCAAGGCCCAGGCAGGATGAGGTTTGAGGTTTTACATGCCAGTCTTCTCCTGTACATTTTAACTTTTGTCTCCAAACGAGTTTCCAGTTTGTCTGGAGGTCTAATCAGTGGGGCTCTGAGTAAACTTGCCTTTGCCTACCTCAGCTGCAAGCCTGGACTACCATAGCACCTGAGCAGTAACCCTCCCAGTTCTAATAAACTTAGTCATGTTGTTGTGTAAGCTTGTGGCTTATAGATTGTTACTCTACCCTGTTGCGTATCCAGAGGTCTTCACCTTTGTCATGTCCCAAGAGAGCCCAGGGATCAGGAGCTAAACAGAAGGTTTCTTGCTTGCCATCATCGAGCACTGATGGTCCCATATTTATAGTGTCACATTACAAGAACTATGGTTATATTTGAGGATGTGGACTTGTTAGTTCCTGTTTTCCCTTGCATGTTGAAAGGCCTGACATATGTTTTGTGAAAATTTGGTAAAATGCATTTTGCTTATTGATGAGGGTTCTACCCCTGCCCCTCCAGTTAATATTCATTAAAGTTAACAGAGAGAAAAGCAAAACATTAAATAATGCAATCATATTTGGAATTTCCTGACTTCTGTACATATATATCTATATTTGAATATATTATTGTGGGCATTTAACAGAGGTTTGCAGTGGTAGACCAAACAGGTTTGCTTTGTGGTATGTATCATGGCAAGGCAAATTAATTTAAACTATTTTAGTGACAACTGTGATAAGTGTTTATTTTATACATCAGTTTTTCAGACCAAGTTAATATGTCCATTTTCACTGAAGCATGAATCTCAGGTTTACCATTTTTGACATTAATTTTAGCATTAGCTAGGAATTAATCACACATGTAACTCAAGATGGAGCTCTGCTAGTTTATCATTTAAAAAGGAAGGCGTTCTAATAACTGTTTTCCTCATTCATGTTAATTTGCTAATAGATATTTTAGTCATTGGGGCCTGATCCAAAGCTCAATATTGTGGACTGAAAAATTCCCTTGGATTTTAATGGACTTTGGATCAGGCCCTGTACCTCCATTGCTTTTGTACTGCCTCTTTATTTCAGACAGTTTCTTTTGCAGGAACATTTTGAAGGAAATTGGGGAGTTGGTGTGTACTTTAAGCTGGTTGGTTAATTTCAGTGAACATTTGTCATTCACTGGGACATTACAGAGGTCACAAATACCTAAATGTTGCCTTCATTAGCTTAAACATTACCCAGGAGATTTCTAAAGGGACAAATGAAGTTAGCTGATTAATTCCCAGTTGCATTGTCTGCCTCTACATACTAACTTTCATATTGTCCTTCTGATCCTTAGAATTGTTTCCTGCATCCCTGCAAAATAAGCGCTCTGTAAAGTTTACTTTCTAATTGTACAGTGAAAGCAGAATGCTCATAAATGGCAATAAAGTGCTTGGTTACAAGAATTAACCAGGATACAAAAAGTGCTTGAAACATGCCAACAATTGTGTGTCACATGAAAACTCGTGTTCTAGATACCATGATGATCAGTGCCTTTTAAATAGGCTTCTTAAAATAGAATACATTAGAGGCTGGCATGGCCCTAAGCTTGGCTTACCAGCTGCATTTGAGATTTATTTATTTTAATTTTTTTGTAAATTAAATCTTTTCCTGCCCCTCTCAGCATACCAGAAGTAAAAGGACAGCTTTAACATTCCTGATTTTTATATTTTAAATTAAAGGTTGTGTAAACTATTCAGCATTTTATTTTCCTCCTCTTTACTTCCTTTGATTTTGGTGCAGTGAACAGGCAGCTACATTTCTGCCTCAGAATTTGTTAGCTTGATTTTAGCCATTGTAAAAATAATTGTCTTGTCACAGCTGCATTATGACCTGACTCTTAAATACCCCTGGATTTTCAAAGAGTTATAAATGGACAATTCCAATGTTTCAGAAAACTCTAGTACAATCATGTGCAACTGCTGTGAAGAGATACTATTCTATTTCCATTTACATTGTATGTAAAATGGGATTATTATGAACTAAGAAATATTCAAGCCTTTAGATAAATTAAGATAATCTATTATCCTTCTGTTAATACTTACATAGAAAGCTCTTGCAGACACTGACCCTTCAGAGTGGATTTGGCACACGGGGAAGTTTTAATGACATAATTTTAAGAAACAACTAATTTTGTTACTTTTAAAAGCCAATAATCTGTTCCACTGTTCACAAATGATAAAAGGGAAAATGTACTTAATTGCTGTATGATATATTAATTTTCTACCGAGATTAGGTAATCCAGATGGTGGAAAACTATTGTACCTTCTAATGAAAAATACAGATAATTATTTTGCCAAAACATGAATAATACTTAGTACTCATGAGAAAATTTACTAAGACCATTTCTTCAATTATTTTTTGAATATGACCCATGTTGTGTCTATTTTAAAAGACCTTGCCTTGTGTTCATATTTATTGTAAAGAAGTCTAGACACACACACACTCTTATGTGTCAACGTAATAAAAGATGGATAAAACCCATCTGAACTGTAGTTCACATTTTCAACCAAATGTAGGTTTTATTTAAGTTTTGATTTGGGTGCCTCCTTCCCTCTCTTTGGCTCAAAGCAGGCCTGTTATCTTTGCTGAAACTCATCCTGGAGTTTCAGCCTATTTAGCTGTCTTTGTTGAGCCAGCTGTGGACTGTCCTTTCAAATCTCAGAAGAACCAGGGTTTGTGGGCTGGGTGGGACTCTGTGGTGTCTGACCCAAGCAAGCGTAAAAGAGCATAGACATAAATGGAACAGCTGTCTAGAGTACAGCAGAAAAAAAAGATTATATGGGAATTTCTACTGATAATACTTCGTTAGATTACTGTTCTACTGTGTATGTGTTTTCAAGACATTGCAATTCTTACATGGTCATTGCTGTTTCTTGCATCTTAAATTTAATCAGGCATTCTAAAAGCCAAAGAGTAAGGATAGCAGAAGCTAGAAGGGGTAAATGTAGTGATCTGAGTTCTAGTCCCTTGCTCCGCACGCTGGTAGGACCTGGAAATATAACATGTAAGCATCTGTGGGATAACATGTAAGCGTCTGTGGGATAGAGAGCACCTCCCATTAGTCTTCCCCCTGTCCTTTTTTTCTCCCTCTCCCCCCACCCATTGAGCAACACTGACGTGCTCCAGAATGAGCTGAGATCAGGCCATCTGAGCTAGGACTTGTCAGTGATGGGAGTTGAGGTTGGAAATAAATGGAGGGAATCTTACTGGAAAAATGATCTCTGCCTGCTTTCTTTTCCAGTGCCACTATCCTGTTCCCTTCCCTCCCCCCCCCCCCCCCCCCGTTAGAGGCTATATGTTGCCATTATGGATGGAACCAGAATAATAGAAACTGATGCTTGTTTCAGATGTGATGAAGAATATTATGATGACTTTCCTAGGGTCACTGACAAAAAATATCTTAAAAGCTGGGGAGGGGGCCATCGCTGCTGCTAACTAATGCTTAGAACATACTGAGCTGAAGCACTGTATCTGCAGTAAGTGTATTTTGAAGAGCTAAACACATTGTGATAACAGCATTGTCCCCTATCATGGCTTGTTTTTATCCCTTTCTTTTGGTGAAAAATAATGATGTTGTTGTTGTTGTGTTTGAACACTTAGTCAGTTCAGCTGTTACACATATGCTACAAATCCTAGTGGTATTAAAGTGGGGACCACTGGTTTTTAATGTTCTCTGAAATCAGTGAAAACTCCTTTCCTCCCTCCAGCAAGCATGTGTTTGTATATCTTTTGTCCCGTCCCCCCCCATCAGAACAATGTCATTTGTCAAAAATAACTTGTATTCATTGTGTAGGTGCAACTGGAAGAAGGTAAGGAGAGTATGCCTGGGTGAAAAAAATGAAAATTTACTACCTCAGTGAAGTCCAGATAAAATTTAAAACATTAGACCTGCAATGGCCACAGGGTTTTAAATGATTACTCTTTTTTTTGTTTAAATCAGTTTTTGTATATTTATTTCCACTGAATGTGGCTGCAAGGAATGCCATATCTGCTTCTCCTTCCCCTCTGCACTTATTAAAACTGAAATAGTCCTACATCAGACCTAAAAAACCCATGTCTTCATTATGCCCACTTACATTTCAGTTTAAAAAAAAAATTTATTTTTTGTCTTTGATCATCTGGTTTAAAAATGGCTTTTGTAGAAATCAAGGAAATGAAATATTTATGCAACCCTTGCGGCAAAATAGGTTTTCAATTATCTGGAATATACAATTACTCCATATCATTACCATTAAATGTTTGGCTTGCCCTATCTATATTGTTACTGTTATTTTAGTCTTTTGTCTTGGGAATGGGTGGTGGTACTTTAATCTGCTTCTACTTAAATCTCATTGGAGAGAGTCGTGTTTTGTTATGAGGTAGGGTTTCAAATTATTTATTTGAACATGTCTTCCCTGTTGAAAAGATTTGCCAGTGAGAATGCAAGATTCTACTTGAGAATCTTTGCCCGTCCTTAAAATATTGCGTATTGTGGTATGGATTATTTCATGTGACATTTGTCATTCTTTCCAATGTGATCTGATAACAGAATGTTATTTTACCCATTTTACAATATATACTTGGTTATTCAATGGCTGCATATTACCGTTTGTCCATATCTTCTCGTTCTTTTGGCTAAAATGAAGTGTAGCATCTGTTTTGCATCTGATGCATCCTCCGTCTGGGGACTATATAATGCACTTGCAGGGGGATAGACTTGATGATTTAATAGATCTTTTCCATCTCGAAAGTCTGATTTATTTCTGATTTAGGAGATTAGCCCTCTGTATGCCTCTCTGAGCTTTTTTTGAGTGATTTATAAGCAGTGGAAAAAAATAGGTGAAGGCAAAAAAAAAAAAAAATTATCCTGTGTGAAGTGAAACTGAAATGGCCTGATGGGGTTTGTGCAAACCTCTGTAACTCTCCTTGGTCAATCCGTCAGCCAAGTTTATAAGAAACGGGTTTTTAAAAAGAACAAACAAAAAAACCCTGTTGTTGTAGCGCTGACAAAGACTATGGCTATAGAATATTTTTTACACTTCAGCTGTTGGTTTTCTTTTATGAATTTGTTTTAAAACCCTTGAAAGGAAAAAAAGTATTTGTTGTCCTTTCTCTTAGTGTAATTGAACTTATAATATGTGGTTTTTCTTTCATTTTCTTTTAAAAGTGGGGGAAAGGAAATTAGCAGGGGAGGTTTATGCAGAGGTTATAAATCACCTGCTTGAAAGTTGTTGGTTACATATGAGGTAACCTTTTAAAAAAAAAAAAAAAAGGCCAGCTGTTTTTGTGATATATTTACAGATATATACAATTTTGGCCATCCAGCCTGCTGTTTGCATTGGCTATAGAAGTATTATGTTACTCTTGTTAAGATAGTTATGTGGTGTTATGATCTGTAGTCACGGAGATGAGAACAGTTGTTTAGGTCAATTGTTTTTCAACCTTATAATTGCATATATCAGAATTGATCAAATGTATTGGATAAAGGCTCTTTGGAATTATCATTTGTTGAGATCCCATGTAGAGGTCTCAACCAGTTCAGGCCACAGTGCTAAGCACTATACAAATGTACAGTCTTTGTCCCTGCTATATGGCGTATACTAGTTGACACGACATATCTGAATTATACCTGTATTTGAATTATACTTGAATTATAACAGCTACAGTATTAATCTTTGTTTTGATGTGGGAAAGATTGGGTTCCTGTAACTCACAGGACCCACTATTTTCTACACCAAAACATAAATTATTTCTTAGGGTGTAAGCACTCACTATCATAGTCTAAAGTACTTCTAATATTTTTACTTAGTAAACTGCTTGTGAAATGAAAAGTCTTTGTAAGTGAAGCTGTAAGTCTTTACAAGCCTCTTGGTGCGTATGTGTCCAAAGAGTCGATCTGCATATAGTGATATGTATAGATCAGTTTGTAGGGATTAAAAAAGTACCAGTATCCAGGAAAGAGCAGATAGTAATACAAGGGCCTGTGTGGTACCTCAGTTTTCTTGAACCATTGAGTCCCTAATTTGGTAAATCTGTACCATTCCTTAACTGATCCATGGTTACAGGTGCATGATCCAAGATTTAATATGGGAATACAATATTACACAATGCAAACTGAAACTTCTCATTGAAATTCTTATCAACCAAAATGTATCTAAATAACCTCAACAGTTGCTAAGATTATGAAACCAAGGGAAGTAGATATTTAACTTATTGCTAACACTCACCTTTTAGCCGCAGGAAGACATTAAATAGCCCAAAAGTATATACTTATTGTCTTTCACTTGCAACGTAGAGCACAGATGTCTGTTGTCTGTTCCAATAAGGGAGGGATCACGAGGAGTCTTAGAAGAAGAAGAAGGTGTCTTTCTCAGAATTTTACTGCATATATTATTGAGAAGCAGTTGAAATACTAAGAAAATGAAACCAAATAATATAAACAAAGCGAAAACCTAGCTCCATTGCACAAGAAATAAGATCAGATTAAATCAGCATTGAATTTGACCAATATCTATTCTAGCAGTAGCCAGGTATGAGCCAAGGGTCTCTAATTAGATGAATCTTGATATCCTAGAATGAAGGTCAGGTATGCTGTTGATTAGTGTTTGAGACGAGCACAAGATTCAAATTCATGAAAGCAGTTGCTCTCTCGTCCAAAGCAAGCAGTCATGTTCTAAAGCATGCATGAAATTTAACTCGCGAGATTGACTTCCAGTGTTGAACAATATTGCACAAAGATTGGGGACCACATATTAATTTCCTTTCCTTCACAAGAGAGTTCCATGCAAGAATGAATAATTAAAACCAAAACGCAATAGAGCCTAATAATGTTGTGTTGGTGCCCTTAATAATTTTTAATTTCTGGTTTTCTTTTATGTCTTGAATAAATAGGATTATACTAAAAAGTTCTGCAAAACAAATATTAGTTAAGTTTTTTTTTTAACATGCTTAAGAAAATACATCAAAACTATTTTTAAAGAAAAAATAGAAGTGCATTCTAAATTCAGCTAAGGTAACTGTAAAAGCCAAATCTAAATACAGAGTTCAAAGTTAAGAATAAGGTATTTTCTGCATGTATAACACTCTGGACTATGATTTTAGCAGCAGTCAAAAAAGCAAACCAAATGTTAGGATGAATAGAATAGAAGATAATACAGAAAATATCATAATGGCTTTGTATAATACAGTGGTTCATCATCATCTGGAATACTGACTACAATACTGATCAACCCATTTCCAAAAGGATATTGCAGAATTAGTGGGGGTTCCGAGGAGAGCAACGAGAATGATTAAAGGGACAGAAAAACTCTCACATGAATAGATAGCAGTTGTTCACCCTAGAAAATAGGTGAGTAAGAGGAGACAAGATAAAAATATATAAAATAGTGAATGATACAGGGAAAGTAGGTTGAGTGTTTCTGTTCTCCCTGTTTCACAGTACAAGAACAAGGGGACAGCCAATGAGACTGAAAGGCAGCAAATTCAAACCTAATGAAACAAAATAACTTTTCATACAGTCAGTGATCAGACTGTGGAACTAATTGCCACAGGATGTCGTCGAAGCCAATTAATTTAGGAGGATTCAAAGGATTTGGGCATTTGTATGAATAACAAGACTATCCAGTGTTACAGTAGTTAATGTTAAAAGATTTTAGAAGGGATGTAAAACATTGTACTTCTGGGTTTAAGGCAATAGCTATCTCTCAAGGGCTAGGGTGAGACCATCATTGGAGCAGATTATTCCTCATCTACTGTGAGGTTTTTCATATCTTCCTGTGGAGGTTCTGTTTCGGCCACTGTCGGAGACAGGATACTGGACTAGAAGAACCACATGTCTGATGCCCTATGGCTGTCTCAATGTTCATCAGGTCTCAATCAAAAAGAAAATATGCTAGGTCAGTAGGTAGATGGGAGACCTCCATGGGAAAATGCAGGGAGGTGTAGGAAATAGTGTTTATCCATTTGATGGAACCCTTAACTCTGTATACCAGTCTTAAATTTAGTAGCTGTGTGTTAACCAAGGCATGATGCAGGATGAGACATAAAAACTACCTGTACTTATCAAAGAAGATATTTCTCAACAGCGTGGATGTTAACCGGTTCTGTTGACCTGGCCACATTCTGTTTTGAATAAATGTATTTTGCATACTTAAATTCCGTGTTCTTTTAATTAGAGAAATGTATTATTCTTCACTTACTGCCTTTACTGTTTGTTTAGCGGTGTTTTGTGTTTAGAAAAGGTGGGTGTAGTTAGTGGTAGGTGAAGTGATTCACATGAATTTAAGTTGCTGAGAGTTTTAGGATTTTACAGGGTGAGAGACAATATATAAATGTAAGAGATTTCCTAATGCCATTTAAAATAATTGTAATATTAGTAATACAAAAAAAAAAATTATGGCTGGAATACAATTTACAGTGACACCGGTACATGTGATTTTTAACTATGATAGAACAAAACTGAGCTGGAAGCCTTGGGGACACTGATCACTCTAGAAAGGAGGCTGCCTATTGAACGAGTAATGTTCCGTCATAAGGTTGTTTGGCTTGCCTCGCTCTGCCTGCCTGGCACTCCTGCCGGGGAGCGGGGTGTGGGGGCTTGCCCCATTCTGCCTGCCTGGCATTCCAGCTGAGGAGTGGGCAAGCCCCTGCACCCCAAACCTTCTCTCCGGTAGGAGTGCCGGGCAGGTGGAGTGGGGCAAGCCTCCGACCTTGCTATGCCCCTGCCTCAACCAAGCTTCACAGTCATCATTGGTGAGTACAATATTAAATTGTTTGTTTATAATTATTTAAAACTCATACTGTATATAATGCCTTTTGTCTGGCGAAAAAAAATTCCCTGGAACCTAACACCACACCCCCCCGAATTTATTCTTATAGGGAAATTGGATTCGCTTAACATCGTTTCGCTTAAAGTAGTGTTTTTCATGACCATAACTACAATGTTAAGCAAGGAGTTACTATATCTGATTTCAGTCTGAATCAACTTGGTATATCCGCCAGTTGTCCTGTTAGTAACTCTCTCACATCTCCCTTGCCTTGCAGCCTTATTCCAGTTCCTGAGGAAAAAAAAGTTCAATCCTTTTTTTCCCCCCCCCGTCCCTGTTCTTTGTGCAGATGATAAAGCTGTTAGATTTCTCCCATTTCCACCAGATACACCTTCCCCCTTCCTTGCCATTGGACAGTGCCAAAACTGCTGTTCTGATGGAATTTTTAATTGTTATTTCTTGGCAGGAATTTCTTTAAGATTGCATCACACCTGATTTGGCAAGGATACTAGGCAGTCTTAAGTCAGTTTGTAATGAGGCATGCAGAGTTTGTGACGCTTAGCATCTATTGACACATCTTTAGTTATTTCCAAAATCTCTACTGGCTAGAAACTATTTCTGCATTCAGTCTTGATGCAATGCAAGGCCTGTCTTTCCATTTTGTGTACCTTTGTATATGTCTGTGTGTCTGCTTATAATTTAGGATACATATTATTCCTTATCTTGTGTAGAGTCTTATAACATTTACAGTGCTCTATTGGAGGTAGGGAGGAAACAACAGCTTATGTCTTTGTTTGTTACTAGAAGGGCAATGTCATGCTCTGTATTGTCCTTGACTCCACAGAGCCTGATAAAATCAGGGGCTTCTTTTGGTAAACATGAGTTAACAGGGAAAAAGGTTTTAATTGGAATTTTTTGAAGGCGCTGATGAATGTAGGGCAGCTGATCAGCTCTTATGTTGCCTTCCGACTAATGTGACTTGAGTGTGTGGGGTTTTTTGTTTTCACCACTTTCACAAATCCAGCTTTGAGCAGTGCCTTGTTTTGTCCACAATTGAGATGTTCAGATAGTTGTTCAACAAATTGTAGTAATTTTGAATGTTTAGTTTCTTGATCTCATTTCTAATCAAATGTTATCACATTCTTTCAACCCACATCTTCCACAAAACAGAAGTCCCTCCAAAATGTCCAGTCGCACAGCGCTTTCAAGCACAATGGGTTTTTCAAGATATGATTTGCATGTAATATTATGGGCCCTGATTGTGATCTCACTTTCCTGACTTTACACTAGAATGTACATATTGATTTCAATGGAGTTATTCCTGATCCTCAGTAATGTAAGAATCAGGCCTGTAGTCTGGATCTTTTGCATTCACTTGTGGATACTGTGAGAAGTTAAGTATAAGTTGGGCTTGAATGTTAAGTCTACACTGCATGATATATTCCTAATTTTAGAATATTTTTGTTTGTCTGGTTTTTAGCTTCATCAGGCAGATGTGGTGGTGGTAGGCAGTACCAAACCTAAGGAGATTCCAGTCAGTTGGATAAGGCCTGGAACAACCATTGTCAGTTGTTATCCTGACTTTTTATCAGGTAAGATCAGTTTAAAATTGTATACCACTTGAAAGAAGTGTAAGGGATTCAAGGATAAGTACAAGATATGGTAGCAAAGACCTGTGATGTTTAGAATAGCTCATTTAAAAATAAATGTATATGTATTGTGTGTATGTATGCATGTATATGAGTTCATCCCTTCCTGTACCTGATATTTATGAGCTTGGGGTTATGCAGGCAACAGTTGATGATCTTACTAGCTTAATTATCAGTATTATAGAATGTACATTATTCCTGGGGGAATTCTGTGCCACTGAGCATGTGCGGAATTTGTCCCCTGCAGATTTCTTTGCTTCCCCACAGAAAAATCACTTTCTGATTGGGAAGCAAAGGGAAGCCACAAGAGTGGTCATGAGACCCTCCCAGCAGTATGTTTTGGGTACCCAGGGCAGTTGGCAGAGAAGTAAATCACTCTGGGGCAGAGGGCGGGACTGCGGAAGACCTGGTTGGTGGCTCCTACCCTGTGCCGGGCTCAGCGGCTAGTCCTGGCTGGGCTGGGGAGGACAGGACTTTCTATTCCCTGGCATGGGATTTGGGGCCGTGTCAGATTTCTCCCCTGGCTGTAGGAAATTCTGCAAACTCTCCCCCAACTCCCTCACGCTTCCTGCACCCATCGCTCTTCAGCTTCACATGGAGGGATCACTGTACAGGGAGCTGCTCCTCCATCCACCCGACCCCCTCATACCCAGACCTTCCTACCAAGCCTCACCCTCCCCCTGCACCCAGAACCCCCCCGATGAGCCCCCTGCACCTGGACTGCCCTGACAAGCCACCCGCACCTGGATCCCCACCCTACCAAGCCCCAACCAGCTGCACCTGGATCCCTGCCCCACTGAGCCCCACTCCCCCAGCATCTGGACTCCCCCACACACTGAGCTCCCCACACCAAGACCCCCTGCCAACTTTATTCCCACCAAACCAAACCCTCTCCCCGCTGAGCCCCAACCACCTTCACCTGGACCCCCCCCGCAGAATCCTATTACTGTTGCACCCAGAACCCCCCCTCCCCCCACCTGGATCCCCCACTGAGCCACCTGCACCCAGATTGCCCGACACCAAACCCTCTTAACCCACACCTGGATCTCCCCACACTAAGCCCCTCCACACTTGGATCCTGCCTTATTGAGCCTGTCTGCCCATACCTTGTACACCTGGCATGGAGAAGCAGGGCTCTGAGGTGTTTCTGGGGCAGGCCCGGTCCTTGCACTGTGTCAGAGTTGGATGCAGCCTCATTGCTGAGTCCATGTCCCGGGGGGAGCTGCACAGTGATCTCCCACCTCTGTGAAGCTGGTGCCCTGTACTCCCCAATGCCATGCTGGAGCTTCCACATTTATTTGACAAATAAAATTTGCAGAATTTTACAATATTGTGTGCAGAATTTTCAATTTTTTTGGCCTAGAATTTTTAATCTTTTGGCACAGAATGCCCTCAGGAGTAGAACATATTCCTATAAATTAGAATGGTAAAAAACAATTCGGTCATCCTGTAGATCTGCTCCCACTGAAGGATTGTTCCCTACTTATTTTCTAATGCTTTATCCAGTTTAGTTTTGTACAGAAGTACAAGGAAGAAAAAACCTTTTCAGTGGGAAGGGACTTCTAAACTCGGCTAGTGTGTGAGCCAGAAGAGTACACCTACAGAAAAAAGTCTACAAGAACAGACGGAAATTTGTTCCACATTGTACTTTCATTTACAAAGGAGAAAGTAGATGCCAAGTAATTTTTTTTATTTAGGATAGTTTACACGAGAGTAGATACTTGGCCTGTATTGCCACTCTGTTACACCTACTGCCAATGTAATTCCATTGAAATCAGTGGCTCATTAAACTGATCGAACTCATTGAACCCAGCTGTAAACTAAATTATCTAATTACTTAGTTAATTCTTCTAAAAGGTCATATTTCTTAGTAGTAACTTCACCATGTAGTCGTCTATGACGTGGTAGAATTTGATTATGATCTAGATGTGCTTTTTTTTTTAAAGATGCCAGCGAGTGTTGGCCATTCTTCTTCTTCAATGATTTATGAAAGAAAGCCATAGAGATTATTTGTTTGATGATACATAATGAAGAGTTTGTATAATTAGTCATCTAAGACTCTATCGTGCGAACACTTATGTGAATAACAGTGCAAATGTGAGTAGTCCTATTAAATTCAATGGGACTACTCAGATGCGTAAAATCACTCACATGCATAAATGTTTCCAAGATCAGAGTTCAAAGCATTACGATGAAAATAAATTTGTTTATGCCATGCAGCTCATCTTATTTTTAGTATAGGAGCTTGGATTGAACAAGCCTAAGTTTCAAGACATTAAAATAAAAAAACTTAGTGCAAAGGTATGCTACAAAAATATTTGAAATTTTACTGGGACAGCTAGCTGCTATAGGAATAAAAGTGCATGATTTTTAGACATTGAGTCAGGATTGTAGTTGAACCTATTTGAATAACATCCCCAGAAAGTTCTAATTGTCACATAATAATACTTAGAACTTGTATGTCGGGATAAATGGATCTCACTTTCTGATGTCAAAGCAATTGACTTTTTAAAGTAATCTCTGTAGTTCACAGTAGAGCAATGTAATAATTTCTGTTATAAAATATGTCGTCTCACACTCTCCCCAAGAACAAATTACTTGGCTTTTTAGTTTTATCCACGTACCTTCTGTGTTGTTTCATATAATTCTAACGATTTGTGGTCACCACCACAATGTGTACAAAACCAACCATTGCTCCCAGGTCACTCTTTGGTTTGTTTTTTAATTTAAAAAAGCTAAATTATAGGCATGAAATCTATATTTGATTCAGCTTTTTAAACAGAAAGTGAAAGCTGGGAGACCTCCCTAAATCCTATTGAAAGCCATAGCAAAGCTAGCAAGCTATTTTTGGTAAGCAAATCCTGTTTTAAAATATTATAATAACCCAATACTATTTTAAAAAACAGAATTTTAAATAAACAGATCCTGTTCAAAGCCTACTAGGGAACTTTTAGTGTGCAGCTGCAGGGTCCACATGGACAGTTAGTGTACGGCATGCCAGAGCACTATAGATTTACACCTTAACTTGCCATGCACTAACTTGCTATATAGACTTGCCCTTAGTTAGGGTTCCCAACTTTCTAATCACACAAAACTGAACACCCCTTTCCTACCCCTTCCCTGAGGCCCTGCCTGCTCGCTCTCCCTCACCCTCGCTTTCACCGGGCAGGGGGTTGGGGTACGGGCTCCAGGATGGGGCCAGAAATGGGTTCAGAGTGTGGGAGGAGGCTCTGGATTGGGGTAGGGGGTGAGGGCTCCGTCTGGTGGGATGGAACTGGGGATGAGGGGCTTGTGGTGCAGGAGGAGGCTCTGGGCTGGGGCTGAGGGGTTTGGAGTACAGGAGGGGAATCAGGGCTGGGGCTGAGGGGTTTGGAGGTACGGGAGGGGGTGCAGACTCCAGCTGGAGGTTTGGGGTGCAGTAGGGGGCTCCGGGCTGGGGCAGGGGGTTGCGGTGTGGGCTACGGCAGGGAGTATGGGTGCGGGAGGAGTCTCAGGCTGGGGCAGGGGTTTGGGAGGGAGTGTGGGGTGCAGGCTCCGGGAGGGGGTGTTGGAGGGGGCTCAGGGCTGGGGCAGGCGGTTGGGGTGCGGGAGGGAATGTGAAGTGCGTGCTTCGCCCGGGCAGTGCTTACCTCAGATGGCTCCCAGAAGCATCGGAATGTCTGGCTTGTAGATGGAGGGCTCAGGGGGCTCTGTGCGCTGTCTGTGCCTGCAGGCACTGCCTCTGCACAGCCAATGGGAGCTGCGGAGCCGGTGCTTGGGGTGGAGGCAGCGTGCAGGGCCCCCATGACTACAGCCACCAATGACCTTTTTTGACCGGGCGTTCCAGGCAAAAACAGGATGCCTGGCAACCCTACCCTTAGTTTTATGCTTCAATTCCACAGTGGTACCTAATAGGATAATAGTTCTTTCCTATCCCACAGGAATATTGTGAGGATAAATACATTAAAAGATTGTGAGGTGCTCAGATATGGCAATGTAGTCCTTATAGGTACCTAAAATAGATATGTAGAGCGCATTGATTTCAGTCAGACTCTGCATGAGCATATATGTCTCTCTGCATGTATCCAGCTCCAATATTGGGACCCTAGATACATGCATACCTATGACATTTTTTGAGAGACAACACAGGATTTTAAAAAGAAAATGTGTTTTATTTAAATCATCTACAAATATCCATCTGTCTTCCTCCGTATGTTTTGCAGGAGAAACACTGGAAGAATAGCAGAAACACATTTTACCAATTTTTTTATTCCATGCTTGTTGAAATTTATAGAGAATGTATACAAAAAATACATTTGTTTGTGTTGGACAGGAAGAATTCACTTAGCTGAACTGCAAGTTATTTAAAGACTATTGTTAGGTGATTGTGACATCAGTGAAGTCACAATCTTATATTTGATTTTTTACTTTAAACACATATTGGAATTTTATTAATAGATGTGCTCAAAAAGTAGTTTTGGTTTTTTTCACACTTTAAAAATAGGATATTTTTAACATTTGAGAGGTCACAGCAGTGAAATGCGGCCTGAAGGCAACAACAGCCATGAATTGACTATTATTTCTGCCTGGTGGTGGCTACATTTTTATCTCACGTATGTAAATAGAGTACCCACCCTCACACACGTGCATGTTTTATTTCCCAGAATAAAAGATAAGTACCAAGAAATTGTGAGGACGTAATTTTCTTGTGTAGTTCTGTTGACATAAACTAGATGGATCTGAAGCATTCACTTTCGGTGATGGAATTTTCTTGGATGCAGCTTTTATTTTATATAATCTGATGTTTGGCATGTTCTTCATTTAGAATGTTTTTAAAAAGCAGTTTCCATTAATATGGCATCCTGCTTATCTGTACTAATAACTAGGGTATTACTTCAATAATAATAATAATAGCCTCTTCTATGGGATCTTGCTAATCTTTGAAAATCCCAGCCGATACATAAGTATGTAGTTGTGAAACTCACCCATGTGGAAAGGAACTAGCAAATCCCTCTGCACCACTTAAACCCTGCAGTGGGACTGCCTGGGGATACAGATAGAGTCTCTGAATGAGGCAGCAGCTCTATCACCTCTGCATCCTGGGGTAAAAATAGGTAGGCCTGGAGGAGACCTTGGGGCAGGATGGAAGAGGGGCTGCAGGATGTACACTTATACTGATCATAGGGGGCGTGGAGAGACTAGGGCAGCTATTCCAGCCCATCAGTTGGAATATCTGCCATAAATGAGACGTTGCAACACCACAGGTTTCCCCCTTGGTTAGAGTGTGCGCATGCATTCTACCTCTCTAACTTCGTCTAGTTCCCTGCAAAAGCCAGATTAGTCTGACTTTGTGTTGTAAGTACATGCAGGCTGAGAGAACGCTGTTGAAGGGAAATCTCTGAGTCTAATGTGTATTTATACACATGCTAATCTCTGCATTGATAAAGAAGGCATATTAAGCCAATTCAAATAAAAACTTGAAATGTTTCTGTAAAGCACAGATGTCTGAAAGAGAGGGGAATTTAACTTCATCCCTCCTACTTCATTTGTTGTTCTGGCAAAAATCCCAGAATGGTCTCAATGCAACTGTAGTCAGTTTATGACTGACAGACTGTTATAACTTCCAGTAAATTGCACAGGATTCTAGTCTAAAATTGTAGAATACCATAAGATCTGGTTTAAAACAAGAAGTGTTAACACAAGCGGAAGATCTTTTAAACATTTTTTATTGTGTGTTTAGTGTTAGGAATAGAATCTCTATTATTTAGTTAGCTTTGTCACTACGGTAAAGGTGCTTGATGAGGTAGCATTTGAGAAAGTGTTAGAAGATTAATTGAATTAGGCTAAATGTGTATGTAAACAAGGTCTTTTGGTCTCTCAGTGACTTCAGTCTCCTAAGGAGGCAGGACATGATGACTAACAGCACTGGCTAGAGTCAAGCATTGTGTGGGCAGTTGGTGTTCAAATTTCTCCACACACTTATGTCAGCATGCCTTTAATTCTGACCCACAATGTCCCTGATGTTCTAGTTCTGAGACTCTTTAAGAGTGAGAATTGTGCCAAATTGTGTAGTTGTTTTTATGATGTGCACAGATGGGAATTAGAAAGAGACAACCTGACTGGGTCAGGATTTGAGCTCTGGTTCCCTGAGGTATAAGACTAATGCAGCAAATGCACTTTTATTATTGTAATGCCTAGAGTCTGCATTCAAGATCAGGGTCCCATTGTGCTAGCTAAAGTTTAGATTGAAAGATGGATCTTTGCTTGAAGAAATCACTGGCTAGATATAAGGCAAGAAGCAACAAGTGGGTTGAAAAAACAAACAAACAAGGATGATGGGAACAGTGACAAAATAATACATTGACATCTAATCTAATTCATGACCACTGAAAGACCTTGTCCTACTGGAAGCCAGTTGTAACCATTGGGTTGACTGTGCAGAAAGTCTGCATTAAAAGTAATATTGGTGAAGGAAACTTGCTACTCATTAATTCCAGAAAACTTTGTCTATTCTGAGTCTAGATTATAAATCTGTTTGGCTAATGGTAGTATTTTTTTTTATGATCTTATGCATATATTTCTTAATTTCATTGCCCTCTCAAAGTGATATGCACAGGGAAAGGCAGACTAAAAATCTTTTCCCTATTTGTCCAATGGATTGTTTCAAATATATGTAATTTTCCAAATCCTAACGCATTCTGTAGCTTTTTGCACAAATGGCACATTTTTGTGAACTGGAACTGGTTTCCTTTGGATATCTAATATGTATACACTCACACACCACTCTTCCAGCTGCTGTCTGCTTAAAATTAAGGAGACAGTGGTAGTTGAGCAGTGAGGTTGTTAAATTTGGAATAAACATTCAGACAATTTTTTTTTATTTTTATTTTTTTTTTGGATGAAGATGTCTCTCCAACATGTTTCTGCCTATTCCTACTGTCAAAGGTCTCATGACTCATTGGTGCAATGTTTTCTTTTACAGGGGAACATGGTTATGGTCAAGATTTAAAGTACAGCAACCAGTCTGCTGTAGAGGCTGTAGGTCCTCTGGCAATAGCAGTGCGGATGCAGGTTAGTATGACCCAAAAGTGTATAAAACTCACTGTGTTTACTGGGCTCTAGAGTTCACAGTCTATGCACTTACAGCTGCAATTGGACAAGTCTGGCAAATTTAAAAGAGGGAAAATTATGACCTGCAACTCCCTTAATAATATAATCAAGGAAATTCATTGGGTGATTCATTCTTGTTTTATTTATCAAAATTAAGGTAAATGAGGAATTAAAATCAAAATACAATAACAATGATAACTGTAACAAAGCTTGATAAAAAGATTTGTAGCTTGATCTCTAAAAATAAGTTAGGCACAAAGTGATAGTGAGGGAATTATACTTATGGCTGCCTGCAACCCAATAGTTTTATGAAGAGTTACTAATGTTTGTGAAGTGCTATGTAAATATAAAGCCAGGAAAACGAATCTGTCTGAATATCAAGTATTTTTGCCTCGTTTTATTTCACAGTCAAGCGAGTTTAAAGACTGAGCGCACACTTTAGCTTAGACATTTTGGGATTTTGTTTGTGTCATCACAGTCATGTTAAAATAATTTGGTGTTGGTTAAAGCTTGCTTTGATTAATTTGTCAATGTCTCTAACATTTGTTGATGATTTAAATGCTTTTCTTTGGATTTCTTCTTATCTTGAAGTAGTAATATGTATGTGTTTTGTATTTACTTGAAAGAACGGCTGTTGGGTTACGTTGGCACTACATAATGTTAGCACACAGCTGTTTCAGAAATTAAATGAATGTTTATTATGTGTAGCAGAATAATCGGAGTACCCTAGTTACCTGCAGTTATAATACAGAGTTATGCTTATGTACTTATGGTCCTACTATGATTACTAACCAGCCTGCTGCATATAGGTTCCCTGCCATGCTCACAACTTTGGCCTTGGCTACATTTGCAAGTTAGAGCGCATTAAATCAGCCCCAGGCACCCTAACTCCGTCCACAGTGGCAAGGCATGTAGAGCGCCTGGACTCTGCAGCTGGAGCGCTCCTGGTAATCCACCTCCATGAGAAGCATAAATCTTGCTGCGCTCCGGCTGAAACGCCTGGGTGTCAGTCTGGACGATGTGTTGCAATACTGTGCAGTGATTGGCCTCCAGAAACGTCCCATAATCCCTTGAAGTCAAGCGGCAATTCTTGTCATTGTTTTGAACTCGGCTGCAGGCATGCGGATATGCCCTTTCAAAGCTCCATTTCTGACAGCCCGCATGCTTATCTGCTCCTGGACAAAGCAAACCATTACTGTGGAATGCTCCTGCTGCAGTGGCAGGCATTTGTGCGTGTGTGAGAGAGAAAGAGAGAGAGAGAGAGAGGCAGGGGTGGGGGCTGATGTCAGGGTTTCCCCCTTCGCTCTGCTACTGTCTGAACTTACAAGACAGCATGCTGACACAATCTCTGCCCCCCATAACGCAGTCTCTCCCCCCAAATACACAACACACTCCCTGTCACATTCCACATACGCACACCCCTTCCCCCCGATTTGAAAAGCACACTGCAGCCGCTTGCATACTGGGATAACTTTCACAATGCCCTGCTCTCTGTGGCGTTGCCAGTGCTACTAATGTGGCCACGCCACTGTGCTTGCAGCTGACGGTGTGAACGCATGATAGTGCTTTCCCTGGTGCTGTCTCTGAGGGCTGGTTTAATGTAGGGTGATGGTTTAACTCCCATCACCCTACATCTGCAAGTGTAGCCATGCCCTAACATGATAAGTAGAGCGGAGGTCCGGAAAAGTTCTTTCCCTGCTTTATTACCACCACAATCACGTTGGTGGTGGTGAAAACAGAGTAGGGAGCATTACTACATTCAAATGCACAGATGCTTTGTTCTCACACAAGGCTGCAATATAAAAGCAGTTTTGAGTATGCAGTCCAAGGGCATGTCTTCACTAGCAATGTTGAAGCGCTGCCGCGGCAGCACTTTAATGTGGCTGTGTAGTCACGGCACCAGCCCTGGGAGAGAGCTCTTCCAGCTCTGTAAAAAACCCACCTCCACGAGGGGAATAGCTTCAGGTGCTGAGAGTGCAGGTGTACACTGTCTACACTGGCACTTTACAGCGCCGAAACTTGCAGTGCTCAGGGGAGTGTTTGTTGACACCCCTGAGCGAGAAACTTCCAGCACTGTAAAGTGCTAGTGTAGACAAGCCCCAAGTCCCTTTCATGTAGTTGTGCTATTTAAAGCCTCTCTGTGCTTGAATGCAGTGCCTCTCTTTGCTGCTGCTAAGAGTTGAATAAATAAAGCAGAAAAGACAGGTTTCAGAGTAGCAGCCATGTTAGTCTGTATCCGCAAAAAGAAAAGGAGGACTTGTGGCACTTTAGAGACTAACCAATTTATTTGAGCATAAGCTTTCGTGAGCTACAGCTCACTTCATCGGATGCATGCAGTGGAAAATACAGTGGGGAGATTTATATACACAGGGAACGTGAAACAATGGGTGTTACCATACACATTGTAAGGAGAGTGATCAGGTAAGGTGAGCTGTTACCAGCGGGGGATGGGGGGGGTGGACCTTTTGTAGTGATGATCAAGGTGGGCCATTTCCAGCAGTTGACAAGAACGTCTGAGGAACAGCGGGGCGGGGGCGGAAGGGGGGGAATAAACATGGGGAAATAGTTTTACTTTGTGTAATGACGCATCCACTCCCAGTCTTTATTCAAGCCTAAGTTAATTGTATTCAGTTTGCAAATTAATTCCAATTCAGCAGTCTCTTGTTGGAGTCTGTTTTTGAAGTTTTTTTGTTGAAGAATTGCCACTTTAGGTCTGTAATCAAGTGACCAAAGAGATTGAAGTGTTCTCCGACTGGTTTTTGAATGTTATAATTCTTGACGTCTGATTTGTGTCCATTTACTCTTTTACGTAGAGACTGTCCAGTTTGGCCAATGTACATGGCAGAGGGGTTCAAAAGGTCGTTCTCTTCCCCCGCCCCCACTCTCCTGCTGGTAATAGCTCACCTTACCTGATCACTCTCATTACAGTGTGTATGGTAAAACCCATTGTTTCATGTTCTCTGCGTATATAAATCACCCCACTGTATTTTCCACTGCATGCATCCGATGAAGTGAGCTGTAACTCATGAAAGCTTATGCTCTAATAAATTTGTTAGCCTCTAAGGTGCCAGAAGTCCTCCTTTTCTTAAAGCAGAAAAGAGTGAGTCAAATTAGGAGAAAGAAAGAAAAATGCAGAGGTGAAAAGGGGAAACAAAAGGAGAGAAGAAAAAGACAAGAGTAAAATAGTAAAACACACAGAGGGAAACAGTAGTGGTCATAGCATGTATCTCACATATTGCAATGTTTTCACTGAGAATTGCCTGGGCATTTGATGTGTAGATGTGGGAGGAAGAGGGATCCTCTTCACTAGAGAAGGTGAGTTGAAGTCACAATTACTCATTTTTTATTGTGGAGCCATGGTAGAACTGAGTTTTTGGCTAGTGACTTAAGTGCTCTGTGTCTCAGTTTACCCATGTGTAAAATTGAACTCACAAAGGTGTTGTGAGAATTTGTAAAGCACTTGGGGATCCTGGGCTGATATGTTCTGTTGGAGCTCCAGATATTTCTCTTGGTAACACTCTGGATTGCTATACAATGAAATGCAACTGTTGACAAGCTGCAACGGCAGTAACTGTAAAATATTGCTCTGAAGGGAAATATCACTTCAGATGATTGCTATATGTTGGCCAAAGCCTTGGGAAACAAGCAGCAACCAAGGAAACGATTTTCCTCAAGAGGCAATACGTTTTTACTACTTTTGCCCCCATGCTTAATTAATATTAGTTTTGTTCATTTGGGATTTTTTAAAAGTATAGTACCCCAAATTAAATTTGTTAATTTAAAAATGCACAAATCCTGCATCATCTCCCCCATCGCTCATAATTCTCATCAGCTCAGCTGGGTCAGGCTTGGGTTGTCTCACCTTTGCCACATTAGCCTTTGAGGACTAACATTTAAAGAAGGCAGGCTGCAAGGCCCAAAGGAGTAAGTAATGCTAGAGGGACAGTCCTGGTGACTTCTCTTCTTATGATGCCATCTGCTTTGATGCGCAAGCCCCAGCTTTCTCCTTCAATGCCAGTTATCTCCTGCCAACAATGCCAGTTCTTTAATTAGCTGGTTAGGGCTTCTCTGTTATGTTGATCAGTTTGTAGGAGAGTACTGTATGTTGAAGGTCAATAATAATGTCTAGTGTCACATTGGAGAGAAGCAACTAGTTTTTAGTTTTATAGTATGTGTCTATTAACTGATGGGGCTTAAAAGGAAACCTCAAGGGTTAATCCATTTGCTTACTCTTTTGAGAGGGAACAAACCAGCACTGAGGATCTAAGCAAGAGGAAGAGTCACTAAACTGTTGACAGGTTTCAGAGTAGCAGCTGTGTTCGTCTGTATCCGCAAAAAGAAAAGGAGGAATTGTGGCACCTTAGAGACTAACAAATTTATTTGAGCATAAGCTTTCGTCAGCTACAGCTCACTTCATCAGATGCATGCAGTGGAAAATACAGTGGGGAGATTTATATACACAGAGAACATGAAACAATGGGTGTTAACCATACACACTGTAAGGCGAGTGATCAGGTAAGGTGAGCTATTACCAGCGGGCGGGGGGTGGAGGGGGGGACCTTTTGTAGTGATGATCAAGGTGGGCCATTTCCAGCAGTTGACAAGAGCGTGTGAGGAACAGTGGGGGGGGGGGGGGGGAATAAACATGGGGAAATAGTTTTACTTTGTGTAATGACACATCCACTCACATCTACCAATGTGATATATGCCATCATGTGCCAACAATGCCCCTCTGCCATGTACATTGGCCAAACTGGACAGTCTCTATGTAAAAGAATAAATGGACACAAATCAGACGTCAAGAATTATAACATTCAAAAACCAGTCGGAGAATACTTCAATCTCTTCGGTCACTCGATTACAGACCTAAAAGTGGCAATTCTTCAACAAAAAAATGTTCAAAAACAGACTCCAACGAGAGACTGCTGAATTGGAATTAATTTGCAAACTGGATACAATTAACTTAGGTTTGAATAAAGACTGAGAGTGGATGGGTCATTACACAAAGTAAAACTAAAGTATATAAATCTCCCTACCTTATTTTCCACAGCATGCATCGATGAAGTGAGCTGTAGCTCACGAAAGCTTATGCTCAAATAAATTTGTTAGTCTCTAAGGTGCCACAAGTCCTCCTTTTCTTTAAACAGTTGACACTTCTTTTGTAATTTAAAGAGAGTGGGAGAATTCCTTTATTTTGGAGAGAGAGAATAGTAAAATGCTGGTGTGGAGGAAGAATACCTCCAAGTGCATAGCCAGAGATTTTAATGCCATTTGTGCTGAATGACCCTGCCCTTCCCTGAAATCTTGGTTAAACAATGCAGTAATAGTTTTTCTTTATTCCTAAAGACACAGAATTGGAAGATCCTTATGTTGTAGGTATGCCTATTACAATCCTTTGCATAGAGATTATTTTAGCAGTTATGAAATCATATGTTTGGGCTCTATCTAATTGAAATAAAACTGTTGAACATTTATAATGCAACTGTCATACAGTGTTTTTCTTTTCTCTGTGAAAGAACATGGTAAAAACCAGCGAGAGATGGATCCGGTCTCAGCAATACAGGGAATGGAACCTCCATTGCTTGAAACTTCAGCCCCTCTCCCCAGTGCCCAGGTAATAAGCATAATGAGCTTTGGGGAAGTGGTTTAAACATTAAACTGAATCTAATTATGTCTTTTTAAATATGTTTGTCTAGTATACAAAAGCAGCTATTCTGCTTATTTGCTTCTTCTGTTGTTGTGTCACTAAATATCCTGGTATTTAGTATTAGTTATTTTTTATAAGTGGAAAGTAGTTTATGAATCCTAAAACTGAAAGGTGAACTGAAATAGTTCCCAAATCAGTGGGATCCCAATTCCGGAAAGTATATGAGGACATGCTTAACTTTAAGCATGCATGTAATTCCCAGTGACTTCAAAGGCACCTGAGCTCATGCATAAGTGCTTTTCTGTTTAGCCATGTTTTCCTGAATCGAGGCCCAACAATAGGTTTGCAGTCTTGAAGAGTTACAAATACATTCTTTTGTATAAACAAATTATTTTCGGTCAGTTCTTCTTTCATTTACTTGCCTATGTTCAGGCCTTCAGGGATCCATGTTTACATTGCAACAACTGCTGACAGGAGAAATGTGGCTCTCCGCTTTGCTATTAGTATAAAGTTGTGTGTGTGTGTGGTGTGGGTGGGTGTGCACTCGCATGTGAGAGAAACTCGAGGGCTTGAACCCAAGTTATGGCCAGTAGAGTCTTTGAAAATATATTCATTTATAATTTGTATAAGTCTGCTGCTGAATGTAGTGCATTTTTAACATTTAAGGTTAAAATTAGTACATGCTTTTAAAGAATGCATTTCACTTCACCTTTAAATGTCTCTTGTTTTAACAATTTAATTGAAACAGATTCAGTTTGTAACTTAAAACAGATGCCAAAAGAACAAGCATTTTATAGAGTGCAGATAGAAAGAAAAAAGTTGATATCCTGAGGCTTTTAATGGGCAAATATATACAATTTCAACCTTTTCATCCTTGAAAACTGCCCATTAAAAAATATAGCTAAAGAAACAATAGATCAAACTATACTTCATGCCATGGGGTTGATGATAAAACTTCTACTCAACAAAAAAACTCAGCTTCCCTCCACCTTCCCCCCCCCCCCCACCATATATAAAATATGTTACCAGTGATAGGTTTTCCATTTGTTTAATTACTGGAACTTTGTGGTTGTATTTTTTTTCCTTTTAAATATACAGTTGCTTGCTAGGGCGAAGGTATAAAATATTCTTTTACAACAATACACAATTTTGTATGGGAACAGATGGATTTTTCATTGAAAACAAGTAAGAAAGAAGCATAGGAACTAAAACAGGGAACATCTGCTTTTTGCTCTCAAGGAGCTCTGGGGCGTTAATTAGATTCATTTCCAAAGACATTGTAATAAATTCTCAGTGTGCATACTGACTAGATGTAGAGATTTTTTTAATCTTGTATTTTGTAAATTCCCAGTGTAATTTACAGTGTAACACTGTTGCCAGCAGATATTTAACTTGTCTTGTTCTGACAGAAAACCTAATTTTCTAATCTTTTTGTTTAGTATCAAATATGTAACATTTATATATATTGAAAATATTTAAATTAACTATTTAGAAACTGGCCATCCATGTCAGATGTTGGAAAAAGTTGGTACATATGAATATATTTTAGTCCAACTAACATTACCAAACATTTCTTCAGGCTTAACATGTTGATTAAAAGTTATCCTTTATTTCCCATGTTTCTTTCATCCAGAAATCAAAACAATACATTCAGCAACAACAACAAAAATTGACCCTCAAACATTTTTTAGGTAACAATAAAATAAATCTGTTTAAAATAAAGCTAACATCTGTAGATAGGATAAATATGTTAAACTATTCTGAATGTAATACGTGCAATGGAAAATAAAAATATATAAGTTATTAATAAATGTAATACTTAGCAAAGGAACGTGCAGACATACACGAATGGAACTAATTTTTAATGTGTGTAGGAAAGTACAATTGGAGACCTTTCTAATGTTTTAAAATAAAGTAAAATCTTTAAAGAGCTATGTTTTATATGGTGTTGTATAATATATACTTGGAAGTTATTGAAACATGAAAGGGGAAATTATGTTTTTGCTTTTATCTCCTTCACCACAAAACACATACACAAATTCCAAGCAGAACAGTAGCTGGTCAGACCAAACTGCTGATGGAGCTATTTAATTGGGAATTGTACACATTGGAGCCATTAGGGTAACCTTTTGCCAGGTAGACACATTGTAAGGGAATCAGAAGAGACAATGAGTTCAGTGAGGCTGTAAGGGCCAGATCCAAAGCCCATCAAAGTCTATGGAAGAGTTCCCAATGACTTCATTGTGCTTTGGATCAGTGTCTTGATTCCTCGCCCTTCCTCTGTGCTGAATGCTACAGCTCTCTGTGTGACTGTTTCTAATTGGATTGAAGTTGTTCTGACCCTTTGGTTTATATTCCCTTTAACTGAGGAATCCTGCCTCAGGCACTCAGCCTGTCCCTTATTGCTGTTTCTAATGCTGAATTTCAAGTATGTGAAAAACCAAGAACAGTTAGTACTGAAAACTGAAGTATGAGGCTTAAGCTGTCTGGAAAAACCTGCAAGTAGCCCTGAACGCAAAAGTCAAAGATTCTCTCTATTAATAAAAAAGGAAGTTGTCTGTTTCATAAACTACAGTTAAATCATATGGCTTCTGTATGAGGAGAGGCTAATAAGACTGGGACTTTTCAGCTTGGAAAAGTGATGGCTAAAGGGAGATATGATTGAGGTCTATAAAATCATGACTGGTGTAGAGAAAGTAGATAAAGAAGTGTTGGTTACTAGGGGTTACCAAATGAAATTAATAGGCAGCAGGTTTAAAACAAATAAAAGGAAGTATTTCTTCACAGAACGCACAGTCAACCAGTGGAACTTTGCCAGAGAATGTTGTGAAGGCCAAGACCATAACCGGGTTCAAAAAAGAACTAGATAAGTTCATGGAGGATAGGTCCATCAATGGCTGTTAGCCAGATGGGCAGGGATGGTGTCCATAGTCTCTGTTTGCCAGAAGCTGGGGATGAGCGACGGGGTGGATCGCTTGATGATTACCTGTTCTGTTCATTCCCTCTGGCACTGGGTGCTGTTGGAAGACAGGATGCTGGGCTAGATGGACATTTGGTCTGACCCAGTAGGGCCATTCTTATGAAGAAATAAAACATTTTCCTGTTTAGGTATAAGGGTGATGCATTTCTGCTCAGGTAGTTGCTTCCAGAACTGAACAGCAGAGCTCAGAGGGTGTAGGAGACTTTGATTTTGATCTCAGCAGCAACTTTTTTCTATAATTGCGTAATATACCTAGGTCCATTAGGAAAGCATGTGATAGTTTCTGGATGCTGATTATAATCATCTGTGTGCTAGAAATATTATAAACTGTAGGACCAGTCTCCCTCAGCCATTAAAAAAATGTAGTAGTACTTGTGTTCGCTGCACCATAGACACAGATGGATGTCTAGTAATATTTGCTATCAGAAACATTCTGGAGAATATTTGTTGACAGAAATAATTAAGTGGCGAGACATAAACACTTAAAAAGCCTTATTTTCGCCAGTTATAGTTAAGATATAAATGCCAAATCATTGTAAAGTCTTTTCTTGCACCATCTTGTGTGACGGGACAAGGCCAAATGGCTATAGGAAAGTAGTGAGAAACAGGTATGTTAGCCCCAGCCTAAACAAATCCCTGTTACCATGGTAACCAAATTGCAGTTGCTCCAGGTTAATCAAGACACCTGGGGCCAATTAAGATCCTTCCAGAAAGCAATGGAGACAGCTAGTTTGATTGGGACACCTGAAGCCAATCAGGGGCTGGCTGAAACTAGTGAAAAGCCTCCCAGTTAGTCAGGGAGGTGTCAGGAGCTGTAGGAGGAAGCCATGCTGCTGGAGAAACAGAGCAGTACAAACCCTATCAGGCACAAGAAAGGAGGCCCTGAGGTAAGGGTGATGTAGATATTGAGGAAGTGTGGGCTGCTGTGGGGAAGTGGCCCAGGGAATCGTACTCGTCCTGTTTCCAAAAAGTCAGCTACCAAGAGCTGCTACTATCAGGGTCCCTGGGCTGGATCCCAGAGTGGAGGGCAGGCCCGGGCTCTCCCCTGTCCTCCCTGACTAATCACTGAGATTGGGGGACAACAGAGTCTGTGCGAGGGAGGAGAGCTTCTCCTCACCTCCCTTGCTGGGTTATGATGAAAATGGCTCAGTAGGCTGTGACCCTTGCCTCTAGAGAGAGAAGGGCTACATGGAGCGTCACAGTGAGCCTCTGAGGCTAGTGTAGTTCGCCAGGAAGCACGGGACCCACTGAGACAAGGTCAGAGCTTTGTCACACTTGTTAATAGAGGAGTGATCCTGTTGTATTCAAAAATAACTGCATTTTGTTGGATGTCTCCATTTATATGTAACCTCCTTGGTAAAAGGCTTTCTGTTTGTATTAAAAAGCTGTTTCCCCCAAAGGTTCTTAAGAGCTCTTCAGCGAAGGAATGACAACAGCAGTTATTTTGCTTAGGTAGATCATCTGATGGAGGAAGGAGATTCTACAGAATTTTGTGTGGGAGTCACCTCTGTAAGGAGAGGTGAAGGAAGTAGAGAGAGCTTAGAGCGCTACAAGCAATTCAGGAAGTCCATTTTTAGGTTGTTATCTCTCAAGTTACAAAAAGACACTAATGATGATTTAATACACAATTCTGTATAGGAATTTCAATATCTTAAAAATGAAGTAGAGTTAAAAGAAAAAATTTTGCCAGCCACACTTCTGTTTCTCTTTGCTGCTCAACAGTGTCGTCTTGCACATCCATATGGTGTCCCAGCTGCTGAAATTTGCATGTCTCACTCCCTTAAATAAACCAGATTCAAAGCTTATGCTCAAATAAATTTCTTAGTCTCTAAGGTGCCACAAGTACTCCTTAGCTTTTTTTAAGTACATATTTATAGAGTTTGATGCAGAAAAGCATAGAAATACTGAAACTATCCTTTATGCAAGAGGTCTCTTTGGTATGCACTTTTGTTTAGAGAGAAGAATTGATGCAAGGGAGGAGAATGCATTTAATGCAGGGGGAATGAGTAGAAATTGTCTGCAGCCAAATCGTCATGTATTATGATCCTGTAATATCTCACTAGGTAGGGTCAGGTTTCAGAGTAGCAGCCGTGTTAGTCTGTATTCACAAAAAGAAAAGGAGTACTTGTGGCACCTTAGAGACTAACCATTTTATTTGAGCATAGGCTTTCGTGAGCTACAGCTCACTTCATCGGATGAAGTGAGCTGTAGCTCACGAAAGCCTATGCTCAAATAAAATGGTTAGTCTCTAAGGTGCCACAAGTACTCCTTTTCTTTTTAGGTAGGGTCAGTATGTGGATCGGAGACCTCTGGAAAGACACCTCCCTACTACAGGAAATTTTGTTGATTGATTAAGTGGTATATTTGTCTCTGAATGAGAATTGAATAATAAATGACCCAATTTAGTGTTAATGAGTGCTAAGAGGTGACATCTGCAGTTGTTTTAACACTAGTCCTTATTCATGTGCAGATATTAAAGATCCCCTGACATTTCTTTTTCAAGGCTATGGCTGTTAAATCCCAATTTGGTTTATGATGTTCACCTAACCCACAGTAAATTCCCTGCAGTTTTAGTGTGTTGCCTTGTTCTTCTTTCCATCTTATCTTTACCTGTTGTGTAGTGTTATGTGTAGTTAAAGAGCCACTGTGTGCTATCCCACATATATTGTATTTCAGTGGTAGGTGAACTGATCCCTGTATGTTATCTGCCTCCTTACATTACCTCATGGGGGAGCAGTGAGGCTTAAAGTTTGTTTTCACATTCTTTGATGTGTAAGTATGTTTGTCTGTGTTGATATGAGTGCTAACTATAAGGAATGTATGTTCGTTGCAGTAATGTGTACATGTAAATGCTGAAATGTACTGCTATAGAGGAAGAAAAGAAACTGACAGAAAATTTCATTCCAAAGTGACATTCTTGAATATCCAGCAGACACTGACTAGTCTGATATGAAGTCATTGTGTAATATTTGGACCCCAATTAAAGAAAATAATACAATGAAATAAATGTTAGTAAACATTCCGGGGGCGGGGGGCAGGGGAGGGGAGATAACACAAACGTGTTTTCCAATATTGCATTAGGCATTGGCTAGTATTTAGGTTCAGATAACAAAATCTGGGAGAAGAGATCATAAAGCGGTTACAATAACTTCATTGTTGCAGCGTTTGCTGTTATTTTGTGTTGTCATCGACCACCTAAGCTGAGAGAAGTCTCTTGGCTCCTATTTGTTTTCTTTTCCAGTGATATTGAGATTTCCCGAGGACAGCGTCCAAAAGCTGTTGATGTACTTGCCAAGGAGATAGGATTGCTTGCAGATGAAATTGAAATCTATGGCCAAACCAAAGCCAAAGTACGTTTGTCCCTGCTGGAAAGGTTAAAGGATCAACCAGATGGAAAATACGTTCTAGTTGCTGGGTAAGAATATACACTAAGCTTCCCCCTTCCCTGCTCTCTCTCTGCTAACACAAACATGTGATTCATATCTTTTAATTTACTGAATAAATTACCCATTATAAACTTGCAGCACTTGGTGCATTATGAAAGCAAGTATTTATTTTTCCCCCTTTTTAAAAAAAAAAAAAACCTCTTTTTTTTTTTCTTCAAGCTGTGATTACAGAAATTAAGTATGTTTTTTTGGAAGGTAGGTCGAGTTAAGCTTCTTAAAATGTCTTCTATAACTATTTGATTTTTCTTGACTCATCAGCTCTTAAAGTATTTGACTCAGAAGTGCAGTCACTTTGTCTGCACTGTGGCTGTTCATAAACAATTTTTAATGGAAACGACATGGTAATCTATTGGTATTAATGGTAAATACTTTTTTTATTGAATAGTAAACTGCATAGTTAAATAAAATCCATGTTTTTCCCCTAAAATGTAGACACGTCTCCAGGCAGGCTTATCCTACTCTCTGTTCCCATGATTATTTTAAAATGTTATGCTTCATCTAGAAATGCCTGTCTCCTTTTCTCACCCACTTTCCTTTGCCTCCTTTTCTCACCCACTTAGAAAGTAAATATTTTCTCTCTCACCTGCTTTGTGAAAAGGAAAGTTCTTCACACTTGCACTTATGTGCAACCATTTTCATGAAACATTAGATTGCAGCATGTCCTTTGCTTTCTTTTTACAACAAAAGCCTGTAGTAATGCACTGGTGTTGTTTTTATTTTGTGAATTGATAAGTTTTAGGTTGTTTTCATAAAATTCTCTAAAGGTTATTTAGCACCTTGTTTTCTGGCAACTAAGCATAGTATATATAAAGGGTGGGGGGAAGAATGGAAGATACAGCAAATTTTTTTCATTGCCAAATGTAATCCAGTTCTAGTGACATTCTCTTTTTTTGTTGTTTTTGGCAGTAGTGCAACAAAATTGGGAAGTTAAGATTTCCAGATGGTCCAGAGTAGAGGGCCATTCTTAGTTGCCTTTGTCCTGCCAATCCCTTGATCAACTAGTATCTTCCATGCTAGCACAAACACAGTTAGCTTTTGGACATGCTTAGTGGGAAATCTGGATGCCTGGCATCAGTTCAGTGAATTTCTGTCACATCAATCTGTCACCCAGAAACTTGCGAAGTTGTCATCAAGGCCATCTTGTGGAATTACAATTTACAGAAATATTCCTTATTTTGAAGGTTCACTGAGAGAAGAATACAAGAGCCTTTCTTTGAAACACAAAAGCAATCGTGTATGTCTATTGAGCTACATTTTTAATTTTAACTGAAAAAAATAAAATAGAAGCCGGTTCGGCCATGAGGTTGATGATGAGCAAAACTGTTCTGCTTTTTCAGGTTCTAAGTTGCTGCATGATTTAGACACTATGCAGCAGGGGAAGGGTGTTCCTAAAGCCCCGGAGAAGTGGAGCTTCACACAAGCACAGATTTAGAAGTAGCTTAGGAGGGAACATGGATGTGATGCCGAACTCTATTCAGATAGAGTTTAGGATATGAGGAACTGCCTCCTGTACGCTTCCTCTTTTTACATCCCAATCTGCCCTTTTAAGGGCAGCAACCTAGGAGAAAGTGCAATACATACTCTGAATGCTGCTTTGTGGGAGTGAGAGAGAAATTATAGAATCGTAGGACTGGAAGGGACCTTGAGAGGTCTTCTAATCCAGCCCCATGCACTCAAGGCAGGACTAAGTATTATCTAGATCACCCCTGACAAGTGTTTGTCTAATCTGCTCTTAAAAATCTCCAATGACAGAGATTCCACAACTTCCCTAGACAATTTATTCCAGTGCTTAACTACCCTGACAGAATTTTTTCTAACGTCCAACCTAAACTGCCCTTGCTGCAATTTAAATCCATTTCTTCTTGTCCTATCCTAACAGTTTTTCTCCCATGTCCTTGTAACACCCTTTTATGTACTTGAAAACTGTTATCACGTCCATCCTCAGTGTTCTGTTCTCCAGCCTAAACAAACCCAATTTTTTAATCTTCCCTCATAGATCATGTTTTCTAGACCTGTAATCATTTTTGTTGCTCTTCTCCGGACTTTCTCCAAATTGTCCACATCTTTCCTGAAATGTGGCACCCAGAACTGGACACAATACTCCAGCTGAAGCCTGAGTGGGTTGGAAGAATTACTTCTCATGACTTGCTTACAACACTCCTAATACTTACCAGAATGATGTTTGCTTTTTTTGCAACAGTGTTACATTTTTGAGTTATATTGAGTTTGTGATCCACTATGAACCCCAGATCCCTTTCTGCAGTACTCCTTCCTAGGCAGTCATTTCCCGTTCTGTATATGTGCAGCTGACTGTTCCTTCCTAAGTGGAGAACTTTGCTTTGTTCTTATTGAATTTCATCCTAGTTACTTCAGACCATTTCTCCAGTTTCTCTAGATCATTTTGAATTTTAATCCTATCCTCTAGAATCATAGACTATCAGGGTTGGAAGGGATCTCAGGAGTCATCTAGTCCAACCCCCTCCTCAAAGCAGGTCCAATCCCCAACTAAATCTAAATCCCCCCTCTCTAAAGCACTTACAACTCCTCCCAGCTTGGTATTGTCCGCAAACTTCATAAGTGTACTTTCTACGCCATTATCTATATCACTGATGAAGATATTGAACAGAACCGGACCCAGAAATGATCCCTGTGGAACCCCTCTCAGTATGCCCTTCCAGCTTGATTGTGCACCACTGATAACTATCCTCTGAGAACAGTTTTCCAATCAGTTATGCAACCGCCTTATAGTAGCTCCATCTAGGTTTTATTTTCCTAGTCTGTTTGAGACAGTCATGCGAGACAATATCAAAAGCCTTATTAAAATTAAGATATACCACATCTGCCACTTCCCCTCTATCCACAAGGCTTGTTATCCTGTTGAAGAAAGCTATTAGGTTGCTTTGGCAAGATTTGTTCTTGATAAATCCATGCTGTTTCTTACCGCCTTATTATCTTCTAGGTAATTGGAAATTAATTGCTTAATTACTTGCTCCATTATCTTTCCAGGTACTGAAATTAAGCTGACTGGTCTGTAATTCTCTGGGTTGCCCTTATTCCCCTTTTTATAGATTGGTACTATATTTGCCCTTTTCCAGTCCTCTGGAATCTCACCCATCTTCCATGTCTTTTCAAAGATAATCTCTAATGGCTCAGGTATCTCCTCAGTTAGCTCCTTGAGTACTCTAGGATGTATTTCATCAGGCCCTGGTGACTTGAAGACATCTAACTTGTCTAAGTAATTTTTAACCTGTTCTTTCCCTATTTTAACCTCTGATACTACCTCATTTTCACTTATATTCTTTGTTGTCCAATTGCTACTAAAGTTTTTGGTGAAAACTGAATCAAAAAAGATATTTAGCACTTTTGGTATTTCCACATTTTCTGTTTCTCTCTCTCTCCCCCCCCCCCCCCCCCCAGTGATGAGGCATTGGCCCCACACTAGGGTAAAAACAGGTAACCTCAGCAGGGAGCAGTGGAGGTGAGTCCTCTGAGCAGCCTAGAGTGGCTGTGCCCCACGCAGCCTATCTGGGCCCAGTAGGCTCAGATAAGAGGAACGGCAGGGCAGGGTCAGTTGCTACTGGGAGCCCAGGGAATAAGGACTGCATTCCTGGAGGGCTGAGAGAACTAAGTACTTTGGACAAAGCAGTGGCTGGTTGCTGAGACTGAGCAGCTGAGTGCCCTGAAGTGAGGGCAAAGAAGTGCTGGGGCCATGGGGAAGTGTCCAGGGAAAAATAGCAGCATTGACAGAGGTTAAAGAGGTGCAGCAGGATGCTGCTATTTACAGGGTCCCTGGGATGGGACCTGGAGTAGTAGGTGGGTCTCTTCCCACCCCCCGTATTTGTAGAATGATTTCTTGTTACCTTTTCTATCTCTAGCTAGTTTAATCTATCCAGACATGAAGGAAGGATGGCAAAATAGTGAGCAGACCAGGTATGAAACTGAGAGCTTTCAGGAAAATGGTGCAAAGAGGTGTATATAATATTTTAGCAATAAATAAATAGTTCCTATGTATAGCTGCATAATTGATTTATGCAGTGGATCCCTACTTAGAGTAATTTGTATGAGGCTATTGTAACTCGGCCAATAGCTATACATTATAGTAACAACCATTGTTATGTTACTCCTGAGGGTATTCTGTGCCACCCCCCCCGCAAAAAAAATTCTGTGCACCATATTTTAAAATTCTGCAAAATTCTGAAAATGTTATTTGTCAAATGTGGTGGCTCCATCATGGCATTGGGGAGTATAGGCTCTCCTACAGCTGAGGAGCGATGGGTACAGGAAGCAGGAATGTGGAGTTTGCAGAGCTTCCTGCAGCTGGGGGGGCTAGGTAGGAAATCCGGGGGTGGGTTTGACTGGGCCCCATATGCCGTGCAGGGGAAGAGGAAGTCCCGTCCTCCCAGCTCAGCCGGAACTAGCAGCTGAGCCTGGCGCAGGGTAGGAACCACCAGCTGGGTCTTCCTCAGTCCCGCCTGCTGCCCCACAGTGATTTACCTCTTTGCCAGCTGTCTGTGCACCTGAACACACTGCTGGGGAGGGTTGCATGACCGCTCTTGTGACTTCCCTTTGCTTCAAGTCATTTTTCTGTGGGGAAGCAAAGACATCTGTGTGGGATATAAATTCTGTGCATGCGCAGTGGCACAGAATTCCCCCAGGAGTATTACATAAGGGTTAGCATAGAATGCTTCCTTACTGAGGGATAGGATGACTGTAGAACAGGAGTTCTCAAACTTCACTGCACCGCAACCCACTGCTGATAACAAAAATTACTACAGGACCCCAGGACGGGGGGAATCAAAACCTGAGCCTGCCCACACCCCACTGCCCAGGGTGGGGCGGGTGGGGGGCAAAGCCCAAGGACTTCAGCCCCAGGCTCAGCAGTGGGGTTGGGCTTCAGTCCCAGACCCCAGCAAGTTTAACTCCAGCCCTGGTGACCCCATTGAAATGGGGTCCCAGCCCACAGTTTGAGAACTGCTGCTGTACAATATTGACTCCTTTTTCTGTCCAGTGCCAGTAAGGTTCTGAGATGTGATTTATTTTATTTCCATATTTAAAATGTACTACTTCCTTGTGTGTGGTCTTATCAATAATGAGAGTGGGAACAGAGTTCAAGTTCCCCACAGTTCTTATTTGTTCAGTTGACTGTGGCTGATGATAATGTGAGGAAATTGGATAATGTGATAATGTGGGCAACAATGCCTGTTGGGGGAAAAGGCCTTTCAGGATGGTGAAAGAACAGTACAGAATTGGAGAAAATGGAGATGGAAATGATCTTGTCAGCCATCTGGTTCGTCCCCCTGCCAGGACAAGATTAACAGTAAAATTTTTATATTGGATTTTTATGTTTACTTCGAAACCAAAGAAAAATACAAACAGCTTTAAAAGGCTGTAGTTTTGGCCACTGGAGCAAGTGTGCTAAAATGGCTTAGTAAGGCATGTGGCTTCACAGGGAACTGCTGAGATTTTTGTGTTTCTGCATTTACGGGTTATTCCAGTTTATGGGGAGGAGTTAATTATGCATAATGTTCAGCATTTGATAAGCAAAGTAGATTTTCTGTATAATCTGTTCTTCGAGTGCTTGTTCACATCCATTCCAATCAGGTGTGTGCGCGCCGCATGCACAGACGTTGGAAACTTTTTCCCTTAGCCGCTCCCATCGGGACGGCAGGGGAGTCCCCTAGAGTGGCACCCTTATGGCGCTGTATATAGTATGGTGCTGGCCCAACCCCCCTTCAGTTCCTTCTTAGCGTCCATGGCAGCACTGGAACGTGCTCCCTCACTTGCGAGTGATCTCTTAGCAATCTAGTTTTTATCTGTTAGACAGTTTGTTGTTAAATAGTTAGTAAGTTAGTTAAGTACAGTTTAGTTAGAGGTGACTGGGATTTCATTCCAGCCACCGACCTTGGGCTGCAGGGCATGCCACAAGCCTAGGGGTTTAAAGCTTCAGCAAATCTATGCCCACCAGCGACCCCCACGACTCCTGCCTTAGGTGTCTGGGGGAGGCACACCAGGCTGAGCGCTGCAAAATTTGCAAGGCCTTTAAGCCCCGTACTAAGAAAGAGAAGGACTTTTGTCTTAAGCAGCTGCTCATGGAGGCTGCTTTACAACCAGCGGCCCCAGATCACCCGGTACCGGGCCCAAGCTCCTCAGTGAGAAGTGCCCCGGTGTTGGTACTCAATTTACACCAGGCTCTAGAGATCCCCGGCACCGTAAATCCCCAGCACCGAGACGAGCCGACCAGCCCCAGCAGTGCTCAAGCTCCCTGGCACTGGCCAAGTGACATAAGAAAGGGGAAAGAGGATGATCCCCTCCAAGAGCGACCAAGACACCCAGAGAGGCTCCTGCAGCTCAGAGGCAGGACTCTGTTTCTCATCAGGACCCGACAGCATTGAGTCTGGCACCCAGCGACTTCAGCGCGGACCAGTGTTTAGAGGAGGTCTTGGAACCCCCCTCCAAGCCTGACACATTTGAGGCTGCAAAGGACCTCATTGAATTGTCGGCGCCCAATCCCTTTCCATGCAAGGAGAAACCTCTGGCACCGCCTAGACGGGTGCTGTCCAGAGGGAAACGGGCAATGGTGTGCTGCTCAGTCACAGATCTGGCACCGCTCACAGCACCATTCTCATTCGAGCTCTCCACAGCGTCACTCCCCAGCACCGACAACCCTACATAAGCTTACGACACCAGATGATGAAGCGCCCTCACACCCCCTCTGAGGACCCGGCACTGCTCCATGACATCCTCAGTTACTTGGCACCAAAGCAAGGTACCAGCCACTTCCCCAGCACCGTATTCGCTAGGATAGTCCAGGTCTCGGAATAGCCAGTACCGCTCACCATCAAGATCCTCTTGGCACCAGTCCCTGGCCTGCACCTCTCAGCGCCCCACGGTGGTGCAACGTTCATCGGTACCGCCATGGTCCTCCCCTTCAGGCTCTGAAGCCGACTCAGGCCTCTCGAGTTATAGCAGGCACTGGACCAAGAGCAGTAGAGAATTCCACAAAGCCTGGCAGCCGCAGTGGCTGGCTCCAGGGCAGTGGCCCTTTTGGACCCCCTGGGCCTATCACCAACAACAGAGTGCTTTTTCTAGAGCCTCCAGGTCAGTGCACTCAACAGGACGCCACTCAAGTCACCATATAAACACACCTTGAGGGCAAGAGAGGCCACACTTTCTAGACCGACCTCAGATCCCCCAGAGCAGTCGACAGAGGCAGATCCATTGCCCACACCGCTACCGAGAGGTACATCCCCAAGACCTCAGGAGGCACAGTCTGCCTCTCGAGCAGTGACAGCCATGATGGGCCCTGGTACGGGAGGATTACGGGAGGATCAGGACGATGACACTCAGTCTCAGCACACATCTTCATCCTCGCCAGATGACGTGGCGGCGGGAACATCAATATTGGAACCCTCGTCTATTGACCACAGAGCACATCAAGAACTTCTCCACCAGATTGCCCTTAATATGGACCTTCAGGCAGAAGAGGCCGTCGAGCCAGGGGATCTGATGGTTGATATCCTGGCCCTGGAAGCACAGGCGCCAACTTATCTCAGTGCTGGTGGGTGCCTGGGCCCCACCCCGACTCCACCCCTGCCCCGCCCCCATCCCAACCTCTTCCCCAAAGTCCCCGTCCCAACTCTGCCCCCTCCATGCCCTATTGGACCCCTCCCCAAATCCGTGCCACGGCCCCGCTTCCTCCCCTGAGTGCACCGCGTTTCCCCCTCCTTCCCAGCATTTGCCGCCATGAAACAGCTGTTTCGCGGCGCAAGTGCTGGGAGCCAGGGGGAGAAGCTGGATGTGGCAGCAATCTCAGGGGAGGAGGCAGAGCAGCAGTGGAGGTGAACTGGGGCAGGGAGCTGCCGGTGGGTGCAGAGCACCCACCAATTTTTCCCTGTGGGTGCTCCAGCCCTGGAGCACCCATGGAGTTGGCGCATATGCCTGGTAACATTGACACTGATCAAGACTGTCTTATAATTACTCTGGATAGTCTGGCAAACCCCAGCTTCTAATATCCTGACCGCCAGGGGAGTAGAGAGAAAATACTTGGTCCCCTCTAAGGACTATGAATTCTTGTTCTCCCACCCTCCCCCCTAGTTCCTGGTCGTATCAGCTGTTAACAAAAAAAGAACGCTAGGATCAGCAGGCCTCGGCACCAAAGTCCAAAGAGGCCAAACAATTGGACCTGTTTGGCAGGAAGGTCTACTTGTCGGGAGGTCTGCAGCTTAGGATAGTCAACCAACAGGCCATCCTTAACAGGCACAACTTTAACTCTTGGAATGCTATGTCCAAGTTCAAGGAACGCCTGCTGCAGGATTCACATGCAGAGTTTTCTGTGCTGATTGAGGAAGGAAAAGCAGTAACCAGGACATCCCAGCAAGCCTCTCTCAATTCGACTGACTTTGCGGCCAGAACCATCTCATCAGGAGTGGTTTTGAGGCGTTCAGCATAGCTACAGGCATCAGGCCTCCCTCCCGAGGTCCAAAACACATTGCAAGACCTCCCTTTCAAAGGTACTGGCCTCTTTTCAGAGCAAACGGACTCGAGGCTGCATAACCTCAAGGATTCCAGGGCTACAATGAAATCCCTGTGAATGCATACACCAGCAACCCAGAGGAAGCCCTTCAGGCCTCAGCCTCCACAGCGGGAGCAATACCATCCTCACCCGAGACAAGACCCCTACCGCAGGCGAGACAGGAATAATAGACGCAGTCCGTCGAACAACGTGTCTAACCAAGGCCCAAACAAGCCCCAGCCCGGAACCAAGCAAGAGTTTTGAAGGCATGTGTGAGGTCAGCCTACCAATCCAACTCCAGGATCCCTCCCCACAGTTTTTAAATAGTCTATCTCACTTCTACCATGTGTGGTCCTGTATAACATTGGAATGCTGGATCCTACGCACGGTACAGGTGGGATACTCTCTCCAGTTCTCCTCCTTCCCTTCCTCCCACCCCCCTTCCCCTTCCCTCTTCAGGTACCCCTCTCGCAAGCAGCTCCTTATGTAGGAGGTGCAATTGCTCATCGATATAGGGGCAGTGGAGGAGGTTCCTCAGGAGCTAAGGAGGAAGGGATTCTAATCCTGTTATTTCCTAATCCCCAAGGCAAAAGGTGGGGTCTAAGACCCATTCTAGACTTTCGTGGACTCAACAAATTTATGTTCAAGCTCAGGTTCCGCATGGTCTCCCTAAGCACTATCATCCCATCACTGGATCTGGGAGATTCGTACGCTGCCCTCGACATGGACGACACCTATTTCCACATTGCCATCCATCTGGCACACAGTCGTTTCCTACGCTTTGTGATAAACTGAGAGCATTACCAGTTCACGGTGCTCCCGTTCAGCCTTTCCACAAGGGCGCCACTCTAGGGGGCTCCCCTGCCTTCCAGACAGGAGCTGCTAATGGGAAAAGTTTCCGACGTCCATGCATGCCATGCGCATACCTAATTGGAATGGACATGAACAACACATCTTGAAGAACAGTTTCGAGAGGTCTTTTCCTCAATCTACTGTACATTATACATTTCTTGGTTATGATTCTGAACTTCTTTGTACCCAAGATGCCAGAACATAATTGTTTCACTTCCTGTGGAAATGACAAAGATTCTGATGTAAATCCACACGTTTCAGAAACCTACTCGGAAAAGGAACAGTTTAGTCCATTGGTCTTCTGGAGTTGTTGGGTGCTGGAGATACTGAACATTCTCCTTAATTCCAGAAAAGTTCTCCAAATGTCAGATGTATAGAAATATTAAGTGCCAGACCTAGTTTGGATAGCTGCATGCAGGATTTAATCAGTTGCCACAAGCTGGCAAATCTTTCTTACTTGCACTTTCTGAATACAGCCAAACAATGGTACCTGGTATGTTTCCCATATGTTGAAAATTACAAGCTGAGCAGCCACCAGGATCATTTTCAAAGTATTTATCAAAATGAGGTATGTTTCCTTACTACTCTTGCAGTTGATTGCATATTCAGACATCTTAAACTTCTATTACTTTGTTTGCCGTCCAGTATAGAAAGCTCCTGTCAAGACAGATACCACAGTAATGGGCATGGTATGAAACCTGTATAAATTTTGTTACACTTGCTTGTGCTACCATAAGTCTGTTTTTAAGTGTCCCAAATTATGTGGCTTCCGCCACTTTCACTAGATTTGTCCACTATTTAATTGATTTCACTGACAAGAAAGCAGAATAATATAAGGAGTAAAGTGTGGGAATATGGAAAGCTGTGATAAAATATTGTGCCACTGAAAATACTGCTTTCTAGGTTTACTAGCATGAGAAGTTTAATAGTTTTCTAACATAGATGTTATTTGAGATGAACTAAGATGTATGTTATGTAATTTGCCAAAAGTATGTTTCAATAAGCATCACATATAAAATACTTCTACAGCCATGTAAAAGATGTGTTGCTGGTTAATGTCTTAGCTCCAGGAGGGTCAGGGTTTACAGATGCTGAGTTCAGATTGAGAATTCATTTTTACTTACAGTGGGGACAGATATGTGACAAGTGATTGTGTTAACCAGGCTGAAGGGCCCAGGGAATACTTTAAAAAAAAAAAAGAAAAGAAAAAAAAAAAAGAGAGAGAAGAAAGTAAAGATTAAGTGGAAATAACTAGCAAAAATGCAGTCTTATGATGAGGCACTTCAACCGTTAGGGATTGGAATAAGAGATTTATGAATCTGCCATTGAGTTGAAGGCTTGGCCTATACTTAAAAGTTAGCTCCACATAGCAACTTCAGTCAGAGGTATGGTTTTCACTAATGTAGTCGACCAACTTAACCCCCAGTGTAGATGCAGCATTGTTGACAGAAGAGTGCTGCTTTCAATATAGCTACTGTCACTCAGGAAGGTGGTGTTCCTACACTGATGGAAAAATCCTTTCTGTCAATGTAGGCTACACTATGAGGTTATGCCAGCATAGCTGTGTAACCATAGGTATGCTGATATAGTCTCTATAGTGTGGACAGTCCTCTAAGCTCAAGCAGTAGAGGCTCATGCTTTTAGATCTGTTGGCATCCGGTTCGGTCCTTGCTGATGACCCCTGCAGGACATTGTGACAGGGTGATGCCATTTTATAAAACCAGTAATGCAGTAAAACCAATGTTTGGGCTTAAAAAGAAGTCTCCTACAGCTATTGAAGTGACATTAAAAGGGTGGCCAGAAGTATCACTGTAACCATTTAAGTGAGGCTAAGTCATTCATTTAAGAGAGTCCCACATCCCATCCATTCAGAATGGAAACAGTGCAAGACCATGTAGCTCAGGGTTGTGTGAACAAGAGCACTGTAGAACAACAGCAACTGTACATCAGTATCACCAGAACCACCAGTACTGAGGAGTTAATACCAAGAAAGCTAAGCAAAAAGCCCCCATTGTAGTATCATCTTAAAATGTGTGTAGTATGTTTCTTGCTGGGTTCTTAACAATATCCTTAACTATATGGAGGTTACTGCTGGTGCAGCATATCATCTCACTGTTTGTATGTTTTGGTTTTTTTTTTCAGTCAGACCTCGTGGCTTTCCCACAGAAATATTTCCACTATAAGTTGAATGTAGTGCATAAAGACAAAAGATAAATACGTGCAAACTACTTCTTTATGATCATATTTTGAAAAAACAAACTTTCCAAAGTTATGGAAAATTTCATACCTTGCCAGGAAATTGGTGACCCGATGGCACAAGGGGAAATGAGTATTATAAGGAGAATAATGATTATGGGCTTTTTATGTTTTTATTCAAAATCTATTAAAGGAAAATTCAAAGAAGAATGTAAACATGAGCATGAGTCGGCTCTATCCGAGTAAAAATGAGAGTGGTTAAAATTAATTCCTTCCAGTATTGCTTAAGATCAAAGCACAGGCTTACATTCCAAATGTGACCTTTCTAAAAATGTGCAACAGAGCTATAGCTAGTCATTGGCAACCAACTTAGATTATTTTAAACATAAAACTAACCAAATAATCTAGGTGCATAATGCGGGGGGTGTTATGGAAACAGGGCTAGCTACACCATTGACTCCCCTCTCGTCTCTGAGTGCACCCCTCAAGAGTTAGGCCTCTTGCCTTCATCTGTGCTGGGGTGTAACCGTGCAGTTCTCCCACGCTTAGGGTCGGCCCTGGATTACAGTACACTGAGTGTCAACTGAGACTTCTCTGCAAGACAGATGGGCACGGCACCTATAAATCTTCCATTTCAGACCTGGTGACGAGTGGTTAATACAGTGACCAGAAAGCATACAAGAAAAGGATTTTAAAGCAATAGAACAGTCTATCTGCATGTCTATCTCCCTAAGATTTACCATCCCCTGGTATCTTTGGAAGACCCAACTGCTTCAGACCCCTCCACTGGGCCTGCCTCTGTGTTCTTCATGGGCAGCCCCTGACAGCTGCCTAACATTCTTTGTTCCTAGATGCATACATTTACATCCATATCTTGTTGTTTTAGTAACATAACCTTTGTACAGCTGAGATGCTTTTGTTGAAGATTCTTTACTATAATCCTCATTGAACAGTTAGAAAGTAGTTTTCTTAGTTTTTATAACAAACAGTTTGATGTTGTCATCTTGTTAAATCTTTGCAGAAGTGTGTAATCCTTATTAAACACCAAAAGCCATTCACATCTTGCAGGGATCTTTAATGTATGCAGTGTCAGCACTTGCAGTAGAAATGTGGAGATAATGAAATTGGAGATGCGTACTGTCTAAATTAATGAAACTTTCTGCCACTCCCACCTGCACAACGTTTTTAAATTCAGCAATTTGGATTTGGCTTGATATTCATATAGTTCTACACTTTATCTTCCCTTTTAGGATGAGTTTAAAACAGACTTGAAATTTTGTTTGCCTATCAAAGATGTTCAGTAACCCGAGTTAAATACATGACACCTATAGGATATTTTGTCTTTACCCTTTTTTTGTAAGAATTCTAGGAATTTTTCTTAAACTATCAATTTCTTATCAATCACAATTATGATATCATTTTAGTATATCCTGAACTGATTTTAGGGTCATGTTCATACACCCCAAGAAAATATTTAAACTCAAGTAAATTTAAAGATGTGGGCTGATATCTTGGCCCCACTGAGAAATCAATGGCAAAACTCCCTTTGGTTTCAGTGACACAGGATTTCATCCTTGAAAAGGGCTGGTGCACGTCATATTAAAATAGAACAAGATAGTGTTTTTTAAAGTAACAATCTAAAAAGCAGCAGATAAATTGATTTTTCTACTTTTCTCAATAATAAATATTGTTTCTGTCTTTGGATGTGTGTTTCTGTTAATATTTACATACCCAGGGCCTGAACCTGCAATCTTTACTTATGCAGAACTCCCTGTGGGCATACATGAAGTTCTTGCTGGAGGTTATAACCTGAGTATTTTGCTATTGGTATGTGACAGGATGGATTTTTTATGATAATAAGTTAGAAAGAAATTACATTTTTAAGACAGGGAAGTAGAACCCTAGGAGATAAGGAGTGGAGTGAGGAGAGAACATTTACTTCAGAAATTGTTGTATCCTGTGGTCTGGAGGAGAAAGTTCTTGTCTGTCATTCAGAATTTTCAGTCTTGGAAAACATGACACTTTTATAGGGGGGATAAATAAAGGTCTAAAAATGAGTCTACCATCTCTACCTAAATTAAATCATAAAAGTTTTAAGTGGTCACTTCTGAGTTCAAAGGGTTAACTAATAATAGATGGGATAGTTCTTCTTTTGAGCTTCAATTCAGGGGAGCACTTTATTAAATCCTTAAGCCCCAATGAAGTCAATAAAGTTTAAAGTTAAATTTCTCTGAACAGGAGAATTGCATGTGTTTTAAATGTTTTTCTGAGTTGGGGCCAAAGAGATGTTCCTATTGATTTACCTTGCATACGTCATGAGATGTAAATCCACATTATCCTGATATTTTTATTTCCATTTAGAGATTAAAAAGTAAATGTGTGACAAACTGAGTGGGTTTTGTGTTTCTTTATTAAGCTATAAACTATTGGGTTAAGAGTCATCATCTTTATTATGGTCAAGAAATAGCTTAAGAATTTCTCTCTAAGCCAGACAATTTCATAACTGTCTGCAAAAAGAGGATTTCAGTTTGTTTTATGCCTCATGGTTATGAATTGAGCTTATACCGGACAACAATACCTTGCAAAGTTTCTAGAGGAGGAAAATGAGATGTTTCTAATTAGAATTGTATATTTAGCTTGAGTCTTGAAGAGGTCATAATATAGGAGGTTGCCCCTTTTGGCTAGCATATGCATGAATGCTTGTATTTCTGTGGGAATGAAAATGAAATCCTTAATGTCACATACCTTAAATAAACTATTCGTTTCACTGCAAGCAGTAAAGATACCACAAATTTAAACAGTGAAGTGTTACTTTTTTTGCAAAGCTTTTCCTTGAGAGTTCAGCAGGAACAAAAATGGACCCTTGGTTTTTATTCGTTTTTCTCTGGCAGCTGAAAGAAACAAACACCCCAAGTGAATCATTTTGAGTGTGTTTGAAAATTTTCTGAGCCATATGTTGTTCATACTAAATTTTAGATAAGGGAGTATTCTTCTTCCAGTCGTGTCCTTGTGGGTGTTCCATTTCAGGTGTGCATATGCCTCTTGAGCCCTTGATCGGAGATTTTTCCATTAGCAGTGTCCATTTGGCTTGCAAATGCATTCTGTACAACCTCATGCCATGCTCCAAGGGTACATAGGGCTGCTCAGACAAACCACCCTCAGTTCCTTCTCTACTGCCTGGGCCTGAGATAGAGCTCTAGTGTATCTGCCTATTTTGTAGTTGTTTAGTGAGTTCAGTGTTTAGTTAGTGCTGTGAGAGGTTTCAGTTTTTCCTCTCCCTGTTTTTCCTCCCCGATTTTATTCTGGAGCGCTTATTTGGCCTGGCTCAGCATGCCTGACTCGTCAAGTTTCAAATGCCGCCTCTTTTGTCAGGAGATTATACCAATCAGCAACAGCCATTTTAAATGTACCTGTTGCTTGGGAGAGTCCTATATGTCCCCAAAGTGTAACTTTTGCCTGGTTCTGAAATCTAGAGCTTGGAAGAATCGGGAGACCAAACTAAAGCTGCTGCTGAGATGCTCCCTGCCGAATCAGACCAGACCTCCCGCACCTGTACATCTGTGTCCGGACAGATCCAGTGTGCCTTCGACTTCAGCTAAGGTCTCGCAGAAGAAGGGGAAGATCTTGGAGGACTCAGGAAGGGCTCTGAAGAAGAGGAGGAGGAGCTTGGTCTCCCATCACAAGGAACCAGCTCCCAAGAAATCCTGATCTCCTGCTAGGTCTATGGTGTTGGAGGCCGTGACTTCTCAACTCAGTATCATGCCGATGAAAGACTGTATTGGTGGAGAAGGGGAGATCCCAGAGCACTTCAGAGAAATATGGCACCAGCAGGGCCCTGGTACCATCCACCTCCAGATTGGCAACGTCTATTTCAGATTTACCTGTGGCGTCCTCCCACTTGGCTCTGTCTGTACCGACAAAAGCTCACCCCTTTGGGCCCAGTACCTGCGTGCTCCAAACCAACGGTACTGCCTAAGTCAACTCCTGCGTTGATAGTGACCCACTCGGAACTGCAAGAATTCAGTTACTTCAGCTTGTCTGACACCGACAAGTCCCTGGAGTCCCCTCTGCTTGTGGCCTGAGTGAATCTCGCTACCAAGACCCCGGTCTCCAGCTTACCAGTGCTTCCAGGCACCACAGGATTCTCCATCCATTTCTTCTCTCCCCTCACCCCCCAGCCCTCCCATTGGAAGATATTGAGGAGAATGAAGGCAACGTTGTTTCCTCCTCCTCAGTGCAGGGTACCCCTCCACAACATTATGGGAACCCTTATGTTGATAAAGACCCCCGTCCATGTCAGGGATGATGGGAGGATCAGTCCTGGGTACCACTCCCACTCCCATGTGAGCCTCCCCAATGGCCACACTGGGTCCTTGGGTGGTGTCTTGGCAGCAAATTGCCAGATTTCCTGCTCCACTGCACCAGGAAACTAGGATCTCACCATCTCCTCCACCAAACCCCCAACATGAGGAGACCTTTGAGGAACAGGAGACTAGGACAGGCAAAGGGGCAACCGCCCTCACCTCTGTTTTTTGTCTTTATCTCTGAATGAGGCAGTCATGCGTCCACCACCATCAATGGCTGATAGTTATTGTCAATTCCAGGACCTTGCAAAGAAGGTGGTGGATCCTCTAGATACCTCTTGAGGAGGAGATTCACATCACAAGCTCCAGGATATTTTGCACTTGGCAATACCTGTCTAGGTTCTGCTACCCATTAATGATGTGCTCTTGGATCCAGTAAATACTGTGGCAAACTCCTGCCACCATACCACCAATTTGTAAATGGGCAGGTAAGAAATATTACATTACCCCCAGGGACTCAGAATTTTTGTTTTCCTGTCTCCCTACAAACAAGAAGATTTAGCAGGTTTCAAACTGCACAGAGATTGTACCTGGCTCAGTTCTTTGGTTTTCACAGAACCACTGAACCCTCTAGAAAAAGACAGAGATTCCAGAGGAAAAGAGCTTCCTACCCTCCTTCAGCTAGTGCTCAGTCATAATCGAAACAGCAGTTTTGACAGATAGGTTGAGGGCTCAACTCCTCTCCCACCTCTTGTGAGCTGCAAACCTTTGCCTACCACCCCACTTTTGGAGACCGTCTTTCCCATTTCCAATAGGCCTGGCAGCATATTACAACAAGTGGGTCATGGAGGTTATAACATTGGGCTACACCATCCACTTCCTGTCTCTCCCAACCTCCCCATTCCTTCCCTCTTCAGGGATCCATCTCATGAGACTATATAGAATCAAGAACTACACTCCTTCCTTTGTTTAAGAGCACTAGAACCTGTCCCATCCCCTGACAGGGGGAAAGGGTTTTACTCAAAGTATTTTCTCTTGCCAAAAAGATCTAAGACGATTGAATAAAGTCTAAAAAGTTTTGTATGGTGACTGTGGTGGCCATAATGCCGTCTTTGGAGACAGAAGACTGGCTTTCTGTCTTAAACCTACAGGACACCATATAGCAATACATCCCACACACAGGAGATACCTGCACTTCACCATGGGTCAGGATCATTTTCAGTGGCCCCAGGGGTGTTCTAGAAGGTTTTAGTGGTAGCAGGTGTTTACCTTTGGCAGGAAGCAATTTTAGTCTTCCAGTATATTGATGACTGACTACTGAAGGGCCGATCTTATGAAGCAGTACTAATCAGACAGCACTCTTAGTTTTCCAGGAGTTGGGTCTCCAGCTAAGCATAAAGTCCAAGTTAGCCCCCTGTACAGAGAATACAATTCATAGGGGCATATTTGGATTTGCTAGCAGCCAGCTCCTTCCTTCACACAGACAGACTCATAACTTTATCTAGTCTGGTTGGGACAATTCACAGAAGCCCCCATACTACAGTAAGAAACTGTTTGCATCTTCTGGGTCATAGGGTAATGTGCACCTTCATGACTGAGCATGCAAGATTATGCCTCCGCTGCTTTCAGGTCTGGTTCAGGATGACCTCTTCGTCAACCAGAGACAGTATGGACAACAGGTTATGGTTCCTCTCCTGGTAAAGATGTCCCTGGATTGGTGGAAAGATCAATGGAATGTCTGCATGGGCTTCCCTTTCATCTGCCCAACTCCAACAATAACTGTGACAATAGACGCATCACTGTTAGGGTGGGGAGCATGCCTCAATGCACACACAACTCAGGGCAGATGGTCTCCTCAGGAAACAAGTCTCCACATCAACTTGTTGGAACTCAAGGCAGTCAGGAATGCCTGCCTTCAGCTCCAAATCCTCATTATGTGCAACTCAATCAGAATCATGATATATAAAGTAGCTCGCGTGATCTATGTCAACAAACAGGGAGGAACATGATCTCCCCTCTCTGTGCACCGAAGCTATAAAGTTATGGAACTGTTGTATAGCCCATCAGATTGAGATCTCAGCCTTTTACCTTCCTGGAGTCTACAACGTCACAGCTGATATGCTCAGCAGTTGCTTCTCCCGGGACTATGAATGGGAGTTGGACTCGCAAATCCTTCATGGTATATTACAGAGGTGGGTCTTCCACAGGTGGACCTATTTGCAACATCCAGTAACAGGAAATACCACTACTTCTGCTCAAGAGGAGGCCTAGGTTATCCCTCCTTCACAGACTCCTCTCTCCTTCCTTGAACAAAGGGTCTGTTCTATACAGTCCCTTCACCACCACTAATTCTGAGAATGATGAACAAGATAGGGCAGGACAAGGCCAGGATTATCCTTGTAGTACCGACCTGGCCATGGCAAGCTTGGTATCCTTACCTGCTTCACCTTTTTCCACCCGATGCTCAAGCTTCCTACCATTTTCCATCTCCACTCCCAAGATGCGGGTCCTGTGCATTACTCCAAGATAGGGGGTCCTCCATCTCCAAGCATTGCTCTCGGATGATTCGCAGGATTAGAATCCATCTGCTCGACAGGAGTACAAGTTTTACTAAACAGTAGGAGGGAGTCAACTTGAATTACTTGCCACTTTTAGGTCTGTAATCGAGTGACCAAAGAGATTGAAGTGTTCTCCGATTGGTTTTTGAATGTTATAATTCTTGACGTCTGATTTGTGTCCATTTATTCTTTTACATAGAGACTTTACAAAAACTAGACAAGCCATTTACAACACACACTTTGCTTCTCTACAAAAGGAAAAGGACACTAAACTATCTAAACTACTACATGCCACAAGGGGCCACAACAGTTACAGTATATATGATAACACCCATTGTTTCATGTTCTCTGTGTATATAATTTTCCACTGTATTTTCCACTGAATGCATCCGATGAAGTGAGCTGTAGCTCACGAAAGCTTATGCTCAAATAAATTTGTTAGTCTCTAAGGTGCCACAAGTCCTCCTTTTCTTTCTAAAATATAAATGCTGTAGTAGTGCATGGACAAGTTTTTGGGCTAGATGCAAGAATCTAAGCATGAAATCTTTGACCTATGTTATGTAGGAGGTCAGACTACATGATCATAATGGTCCCTTCTGGGCTCTAAATCTGCAAAACTGTGAGAGAACATCATCATGTTTAACTGAACATAGTGACTATAGTTGGTTCCAGTTTTTTGTTGTTGTTTTTAAATAATTCTCCCTGTCTTACATTGTTGCTGAGAGAGGACATGGAAGTTAAAGAACAAGTAGACAAGACTTTCAAACAAAATCTGTGCTGTTTTAATGAAAAATTAAATAGTATTTTATTTATGTATTGAGCAATAGGAAATAAAAAAATTCCATGATTTACAACACAATAGGTTCAACTGCATGCTTAGTTGTTTGATGCATGACTTGTTCATGAGACTGGTGAGACTTTTGTGTCTAAATGAAATGTATAGAAAATTCAATAGTCTTCAGAACTTCTGCCAAAATACCCTATTTTTCTGCTGTCCTGGTAAATAGCTCACATGGAAGACACATGTGCGTCACCATTCCAACTTTAGCTAGGGATAACAGGTATTGTGGCAATAATGCAATCTTGTTGAAAGTCATTGCACAAATACTCTTACTTCAAATAAAAAGATGTAAGTTTTGATATCCTTGTTTCAGTTGACATCAGTAGAGATACTGATAAATCTTTTCTTTTTGTTTTGTTAGGATAACACCTACACCTCTTGGAGAGGGGAAAAGCACTGTCACGATTGGTCTTGTTCAAGCTCTAACTGCACATCTTAATGTGAATTCCTTTGCATGTCTGAGACAACCTTCCCAGGGACCTACTTTTGGAGTTAAAGGTACTTAGTGTTCGCAAAACTTACTTCCATTTTCATATCAGAAGGAAATACTGCATTTGGGTTTAGTTTGTTTGTTTTCAACTTCTTAGTTGTTTTATTGACGTGTAGACTTCTTCTTGTTTTATTGACGTGTAGTTTGGCTGGAAGGTGTCGGTTTTCCTGACAAGCATGACTGATACTTGCAGGCCTCTTGTAAGAGCCTTGAATGGGAAGAAGCGATATATACAAAACGCTAGAAAACATAATGCAGGAGACAATATTGAACTAGCAAGGAGATGGATTGAATGTTCTAATGAGTTTTTATCATCTCTAACTTATAGGGCTCTAAGTTTGTTTAAATTACTGTGTAAACAAGTGCAACAATGCTGCAAAACGTAGATGGTAGTCTGAGATGTTCGTCAAGTAAAGTGATGAAAATAGGCATTCAGGGTCAGGATTTAATTCCTTCTTTGGTGCATCCTGTGTCGTCTTCAGGTTTAGTAATTAAATTAATTAACCTTGAGGGAGAATCTTAAACGTACCCGAATTCATTGCCAGATATTGCTTTACAAGGTCGGTAGCATTCATCACTGAGATCACTGTCTAACTGCTGATGGCTTTTATTATTAATACACTTTTTTTGTTCCAGTGGTTGAGTGATTTCTGTAATAGAAATTAAAATATTGATTATATTTAAGTATCAAAGCTGTGTACTTTATTTTTTGTGTGTTTAAGGGTTATTTCGGAATTGGTATGAATCTGACATGACCATGTGCTTAATTGCTCAGGTGGGGCTGCTGGAGGTGGATATGCTCAAGTCATTCCAATGGAAGAGGTAAGACAAAAGATGGAAAAAAGACCATTACCAGCTGCTCCCCTGTGCTCTCAGGGTAAGGCATGTGTGCAGGCAGCCAACTATGGACATGATCCAGAAAAGCACTTAAAGCATATGTTCATGTCAGAGGGTAAAGTGGGATGGAAGGATTGCTTTCCTCGTCCAATCACTGAGAGTTCAGGCTCTCCATCACTGTTATGGAGAAGGCTGGCTTTCATGGTCTTTTACTAGGGTGTGAATAGAATTTTCCAATTGTAACAATTGGCAGCTGCTTCAATTCTAGAGCTGTGGTTATAGACCCAGTCAAAAATAAACTCTGAATTACGTGAACAATAAATATGAAGCCTAGAAAAAATGCCAATAGACTGTGGGTGTTAAAGCATGTTGCATGAAGTCCCAGCTATTATTCAAACACTACCCGATTTCCGGTGTACTGAAGAAAGTCTGCTAGCTGTGAATAAGGTACAAGGAGAAACAATCGTATCTGACCTGCTGTTGCTAAGTGTTTCTTGTCTATATATTTCTATTTCTGTTACAAAAGGTGTGAATATCTATTTCTTTTCTGCGGATGAGGGCAGGAACAGAGAGGCACAGTAGTTTCAAGAAATGATTTAATTTTAAATACAGATTTCTTATTTATTTGGAGCAAAAGTCCTTCCACTATTGGTAGCCAAATTACATTATGTTCAACTAGGATGGCCAGTCTCTAATGATACCTTACTGTAACTGTTTTGAGAAAACATCCCAAAAGTTAGGAGCTTTTGATGAACATCAGGAAAATAAAAGGGAAATTAATTTGATTCCAAAATAATCGTGCGTGAGTGAGTGTCTCATATTAAAGTCTCCGCCTCACAAAATGAAAGGATTTTTTTTTCTGCCTCTGGTTGAATTCATCTAGCTAGCAACTGCAAATTAATCTTTGCCAAAGACGACTTTATCCCTGGGCCTCAAATACTTCTGAAGAACATATGCTAGCCTTTGAAATAGACCAAATTGCTCCATGTGTGGAGTACTTTCAAAATATTTTCACTGGGGAAGATACAACCAGTCTCACTAAGGTATTTACTCTTCCTCAAATAATGCACCTTGGGCAGTGTGGTGTATTATTAATACACTTAGTGTATTTTTTAATGAGCAAAATATAAATGTTTTATAAGCAGAGTGGCTAGATTGAGGGGGTGGATGAGGATCGTCTCATACATACACGTCCCTCTATTGCTACCCATCCCATGTCACTATTAAACTGTTAAGGTCTCTGCACTAAAGATCTGTCTTTATATGGGTTTGTACCGCATCTAGCACAGTACACGCCAGATTTTGATTGGGACCTCTGGGCACTACTTTAATATAAATATTAAATTTATGTTTCCAGCAAAGTCCATCTCTCTCCCTTTTATCCAACAAGTGCACTTGTTCACCAAGTATTTTTCCACCTTCCTTGTTCATTGTTATGAACAAGGTATTGTTCAAATGACAAAAGCAGTGAAACAGATTCTTTGGTCACTTCCATTCTTACTGAATGTATGCAACCCATTTTATGTGAGTTTATCATTAATTAAGAGAGAACAGTTTTATAGGAGCGTCTTGTTAAAATATTTGCAGCACATCATTGTACTAAAAATTCTGAATCCTTTAGGGTGAAGATGGGTGATGACTTAATCATTCTGTAAAACGCCAGAGATTTTACTCTATGATTTTGGATACATCTTTGAAGTGTAAGACTGACAATTCAAAGAAAAGGTTCCATTAGCTCATTTCATATCAGTAAATCATAATTTTTATAATTTCCTTTGAACATCTTTCTTTCTCCATGGTAAATAAATAAAATCAGCATACCTTCCCTTTCCCCCACCACATGCTTTCAACTTTCCTATATAATTGGAGTGAATGATGATTTTGAGAGAAACAAAGTGTGGAAGGAAACTTTAAAAATTTCAGCTAGTCAAAGGCTGATGATGATCTGATTCCAAGTTTTGATACTCCATTACATTTGACTTTGAACTTAAAAGTGCATGTGTCAGAGTTGTGGTCAGCACATTAGATTCCATTCTCGGGTCATTTGGGTGAAGACAAATTATATCTTTGTTTTGTTTTTGTCTTGTTGACTGTAGCCTCTCAGACACTGAGCTGAGACCAAGTAAATTCATTTGGCTTGTTACATTTTCAGTCTGTCTAATCATAATATTGTAGCAACACTGCTAAATGGCTGATCTGATCTGTAGTCCCAAAACGGAACAAGCAGTGATTGTTTTCATTAATCTGTACTAAATTAGTGAAATGTGTAAAATAAATTCTTGTATTTCATCTTCAATCTGTAGTTCAACCTTCATTTGACTGGAGATATCCATGCTATTACTGCTGCTAATAATTTGCTGGCTGCTGCTATTGATGCGAGGATCTTGCATGAAAGCACTCAGTCTGATAAGGTGAGGTTTACCTGTACGATTTCCATCCGTGGCTTTCTTTTGAAGTTTCCTGTAAACATCTACATAAATATTTTTTGTTGATTATATCATTTTATAATTCTCTTTGGAAGCCCCCCATCATGTTTTTGAGACAAGAAATTGTAGATAAATGACACTGTTAGGTATTGATCCTAAGGTGTGCACTGGAGGGCTTTTACTGGGAAATAAGCTACCATAGACCTTTTCTCTAGCCCCTACTGAACTTATTGTGAACTTAGCTTAATTGTTACCCTGTTGCTCTGAAAACCCATGTTATGGGAAAGAGAGCCTTCTTCGTTTGTGGATCTTCTGTTGTAATCGGCGAGCACAGCCTTATTCCCTTAATATGCTGATAGTTATTGCTTTATTGACATGACAGACTTCTGAATCCAGAAAAGTGCACTTAAATCTCTTTACAGATACTGATTACAAAATGGATTATTTCAGACCTTGATTAAAATTTTCAAAAGCACCTAAGTTCCATTTCCAAAAGTTATGCTGGCATTTAGGAACCTAAGTCTCTTTGAAAGTTAATGTGACTTGGGTGCTGAAGGACCTAAATCACCTTTGAAAATGTAACTTAGGCACTTAAGTTCTTTTGAAAATTTGCTCACTAGTCAGGATTTCTTTTTAATTGGTTAAATGTAAGTATACATTAACAGTTTACATTGTTTCAAAAAAATTTATGAGATTATAATCTACATGATTTGAATCAAGTTAGACTTTTATTGTATTTGCCTAGTTTAGTTGTAACATTTTTCTCTCGTGTGTGTTTTTTTTAGGCTTTGTATAATAGGCTGGTTCCAGTAGTTAATAGTGTGAGAGAATTTTCTTCTATTCAGCTTGCCCGCTTGAAAGTAAGTTGCTAATGTATTTTCCCTTTTTTTTTCCCGCAAGTATAATATATCTTATACAATATGCTATTTAAAATTATTTTTAACAAGTTACAAGGAGATTTGTAGCTGAAAGTGCCTTAATGTGGTATAGTCTTTCCTCAAGGATTTGGCTTTCCTTAAGTATTTAGCAGGCTTTTTAGAAGCTTCCTGTTTTGCAGTTACAGAGTCAAGTTCCAATATTTTTTTATAAACTAGTATCTCTTTTCCCACAAAGTGAGACCATAATGTTTTATAAACTGACTCTTCCGTGAATAAATGTCAAGATTAGTTTTTTTGATACTTTCCGTTACGGCACAGTTAAATGGGAAAGCTGAATTACTCTAGTATTTTTCCATTTTTATTTTATTTTCTCATTTTTAAGAGGAAGTTACTGGAGATTTGTTGAGAACTACTGGCTGTCCTCACATTTCTCTGCATGGAGTGATAAAAATGCATTTCTCCACATATTTTGTTTGCATATAAACTTTCGTCCCAAATGTTCCCTGAGCTTCTCTGTCTATTATATATACAGTGTGAGGTGGCAACTGGTAGACAGATAAACAACTGGCTTATAGCACAATCTACCAATGTTGGAAGAGGGGAAATTTTGGCTACAGACACCCAGGATATGTGCTATTTTGCTATGTCCAGCTTTGGCATATGAAAGTTCCATATCACTGTTCTAGTCTTTTGAGGAAGCAGTTCATAGTCCTAATTAGTGTATTCGACAGCTACTGGGTGGCAGTGAATGTTTGCAAAGTGCTTATGGAGCCATGTTACACTTTTTTTTTTAAGGTTAATATCACATTGTTAAAAATGGTTCTTTTAATTATGTATTTTTAGTTTTTGTGCTACTCAATTGTCTTGTTGAAAGTAAAACAGGATATGTGTGGTGTCTGTTTACCTCTGTTGCAAAGTGGCTCTCACAGAAGTTTGTCTGAGAGACTCTATTGGAGAATATTTTCGGTTTGTCTTCGTTTACGTTAGGGTGTCTGGAGGAAAAAAAGAGGTGCTGACATTGCAGTTATTCATGAAATATCAAATAGCTCTGCAGTGTGGGGTGGGTTTCTCTGTGCTACTAGAGCTGCAAATGATTTCTGCTTATTAACTTAAAAGCTTCTGAATATGTGCAGCAGAATCTCTATTGCAACTCAATTATTTTTGGTGTAAATTGTTTTTAAAGTTACTAAAAACTATGTTAAAAGAATATTATCAAGGCCACAAAGTCAAGCACTCACAAGTTAGGAAATGCCAGAAGTGAGGGTACCTGTGCAACCTTTATTAGGCCCTCTTCTGCATATGCATTATGATACGATCTTTAACTACATGATCACATAGCAGGTGCTTAACACCCACTGGCAGCCAAGCTTCCCCCAGTGCTTCCTGCCTGCCTACAGCCCCACTGATTAACTCCTCCCCCTCCCTTCCAGTTCCTCCTGCATGCCGCTGAACAGTATTGATCTGAGTATTCAGTATTTGTGATTGGTCACTTTAGTAATATGTAAATATGTGTTTCTGCTTCCTGATTCAATGAACAAAGATTTTATAAGAAGGCAGAGGGTTTGAATAAGTTACTGATAGTGCAAAAACATCCATGTGAGTATTCATGACACTTTTGCTCTCTGCAAATATTATTGGGTAATATGTTTGCAGAAAGTGAATAAAGGAGTGGTGAATATCGTCAGAACAAATTTGTGGTTTTATTCAAATGTTTGTGAACACTTTTTTCACAATAGTCCCCCTTTTTCACAATAGTTCTATACCTACTGTTTGGAAGAATGCTACACAAATGCTGGGAGAGAGTGCTATTTAAAAAGAAATACAGTGGGGCTCTATTTTTAATGACAGTCTCAAAGGGACATCCACAACCTTTATGAAATAGGGGCTGGTAAAACTGGGGACATATGAGCAAAGGCGTTTTTGTTTGGTTTAGTACTTCATGTTAATTTTAAATGTTTCGTGAAACTGACGTTCAAATATGTGAGTGTATTTGTGTGACTGAAACAAACATTACATCTAAAATTTATAAATGTTAACATTAAAAACTGAGTGTGCTTGGTAATTTACCGAAGAATGCTTTCTAGGGCCAGGGGGACACAGTCATTTTGTATAAAATTGGGATTTTATTGTACAATTTTCTCTTGGTTCATCTCTGTGTAGATTCATTTTTAAAATTTTGTTTGACATTGCTGAATTAGGAGCAAATAATATATTGTGCTGCTCTTTCTAAATGACAGGGTTTGGGGTGGTTTTTATGTTGTGTAGGAGCTGTTGAAATACCACATCAATTAGGCAGACAGAAGTTTATAACTCACTGCACAGAGTAGTCATGTAAAGCCACACATGGATATTTGCAAGGACGTGTCCTCTGGCAAGACAAAGAGTTATCAGGCATAAATTATTTGTTAATTATCTTTTTCATACTGTCTCCTTTGTTGCCTCTTCTCTTTGGTTTATCTTAAAGGGGTGGTGGTGTGTTTATATAGAGACCTTTTGGGTAACTGCCTTTGAGTATTTCTCCTTTTTCCTCTCCACGTTTTTCTCCATTGTTATAGGAGCTTTTCTGTATAGTTTATCATTTGAGCCTGAGCGTTGTGATTTATTGAAGTGTTTCAGCCTGCTGCTTTTTAAAAAAAATGTAAAAGTTTGTAAAAATATAAGAGGGGGGGAAAAACAGGGTGGGTACCCGTGTTTGTATAGCTTTCTAAGCAGGAAGTCTGCTTTATTGCTTTTCTTCTCATTTTTGTCTAGAGGTTGGGGATAAACAAGACAGATCCAGGCACTTTAACAGCAGATGAGATTAGTAAATTTGTACGCCTTGATATTGACCCATCTACAATAACATGGCAAAGAGGTAAGTATTAACGGTCAATAAGGCCTCACTTCAGCACAGTACTTAATCACAAGCCTACCTTTAAGTTTGAGGTGTTTAATGCCTGTTTTTCTTCTGTCTTCTCTGAAAAAAGCTACTTGTGGCTTAACATATTTAAATATATTAGACTATTTAGATAGATGTATTCAAATTAACGGGGCCTGACAAAATTTATACAGGGGTACTTAAGGAACTAACTGAAACAATGTTGGAAACATTTGCAATTATATCCAAGAAGTCATGGAGGATGGGTGAAGTCCCAGAGGACTGGAGAATGGCAAACATAATACATATCTTTTTACAAAGAGGACCCAGGGAATTACAGACCAAGCAGCCTGACTTTGATACCTGGAAAGATACTGGAATAAGTTATTAAACAATCAATTTGTAAGTACCTAAAGGATAATAGGGTGATAAATAATAACCGACATAGATTGGTCAAGAGCAAATCATGCTAAACCAGCCTAATTTCATTCTTTGACAGGGTTGCTGGCCTAGTGGATGAGGGGAAGAAGTAGATGTGCTATATCTTGATTTTAGTAAGGTTTTGGCCACTGTCTCATATGACATTCTAATAAACAAGAAAGGGATATGTAGTCTAGATGAAATTACTATAAAATGTGTGCACAACTGGTTGAAAGACTGTACTCAGAGTAGATATCAGTGGTTCACTGTCGAACTGGGAGGGTGGGTATCTGCATGGGTCCGTTCTGGGTCCAGTGCTGTTTTATTCGTTAACGATTTGGGAAATGGGGTGGAGAGTATGCTTATCAAATTGTGGGTGGCACCAAGCTGCAGGGGAAAGAAAGCGGGAGGTTGTTAGCACTTTGGAGGACAGGATTGGAATTCAAAATGACCTTGATAAATTGGAGACCTAGTATGAAATCAACTAGATAAAATTCAATAAAGGCAAGTGCAAAGTACCACATTTAGAAAGGACAAATCAAATGCACAGGAATAACTGAAACTGAACGGAAAATGAAGAATAACTGACTAGGCAGTAATAATGCTGAAAAGTATGTGGAGGCGTTATAGTGGATCACAAATTGAATCTGAGTCAACAATATGATGCAGTTGCAAAAAAGGAAAATATAATTCTGGGGTGTCTTACTGTGTCAAATGTGAGACAGAGGTAATTTTCTCACTCTACTCGGCACTCGTTAGGCATCAGCTGGAGTATTGTATCCAGTTCTGGCTGCCATATTGTAAGAAAGATGTGGAGAGAGTCAAGAGGAGAATAATAAAAATGATAAAAACCTGACCTATGTGGAAAAATGTAAAAAAAAAAAACTGGGTATGTTTAGTCTTGAAAAAGGAAGACTGTGGGAGACCTGATGATGGTTTTCAAATATGTTCAGGGCTGTTATAAAGAAGAACAGTAATCAGTTATTCATCATATCCATTGACGGTAGGACAAGAAGTAATCAGCTTCATCGTCCGCAAGAGACATTTGGCTTACATATTAGGAAAAAGTCTCTAACTGTAAGGATAGATAAGTCCTGGCATAGGTTACCAAGGGAGGTTGTGAAATCCCCATCATTGGAGGTTTTAAAGAAAAGACTAGACAAACACCTGTAAACTTTTGATTAACTTGGGGGGCAAAATGCACTTGTCACTAGTAACAGGTTCTTTACTGAGGTGGCTATGTAAGAAGTTGTATTAAAAATAAAATTGGTGGGCACACAGACTTTTTGAGTTTTATTTTATATAGACAAGTATAATTAAAATTATAGAAAAATAAAATCAAAATAAATACAACAAAATGATCCCCTACATTGTGCATACTCACAACCTTATGGAAACTAAGTGGAGAGCACCATAGGAAGGCTTGATGGTACTAAGGCTGTTGGATCATATTAAAGAAGTTCTGTATTAAAATCACAAATGAGTTTGATTCCCCATAGTTTAAATTCCAGGGTATTACTAATTAAGAGGTCTCTTGGGTTTTGGTACTGTTTCTCTCCCTCTATGTGTGAAACTTGCAAGCTGCTAATTGTGTTAGTACATTCTAAGACAGAATCTGTTCTCAAAGCAATTCACAGAGACTCAAAGCAATACTCTAACAACAGAAACAGCACCCAGAGACTCCCCGCCCTTTTGTTGTATTAACAATTGTGATTAAAATAGAGATAGAGGATGTATGTGGACGGATGCTTGGTGTGGATAATAACTGAATGATCAGGGAGGTGCCAGCCTAAGAATCCAGTGTCCATCGGCTGAAGAAGGCGTCAAGTGGAAATAACCAGAGGACCCCCGGAGGGCAGACTGGAATCCACCCAACAGCCTCAAGAATGGGAGAACCAAAGAACAAGATAACATCTAGCAGCACGGAGCCGTCAGGAATGTGCCATCTGCTGATTGATTCAGCAACAGCATGATGAAGCAATTCCCACAGACTGGCCTAGGAAGAAATTCCTATAAAAAGAGACTCTAAAAAGTGAGAACTTTGGGGTCTGATTCTGCAAACCAACTTCCAGGAGCATCAGATGAGCATCTGACAAGGCCCTGCTCCCTCCTCATGTCCAGGCCACCTGGCCAGTGGCTTGGCATGAGCAACTCTAAGGCTGGTAACTATGATGACAACCTTGCAGAACCTGTGTGTGTGTGTGTGTGTGTGTGAATGTGTGAATAAATATGAGATTGAATGGAATGTTATAGCTATAACTAACTGCTTACTATGATAACAACCTTGCAGAACCTGTGTGTGTGTGTGTGTGTGTGTTTGTATGAATGAATGAGTGAATAAAGATGAGATTGAATGGAATGTTACAGCTGTAACTAACTGCTTACTATGATTCTTTCTGTATTCACAATAAATGTGGTATTTTGCCTTTTTCCCTTTAATAAGATCCTGCTGGTTTTTAATTTATTGGTACAACATTTTGGTGGAGAATTGCGAAAGGGGGAATATTGGTAAAAAACCTCAGTTATTGTAAATATTGGTGTGCACACCGCCAGCTCTAGTGAGCTAGGCATTTCTATTAGGTTAACCAGACCTGCTGGCCTCCGAGAAGGTAGCAGGGGACCTGCTGGCCTCCGAGAAGGTAGCAGGAAAAACAGATTAAACCAGACCTGCTGGCCTCCGAGAAGGTAGCAGGGGACCTGCTGGCCTCCGAGAAGGTAGCAGGAAAAACAGATTAAACCAGACCTGCTGGCCTCCGAGAAGGTAGCAGGGGACCTGCTGGCCTCCGAGAAGGTAGCAGGGGACCTGCTGGCCTCCGAGAAGGTAGCAGGGAAGAACAGATTAAACTAGACCTGCTGGCCTCCGAGAAGGTAGCAGGGAACCTGCTGGCCTCCGAGAAGGTAGCAGGGGAGAACAGGTTAACCGGACCGGCTGGCCTCCGAGAAGGTAGCAGGGAGAAATAGGTTAACCAGACCTGCTGGCCTCCGGGAAGGTAGCAGGGGACCTGCTGGCCTCCGGGAAGGTAGCAGGGGAAAAACGCATAGATTAAGCTATGATTTCAGAATCTAGGCTGTGTCACTTGCTAAGTAATACCAGCAGTGACAAAGAGATTGAAATATCCATGTTAAGATGTTTAAAAGAAAACAGGGTAAGCCAGTACCAGAGGGAGGAATGGAGTCAGAAGGAACTCCAACCTCACCTTTTGTTAAAGAAATTACACCTTTTAAACAAAACCTTCAAAAATTTGGGCACAGTCCTTGGACTAAACAAGCCCTAGCTGATCTCTGCACTATTTCGGACCTAGAGGATAGATTGGCTCAGTATATCCTCATATACAAACCTTCTAGTGCTGCCAAAAGAGATGCAGCAGCAATTTGGTTGTTGTGGGAGGCATGTAAGGATTCTTCCCTCCGCTTGTCTTCATGTAAAGAGGAAAAGGCACAAACGGAAAAGGGAGCAGACAATTGGAAGGTGCTGGCTACAAATACCCAAAGCCAGCTGAAAATAGTGAAAGAGGCACTCCAGGAATACAAAAAGAGTGAAAAAGTTAACTCTGCAGAGGCTGGAGGGAGGCAGGTAAAGGGGGAGAAGGTCCTATGTATGGCACCCCCAGGCATAATTACAAAGAGAAAGAGTAAAAAAAAAAAGTTAACTCTGCAGAGGCTGGAGGGAATTAAGCAGCTAAACTTTGTGAAAATGTTAAAAAGGAAAAAAAAAGTGTTAGAGAAAGAGCATTCTTGGTTTCTTTGCAGCCATTCTGAGGGAAAAATGGGCCCTTTTCCAAAGGAATGTCTGTAAATTAGCCAGGCAAAAGAAACTGATTAAAATCATTTGACTGGACAATTTAGTCAAATTTGCTAAAAGAACATAAGGGGGTTCTATTGGAACTTAACTGCCTCAAATGTATAAAGGGAATGTAAGATGTAAAAAAACAGAGCAACGTGGAAGGGATGTTAAAGAAAAGAAAATGTGTATGTATCTATCTGTGTGTGTGTAAATATGTAAAGTTCTAAGGACCAGTTGGTTTTGTTTTTGTTTTAAATAATGCCACTAAAAATCCATTTGACTCTTTAATTCAAAGTTGCAAAACTGACAGACCTTTTTGCTAGACACAGGTAATTAGTGCTGTTTGGCTTTGGGATTTGGCATTTAACCCTTAAAAGGTAACTCAATGCTTTACAAAATTTAAAATGTTTTTAAGTTGTGGCTGCAGCAGGGCAGTCAAAATCTGGAGAATAGAAAAAAAATTGGATTATTTTTGTTTGGTTGGTTGGTTTTTGTTTGTTTGTTTGATTTTGTAACAAAATAGCAGATGAGAGCTGTAGTAAAAAAAAAATAAATAAATACGAAATTTAAAAAAGACAGTGGCCCTCTGAAGCAACAGCAGGGGTGAGGTGCACAAAACAAAAAGAAGCAATGTTAGAAACACTGAGTCTTAAAATGGCTCTGAGTAATCAGACTGTCACTTTGATAAAGGTACATGAAAACTCTGTAAGCAAAAAAAAAGAAATAGTTACACCTTATGTAAAAATTGATATGGATAATGTTATAGAAGTTAAACTATGGAAGGAATGTGCATTTGCCCCAGAACATGCGCAGGGTATATTGTAGAAGGGGCAAAAGAAATGCAAACGTACCATGCTACTTAATTAAAATGCTATTAGGGCTCCAAAGGGAGCCACAATAGGTTGGGTTTTCTTTTTCAGATTGCTGTGTGTTTTGGAAGCAGAAGTTAAAAGTAATCAAAACTCTGGTGAAAGTTGATTGTGTCCCTTTTAAGATAGAGTCTCTGAGCTGCTGATGGCTTTAAATCCAAAAGCAGGAAGTGTCTGTGAAAATGCAAATTACCTAAATGATAAAGGAAGGAAAGAACTAGCAGCACAAAGGAGCTGCAGATAAAGGACACACCTGGTCAGCAAACAAATTGTCTAAATAAAAGACATGGGATAACAAGATAATTTTAATAAATTTAATGATAATAAGTATCCCTGTAACAACATATAGTGTGTATGATTTTTGGAAAAACCCTTTAAGGTCGTATGGTAATGATGCTTCTCAGTTATTACCTGTAAATAAAACTTGAAGCTTAACACAGCAGGAAAAACATTATAAACTTGGTCTTCTGTATAAGAAGGAAAACTCAGGGATTTAATGACTAAACAGTGGGATAATTTCCCCATAACCCTTAAAAGATAAAAGCCATTGAAACCTGGCCTGCCTATAGAACAAAAACAGGAAAATACGGGGGCAATTCCTCTGTTTTGCCTGCAATCAGCAAGGGTATTTGTAAAAGAAATATTTTAAGCAATAATCTGCCACCCCAAAAAGGGGTAGAAACATGTTCTTTTTGTCTTTCAGAAAATCAGGAAAAGCTGATGCCAGCTGAAAAGCAACCCAATACCATGAATCTACTGTCACAATAGAAATTGTGTTTTGTGTTCTATGTTTTGTCTTGTTGCTAGCACTGTTGTGTGTTTAAAAAAAAAAAAAATACTAAAGACCTGCAGGTACTTAAAAATAAATTAAGCTCTCTGACCCAGCTACAGGACAGCCTGACACAAAAACAAGTACATGCCAATGTAGACTTGGTCCAAATTGGTCTGGGTAACCTAAAAGCCCGATGGAATCTTTGGCAATGGCTTAATACTACCACATGGCTTATGCATAAGAAAAAAAAAATATTAGAAATAGGAAACCACACAGCCATAGCTATGGGATGCACTGAAATGCAGATACTTGCACTAGCTACTTTGGAACACGAAATGTTCTGGGTCATATTGGGAAATATTAAGGGTTTGATGCATTTGTTAAAACAAAGAAAGAGATCATTGTTTGACACTTATCAATATGAATGGATGCAATATGTTTCCAGTATTGTAAAACCAGACTTGTTAATGGGAGAAATTGTTGTCAAAATTGCACACCAACAGTCCCTGGAGGCAAAGGTATTGAAGGTTAGCCCACTCCCCATATTACACGTGGGATCCTTCTGGCTACCCTGGACCTCGAGCCAGTGGGCTGGGGAGGGAGGGAAGCTATTGGACACTAGAGGTTGTACCGAATGGACTCCTCAAAAGTGGGTGTGCCTCACCTTGCCTGTTGCCCCAGAACCTTGTAGTAAAGATACATCACTAGGATCGTGTATGTGGCATGAATTGGAATCACAAACTCAAATTGCCTCACAGTACCTTCTCTTGAATAGGCTACATAGAAAGTGACACTGACGATTATAAATCTTAGTGTCAAAAGGGGGATTATGTTGGATCATATTAAAGAAGTTCTGTATTAAAATCACAAATGAGTTTGATTCCCCATAGTTTAAATTCCAGGGTATTACTAATTAAGAGGTCTCTTGGGTTTTGGTACTGTTTCTCTCCCTCTATGTGTGAAACTTGCAAGCTGCTAATTGTGTTAGTACATTCTAAGACAGAATCTGTTCTCAAAGCAATTCACAGAGACTCAAAGCAATACTCTAACAACAGAAACAGCACCCAGAGACTCCCCGCCCTTTTGTTGTATTAACAATTGTGATTAAAATAGAGATAGAGGATGTATGTGGACGGATGCTTGGTGTGGATAATAACTGAATGATCAGGGAGGTGCCAGCCTAAGAATCCAGTGTCCATCGGCTGAAGAAGGCGTCAAGTGGAAATAACCAGAGGACCCCCGGAGGGCAGACTGGAATCCACCCAACAGCCTCAAGAATGGGAGAACCAAAGAACAAGATAACATCTAGCAGCACGGAGCCGTCAGGAATGTGCCATCTGCTGATTGATTCAGCAACAGCATGATGAAGCAATTCCCACAGACTGGCCTAGGAAGAAATTCCTATAAAAAGAGACTCTAAAAAGTGAGAACTTTGGGGTCTGATTCTGCAAACCAACTTCCAGGAGCATCAGATGAGTATCTGACAAGGCCCTGCTCCCTCCTCATGTCCAGGCCACCTGGCCAGTGGCTTGGCATGAGCAACTCTAAGGCTGGTAACTATGATGACAACCTTGCAGAACCTGTGTGTGTGTGTGTGTGTGTGTGAATGTGTGAATAAATATGAGATTGAATGGAATGTTATAGCTATAACTAACTGCTTACTATGATAACAACCTTGCAGAACCTGTGTGTGTGTGTGTGTGTGTGTTTGTATGAATGAATGAGTGAATAAAGATGAGATTGAATGGAATGTTACAGCTGTAACTAACTGCTTACTATGATTCTTTCTGTATTCACAATAAATGTGGTATTTTGCCTTTTTCCCTTTAATAAGATCCTGCTGGTTTTTAATTTATTGGTACAACATTTTATGGAAACTAAGTGGAGAGCACCATAGGAAGGCTTGATGGTACTAAGGCTTCTGCCATTCTTTCATCTCTGATGTCCCAATTAAGGATTGGTCTGACCATCGTCTTATACTTTTTCTTCCTTCCATCCGCCCACACATCCAGGACCATCTTTGATTTGGGTCTCACCCTTTTGCCTGTGTTGGTCATTCCAGGGACCATAATTAGGGTTTTGACTGCTTATTCAAGTTGTATGCATCAATGTACCTGCCCCTGATTTCAATTCATAAATGTGCTTTCACTTCCTGGTTATATGTATCGAAAAATCCCTAGAAATCTATTATTTTAAGCTCACTTCTGCTGCTTTGCGGTTTCGGTATTTATCACAAAAAACTATTGCTAAATCTTGCTAACTATCCAGGCCTATTAATCCTTAACTTATTACAAAGCCTACTTCAAATACCTTTACATTTTGTTTTCTTCTACTTGTGTTACAGCATTAATTATTTAACAACACTTCCTTAAGAAGCTTAATTTATTATAAAATATAGATTACTGTTTATTCTCAGGTATGGACCTCCTAAGATCAGGTCAGGGGCCAAAGCTCCTGGATGGTCTAGATATACATGGTCCTGCCTAAGCATGGTCTTTCTAAGCAAAGTCCTTTCCAGCCTTACATTTCTATGTTTCTGTGTGAATTAAGACCTAAATTAACTAGCCTAAAGAGTTGAGTCTACTGATTTATATGAACAACCCATTTGCAAACCACTAATATGAGTACATAACAGAAATTTTGAAGTAGCATGCTGAACAATTAACTAAGTTTAAATTACCAACAGAATCATGTGTTGCTCTTTTAAAGCTGTGGAAATGTTCTCTTTTCAGTCTCCATTTTCATTAAAAGTTAGTGTGTATTTTTAAAGAACAGATTTTTCTGTGTAAGTTGCCATACCATACCTTGTCACCCAGATGAAATATTTCATAGAAATTCATGTAAAAGTGAGAGCCCCTTAAATTTTTCTAAATTTTCCTCCTGTCCTTGTTCCTTATTGTTCCTTACAGCTGTTTAGATTATTTGTTACACTCTATTTCATATTCCATGTGCCTGCCGTGGAAGTTTAGACTATGAACTATTCCATTGCTTTTGTCTGACTAAAGAAGCAATAAGAGATGATGATTTTAAGAGTGTTTGAACGATTGTACTTTTGACAGTAGTTTCCTCTGATCATAATGAAAGTGAGGGAAAAGTTATGGTACTGTTTAAACCAAGCATGTTAACCAACAAACAGGTATAAGTAGTCGTCCTTCTAGTCTGGCAGCTCTCTACGTTCAGTCAGGATTCAGAAATACAGCAATGAGCACAGGTTCTGGATCTTGGCAGTATAAGAAAAGGCTGTGGAAGGCTTTGTGCCAAATGACAATCTTCATATTTAATTGGTGGGTTAAAGTACTATGTATCCTTGCATCAGTTGTAGAGAATATGACAGGTATGCATTAATTTAAAAAAAAAAAAGGAGTACTTGTGGCACCTTAGAGTACTCCTTTTCTTTTTGCGAATACAGACTAACACAGCTGCAACTCTGAAACCTGTCATTAATTTTAAAGCTTTTCAAACAAATATTATTCAACGAAAAATGCCTATTAATGGGACATGGGGTTCTGACTACCACCTATAAAAGACAGGAAATTGAGCAATTAAGTTTCCTTACCACTCTTTTACTCTGTCTCCTTGTGTGCATACTTTATAAGATACAGGTTTCATTAATATAATATTGGGCTATGCAATATGCTATGTTTATTATTATGCCTGCAAGTAAGTGTGTGTGTGTGTGTGTGTGTGTGTGTGAGAGAGAGAATATGGCACTGTGATGTGGCATAACATTTTCATCAGCATTGTTTGGCAGAGTTGCATTACTCAGAAGTCAGTTATTCAGTTTGTCCAAAACAAATGCCAGTGAAGCCTTTATACCACTCTGCATAGAATGCATATGCCACATGTGTTACAGCAAAACTGTTTTGGCAGTGTTTGAGATTTGAAATGTTTTATTGGGATTATTTCTGGAATCCTTCTACCTGTAAGCCAAGTGCCTAGGTTATCAAAGATTCTTGTGGATGGAGCTGAAGAGGGAGACCAGGAACTATCTAAAAATGACCTAAAAACAACATTTATGTTTAAATTTTAAAGTCAATTGCATTGCTGTGCTAGACTAAGCACGTGTTGCACATCATTGGAAAGTGGGAAATCTCCTTTTTTCCAGTAGTACAGTGGTATAAAGCTCCCAGTTTTACTCTTGGAGGATCAGGAGATAATAGATCTTAAATCCGTCACTGACTCAGGATTAAACCTGGTCATCCTGGCAAGTATAAATTTAGGGTAAGAAGGAAGAAACATGTGTTTGGCAGATTGATTTTTTAGAAATGGCAACTGTTTGAAATGGCAACTCATGGAATTGAAATATTGAAATAAACCTGGAGGAGCTGGATTAGTGGGCAGAGAGCAGATGAACTGGTCAAAAGACATAAGTTTAGCATGTGACCCTGTAACTTATCACGTGGTCTTACAATTTAGCACATGGATATTATCTCCACTTACTATGTTCTGTTTTTAGATTTTTATACTATGCCAGTCACCATGGCACCTAAGTATGTATAGTGTATGTTTTATATCAAATATAACTTATAAAACAAAGATGGATTTACTATGGAGAGATAGAAAAGTAAATTTGTTCATTTATTGTAGTGAGCTATCAGGATTTATAAACTGGTTATTTTTGTTGGACTTAATGCTAAAAGGTGATCAGTGGGAGTTGGGGGCTTTTGACACCTTGCAGGATTCATCCTATAATAAATACGTGCAAGGAGTTGAGGGTGGTTTGGCAACCAACTATCCTAATTCTTTTAGTCATGACAGTAGCTATACATTACATTTTTTTTTTTAAATATGCAGTCTTTCTTTTTAGAGGAAGTTCCCACTGCCACCAGCCAATCCTTGCTTTCCTCCCTCTTGTTCTCTGGTGCTGGTAGTAATCATTCTGTCTCTATATCCTCTCCTCTCCTTGTCCTCATCCATTTAAAAAAATACTTAAAAGGTGCTGTTCACCCCACAGAGAGATCTCCCTCGCTATCACTCTGAATCATGTTGGTAATGCTTGTGCTCTTCAGCGGCTTTTGGCTCTTTAGGGTCACCAGTGAGCTACTGGGTTCCCGTTTGGGTTTTTACTTTTATTTAGCACCAAACCAGCAGGATTAACCTTTGTTTACAGATTTAGTGAAAGATGGCCCTGGTTGAGACCAAATGTGCTGTATTTGAACACTAAGGCTCCATTCATGCAGTGAGCTGTGAGTGGGTGGGCCCATTCACCTGTGTAGACATGGATCTCCAGTAGAAATGCAGATGAACCCTTAAATGTAGTGCTACTATAATCAAACCAGAAACCTTGGTTTGGTTTATGTGGTTTACCATTTTTTCCAAAGAAAATGCTAGACCAGGGGTCTCAAACTCAGTTTACCAGAGGGCCACTGCCAGTCCTCAGATCCTCACAGCAGGCCAATAATGTCACTGAAGATGGTGTTCAGAAAAGAAAATGTTTATATTGTATTTTTTATTTTGGATTTCTTAGAAATAATAAAACTGTCATACAACTTTATACAATTCTTCCCCTGCCAGAGAGTTTTCAGTGTTTGCCAGACACCTGGCAACGCTTCAGTTCTGTCAGTTTGTTGATGTTTTGCCTCAGAGACTGAGCAGTTGAAACTTTCGGGCTTGCAGCAAGGTGGGCATCAGATAGTTGTGTTTGGTATTTTGACTTGTTTATATTCATTGAGGAAAAAAGTGATGCCTCCATGGCTGACGCTGCCCAGCAACTAATGATGCTGCCGTATGGCTGACTCTGCCCGGCAACTAGTGATGGTATCTCTGTCCCTCTCCCCCAGCCAATGGGAGCTGTGGGCTCAGCGCCTGCAGCAGACATTGGTGGCAGCGTGGCTGCATGCGTCTCTCCTCTGTGAGCTGCAATGGGGAGGTTGTTGGGCTGCAGATGGCCCGCCGGCCAGGACTTTGAGACCCCTGTGCTAGACTTTCTCTTTATCCAGAATCTTTTAAAATGCAAGCTTTATCCACTAATCGCTTTAGTTTCATTAGAATTGTCTTAATCTATGTGAAAATTGCTTTTAATATTAATAAGGCATTGTGGAATCATGGAAGTGTGGGGGTGGAAGGGACCTTGAGAAGTCATTGCATTCTAGCATTTTGGCCATGTGCTGATTCTCAGGATACTAAGAGCAAAGGCTTTGCTTTAAGCTCACGAAAATGAGTTACCATTGCTTTGACCATTGCAATCCTCTCTTTGCATCCCTTTCGCTGGCTCCCTCTTTTCTGTATCAGACATAAGCTATTTCACTTTCAAGACCCTTTATGACCTATCCCCACCCTACCTGGCTTGACATAAGGAATTTAAAATGGGAAAGGCTTCATTTCTTGGAAGACAAGATTAGGGTGGTAACTAGATCAGCAGACTGAAAATGGAATGTTTTATTTACTAAGATAGTAAATGGGTCAGTAAGGTAAAAGACAATGAGCTAGCTAAGATGAGAGGGGAAAAAACCCAGGGAACCATTTACTACAACAAAAAAGATAATGGACAAGAGAAATCAGGAGCATAAAGCATGAGGTAAAGAGGAACGTTGGACATGGACAGAGCATGCATGCTGTGGCGGGATTGATTCCTAGAAAATGATCAAGCCAATCCCAAAAGGTCATCTTTCACCTCCAATCAGTCCATGATGTCAGCTTCCTTCCCCCACTTGTTGAATTTTCAAGCAAGCACTTTCATACTTTCTCCCACGTTGCCCTTCACGCTTGGGAGAAGCTCCCCATAAGCATCTGCAGAACTCTCCTTAAAACTTTTTTGCCAGAAGGCCTATAAAAAACATGACCGTGATTAGGCTGTTGGTAAGCTGAGACCATTGCTTGTCTTGCTGACCAGTATTACCTCATTGTTTCCATGTGCTCCCCCATCTGTCTGTCTCTGCCTCTTGTCTTATATGTAGTACGTGAGCTCTTTGAGGAAAGCACTGCCTTTTTGTTCTGTTTGTACAGCACCTAGCACAGTGGTGGCTTTGCTTATGAGCAGGGCTCACAGGCAGTAGTTGAGTATAAATAACAAATCGTACGCAAAGAATATTTTCCCCAACAAATCTTTAACGTAAGTTTACTGATGGACTTCTGGGAATTTCTAGCAAAGGCTAAAAATAAAACTGAGATTTTGAGTGATATTAGATTTTATATCAAAGTTCTTGTGAATATTCAGTCTGAGACCTGATGCAGTGTATATGGTAATTAGCCATCATGAGTGTGGTTTGTTATAGAATATGTAACTGATGCTGAGTCTGAATCTCTTAACAGGTAAAAAGGATACAAGGTTCATATAGTTGTAATATCTGTTTTGTGCATGGTTGGCTTTTTAGTGGGTAAGGAATTAGAAAAATAGTTGGGTGGTTCTTCATTTTGACTTCAAATCAGAAACAAGAAAGATTAATTTTATGTCTCTTTCTTGTTAACGAGACAGCCAGAAAGGATAGTATAAATATAATGATATACTCAAGAGCCAGCTGTATTTTATGCCATTTGCCAGTTCAGATACTGCTACCTTAGTTGTATGTAATGTAATTATTTTGTTCTCAGAATGTAAGGATTCTGATAGGGTTGATTTTTATTCAGTTTGGTTTCTGCCTATCTGTTGTATTCCTTGTGCTTAAAAAGAAGCAGCTAAGTTGGAATCAGTGTAGACTAGCACAGAGGATATTATAAATTTAAAAGAAAAGTGGTATGCCTCAAAAAGAGGATGCTGAGTAGAGGTCCCAGTTTAATTCCCAGGGATACCCAAATGGTAACAGTAAATTCAGAGGCACTTTTAGTGGAACTCTGCATTCATACCTGGCTAAATACCAAAGGCATTACTCCACCACAGTGAACACCTACCTTCACACTAACTTGCTGGTCTCTTCACAGCAGGAGCTCTTTCAGATTAGTGGGCCCTTCTTTTTGGTGCTCAAAAATGCACGCTTTAAGTTAAATGCTGCCAAAAATGCACCCTTTTCTGTAGTTGGAAGAACTAAGTTTGCTTCAGCATAAATGTAAATAAAGATGGGGGAGGGGATCCATGAAATGGATTTGGCTGCGCTTTGAGTATTGTGAAGATATTTCTCAGTTAAGAGCTCAGTGGATATTCAAATAAGGGTTAAGTATGTTAGACAGATGTTGCTTGGGCTTGACAGTTGGAAAAGACTTCCTGCCAAATGGCGTTAGATAGACATGAAGTAAAATAGGAGATGGTAACTGCATATTGAGATGCAGAAAAATGACATGGTGTGGAATTTCTTGGAACCTAATTTGCTAATGTAATGCTGTTTTTGAAGGGGAAGGGCTTAAGCTAAAGGTACATTTACAACATGGGAATACTTATTTGGCCATCTGGTAGTCTAAAAATGTATTTTCAAAACCTTGTCATGAAGAGGTGTGCAGTGGGTGAGTCTGGAATGGTGCTGATCCACTAAAACAGGCTTTTGTTACACCTGTGGATGGAGATTAAGATTTTGCTGTAGTAGCTAAACAGAGGGATTCCAGTAAGATCTTATTGCTCCCAACAGAAGATTACTCTATCAAAGAAGTTACAGTTGAGACATTTCAGACTGGACATTAAAGAGTATAAAAGCTAGTATATCTCAGCTAGGAAAGAGGAGCCTATGTGCACTACTGCAAAGTGAATCTAGATGTAGAAGTATGCTCAACTGAGTACAAAAGCATATACAGTACTGCAAAAAATAATGTATTCTTATATCAGGTGTATGTGGAGAGTAACTAGGTGGCTGATTCTCTGTCAATGTAAATGTTTCATTTTTCCTCTTTCCTCTCTTTCCCCCCACCCTCTTTCCAGTATTGGATACAAATGACCGATTCCTACGAAAAATAACAGTTGGGCAGGCAAATACAGAGAAGGGATTTTTCCGACAGGTATGTACTATTATATACTAGATGTTGTTGTTTTTCTGGGCAGAATTTGTTTTCAAGCATGAGAAATAGTTGCTGTTCTACAATCCTTTCAATAAATTGTTTAGGACTAAGTTGCCAACGTCTAATTGTTATATGTATTTGTAGTATCCTAGCCATGAAATTGGATGCACTAATGAGTAATTCAGTGTCATGTCATAGAAACTGAAACCAATGTGTACGGCATGGTGTTTCACAAGTAGTTTAAGAAATTTGTAATTGTTATCTGTAATCTGTAACTCTTAGAGTCTCAACTTTATATATTTAATGTAATTAACTAATTTATGTAACATCTTTTCTTTTTGTATTTTGTAAATTTACAAAATTTTCTGCCCTACTTAAATTTTATTATCTTCTGCTTAGGTCCTCAGTTTAGTTTTGTTTAATTAATATTTATTTATGTCTTTGATTTAATTTAAATGTGAAAAAGGGTGATTCTTCATGTGCTTTAGATGCTCTTGTTGTAACTTACAGCGCAACATCATTTTCTTTACTTTCTCATACATTACAGACTTGGGCCCTGAAACAGTTAAGACTTAAGCATGAGCTTAATTTTAATGGAAGTAAATGGAACTGCTCAGTGTGTAAAATGTAAGCACAGTGAGAGTCTTTGAAATTTCAGCACCTTGCAGTGATAACTATACCATTTCTCGAAATCCAGTTGGAAACAGTTAATGCAGAACTTTCTGATGAACTTAGAACTAACATCCATTGGCTTTAAATGCACCAGTTTTCTTGAGCTCAGATTTATATAAATGTATTTTTGTTGATCCAGTGTACCATAAGTCACTAAACATTTCTAGAGGGTTTAGTGGTGGTAATAATCTTCCCACCCACAATAGGAAGTTAATGACTTAAAAATTAGCTTCATTTGAGAGTACTAAGTGTATACACAATAATGAATCAAATTGGAAACTGATGAAAATGTTCCTTGCAAATATTCCATAGGCAGCAGTTAATTCTTTAGTTTCAAGCATCCTTCATATGTAGGGCTTGTCCCACTATTACTCCAAGAAAGTTAGTGTTAAGTATTTTTTTCGGTACGATCCCAACAATTTATTAACAGCATGACATTGTTAACATTAGCGAAGCAAGTCAGATATGACATACTGTGCTTAGTGCAGTTTAATGCACACCTTGGTTGAACAGAGTGGCATGAGGATTAGAACAAGGAAGTGAATAAATCAGCAAATAGTGGGAGGAGAACACAGGATCAAATCGAGGATTTAAAATAATTTTTAAAAATAACTAAAATCCATACACCTCAGAACAAGGCTTTTGGGGGCCAGGAAGTATCAATCAGGAGGGCTTATCCAAATGAATCCATCCGATTATATTTGATGTTTATAGGTTAGGGCACCAGCACAAACGAAAACAGGAGGAAGGGGAAAGCAGGAATAGTCAAATGAATACCTACAAATTGATTGGACCATGACATCATCTTAATTACTTTTAGCACATTTGCATTCCTTCCGACAAAACATCTTTCATTTGTTTTCTCTGTTAGTATTGTAAACTGTTCAGGGCTGGAAACCTGGCTAACTTTCTGTTCTGTGAAATCCTTAGCACGCTTTATGCAGCAGAGAGTTGTGCCTTTATTGCATCTGAAGTATCCATTAGTGAGCACTAATACGCAGTGTGAAATAAATGCCCATTTCATTGTGATTATTTATATTAAGGTCTCAGCTAGAATCAGGGCACAGTTGTGCCAGGTTCTGTACAAACATAGAATTTGTAAAATTTAAAAGTGTGTGTAAGTGTAAGACTTCAATAGGATCTGAGTTTTGCCAACACTTTGTGCTTTTGAAAATCCCATCCTTAAGTTTCTTTCCCATTCCACAGCTGCTCTGGTTTATGAGACAGGAGGATGCAAAAGGTGCAGTGCTATAAAGAAGACTTCAGCACCCATATTCAGACTGATTTTTTTTTTCACCTATTGAATTATTCAGATGATTAGGGATACAGATAAATGTTCACTTTGGATTAATACATATGTGGAAGAGAATTTCTTTTCAACACCTACCTTCTATGACAAAAATAGAAAATTAAAAATTAACTGGTACTCATCTATGATGATTGGCTCTGACTGAAACAGATCCTTTCAGCTCTTGGAAGGGAACATTTTTCTGTACTTAGATTTGGTTCAGTCATTCACTTTAATTATTAGCTCAGAGCCAGAGTCTGTACTGCAGGGGAGGGAGGGGAGTATGTTTTAAGTTGGGTTAGCTAACTCAGGTTAAAATAGCAGTGATGACTTGTTGACTCAGCTTTTAACTTAGTTAGCAGCTGGAGTTCAAGCCTATGAGGCTATTGGAGCCAAGCACTGACAGGTTGATAGTGAATGAAAGACGATAGGTAGGGTGGAGACTGACTCTGAAGGGCTTTGAAAGTGAATATAAACAGCTTATGTCTGATATGATAGAGAAGGGGAAGCTAGTGGAGGGATTAAAAGAGAGAGGGGTGATCTGGTCAAAGCAACAGGCAAGAAAAATAGTCCAGTCCTTTTGATGCAGTGCTCACAGAACCTTATTAAGTTCACTGCTTCTTTAGAGAGACAGACACAGCACCGACCTGCTACTTTAGCTGAGGACTTAGGCATCTTGTTAGTGTGTAGCACTGAGGTGGTTTATAGTCAAACTAAAAATAAGTTTGTGATGGGTTCCCCCCAGAGATGCCACTTGAAACTGGGGTACCACTGAGCCCGCCTGACCTACCAGCCTTGGCTCCCTTTACACCAGAGGTGAGCAAACTATCTGGCCCACAGGACTATCCTTCCCTGCCCCTGAGCTCCTGGCCTGGGAGGCTAGTCCCCGGCCCCTCCTCCGCTGTTTCCCCTCCCTCACAGTTTTGCTGCCACTTTGAGTGGCATGGTAAGGGGGTGGCAGCGGCGTGCGCTTGGCGGTGACTAGGTTTGGTAGGGGGTGCCGGGGGGCAGTCAGGGGACAGGGAGCAAGGTGCAGGAGGTCCGGGGGGCAGTCAGGGGACAGGGAGCAAGGGGCGGTTGGATGGGGCGGAAGTTCTGGGGCGGGGCGGGGAACAGGGGAGGTTGGATAGGTTGTGAGAGTGCAGGGGGGGTTTGTCAGGGGGTGGAGGTGTGGCTAAGGGTCAGGGCAATCAGGACAGGGAGCAGGGGGTGTTGGATAGAGGGTGGGATCCCTTTGGAGGGGAGGGGGCAGTCAGGGGACAAGGAGCAGGGGGGTTGGATGGGGCAGATGTTCTGATGGGGACAGTCGGGATGAGAAGTGGGAGGGAGCGAATAGGGGGCGGGGGTCAGGCTGTTTAGGGGGCACAGCCTTCCCTACCCGGCCCTCCATACAGTTTCGCATCCCAATATGGCCCTCAGGCCAAAAAGTTTGCCCATCCCTGCTTTACACTATATTGCTTTGACAGGCCGTCAAGCCCCCTCCAGCACACATGCAGGTAGGGACATACCCAGCTGCAGCTACACACAGATGCTGAGATCAGCTCTCCGTGGGAAGTCTCAGCTAAGGAATTGCCTAGTTACTCAAGTGCACACCTTCCTTTGTAGGGTAAATCCAAAATTATACCATCTTGCACTACACAGGGAACTGTACAGTGTAAGCTCATGAAATTCGCCCCCCTCCCTCAATGTGGAGAGGAATATACACAGCTTTCTGCCCCGAGTTGAGACTCCCACACACACACTGGTTTTAGACAAAGCAAAAATAGGTTTAACTACGAAAGATAGTTTTTAAGTGATTATAAGGGGTAGCAAACAGATCAAAGCAGATTACCTAACAAACGAAAATGAAATCTAAGCCTAATATACAAAAGAGATAGGATATGAGTAGCAAATTCTCACCCTAATTGTTGATTTAGGCAGTTTGCAGAGATTCTTGAGGGCAGGCTGCACTTGCTTGCAGCTTAAAACCCCAGGTATTCCTTTCAAAGGCTAGAAATTCCTCTAGCCTGGGTTCAGTCCTTCTCCCCCAGTCCAGTCCTTGTTCTTCAGGTGTTTCCAGCAGTCTTCTTGGGCGGGGAGTCAGTGAAGAACCATGATGATGTCACTCTCTCCTGCCTTAAATAGCTTTTGCATAGTGTGGGAACCCTTTGTCTCCAAGCTTGGTTCCCATGCCCAGTCAGTGGAAAAACACTGGTATTCCAAGATGGAGTCCAGTACCAGGTGACTTGGTAGGGTCACAGCAGCCATAACTTGGAGGCTGTTTGTAGCATCCTCAGGAAGGCTCCCTTAGCATTGTCTAAGACCTATTGTTCTCCCTAATGGCCCTTTCCAGACTGCCATCTAGACTGATTGTATTCTGCCTAGTGGGCATTTCCAAGGTGTAAACATATTTGTAATACAGATTCACAGTCAATATTCCTAACTTCAAATGCAAAAATAATCCATCCATAGAAATAGGATAATTAGATTCAGTAAATCATAACCTTTTCAATATCTCACATGACCCATCTTGCATAAAATATCATAGTTATGCCATTATATATATATATGTATGTATAATAGCTCTATGAAGAATATGGGATGCAGTGTCACAAAGTTTATTAACAAAGAACATAGGGTGAAGTGATTTCTAGTAATAGTGAAAGGTATGAAGGGTTATAGACAAAACAAACAAAACACACTTTCTATTGATTAAATTTAACTTCAGCAAGTTATATTCATGGTTTAAGCAGGTTTCTCACCTATATTCATTTTCCATAGACTTCAACCTCCTTGGCTGAAGGACCCACTGTTCTGTGATTTCGAGAGCTCTGGCCTCTTCAGTCACTCAAGTGATGGATAGCTCAGATGTCTTTTTGCCCCTCCTTATATTATCCCCAAAGTTCATTGTCTTTGTTTCAAGAGCTAGGAAGGCTTTCTGTTGTTCTCTTCCTGTGGACTTCTCATCCTTCTGCTGATTCATATGTAAATAGAGCTTCCATTGTTTTTGGTCTCACAGTCAGTTGATTCAATTGCTTTATTCTTTGGGGTTCCGATTCCCTGGGGTGTCTGGACCCTGACTGTGTCACAGAAAGTAACATTGACTGATAGTATAAAATAATATGTATTATCGTAATAGTTAGGGTTGTGGCTGGTTTTTTAATAAAATGTTATATCATTCCTCAAACATTTCCCAGTGGTGGGTTCTTTCCCCTTTCTTTTTAATTTATATAAAAAAAGGAAAAACCCTAATATACACAAGGAGGAATAGGCATTTTAATTTTAATGATGGTGATGAAAACTCTGGAATTCACAATAAAAGCATAAACTCTGTTCTTAAAACCATCCTGATAAAATTAGATGGTGTTGCAATTTATGTGGTGTGTGAAATCTCTCTTTGATCTCAGATTCATTCACTGTCTCTCAGTGCTGCAAGGATAAGTTAGAGGAGTATCATCCTTAACCTTGGATTTTCTTATTTTCGTTAGTTCAAGGAAGGCTTGGCCATAACACTATTTTAACATAGCTGGGGAGGTCTAACTATGTACCCCCAGCTGTTTTGTTGGATGCACAGCTTTTTTCTCTATTAATAAAGAGCTAGCCCAAATTAAAATTTGCAAATATCTGTTTTATAACTTTACTGTTGTCATTTTGCATCCAAATCCTGTAAATCTTTACTCACATACAAATAGTCTTTATTCACTTGTGTATGTATGTATACATATTTATATCCCTGATCCAGAAAAACATTCAAGCATTTGTTTAACTTTACATGAACAAGTTGCCACTTTGACCTCAGTACAATTATTCACATGCTTACATTTAATCAAGTGCTAAGAGATTTTCTCTAGCAAAACTGTAGCAACTTGCATGAAAGCTGAAGGGAGGCACATGGATTACAAGAGAAAAGAGTTGGGAGGAACACCAGGCAGTCATTCCTTGTGGATTATGCAGATGCATAAAATATTAAGTTGCGGCTGGAGCAGCTCTGTGTACAGATGCTTTAATAAAGAGCCAATTTAGTTTAATAAATCTAGAATCCTCTCATGTTAGTACCCAGCATGAGGTACATGAAATAAGGGCCTGTTGTGGGTCCTGATCCTGCAGTCTTTGCAGAACTTGGGCCTAATGTATTTTCAAAGTGCCTGTCAGTTTGGTGTCTAAGTCAGCGTTTCTCAAATGCGGCTGGGCTTTTCTTGCGGCCACAGCCTCCTTGGCAGTGATGGGGGGGGGGGCACAAAGCAACAGCCCCTTCTCTGCGGCTGCCAGTAGTGATTGAGCCCTGCCCCCCTCTGGAGAGACAAAAGCTGGAGGAATAGGTGAGTTCCTCACCTTGCTGGGGGGGAGAGGGGAGGTCGAGCTTCAGCCCTGGGGTGGTGGGTGGCAGGCTCCAGCCGTGGGGCTTCAGGATCCATTCCTTGGCTCCCCGGCAGCAGGCTCTGGCCCTGAGCTCATCTCTTCTCTCCCTCCCCGCCCCCCATCACCCCTGGCCCTTGCTGCCTCTCCCAGTGCCCCATTGCCACTGGCCCCCACTGTCTCCGTACCCACCTCCCCATCCAAGGCTTAATTTGTCCCCAGGCTTGCCGGGGCTGAGTTAGTCTTCTATGAAAAGTGATATTTGTATGTTTCTTAATATCACTTTTCTTAGTAGCTAGCAAGTCTTTAAAAAAGCAACCAAAGAAACAACAAGAAACAAAGACCAGGAACACAAATAAGGTGCTTTGCACGTTCTTTCTGTGTAGGTCCAGTAAAGAATAGAGACAACTGTACATTATTTTTATTATTGTCTGAAAAAAAAATCCTACATAAATAAATTACAACGATTTGGACTTGCATATGTATTTGTTTTTCCTAAAGTTAATCAAATATTTTAGGAAAACTCAGAGTGGCCACCAGCAAGAGTTGGTGGCCGCACTCTGAGGCCACCAGACAAATTGTTGAGAGAATCCCTGGTGTAAGTATCGTCAATGAGATACTTCACTTGTCAGGGGATTAGTTTGAATCCTTCTAAAGAAATATTGCAGTTTATAGATCTATTTCTACAAGAGCAACAGGACTGGTGTTGCACAAAGTTCCTGTGTTTTTAAAATTACTTACATGTTAATCCAGGAGGAGAAAAAAGCACAAGTTTTATATGCTAAATCCAAGAAAATACTATTTTAAAGGAACATCGTCCAGTAGTTTAACCCCCCAAATTCAGAATTTTGTAAATTAAAAATTACAAAATGTAATATGAATATATCTTCATGAAATAGAGGATTTTTTAAATATACAAATCCCTGACCAATATTCTAAACCCAAATATAAAGGCACTTGTGCTAGTGTATGTGATGTGGAAAGTGAAACTGACCAGTCTTGTTTCACTGACCACACAAGGGCCTGCTGGTTCAGCAACTTGAACTCCCATTAAAGGAAATAGCAGTTGAGGGGTTCAGGCCAGCAAGGTGCTGAGTCCCCAAATGAGTGAAATGCCAAAACCAAAACAAAAAACTCTCCAAAATCTTATCATTTTAAACATCTAATTTCCTATTCACTGTTAGTTATTTCAGTTTGAATAATCTTAGGTGTTGTTAATAACAGTTAAGAACTTTTTAAATTTCACTCTCAAGGTAATAATCATATTGTATTTCTTTTAGTTTTGCTCTGAAAGTATTCTCTTGCCTGCTTCTGGTGTGGTTTACTACTCTTACTTTTATCTTTGTAGGCTCAGTTTGACATTGCTGTTGCAAGTGAAATCATGGCCATCTTAGCACTGACCACCAGCCTGGCAGATATGAAAGAGAGACTGGGAAAAATGGTGGTGGCTAATGACAAAAATGGACAACCAGTGACAGCTGAGGATTTGGTATGTATGGTAGAAAAGCCCTGTGAATAACTCCTGACTCTTTTGCTTTGGCTGCTGAATCAGTAAAATGGCAGATGTACACTGTCTTTTAGTTTTGTTTTTAACAGTGCTTGTAGGGCTTTAAGGGTTATGTCCATTTGATCCAAAATCTGGCCACAGTTGGAACAGGATGTAAACTTACCTTTGTCCAAGCCTTCTGGTAACTCTGCTTCTGAAACCACTTGTCACATAAGCTAGTTGGGTAGATTTCCACATCTCTAAGGCAAGCTAATTAGATGCTACAGAGAATCAAGGAGCTCCTTTTCAGGTGGTAATGTTTGCTATTCTACTTCTATAGTATTCTCAAATATTACAGTGGTGGCTGCCTGATGAATTCTTGCAGCAGTAATCTTTTTTAAAAAAATGTTCTTCATTGAGGTTAGTGATAATGTTTGTGAAGAATTAACTTTACACATCTGCAAGATCTGTTTTTTAAGGACACACATTGGTTATTCTTATTCAAGTATCCATCCAGCAATCCAGGTTGTCTGCTAAATTGCCCCTTCCCACTTTCAGCTGTGAAAGAAGCATATAAACATTTTTCGTGGCACCAAATCCTAACCTAAATAGCCAGAATGTTGTTGTCAGCAGCCAGCATTCTACACTGTACGTACATTTATGATGTCTGCCTAGTATCCCTTCATCTATACAAATCCTCCTTCTTTTCTCTTCTTTGGCCTGTGGGATCCTAAGTGGATAATAGCAGTTAGCAGGTTTTTCATGAGTAGACAGTACATCCTGGCCTCAGGAGCAGTGGAAGTTTCCTAAAAAGGGGGGGGGGGGGGAGAGGCGGCAATCATCGCCCGAGCCGTGGCCCTTCCCCCCCAAGGCACTGCCCCACACGGCTCCTTCCCCCCCAGGGCCCCGTTCCCCCCTTGCTCCTCTCCACCCCTTCTCCCCATTGCTCAGTTTAGCATTTAGCTGCTAAAATCCTAAGTCTCTGCAGAGCATGTTTAAACTGATTTTTTCAAAGCTTGTAACTTGTCCAGATGTGGACAGTTTTTCACAGAGACCGCAAAAGGCACATCCCTGACACACAGGTCTATCCCCTTGCCAAATTTCAAGTGCCTGCCCCAAAGCCTTGGAACATTAGAGCTTTTCAAAGAGACGGTCAACAGAAGTTTTTAACATCAAAAAGCATCATATTTTTCAATAATCTCATTTTCAAAAATGGCTGAACTGTTGTGGCTTAAATTTGACTAAATAAAATAAAATAAATTTCAGCCTGAGGCAGATACCCAGCATGGAAAATTTCTGCCTGAACAGGTAAAGTTTTCCAAAGCTATAAGCAACTGAAAGCAGGGTTTTTATAATGGGCAACCTTAATAATAGGCAACACTACCAGCCACGCCTAGAATTTGTATAGATAAACCAAATTCCATGAATTTCTGTTGCCCAAAATTTATTTTTATACATTAAAATGATATTTTGACAAATAGTTTCTAGTTCATTATTTAATTTACGTTAATCTAAACCATTAATCCTCTGTCTCTTTCATTTGTTTCTGGATGTGAATAATGTTTAATACTCTGTACAAAAATGCAGTTGTTCTTAATTTCATCCTTCTATGCCACATATTTATGATAATACAATAATAAAACCTAAAATATACATTGGCAGATGGAAACCAGATACAGAGCGGGTTGGGGAGCAGGAGGAGAAGTAGAGAGAAATTAAATATTTCATTAATTGAGAAGACGGCTTCCACAAGTGTAATGAATTAAATATCTAGCATCTGTAATGGAACGTAAAGAATTATTTGCCAAAATGTGAGGTTCATTGTACAATATTCAGAAGGCTGAATTTCTTTTTTGGCTGGTATAGTATAGTAGAAGCTTGATGGACAGGTGTCATATCTCCATGTCAAATTAAATGGGTATGCCCTAGTTTAGTATTTCAGCAGCCGTGAATAATATTAAATAAATATGTAGCTATTTGTTTAGTAAAAGAAGCTTCTCAGGTTATTATGCACATTTTTTTTTAACAATTGTTAAAATATATTAGATTTACAGTATCATTTTTATTTTATAAGTACTTTATAGCCCAAATATTTTTTTCTGCAAACTTAGGCCCCAGTCCGTCAAAAACACATATGCTTAACTTTAAGCACAAACAGGTCTTGTTGAAGTCAGTGGGACTACTCAGATACAGCTATTCACAGTCAACGTTTTTGTGTTTAATAAACATTTTACTATACTAAAACTTCAGAAAAATATATCCCACACTTGGTATTGTTATGACTGGAACAAAGAAAAGTCAGTTACCCAATTTCCTCCGAGGGAACCCTCTGTTGTGCTCCTCTGCCCTATGGTCAGTGTTCTTGAAATGTCTTTAAAATCTGTAAATCAGCTTTCTCATTTCCTAGTGCGCTTCATGCAGTCCAACCTCCTCTCTAAAGCCAGATCATCTCAACTGAGCGTGCTTTGGATAAAGCTCTCATGCACTTTGTAGTAGGCATTGTCTCAGAGGAGCACAACTGCCTCAGTGTCTCACAAATGGAAATGTGGGGTAAATTTTTCAAAAGCACCTAATTCCTATTTTCAAAAGAGACATAGGCACTTGAGGACTTAAGCGCCTAGATGTCTACGTCATTTTTTAAACTGGGACTTAAGATTCTAAGTCACTGAAGTGCTTTAGTAAAATTTTCTCCATGGCCTCTAATGTAGCTGGAACCTGATCCATGAATGGTATTGAAGATTAGGCCCAAGACTTTGAATTGGCTTTGGAAGTGGACTGGAAGCTGGTGGAGAAGTAACAGTTCAGATCTGAGGTACTCATGGTGGTCTAATCCATGGAGAATGTGGGCAGACACATTATGTACCAGCTAGAGGCTTTACATTATCATCACATTGAGCTTCAGACACAGAAATCGAGTCCAGAGTTGACAAATGCATGGATCGCTGTGGCCATGTTCTTGTCTGGGAGGAAGAGAAGAAATTTACAAGCAAATTGGGAGGTGTAAACTAGTTTTTTTTTTAAATTCAGTAGCACTGTTAAGTCATCTAAACTCAGTCAAGAGTCAAACAAACTCTAGGCTTTGAACCACCTTGAAACATATTGCCAGTGGGAATGTGGGGAGGGGTGCTTCTTGGTTAGTTCTACAAAGCATTTCAATACGAATATTTTTCCATTCGTTCTCTGAAAATATCAGTGTGTGTTTCTTTTGGCGTGGGGTAATGATTCAGGTTAAATAAATGTGGTTCCATTACCTATGAAAGTGGCAAACAATGTGTGATGGCATAAAGAATTGCATCATAGGAACAAAATTTTGTCTTTGTGTTAATTAAAGTCCTTACCTTCATTTTTTGGCAGTGTTTTTACTATTGGAATGTAGTGTCTAACATGTATGTATTGCACTGCTTTTCACGAGGTGGAATCTGAAATGCTCAGCTGTGTGTCATAGTCCCTATGCGGCTAACAACTGACGTTAGTTCAAATGGTAGGGGACTGCGCTTTTGGAACGGGAGAATCAGAATTCTACCCCAACTTGTCACTGTAGTGTTCTGAGTGGCCATAGTGTGCAGCATTGGCAAAACAATAGGCTTTTATGTTCATGACTTTAAAATGTCCGCTTGTTTAACTAGGAAGAACGATGTTTGACATGTTCTGTATTTGATTTCTAATCTCACAATTCAGTAACCTGAGATTTAATGGAGAAATTTGCTAAAAATGAGAAATGTTTAGTTTAATTTTAAATTGTTAGGCATTGGGGTGGGGAATTCAGTGCTTCAAGTTTTGTTTGGTAAATGCTTCAGGTTTTGGAAATGAGTCAAGTTGTTTCCTTGTACAGCAAGTAAAGTCATGTTGAACAGATGAAAAATCTAATATCCTTTAAAATCTACGCTTTACAATTTTTTTTTTAAATGTCCAGAATATAGGGAATCAAAAGCAACGGCATCATCAGTCATTTTTACTGAATAGCTTGGGGGCAATAAAGAGGAAAAATGTATAAATAAAGTATAGAAGTTAAAATGAAGGTTTATAAACTTTCAGAATATAGCATATGGTACACTAGTTGATTGAGTACTTAACTTGATGCTGACTTTTCGATGGCATTTCATCTCAATTTTTTTCTCTTTGTCTAAAATAAATGACCTGTTCTTAGCTACAATATGTTATTTTGGTGGGTTTGTGGCTGTCTGAAAAGGAACAGTGAGACGTGGTGGCAATCTGATTTTTTTTTTAATATGTCTATTTCTATTTCATGTGTCTCTGTGTTTATCATTAGACTGTTAGTCAGAGATGGAATAGCACCTTCTCTCTCTATGCGAGAAATGATAGACCCATATCCATTTTGGTAACCATCGGAATTTTGCGCTTCTTTGTTTCTGATCCCCAAAATGTAAACAAGATTTTTTTTTTTTTTTTAGGAAAGTAATGTGCAATTGAAAATCTGTTTAGTATTAATCCATAGACAAAGGACAAATATATTATCTCATTACCATTGTCTCATCCCATTTCAGTGTAGTTCATTTTGTGATGACTCTGGATATTTAAACTCTTGTAACAGAGAGACTTACAACATGGCAATATTTAACAAAGAAATCATAAAGTGTGGCCTCAGTTTCCTTAATTCATTATTACCAGAGGGAAAGTATCATACATTATTCCTTTCTCTTCTGGAGACCTGGGTTCAAATCTGATGTTACAAGTGAAAAATTAATTTGATGCAAATTAGTAGTAATAGGAATTATTGCAAAATTGCCTCATAATATATTATTTTCAGGGTTTACATTGCTGGGCCTGTTGGTTCAGATGTAGATTAATTGGCAGAGCTGTTTGAGGAGTTCTGTACAGTTAGTACAGGGGAATAAAAATGAGAGGCAATCTCATGGTTTCTATTTACATTCTTTCTCAACCATATGATTATATAGATCTTGCAGAGACTACCAGTTCATTTCTCCATCTTTGTACCTAGAAACCCATGCTACTGATGTCCATTCTCTCATGAGCGAAGTACGTCTTTCGTTTCTTTGTGTAGTATTGGCAAGCTTGTTGCCCTTTCTTAGTGTTCTTGATGGGCCTACACTTTGGTTCTCTTTCCTCTCCATTTTTGTTCTTTCTCTCCTGTGAGTGGCCTTGGGCTAATCACTGTTTCTCTCTCTGTCTCAGTTCTCTCTCTGTGAAATGGAAAAAATATTTCTCTACCATATTTCTCGCGGATGTTTTGAGGGTAAATCCATTGATGTTTGTGAGGCATTCTGATACTATTGTAATAAAGGCCATAAAGTAACTAAATCTAAATAGATTTCTCTTATAATGGTGATTGCACAGTATTACAATGTGTACGGTGAAAAACATTTCCCTTTTTTTGTGAACCAGTTTTCTCTTTAGAACTAAATTTTCATATTTCAAACTCATTAAACTCAAACTGTTTGAATGGGTGTAAAATAGGGATTCTTATAATGTGCACTCTTGTTTTTTAGGGAGTAACAGGTGCTTTGGCAGTTTTGATGAAGGATGCAATTAAGCCAACACTAATGCAGACTTTAGAGGTGAGTTCAACTTGTGAACGTTTTTTAGAGGTCTCGTTAGTCCTTGTTTTAGGATTCCATATTACTCCAGCCATTCTTCCTTCACTTAACTTTTTAGGGCTCAAAGCAAATTTATAGCTTTAACTAATTAACTTGAGCTGCGTTAGTTCCTCCCTTGTATTTGCTTTCCATGAACCTTTTGGCTTCACTTATGGCTTTGACATGAGTTCCAGACAAGGAGTAGTGAATTGTCCCAATCACAGTCTGCCTTCCATTTCCACCTTAATGTGATAGGAAGGAAGTACCCTGCAACTAGGTTAGGTTTCTACCTGATGCATACATCAGGTAGTTATGCTGTTGGCTTGTTGAGTGGGTGGAACCAAGGCTCTCACTAAATCCTTCCTCCTTGGGCGGGGAATAGTGGAGAGGAAATAACAGCCTCACAGAGGTTGCTCTCCCCTACGCTGCTGTCTGATTCTGAATTGTGGAACATGGGAGACCTGAAACATGGGTGCCTTACACCCACTTATTGCCTTGCATGACCAGGCTTGCACCTGCAGTCTGACCCTTTATTGACGTAATGTTTGTAGAGAAGAAATTGAGCTTTGTTGCTTTTGGAAAGAGAATTTAAAATTTTCTTCGGGTCAGTATTTTTACCAGAAATCTGACAAGGATTATGCTTCTCCAGCCAGAAACAATACAGGGTGACTTCTGACCAATCACAACAAGTGAACAATATTCTTAAAAAAAAATTTTGAATCGTTTATATATTTTAGGGAAATTGGAATAACGACAAAATTCTTTGAAATAAATTATTAGTTGTGGATTATTCGTTTGGTTCTATTACAGGAATTTATATTGAGAAAAATAAATAATGGAGTGTTAGAAGCTTAGTTTGTGTCATCCTAGAAAACTTTGTGCCAAATGCAAGTAGCTCTCTGGCTTTTTGTACATAGATTTTTATTATTGAAAAATTCAACTGTAATAATATTTAGTCCATGCCGTGATACACACAACTCCCTATCCACTCAGCATATTGAAATCAGTTCCCCAGTTTATAAGAATTTCAGGACACAAGAATTCAGAACATCATCAATTTTTTTGTTTTGAGTTTTTTTAATGGATTATTGGTGACGGAAGGAATTTGATACAACATGTTTTTGATTTCATCCAAGGAATGTTGTTATATTAAAATAGTTTGTCGTGCTGTGTATTTCACTGTAGTTTTCCTTTTTTGAGCAGAATAGGTTTTTCTTGCAAAGGTTTTTCTTTCATGCAGCTGTATAAAGAAATGTATCCGTAAAAAGAAAAGGAGTACTTGAGGCACCTCAGAGACTAACAAATTTATTAGAGCATAAGCTTTCGTGAGCTACAGCTCACTTCATCAGATGCCTACAGTGGAAGATATAGTGGGGAGATCTTATATACACAGAGAACATGAAACAATGGGTGTTACCATACAGACTGTAACAAGAGTGATCAGGAAAGGTGAGCTATTACCAAGTAACACTATTTCCCCTTGTTTATTTCCCCCCCTTCCCCCATTGTTCTTGTCAACTGCTGGAAATGGCCCACCTTGATTATCACTACAAAAGGTCATCCCCCTCCTCCTGCTGGCAATAGCTCACCTTTCCTGATCACTCTTGTTACAGTCTGTATGGTAACACCCACTGTTTCATGTTCTCTGTGTACATAAGATCTCCCCACTATATTTTCCACTGTATGCATCCGATGAAGTGAGCTGTAGCTCACGAAAGCTTAAGCTCTAATAAATTTGTTAGTCTCTGAGGTGCCACAGGTACTCCTTTTCTTTTTGCGGATACAGACTAACACGGCTGCTACTCTGAAAGAAATGTATGTGTGTTTTGGTGACATTCAATAACAGAAACCAGAGATCACCCAGAACCAAGAAAAATGCTTCCATGAATTTGGGTACTAAATTGGTATCCAGACTACCTTTGGGGTACATCAGTCATGAAGTAGCTTTGATTCTGCTGTCTGGTTTGTATCACTCTATTAGCACTGTGTGTATCTGTTCGGAAATGGTATCATGTAAAGAGCTGTTGTTTTGCTGTGTTATTTTAAAAGAAAATGATAAATGTTAGAATAGTTTTATTTGATTCATGGGCATTTAGTCATGAGAGCCACACTTTTATTTTTCAGTTATTTTTCATTGTGTATTTCTTTATTCACCCTTCTAAACAGTACTGATTTCTGCCTTTTATGTGGCACTAGTCTGTTCTGGTTCATTCCATGCTATGGCTGAAACACCCTGTGATGGTTTTCAGGGTACCCAGGACTGTGAATCACCTTCTCACTGCGTGCCGTCCAGTGAGAGAGAAACTTGTTTGTGCTTAACAGAGTATCAGCTCCCTGATACCACTAGCCTGTTCGCCACCCAATCACTCTCCTTTGGGCAATGCCAGCCCTGACTTTGCCTTGCAGGTTAACAAACAGTGCACTTGAGTCCCTTTGAAGCATTCCTCTTTAATGTCCGGGCTTCAGCCCCTTCTCCACTGAACACTCACAGAAATACCAGGTCTGCTGTCCTCAAGGGACAATATACACATCAGATGGTATGATTCAGTTCAGGATCAGCACCTTGCTTATTACCACAACATTGAGATATGCTTATCGTGAAATCAAGGATAAGTTTTTACACGAGGTTTCCCCTACTCTCTCGCCCTTGTTGACTTCATATCTCTTTGTTGACTTTGCATGTAAATGTGTCTCCACTATGTTAGCTTGCAGTGCTTAATATATGTCCCAACAGAGAGACAGGTGAATAAGCATTTTTATCTGACAGGAAACCTGTTTCTCCACCTTTGCTGTGATACAGACTCTGAGAACATATTTTCAGGATACATATATAACTCCTTACACAGTATCTGTATGTACATTTCACCAGCAATATTAATGACCAGTGTGACCCTGGCTTTCATTTAAGACCTCCTGTGAGCAAATTTCAAGACCCTGCTCCAAAGCTCAATGGAGGCGCTAGAGCTTCAATGAAGAGGAAGAATTTTTTTTTAACATGAGCAAAATACCTTACTCCTAATTTCATTCTCAGAGATGACTGAACCATTTTTGCTGAAACTTTTAAAATAAAATAAGATCAGCCTAAGGCAGACACCCGGCATGGAAATTTCAACCTGAAGAGTTGTTAATGTTTGGCAAAACTGTAAGCAACTGAAAACAGGAGCTAATAATAGGAAGTATCGGGCAACCTTAACAATAGGTAATGGTACCAGCTCTGCATATAATAAATGTCGCACTTCAGGAACTTTTACATCTGATGTGACTATTATGCTAGTTTTAACTGTACATAATGTTTTCATAGTGTTTTATCCATGTCTGTCATGAATGATACTCTTGTGAACTGCTCCTATAACATTTGACATTTATTTATACAATGTGTAGCAGAGAAACGACAGTATCTAACAACTCTGTGGAGTGGTAATATGGTTGCCCTATAACTCATGTTGTAGTTAAAGTACAAATCATAGCAAGGGGTGATAAATACCATAAACACCTTGTCAGCTATTGATAATCTTGCATATTTTGCTTTATGCATGATTTGCTTCCTGCAATCTTTTGATAACCAAGAATTTCCCTTATTAAATGTATACACTATGCTGTTGATAGTTTGTATATATAGTTTTTTAGGAATGGGTCACAAAATAAGTGGCAGCTGTACATTTTGAGGCATTGTGAAATTTTCCATAAATTTTTAAGGAGCCTTTGGAGATGTCTGATGTGGGTCTTTGGGGGGGCGTTGCTTTTATAGCTACAAACGTCATTCTGAGAAGATTTTTAATCCATTCGTTCAAGAGTGTGCCTGAGGTGCCAAAGGTCTGTTCGGGGTTCATTCTCATGGGTAACCAGCCCATGCTTTTTTGCTCCAGGAGTTTTGTTGCCTACAAGAGCTAATGAGAGAATGAAACTTTTAGCTGACTCCCTTCTATTTTCTGGATTTTCGAACTCCATTGAGCTATTTTTGGAGTCTTCGTTTCACTAGACACCTTCTCTGATTAAAAGCTCGGGCCCTATATGTATCTAAAAGTCTGTCAGATTAAGGTGCCTCAGATGCAGTTAGAAAAGGAGTACTTGTGGCACCTTAGAGACTAACCAATTTATTTGAGCATAAGCTTTTGTGAGCTACAGCTCACTTCATCGGATGCATACTGTGGAAAGTATAGAAGATCTTATTATATACACACAAAAAGCATGAAAAAATACCTCCTCCCACCCCACTCTCCTGTTGTCTCTGATTAAACATACCTTTGGGGCTTTTGCGGCTGAAGGTCACTTGAACCAGACAATTCAGGACACAACTTTAAAAAACATGCTTTAGGAGCAGACACTGTGGAACTCTTTTTCAGCTAGCTTTAGTTGTCATTTTTTAAAACAGATCGCTCGCAGTGCTGTATGAAAACCTACTGAACGATAAAGTCCAAGGTAAAAATAAATTCAGTGGACTAGAATCCACAATAGATTTTGATATGTTAATTTTACAGCTGTGATAGTTATACAGGTAATTCATTTAATGTGAGATAAATTGTGGATTATAGAAACAAACAGGCTAGATTTGTAGAAACTATTAAAAGCCTTATTAAAAACAGCATAGGAGGAAATGGTTTGTTGTTTGTTTTACTTAGATTTTAAGCTGTTTGGAACGGGGGCCATCTTTTTTGCTATGTGTTTTGTAACTTGCCTAGTGCATGATTAGGGCCCCTAGGATCTGCTGCTAACAATAATAAGTTTTGAATAGAGGGGAGGGTCATATGTTTAGAAGCTCACTTGCAGTTTGAAGGTTTCCCTAGTTCAAGTTGAGTTTTTGCATAAAACTCTACTGGCATTTCACTGCTATAGTCCCTAGAGGACATAAAGGAACACTGACTCAAAAGAGTGGGAGTATAGTGATGTTGATAAGCTATATCATTCTTTTTGTTCTAAGACATGATGTTTGTTGCTCTTTCTTTCTGGTTTTGTTCCACTGTTTCATCTTTAAAACATGTACAGCAGAGTAGCCATCAGATGGTTAATGGGAATTGTCTATCTTTTCAATAACATCCCCATCACACACATGTGCACTCACACAGATGTGTACACGCATTCTCCCACAAAGACAAATTGTGTTCTCACAGAAGGATCCTGAAATTTTATACGTAGGAGTCTAAAGTACTCTTTTGCCTGCTTGAAGGAAAGTGCTTGTATATGTGCAAATCACACATAAAATATAAAGATTAGATTAGATGATTGTAGTTGGCATTCTGTAATGGTGAGGACTAAAAATAGTGTCATTAAAACAGAAAAATCATTTTAAGGGTTAAGAGTAGGTCTGTCAAGCGATTAAAAAAATTAATCATGATTAATTGCCATTTTAATCGCCCTGTTAATAGAATATCAATTGAAATTAAATATTTTTGGATTTTTTCTACATTTTCAAATACATTGATTTCAATTACAACACAGAATGCAAAGTGTACAGTGCTCACTTTATATTTATTTTTCATTACAAACATTTGCACTGTACAAAACAAGATTTAGTATTTTTCAATTTACCTAATATGAGTACTGTAGTGCAACCTCTTTATCATGAAAGTTGAACTTACAAATATAGAATTATGTATAAAAAATAACTGCATTCAAAAATAAAACAATGTAAAACTTTAGAGCCTTCAAGTCCACTGAGTCCTACTTTTTGTTCAGTCAATTGCTCAGACAAATTTTGTTTACACTTGCAGAAGATAATGCTGCCTGCTTCTTGTTTTCATTGTCACCTGAAAGTGAGAACAGGCGTTCACATGGCACCATTGTAACCGGCATCACAAGATTTTACTTGCCAGATGCGCAAAAGATTCATGTCTACCTTTATGCTTCAGCCACCATTCCAGAGGACATACTACCATGCTGATGATGCTCATTTTTAAAAAAAAAATGTGTTAATTAAATTTGTGGCTGAACTCCTTGGGGGAGAGTTGTATGTCTCCTGCTCTGTTTTACCTGTATTCTGCTATATATTTCATGTTACACAGTCTCGGATGTTGTTGTTTTAAGAACACTTTCACTGCAGAGTTGACAAAATGCAAAGAAGGTACCAATGTGAGATTTCTAAAGATAGCTACAGCACTCGACCCAAGGTTTAAGAATCTGAAGTGCCTTCCAAAATCTGAGAGGGACGAGTTGTGGAGCATGTTTTCAGAAGTCTTAAAAGAGCAACGCTCCAGTGCAGAAACTATAGAATCCAAACCACCAAAAAAGAAAATCAACCTTCCGTTGGTGGCATCTGACTCAGATGATGAAAATGACCATGCCTTGATCCGTACTGCTTTGGATCGTTATCGAGCAGAACCCATCATCAGCATGGACACGTCCTCTGGAATGGTTGTTGAAGCATGAAGGGACATACGAATCTTTAGCACAGGAGTCTCAAACAAGCGGGTTATTTACTGCAACACCCTCCCTCCCAGCATTTACCTAGAGTGGCTCTGGCCCGGCGCACACCGGGGGCAGGGCAGGCTCCCTGCCTGTCTGCCCTGCCCCCGTGCCACTCCAGGAAGCGACCAGGACCTGCGGGAGGGGGTGCACAGGCGTCTATGTGTTGCCCTGGCTGCGCCTCCAGGTACCTCACCCGAAGCTCCCATTGGCTGCGGTTCCCCGTTCCCAGCCAATGGGAGTTGCGGGGGGCGGTGTCTGGAGGCACAGCCAGGGCAACACAGACCCCCATGTGCCCCCCCGAAAAGGTTCCGGCCGCTTCCTGGAGCTTCCTGCCCCCTGTGCGCTCTGGGCCAGAGCTCGGCCCCCAAACCCCTCCTGCAGCCGAACCCCCTGCCGCACCCTGCACCCCTCCTGCACTCCGACCCCCTGCCCTGAGCCCCCTGCTTCACCCTGCACCCTGACCCCCTGCCCTGAGCCCCCTGCCTCACCCCACACCCCTCCTGCACCCCCTGGGGGCAGGGAGAGGGCAGAGTTGGGGTGGGGATTTTGGGGAAGGGGTTGGAATGGGGGCAGGGAAGGGGTGGGAAGATGTGGGGCAGGGGAGGGACCTCATGGAAGGGGTGGAGTGGGGGTGGGGCCAGGGCAGCTGAGGGGCGGTCAGTGATGCGGCCCTCGGGCTAATGTATTTGTCCTCATGTGGCCCTCGTGGTCATTTGAGTTTGAGACCCCTGGTTAAGATGATAGGAAGGAGGCCAGCTACAGCGGTACTATGTGAATGCGTGTTCTCACTTTCAAGTGACACTGTAAACAAGAACTGGTCAGCATTATCTCCTGCAAATGTAAACAAACTTGTTTGTTTGAGTGATTGGCTGAACAAGAAGTAGGACTCAGTGGACTTGTCAATTCTAAAATTTTACATTGTTTTATTTTTGAATGCAATTATTTTTTATGCGTAATTTTACATTTGTAAGTTCAACTTTCATGATAAAGAGATTGCGCTACAGTATTGTTTAACAGTGCAGTTAAACTGATTAATCGCCATTCATTTTTTTGAGTTAATTGTGTGAGTTAACTGCGATTAATTGACGTTAAGAGTAATCTGGTTTTGTTAATTCTCTGAACTATTTTCTCTTATCAGGTCTGAAGCATTTTAAATAATGTAAAGGAGATTTTAATAACTTCATTACTTCACTACCTGAACTCAATTATGATGATAGTCTTTGCAGAATATAGACATTTGAGGTTAATTCTCACCTATACCAAATACATTATTTTAAATACATTTTAGTGAAAATTTAAAAAAGAAGCAACTAGCTTTATTATCTAGATAATCTCAGGCTGTTTGCTTCCTGTCTCCAGTAAAGCATTAAAATATTTAATACAAAACACGAGTACTTGTGGCACCTTAGAGACTAACAAATTTATTAGAGCATAAGCTTTCGTAGGCTACAGCCCACTTCATCGGATGCATAGAATGGAACATATAGTAAGACTATATATATATATATATATATATATATATATATATATATATATATATATACACACATACATACAGAGAACATGAAAAGGTGGAGTAAGAGGTTAATTAATTAAGATGAGCTATTATCAGGTGCCACAAATACTCCTGTTTTTTGCGGATACAGACTAACATGGCTGCTACTCTGAAACCTGTCATAATACAAAACAGTATTTCACTTTACAGCATTGGTGCTAAAGTCCATGTCTATTCAAACAGTTCAATACACATAAAATTAAAAATATTCCCAGGCAATGAGTTGTCTCACATATTCTGATTCATGCAAAAGGTTTTTGTCAGTATCAGTTAGATAATATGCTTTATTTAATTCTAATCCTATTTTGTGGATGCTCCTTTTCTGCGATGCTTACAAAAATCTTGACAATGGTTAGACTGCTGGTGTGTGGAGACCACATCCTATTATACTGACCAATATTTTCTCATTGGTTCCCTGTACTCCCTCGGGATCTGTATACATCTGTTCTCTCATCTTATACTGAGGGCTTGTCTACACTGCAAAATTAAGTCAACTTTATCTAATTCGACCTTGAGCCTCCGAATTAAGTCGATTGTGCGTGGCCACGCCATGCTCGTTGTCTCGTGGAGTGCGTCCTCACTAGCAGTCCTGCATCGGCACACAAAGCAGTGCATCTTGGGTAGCTGTCCCAAAGTGCAACTTGCCGTAGTATGTCTTGGGAAGTTTGTGCAATGCCTCATGGGACCAAAACACTGTCATAGGGGAGAATGGAAACATTGCGTTGGCATACCATGATGCACTGTGCTCCCTCCCTCATATCAACAGCAAACAACCCGGTGGTTTTCGCGCCTTAAAATCGCCATGCGTACACCATAACCCCAGAAGCATGGCGCCTGCTCAGTTGTGCACTCTCGCTGTGAGCGTCTCAAACACCTCGCACCTTCTCCTTCAGTATTTCCAGACCCGAAGTAGGGCCTGCCACACAGAACATAGCGATGTCCTGCAAGCAGCCCTGCTGTAAGCTATTGGGGAAAAAAAAGCAATTCACAGTTGCTGCTGGCAGTCACAGAGCAGCTGCACTCTGTTGAGCCCCGTTTCTGGTCCCATGAAACAAGCACTGACTGGGGGACCGCATCCTTTTGCAGGTATGGGATGACGAGCAGTGGCTGCAGAACTTTCAAATGCGGAAGGCCACCTGCCAGGAGCTTTGTGCAGAGCTTTCCCCTGCCCTGCAGTTCAGCAACACAAAAATGAGAGCTGCTCTTACAGTGAAGAAGCGAGTGGCGATCGCTGTTTGGAAACTTGCAATGCCAGACAGTTACCAGTCAGTGGGGAATGAATTTGGAGTAGGTAAATCAACCGTGGGAGCTGCTATGCTCCATATGTGCAGGGCCATTAACAGACTTCTGCTACGAAGGGTAGTGAGTCTGAGAAATGTGCAGGAGATAGTGGATGGTTTTGCTGCAATGGGGTTCCCTAATTGCGGTGGGGCAGTAGATGGCACGCATATCCCCATCTTGGCACCAGACCACCTTGCCAAAGAGTATATAAACCAAAAGAGATGCTTTCCAATGGTGTTGCAAGTGCTGATGGATTACAGAGGGTGTTTCACTGTCATCAGTGTAGGCTAGTCAGGAAAGATTCATGACGTGCGCATCTTTAGGAACTCAGGTCTGTTCAAAAAGCTGCAATCTGGGACTTTCGTTCCAGACCACAAAATGAACAATGACTACATTGAGATGCCTATAGTTATCCTGCGGGACCCAGACTACCCCTTGCTCCCAGGGCTCATGAAGCCATGCACCGGCTGTCCGGACAGCAGTAAGGAGCAGTTCAACTATAGGCTCAGCAAGTGCAGAATGGTGGTTGAATGTGCCTTTGGTCGTTTAAAAGGGCACTAGAGAAGTTTACTAACAAGGTTGGACTTAGTGAGGAGAACATCCCCATGATTATAGCTGCCTGTTGCGTGCTCCATAATATCTGTGGGGAAAAAGGGGGGAAAAATTTTCTGCAGGGGTGGGCAGTTGAGACAGATTGCATGGCAGCTGTTTTTGAGCAGCCAGACACCAGGGCAATAAGAAGAGCACAGCAAGGGGCGCTGCATATCCGCGAGGCTTTGAAAAGCTGTTTCCATAATGAGTTGCAGTAATGTGAGCTGCTTGTCTGCATTGTGCTTTCTCAAACCTTCACCTGGCTTGTGTCATGTCCCTGTAAAGCCAACCCCCCGCCCAAACCCACTGCTTCTACTCAATAAAGAACATTTATTTCTTGAATCCATTTACTTTATTTAACAAATATAAGTAAAGAAGGAGAGCAGAAAGAAAAGGTAACCTTGGGGAAAAGGGCTTGTAAAGTTGGAACAGGAGAAACATTTTCAGCTGTGTAACATAACACCGCATTCCAGACCATCAAAGGTCTGTGAATGGGCACCTTCTGTTCCTTGTACCCTCCCCCTCGAGTTAACTGAAATGACTTTTTGCTCATGCCTCATGAAACGCTTGGGGGAGGGTGATTCTGCACCAGGTGATGTTGGCTGGCTGTCCAACAGGGTCTGCAGTGGGACTCTACCTTCCTGCTTCTGTTCCTGCAGTTCAACCAGACGCCTCAACATATCTGCTTAGTCCCTCATAATCCAAAGCATCTCATCCTGCGTCGCACGCTCTCACTCACTGGAAGCTTTCCTGCTCTCCATGTCTAACTTCTCAGACAGTGAAGTCCTCCACGCTCTAAGCTCTGTGTCAGCTGCCCCGAAGGCGTTCATTGTCTCAGTGAACATGTCCTTCCACGTTCTCTTTCTCCTTCTAATCAGCAAAAGTCTGTTTTCAGGTGTTGATGACACGTCGAAGGACACATTTCCAGCTGTCAGTCATGGGGAAAAAATAAAGGAACCATTGTACATGAACAAAATGTTGCTATAGCAAGGCCATTTTCATTTGAGAAACCAAAACTCTTATTACACTAGATGCAAGCCATAACATAATCAGAATCCGTAACCATTCACTGTGCCATTTTGCTGCTCCAGTCATGGTAAGTAGGACCCCCTGGGGGTAGGACTGCACTTTTCATGAAGTTTATGGCAGGCTCATGTTGGGAGCGGAGGTAGCTAGTCGAACAGTGGCCCTTCCCCATAGCACCATGGGAAGCTGTTTACGAACGGGGAGGGGGGGGAGGGAGGGGAATGTTTTCACTCCCAAATTGCAGAATCTCTCATGTGGGGCCCCAGTCCCCTATCAGCCACTTTATACTACTTGCCAACCCATGCTGAGCACAGTAAAGCACATTAGTGACCCCATGGTTTGGCCATCTGGAATGTGGGGGGTCTACGTGCCCTTTTTTTCTCTTGTAAGAGCACTTTTAATGAGAACTTCCCCCATTTCCCCTCGGCGACCCTATGTTATATCAGTCTCCTGAGGGTAACAGAGGCGGAAAGGAAGGAGATGCTGCAAGCGTCTGGGTGTAGACCCGGTCCTTATGCTGCTGTGCTGTGTACCGCAATGATGCCAGCAGAATTATTTCAGGCGTTGCGTGGGAAAGTGTCCTACCATGGTGGAAGAAATAAGACTGCCCTGCCCAGAAACCTTCTGCAAAGGATTGCAGAGTACCTCCATGAAAGTTTCCTAGAGATATCCATGGAGGATTCCCAGGCTATCGCAGTCCACATAAACAGTCTTTTCCAGGGGCCACCCTCTGCGTAGCTGGAACGGCCTCTTTTAAGCAGAGAACCAGAGCACCTTGCTGCTTCTTAACAGTAAACATGCAATACCACCGAATGTGTGTGCCCACTAAAGTTTAACTGAACTTTGATTGTTCACAGGGCAATCACCCACAGGGCTCCAGGGTTAAAAATATTTCCTGGCTCATGGGGAGAATGGATCCACCGCTCGCCTGTCTCCCATTATCCTCCTCTTCCTCATCCACCATATAATCTTCCTTGTTGTCCCTAGATTCACACACCTGTGAGGTGTCCACGTTGCTTCTGGGGGTGCTGGTAGGGTCACCCCTGAGAATAGCATGCAGCTCGTTGTAGAACCGGCATGTGTGGGGTTCAGCACGAGAACGACTGTTTGCATCTGTTGCCTTCTGTTATGCTTGGCGAAGTTTTTATTTTCGCACAGCACTGCTGTGCATCCCGCTTGTCGCCCTTCTCCCCCATTCCACGAGCGATCTTTGCATAGATGTCAGCGTTTCTTCTTCTGGATTGGAGCTCTGCCTGCACAGACTCTTCTCCCCACACAGCGATGAGATCCACCACCTCCTGTGCAGAACAGGCTGGAGCGCGTTTGGAGCATGAAGTCTCTGTGATCAACTGTGCTCAAGCTGGCATGCTCCCAATGCTGATCAAATAGGAAATGGGAAATCAAACATTCCTGGGGCTTTAGCAGGGGAGGGGCTGTTTGCTGTGTACCTGGCTGCAGTGCAGCAGAGTTGAGAATGATCTCCAGAGTGGTCACAGACACCACCTGGAGGCCAATTAAGTCAAATTAGACAATGCTGCATCTGCACTACCTCACAGTCGACCCATGAAAATCGAATTAAGGACTACGCCTCTCGCAGAGATGGAGTACAGAAGACGACATTAGAGGCGACTTAGGTCGGCATAACGGACCCGGTAGTGTAGACACCTACTTTAACAGGTCGACTTAAGGCAGCTTCCTTCGACCTAACTTTTTAGCGTAGACCAGGCCTTAGATTGGGTCTGGGACCATCTTTTATTCTGTGTTTTGTACAGTACTGTGGGCTCCTAAGCACTACAGTAATACTAATATAATATGTTGTGTGTGTAGTTCTGCTGTTTTAACTGCTGTCATTTAGTGTTCTGTTATGAATGAAGATCGTAAAAAAAAGGCGATCGTTTGTTGCATCTTAGCATCTAGACTTTCATATGAATGGCACTATATGCCCCTGAGATTTCACTAAACCCCCCAAAAATTATCTGTTAACAATGTGAGTGTTATCTCTTACTATCATATGGCTTCCAGTCCCTGTGCCCCCAGGCAGTTTTTTCAAAACTGTATACATCAAAAAAGTATACACCTGTGGAGCCAGTTCCGTTCTCTGACTGTTGTATTACCTGGAATATAAATTCTCTCTTTGTATCTTCCAGGGAACTCCAGTATTTGTGCATGCTGGACCCTTTGCTAATATTGCACATGGGAACTCTTCAGTTTTGGCAGACAAGATTGCCCTGAAGCTGGTTGGAGAAGGAGGATTTGTGGGTAAGGTTTTTTGGGGGTTTTTTTTTTGTTTTTTTGGTTTTTTTCCATTTTATTATTATTATTACTCTCTCATGACCAGTTCCTGTCCGTTGTTGGGTTTAGTGTGAGGGTGCTGGGTGGTGGTGGTGGCTTGTGATAGACTAGATGATCGGATGGTTCCTTCTGGCATTAAACTCTGACTGTACAACAAGGCGCCAAACAATAGCTGCATAGCTGCCGCAATCCATAAGTTAATATTGAAGGATAAAATTGTACTGACGAACTATGTTGCTAGTGTGTTCCAGACTGAAGTTGAGAATATTGTTTAATACGTCTTCAAAAGTCATAGTGTAAAAATGGCAGCTTCTTACTCTGTCTCTGATCTGTTCACATTACTAATACATCCCTAGCCTGCACTGAGAGTCACATGAATGGACAGAGCCCTATTAACACCAAAGAGGTTCTGTGGATTTCCACCTGCACAGTTCTTATTGCAGGACCAGGGCCTAAAATACATTTTTACTACTTATTAGCAGTTCAGGACCAATATAGATGTGGGAGAGGACTGGATCCTATTATAGCTCAAATCTCTCAGCAGAATGATTATTTTAAAAAATTATATTTTTTATTTTATATATATATTTATATGTTTATATTATTAAAAAAAATTTAGTAGTGGAGATATCAGAATCAGAAAGAATTCAGCTTGAGTTTTAGATTCCAGGTTGAGATTGTACTGCTGACATTTAGAAATAGAAAATTGTTTACATGTAAACGGACTAAATTTTATATGAAAGTCAAACATGGAATCTGATGGAACAATTTCAAGTAACTTTTTAATAGTATAATTGCTATTTAAATACTCCTCCACTGTGTTGTGAATCCAAACAAAAACAGCACAGTTGGAGAGCAGGAGAACCAGAAAGTCTCTTTCTAACTATTTAAACTGAGTAAAAGGCAAAATAAATGCAGACCTTACATAATGAAACGTAAATTAGTTTTTCAATAGTCTTGTTTATTAATAATCTCAAAATTAAAAGTAAAGATTCTTTTTATCATTCCCAGAGTTATGCGGATATAGATTGATGATTCTGGTTAAGCAAACGTAAAGATGTTTTTGTAAAATAAGGTGCTATGTAATGGTAAGTTGTTAAACAGACACAGCTATATTTTTACTTCATTCCAAACATATTGTAATCAGTATTAGACATTTTCTCTTTAGAACCACTTTGTCCTTTTCCATTCAGCGTTTTCATAAGATGACATTACGATAAACATGTTCATTTGGTCTGTTTTCATGAACAATGTGTAACCCTACAAAAGAAGGGTGGGCTATGCAGTGCAAGCTTGGTAAGTAAGAGTTTGTATTTCTGGATGTCAAGGTCAGCAGTAGATTAAACATTCCTAAAACAAGTTCACATGCCTTGTCCTTTTAGCATGCACATACAGAGAGGTGAGGCTTTTATTTTGTGAAAACATTTCAGTTACTGCTGCCTATTTCTCTGGTCCTGCTGAGTTCTAAAATATAAACATCTTGTGTAAGGGAAGATTTTTTTTTTTTTTTAATCCTCACTGTAGGTATCAAAGGTAACACTGAATTTCTTACAATTTAGTTATTTTTACAAATATGCTTGTGATGACTGAAAACAAACTGTCCTGCTTTTCTAACTTTTCACATCTTGGAATCCCTAGCAATCTTAGATGCAGTTTATTTTTACTATGACTACGTTGGGAAACTGAATGACTTACTATCTAACCTATTTTGTCACCACATAACACCATGGCTAACAGATCTCAAGTGTACGGATAAATGTCAATGGTATGTGTCTGCACCCTTTGAGGAGTTGTGCTCACCCTTTGTCAAGGAAGTTCCCATCTAGGGATTCTCTGAAACCTTGTCTGCCCTTGGATTCACAGGTAGCAGTGGAAGAGAGTCCTTTTATCCACTGATGGGTTGGCTTTGACATTATGACTTTTTATAGCTGTGTGGATGTGGACTTTGCCAGAATTGAATCAAGTTATTCATCTAACATGTTAATGTTAAAATCCTCCATAAGTAGTAGCTTGCTATTAGGGAGACTTTATACAGGATAGAGTACAAAACTGGCAGTGAACTCTTTGGGGTATTATCTTTAGGAAAAGTTTCTTCCATTTCTGATCTTAATGCTGGAGAGAGTCATATATATGCATGTTTTATACCCAGACATTGGTATAAACTGCACACAGAGGACAAATTCCTCTCTCAAAAGAAGTTGAATATTGAATTTATCAACTTACCCTACCAAATCAAAATAATTGGTCGGGTATGTGGGGATCTGAGACAGTTACAGATGGTTTGTCATTCACTGTGCTGTAAACCAAACAAAATTCACCCAGGTAGAGAAAAAGAAGGTAGTCTTGCATAAAATGATGATAATGAGCCTTATAAAAATAATGCAAACATATGTATAGAGGAAAACTTTTAAAAACATATTGAAGCTGAATAGTCATCATAACTGTGATGAATTAAACCCCATGAAAATCAACATTGGATATAACAGAAGATACATTAACTGTGTAAAGTATCTGTTCATTATACCTTTTCTCTACAATTTAAGTACCAGAGGAGATTTAAAACCAAACAGATGTAAGGGACCAGGGCACAGGTGGTCTGGCCCAGCAGTCACAGCTCGGCTGGAATCTGCACATGAGGGACTGTAGACGGTGAGCAGGAGTTGGAGAATGGGAGAATCATAGAATATCAGGGTTGGAAGGGACCTCAGGAAGTCATCTAGTCCAACCCCCTGCTCAAAGCAGGACCGATCCCCAATTAAATCATCCCAGCCACGGCTTTGTCAAGCCTGACCTTAAAAACTTCTGAGGAAGGAGATTCCACCACCTCCCTAGGTAACGCATTCCAGTGTTTCACCACCCTCCTAGTGAAAAAGTTTTTCCTAATATCCAACCTAAATCTCCCCCCTGCAACTTGAGACCATTACTCCTTGTTCTGTCATCTGCTACCACTGAGAACAGTCTAGAGCCATCCTCTTTGGAACCCCCTTTCAGGTAGTTGAAAGCAGCTATCAAATCCCTCCTCATTCTTCTCTTCCGTAGACTAAACATCCCCAGTTCCCTCAGCCGCTTCTCATAAGTCATGTGTTCCAGTCCCCTAATCATTTTTGTTGCCCTCCGCTGGACTCTTTCCGATTTTTCCACATCCTTCTTATAGTGTGGGGCCCAAAACTGGACACAGTACTCCAGATGAGGCCTCACCAGTGTCGAATAGAGGGAAACGATCACGTCCCTCGATCTGCTGGCAATGCCTCTACTTATACACCCCAAAATGCCATTGGCCTTCTTGGCAACAAGGGCACACTGTTGACTCATATCCAGCTTCTCGTCCACTGTAACCCCTAGGTCCTTTTCTGCAGAACTGCTTCCTAGCCATTTGGTCCCTAGTCTGCAGCGGTGCATGGGATTCTTGCGTCCTAAGTGCAGGACTCTGGACTTGTCCTTGTTGAACCTCATCAGATTTCTTTTGGCCCAATCCTCCAATTTGTCTAGGTCCCTCTGTATCCTATCCCTACCCTCCAGCATATCTACCTCTCCTCCCAGTTTAGTGTCATCTGCAAACTTGCTGAGGGTGCAATCCACACCATCCTCCAGATCATTTATGAAGATATTGAACAAAACTGGCCCCGGGACCAACCCTTGGGGCACTCCACTTGATACCGGCTGCCAACTAGACATGGAGCCATTGATCACTACCCGTTGAGCCTGACAATCTAGCCAGCTTTCTACCCACCTTATAGTGCATTCATCCAGCCCATACTTCTTTAACTTGCTGGCAAGAATACTGTGGGAGACCGTGTCAAAAGCTTTGCTAAAGTCAAGGAACAACACGTCCACTGCTTTCCCTTCATCCAAAGAACCAGTTATCTCGTCATAGAAGGCAATTAGATTAGTCAGGCATGACTTGCCCTTGGTGAATCCATGCTGACTGTTCCTGATCACTTTCCTCTCCTCTAAGTGCTTCAGAATTGATTCCTTGAGGAGCTGCTCCATGATTTTTCCAGGGACTGAGGTGAGGCTGACTGGCCTGTAGTTCCCAGGATCCTCCTTCTTCCCTTTTTTAAAGATTGGCACTACATTAGCCTTTTTCCAGAGAAATCCACTAGAGCAATAGTTCTCAAACTTCATTGCATCATGATCCCCTTCTGACAACAAAAATGACTACATGACCCAAGAAGGGGGGGGATCTAAGACCGAGCCCCGACACCTCGGGCGAGGGAGGGGGTCAAAGCTGAAGCCCAAGGGCTTCTGCCCTCGTTGGGGGGCATGTAACCTTAGCCCTGTGCAGTGGGGCTTGGATTTCAGACTTGCTGGGGCCCAGGGTCAACACCAGCCTGGGAGACCCCGACCCATTTTGGGGTCCTGACCCACAATTTGAGAACCTCTGCACTAGACCCAGGTTTGGTAAGCAAGAGTCAGGGTAGAGTCAGAGTCAGATTCAGGCTGGGATCTGAGACTGGAGATCAGAAGACCCAAAGTCTGTGTGGTTGCCCAGATAATTTCCTAGGACACCCTCCTGGGTTAAATAAGGTGCTTGGCCAATCAGAGGGCTGCAGGATAATGTCACTCTGAGTCCTTTGGGTTGTACTTCTTGTGGTGCCTACTTTTCAAAGTGCTCCCTGGTTGTGGGTCTGCATGGCCTCCCAGTGTTACTGTGGGAATGTTTGCAGACCCAGGTTCTAGTCCATGGATCCTTACAACAGGTAGAAATTGCTTGATTTGTCTGTATTTCATTAACTTGAATTTTATCTTTTTTTTTATATATACTATGGATTTACCATTCACTTATCACAGAATATTCATCTTGCACAGGTCATTTTTTAATCTCTCCTAATACTACTGTCCTTGGAAACAAAGACTCATGAAACGAGGATGTATTTTTGTTTGTTTGTTTTTTCCTGAACAGCAGCAAAATTAGTTGCATAAAATCATTTTGGATAAAGTTTTTTTTTTAATTTTTTTTAATTTTCAAAACATTGAAAATCAAAGTTTTAATAATGGTTGTAATATCTGGAGTCATTTCAGGCCTTTGTATCATTGGGCAGTGATTTGTGGGTATTTGAATTTAATTTTTGTTTGCAAGAACAACGTTCTACTCAATGTTTGAGTAGGACCTCTGACCTGATGTCTTGTGGCTGTCAAATGAATAGCAATAATTAAGAAAATGGTGAATTATTAATGAAAATGTAGAGTTGTAGTCATTATGGAAAATGAGATTTTCCAAGTAGACTGTATGCATTTAAAAATGTTCAATGCAATGGTGGTAATCCATTTAAAGTGCACTGATATTGTAAGAGATGGATTTTCTTTATCACTAGTTTTGCTGATGTACATCTGGACAGGATCTGTTCGTTCCCACGTGATAGTTTGAAAGCACATACTAGGTGGGAACACTTTGTACTCTTGATACATTAGTTATTCTCTGATAATGGAATCTATATTGCATTAAGCTGCATAGCAGATATAAGCCCTGTTCACTGTTACGTGCTTTCTTCAAATAAATCAAAAGCTTTTTAAGGGTTTAACATTTTTAATGTGTTCATTTTAGTGACTTCTATTGCTATATCCAGTAACCTTTCCACATGGCAGGTCTGATTCATATTATCACAATGGAAGGAGGATGTGGCAAACATATTTGAATCTGTATGCAAGATGTAGAAGGTGAAAGAACTACCTTTGTTGCTGACTATTATTTCTGCGTTCAGTTCAGCTTAGTGTTGCTCTCAGGCATTCACAGCCTGTATTTGCACTTCATATCATTTGCTATACAGTTGTCTGTTTAAAATTCTTTTCTCTTTTGTTTGTTTTTGTTTGTTGGATCCACTTCCTCTGCCAGAGTGTTAGGCAGTGTAGTTAGGATAGTTTCGTCAATTCTCGATTTTCTTCTTTAGCTACTCCACAGGAGTGCACCTGAAATGTAGAAAATAAATCTCTATAAAACTGGGCTCTTTTTAGCTTTAAGTTAATGCAGTCTTTGGTCCACTAAGAGAAGGCTTTCCGGTAAACTCTGAATTAATAGACTGTTATGCCTCGATTTAGCAAGCACTTCAGCACATGCTTAACTTTATGCACATTTATACCCATCTCTGTTCAGCAAAGCACTTAGGCATATACTTTAAATTAATAATGTATTTAAGTGATTTGCTAAGGTGAGGCTTTATATAATGGAGAGATTTTGGGGGGAAATTTCTCACTGTTGCTAGTAAATAGCAGTAGCAACAGCGAGAGCTTTTTAAGTATCATGTTATCTGACTCTGTGCAGAATAGATCTAAAACAAATGGTGTAAAAACTGCCCCAGCCCCCACTGGGGCCCTGTCTATTAGCGCTACCACCAGGAGCTACACTAAGCCCTGGTCTACACTAGGGCTTTAGGTCGAATTTAGCAGCATTAAATCGATGTAAACCTGCACCCGTCCACACGATGAAGCCCTTTATTTCGACTTAAAGGGCTCTTAAAATCAATTTCCTTACTCCACCCCGACAAGTGGATTAGCGCTTAAATCGGCCTTGCCGGGTCGAATTTGGGGTACTGTGGACACAATTCGACGGTATTGGCCTCTGGGAGCTATCCCAGAGTGCTCCATTTTGACCGCTCTGGACAGCACTCTCAACTCAGATGCACTGGCCAGGTAGACAGGAAAAGAATCGCGAACTTTTGAATCTCATTTCCTGTTTGGCCAGCGTGACAAGCTGCAGGTGACCATGCAGAGCTCATCAGCAGAGGTGACCATGATGGAGTCTCAGAATCGCAAAAGAGCTCCAGCAGGGACCGAACGGGAGGTATGGGATCTGATCGCTGTATGGGGAGAGGAATCCGTGCTATCAGAACTCCGTTCCAGTTTTCGAAATGCCAAAACCTTTGTCAAAATCTCCCAGGGCATGAAGGACAGAGGCCATAACAGGGACCCGAAGCAGTGCTGCGTGAAACTGAAGGAGCTGAGGCAAGCCTACCAGAAAACCAGAGAGGCGAACGGCCGCTCCGGGTCAGAGCCCCAAACATGCCGCTTCTATGATGAGCTGCATGCCATTTTAGGGGGTTCAGCCACCAGTACCCCAGCCGTGTTGTTTGACTCCTTCAATGGAGATGGAGGCAATACGGAAGCAGGTTTTGGGGACGAAGAAGATAGCTCACAGCAAGCAAGCGGAGAAACCGGTTTTCCCGACAGCCAGGAACTGTTTCTCACCCTGGACCTGGAGCCAGTACCCCCTGAACCCACCCAAGGCTGCCTCCTGGACCCAGCAGGCGGAGAAGGGACCTCCGGTGCGTGTACCTTTTAAAATACTATACATGGTTTAAAAGCAAGCATGTGAAAGGATTACTTTGCCCTGGCATTCGCGGCTCTCCTGGATATACTCCCAAAGCCTTTGCAAAAGGTTTCTGGGGAGGGCAGACTTATTGCGTCCTTCATGGTAGGACACTTTACCACTCCAGGCCAGTAACACGTACTCGGGAATCATTGTACAACAAAGCATTGCAGTGTATGTTTGCTGGCGTTCAAGCAACATCCGTTCTTTATCTCTCTGTGTTATCCTCAGGAGAGTGAGATATAATCCATGGTCACCTGGTTGAAATAGGGTGCTTTTCTTCAGGGGACACTCAGAGGAGCCCATTCCTGCTGGGCTGTTTGCCTGCGGCTGAACAGAAATGTTCCCCGCTGTTAGCCACAGGGAGGGGGGAGGGTTGAGGGGGTAGCCACGCGGTGGGGGGAGGCAAAATGCGACCTTGTAACGAAAGCACATGTGCTATGGTATGTAATGTTAACAGCAAGGTTTACCCTGAAAGAGTGTAGCCAGTGTTTTATAAAATGTATCTTTTTAAATACCGCTGTCCCTTTTTTTTTCTCCACCAGCTGCATGTGTTTCAATGATCACAGGATCTTCTCCTTCCCAGAGGCTAGTGAAGATTAGAAAGAAAAAAAAAACGCACTCGAGATGAAATGTTCTCCGAGCTCATGCTGTCCTCCCACACTGACAGAGCACGGACGAATGCGTGGAGGCAAATAATGTCAGACTGCAGGAAAGCACAAAATGACCAGGAGAAGAGGTGGCGGGCTGAAGAGAGTAAGTGGCGGGCTGAAGAGAGGGCTGAAGCTCGAATGTGGCGGCAGCGTGATGAGAGGAGGCAGGATTCAATGCTGAGGCTGCTGGAGGACCAAACCAGTATGCTCCAGTGTATGGTTGAGCTGCAGCAAAGGCAGCTGGAGCACAGACTGCCACTACAGCCCCTGTGTAACCAACCGCCCTCCTCCCCAAGTTCCATAGCCTCCACACCCAGACGCCCAAGAACGCGGTGGGGGGGCCTCCGGCCAACCAGCCACTCCACCACAGAGGATTGCCCAAAAAAAAAGAAGGCTGTCATTCAATAAATTTTAAAGTTGTAAACTTTTAAAGTGCTGTGTGGCATTTTCCTTCCCTCCTGCACCACCCCTCCTGGGCTACCTTGGTAGTCATCCCCCTATTTGTGTGATGAATGAATAAAGAATGCATGAATGTGAAGCAACAATGACTTTATTGCCTCTGCAAGCGGTGATCGAAGGGAGGAGGGGAGGGTGGTTAGCTTACAGGGAAGTAGAGTGAACCAAGGGGCGGGGGGTTTCATCAAGGAGAAACAGAACTTTCACACCGTAGCCTGGCCAGTCATGAAACTGGTTTTCAAAGCCTCTCTGATGCGTACCGCGCCCTCCTGTGCTCTTCTAACCGCCCTGGTGTCTGGCTGCGCGTAACCAGCAGCCAGGCGATTTGCCTCAACCTCCCACCCCGCCATAAACGTCTCCCCCTTACTCTCACAGATATTGTGGAGCACACAGCAAGCAGTAATAACAGTGGGAATATTGGTTTCGCTGAGGTCTAAGCGAGTCAGTAAACTGCGCCAGCGCGCCTTTAAACGTCCAAATGCACATTCTATCACCATTCTGCACTTGCTCAGCCTGTAGTTGAACAGCTCCTGACTACTGTCCAGGCTGCCTGTGTATGGCTTCATGAGCCATGGCATTAAGGGGTAGGCTGGGTCCCCAAGGATACATATAGGCATTTCAACATCACCAACAGTTATTTTCTGGTCTGGGAATAAAGTCCCTTCTTGAAACTTTTGAAACAGACCAGAGTTCCTGAAGATGCGAGCGTCATGTACCTTTCCCGGCCATCCCACGTTGATGTTGGTGAAACGTCCCTTGTGATCCTCCAGAGCTTGCAGCACTATTGAAAAGTACCCCTTGCGGTTTATGTACTCGCCGGCTTGGTGCTCCGGTGCCAAGATAGGGATATGGGTTCCGTCTATGGCCCCACCACAGTTAGGGAATCCCATTGCAGCAAAGCCATCCACTATGACCTGCACATTTCCCAGGGTCACTACCCTTGATATCAGCAGATCTTTGATTGCGTGGGCTACTTGCATCACAGCAGCCCCCACAGTAGATTTGCCCACTCCAAATTGATTCCCAACTGACCGGTAGCTGTCTTGCGTTGCAAGCTTCCACAGGGCTATCGCCACTCGCTTCTCAACTGTGAGGGCTGCTCTCATCTTGGTATTCATGCGCTTCAGGGCAGGGGAAAGCAAGTCACAAAGTTCCATGAAAGTGCCCTTACGCATGCGAAAGTTTCGCAGCCACTGGGAATCGTCCCAGACCTGCAACACTATGCGGTCCCACCAGTCTGTGCTTGTTTCCCGAGCCCAGAATCGGCGTTCCACCACATGAACCTGCCCCATTAGCACCATGATGCATGCATTGGCAGGGCCCATGCTTTCAGAGAAATCTGTGTCCATGTCCTGATCACTCACGTGACCGCGCTGACGTCGCCTCCTCGCCCGGTAGCGCTTTGCCAGGTTCTGGTGCTGCATATACTGCTGGATAATGCGTGTGGTGTTTAATGTGCTCCTAATTGCCAAAGTGAGCTGAGCGGACTCCATGCCTGCCTTGGTATGGCGTCCGCACAGAAAAAAGGCACGGAATGATTGTCTGCCGTTGCTTTCACGGAGGGAGGGAAGGGGGGACTGACAATATGTACCCAAACCACCCGCGACAATGTTTCAGCCCCATCAGGCATTGGGATCTCAACCCAGAATTCCAATGGGCAGCGGAGACTGCGGGAACTGTGGGATAGCTACCCACAGTGCAACGCTCTGGAAGTCGACTCTAGCCTCGGTACTGTGGAAGCACTCCGCCGAGTTAATGCACTTAATGCACTTCTATGGGGACACACACACTCGAATATATAAAACCGATTTCTAAAAAACCGACTTCTATAAATTCGACCTTATTCCGTAGTGTAGACATACCCTAAGCTGCATTGTGAAATGTTCACTAAAAACCCCTGCTTTGTGTCATTGAGTCTTCAGATCTGTGACATGGAGATTGTTCAGTTGCAGGCCCATGGCATCAATACTTCTCTCCTCAGAGAGAGGAGGAGGATGGTCTTGTAGTTAGTGCATAGGACTATGACTGAGGAAAACTGAATTCAGGTTCGGGTTCTGCCACATACTTTTGGTGTGACCTTGGGTAAATCACCTACTCTCTCAGTGCTTCCACTCAGTATCTGTAAAATGGGGATAAAAATACTTTGTCTATCTTGTCTAATTAAATTTGGCTTTTCAAGGCAGGAGCTGTCTCCTGCTGTGTGTTTCTACAGTACCTAGTGGCACAAGGGAGCCTTGCTCTCAGCTGGATCCTCTAGGTGCTACGATCATATAAATAAATAAATAATGAAAGTAGAGAGAGCGCTATCGTGAATAGCTACTTGTTCTAGAGACTCAGTCAGACTGTTTATTCCCCTTACTTGGAGCTGAATGTTGTTCAATTCATGGAGAAAGTATTTTATCCTTTTGTATCGACCAAGAGTATTTGTGTCTGCAAGCACAATAAACCACCTTATCTTAGTGTTCATTTCTGTGCATGTCAGATCAAGTTATATGAAGAGTTGTCGTGTTGAAAAACTGCAAAAATCTGCATGAAAAAGGCTCCATCTTGAGTTTGTAATAGTTTATATAAAACAGGCACATACTATAATACAGTGTACTTAGTGTTAAAGGTGGTGTGTGCTGTCCTGTAACTTGAGTCTAGAGAAGTCTGGATCCATTTTGTTTTATTACCCCCTTTGCCAAATATCACAAAATTCTGTCATTTCTGTTGTTGTAAAAAGATAAACAAAAGTGTCCTCAGCACCCCATTTATTATTACTCTTCATCCGCAGGAGTTGATATTTACTGTATTTTACCTCTAAAATCGATTGTTAATATATTTTGGTGGAACTTCCATTTTTTAAATCAAAGATAAAGGTTTTGCAAATGAAGCTTTTTCAGAAGTTCAGGGTAAATTCTGTCTTCCATTTCTATAACCAGTTATTTATTCTACAGATGAGTTGGAAATGCATGGTGCTATGCTTTTGGAATTTTTTTAAAATGTTGATTTAAAGTTAAGTCCATATGTATCATTTTAACTTTGACTTTTTGATCAAAGTACAACCAGAGCTGAAGTCAGGTCTCTTTATTGTGAAGTCTTGTATTTGTCGAACTATTTCTGCTTGGGAGTTTAATATGTGAGTCATTCAAGTGAACTGAAGTCTTATATGGGCAATCATAGAGACAGATAGAGTAGGCGTTTTAAGTCAGTTCCCCAGGGCAGGATTGTTCTGTATAGTGTAACCTTATGTGCTTTCTAAATGTCTGTTTCTAAAATGTCTCTCTTTTAGAGCTTTTCTTTTGCCTCTATATCTCTGATACCCCAATCAGCATCTAGTTCTTCATTTGTTTGCATTGTCAAAGCTTCTCACTGCTTCATCCCTGGCTCTGTGCACCATTTATCTACACATTCCTCTTGTCGTTGCTGTCAACAGGGGTTTATAATTTAGTGTTGTTCTAATGAAGACAACTCTGGAGAGACACACCCAACCACTTGTCAGTTTGTTTCCAATTTCTGTACTACACTGGTGTGTATCTTGCACTTTATAGACAAAATAAGCTTAACTGTAGAAGGAACCCTAACCAAACTAATGATTCCCATAACTTCATGCTTCCTGGCATGTCTGCAATACTGATCTTTACACATTATGTTTTAGACCTTTGCAGCCTCTCACGTGCCTCTTTATCCTGTGTGCCAGCAATGTACAGTCCCTTCCTTGGTCTTCATTTTGCTTTTATATGAAAGCTTGCTTGAATTGGTTTCTTAACTCAATTCTAAATCATTTCCTTGTGGTTTAAATTTATAGTTAAACAAAGCTGACAGCTGGTGTGGCAGGGAAAGAAATTGTGAGCCTAGTTTGTATGTCACATGCTGTGGTTCAGGAAATATAATGTCTTTATTTATATTCGGTTACAGTGTTTTTCAGATTTCCCTTTTCCCCAGTTCTCTCAGGCATGTGTTCTAGGAGTAGTTCCATACTTGGGCCTGATCCACGAAAGCTAGTCTATAATGGGGGCCAGTCCTCAGCTGGGGTAAACTGGCATAGATCCATAGACCAACCAAGGCTCTGACCTCCTTGAGGATAAGCTTCCTTGTTCTAGAGAACCTTTTGTACTTATTTATTGTATCCATATTTGTAATTTTTCTTCATAATTGTGCTTCCGCTCAAGTTTAGAAAACTGGCAATTAATAAACCTGTATCTTGAATCTGCTGTCAAACATTTGTGCGGAGAGTACAAAATACCTTTCTCTTCCTCATGATTTCTCACTGGCACTTCGAAGATTATCTTTTAGTATTTTTTTTCAAATATGTAAAGGAGAATATTTGCAAACATAAGTATTTTAACAGGCTTCTGTCTATATCATTTGCTACCTACAGTAACCATTAAAGTTACATTAACCATTACAGTAAAGAAACACTATTATTTATATAAAATCTTAGATGCTATATCTGACCTGGAGCAGTACAGGAGGCAAACTTACAACTCAATGGCACTTTGACATGGTCAAAGTGACAAGCTAAGAAAACTGTCTTTTGCAGCAGTGTTTTGATTGGCTAGAAGAGGGACAGGATTGCATTTGTGAAGGCCAGAGAATAGGATGTTATAGTAATCCAAGACATAAGATGAACGCCTAGCCTGGAGTTTTCACTGTGTGGATGGAATTGAAAAGCCATACCTTAGAGATGTTATTCAGTAAGAGTCTGCAAGATTTAGATACAGCCTGGATAAGAGGATTTAGAAAGAGGGCTGAGTTGAAGGTGTCCCCCAGGTTATGGGACTGAGTGAAGGAGAGGATGTTGGTTTCGTCTTGGTGACTGAGAAAGGAAGGGAGCGGAGAAATTGAGCTCTGTTTTAGCCACACTGACATTAAGCTGATAGTGGACATCCACAATTTGATGCCAGAGACCGAGGCCAAGATTTTAGTTTGGATGGTCAGACAGGTCTGGAGCAAAGAGGCGGGTCTGAGAGTCATCCGTATAGTATGATAGTTTAGTTAAATTAGTGTTTGCAGATGAGCGTACACGGAGATAAAGGTATAGAGGGAGAAAATAAGGGGACCGAGGACAGAGCTCTGTGGGAGGATCATCTGAATGACACACTGAAGGAGCAATTAGAGAACTAGGAGAATCCTGAGAGAACAAGATCAGGACAAGATATCGGGAAGAGAACTAACAGCGTCAAAGGCAGCCAGTAGTCAAGAAAGATGGAGAGCGTGCACTGGTTCTGAACTTTGGCCAGGAATAAGTCACTAGAGAGTCATTTTAATTAGGGGGTGGGGCAAGCCAAATTGGAGAAGAGGAACTTCAAACAGCAATTGTAGAAAGCCCATTCAATGAATTCTTGATGGTTCAACTCTGTTTTTAAATTTAAAAAATTGTTTAGATAAGTGAATCTAGAAACTACATAGTTATATTATTTGTTTAATATTTCTTTGCTCAAATTGAATACCAAAGCTTTTCTCTTCAGATGATAGTAGGTTGGTATTGAGCAGAACTCAAATGTTTGTTGTTAAAGCTTTATGGCTTGCTTTATAAAATATTTTTAGAATCTGTAGTTTCATGTGTATAGATATAAATAAATAAATAATGTATATAAATAAATAAAAAATAAAATAATAAATTAACATCCTAAATTGCCTCAGTGTTAACTATAGGGCTCAAAGTATTTCCTCCCTGAAAAAATCCTTGAAGCCCCATAAACCATCACCTCATGTAAATGTGTGTATACACATAGTCTATACATCATAGTCTGAATTCTCAAATTTCAGGACTTCTGAGATCAATGGAGAGAGTAGGTTTCAAAGTTAACAGAGACTCACTGAGAAAACTCTCCCTTCAACCCACATAAGCTGAAATCTCATTTTGGCTAGCTTGAGTATATGAACGGATCTCAAATGTCTCAATAGAATACAAGACAAGTTAAGATTTTTCTTGAATTGAATTATTTCAAGAAATGAATTGGGAGATTCCGCCTAAGAAATGCTACTGAAGGACTAGATTTTGCAACCCTTGCATACACTTATGAATGTTTACACCAGTAATCCCAATGAGGAAAAGAAAGGAGACATCAAAAAGAAAAGACCTTGAGAACCTCAGCAATGTAGAATGCAGCTGGCCACTCACTCACAGCTAGATTGGTGCTCACGTTGGCAAGTCCCTTGTGAGATTAGTTATGTAAGTGCTCACTAATGTGAGCAAATGTTACACGATCTAACCATAAGCAAGCAGTCAGCTGCATTCTGCACTGATAAAGTTCTCATGGTCTCCCTTTTCTGTTTTGTTGGTCTACCATTCCCTTCCTCTACTAGTTCTGTCCCCTTACTGCCCTCTGTTGTCCTGAACCAGTCAAATCCTTCTCTTTTCCTGACTTTCCACTGCTTTTCTGTATCAGTTGTATTACCTGTGGTCCACTGGGGGAATAGAAAGACAGAGTAAGTGGCCTAACAGATTGCCACATATCTTGAAACTCTTGGATGAGTTTCAGCTAAGGATGAGGTCTGTTGTAAATCAGGGAGTTGAGAGTCAAGTGAATGTTCGTTTGTTTTTTAAAAAGTAAAATAAATTGATCCTGAACTCTTTGGGCTACGGTTTCGATAATTGCTTGCTCGTCCAAGCAGTTTGTCCTGAACTGGTTCCTTCATTCTGTACAGAATGACCCCAGCATTAGAATGAATAGAATACAATTTTGTCATTCCCAGTGTAATTTGAGAGGTGCTTTGGGCAGGGGAAGAGAGGCTTTATTGTGATCCATTATGGTTTTTCCCCTTAGAAAAGGTTTTTTTGTTTGTTTGTTTGTTTGTTTTTTTGTTATTGCTCTTAGCTGACATACTTAGCATAATTAGAAAGACTTTGGCAGACATTTTTACTGGTGTAAATCAAAGTAGCAGCAGTAAAGTTTTATAAGCTGTCTAAATAATTGACTTTCTTTATATTGCACTCGAATTCTTGTTAGAATAAACAAACTAGTGATGCTAGCTTCTTAGTGATCTATTCAGTACATATGCAGTTGTATTTCAAAAGTGTATCCTTTTTATATACACTCAAAGCAGACACCGTGTAACAAAAGTTTACAAACCACCTTATAAAAATAGTGTGTATGTGATTAATGTACTAAATGAATAATCTCCAGTAGATTTTTTTACATTGTAAAATACTTTGAAGTATTGTTTTAGTAGTAATATTTTTCTAAAAAAGGAAATAAAGCCTAAATGCTTTGGCTAAACTTCTTTTGACTCCGGTAGGACATGTGATGTATTAACTTTGCATGTTGAGTTAACGGATCTTATTTTTATTTGTTTTTGTTGCTTGATGTCACTGAAAAGGTTCCATGCAGTGGCCCTCCGGAGAATTTTAATTTTTAAGGTTTTTCCCAGCTTCTGGTTACCTTGATTTATAGCATTCCATCTCTAACTTCTTCAATCCTACCTGTTTTCACAGTGGAGAAAATGTAGTATTTGACAGCATTCTACTGTGCTAACAAAATTCCTTCTTTGTGGGGGAGTGCGGTAGATTTCTTAATCTAATAATGTGACACAGTGATACCGTATGTGCAGTAAGTTATCACTGTAGTTAGAACACCCTTTACAGGTCCTTGAATGTCCTTCAGATGTGATTAAAAACATGGTTTACATCACCTGTGCACATCTTTCCTTAATTCTGCAGCCCAGTGTCTCCAACAGTTGTGGACATCTGAGCTGCTCCCCGCTCTCTGCAGTTCACAGAGGCAGATCAAAGTCTCAGTGCTACATACTCTAACCATGCCCCCTCTGCTCCTGCTTGCTGACAAATTCTCTGCCTACAGGGCAGTGTGTGTATAGTAGTTCTGTTGCTGTTGCCTAATTTCTCCATTTCCATGAGTTCTTGGCTATTTTGGGGACCGTGTCTCCCTCTCTAATCCTTCCCTCCTCCCTGGGTCGGTTTACTTAACCCACCTCGAGCCTCCATTCCATTGTCTCCATGCTGGCTCCTCTGCACCTCTCAGGGCATGTCTACGCTTACAGCAGAGCGATGGATCCACCGGGGGTCTATTTATCGCATCTAGTGAAGACAGGCTAAATCAACCGCCAAGCGCTCTCCCATCGACTCTGATACTGCACCGGAGCGAGAAGCATAGGTAAAGTTGACGGGGGAGCGGCAGCAGTCGACCTACCACAATGAAGACACCGCGGTAAGTAGCTGTAAGTGCATCGACTTCAGCTACGCTATTTTCGTAGCTTAAGTTGAGTAACTTAGACTGACTTAGCTCGCCCCTCCCCCAGTGTAGACCGGGCCTCAGGCGTGGCAGAACAATTTTAAAAGCACAGAACAAAATTTAAATGGTGTTCCATCTGTGAGACAGACTTCCTGGGCTTGGCAGATAGTGAGTTATGCCAAGCCTTCTGTCCCTAACTCCATTAGGTCCCAGGGCTATGAATTGGACAGACATTTACGGTCCGCTACCCACCAGAGTGACTGTGACTCCCAACATGGGGAAAATGCAACAGGAGTCTCTGAGGGGAGCAGAGGGGGCCTCTAAAGATGAAGCAGGGAAAAAGAAGCAGGCCTCATAAACTGTCCCCTCCTTCACAATTCAACCAGGAGGGTGGTGACATCATATCCCCTCTCCACTCCCTGGGGGAATGGGACCCAGCAGAAGAGGACTCAGAGAGATCCCTCGAGAAGGCTTCAAGCCTTAAAGAAGATTAGCTGCAAAAGGCCTCAAGAAAGCAACAACACAACTCATACGCTTACAAAGCATGCAAAAAAGTTAAGAAATCAAAGAAAGGAAAGAGAAAGAAAAAGCATAAAAGGAATTGATTGGGGATGAGTGGAACAAGCTCCATAAGGGCAAGCACATTAACAAAACAAAACAAAAAGACCTTAAGTTCTGTAAGATTCAGGAGCATGGGACCCTACTGCAGGAGGTACTGAAGGTTGATGCCACTGTAGTGCCCCTAGCAAGAGATATGATTATCCATTCAGAAGGGAAGTTCTACCCGAAGGACCTCATGGATAGAAAGATGGTGACCACTCTCAAAAAAGACTTTGAGGCCTACTCAGCCACCCTCAGGCCATCTCTGGCAGCTACTTGCTTTGCAAGGGCATCTCTCTACTGGCTAGAAGATCTCAGGGCCCTAAGGGTAGAGATCACCCTGACTTCGACTCTATTTTAAATAAAGTTTTCCTAGCCACAGCATTTGTAGCTCAATAACAATATGGATGCAATAACATTCTCAAAACTAGAGCCAGGGCTTCCAGCTCAGTAACCAGGAGCCACCTATGGTTCCAACCCTGCAAGGTGGATACCCACTCAAAGCAGGTTCTGTGCTCTCCTTTTCGGGGAGAAGCTAGACAAAGAAGTGGCGGACAGTGAGGCAATATCCAGTCAGTCTCTCCTGATGCCACTGAGTGCCTTTAGGAGAGAGGACAGACCAGACTTCAGACAGAGGTGCTCTTTTCAGCCTCATCCTCACAGAGATACAGCAGATTCTCCAAAGAAAAGCAATGGAACTGAGGTTCGAGGGGAGGAAGGGGAACTAGAGGGAACCCCACCCCTCCCAAAGACTCTTTATGACAAAGACCGCATGGGCCTCACTCAGAGGTGAAGCTAGGGGGCCGAATTTTCCACTTCCTGGAGGAATGGTTTGCATTGTCCATGGACAAGTGGTTCAGGAAGATAATTAGGGATAGTCCCTCCAGTTATGGGCTTCACCCCAATCTATTCTTTATCAAGTCCCCTATCTCCAAAAACCCTATAAGGCACAATCTGATCCAGACCGAGATAGCTCATCTTTTAGATGTGGGAGTAATAGCATTCCCTCAGAAGAAATATTCTCAGGGTTCTACTCCATCTTCTTCATTGTACAGAAGCACACAGCGGTATTCCAAGGCATCATATATCTCAAAAGGCTCAACGAGTGGGTGAAGAAAATGAGGTTTTGGATGGAGACCTAGGCCTCTATGGTGTTGTCCCTGTCCCAGATGGATTTTTCTGACTTTAGTGGATGCATATCTCCATATTCCTGTCTGAATATGCCACTGCAGATTTCTAAGGTTTGCTTACAGCAGGAATTATTATTGGTACTGGATGCTTCGTTTGGGCCTCTTCTCAGCCCCCATGGTCTTTACAAAGATGATGGTGGTCACCATAGCCAGACTCACATTGCAGTGTATCCGCCTGTAGTATGCTTTCTTGGAAAATATCTTCATCAGAGGTCCATCCCCAACAATAGCACACACAGCCATGTCCTTGATGCTGAATCTCAATGCACAGCTTTATCAATGTCAAGAAAAGTTCCCTGACTCAGTCCACCTTAATAATTTACCTAGGAGTGGACATAGACACCTCAATAGCAAAGAGCTACCCATCTCTAAAAAGGTCCGGAAGATTCAGGACCATCTCATGTTGTTCTGTAGCTGCAAGAGGCCTGCCACAGCATTGGACCTTCAGCTGCTAGTCCATCTAGTGTCATGCATAGGGATCTCTTCACGGGTGCAATAACGCCCCAGTCGCCTTCAAGACTTCATCTTAAAGGTGTGGGCCCACTTCCTGGAACACGTGAAGGATCAGGTAAAGGTCCCGATGCAGGTGCTCAGCTCATTAAAATGGTGGTCAGCCTAAGGCAATATCTGCACAGGTATGCCTGTATGTTTTCCAGATCCTCTGGTTCTCACAATTGACACCAAGCTAAAGGGCTGAGGAGCACACTTGGGGACTGTGATAAATGAAGGGGGGAGTAGCTTCCTTTTAAGGACCCAGCCAGCCAGTTAGCTATAAAATTTCTTTTAGTAGCTGTTTTTTTTTACTTGCCTTACCTGTAAAGGATTAAAAGAAGTGAGTGGGCACCTGGCCAGGAGAACCAATGGGAAGGTTAGAACTTTTTAAAATTGAAACAAGACTTCCCCTGTGGCTATTTGTGGTTGTTCTCCTGGAGTGAGGCGACAGGGCAGAACTATGCTGTAAGTAGCTTGGGGCCAGGTATGAAAAAATCATCAGGATCATACCTAGAAGCTACTCATTTAAAACCCCAGATATGTAAGTAGATCAGGAAAGATGCCATTAGGTTTATCCCTTTTATTTCTTTATGGTTTGTGGACTCCTCTGTCCTAACCCCAAATGTTTTTGTTTCGTTTGTAACCTTTAAACTGAACCTCAAAAATGTTAATCTTGATGCTTAATCCTTATAAGTGGTTTTTTTCCCTTAAAGCTAGCAATAGCCTGAGTTTCCAGATGTATTTTCTTTTTTTGTTTTTAATAAAATTTACCTTTTTTAAGAACAGGATTAGATTTTTGTGTCCTAAAAAGTTTGTGCACATGTTGTTTAATTAGCTGACGGCAACAGCTGATTTCCCTTGTTTTTCTTTCTCAGCTCTTCCTCAGAGAGTGGGGTGAAAGGGTACCCCACAGGAAGGAATTCCCAAGCGTGCCTTCCTGGATTCTCAGAGGGGTTTTGCACTTGGGTGGTGGCAGCGTTTACCAATCCAAGGTTTTAAAAAAAAAAAGGCTGTAACCTTGGGAGTTTAATACAAGCCTGGAGTGGCCAGTATTAATTTTTAAAATCTTTGTGGGCCGGCACCTTCTGCATTCAAAGTGCCAGATGGGAAATCAGCCTTGACGGGGGCCCAAACAGCTCAAGGCATCTGGAGCCCAGAAGAAAGAGTTCATGGTATAAACCTTTTAGAGCTAAGAGTGGTCAAGCTGGTGCTGTGACACTGTCATCATCCTCAGTTATCGGTTGGTGTCTGAGCACTTGTTGTTTTGTCGGGGGAAGGCTTAGTGAGACACTTTTAGCAATATCTAGTCTTCTCAGGGTCCTAGTCTGTTAGCCCTACTATCTAAAGCATAATTAAAGGAGGGCAGGGAGGAGAGGCAGTTTGGATTGCAGTGTTGGTCTGCTGATGGTACTCAGCTCTATCTCTGTTTCATCAGACCCAAATGGTGCAAGCTATTAGCATTCCCACTGTCTTCCCAAGATGGTGGCTTGGATTTGAGTGAGTGCTGTCTGAAGCTCAGCATGGAGAATTGTAGAAGCAAATGCAGGAGATGGCAGAGAGTACTATCTGTCTCTTCCACTGAGGGAATGTGTCTGCCTTTTGTTACTCAAGTTTGCAATTTGGGAGGTTTTGGGCTCTTCATCTATTTCTGACTGAGCCTGTACCTGCAACAGCAGTAATCAAAAAATGTTGTTTTTTCATCTGCTCTTGGCAAGAAGGCTGCAACTTTCCTCTTCAGATTAGATTACTACAATCCACTCTACTTGGTACTATAATCAAAGACCAGCTGGAATATTCTGCTGGTAAGCACATTTGAGCTAATAATTATTATGTATGTTTGGTTGAAGACTAGTGTTTTTAATGTCCTGGCAAAGGTCCTTATCTCTGAACATTCTTTCCCCCTCCCGTCCTCCCTGAAATTTATTGATCTTCAGAAAACTTTGCAAAACTTCTATGTCTGACCAGATTTTTTCTGAGGTGGTGGCTTGACTAATTTTGTGGGTTGGGAAGTGTTTTAGTATTGACATGGAGTCAGCACGCATTATTTTGTGATGTGTTTCAAAGTTGGAGGAGTTCAGACACTTAGTTTTGGATAGTTGAATTATGTCAGCTGGCTAATAGAGCAAGGTTAGTGATATCCTGTATTTAGAATTCATGAAAGAAATGCTCAGCACAAAGAAGGAATTTGGCCTTTTTTTTTTTTTAAAGCAAAGCTGCTCCTATCTGAAAGTCCTCAGTGATTTTGTTGTTGGGATTCTGAATTCTGACCTGTGGAGAGGAGGTAAATCCACATAGGTGTTAGAACTCCAAATGGCTTTTTAGTAATACTCTTGAATAGGTTCTCATAGATGTGCTATCCCAGCTCTGTTCCTGACCTGCTGTGACTTCACTGACCAGGCACTTGATTTCATTGTGCCTCTCTTTCTCCTCCTACCTTTTTTCTGCCATGTCTGTTTAGCCTTTAAGTTCTTTGGGGCAAAGATTGTCTCTCACTATTTGCTCGTACAGTGCCTCACACAAGCAGGTCTCAATTATGGTTGGGTCCTATAGGGACTATAGAATAAATAATATAATAAAAAATTATGTCAAAAGAACCACAACCAGTAAATAAGAGAGTAAAATAACACAGGATTTATCCACACAAGTGTTGGTTTTATTCCTTTTCTTCCACCTCCTCACCTCCCCCCCAAAAAATTAATAAAAAGATATTGAAATTTATCTCTGGGAATAATTGTCCCATGTGGGAGAAATATTTCAAATATAAAGGAATAGCGTTTGGAATAACATGATACTGTAAATGAAGGCTTGCCTAGTGGATTTCTTTCTTGCGCTCAGATACTGTGGTGACAAACTTGGTATAAAAACCTACCGTATTTAGAATAGAATTCTTATCCAGCTGTATCTGTTTTCTAGCCAAACAATCAGCAAAGTTGGATTGTTGATTGATGGGATTTAAGTAACCAGGATTAACGCTGTGACGATGCATAGAAGCAAAGGAGAAAAAATGCAGCCACTACAGAATTGGAGGGTTTTTTTGTTAAATCTAAAAATATATATTCATATGGTTTTGGTAGCTTCCATTGTGAAGCCAGTCATATGACAGTTGTCATCAGAGTACTCTCACTGAAGCTAATGGACAGCATCCCAATGTAATAAATGGGCTTACCCTAAATTCTCTTTCACTCATTGATATATTTGATTTTCACAATTAACTCGCTGTATAACTTTTCAAGAGTGATATACCCAAATACTTGGATGCTAATATCTAAACTAAAAAGAAAAGGAGTACTTGTGGCACCTTAGTATCTAAGGTGCCACAAGTACTCCTTTTCTTGTTGCGGATACAGAATAACACAGGTGCTACTCTGGAAAAATATCTAAACTGTATTGTTAAATTTATTCTCCTTAATTTGGGTTATTGCTGATTATGCACTGTATGTATCTTATGACTTATAAAACTAACTTTGTATTTGTGGATAATCTAAGCACTATACCCAGATGTACAGACACTCTTTTCTCAACCTATATATTATAACATTTTTTAACATTCACTTTTTAATAAAATTTTTAAATCCGTGGGGTAGAAAGGCCTGGAGTCCCATTAGGTTGCATTATTCAAACCAGAAAATTACCAGTTGCAAAACTGCAGTTTATAGTTTATTTAGATGGTAGGAAACCTTCTTTAAAATAATTCTGTATTTTTAGTGAACTTAGTACTGACGGTGAAATATTACATGCCCAAAGTTGCCATCCTTCTGGGTATTAGAACATAGCTGTTCAAATTACTTTTCTTCTCCGTGATCTGAAGGTATCATTATGTGCAGTTCTTAGGCCAGTATGATGTAGTGCATGACTGTAGTAGTGAAAATCACCTCATCTGATATTTTAAGTTAGGCAGCACATCTGGAGGAGCATGAATTCATCTGCTGCTAATATTTCATGCAATCTGGAAGTTTTCAGTATGACGAGGGAGCATTTTTGAAAATTAAGGGTAAGATGTAGCAAATTGGTGAGGCGGTAGCATAGTCTACTGGCTAAGGCACTGGACTGGGAATTGGATGAGCTGGGTTCCCTTCCTAGCACAGCCAGTTACATCAATCTCTAAAAAAAAAGCTGCTGTGGCTTGGCTTAACCATGTAAAAGAAGCAGTGAGAGATAAAAAGGCATCTTTTAAAAAGTGGAAGTCAAATCTTAGTCAGGTATATAGAAAGGAACATAAACACTGCCAAATTAAGTGTAAAAATGTAATAAGAAAAGCCAAAAAAGAGTTTGAAGAACAGCTAGCCAAAAACTCAAAAGGTAATAAAATGTTTTTTAAGTACATCAGAAGCAGAAAGCCTGCTAAAAACACCAGTGGGGTCCCTGGACGATAGAGATACCAAAGGAGCACTTAAAGATGATAAAGTCATTGCGGAGAAACTAAATGAATTCTTCGCTTCAGTCTTCACGGCTGAGGATGTTAGGGAGATTCCCAAACCTGAGCCGTCCTTTGTAGGTGACATATCTGAGGAATGGTCACAGATTGAAGTGTTGTTAGAGGAGGTTTTGGAATTAATTGAGAAACTTAACAGTAACAAGTCACTGGGACTAGATAGCATTCACCCAAGAGTTCTGAAAGAACTCAAATGTGAAATTGCGGAACTATTAACTATGGTTTGTAACCTGCCCTTTAAATCAGCTTCTGTACCCAATGACTGGAAGATAGCTAATGTAACGCCGATATTTTAAGAGGGCTCTAGAGGTGATCCCGGCAATTACAGACCAGTAAGTCTAACGTCAGTACCGGGCAAATTAGTTGAAACAATAGTAAAGAATAAAATTGTCCGACACACAGAAGAACATAAATTGTTGGGGAAAAAGTCAACATGGTTTCTGTAAAGGGAAATCATGTCTTACTAATCTATTAGAGTTCTTTGAAGGGGTCAACAAACATGTGGACAAGGGGGATGCAGTGGACATAGTATATTTAGCTTTCCAGAAAGCCTTTGACAAGGTCCCTCACCAAAGGCTCTTATGTAAATTAAATTGTCATGGGATAAGCGAGAAGATCCTTTCATTGATTGAGAACTGGTTAAAAGACAGGGCACAAAGGGTAGGAATGAATGGTAAATTTTCAGAATGGAGTGAGGTAACTAGTGGTGTTCCCCAAGGCTCAGTCGTAGGACCAATCCTATTCAACTTATTCATAAATGATCTGGAGAAAGGGGTAAACAGTGAGGTGGCAAAGTTTGCAGATGATACTAAACTGCTCAAGATAGTTAAGACCAAAGCAGACTGTGAAGAACTTCAAAAAGATCTCACAAAACTAAGTGATTGGGCAACAAAATGGCAAATGAAATTTAATGTGGATGAATGTAAAGTAATGCACACTGGAAAAAATGACCCCCACTATACATACAATATGATGGGGGCTAATTTAGCTACAACTAATCAGGAAAGAGAACTTGGAGTCATCGTGGATAGTTCTCTGAAGATGTCCACGCAGTGCACAGCAGCAGTCAAAAAAGTGAACAGGATGTTAGGAATCATTGAAAAAGGGATAGAGAATACGATGGAGAATATCTTATTGCCCTTATATAAATCCATTGTACGCCCACATCTTGAATACTGCGTACAGATGTGGTCTCCTCATCTCAAAAAAGATATACTGGCATTAGAGAAGGTTCAGAGAAGGGCAACTAAAATGATTAGGGGTTTGGAACGGGTCCCATATGAGGAGAGATTGAAGAGGCTAGGACTTTTCAGCTTGGAAAAGAGGAGACTAAGGGGGGATATGATAGAGGGATATAAAATCATGAGTGGTGTGGAGAAAGTGAATAAGGAAAAGTTATTTTACTTGTACCCATAATATAAGAACTGGGGCCACCAAATGAAATTAATGGGAAACGGGTTTAAAACAAATAAAAGGAAGTTCTTCTTCACACAGCACACAGTCAACCTGTGGAACTCCTTGCCCGAGGAGGTTGTGAAGGCTAGGACTATAACAGGGTTTAAAAGAGAACTGGGTAAATTCATGGAGGTTAAGTCCATTAATGGCTGTTAGCCAGGATGGGTAAAGAATGGTGTCCCTAACCTCTGTTTGTCAGAGGGTGGAGATGGATGGCAGGAAAAAGATCACGTGATCATTACCTGTTAGGTTCACTCCCTCTGTGGCACCTGGCATTGGCCACTGTCGGCAGACAGGATACTGGGCTGGATGGACCTTTGGTCTGACCCAGTGTGGCCATTCTTATGTTCTTACGTTCTCTCTGTGCCTGTCGCCCCTCCCACTCTGTCTGTCTTGTCTCTTTAGGTTATAAACTCTCTGGAGTAGGGACTGTGTGTGTGTGTGGAGCATCTAACACAATGAGGTCCTGATTTCATGGGACATTCTAAGCATTACTGTAATATAAGTAATAGTAATAGGGCCATATTACTTTTAATGCCAGCCATCTCTTGTCATTTGAAAATGCATCGAGAATTCACTGACAAGCTGACGTGGTATTTTAATATAGTTTTGTATATTTGCTCTTGACATCTCCCTTTAAGTGCTGGAACTCATCACTCAGGACATAACCGTTCCTTTTATCAGTGATCTAAAGTAAGAGCACAGCTCATGTAGTATCCTTTATTCTGGATCACAGGTCCATTCTCCTGAGTTAAACCAAATAAATAAAGCCTGTCACTCATTCAGAAGGCAGACGTGCTGTCTGAATCCTACTGAATAAAATGCCACTCTAGTAAGTTGAATTTGAGACATTGCAATGTCCTCTCTGTTCCCTTCCCATTTTAGTAATCCAACCTAGTTGAAAAACCCCAACCCTCCATGAAAAGCCAATAAAGGCCTTTCATTACCTTCTAGCTCCATTGTTTTTGTTTTTAGAAAAACAGTTGATTCCAGAATAAAAATATAACTCAAACACAACTAATAAAACATCATGTGTGCTAGGAAATACTGCACTTAATTCAATACTTGGCATAGAAATAAGAGCAAGCTCCCTAGCTAAAAGCATTTCTTGTGTTTAGGATTATTTGGCAGGAAATCCTTCATTCTGTCTGCTTCTGAGTATTTTACATTGATCTATGTCCACCCACCAGATTTACAGAGTATTGTACGTGTTACGTTGAGTCCCATCCCTAATGCTGACTTTTTATTTTAGTAGCTAGTTTATTTTTAATATCATTCAAGAATTAAACACCTTCAGTAGACTTGTTTGATTTAATAGCAAATTTTTTACAGTTAGAACTGGAATGCCCTTAATTATGGGCTACTTGCTTGTCAGTTAAGGTTGCCTAAATATTTCCATTGTAAAGGGCTGTTTTTAGTTGCTTTGCACTTTCTCAGTCATTTGCCTTTTCAGTTGAAATTCATGGGTGATAGGTATATGCTCAGGTAGGGAGTGATTTCCCCCCTTCCCCACCCATAAAGTTTCATCAAAAATGACTGAGTGGTTTTCAAGCATGGAAGAAGTGAAAAAATGCAGTTTGCAAAGGAAAAAAAATGCTGACTTCTTAAAAACAAATGTTCCAGCGACTCAGCAAATGTCAGTGGAAACTTGAAATTTGGAAAGGACAGAGGTGTGCCTTTCACTGGTCTTGGTAGAAATTGGAATTGATTGGCAGAGCTATAGACATTTGGAAAACATACTTTATGCCTGGGCACTGTATTATGTCAAACAAGGCTAACTATCTCCCAGTTTTCTATTGGCACTGAATACACATACATACATAAACAGAATGGGAATTTCAATTGAATAGATGTCACTTCAGGATTCCATTAGATGTGCACAATCTGAGGCACACTGATTGGGAATTGTCTAAATTCATAGATGGAATTGGTGTTTGCTGTGGGATTAAAACTCAAATATTCCAGGCCCATCAGTCCTGTGCTACACCCAGCTATACGTGTCTTGGTGAAACAGTATCAAGACTTGACAGCAATTCTCTGGGGATACTTTTATGAGTCTCAAAAGCAAACAAGAATTAGAAGAATTCCCTGTGTATTGGTATCTTCAGCTACTCTGTTTTGCTCTACACATCGCAGTGGTCTGAGATTGGATGTGATTGAGAGAAAAGACAAAACACTGACCAGCCAATAAATATACGGACTTCAAACTGGAGATTTGGTTGCATGTGCTGAAAGTTGCCAACAATTGGTCATTGGCACTGTGTTATACTGAAAAACACACACTGTACATGAATATAACTGTAGAATGTATCTCATGCCTACGAAACTGGACTCTACTAACAAAACATAGTTGCTGTTCTGTTGATTTAGTGAGCTAGGCTCAGTAGTACATCTGTCCTAGCAATGCTGCTGCTCAGTCCAGGTAGACTGGTAGAAAGTACTTTTCTGTAGAAACATTGGGAGCTCACTGAAGCCATACTGGGTAACATTTCTAGCATATTCCAAATCAACACTTGATAAATTCTAGATAGAATGTGGCTCTTATAGATCTAAAATGGAAGAGACCATGGAACCTATGCTAGAACCACTCCTGGAGAATAGCAGAATTGAGCAAATTGGTATATGGTTTTGAAGACTGGGTGTTTACATTTGAAAGTGACTAGCAAAGGACTGTTCTTTCATTATACAGCGGACCCTCGCTAGAGCACGCATCGCTATAGCGTGGATTTGCATAGAGCGCGGTCGCGGTGATGGATCCCAAATTTAAATATTTAAATTGGGATCCATGGTAACACGGCCCCTGCTATAACGCTGTCCCCGCGGTACTGCACATGGATCCCAAACCTCACGTTCTAGCAAGGGTCCGGTGTATAAAATTATATTGAACTGAGGCCTGGTCTACACTGGGAGGGATCGAGCTAAGTTACGCAACTTCAGCTACGTGAATAACGTAGCTGAAGTCGACGTACTTAGACCTACTTACCGTAGTGTCTTCACTGTGGTAGGTTGACTGCTGACGCTCCCCCGTCGACTCCACCTACACTTCTCGCTCCAGTGGAGTACTGGAATCGATGGGAGAGCACTCGGCAGTCAATTTATCGCCTCTTCACTAGACGCGATAAATCGACCTCCCCCCCCCCCCCCCCCCGCTGGATCGATCGCTCCGGAGGTAGGTGTAGACATGCCCTGAGTTGTCCATCCTACAGGATGGTTAAAATAGTGAATTGTGGTGAGATTGCTACTCTAATGGCCTTATTTTTCATTGTTGGTATATTTTTTTTCATTTTATACTTTTTTATAACTTTTGCATTTATTTAACTTGGTGGTGATCGAAAAGATGGATTAGATTCAAACACATTAAGAGTACATGTGTGCTACAACTTTTAAACGTTGGGCGAACTTATCTGTCTTCTTTCATTGGATTGTATGTCTTACTTTTTGGCTCTATTTAATACATGATTTGCTATGTTGATAACTTGATTAAAGTTGACAAATGCAACTTTTAGAATATCTACACTGCCTCGCTTTCAGACTCCAAGGGTGTGAATAGCAGTGCAAACCAAAGTGCTGTGCTGTAACTTGCCTGTTTTGGATGCTACAGGTGTGAACTTAAAGGTTCCTACTTTAAATTAATGCAGTCCTCTTCAAAGAGGTCTACATTAATGCAAAATAGGAGCCTTTTACTTCATGACTGCTGCATCCGCATGGGAGAGTTACAGTGCAGCACGTTGGTGTGTACTGCTATTCACGCTCCCATAGTCCAAACTGTGGGGCAGTGTAGACATGCCCTTTGTTCCCCTGCAAATGCATGATGAGCTAATGCTTCTAAAGTACCTTCCGTTTAAGCTCTGATTATAAATTCAGAGTGGGAATGTAGCTCAGGAACAGTGCAGATGCTTTTTATGCATGAGGACCCTGCATCAAACCCCATATCACAAGAAGAGCTCCCGAGGGTTGAGTAAGTAGTCTCATAAATCAGGGGTTGCAGGTTCAGTTTTTACTGCAGCCAATTTGGAATCCAGCATGCAATTTGGGACCCTTCGTTACAGTATGAGTGAAAAGACACAAAAATTTGAAGTTCAGAGAAGGGCTCCTAAAATGATAAAGGATATAAAATTATGAAGAGTTTGTGAAAGAAATGTATATGATATAACTGTAACCTTAGGCAAAGGTGAATAAGGGAGGATGTGAATACTGTACAGATATTTGAGTGATTATTAATAGAAGGTTGCAAAGGGACTTCTCTTGCTGAGTTGGCTAAATGAAGTGTGATGGTCTTAAATGGAGAATGGAGAAATTCACATTAGTTATTAGACAAATGGCTTAACCAGGAGGAGAGTGAGATAAATTGGCTTGTAATCTAGCTGAGTTAGCTAAAAATCTTAGTGGGAAATGTTACAGTCCTGCTCTCTGTAGGAATTGGGGACTGCATGACCCAAGTGGTTTCATTTCACCCATCAGTTGTGATTCTATTCGATGATCAGTGCAATTCTGCAAGTGGAGTTACTTTCTCACAGTGATTTTCAGCAGCTGAATCTTTCTTCCTTTCCCGAGAATACAAAGCAAAAAAATAAAAGTATGTTAGTGTCATTTCAGTAATTTTAAGATGCAGGCTGTAGACCTAGTAGTTTTGTGTCAGAATCCTGAATGCTAGGATTTGAAAAATTTACCAAACATCTTCTAATCAGAGGACTAACCCCACTAGCCAGACATAGACATAAAAGACGTAGGTGGGATTCCCATTAGTAAAGTTCATGGGCAGTCTTGGAAGCTTCTAGAATCAGCCAGGCAGATCAAGGCTCCTCTGCATTTTTCATGCCTCTAGGTACCCCACCCACTCTGATTTTTGCAGTGTCATGGGTGTAAGTTACCAATTATTGTTCTTTGACTTATGTTGCATATTCCTGCCTCGTGAGAAGATTCCTTTTTTCTTTAACTACTACTGCCATGAACTGGTACTTTTTCTTCTTGAACAGTTTATGGAAAGACATGCTATTTGTTGATATTATCTTCTCCATGAATTTGAAACATTTATTATCCTCTTTGTAGACTCTCACCAGCAAAACAAACTCTTTCTAGGCTCCCTGCATAATCTTGAAAAGTAATTTATGGACTTGGTGTCATGCATGTCAACATTTTTTTTCCCACTGATACAAGTCGCTAACACAGTGAAATACGGTTCCTCCTGCAGGTAATAACTAGGAGATGTCCCTTTTCACAAATTCATAAAACACAGCTCAGCAACTTTGTCAAAAATACCATTCCTGGTAACTTCCCTGTAATCAGTTCACAAAGAGAAGATACCCTCCAGCTAAAATGAAATATGAATGAAAATAACTAGAAGCTACTTTCCATTTAGTAGTTTCACCAGACAGGTATAGTAAAAATGTTGTTTAAATCATAGTGAAGAGCACTGTCCCTGCCCATAATGAATTGGCACTAACCTGCATTATGGGGCAGAGTGGGGTTGAGGGAACTATCCCTTTCAACGTTTTTGTCTTAGTGAAGAATGTGGGGGATTGAAGCAGGCTTCACAGTGGGCAGGCTGTGGCTCAACAGTCCCCAAAGTTCTAGGATCGCCAGTCTGTGGGCACGTAGCCACGCTGAAGTCTGTCGTTCCCTGGTGCTCCCAGCTGGCAGGGGGTGGGGGCGAGGGGGAAGGTACGGGGACCCCAGCCCTTCCTCTCCACTGGATCACTGCTCAGGGATCAAGGGGGAAGTGAGCAGTGTCTGAGTTGCCTTTTCCTGATACATCAGACCAGCCTCCCTTAGACCACTTTCTACCTCCCGGCTCTCTCTTCAGTTTGGTTGCTGCACTCTCCCCACTCCCAGCAGAGGGTTCCCAATCACTCTCAGCAGTCAGATGAGTATTCCCCAGTCCATTTCTCAGTTTCTGGTTATTCTCCCTTGTCAGGGAGCAGGGGACGGAAAAGGGTCAGGTCCTTGGCTTCCCAAGTTGGGTCTTATCCACTGTCCAGACCCTTCTTCTGGCTTCCTCCCTTCAGACACACTCTCCTTCACTCTCCCCTGCTTGACTGTCAGAGTCCCCTTCCAAGCAGATCCTCCATTTGGAGCATGCTCTGCAGCTGCTGAGGTGTGGGGACCCTCTTGGGCTATTACTGCTCCTTCACTCCCTTAGCCTTTGTTTGGGGTCTGTAAACCGCATCACAGGGAGGGAGATTCTAGCTGAACAGCAACCAGATCCAGAATGGTACACACATTATGATGTAGCCTTACATAGGAGTGATTGATGACTCGGTACTTGGCATGCCCTGAGTGACTAGACCAAAAGATAGAAACATTGATCATTCTGATTCAACACTGCTCTCTGCAGTGACATCTGTTATATTCTCTGTGGGCACCAACCTTCGCTGTCTGTGTGCAAACACTTTTTGTTTTAGGACCAAAGCAGGTTAAGGGGAAGTGGCAAGATATTCTGTCTGCCTCCCACTTCTGATAACTGTGTCCATTTGAAAAAACCCCCACCTCCCCCACACACACCCCGCCTAACTCTTGATGTATGTTGATTTAATACTTTCTTAAGTATTAAGTGTTCTTGCTCTGTGATTTGTGGCAGTCTCCAAGGTTACCACTTGATAGTGCAGAAAACATGCTTACTCAGCACACTCTACATTTCCCTTCACTACCATTTCCTTGTATTTCCACTGCTACTAAAAATACATTCTATTCAAAGATGCATGTTCAAGTTTTATTCTGCTTTCACCCAGAATGCCACCCCACTCAGCCACCCCAACATTTTCATGAGATGGACAAAACTGCAAAAGCCATGGCTAGAAGAGGTTCTCAAGCTAACAGCCCACAGGCTGAATTGGGAGAGGACAGGGTTTCAGTGCAGCAGTCCTAACTCTCTTCCTCCTTTTTCCTTGATTTTTCAGAACCAATATTGATTGACTTTTCAAAGCATGTTGCAAAGCCTTTCTCTTTTCCTAGGTTTCTTTCTTACGTATTTACAGGGGTCAGATGTGAAGGTTGAAGGAAGAAGGAGTTTAGTCACATGAATTTGTACTTGTGCCCAGAGCTTTAGAGAGGTGTGGGTTTACAAATGGAAGTAAATATCTACATATTTCTGGTATCGAGGTGTCCAGAATTAAACACAATTTAGTTGTAAGAAAACCCTTTTCAGCTTAAAGCATCCAATACATTACCACAGTAGTTAAAAGGGAAAAAGATACCGTTCTAAAATTACAGACTGTATCCCAGCAGAGTTCTTTTAAAAGCTATGAACAGCACTGGCCAATGATCTTGCTGCAAAAATTGCTCAGTCAGATCTTCTGATGCTGCTATTGTGTTAATTGTTGTTCCATGCAACTACGCATAAAAAGTAGAGGTTTTAGTTTTTTAAACACTACAATAATTCTTTGCTAAAGACGGTTATGATCTATTATGCATGAGAAAATATGTAGTTATCTTGGTAACATCATTAAGTACACTCCTTTTGAAGACCGGGTCATCTGTCATAGCAAAAGGAAGATTAGAGGAAAATGTAAGTGTGTGTTTTTTCTGTTAGCAAAGGTATTAAAAGGGCAGTTGACTTGAAAAAAATTACACTTCTGTCTGAATTCTTCTATCTACTATTGCTACAAATAACACCTAAGATGATTACAACTGAAATTCTAAGAGAGAGAACTTTTTTCTATTTTTCAATAATGCATTAATTCAACAACACTTCGTAAATAGTCACTTTTACTGTTTGCCCTTATTAGCAAGATTCCCCTTGTTGTTTTTGTGGGTCTGTTACACCTAACCAGGGAAGAGAAAATAAGAAAATGTGATTGTAAAACCGCAAAACTTGGAAAAGAGGTTCAGGGGCATGTGTGGTACATGAAATTAGTTCTTTTTGTATTTGACTAGATTTCAAGGTGGTGATGATGGATCTTTAATATTTCTGTTGTGTAAGCTTTAGTAATTTTATAGTGATATAAATAGGGGACCATCTCATTGGTTGTGGACAGCACAAGCATCAGAGACCTATATCTGAGATCTCGTGCCTGGTCCAACGGGAACTTAAGCACGTAGTAGGCTGGTACTGTGCACAACCTCTGGAAGTGGGAGCAGCAACAGTGACTCCACATATTTTCAAGAGGGAAAAAATATCAGAACCGTCAAGGTGTAGAAAGGAAGCTTTTTGCACAAACGTGGCCAAAGCATCTGTAATGTCCTGCTTTTTATTTTACTAATTTCAAATCCAGTATCTATACAGCAATATGAAATGCTCTCAAATGAGGAGTACCTAATACAGAATTCATATTACACATGAATATTTCTGCTTGTACATCCTCACACTTTACAAAACAAAGGAATTAGATTAAACTGATGTTTCGATTATATGTGTCTTTCTGGAAAGTGACTCATAAATCAAATGAAGAGGAAGCATAGTCTCAGTGGTATGGAAATCAGGAGATCAGAGTTCTATATCCTGCTATCTGGCCTGAATAAATAAGTCAAGTTTTCTTTATCTCAGTTTCTCCATCTGTAAAATGGGGATAATAATACTGAGTTACTTACACCAGAGTCATTGTGACAATTAATTTATTAATTGTACGTATAGCATATGAAAGCATTGGATGGAAAGAGAGAGAAACACTTAAACCAACTAGCTAGAGGTGGTTGGAAAACGAACTGACGCTCTTCCCCCCACCCTCTGAAAATTTCAACAAAAACTTTTCTAAACATTGTTGCTGGTGAAATTTTCAATGGAAAAAGTTCTGCTTTCTGGTAAAAATCAGAAAACAAAATATTACAGCTGAAAATGTAAATACTTTGATTCAGAAATGCTGCTGTGGTGCCTTGTGTTAATTGTAGTGTAGGTGCATTACGTTCCCATTCTATTCTGGATGTCCTGCCTCCCTGTTGAGACTACATCTCCCGTGATGCACCACAGTCTCATCTCGCAGTGAGGAAAAGCAGTTGAACCATTGGGATTTCTGGCCATGGGGCATGGGCTGGAGCACCCATGGAAAGAGATAGTGGGTGCTCATCTGGAGGCACTGCCAAACAGCTGTTTGGTGGCTGGGGGAGGGCGGAGACTAGCGAGTGGGCAGGGGCCTCGAGGAGGGTGCAGAGTGGAAGCGGAGCGAGGGTGGGGACTTGGGGCAGAACAGGGGGGAGCACCCCCAGGAAAAAGAAAAAATTAGTGCCTATGCCATGGGGCATTATGGGAGACCAGCTTGGCTTAACAGTGAAATCCTTGCTGATCTTGAACACAAAAAAGAAGCTTACAAGAAGTGGAAGATTGAACAAATGACCAGGGAAGAGTATAAAAATATTTCTCGGGCATGCAGGAGTGAAATCAGAAAGGCCAAATCACACCTGGAGTTGCAGCTAGCAAGAGATGTTAAGAGTAACAAGAAGGGTTTCTTCAGGTATGTTAGCAACAAGAAGAAAGTCAAGGAAAGTGTGGGCCCCTTACTGAATGAGGGAGGCAACCTAGTGACAGAGGATGTGGAAAAAAGCTAATGTACTCAATGCTTTTTTTGCCTCTATTGTCACGAACAAGGTCAGCTCCCAGACTACTGCACTGGGCAGCACAGCATGGGGAGGAGGTGACCAGCCCTCTGTGGAGAAAGAAGTGGTTCGGGACTATTTAGAAAAGCTGGACGAGCACAAGTCCATGGGGCCGGATGCGCTGCATCCGAGAGTGCTAAAGTTGTTGGTGGATGTGATTGCAGAGCCATTGGCCATTATCTTTGAAAACTCATGGCGATCCGGGGAAGTCCCGGACGACTGGAAAAAGGCTAATGTAGTACCCATCTTTAAAAAAGGGGAGGAGGAGGATCCTGGGAACTACAGGCCAGTCAGCCTCACCTCAGTCCCTGGAAAAATCATGGAGCAGGTCCTCAAGGAATCAATTCTGAAGCACTTAGAGGAGAGGAAAGTGATCAGGAACAGTCAGCATGGATTCACCAAGGGCAAGTCATGCCTGACTAATCTAATTGCCTTCTATGACGAGATAACTGGCTCTGTGGATGAGGGGAAAGCGGTGGACGTGTTGTTCCTTGACTTTAGCAAAGCTTTTGACACGGTCTCCCACAGTATTCTTGCCAGCAAGTTAAAGAAGTATGGGCTGGATGAATGCACTATAAGGTGGATAGAAAGTTGGCTAGATTGTCGGGCTCAACGGGTAGTGATCAATGGCTCCATATCTTGTTGGCAGCCGGTATCAAGTGGAGTGCCCCAAGGGTTGGTCCTCAGGCTGGTTTTGTTCAATATCTTCATAAATGATCTGGAGGATGGTGTGGATTGCACCCTCAGCAAGTTTGCAAATGACACTAAACTGGGAGGAGAGGTAGATACGCCGGAGGGTAGGGATAGGATACAGAGGGCCCTAGACAAATTGGAGGATTGGGCCAAAAGAAATCTGATGAGGTTCAACAAAGACAAGTGCAGAGTCCTGCACTTAGGACGCAAGAATCCCATGCACCGCTACAGACTAGAGACCGAATGGCTAGGCAGCAGTTCTGCAGAAAAGGACCTAGGGGTTACAGTGGACGAGAAGCTGGATATGAGTCAACAGTGTGCCCTTGTTGCCAAGAAGGCCAATGGCATTTGGGGCTGTATAAGTAGGGGCATTGCCAGCAGATCGAGGGACGTGATCGTTCCCCTCTATTCGACATTGGTGAGGCCTCATCTGGAGTACTGTGTCCAGTTTTGGGCCCCACACTACAAGAAGGATGTGGAAAAATTGGAAAGAGTCCAGTGGAGGGCAACAAAAATGATTAGGGGACTGGAACACTTGACTTATGAGGAGAGGCTGAGGGAACTGGGATTGTTTAGTCTGCAGAAGAGAAGAATGAGGGGGGATTTGATAGCTGCTTTCAACTACCTGAAAGGGGGTTCCAAAGAGGATAGCTCTAGACTGTTCTCAGTGGTAGCAGATGACAGAACAAGGAGTAATGGTTTCAAGTTGCAGGGGGAGATTTAGGTTGGATATTAGGAAAAACTTTTTCACTAGGAGGGTGGTGAAACACTGGAATGCGTTACCTAGGGAGGTGGTGGAATCTCCTTCCTTAGATATTTTTAAGGTCAGGCTTGACAAAGCCCTGGCTGGGATGATTTAGTTGGGGATTGGTCCTTCTTTGAGCAGGGGGTTGGACTAGATGACCTCCTGAGGTCCCTTCCAACCCTGATATTCTCTGATTCTATGAGATGTAGTCTGGCTGGGGAACCCAGCCCACAGACGACAATGGGGACATGAGTAAACTGCAGCTGCCTGAGATACCGCCACGATATCTGAATCACAATATTTTGGTTTTCAGCTTAAATATTTTGGTTTATGTAAAAAAATAAAAATAAAAAAAAAATAAAAATGTTCCTTAAAAAGCAGACATTTTGTGCCAAAAAAAAATTGTTCAAAAACCCACATTTCCGTCAAAAAATTGCATTGATAGAAAATTTTTGACCATCCCTATAAGTAGCATATCTGCTGTTTGGTTTAAAGGCATCTTTCTAGATTTCATATTTTCTTCAGACTTTTATGTCATTTCCCTATTAAAGGACAACTTTTTAAAGACAAAAAGAATGAGCAGTATTTGTGGCACCTTAGAGACTAACAAATTTATTTGGGCATAAGCTTTCCTGGGCTAAAGCCCACTTCATCAGATGCATGCAGTGGAAAATACAGTAGGAAGATCTATATATACAGAGAACATGAAAAAATGGGTGTTGCCATACCCACTCTAACAAGACTAATCAAGTAAGGTGGGCTATTATCAGCAGGAGAAAAAAAACTTTTGTAGTGATAATCAGGATGGCTTATTCCAAACAGTTGACAAGAAGGTGTGAGTAACAGTAGGGGAAAAATTAGCATGGGGAAATAGTTTTTACTTTGTGTAATGACCCATCCACTCCCAGTTTTTGTTCAAGCCTAATTTGATGGTGTCCAGTTTGCAAATTAATTCCAGTTCTGCAGTTTCTCGTTGGGGACTGTTTTTGAAGTTTTTTTTGTTGAAGAATTGTGACTTTTAGGTCTGTAATTGAGTGACCAGGGAGGTTAAAGTGTTCTCCGGCTGGTTTTAGAATGCTATAATTCTTGACATCTGATTTGTGTCCATTTATTCTTTTGCGTAGAGACTGTCCGGTTTGGCCAGTGTACATGGCAGAGGGGCATTGCTGGCACATGATGGCATATATCACATTGGTAGATGTGCAGGTGAATGAGTCTCTGATGGTGTGGCTGATGTGATTAGGTCCAATGATGGTGTCCCTTGAATAGATAAGTGGACAGAGTTGGCAACGGGCTTTGTTGCAAAAACACCTGGGTAAGTGTTTTTGTTATGTGGTGTGTGGTTGCTGGTATTTGCTTCAGGTTGGGGGGCCTGTCGGTAAGCGAGGACTGGCCTGTCTCCCAAGATCTGTGAGAGTGATGGGTTGTCCTTCAGGATAGGTTGTAGATCCTCGATGATGCGCTGGAGAGGTTTTAGTTGGGGGCTGAAGATGACGGCTAGTGGAGTTCTGTTACTTTCTTTGTTCGGCCTGTCCTGTAGTAGGTGAGTTCTGGGTATTCTTCTGGCTCTGTCAGTCTGTTTCTTCACTTCAGCAGGTGTTCCTATATCGATGTGATGCTATAATATCATGCTATAGATTTACCTTTGGAGGTGAACTATTTGGAATAAGAAATTCAGTTTTTGGTAGCATGTTGTTGTTCTGTATTACCGTAGCATGTAGGAGTCTGTCGTGGACTAGCACCCCATTGTGCTAGGTACTGTACAAACACAGAACAAAAAACCAGTCCCTGCTGATAGAATATTGTAAAATAATTTCATTTTCATGTAATCTAGTTTCCCAGAATGAAATTTAACTTCGGTCAAAAACATTTTGCGAGACAAAACAATGAATAACAGATACTGCTGCTAATTCAGTAATACCAGCAGTCTGGATTAGCAGTCAATGCTGAGGAAATCCCTGCTTTCAGCTCTGTAGGGACCATCCTGCCATAGAATAGGGCATCTTTCAATTGATATCATTGCAGTTAAGGATGAGCCATCCTCATGGTTTGGAGGCTGAGCTGAATGACCATGTGTTCGGTCAAACTGAGTGGGGAAAATACTATATACTCAGTTTGGTGTGCACCTCTGCCTCTCTCAGCCATGCAGTGAAACTGGAGCTTAAATCTTTTAAAGCAAATTCAACTACCTACTTTACAGAATGAAAAATGTTTCTCATGTCCATTAGAGTATCCCCCAGTGTATGTCCCTCAACTTGCTGGTAGCTGCAACATCTGCCATATGTGCTCTTCTAGCTCCACAAACTTTTGTTGCAGCGTCGTGCATTTGACACGTATGGACAATGAAAATAGGAGTATGTGTGTCAGAGCATTTTAGAGAATGGGTGTACTGGCTGAGTTGACTGGAATCTGAGGGCAAATCAGAAGTAAAGGGAACAGAGAAGCCTCATTCTTTTAAAATTTTGAATAAGTTTGAGCTTACTAAATTCCAAAATCAGTCATGAGGGTAGAGGGTCAGGTCAGATAAATTGCAAGAGTCAAAATGGACAAACATCTGGTTTATTCATCCCTCGCTGCACTAACAAAAATGTGGTATCCTGTTAGATAAATCACTGATCCAACCTCGTTTATTTTGGCGTCTTTGCACCTTGGTACTTTTGACTTAAACAAGAATCTGTCAGTATATTACAGCTAACATGCCTTGAGCTCCAGGTTCAAAGTTCGTGTGCTCCTGTGACTTTGAACTCTTCTGTTCCTGAGTTTACCAGCAGACAGCTGCACCAGAACAGATCTGTTTACATCAGAGGAATAAAAGGCAGCTCGCAGTTCATAGTTTCCATTTCCTTTTGCATTGTTCAGGAATTCAGGCTCACAGTTCTGTGTCCTGAAACTTAGCCTCATGTTTATGTCTCTGACTTGGTACTTGCAATACAAATGTTTTGTTTTGATTTGTTGATAGAAAGTGCTGATGGGAGGGAAATTAGTTTCATCTAAAATCAGCCTCAGTTTACAAGAAATTCTATTGTGGAATAAATGAGCTTTCATGTCACAATTTCACTGTAGCCTGGCTGATTTAAAATGTTGGTCTTTTTGTAAGGTCTCCTGCAGTCCATAAATCTAAACTAGTGTGAAACACTTAACATGGAACTGTTTTACATATTTAGATACAGCATGATAAATATATTTTTAGGTGAAGAAACTTTACTGTTTTTCTAAAGTGGTTGTGACTATGAAATCTGATCAGGTGCAGGAACCACAACTCTGTTTGTTTGTTCTGGTTTTTCTGACATCCTTCATACTGAACAAGAAATAAAATATCCCCAACTGTGCACAGCCAGGGAATAATTCCATTAAGAGATTCTGGTGATGACATAACTGTGATAGGGAACCATTAGAGAGGTTTGCTCATACCCATCCTCACCCTAAAGTGGAATTATAGACTTCAGTGACAAGTACCTACTTCGTAGAAAGTTGGAAAAGAATCTTTTCCCTTGGTTTTTCTTTTATACCTCTCCCACAAATATCTTTCTTGTTGTTATCCTTTTTCCTGTCTCCACATGTTTCTGAGCTTTCTCTGATTTTCTCCCTCCCCTTGGCCAAACCGTCTGGGGTGTTTGGTTTACATACTGCATCTCTTTCCTAGGTAAGTATGTTTTACTTTTTAATTGTTCTGGTAGCTGAATTGACCAAGGTATAAGGAAATTAAGTGACTTGTCTAAGGTCCCATACTAATTCACTATTTTGGGCTTGGCCCAATTTAGAGTGGAATCCTCTTCCAAGTTACTTGCACTATATTAAAATGTACTTGCTTTTTAGATTATTATTACATGAATCTTAAGCAAAATAGAAAAAGCATTGCTATTTGATTTAGAATGAATATATATATTATCCCTGTAGGATCTGAGTGCCCTTTATATTACTAAATTGTGTATATATATATATTTTTTTCTAATAACAGGCCTCAAATACTACTGGTGGTGCAATACAAAATTTAGAGTAGAATTAAGCAACAATATATTCACAGAAAAAGTTTGCATTCCAGTAATAGATTGATTCTCATTTACAAGAGGGCTCCTTTACACGTTTCTGCAGGTGTAAAGAGGCCTTAATATGGGAGTAAATTGCTTTTATACCCAAGTTATGGTTGAGGTCCATTTACACTGACAAAGCAATTTAAAGATATCTTAATGCAAACAAGAATCCAGCCTTATATCTTCTCAAAGAAGTTGAGCTGCAGTTAAGATGGTTACAGACCATTTCAACTAATGTTCTTCTAAAGTTAACCTTATTATAGCAAGTCTAAATGAAAAGTGTAGCTTTTAGAACATCTGTTGAGTTCTGTCCTCTTGAAAAAGGAATCCAAAATTCTATATACTATTGTATTCTGTATACACTGTAATATCTGGTTGCCTTCCAGTAGTGCATTAAGCCACATGACTAACTTCTGTCATGTGGTGGTGGTTCTCTCATCCTCTCCCCAGGGGAAGAAGTATGTGCAGTGGAGTGTCTTGGTTGGTTTGTTTTTGTTTTTAATTATTTATTAAATAAAAGTAATCTTTACACATGAGCTGTCAGTAGTGTGAGGAAAAATGTATGTAGGTGCTTCATTGTTTATGGGGTCAAAGGTATAGATATTAAAAAATAGAGTAATAGACATTGTAAATGTTTTTTAATTGAACCAGCTTTTTTTAATCAAAGGTCAGGGCTGCTTCAGACAGTTCTGTTACACACACTTATAATGTGCACTGTCCTAAAAGCTGTTTTCAAATATTTGTTATAAATCCCACTGTAGGAGCTTTACAATAAATCAATAACAACAAAGAACAGGGGCTTTTTTAAATGAAAGAAACGAAAAGTGAAAAATCTGGGATTATTCTAATTTAGCTTCCTTTACTCAAATCATAATTCTGTTCTGTTCTATATAGGTTCTTATAGTGCACTCATCACCATAGTAGCTGAACACCTTCCAGTAGTGCATTAAGCAACATGACAACCAATCAGTCATATGTTGTTTTTCTCTCATCATCTTCCCAGAAGGAGAAGCAGGGGAGTGGAATGTCTTATTTTGATAGGTTGGTTTACTAAATAAATATGCCTGTTGCTACTTGCTTATATTAGACAAGGCAAGGTCAAAGAAATGTGTCTTGCACTTGGAGTGGAAAGTGGTGAGGATTCTGATGGTCCTTAGTTCCCGGAGTTCATTCCACAGCATCGAACCATCCCCAGAGAAAGTTCTGTCTCCCACATAGACAAGCTTTACTCTGTGCCAGAGGAGCTAAGTTGTCGACCACATTCTTCATCCTGGAGCTTTAGATGGTCATTTAGGTATCCTGGGCCCAGGCCATGGAGAGCTTTGAAGATAGGGATCAAGACTTTGAATTGATTCAGTATTCTATGGGAAGCCAAGTGTAGAGAACAAACAGGTGTAATGTGTGCATGGTAGCCTGTGTTGTTGAGGAGCTGCATGGCACCATTTTGTACTAGTGGCCCCAGTAATCTATTGTGGTGATTTTTAGAGACTGTCTATGCTTTTTTTAGTTTAAAACCGTCCTGAGTATTTTTATTTGAAAAATAAAACTTGTGAAAGCGGCCACCTAGACTGTTTCCTCTGAGAGAATGAAAAGTGACAACCATACTACTGTGCTGCATCTCACCTCCTTTGGAGGACTGGAACTAGTTCAAAAAGAAGTACATTCATAAAGAGTACCATTTCCTGTTTTTTTACTGGATATCCTAATGCAAGAGTCACTGAGTTTTTAAAAATAAGCTCTTTATGATTTTTTTAATTTCTACTTGTAAAAAAGTCAGGCAGTAAGTAAGTCACCCTTCCAGAAACAAATTTGGACTGACCATTTGACATTGTACTTCGTACTGTATAATTGCCTTTCTGGTATTTTTCTGTTTGTTAATCATAGTTTTGTCCATTACTTCTCATGACCATGGCTTAGCAAGGTGTTATTTATTATATATTTATTTCTTGCTAAAAACCCTTAACGTTTCATGTGTAACAGCTGATTGCACTTTTGTTTTGGAGACAAAACACACAATATAAATTATAACCCTGAAATCAATAACTGCGTTCTTTTAAGTTAATAGTTTTTCATAATAGCTGGTTAAATGGTTTCCTTAAACTTGTAATCATTAAACTAAAACCAGTTTGAACCCTCCTAAGTCCCTATGGCCTTTATTTGTTTATGTTTTAATTGGCACACTGATTTGAAAGCAGGAAATAATATAAAAGTGATTGCACTGATTATTTGAGCACAAACAGGATTCAGAGTACAAGAGTTTGGCACATTACTTAATCTTCTCATTATTCCTCATTTTATTTCCTTTGCAGTTGGTAGCCTTCATCCCAGCAGCTTTTCTACTGCATCCTGTTTCCTTCCTCACACAGAAGTCAAGCTCTGACATACCTGACTTTGTGTTTCTCCCTCTTTGGCCTTTATAATAAGAAAATCCATTCTGTCTGCAGTTATATTGTTCACACCTAACTTCTCTTGCATTGTACAGGGTTCAATTCACTTGTAAAATGCTGAGTTTAGGTATTTCAGCATTTGAAGGGAAAGAGGACTTAGGAGGATGAAGAGTTGTAGATGCATAGCTGAACAAATAAGGATCCCCCTCTACTGAATTCTGGGGATTCCCATCCAGTTTTTAATGCAACAGGACACAACTAACTGGGAAGCCATGGAAAGTCATGCATGTTGCTTTGATGTCTCGCTGGGAGACTGCAAGATCTGTTGTGTTCCTATTAAGAGTTAAGGATAAGAGATGATCCCAAAGAATGGAGTCTGTTGGATGATGAAGAAGTTCAGGGGGAGGGCAGTCAGGGAGCAGAATCATTACTGATTTGTAGTGAAACAGGAGGGAATGGAACAGAACTTCTTAACTTGCTCCCAGGCAGCTTGGCTGTCTCTATGGACTGCTGGGGATATGGGTATCCCAGGGAGCCTAGCACCCCACCAGGTTTGAAGCAATTGAATATATGGCAAGTGGGGAAGAAACTAGTACAAATGGCTCAAGAGACACAACAATATTGTTATAGTAACTCCTCACTTAACGTTGTAGTTCTGTTCCTGAAAAATGCTCCTTTAAGCAAAACTATGTTAAGCTAATCCAGTTTCCCCATAAGAATTAATGTAAATAGAGTGGAGTTATGTTCCAGGGAAATTTTTTTGGACAGACAAAAGACTGTGTGTGTGTGTATATATGTATACACATATATATATATATATAATTTGTTTAAAACGTATGCTCTGTGTGTGTATAAAATACACACACACATATACACTGTATAAGTTCTAAACAAACAGTTTAATACTCCACACAGCAATGATGATTGTGAAGCTTGGTTGAGGTGGTGAAGTCAGAGGGTGGAAGAGGGTGGGATTTTCCCAGGGAATGCCTTACTTCTACATGATGAACTAGCACTTGGCTGAGCCCTCAAGGGTTAATACATTGTTGTTAATGTAGCCTCATACTCTACAAGGCAGCAGGAATGGAGGGAGGGGAGACAGCATGGCAGAGAGAAACAGACATACACCGAGTGAGTGAGTGAGAGAGAGAGACACGCATTGCCCCTTTAAGTACGCTGACTCCACTCTAAGTACACTGCCCTTTTAAGTAGATCAGCAAGTTGAGACAGCAGCTGCTGCCAGCAAGCTCCCTCCGTTCTGATCCCTGTCGTGCCCCCCCCCCCCCGCTCTATGGAGGTGGGGTAAGTGGAGGGGCAGGAACAGGGGAAAGGGGGGCACCCTCACATTAGCACCCTTCTTCCCACCGCACAGCAAGCAGGAGGCTCCCGGGAGCAGCTCCAAGGCAGGCAGAGGGCAGGAGCAGCACATGGCTGTGGGGGGAGGGACAGCTGAACTGCTGGGCCATTGGTAGCCTGCTGGGCAGCTGCCGCACAGGGAACTTAGGGGAGCAGGGAGCTGATATCAGGGCTGCCTGTCCACCCTGGTTCCAAGCCCCCACCAGCTAGCTACAACAGGCTGCTCTTCCTGCAAGCAGTGGACAAAGCAGGCGGCTGCCAAACAACTTATAAGGGAGCATTGCACAACTTTAAACAAGCATGTTCCCTAATTGATCAGCAACATAACAACAAAAGTTAACCCGGACGACTTTAAGTGAGGAGTTACTGTATTTCATCTAATGTGGACATTTTCCTTTTGATATTTTTAACTCGTGGATTAATGGTTTCATAGATTCCAAGGTCAGAAGGGACCATTGTCATCATCTAATGTGACCTTCTGTATAGCACAGGCCATAGAACTTCCCCAAAATAATTCTTAGGCCATATCTTTTAGAAGAAACATCCAATCTTGATTTAAGAATTGTCAGTGATAGAGAATCCACCAGGAACCTTGGTAAATTGTTCCAATGATTAGTTACTCTCATTGTTCAATTGAACAGTATCAATATGATTTTATAGGTATTTAGTATTGTATTTGTTTAAATATTGTCTGAGAGCAGATGATTGTGAATAACCCTGTCTTTCAATTTTGAAACTGCATGTCTGTTCTGTAAAAGCTAGAGATGAGCCACACATTTCAGATTTGGATTAAACATTCCCAAAATTCAAGGGGTTTCAGATCCAGGTCCACCTCTATCTAGTAAAAGTATGTGAGAGGGAATAATAGAGGGAAGGTTTGGGTTTTTTAAAGTATTTTAATGTACATAGCTACACTAAAATAGTTGTAACACAGAACTGGACGCTACTGAAAGATCTCAGTTAACTTTTTTATGCACTCTGCTTGGGTGACATATTGTAGTTATTAGGGAAAAGAAAACTTGTTGTGAGCAGTAAATGGTGGAAGATAATCAAAATCATGTAAATAGAACTCTGGAGGTCTGGCAAAACGAATGCAGTTGGATTTTTAAAAGTATGTGGTATACTAGAATAAAGTGAAGCATCCCTTGCCTTTAACTGAGTTCTTTATCCTTAACAGTAACTGAAGCTGGTTTTGGTGCTGACATTGGGATGGAGAAATTCTTCAACATCAAATGCAGAGCATCTGGCTTAGTTCCCAGCGTGGTTGTGCTTGTTGCTACAGTGAGGGCTTTGAAAATGCATGGAGGAGGGCCAAATGTAAGTATCTGCACCTTTCTTGGAACACAAATGATAAACCTTAAAAATTGTCATTAACATTTGAAATATGTATAAAATTCTGAATTTTAAAAGTGGCTGGAAAAGCTCTTAATGTAAACCATTGTTTAGAAATTCTCATTCCTAAACTCCCTCATCACACTGATGTCCATTCCTGAATTTCCCTAGGAGATTATTGGACTCTAACCAAATGAGTAAGGATTAGATAGCTATGAAGAATTACTAATTATTAGAAAAGGGAGTGAAGTTTCTTTATATTTTTTTAAAATCCTTTATATACATTCTCTCCCTTGCCTCTTAAAATAGTGATTTGTAAATCTCAGTGGTGTTAATACCTAAGTGCATGGTAGCTGTGAGTTCATGGTTGTTATGAGCCAGAGAGCTTGGCAGCTGAGGGGGAGAGAGGAATTCAGATTGCAGTGTGCTTAGTGGAATCAGGGAGTTTTGAGTCTCTTGTCTTGTGACTGGAAGGCCTAAGGCTTTTGCCACTGAGGTGGAGGGAACTTCCTCCCTCTCTCCGCTGTAGGGGTGACTCCTTTTCTTCTCCAAGCCACGTGATACCAACAAATGTGTGGTGTTCCCCCATCCCCATTATATCACTCCCTCTGCTAGGGCCAAGCAGGGTCTTGTAGATTGCTAATCACAGAGGCACTCTTCACTCAATCAGGCAGAATCAGGAGTACTCCTGTGAGTGACTGGCACTCTACTAACCAGGCAAAGAGACTGAAAGCCTAGCAACATGCTTCAGCTCCTCTGCTCAGCATTCTGAAAGGATCTGATACTGCCAGGGAAACAGCTTTCTGTGGAGCCTCATATTGGGGGAAAATTCCAGAGCTGTTTCTACAACCACAGAATTGTGGAATGCACAGAGCCTTCCTTATATCTAATCATCTCAGAGAGAATCAGTGCTGAGATTTTCCCTTATTCATACCTTTTGGTGCCAAATTTTCTAAGATTAAAAACCCAAAATATTGTTGTCATAGTGGTACCTGTGTATCATTCTCACTCAACACATACAGCTCTTTTGTCTTTTGACATGTTGTTCCTCCATAAATTTCATGATGGTACGTTGTGGTGAAAATTTTCATTCCGTCTAGCAAAAGGGGAATTTAAACCTGCCCTTTCTAACTATGTATTGATTTTATCTAACCCTGGTCTTTCACAAATGGATGTTGTAGGTTGCCCCACACAATATACTGTACAAGGACGATATGGGCCAAATCGTAGGTCTGGAAGGTTAGCTATAAAAGTGGCTCTATAAACCAAACCTTTGTGACTCCTTGATATTTGTGCTGCCAGTCTGATCCCAAGGAGTCATGTAGAGCAGCCTTAGCGTTGCTCTAATTTGCAGCTGCCCACAAGGCATGGTTCCATCAGCCACAAGAGTGCTGTGTCCATTCCTGCTGTCAACTGCTTATGCCCTCTGTGCTGGATTGCTATCCCCTCAGTTACTTAGTTAATACAGAGTTCCACCTTCTTTATGCTGCTGGGGAGTGCAATATGTATATATATGAAAGATGACCATATCTGTGTCACCTGTGATCAACTATTTAGTAACTTTATACCTAAATCTGTACACTAATCATGTGGCTGGAGGAAAGGCAGTGTTTCCAATTCTTGTAAACAGTATATATTTTTTCTTTTATGGTTGGATAACAGTCCCTGATCTAATTTAGACATCCTCTGAGAGCTGTATAAGTAATAGCAGCATCCCTGGGCTGCCTGTGTACTGCAGCCCTGCTCTCAGTGTGCTCCTTACACCAGAACTTTCCAGGGGTCCTTGGAAGGCAGCATTATGGCAGTCTTCCACAATTCCAGCAATGGGAGAATCCTCCTTCAGCAATGCAGGGGAGCTTCTTTATGCTATTCTAGCACTTTTGCCCAGTGTAAAGTGACTGCAGAGTCTGGGTGAGCATCTCATTCTTTGATCTTTTTAAAAAATTTTCACTCTCTTCCCCAATGTGGGGGTGCACTTGGAGCCAATAGCGTGACTTTTCCTAAACCTTTTACTAAAATGTATGCAGAAGCCAGTTTTCTATTTCAAGAAATAAGTATATTCTTAACATTGGTTTGTTACCTGAAAACGCACGGCAAGACTTTCACTATAAATAGGATTTTAATTGTATCCTGATATATTTACCATCTTTGTTGTAGATGTATTATACTGTAGGACACTGCAAAGGTGTGTTTTACCTTCTCAAGTGAGTTATGACCAAAAATAATCACTTAGAATACCTACTCGTTGTCTGATGTACTGAGTTTCTAAGAAGTGGGTATTTTAATATGTGGATTTCAATTGCCATTTTTTACGTGCTCATATTTCCATTCTGAAGAAATCCTAAATGAAGTTGTAGGAGTTCTATACATGTTAATAGTGATTTTTTTTAAGCAGTAGAGTCACCTCAAATTTGGTGAGGAACCAGCTTTTAAACTGTGATTATACACTGAAAAGTGATTCTAAAATGGCACCACGGTCTTCCATGTTTGCATCTCACTGACTCCATATCCATTTTGCTCCTTTTACATGTCCCACGAACTCGGCCTGGAATTTGAAAGCCAAGCAGGATTCTTGCAGTCTCTCATATCATCACCGATAAAAATAGGATTCTACAGTCAGAACCTAGTTAAAGTTCTATAGATGCCCAAGCCAGGAGCAAAGCCAGCTCACTCTCCTAAAGTCGTCACAGTTCAGTGCAATTGCACCTGTATTCCCCCTCCATGGTCCCTCAGGGGCACCCACTCTAAGCACCTGGCTTCTCAGGTGTCACATCTCTTAGGCAGAGACCCATGTCTCTCTCCCTCCTGACCAGGGTTTTTCCAGGCTTCACAGTTCCCTGCCTACAATGTGATATTCCCAACAAGCCAGACTACCTAAACAAGCCAACATCTGTGGTTTGCTTTCTTTTTAAAGGCTGTGAACAACATAATTGACCGAGTTATATGTTACCACACAACATAAGCAAGCTCATTTATTCTTAAGGTGAAAGCATTCCAGAGAATTTATTCAAAACAATAAAAGAATCTACACACATGCTAAAACGTTTACCAGAGGTCCTCCCAACTCCAGCCTCAGGCTCTGTCAGTCCTTCAAAACCCACAACTGGGTTTTCCCATGGTTACAAGTTCATAACTGTCTCAGATTCAGAACTAGAACCCCCAGGAACAGATCAGTCTTTCCTTTATACAGCTTGGGCCTTTGATCTTGACTGCATATAATAGTGATCAGTAGACAGTGGCTCACTTCTCAGGGCAGAGCTTCAAAAGGCTGGATTTTTGCATAATGGGAGGTGAGGAATTTACATTCACCTCCTCCTAGATATTCCCCAGGAAAACAACTTCACAAATTTTGATCCAAAAGTCCATTCTTGTCTGGCACGTTGTTCAGCATAGTCCTTTGAATCCCCAGTCTCACATCTGTCACATCTCCCCTGTTGAAAGGTTATATGCAATCCCAGCCCACAAATATACATAAACCATTCAAATGATGGATCCCAAAGATACTTAATTCAAGAAGGTATACCAAGGAAATTGCCATATCTGTCTCAATAGCTATATTTGCTTTAGAGTACAAACATTGTATAAAGTTGTAAAAATGCATTGTCACCAAAATCAGCAGATAGGATTTAAAATGCACACCGAGAACTGATTTCTTGAGTAACCAGTTGCCATTTTTTCATAGTAATTTTCTGAGCATTACTGCTTTTTGGGGAGGGGGAAAGAAAACCCTGACACTGAGTCACTGCTGTAATAAACTGAGAAGACATAAATTCTTATCTTTGGGTCGGGGGAAAGTGATTCATTTTGCCATTTGCTTTGTACAGCTGTAACTTTCTCTAGGGCCATGGTCTGTGGCTGTACTGAACTTTTTTTGCTGGAAAGGAAGGTCTTATTGTTTCTTATTGGCAAGGGGCGTGATGTTTTGGAGTACAAACGTTTTTAAAAAGTTGTACTCCTGACCAGGCAGGTAGTTGACTAACATTGTTAGATGATTGTTAATTTTACTTGCTTACGATTACAGGTAACTGCTGGAGCCCCTCTTAAGAAAGAATATACAGAAGAGGTAAGAGCAATTACTGTAAAACTTAATCCTGTCCTTTTTAAAAAGTTTTGATTTGAAAAGATCTAAAACAACACAGTTGCCAGTTACTTTGCAAACAATAAAACAAGAGGAGAGTGGCAAGTTTAAATGCCGGCAGTAGATGCAACAAGCGCTTCTTGATTGAGGTTTTATGATACAATTTAAAAATAAAGATGAAAAATACCTACAAAGGGAAGAAAATCTATTTGCTGCATTGTGTGGATTGAGTGCAATATCATAGTAAGATAGCAATGGTAGTGTTCAGACTTAAGAAGCCATTTGCTAGTGTTAGATATCTTTGACCTTGGAAGTTACTTCAACTGAGTAACTCTCAGATATTTCTAGAGCACCCACCACTATAGTATTGGAGAGCTGAGCCACCTATAAAGGAGCTCTATTTCACTTCAGTACTCTGATGAGAGAGATCCACTGTAAAGTGTAGCCTCCTTTTTTCCCTGATCAAAAGATGTTGTTTCATGTTAAAAATTGAGTTTTTCTATTTACCTCAAAACAATTACACTTGAATTCAGATTATCAGACAAATATGGTAACTATAGTAAAAATGTTGTGGAAACTTCTTTAACTTTCCAAGTTTCGGGAGATGAAAATTGTTCTTGGTATATTATCTGAATTCATGGACTAACCAAATGCCCATTAAGGAATCAACTTGTGTCATTACCATATGAAGGAACCTGATTATTCATTGTGTGTGTTCAGTTATCTTTTTTTCACAAGTCTTTTATTTACCTACAGAGAGATTAATATCCATGCCTAAGGCCCTTTACAACTTAGGGGCTGAAATGTTGGCATTTCTTTCCCTTTTTCTGTCCCTCCTTCCCTTGACATTTGTAAGTAAAATTAAAGTATATATAAAAATCTATAGAAAGTAATAGTTATATATATTTTTTATATATATAAAATCTCTGTATGTGCTAACGACAGGGAGCCACTATTTCCAAGCCTCACCTTATACAAAAAAACCCCATAAACAAATTGCCCTAGGAAATGAAACAGGAAGAGATTCTCTAACACATTCAAAATAAAGAGTCATGTCCAGTCTCAGCTGTTAGGATAATGTGCTGACTCTAAGGCTTAATATTAATCCTGCTCTTCATGCCTGGTGTTAGACAGCAAGATGGCACAGCTCAAACATAGGCTATATATGTTTAAAGAATACATATGTGGTCTATATTTCATCTTTGTGGATAAAGCCTTTGTATAGCCTATTATTTGTGCTTTAGCTGCTGTCTACTTTTTTTTAATTACAGTTTTGCAACCTAGTTATTACTAGGTTTAATGTGTGTTTCTGATATAGAAATCTTCCAACCACTTTACTTCTGTAAACCATTACCATGGTATGTTTGGCTTATAAAAATAATACCTAGTTCTCCTATAGTAGTTCTAAACAGTGGATTCAGGAATAGAGGGATTAATGAAGATAAAATATTTTTTATATCAGTCCTTACATTACATGATGGGCAAATTTCTATTCCAATGTACTTTTCCATGGAAAATCAGTATACAGTCTTGGCAAAGCCTAAAACCTCTAAGGGTATGTCTACACTACGAAATTAGGTCGATTTTATAGAAGTCGATTTTTAGAATTTGATTTTATACAGTCGATTGCGTATGTCCACACTAAGCACATTATGTCGGCAGAGTGTGTCCTTACTATCATGGCTAGCATCGACTTACAGAGCGGTGCACTGTGGGTAGCTATCCCACAGTTCCCGCAGTCTCCACTGCCCATTGGAATTCTGAGTTAAGCTCCCAATGCCTGATGGGACAAAAACTTTGTCACAAGTGGTTTTGGGTACCTATCGTTGGGCCCCCCTCCCTCCGTGAAAGCAATGGCAGACCATCGTTTTGCGCCTTTTTTCCGGGGTCCCGTCTGCCAGCCCCGCTCAGCCCGCTGCCTGCCTGGATGATCGGAACCCCAGGCAGGCAGCAGGCTGAGCGGAGCTGGCAGACGGAGCCCCACACCGGCAGCAGGTTGAGCAGCTCAGCCCGCTGCCCTTCTTGGGCTCCGTCCACTGGCTCCTGCCAGCCAGGGTCCCAGCCGCCAGCCCCGCTCAGCTCACTGCCATGCTTGCCATGGTACGGCAAGCATGGAGCCCGCTCAGCTCACCGTCACCGTACGTCTCCTGGGTGCTGCTGGCAGTCCTGCATTGCTACACAGCAGCAGCTCCTTGCCTTCGCGGCAGATGGTGCAGTAGGACAGATAGCCGTTGTACGTCTCCTGGGTGCTCCTGGCAGACCTCGGTGAGGTTGATCAGGGGTGCCTGGACGGACATGGCTATCCTCCTTTTAAAGCACCGAATGGGAGTGACTCCAGGTCATTCTCGTTTTTAAGTTTCGTCTCATGGAGATTCAGTCCTGCCTGGAATATCATGCGAGCTGGAGGCTTCTGCCTCAGGCTGCTCTCCCAGCCGGCAGCACGGCGTGGTCACACATACCCCAGCCTGCCCCTTGCTCCCATGGCTCATGAAGCCTGGACAATAGTAAGGAGCAGTTCAATTTGTGGAATGACAAATCCAGAACGAAGGATTGCACTCCATGGGCCACGTTAAGATTATTTCAGAGTCCTAGATAGCATTTCTTCCCTATAAAAGGCTTCATGAAAATTTTCCCCCGCCACTTACAAAAATGTTAATTTATCAGAGCAGCTGAAAGGGTAAGGAACCCGGGACTATAACTTAGAGAGAGTTGCCATATTATTTAACTCATAATTGATATAATTCAAAGTAAAATTTCACAGCACGGTCTGTTCTAAGACTAAAAATGCAGGAGGGGAGTCCGAGAAAGAAACAGTGACCTGTTTCCACCCGGTTTCAAACCGGGGACCTTTCGTGATAACCACTACACTACAGAAACCCATCTTGAATGGGGTTTCTCTTTTTTTGCCACAGACTTTGTTGAATGCACAGGAATGTTTTCTCTAGCTACAGAAGCTACCTAATGCAATGTCTATACCTATGGCCTTCCTGCTCACAAAGCGGTAATGCCCCCTCCCAAGGCTGACACAGCGTGGAGTGAACGTGAAACAGCGACCTGGCTTGGGCAGGATCGCTAGTGAGGCATGATACTTTTGCTGTTAAGCAAACACAGCAATTCTTTCCTGGCCTCTGCCACTGAATGCCTCCATGCATTAAGCTGTGCCCTGTGAGTGCGGGAGGACTGCATGAGCTCGGAAAACATGTCATCGCGAGTGCGTTTTTTTCCGCCTTCTAATCTGCAATAACCTCAGGGACGGAGATGATAGGGGGAGCGTAGAAACATTCTAAGCTCTACGATTCTGGAGGGACTGCATGGTCACCTGTGTTGCTGAGTTCGCCACCCTGACCAAACAGGAAATGAAATTCAAAAGTTCCCGGGGCTTTTCCTGTGTACCTAGCTAGTCCATCGGAGTTCAAAGTGCTGTCCAGAGTGGTCACAATGGTGCACTCTGGGACAGCTCCCAGAGGCGACCCCAAATTCGAGCCGGCGATGTAGATTTTAGCGCTAATCCCCTCATCGGGGAGGAGTACAGAAATCGATTTTAAGAGCCCTTTAAGTCGAAACAAATGGCTTCATTCTGTGGATGGGTTTAGGGTTAAATCGATCTAACGCTGCTAAATTCGACTTAAACTCGTAGTGTAGACCAGGGCTAAGTCGGGAACAGGATGGAACAACCTAAGAAAATCAACAGTAGTAAATCACCTGGACTGTATGCTTGTATGTTCACATGTGTGGGAAAGAGAGAGCTGTCTGAGTGGCCTTGTCTTGTCTTGTATTTTAAATGTCCCAAGTTTGAGAGGCTTATGATCTGAACCGCCTCCCACTGAAGTCAGTGGGATTTTCCATTCACTTCAGTGGGAGTTGGATGGGGCCTCATGTCAGCTAGCATCCCTGTCAACCATCCTCTCTGGGAAGCTTTTGGTATTTGGGCCTTTAATAGAATGCCCGCATTAGTGTTATCTCACAAATTAAGTGGCATCACACAAAGGATTTTGATTTGAGTGAACTCTCCCTGCATTTGAGCTTGGAAGGAGAATGAGAAAGCTAGTCCATCTCCTCCTTCCATTTGTCTTCCCTGGGCCTGGATATGTGGTGAAAAAGGATCCTAGGAGGAACCAGATGAGATAGCGTCAGTCCTGTGATGGAAAGCTTCAGCAGCAAATGTCTTAATGAATTGTATTACTGTGTAACTCCTTTAGATGGAGCCATGAATTAGAGTGGGGGGAACTGGCAGCCATCCATACCACTGCCAATGTCAACCGGCCCACAGATGTTTTCTGGCATCTTGTTTATTGATTGGCAGCCAATTGGCAGCAACTCTGTCTTGCTTGTGTCCCAGAAGGGAGCAATCTGGCAACATGCTCAAATGTAAAAGATCTAGACCCTGCTCAGTTATGTAAATGCGGCTGCTGCTACTGAAGTCAGAATTAATAGGATACATAAAAATATTTTGTCTGAAGCTTATTATGAAGAGAAGTAAAGTGCAGTTTTCTGCAGTTTCCACGATATGCTATGCATCCGATGAAGTGAGCTGTAGCTCACGAAAGCTCATGCTCAAATAAACTGGTTAGTCTCTAAGGTGCCACAAGTCCTCCTTTTCTTTTTTCTTATTATGAAGGTTACCCATAAATATAAAAATAATTACAGCTAACCATGTTTGTTGTAATTTCAGGAAATTTCTTTGGCTAGAAAAGATGTGACACCTTGCCATTTCTTTCCATTTGTTTTTTTGTTTGTTTAATGTAGAATCTCCAGCTGGTAGCTGATGGCTGTGGTAATCTACAGAAGCAAATTCAGATTGCTCAGCTCTTTGGAGTTCCTGTTGTCGTTGCTCTAAATGTCTTCAAGTAAGTCAATCCATCCTTTACTCCTGCTAGTGGACCCAAAGCTCAAGCTCATTGTTGTTGCATGAGGTGTAATCACTTACTTCCTCACCTCATATAGTATATTAAATTTTTTATACATCCTGAAACATATAAAGATTTAAAAAAACCCTCTAGCTGCCTCTTTTAGAGGTTTTCAAATCACATAAATATAAAATGGTATTGTATGTGATTTGTAATCTTATTTAAATGAAACGTTCCTACTTCAATGTACCTAAGACAGTTGGGGTTTTTATAAACATTTAATAATTGTATGATTTCCATAACTAACTTAACAAATAAGGCTGTACAAGAGTAAATAAACAAAATAATGACAGAACTGTTTGGTTGGCAGAACTGACTCCCATGCTGAAGTTGATTTAGTCTGTGAGATTGCAAAACAGTCTGGAGCATTTGATGCAGTGCCCTGCAATCACTGGTCAGCTGGTGGTAGAGGAGCTGTGGAATTGGCTCAGGCTGTGAGAAAAGCCGCCAGTCAGGAAAACAGCTTCAAATATCTGTACAACTTGGAGGTAAGATAATTAAAAAGAATGTTGCAATAGTTTCAGATGGAGAACAAAGAGGATGTTGCAACAAATCTATTTAGCGTTCCTTTTAGATGTCAGCTGTAAGAAGGTGCTTGCTTGGCTTAATAATATCCCAGGCGTTGCAGATTAAAAAATAAAACTATTACTGAAGATGAAATAGTGAGTACTTCTGGCAGTACAGGAGTGCTTGCTGCACGATAGCATACTTACTAGCGCTTTGTCTTGTTTAGCTTTAAATATCTCCAGTGATGAGGCCTCTGCTGCTCCTAGGAGGCTTTTCATGGCATTCAGCTGAAATTTCATTTTCTTAATGTCATCCTGTTTGAAATGCATACACCTGTGACTCCCTAAAGTGTTCCTTTCCTTCTTTAGGCAAAGGATAGTTTCTCAAGACTTAGGTTGTATGCACATCTCTACCATTGATGTGCTCTCTGACATTGAAAAAGTCACTTACACTCACTGTTCTTCAGTTTACTTGTCTGCAAAGTGCCCAGTGTTACAGCATCCCCAGGTTGCCAGGAGGAGCAATTGCAGACAAAGTCCTGCTTGGCCCCTACAGCCCCAGGGTGGAACGCACTCAGTGCAGACAGAATGTTTGGAGAATTATATTGCCAAGAATTTTGCTAACAAGCCTCTACTGAGCTTGTGCAAATAATGGTTTTCAGAAGCTTACAACTTGGCCAAGTCTGGGTGGATTTTCACAGGAACAGCAAAATGCAACTGTCTAACTCCTTGGTGGCACCCTCCCCCACAACACTGCCAAGTTTCAATCTCTGTTTCAATAGATGAAGGTGCTAGAGCTTATCAAGAAAAATATTTGTAAGACTTTTTTTTTTAACATAAGCAAAACCAGTTTATTTTCCCTAATTTAATTCTTGCAAATAACAGAATTGTTTCTGCTGAAACTTTCTTAAAATTTCAGCCTGTGGCAGACACCCAGCATGGAAAATTTCATCTGGAATTGTTGAAGTTTGGTAGTTATAAGCAACTAAAAACAAGGTCTCAGAATGGAAAGTGTCAAGTAGTCTTAACTCTAAGTGTTGCTATCAGTCTTGTCTGTAATGACTTGGCCTGTTCATACTTAGAGCTGAGTGAATAATTGATTTCTTTGGTTCAGTGGCTGATCTGAGAAAGAAAAAAGTAGGTTTGTTTCAAACCAGAACTGATTTTTTTCAGTTTTCCTCACTGAAATAAAAAAATAAAAAATTGTTTGGCTCTAGGGCAGGGGTGGACAAAGATTTTGGCCGAGGACCACATCGGGGTACGAAATTGTATGGAGGGTAGGGAAGGCTGTGCCTCCCCAAACAGCCTGGCCCCAGCCTTCTATCCGACCCCTCCCACTTCCCGCCCCCTGACTGCCCCCCTCAGAACTCCTGACCCATCCAAACCCCCTGCTCCTTGTCCCCTGACCAACCCCACCACCCCCCCCGAACTCCACATCACCCCCCTGGGACCCCATTCCCTATCCAATGCCCCCTGCTCCCCGTCCCCTGACTGCCCCCCGCCACCCCATCCACATCCCCGCCCCTGACAGGCCCCCGGGACTCCCTTGCGTATCCAACCGCCCCCTGTCCCCTGACTGCACCCCCATCCAACCATCCCTTGCTTCCTGTCCCCTAACTGCCCCCCCCCGGGACCCCTTGCTCCTTATCCAACCCCCCGCTCCCCGCCCCCTTACCAGGCCGCTCAGAGCCCGAGGAGCTCGCAGCCCCGCTGCGCGACTGCGGAGGAGGGGGGACAGCACGGGATGGTCCCGGGGTTCAAGGGCCAGGCAGGATGGTCCTATAGGCCGGATGTGTCCTGCGAGCCATAGTTTGCCCACCTCTGCTCTAGGGGAATGTTTGAATGTCTGTCTGGAATGAAATTTTCTAAATAAAAGGTTGATTTGAAACGACATGTTTGAAATGGTTCATTTCCAAAGTGTCAAAATATTTTGTTTTGACATTTAAAAAAAAAAAAAATCCAAATGAAAGTATTTGGTGAATTGATCCAAATTTGCAAGTTTCAGTGCCCTCAAAGATGTATTTTTCAGCAAATTTACTATATGTCAAAAAAAAAAGGTCCCCATTTCTATTTATCTTGCTTGAAGAAGCCTTAGTGCTTCATTTCTCATCTATTTCTGACAAGTGGGCACTATTTCTGATGGGGAAGATGGGGGAGGACTTTTTCCTGACTCCTTTCTCTTGAATCTCTGCCTCTACTGTTTCAGTTTGTTTTCCTCACCCCCAGGCCCTTATCACTCCCCCTCTGTCTCCTCCTTTCCTTTGGCACCCTCATCTTGCTACTTTTCTCTCCACCGCCACTTGTCCACAGAGATCTCAGAGAGGGCAAGCACCTGTAAATGGGCCAGTCAGCAGCTTTATAATTACCTTAGTGGAATGAAAAAAGGGTATTTGAACATAGGGCATAGTGGGTAATTTTAGCCTGACAATAGTGGGCACTGAATTCTTCTGCTCAACAAAAGACCAGGCACCTCATGGTGACAGTCCCAAAGAGATGAATGTGGTATAAAAATCAAGAGAATTAGATATACAGGAAGTAGGTATGCAGGATGATATAGGGGTATTTTCAGTGTCTTTCTGCCTCAACCTTGTCCTAAAGGGACAAGGTTGAGAGGATAGTTGAGTCTTCATTCCTGTTCCAGTCCTATCCAGAGACTGCCAAATTCAATGAGTCTTCTTTGGTTTGGTTTGGTTTTTATGGGGATTTTTTGCTGAGGGTCAACAGACATGGGGTGGTGGTGGGGGGAAATGCTTCAGACACCCTTATAGCCAACATGAAGGAGTGCAATATTGACAAACTCATGGGAAACCCAAGCTCTCAACAGACCAAAATGGAAAAGGACCTGGTGGCAAGGATCCCAGTATTTCGAGATCCAACAGAGAAACTAAATCCATTTAGTCCATTGATATTCATTGATTTCCGCTGGTGTGGATTAATTTCAGATATGCATGAAGTCCTAACCACTTCCAACAAGTCAAGTTACTTTGGGAGAACTTAAAAGCCCCAGGGTAAATTCATTCAGTATCTTAACATTGTGTTCCAAATGTTTCCCAGAGTCGGGTGAAAAAAACTTTAAATCTGATTCTTGGATCCTTTTTATTTTTCTCACTTACGTAGTAAAACAAAAGGTTGTAGTATATTGTTTTTGTGTTTCAAATTAGGAGAATACTTCAAATCAGCTGAACTTTATTTCTCTGGATTTTTTCCAAGCAGCATGTCTAACTTTGTATTGCTTCATATCATGTTTCCAACTTCGTCTTCTAAGAAAATTCTGTTTTCACATGTTTTGAAATCTGCATAGTATATGAAAAACAAAGAAATATTTTCAAGATGAACTGGTGTGATATAGTGTCACATACAGTCAAATAGTGGTAGGAATTGAGAATCAGAGTTACTCTGTTGTATTTCAGTCTAAATGTAGTCAAGTGCACGTGTAAAATAACTTTCTTTTCAGACTCCACCAAGTTATTCTTGCTTATAAAACAAGCTACATTAAATTTAATTTTTCCCCTCAACAGTTATTTTTTTAAACATTAGGTTTAGCTGGCATTTAGCACCATATTAACAAATACTTTTCAAGAGCTAGTATGAACAAGTAAATAAGTACTATGAGAGCAAAATAAATTTCAAGCATATTTGGAGGGTGGTGTGAAGAATAACTGTATGTTGATTCTGAACATGCAAGAAAGAGATGTGAAAATCAGCATGTCTGGTGTCCGGGACAAGGAACAGCCTACAACAAGTTTCCCAAAGGGCCTGTCATATTAAAAGTGTAGAGAGGAGCATACATAAAGGGCTTGTAATATCAGAAATTACACATGGGAAACTTTAAAAAAAGGAAAAAATAGTCAGAAGTAAGGCGGAGATTTTATGATAGGCTTTGAAGAGCCATAACTTTGTTTAAAATATTATTAGCAGTGGTAAGAAATATTTTATTAGCATGTGGTTTAAAAAAGACGAAGTTTGGTCCCGGTGCATACACTAACCCATCTTATTTTGTCATTTGAATGTTTTTTCTTGTCGAGTACTTCTTTTTTGGTGGTTGGAGAATGAAGTTGGCTACAAAGACCTTCTGAACTCTTTACAAAGTAATCTGTACTTCATTGTGTTTTTTTTGGAGAAAATATATTTGGCACATATGGAAAATATCAGAATTTCAATTCTTATCAGTGTAGACTTCCTTTCTGGGTTCACTTTTCTTGAAGTACGAGTCTTTAAATTACAGCAGAAAGCTATTACTCAGAATAAACTGACTGATCTATTAACATAAGCTCAGATGAGCAGGGGATAGAAGCATGTGCATCCCATTCGAAAAATTTCCTGGCTTCAATGGTTAAAGTACTCTTTCTTAAACAAAAAAAAAACAGAAGTAGAGGTAACTTGCTGCAGTAGTGCATGCCCAGTAGAGTATCTGGGTTCTTATATCCCATTGTTTTGGCAAATGAAAAGATTCAGGGTTTAGTCTCCCTGCGGGTGCACTGAACTCTCTCTGTTGGCATCAACATACCTGAGACAAAGAGATAAGAAAGCACTGGTTTGAATCAAGGCACTTCGCTAACTCCTCTGCTGGAAGTGGTGTTCTGTCCAGCAAAGCAGCTTGAGCACAGTGAGCCAGTGCATCAGCAGGAAAGCAAGACTGACACAGCTGGAATTAGAGAGAAGAGAGAGATGAGACTAGGGGAGAGGTAACTGGTGCAGAGAATCAGCACATTCTGTCAGTCACAGAGACTTACCAGTGTCTCTTAAATAGATTCCGACATGGTGAACTGACAGCTGTGATAGGGAAGCCAAAAATCACCTAACTTCTGCTAAAAAGGAAAACTAAATTGGGAGAGGGGAGAAATTACAGGAGAAGGAAGGGGAAGGGTTTCTTTGGCATTTCAGCGTTTCCAGATTACTTCTATTTTTCTAATATATTTGTCAACTTCCTGTGTTGGCATGACATCATGATGTCACCAATGTTGCCACATTATGGTGTAGAGTCAGTCACGAAGATATTTTGGAACATTTCCAGTGTCCTGCATAGCCAGTTTTCAGGGCACAGGACAGCATCATCACAATCAGGGTCATTTTGTGGAAAATCAAGCTAGAGGGGCAACCATTTTTAGTGAGTATTCAAAGCCATTAGCAACTTCAGCAATGGTGTTCTTCTTCCTTCTCTCTAAGGGTGACAGTGCCATATAGAAAATGTCCTGGCTCTTTTATGCTCCTGTGGTCTTTCAGCGCACAGGTTGGCACCATTTCTGCTGATCTCAATTTCAAGTGGAAGAGATCTGGTGCTGCCACGAAGCAGGAGCTCAGTAAAGCGTCAGACAGTGCAAAAACTGCAGGCAGGAGCAGCTCTGCATTGTTTGGCTCAGCTTCTGTCTACATCTCGTAGTCTCAGAAAAGGGGTAGAAAATAGGAATGAGTTGGAGCAACAGAGGAGGGGGGAGAAAAGAGCCTGTAAATTGAAAGTGGGTAGGAGAGGGAATGAGAGGGAGGGCAAAAGCCTAGAACAGTGGTTTTCAGACTGTGGTCCATGGTTCCCTGGGGGTCTGCAGACTGTCTAAGGGGTTCCGCAAAAGGTTATCATTACCAGGGAACAGTGATTTTCCCCCTGGGGTCCACAAACTCCTGAGGGTCTGCACAGTATGTCTAAGATTTACAAAGGAATCTGCACTGCCATTTGAAATTTTTTAAAGGTCCACAAATGAAAAAAAGTTGAAAACCACTGACCTGGAAAAATAAGAACAGCATAAAGAGGAAGGCAGGAAAAGCAGTAAGATTTCAGCAGGGGAGAAAACACAATTGTTATTAAAAGGAGCTAGGTTTATGGGCTCCTGGTTTGAAAATATATTAAAGGAGCTGGAACTAGGGATAAACAGTAAAGGGGGCACAGAATTAAATACTCCTTATGCTTTCCTTTAGTGTAAGATAGTTCTGTTTTTTTATTCCGAAAAGATAAGGGAAGAGGATGGCTGAGGGGAGTTGGGGGAGGAATGAGCACTTATCTTCAGTGACAGCCCCGCTACCAAAACCATCACATTCTAAGGTCACCGTGTCGTCCCATTTGTCTGTCTGTTCTCTTGTTGCCTTTTGTCTAAATCCTAGACTATGAGCTCTGTGGAGCAGGGAATATCCTTAGGGGGGTGTTTTATACCATCAAATGAGGCACCAAATCCTGCGTGGGGTCTTCAGATGCTACTACAATAGAAATAAATAATAATACTCAATTTGTCCGTTTGCTGGAACACCTCCCAACCCATGACTTGTGACCATTTTTCACTCACTTTGAAACTCAGGCCACCCTGCTTTCTCTTCCACCCATTTGATCAAAGAACCATCTATCAGCATAGCCACATTGTGTGTGTGTGTGTGTGTGTGTGTGTGTATATATATATATATATATAAGCCAATTTCCACACTGCTGTATAAACCCCTTTCTCCCCCAAGAGAGCTTGCTTCAAGCAGAATCTGGATGTGTTTTGCACTGAATCAAAAGTTCTGAGGTTGGAAATTCTTTGTTCCCATCCCTCTCTCGCTTTTTGGGGGGTAGGCTCTTGACAGCATGGCAGTTTTATGTTTGTTTTTATTAAATATTTTTCCCATTCTTTTCGTCAAGCAATTTTTAGACACAGCTGGGGTTTGAATGTTGGGGAGATGAAAATAAATCTGTAAGGCCACAGGCTTAGGTGTTGTTTCATGAACTGTTTAACTCAACTAGATATGAGCTTTTCCACAAATTAAAAAACAAAAATCTATCCTATCCCTGCAGAGACAGGGTGTGCTGTGGGCTTGGGAATCATCTGGTCAACCACAGAACTTCTGGAACCAGAATATACAGATGAAATAAAAAACATATTTATTAAAGTGTAGAGGAAAACTCAAAGAAATAAAAGCTTAGCTATGCAGTCAGCTATTATTTTAGCATGGCACTCTATCACCCCACAGCACCTTCAGCTATACTGTTGTCATGTGTTTTTGCTTGGCAGTGTTCCTGATGCAAAATGAGAGAGATGTATAAAGACGGTTTCATTTAGTCGAGAGATTATTATTTATTATCTTTTCAGTGTGTATATACAAGTTAAAAAACATCAATCCCAAGCTCTATGCTATTTTAAGAATTTTTTTAAAATGCAAGCCATATAATAAAATAACAAACCCAGGGGTTTCTTCTCATCAAAGAACAATAAACCAGCCAACATATTGCTAATGGACAACTGGACTAAGACAAATGTTTAAAGTATGTAAACTGTAAAACTTTTAAAGAAGAAATGATGGCACAGCAGCATGGACATACATAACACAGGTGTTTAGAAAGCTTCCATGGGTGAATGCCATCAGTTTCTGCAAAATATAAACTTTCTTAAAGATAAAATAACCTGAAATCTCTATCCCTTATAATTGTGAAGAGAGCCTTTCAAACATAATGCAAGCAGGAATCCATGCAGTGCTGTTTTCTTAAATCTCATTCCAGTGACTCCTGTGCTTCTGCTGCTGCTCATAGCTTTGCCAGGCTCCACCAAAGTGAAGACTGAATAGAGTCTTGTAATTTTTCACTCCAGCCATTCGGAACAATGTTGGATTTGACTCTGCTGCCATTTGGGAAAGGCACGGGGAAGGAGGATTTAAAAACTAAAGTAACAGACCACATCCACTCATGCTGCATTCTGTGGGGTTGGATGGGGAAAGTGAGAGAATGCTCCTTCTGCTAGCAGCCAGAGAAGGTTGAAGGGGCCTCAAATCTATTAGCCAGTATCTGATACAAAAGTGGGAATTCTGAGCAGGGTCAACACCCTAGCTTACCATCTTTACCTTTCCTATCTGGTAAGGTAGGGAATTGGAGTCTCACCTTGGAGTTGTCCCAGAACGCATTCCCCGCTCCCACCTCCTTCACATTGGTCTTTGGATAGTAGGTTTAATCTCTGGCTTCTTGGTGTCTGGTAAAATGACAAGGCATTACATGTGAGAGGATGGGAGTGATTGGGTGAGTACGTGGGTTAGTGAGAGACTGATGTGATAAATTATACAAGTACTTTATTGAGAGGTGTGAGAGAGGGGGATTTTGGTGAGAAGAAGAAAAAAGAGGAAAAATCAGAAAAAATGTATGTAAAGAGAGAACGACAGAAGTGGGGGTAGATGGAGAGAGAAAGAAAAGAGGAAACACACTGAAGACAACTCAGGAAAATATAGCCTGTGATCTACTATTGTAAGAAAGCAAATGGGGAAGGGGGAAGTCAGTGAGTAAGGCTGGGATATGAGAGTCTATTATAAATGAGAGTCTTTGTAAATTACATTTTTAAATAGAAAGTGTGTTGACGATGTTGGAATTAAGTACATTACATAATAAGTAGGGCCTTACCAAATTCATGGTCAGTTTTGGTCATCTTTATGGTCATAGGATTTTAAAAATCATAAATTTCATTATTTCAGCTATTTACATCTGAAATTTCATGGTATTGTAATTGTAGGGAGCCTGACCCAAAAAGGAGTTGTGGGGGATGGGGGCCACAAGGTTATTGGGGGGGGGGGTGTTGGGGTACTGCTACCCTTCTGTGCTGCTGCTGGTAGTGGGTCTGCCTTCAGAGCTGGGCAGCTGGAGAGTGGTGGCTACAGGCCTGAACCCAGCTCTGAAGGACCCACCGCCAGCAGCAGGAGAGAAGTAAGGGTGGCATGGTATGGTACTGCCACCCTTCTGCACTGCTGCCTGCAGAGCTGGGTCCTCAGTCAGCAGCCGCCACTGTCTGGCCACCCAGCTCCGAAGGCAGCAGCACAGAAATAAGAGTGGCATGGTATGGTATTGCCACCCTTACTTCTGCGCTGCTGCTGGTGGGGTACTGTCTTCGGAGCTGGATGCCCGGCCAACAGCCGCTGCTCTCCAACTGCCCAGCTCTGAAATCAGTGCAGAAGTACTGCTACCCCCCTAAAATAACCTTGTGAGTCCCCTGCAACTCCCTTTCGAGTCAGGCCCTCCAATTTGAGAAACACTGGTCTCCCTGTGAAATCTGTCTTAGAAATATCTACCAGTGCAGGAATTAGTTGTCATAAGTATGCATATTGGCATATAAATGTCCAATTTATAAAACAGTTTAAGCAAATCCATTAAAGTCAAAAAATTTAAATTCCAAAACTTCAGAATCTGACAACACGTTCTTATATGAATCTTTCAGGTCAGAGCTCCAGGTGGTTTTAGACAACAGCATCGTCATACCTAAACAAAATGTACTTTATCTTACTAATAATCACCCACAGTTCAGCAGTGAACTCTATGGAGGAAGCATTGGAACAGTGTGTGAAGTCAGATCTTTATGGATGAGATTTTCAGCAGTGCTCAGCATTGATCTATCTCTGACCACATTGAAGTCCACAGGAATTTTACCACGGAGTTCAATGGGAACAGAGTTAGGCCTATTCTGAGAGCTTCTGAAAATCTCTCCCTTAAAGATTTTGTCAGGAAATAGGTGAATTTTGCCCCTAGATATTTTATTACCATTACTGTACATCTCAAATAGCTTTCATGACTCTCTCCATGTCTGGGATAGATTCAAAGTCATAATTAAAGTTGGACTAAGTATTGAGGAGTCAGAATAGTCAGAAATCTAGTTTAGAGCTAATCTTTATTAATAGATTATTGTTGTTGTTATTGCCACTGTCTTTGCATGTGTAGTTTGCAGTATTGTATAGTCCTGTTAGTCCCAGGATATTAGATATACATGGTGGGTGAGGTAATATATTTTATTGGACCAACTTCTGTTGGTGACAGAGACAAGCTTTTGAGCTTATAAAGAAAGAGCTCTTCTTCAGATGTTATGTAACACATTATGTTCTATATTATTATATATTATCTACAGTAGAACCTCAGAGTTATGAACACCTTGGGAATGGAAGTTGTTCATAACTCTGAACAAAACATTATGGTGGTTCTTTCAAAAGTTTACAACTGAACATTGATTTAATACAGCTTTGCAACTTTACTGTGCAGAAGAAAAATGTTGCATTTAACCATCTTAATTTAAATTAAACAAGTACAGAAACAGTTTCCTTGCCTTGTCAAATCTTTTTTTAAACTTTCCATGTATTTTTTTTAGTAGTTTACATTTAACACTGTACTATGCTGTATTTGCTTTTTTTGTCTCTGCTGCTGCTTGATTGCATACTTAGATTCCAAATGGTTGACTGGTCAGTTTTTAATTCTGGTGTTCGTAACTTTGCAGTTCCTACTGTATATCTTGCATATGTAGTTTTATTCAGGTGGATTCCTCGGTGTAATTATTTTGTATTAAAATAATGAAGTTAATATTTTTATGACTGTCACTATCGCACTTGTTGCATTTTGCTGTACTGTATTAAATGCTGCAGGATGGGGGTTATATCGAGCTCTTGGAGCTAAGGAGTTAATCATATTCATGGTGTTTGTGACTTCCTGTTTGAATGAATTTGTTTCCACATTCTGCATTCTTATGGTTGAAGCATGTACCGCAGGTGTCTCTAGATGTGTCACTTTCCGGCAATATATATGCTTTCTAACAAAGCTGTGAGGGTCTGTTGTTTCCCCAGAATGGCACCAGCAGGTATGCATGTAATGTGACCCTACTGCATTTCATGTCATGTTCAGTATAAATATACATTGACTGTTTCATGCTATATTTTGCAGAAGGAGTTCATCTGAAATTAGTTCTCCAATATCTTTAATTTATACTGCATTTAAAGACACACCAAAACTACCAAAATTAATGAGGTGGTTGCTGGAAATGTCTTTTTTATCAGCTGTTTAAATTTATTCAGTTTATGTAAAAACATCCACAACCTTATATAAAGCGGGGGGAGGAAGGAGGGATGTTTTTGTTTTTTAATTTTCATTTTTAATTGTTTGTAAAATGGAGTTAATACAGTACTTACCTAGATAGCAGGAGCATTGTGAAGCTGTTTGTGAGATGTGTTGCCAGCATCCGAGGTAAGATACTATGGATAACATTATTTAAAAAAAAAAAAAAAAAGAGTAAGTGACTTAGCAGTCTAATTCTCGTTGTGATTAAGTCTTTTAGGCTCCTAATTGTCAAATTTCTAAAGGTCTAAGGATGCAGATAGGCACCTAGTGAGATTCTTACTAATTTCAATAGGGTAAAGCACCTTGGTGCTTTTGGAATCCCAATAGGCACCTATCTTAAGCACCTAAATATGTTTAAAAATTTGGTCTAAATCCCTTTTGCAAATGGGGCTCAGAAGCCTACGTTATTTAGGCACTTCTCAAAATTTTACCCTGTGGCCCTGAGTCAGCAAATGCTTAAGTCTCATTGACTTAAAGTTAAGCATGCTTTGCTAAATTGGGAACCATAGAAGTGCAAAGTATGGGCCAGATCCTGCAACTGGATCTGCAAATGTGGATCCCTGTGCCAATCAGTTACAGGATCTAGCCCTACGGATGTTGTTGTTGTTGTTGTTGTTAACATCATTGAAATTATTGGTTCCTATACTGCAATATGCTGAATGCTCTCAACTTCTATTGAATTGCCATGGCATCTCTGACTATTATTGCACATTATTGCTGTTTAAGATGCTGTTTGTCTCTTAGAATTCTCTTAACAATGCACACTCAATGTCCTTTCTCTGATTTGGTGGCCACTTTTTCAACATTACTAGAATATTTGTGTTCTTGCAACTTGGGATTTGTATGAATACAGATTCTTCTGACTAGTCCTCTCCACTTAGAAATTTCTATCTCATTGGATTTGTGGAATCATTTCAGTATGGAACAGAAACAAGACACTTTAACGTTTTTGTTTGAGGAGTTTTAGTTAATTCTAACTGGTAAAATTCATAACATAAGACCTTTGTTATGAAAAAGATGTTTAGGCGGTTCTTGTTTCTTTGAGTGACCTGGTAGCTGGAGATGTTACCCAATGACCGTATTAGGGTTTTAGGATTTTGGTAGCAAAGCGTTTGATAACTTTGTGGAGAAAGTAAGGACAATAAGCTTTCTTAAAAGGCAAACACAAGAAGAATCATGAATTGTTCATAAATGTTACGTAGATATCCTGCTCACTGCTGTGGTAAATAAGTAAAAACTGACTTCAATTAGTAGAGCCTCGATCTTGATAAATCCTTTTTTTGTTGTTTTAATTGAATTGAGTGTATGCATCACATACTGTACCTTGTGGTTTCTATTTAGAAGATAGTTCATGAAATTACATTAAATTGTTTAGATGTTTTACTTAGTCTGAGTCATGGAGAAAAACTTTTAGTTCCAAACTCTGAACTGATATTAAATAGGGATAGCCATGGACTCTAAAAAATATAATACCTTTTGAAAAGGTTAGTTTCAGATAAACAGGGGAATCCTGCACACAGTACAGTGCCCATCAAACTCAAGCGAAGTGTGTGTGAGAGCAAGCTCAGGGCTGATTAGAGCAGTGATTCTCAACCAGGGGTCCAAGGCCCCCTGAGGGGTCGTGAGCAGGTGTCCGGAGGGCCACCAAGCAGGGCCACCATTAGACTCGCTGGGGCCCAGCGCAGAAAGCCGAAGCCCAGCTGCATAGAGTTGAAGCCCAAGCCCAGGCCCAGAGCCCTGCCACCTGCAACTGAAGCCAAACCCTGAGCAATGTAGCTTCATGGGAGCCCCGGTGGCCTGAGACCCCAGGCAATTGCCCTGCTTGCTACCCCTTAACATTGGCCCTCGTGTTTATATGCAGAAAGCCAGTTATTGTGGCACAGGTGGGCTGTGGAGTTTTTATAGCATGTTGTGGGGGCCTCAGAAAGAGAGAAGTTGAGAACCCCTGGATTAGAGAGCTCCTGGCTTGCTCCTGCCAAGACAATACTTAGCTGGTGCACATCCAGTTTGACCTAAGTTCCATGCAGTTCTGAAAATAGGCTCAGGCATATATGCAAGGCTTTAGCCACTAGCCTCCCCATTGGTGCGTACGCGTCTTACTCTTGTGACTGCCTCCTCCACCTTTGAAAACTGCATTCGCACATACTCTTACAAAGTCATGTTTCTGCCTGGCCAAACATTCAAAAATTTTGGGGCATTATCATTACCCAAATGTAGTTTAAATAGGAGCTTGAGGAGTATTCTAAATTCTTGTAAAGCAGTACCATATACTGGTACTCTCATACAACTCCATTGATAGGCTTGAACTCAATCCTGCAAGTTTTTGAGCAACTTCTGGGAGCAGCAGGACACCCTCTATCCTGATTCAAGTAATCAGAGCTGGTGGTAGCCAGCACCTGGCAGGAATGGGCCCTTGGTTCGGAAATTATAAATATGGCCGCCGGAGGAATAAGTACAAGAATTGTCTTGGAGTGGCCTGTTTCTGGAAAAATAGTCTGCAGTATTGTGAAGCAAATACAGTTTGACTCTAAATGAACAGCTCTGCCTTTTGAACAGTTTATTGCGACTTTAACACATTCTGCTGCTTAAAAAAAAAAAAGTTAAAAACCAGACAAAGAGGCAACAGGAGGCTTTCTGTTCTCTGCCAGTCAGCTTATTGACAGTAGACAGTGGAATGTTTTCTTGTGCTGTGGCTTTGAGTACTTGGCTGCATTCAGGCAGCACCCAAAAGACAAGTTAACAGAGATGTTTTGCATTTTTTCCTCTGTATTTACAACTGCAGCTGACATGAAAGTATCATCATAATGGTCATGGGAGAGGTTTAGTCTCATGATGGCTATCTATGCCAGCTGAAGTATTCCACTCAGTTTAGTGTTGCCAGGAATTGCATCCAGGATATTTATGATGCATTATCTCCAACCTTCATTAGATTTTATTGCATGGGTTGGAATCTGTTAGAAAGCCTGGAGTCAAGAATGTGACATAATCCCATGCAGTTAAATGGCAGTAGCCATGCAGTCCTCATGTTCAAAAGATAGCCAGGGGCATAGTTTTCATTAGACCCCATTTTACCAGACTTTTGTGGAGGAAGGGTTTGGGACAAGACTTAGAAGCCTTATTTGTATTGTGATTTAGTTTATTCTAATGGGTGGCAAGCCAGCTTTTTGTTCTTGCTATGCCTCTAGTACTGGAGATCTCATTAATGTGAAGTCGGTCTGCTTTGGAATTTTCTCTTTCAAAAATAAATCATAAAATCAGAAGTAATAGGAGCAACAAAAAGAGTCCGGCTGACACAAACCCTTGTGTTCAGTTGATATAGCTCTGTGTAATAAGGATATCTTTAAAGGGATACTGTGGAACTCTTATAAACAAAAGTTGGTGCACACATGCTCTGTGTGCTAATATTCACGAACCAGTTTCTTGACTCTGAGTGTCAAAATAAATATTTCTGCTTTAAAAGCTCAGAGGAAATGAGAGATTATCAGGTCTTTCTTTACAGTTTTTTGAAGTACTGTTTTCATCTCCTAATGTACTTACTTTAAAAGAGGTCTGGAATCCTAATGGTAAAACTTTTAAAATTGGACACTTATCAAGTTATACATGATTTTAAAATATAACTCTAGAATGCTTTGTACTTCTATAACATCTTTCCTCCAAAGATCTCAAAGTGCTTTACAACATAGGTGCTTACAAGTGGGGGGGGAGAGCAGGGAAGGAGAGAATGAGGAAGAATTTTGGTCAATGCAATATTGTCCCCTATATGGTACCCTGCTATAAAGTTTCTTTTACTCCTGAGGAGCAAGCATTCACTACCACTCGATACCCTGTCACATTAACTGCAGTTTTTGTTAATCATCACAGCAAACACAACTGTGTAGTGATCAGGTCTGTTGAGAGAAATTTGAGGGCTTCAATACATTGTTTTCTGGGGCCCTGCCCTCTCCAATTTAACTTTTACACAGACATTTTGGAGGCCCCCTGAGCTTGGGGCCCTGGTGCAATTGTTTCCTCTCCCACTCCTTCCCCCCCACACACACAGAGTCAACCCTGGTAGTGATCACTGTTACCCACTGCAGCTTTTTGGCTCATGTCCTATGTCAATTGCTGCTGCTTAAAACTAAGCCAAGAATTTCCTCCTTTCTTGTAGGCCTGCAAATGAAAACTAAATTTATACTTTTTTGTTTATGAAAATCCCTTGCACCCCAAGATGCCTTCTGAGGAAGGGCAGATGATGTTGCAATCCCCACTATTTTTGGATTTCTGCCAGAGGGAATGGGAATCAGTGCATCCCCTCAGCCATTCTGGCTGTGCCCTGTGCCTGGCTATTACTGCCTGGTTTGGGGGCTGCACAAACCATCTATAGCTTCCATCCCCACAAAACCATTTTCCACCCCATGTACTCCTCCAATATAATGCTTTTTCTATAACAAAGGCCCAGAGGAAACCTGCCTACCTCTGGACTGAATCTGACTGAGAGACTTGGACAAACCCTCAGTACAGAGTATCTTAGTCCCTCAATGACCTCTATTAATATTTTTGTGCTCTTCTTTGTTTCTGCAGCTTCCTATTATTGAAAAAATAAGAATCATTGCTCAGAAGGTTTATGGAGCTGAGGATATAGAATTGTCTCCTGAAGCTCAATCTCAAATCAGTCGTTACAGCAAACAGGTAAAAGTGACATCAAAGCATACAATCAGGAACACACTGGACTTGATTCTCCACAGCCTTGCAGCTTATACTTGTGCAAATGGAGTACAAAATGATTGTAAAATATTATCACATCAATATGGACCATTTTAGGGCTTGTCTACATGGCAAAGTGCATTAAAGGGTTGTGATTTGTAAAGTACACTAATGCAATTGACGTTAATTGTTTCAAAGAGGACTGTGTTAACATGAACTAAGTACCTGCGAACCATCAGGGTCTACAAGGGGAAGATAGAGCACAACATAGAATCATAGAAATGTAGGGCTGGAAGGGACCTCCAAAAGTCATCAAGTCCAGACCTGCGCTGTGGCAGGATCAAGTAAACCTAGACCATCCTCAAGAGGTGTTTGTCAACTCGTTTTTAAATGCTTCCTATGATGGGAACTCCATGACCTCCCTTGGAAGCATGTTCCAGATCTTAACTACCCTGAAAGCTAGAATTTTTTTTCCTAATATCTAACCTATATCTCCCATATTGCAGATTAAGCGCATTACTTCTTGTCCTATCTGTAGTGGACATGGAGAACAATTGATCACCATCCTCTTTAGAACAGCCCTTACATTATTGGAACAATGTTATCAGGTTTCCCCTCGGTCTTCTTTTCTCAAGACTAAGTATTTTCCTGTTTTTTCTAATAGGTCAGGTTTTCTAAACCTTTTACCATTTTTGTTGCTGCCCTCCTGGACTCTTTACAATTTGTCCACATCCTTCCTAAATCGTGATGCCCAGAATGGACACAGTACTCCAGCTGGGGCCTCACCAGTGCCGAGTAGAGCGGGACAGTTACCTCCTGCATCTTACATACAACATTCCTGTTAATACATCTTGGAATCATACTAGCCTTTTTTGCAGCTGTATCGTATTGATGACTCTCATTCAGTTTGTGGTCCACTATCACCCCCAGATCCTTTTCAACAGTACTACCACCTAAACAGTTATTCCCCATTTTGTAGTTGTACATTAGATTTTCCCTTCCCTAAATGAAGTACTTTGCATTTGTCTTTATTGAAGTTTATCTTGTTGAATTCATACCAATTCTGCAATTTGTCACAGTCATTTTGAATTTTAAACCTGTCTTCCAAAGTGCTTGCAATCCCTCCCAACTTGGTGTCATCTGAAAATTTTATAAGCATACTCTCTATTCCATTATCCAAGTCATTAATGAAAATAGTACTGAATAGTTCAATAGTACTGGATCTAGGACTGACCCCCATAGGACCCAACTAGATGTGTCCTCCCAGTTTGATAGAAAACCTTTGATTAACTACTCTTTTAGAACAGTCTTTAAACCAGTTGTACACCCATCTTCTAGTAATTTTATCTAGAGCACATTTCCCTAGTTTACTTATGAGAATGTCTTGCGGAACTGTGTGAAAATCCTTACTAAAATCAAGGTCTAGTCTTTCCCCTTATTCGCTAGGTCGGTAATCCTTTCAAAGAAGGAGATGAAGTTGGTTTGGGATGATTTGTTCTCGACAAATCCATGCTAACTTTTCCTTATAACCGTATTATTCTCCAGATGCTTACAAATTGATTGTTTAATAATTTGCTCCAGTATCTTTTCACGTATTGAAATTAGAGTACTGGTCTATAATTCCCCAGGTCTTCCTTGTTTCCCATTTTAAAGATAGGTACTATATGTCAGAATACTTTACAAATCACAGCCCTCTGTTATGCTTTGCCGTCACCGTGTAGACATTTCCTTAAGACTCACTTTGCACAAGTGTAAATATCTACACAAAGTGCAAGGTACCAGAGAATTGGGCCAAAAATTGGACAGGTTTGATTTTATATTTGACAGAATATAATAAATTCAACTTTTTTCTTATCTGATATACTCAACATTTGTTTGTTGATTTTTCAAGCTGGTGTATAAGCCACAGCACATGGATCAATGATGTTTTCTTCAAGATAAATTTCATTTGTACAAACTTTCTTCCGTGTGGTTAATCGCAATCGTTTTCCTGCTAAGACATCAATTACTCCTAGATTGCATATCATAGGTGCTATTTGTACCACGGTTTTTTAGTCATTCTGGTGAAAGGAAGCCTTTTCTCTATCAAGCATCTCTTTTAAATATCGTGAGTGTGTCTACATGTTTGAAAACTGTGTGCCTATATTTAATCTTAAAACAAATGATTAAGAAGATGTGTAACAGGTAAGATGTTGCAGGTTAGGGACTTCATTTGCAACTTTAAAAATCAGAATTAGATGTTTTCCTAAAAGATAGGCTCTGGTTCAAACAGGAATTATTTTGGGGAAGTTCTGTGGCCTGAGTTAGACAGGAGGGCAGACTAGATGATCACAGTGGTCTCTTCTTGCCTTGGAATCTGTGACTCTATTAATCTGTGAATAACCTTACAAATAATATTTCTTCCTTCTTTGTCTTCTGTCAGGGTTTTGGAAATCTTCCAATTTGTATGGCAAAAACTCACCTGTCCCTCTCCCACCAGCCTGAGAGGAAAGGTGTTCCAACTGGCTTCATTCTGCCTATTAGTGATGTGCGGGCCAGCATCGGAGCTGGGTTCATCTACCCATTAGTAGGAACGGTGAGTGACAAATATTAGACTTGAAATGTATCTTTTCTCTCTCTTCATAACACAATTTGTCATGAAAGCACATTCTCTTTTGCTATTCAGAGCAACAGACTATATGTAGTTAGGTGAGTTTTCATTTGTTATATAAGCAATCCCAGAGAGTTCATGTTTTAAAAATCATTTTATTCTCCTGTGTCTTTTGGCTCCAGGCCAGTAGGACAAGATGAGCTAATGTAATTCCTCAACTGGAGTTTCACATTTCATTTGAAAAAGTAGCTCTTGTGTTGGTGTTTTGGACATTTTCAAGTGAGTTTAAGGGAATTAGGCACCCAAATTACACAGAAAATGAGATTTACAAGCCTGACTTCCTTAGTTTCTTGAAAATTTCAGCCTGTATCCACAGCCTGCTGGATTTGGATGGATGTACTGAAGGCTTTGCGTGTGTATTTTTAAATATATCTGCCAGTATCAGCTATTCTACTATGTTTGCATAAAGTATAAGATACTAATAAGAACCTATCATTGCATTTTTAGGAATAACTTCGTAACTCTGTTCATTATAGAAACATTTTCTTCCTACCCATCCCTTCAAAGTAACAGCTTAGAGTACAAGGCTTATAATATGTAATGTTCCACTTCTTCATTTGGTGTACTGTTGTGATTCGTAGAAGCTGCTGCCCTTATCGACAGCCCCATAAATTCTGTTGTGAACAGCTTCTGACATCACATGGCATGAGCTATTACTAGTTGTGTAGCTGAATCATGGAATGGTGCTAGAGAAGGGACACAGGCACTACTGCATTTCCGGAGAACACTCGCCTGGTGTTATCTCATCTTCCCAGAACGCAGCATGATTTCCTTACATGGCAGCACACTGGGGAATGGCTGAGAGCATCTAACTTATTTTTTTAAATTCCCTCTGAAACATTCAAATGTTGGAAGCAAGGAAGGAAGTCGTTCCTGAGAAGGAGAGGTCCTGGAGTTCAGGGAACTGTGTCATTAGGACTCACTGGCCTTGGGGATATGCTTTCTATGTACATGACCAGGGTAAGTGCATTCACCACAAGTGCAGCACAGTAGCTACTAGGATTTGCTAAAAGTGCTGTCAATCATATGGTTGGACCCTTCCATGTACAGTTAGTAAATGACACTCATAACATCTGATACTTTGATGAAGAAGACTAAACTCTAATTACTGACAGTAGAATGAAATAATTAAAAGTTATTTTCTTACTGCCAAATTTCAGCTTGGATTGCACACATACATAGGGCCAGGCAGGGAAATGAAAGTCAGATACTGTCTGGTGCTCCTTCAAATTCATGGAAATGCTACTCTTTAGGTTGCCAGAGAAGGATGTGCTGGGGTTGGGCTTAGTAGTGAGGCCTGGTATGCACATTTTAGTGCATACTAGCCATGACTTGGCATAAATCTATGTTTTGTGCAGATTACTGTTAGGCCTAATTGGAGTAATGTGCATGGGGAGGGTTGTCCATGGGTCAGTGGTGGCCAGAATAAGGGCTCAAGTGTGCCTTTTATAGTGTTTGCCCATCTGGGGCAGTTATGCCCGTTTCAAGGCTGGAAAAAAAATTTGGGTGGTCATGGAGCAGGCTTTGCATATGTAATTTCCGACTGGACAGACTTTGAAAGGCACATGTGAGCCAGGCACTCTGTCTTTAATGAGAGATGTAGTGCTCTCATGCAGATCTTTTTCATATCAAGAACTGAATGGACAATTTAATGTGTAACCTACAGTGTGTCTGTATGTACTTTTAGTCAGTTTTTATTATTATGTATTTGTATTCTAACAGAGCCTAAAGATCCCTATTGTACACACATAGAGTAAGTGTCCAAAGAGTTACAATCTAAATAGACAGACGCTGGATGTAACATATAAGCAGAATGATCACATGATTATATGCAAGAGTCATATTAATTCTTCAATTTCCTCTTTTCTTGTTGTTGTTTGATTGTTTTCAGATAGACTATACTTTTAACTAGTTTTTCTAATATTGCTTACATAAGGTAATCATAACAGCCCCTCTTTAAAGATTTGTTGACACTTGTGAACTTGTTAAGCAAGACATTATAATCCACTGACCACTAAGGAGTCCAAATAAGATTTCTTCTGTGGCTCTTAATTTATTCATTTCTACTTTATATAAAAAGTAAAGTAAACCTATAAAATAAGCTCCTTAAAACTTTTGTAGTCATATGCAAACTAAATGTAATTAAATGAAAATAAATGTATATTTCAAAATATAGATCCTGTTATGAAGTTCCTGGTTTTAGTAGCATTTTGGAGCTCTGTAATCAGATTTCTAGAAGGATCACTCATATAGAGTTATCACTCACATTACAGAATTAAAGGTTATGATTGTCATTAAACAAACTGTAGTGATAGTTCTGTGCATTTTGCTTTTTCACCCCTATCCAGATGTTCCATGCTCTGGAAGTGCTATGCTGTCAGCAAATTTGCATGTTTCATTGAGCGCTAGGATTTGCAGGCATTATTCTTTCTTGCACAGCTCAATATTCCATAGCCACTTAGTCTAAATATGTAAGGAAGCCACCTGAAAATATTTGGTTAGCCAAAAAAAAAATTAGAAGGGAATGAATGCTGGAGGTTTTTACCTTGATCATCAAAGTAGCCAGTGACCAGATACTATGGTACTGTTTTTAAAATAGATAGCACGTGGGTAAACATCCCATTTTAAGATCAGGTTGGATTAGATTATGAAGAAGAAACGCAGTGTTTTAAAAATTATTTTGTTGGTTGTTGGTTCAGTTAGGGAAAGGACAAGAATCCTAATATTTAATTTGCAGAGACCCTTAAGGTGTTCAGAAGTCTCTTAATTCCACAGTACATGATATAGCACAGCACACTCATTGACACTGCAATGATAATTCTAATACTAATTAAGTGTCGGGCATCACACTGTAGTTTTAAAGTATGGTTTTCACCTGTAGGTATTCCCTTCACTTCAACGTGGAAGAGCTGTTCAGTTGTTTTTGTTAATTGCTTTAGTACAGAAAACAGCTTATTATAACTCTGCTTTAATTGGCATGGCTCAAAGCTCTCTACTATAAGAACAAACTTAACCTGAAAGAGTATTTTCAAGAAAATAGGTAATAAATTCTCTTTCAGCAATAATTATTTGCAATAACAAACAAGTGATTTAACCTTGTATTACTAGAATGTGTAAATTAATGCAATTCATATTTAACCTAGCATTGAAATGGGACATATAGCTTCTTGTGTAACACAAACATGGTGTGTTGTCTTCACATTCTGTAAGCAGTGTTAGCTTTGTGTTATGGTTGGCTCGGTTTCCCTTTCAGCATGGAAGTCTTTCCAGGAAAAATGAACTGAGCCTTATCAGAGGAAATCAGCAGTAAAACAAGAGGTGTATGTAATTAACATTGCATGGCTTTTATCACAGTTCCCTGTGACCCTGACCCAGGGGCTGCATCACTCTCACAGGTGGACTGTTAACATCATTGCTTGGCTTTACAAAGTGGAGGCAGGAAGGCTGTTGGAGTATGTTTAGGAAACCAGTGAAGTCCTTCACTAGTAATGCTTGGGTGGAGAATTACTTGATTTTGTAATGTGATTCTACCCACCCTCAGAAAGCCACTGCAGTTTTGTACTTTCTCACTTTTCAGTTAAGCCACTTTTGTTGTTGTTGCTCTGTTCCATATACTGCACAAGTATGCAAGCTTCTTTTATTGCAGTCTGGTTCAGTTAAGAAACAGTATTTTCAATCATGCAAAAAAGTGTCTCCTTTAAGGGATGAGAGAGAAAACTTATTTGACTTTGAATTACCTCACAATTAATGGCATAGTACAACTCCAACTTTTGCCGTGATTCATCTCTGATAACATCACTGTGAACTTGAAACATTTACACCCCAAGTCACATTTTAAATAAAGATTTTTAAATACAGGTTAATGTTATTTATAAGGCAAGATCCAACTAAAAATATGCACAGCCTTCTGCACCAGACAAGCCCTACAGTGTCACAGATGCTGCATACTGACCTATCTGGAGGAAAGGTCAGCCTGTCACAGAATGTTATTCCTCCCCCTCACACAAAAAACACCTCCAGAACCTGTGTGATGAATTGTGAAATGATACGCTCTCACTCTGCTAGCAGCGATTCTTGGGACAGCCCATCTCCTTGTCTGATTTGACACTAGCTATAAGAATTACAAAGCCCTCGTTAATTTCCAGGTGTGGCCCACAATGTCTGCCATGCTAAAATAATTCCTTGGATGGTATTAAGAGTAGACCTCTTAATGGTCTAAACTGTTTGAGTGCTCTGTGAGGAGAGGAATTTTTCACACCACTAGTGAATTTACAATTTATTGGCATCTTATTATTGTGGCAAATAACATAAATATGTTTAGTGTGGCTGACCCTTTAAGGGGAGTTGGACCCAGCCCCACCTATGACTAGTCAGCTGCCTACCAGCTGAAGCTGTGAGGCCAGGGATCAGGTGATAGTTTGAAGATCACCCACCCCAGCTGGGAGGCAGCTGATTAGTCACAAGTGGGTCTGGGCCCAATTCCTCTTAAAGGGCCAGCCATCCTGTGGTGTGGAGGAGTTATCCTTTTAAAATGTGTATGGTGGTGAGATTTATAACTAGCTTGCAAACTATCTAAGTTAAGAGCTTTTAAGTACAATCTTTAGCATGCTCACAAAGAAACAGTGCCCAGGAAGACTGTAGGCTAAAGTATAACGGGCTGAAGAGTGCACCACTTGATCTGCCAGTTGTGCATCTTGTCCTGTAAGTATTATGCTGCTGTCTGTATTGTGGTAGCACTAAAAAGCCTCACTGTGCTGCGCAAACATAGATGCAGAAATGATCCCTGCTTATAGAGCTTTCAATCTAGTTTGAAATGAGATGTGATAAATAAATAGAAGTGAGGTTTGGGGAAGAGGACAAGATCACCTGGTTACACAGGTTAGCTATTGCATAACATGGTGGTTTCACATTGAAAAGTTTTAATAAAATGAGCTGTCTCCAACCACCACACCAGCTAGCCTCATTGGTTTGGCTGTTTCCCGGTAGATATCACAGTAGAAATAGGTCTTGGGGAGGAATTTGAAGGTGGAGAGGGAACTGGCCATATGGATTAATTCAGGGAGGATATTCCATGTATAAGGGACAGCATATAGATGTGTACAGGAGAAGGTTGAAAACGCTGATCAAATGATGGCAGTTAATGTGATAAAAGATGAGCAGATTAGCGTAGATCGAGTGGTGAAGAGTCTTAAAGGTGAGGACAAGAAGTTTGAAATGGAACTTTGAAATGAAAGTTTGATGCAATGGAAAATAAGGATTGAAAGAGGGGCTTTTATGTGGTCATAACTATCTCAGCAGCTGCATTTTGAATCAATTGAAGGGGTGATGTGTGTATTTAGGGTAGGACAGAGAGGAGAAGGCAGGAGATGATAGGATCTGAATGAAAGTTTTAGCTGACTGGAAAGAAAGAAAAGGTCAGACTCTAGATATATTATAGAGAGAGAAATGGCAGCATTTGGACTCAGCCTAAATGCGTGGGGCAAGGGAGAGGTAAGAGTCAAGGATGAACACCAGGTTATGAGTCTGGAGAGAGGATGGGGTATTGTCAACAACGACAGAGAATGGGAGAGAGGGGATGGTTTGGAAGGAAAGATAAGCTCAGTGTAAATCATATTAAGTTTGACAAGAATTATAACCAACAATGCCATAGAAACAATGTGGGTGAGGTAAAACAGAAGTTGCTCTTGTAAAAGATATTACCTCACCCACCTTGTCTCTCTAATATCCTGGGACCAACATGAGTTCAACAGTGTCATAGGCAACAGAGAGAGAAAGAATAATGAGAATGGAGTACAGGCCCTGAGACTTGGCCATGAAGAGGTCATGAGACCAGTTGATTAGAGTACTTTCAGTGAAGTGGAGACGGCACTGCTGATTATTAGGGAATTCTTTGAATGAGCATATGAAATAGATGGGAAAAAACAAAAGGTAGAGTTGGTTTGAGAGAGAGCTGCTCGGAAACTTCACAAGAATCTAAGACATTTAACAATTGTATAAAAGAGAGAGGGCCATGTATTTAATAGGACAGCCAACTCAGACTTCTTCATGAAGTCTAACATTAACTGCTGTTTGCCTGAAGCATTGAGAAGAACAAAGGCACAAGATAATCATGTCTCTCTGTCACACACATTTATATCTGGTTATGTCGTTGCGCAAATGCTTATTTAAATCCGTGAGATAGTACCATAGAAAATACATCTTCCTGGAAAACAGGGAGAGGAAAAATCACCTGGCACATACCATTTCTTGACACATACTCAAGGTATTTTCATTCTCTATAAATAGTACATATTTAGTTTTCTGTTGACAGTCGTGTTTAGAAGATATTAATGCTAGACGTACTGCTAACCCACCACCTTAGGCTGACAAATTGGGAACTTTATTCTAAATCAAGCCTAAACCCAGCTGCAGGGCACCAATAAAACAAATTACAACATACTGAATTTCCTCTGCACCATTCTGAATTGCTTTTAGATTGATCAAGGTCCAACATCTGTGAGTTTAGCAGAGTGCATTATAACCTGAAACGGCTAAGAAATTTCTTGTTGAGAAATAACATTTGCATAGACCAGGGCATCACTTCTGCAGATTGATTAGTCAGCTGGGTCACTGCTTTGCAGAACTGTTTCTGGGCAGGAGGTGGAAATAGTTCAATTTGTAAAGTTAGACAATAGATCCTAGCATAGCAAAAAACAAAAAGCCTTTGTCTTGATGGATTATTTAATCCTTTGGAGCAAAGAGCCTGGATTTGCCCAGTTCAGTGTGCCCAAGAGCTGTCACACTCAAAGTGCTTCTACTAAGGAATTACTCTTGCTTTGTATATGCAGAACTATCCTTAGCCATATATACTCTATAGGCACGACCCCCATTAAAGAGAATTATTGTAATATGACAGTATTTATACATATCTCTAAACACTTCAAAGGATACCTTGCATTGAAAAATCACAAGTGTACTCTGTGAGGTTTCATAAGTCTCTTTTTTTCAAGGATTTTCAATATGCAGCTCTAACATGAAGTTAAAAGACGATATGCAGGTTCTTAACTCTACATAATATTTTAATAAATAAAACAATTTATTGCATCCGATGAAGTGAGCTGTAGCTCATGAAAGCTTATGTTCAAATAAATTGGTTAGTCTCTAAGGTGCCACTAGTACTCCTTTTCTTTTTAATAAATGAAACGTGTCTACAATTGTCACTTTAAAAAAAATCATTTAAATGGATTTTTTTTAAATTAGGTACATGTTTATAGGAAAGGGTCTTATATTTCACCTTCGTCAATAACTAGGACACTTAACTTAATCCACCTCTGACACTGAATTTTAAAATCTCCCTTTCTCCACCCCAGATTAAACATGTATTATATGTAAATTACATAGTTATAGGCAACTGTGTTGTTAATCTAAGTCACCATTATTTATACTGAAAGAATTTTAACTATCTAATTTATTTTTCACCATGTATGCAGGAGGCTTTTTTGGATTTCTTGCACTTTGCTCAAGTTGTACAATGAAGTTAGTCTGATTTTATTAATAGTCATTTTCACTTTGTTCCTGTGTATCCAGAGTTCTCAGCTGAGGTGAACTGTGCTGAAATATGGTTAAAATTGTATTGCAGACAACCTGAGTTCTAGTATGGTTTGTCTGGGCAATGTGGCCGGGTCAAGTGCTGTTATACTAAACAGTAATGTAGTTATGTTCATGAAAAATGCTACTTTAAGCAAAACGCTGTTAAGCAAATCCAATTTCCCCATAAGAATTAATGTAAATAGTGGGATTAGGTTCCAAGGAAATTTTTTTTCCAGACAAAAGTCATTATATACGTATACAGTACAAGTTTTAAATAATTTTAAACAAACAATTTAATACTGTATTCACCAATGATGATTGTGAAGCTTGGTTGAGGCAGGGGCTGAGCAGGGTTGGGGCACGGAGGCTTGCCCCACTCCACCGGACGTTCCAGCCAGGGAGCGGGATCAGGATGTGGGGGCTTGCCCCATTGTGCACAAAGTTCCAGCCGAGGAGTGGGGTCGAGGCGTGGGGGCTTGCCCCATTCCACCTGCCCGGTGCTTCTGCCAGGGAGCAGGGATGGGGGCTTTCCCACTCCCCAGCGGGAATGCTGAGTAGGTGGAGTGGGACAGGCCCCCAACACCACTCCCCAGCAGGATCGCTGGGTGGAAGGGCGGAGCAGGGCGAGCCAAGAAACCTTATAACGGAACATTGCACGACTTTAAAGGAGTATGTTCTCTAATAGATCAGCAACCTAATAATGAAACAGTGTTAACCGGGACAACTTTAAGTGAGGAGTTACTGTACTACAAATAAAGCTGTAGTAGAGGAACTCATTATACCATCATTACAGCCATGGTTTTGATACAGTATGGGGACAGTTAAGGTCCATGCTTCAAAATCTTGGCTACAAAATCAGTTATACTTTAACCATAATGTGTGACAATCATGTTGTAATGAGGCCCACCAACTTGGCTGCTTTTTCTGAGCATTTAATTCACCTGTCTGATGAAGTATTGATGATAACCTCAGTGCAGGAGAGAAGGTTGTCTTTTCAGCAGTTATAAAAGGAGAAAAGAGATGAGGATCTTCTGTGGACATAGGAACTCTTTAGATAATGCTTAGTAGCTTGTTTTCAGATATCTTAAAAGACTTACAAGAAAATAACACAGCTGCACATGGGGGGTGCCATTTGGGACAGAAACAAACAGTAGATTTTGGCTTCAGCTTTATTTGCAACTAACATAACATGAAGGGGGAAACTCTGCATGTACTGAATTGCAACCCAGCAATGGGAAGTTAGGGTTTTGAGCAGTTTACCCACAATGTATGTATGGCATTTGTTCACTGGTGCTGAAGGCAGAGCAGGAAGAGGCTGTTCTGCCACTGCATTTTTATAGCTGGCAATCTGCTGACTGATCCCAATACTGCTCAACATTATAAGAAGACTGCCACTGTGGCACTGCCTACCCTTTCTGTGTGTTTGAGTTCATATATGGTTTGGGGGAAAACAAAGGCCTGATTCGATACCCATTCAGATCTCTAGAAAGCCTCTCATTGACTCCAGTGCACTTCAGATTAGGCCCTATATTTTCAAACAATTAATTTACAAATTCTCTTGAAATTGTAATATTAAAAGCTGTGTGATTATGTATGTTGAATGTGCTACCTTTGTAGAAGGCAGATAGAACTGAATGTACAAATAGTGTGTCAAGTTTATTGGAAGAGCATCTCTTGGGATTTTTATTTTGCTGATCATTCTTTGTTTTCTATAAACCATTTATCAGATGGTTGTTAGTCATATGATTTGGAGAGAGAAATATCTGATATGTCCCTTGTGGGCAGCCAGAAATTAAAAGAGTGGAGTTTGTGTCAAATTATTCAAATTCATCCTATCTATATATGAATATGGAAAATATGTAGTGTATATATGTATGAGTTTGGAAATATAATGTTATTTCAAGTTTAAGAGTGATTTAAGGGCCTCTAGCAGGAATCTAGGTGGAGGCTGCTAGTCTGTAACTGAACTGTTTTATTGAGTCCGGATAAATAAGGTGAAAGGCATTTTGAACTTAATAATGTTCCCAGCAACTTGCTTTCCTTCATTAAATTCTGTAATATATGATGAATAATGCACTAATTGACAATAAAGAGGACTGAATATTTGTGCCTATTGGTCAAGGGATTATCCTTGTTAAAACAGGAAATGAACTCTCATTTCCTGTTGTAAAACTATTTTGTGCTTAATCTTTGAAAGAAGATGTGAGGTTAAAAACAGGTTACGCTGTACATAGTAAACATATGCCTCTATTAGAGGTTTTATGGGAAAGGAATGTGCATTTGGCAAATTATTTTAATCTTTAATTGAAAAATGAAGCATGTTGTCTTATTAAGTGTGCAAAGCATATAGAGACACCAGAAACTGATCTCCTGTAATTTTCATGCTACTCTGGTTTTATAACTATAATACCTTTATAGTTACATCCTGTGCACTTCAGTTTAGGATCTTAGTATTTCACAAATGAGGCAAAGTGTTGTCCCCATTTTACAAATGAGGAAAGTGAGACAGAGCTTAAGGAAGGCCTTTTACAAGTCAGTGACAGAGCCAGGAACAAAACTCCAGTCTCTTGACCTACAAAATCATTCTTTAATCACTTGATAGACTACCTGTATGAGACTTTTAGTTGTAAGAATTTGAAATACCAAACTTGTGAATCTTCTCCATTGAAGTGCCCTGTCTTTCATTTCATGAGGATAAGATGGAATTTAGAACACTAGAAAAATTTGCCCTCCCAGAAAAGTCTTCCCCAGATCATAAAAATTGTAATCCCCCCTCCCCCATTCATTTAATCTTTACTCAAAATCATAGGACAAATTCTGGCCTGCTATATCCTAGTTATCTGATATGTACAAAAGAATTGCTTTGAAATGACCAAACATTTAAGGATATCAGCCTCATACCCAAATTTCAAACCTACTTCAAGGGAGAGAAGTTCCATAAAGATAGATCAGAAACTGCATCAGAGGCATATAAATCCAGAAGAACAACAGTATATGGCACCAGATTAACTTCACAAAGCACTCTAAAATTGATCCAAAGGCATCTGCAGACACATTTGAGGTACTCACTTCCTTAACATGTCATGGAGTATAGAATGTCCTTTTCTGTCTTATCTCCAATTTGTCTTTCCTGTCTACTCTTGCTGATGATCCCTTCCCCAAAACAGGAAAAACCTTAGTGGCAAAACCTCTTTAAAAATAGTTTCAAGAAATTATAAAACATTATATTCTCATTCTTGAGGCATAAGCCAACTGCTTACTGCCCAGGATGAGAGAGAAATTTTCCCAATGGGAGGACTGTTCCATAAATTATCACCACAGGGTTTCTTATATCTTGCACTGAAGCCTCTGGTATGGATCACCAACGGAGGCAGAATAATGGATTATATGGACCAGTCGTCTGGCCCAAATTGGCAATTCTTGTGCTCCCAAATACTCTTCTCCAAGACAAACCTATCTGCCAATCTGACACATTCCCTCTCCCGACCCTCTTCTTTTCTTGGGACAGAGATATGTTCATCTGCATGCCAACATTAACCCTTTCGTCCAGTTTAAATGCCTGTTCTGCATTACTACATTAAAGTGTGGTTAAATGCTTCTTTAATGTTGTTATGGTTAGCCTTAGAAGTCTGCAAAAAAAATCTTTCTGTTAAAAGCTAGTGCTGGGCTCCTAAGAAGCAGGGCCCTCTCTGTAATTAATAGCACTAGCTGCCTCTGTGGTCCCATGAGAGAGGAATCCAACCCAGCTGTAAAAATCAGTGAATGTTCCTGAGAAGTGGAATTGGTAGATAAGGCAAAAAATTGTCTTTGTCTCTCCTTACCTTTGCCCTCCAGCACTAACATATGGTGCATGGCTAGTAGTATCGCCAAAGAAAATAAACTTGTACAGTGATATTTGTGGTGGAGAAGCATGTATTATAGCATCTCGTTATTACCCATATAGTTAAAGAACTATATGCATTATTTTCCTTCAGGAACATTGGGTTTTATTTTCTTTATTATTTCATCATTAAATTTTGCTTCCAGATAAAACTTGACACACAAGCTATGGGCCCAGACTTGATATTTTTAAAAATTGAATTCAATTTAAACTAGTTGCACAGTTTTTTATATTTTATGAATTGGGATGTAAAATTAAAATACACACCGAATAAAGGATTTGCATTGCCATGAAAGCTTTCTGTCCAAGTTGTGTTGGATACCTTCTTCCTTTCTGTGCTTCACTGTGCCAGCTATGCTCAGAGGGAATGTTTGTTAGAAACCCTAGGGCAAAATCTTGAGGGGATGGAGAAATAAGGTATTAATAGTACTGACCCCTTACCTCTGGAATTCAGTACCCAGCAAAAATATGTTTGAACCCTAGCCTTGCCATGGCTAGGGGTGGTAAGGTCCATCTCTTTATTTAGGCATTCTAGTAATGGCAGTTGCTTGATAGAAATTTAATCCACTGCACTGTGATACCATCTTAGGTCACTTAAAGGAAACAGATCTAGTTAATGCAGAATATGTGCTTCCCAGCCTATAAGGATATTTGGTAACTTTAACAAATGTGATGGGCACCTTACAATACTTAATAACTATTGTCTCTGTATGCATCCAGTGTGCTCCAGTGCCATGTAGGGTATATCATAAGAATGGCCATACTGGGTCAGACCAAAGGTCCATCAAGCCAAGTATCCTGTCCTGTGACAGTGGCCAGTGGCAGGTGCCCCAAAGGGAATGAACAGACAGGTTATCGTCAAGTGATCCATGCCTTGTCATCCAATCCCAGCTTCTGGCAAACAGAGACGAGGGACATTATTCCTGCCCATCCTGGCTAATAGACATTGATGAATCTTTCATGAATCTATCTAGCTCCCTTTTGAACCCCGTTATAGTATTGGCCTTCACAATACCCTCTGGCAAGGAGTTCCAGAGGTTGACAGTGCATTGCATGAAAAAAATACTTCCTTGTGTTTGTTTTAAACCTGCTACCTATTAATTTCATTTGGTGGTCCCTTGTTCTTGTATGACGACTTCCTTATTTTTTTTCTCTATACCACTCATGATTTTATAGACCTCTATCATATTCCACCATTAGTCGCCTCTTTTCCAAGCTGAAAAGTCCCAGTCTTATTAATCTCTTCTCATACGGAAGCCATTCTATACCCCTAATCATTTTTGTTGCCCTTTTCTGAACCTTTTCCAATTCCAATATAAAAGAACCATGCTGTGATATTTTATTGACTAACTGCTAGCAATCAGCAAAGAGTCAGGACTCTGGGAGCTGTTTAAGAAGCAATTCAGTTCTCTTGAAATTACTTAAACACTTAAGTGTCATCTTAAACCTTTCAGATCACTAAAAGAATTTAGCATTCTTTACTACGTCTTTTTTTAAATGTGTTACAGTTCAGAATTAGCTGTACCTTTTACCTCTCTCTGTCTCTCAGTGGGCACCCCGGCAAGTGGCAGACCGAGAGCTTGCACTTCTCTCAAAATAGAGTTCTGCAATTCACCCCACTTTTAGACTGGGTCTCCAGGCCACAGCATCCTTGTTCACCAGCTGTGTTTCTTTAGCAGGCCCAACTAAGTTTGGTACCTGCAAAAGACTTCCCATTGGGAGCTGTAAACAGTAGGAAAATGCAGCGACACCAGAGTGCTTCTTCAAAACATAAAATACGATTATTTCTGCATAGGAACATAACAGTTGGAGAGAAAAGGGTTAAAACAACAAATGGCTTACATGCATATTGCCTTACCAAAAGTTTAGCGTTTCCCTCAGGATTTAGGAAGGCCCATCTTATCCCAGGTACCCAACTTCTTCTGGGGACTGAGTTTCAACCTGCTGCTCTGCAGATCCTGTCTTTCCTACTCTATTTATAAGGGATACTCCTTTAGCGATTCTAAAGTTTTTAGTTTTAAATTTAGTACCTGAAAGGCTTCTCACAGAATAAGAGATATGGTGCCCAGCTTGGACAGAGACAAAATCTCAGAGACCTTGAATCTATATTGTCAATTTAGCACTGGTGATTCAGCTATCTAAAGCCATTGACTTTGGTACCTACAGATGTGCAAAGCCACCTAAGAGTGACTTAACCCTTGGGGTATGTCTACACTACGTGAAGGTGTGATTGTAGCCTGGGTAAGTATACCTGTGCTAACTTTCATCTAGCTAGGATCAGTAACAATAGTAGTCTTGTCATATTGGCATGGGCTAGCAATGTTTACATATGCAAGGTCCCTGGTGTGCTTGTATTCTGGTGGCTAGCCGGTACTGAAGCCCATGCCAGCACCTCTACACTATTAATGTTACGCACGCTAGCTAGATTAAAACTAGCCTAGATATGCCTACCTGGGCTACAATCACACCTTCACTTGCAGTGCAGACATACTCTTAGTAATCCTTTAGCAAGCAACGCAGTAACTATCAAACATGCAGGGGATCATGTAATAGTAATTAAAAAATTATGGATGTCTCGCATATTCTTCACAAAATGCTTTTCTGATCACCTTTAAAGTTTGGTTCTGCTCTGAAAAGTAATTCTGAAAAAATGACATTGTGGAGCCGTGACTATTGGAAAGTTCTAGTGATGCACAAGAAGAAACTGAATCTACCTATCAGAGCTGCATCAGCTCTATATTGCTAACTGGAATAAAAACAATACAACGTTTTTGTGAAGATACCAAACTATTCAGACCCCATTTTTGTTCTTTAAAATCAGCAAGTATGAATACACTTGGAACAGGTCTGTTGAGCAGGGCAACGAATGAGACCTATTATTATTATTATTGTTATGTAGTGCACAATTATAGATTCACTAATTAAAGGTCCTGAAGAAAGTTAATTTTAAATGTGCTTTGAGATTCTTTTGCTTTCAGTGTTGAACATAATAAAAAAAGACAAAATACTGGGGAATAGCAGTAGAATGCAGGTAACGTCATTTTACTTGCTGCAAGATGTAATTAGTCACAAACAATTTCCATGTAATTCTATTTTGAGCTGATATTTGTTTAATTTTAAAAAAGAGATTAAAAAAAGGTCTAGGTGAGACAGGTCAATGGAGTAGACTAGCCTGTCACCTTTAAAAACCTGGGTTTTTAAATCTTCACTTCTGGGTGATGATCACATCTATCTTACTTGTCATTTGTCTACACCACATAGTCAACACCAAATTAAACATGGTTTGAAGATCACCCTTGACTCTTTACTTCATGCACATCATTACCAGTCATAAAGATTCTGCGGAATGAATTGTGCACTCGGTGTCATTTGTGCAACCCCATTGTAGTCAAGTTATACCCTTAAAAGTGTTCAATAGAAGTACAGGCCTGAAATAGCAACAGAGTTCATAGGTCAGGATTGAGATGCATTGGCAAAACTTTGTGAGGAAGCTTACATTATGCTGTTTGCATTATGCCTGGTTTAAGCCAATGGTATTCATCCCTTGATTTAGCAAATTAACCTACAAAATTACAAAGCAAAAAGGTTTAACCAAAGGTTAAAAATAACTACCTTGACAGTTTATATCACTAAATTATTGTTTTCCCCTTGGCACGAGTGGCCCCAAGTTCTTGCCACTCAACAATGATTTATTTTTGCATTAGCACTTACTGCTGAAAACTTCTGACCCTCAGAGGCAAAGGGTTAACCTCTGCACTTGTCAACAGAGCAGTACAAACCATGAACATAAAATGGTTGTAATTGGAGATTAGATATAATGAATATATCAGTCATCATTTGGTGTGTGAAGAATTCCCTTGTAATAACCTTAAATACAGAGGGATGTAAATCATGAGCATGAATCTGTTGCTAAAAGAATGTGTATAGTTTGGGTGACATGCTGGTGTACATGCCATATTTCAAAGTAATTGAATTATAACGGGTCAGTTTTGCTGTTGTGACAGGTCAGCAGTATTCCCAGTTCCATTTTGTCATTCCGTTGTCTATCCTCAGTTGGTTCTGATTATAGAATGTGATGACAGCATATATTTATTATTTAATCACTCTATACTATACTAAATAGTGCACCATTTGTTTCATTTTATTGTGCTTTGTTTCAGTGAATGAGAATAATTCCACAGTGACCTTAGGTCTTTTTTGTGTAATGAAAACAATAGTTTTTAACAATGATTTTTTTTCTTGAAGCTGTTATGGCAGCTGGAAATAGTTATTATAATTTTAATAAGTTTGACATAAGGAATGGAATGTGTTCAGTTTTGGAAACAGAAAAATATAGAGGAGGGCAGGAAAAGGGATGCATCACCTTCATATGAAAATGGGAATATGCTCTCCTTTCAGTTGCCTCAAAACAGTTTTAATTTTCATTTAAGGATATAAATAACCTTTTTGGTGTTAGATGCTTCATGTGAAGAAAAAAAGAATTGGCTGATACTGTTGGCATTGCAAAAATTTCTTTGCAATTAATTTGGTGGAAACAAGATGGAAACAAAAGTAGAGGTCTTGGGGTATGCTGAATGTGTTGTGTAGAAGTTAGAACTGCAGGTTTCTAGCCAGGAGAAAGTTAAATGTGTAAAAAAGCACACACAAGCTCTTATGGGAAACCCTTTTAGATTTATAGACATGAGCATACAAAACCTGACCAAGTGTTTCTTCTCTGTGGTCAAAAATTCAAAATGTGTATGCTGATGGATTGCACAGAGTTCAGTTACAGTACTTGCTCATTTTAATGGACACATACACATAGGATGGAACTAGTGGTGCGGGGGGTGCTGTAGCACCCCCAGGTTTCACCTGGGGCTCAGCTCCTGACCCCGTATGCAGGGTCCTGGCTGCCAGCCCTGCACCCGGGATTCCGCTCCTGGCTCTATGCCCACCTCCAGCTGTGGTCCCAGCCTCGGCCCCCTTATCCCTGTCCGGGTCCCCCCCTTCTGGAGACACGGCCCTGTTCCCGGCCCCAGCCCTGGTAGGGGGAGTGGACAGAGATAAGGGGGCTGACTTTCCTCACCCCCACTATTAACAGTGTGCCAGTGCACATACATGCACTTAACAGTTTTTGCATGCAGAAGTGGTGGAGCATATACACAAGAAAAGTGTGTGTCTCTCTCTCTTTCTCTGATTGGGCCAGTGACCCCTTTCTAGATTTATTTATCACTCTAGCCCTTGTAACCATGTTTTAGACCATGACTGTTAAATGTTATATCCTCTTGCATTAGGGCCTCAAAGAGGATTGTTTCTGTGCTCTGCCAAGCATTGTAAGACTTGCCAAACAGAGCAAAAGAGAAGTATGCTGACTGGAGTGCTGCCGACTATGCCTGTGAAGGACCGAGCCATTGGAGTACTGATCAGAAGATTACTCCTGGCTCTGCTTTCCTGAGCAGTAATCACCTGTGGCATCAGGATTCCATTCCCTGAAGTCACTGAACTCCTTTTCCCTCCGTCTCCTCCCCCAGTTTCCAACCCCAATTCTTCTATCCTCTTACTGAACATTTTTGAGTTACTACCGAAGAGTCTGATCCTGCTGTCTACTCTGTATGCAACTCCCATTGACTTCAAAGAGAAATACATATGTAGCTTATAGTTTATAGCATTAGGCTCTAACAGGCTGGGCCTAAGGATACTATTTGCAAATATTATTTGACCCTCACCCATATAATGAGTCAGACACCCATGGTTCAGTTTCTAAATATTTTCCTTCCCAATAAGCCTGCTTTGCTCTAAGGAGTGAGGAATCTGTTCTTTCATGAGCATGAGGACAGGCTAACGTAAGTGGCAGCATTTGTTTAAAAAAAAAAAACAAACCACACACACAACCATGGTGGTTTCATAGTGGGTGAACAGGATTGGGGCAATAGTTGGGTGTTAAAACATCCAGAAGGAAATTAGGACATATAGACTTTCCATGCTACAGTGAGATGAGTCCAGAAATTAAGGGTTTTGTTTACAATATTATGTATAGTTTATTAGGTGACCATAGGGGTTTAGTTGGTGGTTATGAGGGTTTTTTTAAACATGATGGATAAGCAGGATGAAAGGTGCTGTATGCAGTAGATGGAAGATATTCTGGACAAACACGGTGAAGAACAGGGGGTCTCCCTCAAGCTAATTTCCATACCCGTCAGAAGCACCATAGGGTTATAACAATTGTGTGAATTCCCAATTTAGGAGTTTTCTAGAGAATGGACACCCACTCAGAAAGGCTTCTTACACACTATACCTAAAGAAGTACTTCTGGTAACTCCATTTTGGCTCTGTCCCTCTTGAGACTGCATGCATCATGCATGATGATATGATTATTATTCGTATTAGAGCAATCTGGGTCCCATTGTTCTAGATAATGTACAGACTCCCTGCCCCCAAAGAGCTTACAGCCAAAATAGACAAGACCAAGAAAATGTGGGAGGGAAAACAGAGGCCAAGAGAGGTGAATGCCTTTCCCAAGATCACGCAGCAGGTCAGTGGTAGAACCTGGAATAGAACCCCAGTTTGCTGAATCCGGTGCTCTGTCCACTGACCTCACTGCTTTCACAGAGTTCTGAGCATGCATAAACCTGGGTGGGTTCTTACTGATTGCTAATAGTCATTCAAAGAACTTGGGTAGTGTACATTTTAGAGCTGGACTGCAGGAGGCCTGCTTTGGTATTGCTACCTTGTCACTTACATCTGTTGTCGCTCTAGGTAATAATACTTAGGAGTCTGTGAAGGATAAAATAAACTGACAAATATGTAAAATATGTTTCATCTATTCTCTGAGTGATCTAAAAGGAGGGTGGTGCTGATGACAGCTGCTGCTGTTTTTGTGTTGCAGTAGCATCTAGAAGCCCCAATTATGGACCAGGAACCCATTGTGCTAGGCACTATACAAACACAGAACAAAAGATCCAGAGGTGGGGGAGAAACAATTACCACAGAGTAAAGTTGAAATGCTTCACAAAATAACATCATTATAAAATGAACCATCAAACATTTATGGAAAAATAATTAAAACTGTTTTCATTTCACTTTTGTGCAGAGATCTTCCATTCTAAACAGATGGGGTTATGTGTTAACCAACAACAACAAAAGCTACAAAGGAAGCCCTGCCACATAGTTCATTTTAGCTTTGTTGCTTGCCTGTAAAAAAGTCCTAATGCGGCTCAGCAAGACAAAAATGTCAGACCATAAATTTTGCACTAAGCAAATAAAAGCAGCTGCACCCAGAGGTTACGTTGTTATATGAGAACTCACAGATACACTGTGACAGGAGCTATTGTAGTTATACAGAAGAAATCACAGAAATGCAGGGGGGCTGTTGTAATTTTATAGAAAAGGATCCGAGATCTAAATTGGTGCTCTCTGTGATAAAATTACAAAATCCTAATTTTAAATGAAAAAACACTGGGCCTAATTTTCAGAAATTATTTCATTTATTTGGTTTGTGGTAGCCCTTAACAGCCCCACTCATGGACCCAGAGCCCAGTGTGCTAAGCACTGTACAAACATAGAACAGGAAATAGCAGATGGATACAGATGGGAAAGCACAAAGGAACAATGAAATAATATTAATCAGCATGATAGGTTGTAGTCTCAGCACACTAGCTGCCTAACCATTAAGAAATGTTGAGCACCCACAATTCCAGCTGAAGTCAAATGGGAGCTGCGGGTGGCTAGCACTTCTGAAAAATGAGGCCTACTAGTCTTTATTACATTAATGTATTGTGTTGTGTTTTAACCAGACATTAGGTCTTTTTAAATCTGAAACTAATTTTACTAAAGATTTCTCAGCAGCTATGAGCTAGCTCTTTGCAAATGTCCCTTTTTTATGCAATCTGTTTCCATTTGAGTTCGGTTGTGTTCAGCAGCATTAAGACATTGCTAATATTCTTCATGTAATTATATTGCTTGTTAATTAGACTTCCAGATAAACCCATAACAGTTAATAGGAAGATTGGGAGTGAGAGAGGAACTAGTTGTTGAAATGTCTTTTAACAATCTGGAAAAATGGTACAAGAAAATTATCCTTTAAAAAGAAAAATAGAATGTTAAATGTTTCTGCCTCCACACTATCTTGAAAGGTGATATTTTCATTCCACAATTTCCATTGCTACATGCTATCTCCATGCATTAAAAGACTAATTTAATGCAATCCTATGCCAAAACAGGCAAGTGGAATTTGCATTCCATGGAACTGTCTGTTCTTGGGTGTGGTAATATCTTGATTCCCAACTCCATTCAAATTTGGTTAAGAATTAACTACGCGCATGTTGGTAAGAGATGGTTCCTTAAGTACTTCAGGATAGAGAGAGACTGTCCATAGAGAATCCAGCACAATGGTGCCCGGTCTGAAGGCCTCTAGGCCTTTGCATATTACAAATACATATAATACTTAAAATTATTTACTTTCTCCGCTTTCGGAAGCTAAGATGTGATAAGTATCTTGTAATATTGTTACCACCATATTATTTCCATGCTTTGCTCTTCTTTTGGATGACTCTCCTTTTGAGATCTTGTCCCTCCCTAATCCTTTTGTTCTGCACTGTAGCATTCTACTTCTCACCTCCCAACCTAGTCAGTCCTTCCCCTGGTCCCCTCCTTTCCTTTCTTCCTAATTCTCTGTGAACCAGTCACTGTCTTTCCACAGAGTGCAGTTCTCTCAAGTCAATCTTCCTAACTTGCTTCACACTCTCACATGTACTGTTTGCTACTCCCTCCATTTTTCTGTTTCTCCTGTCACCCCTTCCTTTCCAGTGTCAGTCCTGCCTCAGATAGGCCAATCAATTTACATTTAGTGATACAGTCCCATGGTGGAACTCTAGCAGATTTGTATGGTCTTAGCTGGCTGCTTCCACAGGTTTTGTATGCACTGGGGTTTTCCTGTATCGGAGGTGTCCCAGATGCACCGTGCAACTGCTACCCTGCAAAAGCAGTACTGTGTTTGAGATTTGAAGATGCTAATTTGCCTAGGTTTTGAGGGAGAGAAAGCAAACATTATTTTACTTCTGGGTAAGGAGAGTAATGTATCCAAACACTCTGAACCTTCAAATGTATGTTTGGAGCTGAAGCTCACCTGGTTCTTATTTTGTTAATTTTGTTGCTGTGGATTTTAATTGAATAGTCCTTGTTTCTCAGAAGCTCTTGTTGCTTAATTCGCTCCAGGATTGCATTTGCTACAAATCAGAATCTTTCCTGTTCTGCCTTTTGAAACACCCTTCTTCCTGACACCTTTGTGTACTTTTAATTACTCGATTTAATTATTATATCACCTTTTTGTTTCTTATATTTGCTTACTCTGTTATTAAATACTCTTTTCTCAGTGTCCAGTAATCAAATAGTGATAATTTTGTGGCACTTCAAATAGTAACATACATACACATATACACACACACATGCTTTGCTCAGAAATTTTTTTCCATTTTTAGTTGAATGATGAATAAATATATAAACACATTCCAATCTTCCTCATGCATTCACTTATTAGATATGATTCTTTTCTGGATAATACTTTAGCTTATTGTTAAAAACTGTGGCTGTTTATGGAGAATTTACAATTGTTCTTTCAAACATATTTGATTACTTAATTACCGGAGTCCTTGTTGATTCTCAGCATGCCTATCTAGTGCCTCAAGGTATTCTTGAAATATATATAAGGCATCTCATAAACAACTTATAGCAATGGAGTGGATTATGACTCCCTATATTTTAAATAGTCTATTTTTATAGCTGATATGAAGAGTTACTTCCAATACCAATACTTCTAATTTATGGACCATAAGAATACATTAATTTTCTGCCTCAGGTGGACAGAAAATGACAAAATGTTAAGCATTAGATGTTTTTCATATATCTTTAGCATTATCCAGAGTTATCTGATGATTAATTTCAATTTTTGTAGTCTCCTTTTTCAAAATCAGATTATGCCACAGATATACAACCTGTCCATTGAGGTCTGTTTTGCTACTTCCCAAGGTGCCAGTGTAGTATAATTCCTAGCTCTATGTAGTGTTTTTCATCATACATCTCACAGCTTCACAAAGGAGGTAAGAAGTACGGTGTTATCCCTTTTTTACAGATGGGGAAAGTAAAGCGGAGGTGAAATAAATTGCCCAAAGTCACCCAGCAAGCCAGTGGTAAAGCTGGGAATAGTAATCGAGCCTCCTGAGTTCTAGTGTAGTGCTGTATCCACTAGGTAGCACTGCCCATTGCTGCCATTGTGAACAGCAGTCAGGCTTCTGTTGGCCTGGCTTGAGCAGCAGTATGTTCTAAGACTTTAAGTGCAGTATGGTTTCCACTCAAATTTGAAAAAGTGTAACTATTCAAAGACGTACCCTAAAACAGTGCAATATTAGTCAGAACACCACCCCGTGTACTCCACAGTCTCATTCAAATCTGCACTTTAAAAAGCAGCTATTTTGAATGCTTAGGTAATGGAAATTACTGATTTGAAGACGCATGCAATTTGAGAGGAGTTTAACTTGAAGCTTGTAGATTCTAAGAGAATTTCTCCTACCCTTGGCTGGCTCCCCTCAGCTGCTCCTATCCCTTGCAAGCAGCAGTGCCCCTCCCCTCACAACCATGCCAGCCACTGAGCAGTGGAAAGTGAAAACCAGGTAATCTCCCCGATGTGCAGCTCAAACCTGGATTAAGCAAAGCAGAGGATCAAGTGTAATTGGGCTTCCTTGTTGCCTCTCTTTTCATGCTATGATCAACTTGGCCTTTGAGAGGAGGCACTGTTCTTAAACCAAGCATGGTTCAGGAGTAGAGAAATCAGAGAGAGAGAGGGATGGAGGAGGTAGTGTTTTATCGGAACAGTCCCGATTTTGGGGTCTTTTTCTTATATAGGCTCCTATTACACCCCACCCCGTCCCGATTTTTACATTTACTGTCTGGTCACCCTAAGAGGAGGTGAGAGAATGCTGAGAAATGTTGAAGAATGGAACGAAAGATGGGGAGAGAGAGCAAAGAGTAAAATGGTGAGGATAGAATAGAAAGAGAGGGAAACATTTTGAAAGGGAAAGAAAAAAGAAACAAGTGGCAGGTGGAAGTGGAGAATAGGGAAAAGGGTAAAACATAGTCAAGAGAAGACTCGGTGCTTTAAGGTTAGAATATCTTTCATTTATACACTTCATTTATTCTAAATACAGTGTTGGTGGGAATCTGTTTCAAGCACGTGGAAATGTGCTAGGCATTCAGGCACCCAATTCATATGAACATGCAAATAAATTGCAGCTCTTGGGTTGCCGGTTAGCTGCCAGTGCAATCTTTGTTACTTCAAAAGTTGTGTTCTACTGGTCTTTACCACTGTCTTGTTGGCCTCAACACACAATCTACTGACCAGGAGAGAGGCTGATCCTCCTATTGGGAATGACAGTCATGTTAATTTCTGCATTGAGGTTCTGGCCCTGTATGTACTGTACCTGTAGTATTTTTTCCTAATTTCAAAATTGGAAATATATAAATGTTGTGTTTTTCAGAATTGTTTTTATGAGATGAGAGAGACTAATTGGTGATAGAACCAAGCAGTTCTTTCACAAAGAAATTTAAATGACATGACACTGGTTCAAACCTAGAAATGAAACAAGCCGAGTTTCAGGCAACCTAGAAATGAAACAAGCCGAGTTTCAGGCAACGTTTCGGTGAGAGCTGCCAGATTCTGTTTTGAGTTTTGCTGAAAACCTTTCTGCTGCCTCTGGAATGGAGTTTCTGTGGTTTGCTTTAGTTTCCTTATGAATCCTGGTCTTCTGGGTTGAGTAAAATGCACACAGCCCTAACCTTATGAAATCCTGCAAATGCTTACAAAATGCATAATGGCTTCATGAATCTTACCAGTTTCTTTCTGAACTTCATCTTTGCCCTATTGTTGCAAATAAATAAATAAATATATGAGATGGTCTTTGCCAGACCTTCCTCTCACTGGCCACACTCTTTAAGTGTGCGTGGGTAAGCTACCAACAGCTGCTGCTCCAGGCTAGTTTCACTGCGTACGGTTGGCCCCAACTGAGTTTTCCTTTGGGATATTCCTCCTACCCATATGAATATTCTCTTTGCTGGTCAACTTTCCTCTAGTTAGGGAGATCAGGGGGAGGGCTGGTTTATCCCTCGTACACAAGGTACCAAATGTTTTGGGGAGTAGAGGTTCTCTTCCCACAGTCCATGTAAATCTTCCTGGGATTGCTTCTGCTTTAGGAAACTGCAGCCAGTGCCTTGTCTGCAGGTTATCTTGGTCATATGGTAATGACACAGCAGGCAACTCACAGAAGAGTACTGCAAAGACTACTAGGAACAGCTGAATTATTTTAAAATATCTGAGCCAGATCAGTGGTATCGCTGCTTTTAAAGTGAAACTGGAGGGATACATAATGGCAAAACCAAACCCAACTCAAAACAACCGGATTTGCAGAAACCTAGGTACACTGAAAAGCGTTTCACACATCAGTAGTGGAAAATGTGCTCTTTTGTTTTCAGGGCTAGTTAGACCAGCCTTAAAGCTCCTGGTAATAGGTGGAGCATGCCATTTAGGTTAGAAATAGGCTGAACAAGTTCATGTGCCATCAAACCTTAGAGTTTTATTATCCTGTCCATATTTTATTACTCATTATCAATTTTCTCACTGCCAAGCACCCTGCCAATTCATGCTCCTAATCCAATCCAGCACTGGGAAAGTTTGGCAAGCTTCTGTGTTTATGCAAAGTACTCCCCTTCCTTTGAAAAATCACCCATCTAGTTACTTGGACTCTTCATGCTTATCCATGTATGCTTGCTCATGTTCAGTTCATCTCAGTCTTCGGGGAGGGGCCAGGGGTTGCATGACAAGAAGGAATCACTTCCCTTGCTGTCTGGAGAGAAACAGTTGATGGAAGAAAAAATGTAAAAAGAAAACATTAAGATTTCCAGTTATGCTTTTCTTCAGTGAGTGAAAGGGGGAGGGGCGCTCAGTACTGCTGAGGTAGTTAGACTGTATTAGGCAGTTTTATTTCAACTTTATATCATACCCCACTCACAACTTGGTGCTATAATTCTGTAAAGGCAGCATTCTTCCTTAGCAGCAAGAAGAGAAGAAAGAAAAAAACACATGTACTTTTATGTTGTTAGGCACATTGAGTTTCACTGCAGTGCTGCTTTGCAAGCTGGACAGATAACAGTTAACACATTGTAAATCAGAAAATACATTCTTTTGGGGGTTTTTTTGTTTAAGAGCATGCTTTTATGTAGTGAGTATGATAGCACTGATGGTGAGTTTCTGGGGAAAGCCTGTAGCCTCCGACAGCACTGCATTCCCTGTCTTAGGCCTCAGTTCAGCCAACCATTTTAACCACATCAGTTTAAATCCATTCCTGAGCAGCAAAACATTTAAGCAAATGCTTACAAGTGCTGAAGTGCTTTGCTGAATAGGAATGGATGTAAATACAGGCTGAAAGATAAGCACATGTTTAAGAGATTTGCTGAACGAGGTCTTAGGCCTGGATTTAATGTACTGTTGATTTTTCTCTGGTTGAAAGGAATACTCTGCATTCAGTGCCTTGTGTAAATGTTCTGTCTGCCTTTAAATGAGATCTTCAAATTTGTGCATGTCCTACATCTTGTGAAATGGTTTGTTTAGTCTGTCTTCCGTGCTATATTTAGGGTTAGGGCCAGTAATATTGCTGGTACTAACTTACAAGTTTGTTGGTTAATGAAAATATTTGCTCCTGTTCCATTTTATACTGTATTGGAGTATTTATTTAATGTGATGTGTATTTAATGAAATACTATGCCACCCCATTTGTATCAAACCAAAGAACCAGGCTTAGTTCAGACACAGTTCCATAGTAGCACGCTTTCTTAAAAAATGAATATACATATACCTCTCTACGTTACCCTCCTGAGATTAATGCATTGAAGATAAATGTAATTTTGAACAGTGGACAAAGTGCTGCTATCTGTCTTTCCGGGGAAGGACTGTTTGTTATCCTTCAAAAAAAGTGCAGAGACTGGCCAGACGGCAAGCAAATGCAATCTCATACACCTGTATTCCAGATGTTATACAGCTGTGTGCATACTTCTACCAATCTTTCTCTAGTAAGTGCCACGAGATAGTCTATTCAGGATGGATATGGGGGGGTTGTTTTAGGGGACACTTTGTGGGGGGAAATTGTCAAAGAAATTACATGGCACAGTTAAGAAACAGTTCTGGAACAGTTATAGCATATCTCTGGGGACATACCGATTTTGTGAGTTCCATAATGGGTTTAATACTAATGCAATTTTCTTTACGTTTTAAATAGTTAACCAAATATCCTCTAGAATCTCTTATTTTATCATGGTTTGAAGCAGGTTTTTCTGAGTTTTGTTTCAATTAGACATAGGTGAAATGGTCCTAATATTATAAGAAAAATAGACTGAGCTTTTCAAAGCCACATGGAGGATTTGGGCACAAAATTCATATTAGTTTTAATGGTAACTGGGCATCCAGATCCCATAAGCAGCTTTGAATCCTTATTGAATTTCTCTCTCTCTCTCTCTCTCTCTCTCTCTCTGAAACAGACCTTTTATTTACTTTTTTTAAAAATTGGGGATCAGTTTGATTAAAGGAAAAATTTCTAAACCACTTTATTTCATGGTGATCATGTTTGTCATGTCCAACCTCAACTGCTCTCCTTTCCCTGTCCTCCAAAAAAAAAATTAAATCAAAGCAACCCTTTTTAAAAATTGCATTGCAGGATCTGTTTGGAGCTTTTGGTGATCAGAGGGAAGTGGGTTGTTTTTTCTGGGCGACAGCACTTCCACATTTAATCTTTTATTTCTTCAGCAATAATCACACATTAAAATGCAAGTTCTAGGTATTGATATACTCCAGCTGGTATTTGCAAGCCAACGCTCATGAGCTGGGCTCTGTGTCACATCTTTAAAGAGGTGAAGGGGATATCATACTGGTCTTGGAAGGAGGCCAAACGATTGCAAATGAGGGTGGGTTGTCAAATGGACCTTTATCAGGAGGAATGAGGAAAAGGAATAGTCACGGAGGCCTGGATGAGGAGAGATGTGCTTTCTGTCACTTCAGAAGTTAGAATTCAATTTTGGATTAGCCATCCACATTGCTGGACAGTTAAATCTTTTTTTATGTCCTCATTATGGTACTAGTTTCAGTAATGCATTTACTACTGATTTCATGATTTGAAGTTGAAATAATATTTGTCCCAATCCATTAGGGAATAAAAAGTTTAATCACAACTACTGTTTGGCTGTTACTAATGAAAGCTTGACTTGAAGAAAGGCAGTGTCACAGCTTTCAGAAACTATGAAGGCAATCTATGTTAAGCGCAGTTCGAAGTGAGATGCATTGTAGAGGGTGATAGTGTTCAGAGGAGACAAGTAATATCCAACTTCCAAAACGTGTACTCTTATGCAGCTAAAGGTTTCTAGTTGGTAAATTAACCCCTTTCATAAGTGATTTTTTTCAGCGCTTTACAAAAATGCCAGATTGACCCCCTGCAGTCTTGAAGACTCTCCACAGAACACATCCAGCATAGGTAGCAGCAGCACAAGATTTCACATCCTGCCCTCCAAAGTGCCTTAGCTTTGAACTTGGGGAAACTAGCTCTGACAGTGAGAATGTGGCTCAGGCTCCATGGCTGCTTGATACTTCTGTTTCCACACCATGATGTGTAGTTAACATTTTTTTTTCCTTTTGAGTATGGCAATGTGTTACAGTAGCTTTCTATACAGTGCCCTGAGTTGACAGACTGTAGGCAGCTTGTGTGCCAGACATGTCAGTGCTCTTACGATGGTCTTTCTTAACAAGCAGCAGTGTTGTGGGTTATTAGTTTCATATGACTATTGAGTGAAATATAGAGGATTACTGAAGGCTGCAGAAAAATGTATCAGCAATGTTGCTCTATATCATTAACTTGCTGTTCTCATCAGCCCCTTGGTGGGTCAAGTCTTGCGGAGCATCCATTGATGTTTAGTCACAGTGAACAAAAAAGTGAAAATACATAAGTCTCCTCTTCCAGCTTTTAGTCGTATCTACATATCTTGTCAGAGAAACAAATGCAAAGAGAAACAAGTAAATTACTGCTAAAAAGAAATTATCCTTTTTCTGTCATCTTCTTAAGTTTAAAATAGCCAAATATCCATAACCAGCGTTCTCTTACCTGTTGAGAAGTGATAGGAGAGGGGAGAACTATTCTGAGAAAACAGAACACACTGCTGACAGTGTTTTTATTATATCAAGTGCTATATTTCGTAATATAAATTGTTTTCACATGTACTTGGATCATAAGGTTCTTGAAAGAGAATTATCTGGATGTTTACAACATATCTGTAATGTATCCCATTCAGATTTGTCAGCTGATTCTCATTGCCTTGAAATGTGTCACGGTATCCTGTACAAGCATGCTTTTTCCATTGGTTTGCAAGAAAGCTAAAATTCTATTATTTCCATTACGGTGCCAAAGACATGGAGACATGAATCCAAAGGTGGTGGCACCCTAAATAATTAATCATTTCCATTATAACAGATCTGTTCTTTCTTCAGTGAGCACACGTAATTCCTGTTGTTAATAGGTCTCAAGAACAGTAGGTCATAGGTCAAAGTTCAACGCCGCAACCTGAGTTTATATTCTACGTAGAACAGTACTAAGGGGATACTGCACTGTTAGAGGTTCTATCCTTTGGATGAAACTGAAACAAATGTGCCTCATGCCAATCTCTGCTGATTATTCAAGTGGCTGACAAAGATCAAATGGCATTTGTTTTGAAAAGAAATGAGGATAATCTAATTGGGTTGACCAACATTCCATGTCTATTTATCTACCATATTTCTTTTTCCTCCATGTATGTAGACTATGTGATGAGCTCACTTGAAGGAAAACTAAGTTGAAGAAATTAGTTTTACATTTAGTTCTAAAAGTGGTGAGGTCATTCTTATTTCTTGCAGGAGTGCGTTCCAGAGCATAGACCCAGCTCCCATTAAAGTCCTGCCTTCTGCGTATCTTCTCTCTGTTGGCAGCAGTTTCATTGTTCCAACAGAATGTAATTTTTGTGGGAGGCCATGATCACTGAGGGGAAGATGATTGGTCAGCTAGTTAGGGCCAATCCCATGCAGACCTTTCGGTATGAGCACAGAAACCTTGGACTGGATTTTGTATTCAGAGGAGAGCCAGTGCAGAGAACAGAATGATTTGTTCATACCAATCTGTATTTCTGACCAGGTAGGATGCTGCGTTTGGTATCAGATGAAGCTTTCTTGGGCTGTTTGGCTGCATTCCGAGATACAAATTGAAATAAATGAGCCTGGAGGTCATGAATGCATGGATCAGTATGACAGATACTGTGTGTGATGAACTGGGAGCACAGGTGGAAGGGGACCTGAAGTGTTTTTAACAGCCCCGTGGCTGCTGTTTGCTTACGCAGTCAATACCCTACCTTCTCAGTCTCTAACTCATTATTTTGTGGAGTGTTTTGGAATAGTTGGAATAAGGAAAAGCACAATATAAACCTAAATTGTAACCTGAGTTTTTAAATTTACAGCAGGAAATAAACAGGCAGGCAATTCAAAATAAAATGGTCATAGCATTTGTAAATCAGTGCATTTTATCAAAGCAGAGCAGAGAGGAATGCTGTGTTCTATCCACAGGTGCTCAGATCAGTGGGGGAATATTATACCTACTCACAACAGGATGAGTTAAAGAAACTTCCAGCCACGACAATATATTTTCTGGCTTGTGCTGGCTTAATCTAGTCCTGTGGGTCAAATTTTCAAACATTGGCCCCTAAATTGTGGCTGGAAGATACGCATGTTGTGTCAGCAAGTAACTGTGTTCACAGAGGGATAATTTCATGCACAAGTAGCCATTTGCAAATGCAGCTACAAATCCAGTTTGTATGCACAAATACATCTTCATATTTTGTGGGCATAACAGATACTAGTGGTATTTTTAGTCCTTGATGTATTTAACGTGGTGGAAAAGGGTTACATATTTATAAAGTTTCACTAATTCTCAGGGTAAAGTATTTAAGGATTTTTGCCACTTTCTTGACAAAAACAAAAAAATCACCGGTTTGGATAGTTTCAAAATAATATCTTTGTTATGTAGTGAACTCAGATATTTTTAACCCACTTATAAGTCTTTATCCTGACAAACTCAACCTCTTTTGAGCCTGTGTCACTCATTCCTCGCTTTGGCCCTCTGTTCCCTGGCTAGGTGCTGGGATGCTATTTTACATTAGAGATGGTTGAAAAAAGTTTCTGGGATCTTCATAATCAGCACCTACCTAGTCTCTCTCTTTTTTGTGTTAATTTCACCCTGGTCTCTTTAAACCAGTATTTGTGTTACATCTTGCCTTCTGCTGCCTGAGTGGTAACAATGGGGAGATTTCTCTGAAGCACTTTGTGTGCAGCTTTCTCTAATGGTCTTGATGAACTGGGGGAGAAATCCAGAAGACTCACTCAGCATTTTGCTTCTACTGTCTCATTACCCTGTTGTAGACCTATGGTATGTCTTCCATGTGACACTGCACTGTGCTGTCAAAGAGCTAACTTAATTTTCATTAACTTTCTCTTAATTGAATTTTTGCAAGACAGATACAATTACAAATGCAGCACAGGAAGAGAATAAGAGGAATGCATGGCACAGCTATCCAAATAGATTTATTAGTTTCCCCTGCTAGTGTATGGGACATGTAATCTGTCTATAAGTCAAAGAGAGATAAAGGTACTTAGGGCAATATTAAAGTTTACCCAAGTGGTCTGAAGCCGGGGGAAAAAAGCTTTCTGATATGCTATAGAGACATCAAATTACATGAGTGCATCCAAAGGGTGCTGGTTAGCTCCGGTCTCCCAGAAATGTGATCAAAAAAGGAAATAAAAAGTCATTCTAATGCCTTTGTTTGGTCATCATTTCAGAAGAAAGATTCAACATAACATAACTTACCATTCCAACATACCAACCGGTTTCTCATGGGGCAATTACAGGTTAGCATTCCAGTGGTGAGACTGAACAAGGGCAAGCACAGGGGACACAATTCTATGTTTTATTAGTTGAACTTAAGTTATTCAAGAGTAAAAGGAGAAACTCTTATTAAAAGCAGTAAATAGGTAACTCATTTGTGGTACAGTATTTATTTCCCTTTTCTGTATGCCACAACATTGAGAAATGAAGTCTAAGAGTACACACAGGCTCACAAACTGTTTTGTTTTGATAGGGATGCAAAATGGACACATCTTATAAAACCCAACTAGTCTATTACTACTGCTAAGCTGTATGAGATACTTGGTCTCATAACTTTGTCCATAATTGTATCCCTCCTCATGCTCAGAAAGTTACAGTAGCTTGATTCCCGGCCCTCAGATGCCAGTATTATAAATGAAATAACTGTGAAATTGAAGGAAATTCTTGGGTACTGGCCTGCAGGTGGGTATGCCAGCCATTTTAAAAGGAAATAACAGTTTCAAATTTAAGTGCCCTTTAATTTAAGTACCATGCAGCTTTAGGGATCCCTGAAGAACATTTGATATGCTTCAAAACCTCATTTTTGAAAATGGTGGTGATTCTATTTTCCTCAGACTGTTAGTGTCAAGTAGACCATTTAATTACATCTTATTCCAAATTCCCTCTACAGATATGACCGCCATGGCGATCTAAAATGTGTTTATTCTATAGGGCTTTCAACATCATTCCCATATACAGTAGAAAAGAGGCACAAAGCAGAAAGTATTTTATAAGGTATGTACAAGACTGATACTAGGTACCCACACGCCCAATTACCTGTAGGACACCAGTTTCCAGGGATTCACTGACAGACTCAAGGCTTAAAGTGGATAAAATCTTTGATCTTTTGAAGGATTTAATGGCCCCTGATTTGATGCCAACATGGGTCTTCTCTTGGCCTTGAGCCAGACCTAAATACTATAGAAGAAAATTCAGCTTCATATTTTATCCCTTGAATAAGTTGTGACCAGTAACATTACTGCTTCCAGATGGAAAAGAGATTTACTGTGAAAGTTTTTATAGGATTGTCTTACGGCTAAATATTCTTCCTACTCATCACAGTAGGCAGAAATAATGTTGATAGTTTCTTGTGTCTTTCCTCTTGAGAAATTGCAATCTTATGCCACTATTTTTTGACATTCAAGTGAGTGGAATTCTTAAATTCCCAAACTTTAAGGGAGGTTAGGAAGAATAAAGAGCTGTCAGCTGGGTACACTTCCAGTATCGTACATGATGAGAGTTTAGTGTGAGACTTAATGCTTGTTTTTATCTTAACGTGCAAGAATGTAGGGTATTCAGTTTTCTTTTTTATACTATAATTTGATTGTAGGTTTCACAATAATTTGTCATTTGTATCTCCAATTTTTATATTTACTGAAAGGACTGAATTCAGCAAGAATTAAATATAAATACAAATGTACTCTTTGAAGGAACTGTAGGTTAAAAGTTAGGACAAGGGACAAGAAGTCAGGACTCCTGGTTTCGGTTTCCAGCCAGTGGGACTTTAAGTGCTTTTGAAAATATACCCACAGGGTATGTCTACACTGCAAGTAGACAGCTGTGTCTGGCACGTCTCAGCTGCTTCAGGCTCATGGGACTCAGGCTATGGGGCTGTTTAATTGCAGTGAAGACATTCAGGCTCGGACTGAAGCCTGAGCCCTTGGACTTAGTGTGGTCCCAGAATCTGTGCTCCAGCCTGAGCCTGAATGTCTACACTGCAATTAAATAGCCCTGTAGCCTGAGCCCCACAAGCCCAAGTCAGCTGACATGGGCCAGCCTCAGGTGTTTAATTGCAGTGTAGACATACCCTGAGTGACTTGGTCACGGTTGTACAGTGAGTTAGTGGTAGAGGTGGAAATAGAATCCAAAAGTCTTAAGTCCCATGGCACTTGGGAGCTTTTGAAAAATGTACCCCACACATCATCCACTAGTCCTGATGCACTCCCTTCTCTGTAGGAAGATCTCCAAAGGTGGTTGGCTATAGCTGCACCCACTTCACGCCAGCGCAGGATTCTCCCTCGCTGGGGAATCCTACTTAGCAGCATCTTTAAGCCTCACAATATCTGTATGAGGTGGGTAAGTATTAACTATTCTTTTTTTATAGAGAGGAAGAGTGAGGTACAGAGATGTCACACAGCAGAGCCCATATCGCTTGATTCCCAGCGCCATATTTGTGAGAGTTCTCTAGTCTAAAAGTCCTTTTTAAAATAGTAGCTTTAATGACAATGAATGGATCTAAGTACATGCTAGCTTCCGCACGCCACCTTCCCTTTGCTCTGTGTCCATCTGCAGATTCAATTATAAAACCATCTGCTTTCCAAACTGACTTCCTGACCCTGTCCTGTTTTTCAAAACTGTGGCAGGCTCCTAATCTCCCTTCTCCACTAATCCCAGAAGATACACACATAAAACCAAAAGATCTTTAAATACATAATATCAGAGTCACTTCAGCTGTATTATTGGAATCCAAAATCTATTTAATAACTAAAGCAGCAAAGCACTATTATCCAAAAGAAAAAAATGTTAAAGGTACAGTATTCTTTAGACTTATACAATGTGCCCTTTAGACATATACAGCCACATTATATCTTGGAGTTTATAAAATGATAACTCAATGAACTGAGTTTTTTTAGAAAATGCTCTCTCCTGGGAAAATTGAATCAATAGTTAGGTGACCAGATACTATGTTTTTAAAAAGTAAAAGTGTTTCTGTGACAATGGTTGGGAATAATTTATTAACTTTTGGGTTCCCTCTTTACTATTATGATCAACTTTAGTACCAGTTATTTATTAACACCAATGTAAATACAGTATTGTACATACTCCTATACATAGCTTCACTGGTTAGATAAATTCTGCGCTTTGAGTTAATTTTTGGTAGCTAGATTCTACTCTGTTGTGACCCTCAAATCAGTTTGGCAATGTGTTCATATCGTTGAGTGATTCAACCATTTTGTCTTTAATCGTTCATTTATTAATATTTGTTGCTGAGTTATGAGGTTACCCCAGCAGCCCGATGTCCCTTTCTTGTCTTCTTTCCTCCAGACACAGTCATCTCCCTCTCTGGGACCATACGTACACTGGAGGCATCTCCTGTTGCTAGCTGAAAAATGTCATGATCACTGCTGCTACTGCACAGTTATCAATTGGCCAAGTAGTTGAACTAATAACTCAGAACAAGCTGGCACACTGCAATCCATAATGCAGCAGCAATCTTAGGACTCCTGATGTATTAGTCTTTATGTAATATTTGAAAATATTGAGCGGACCAAGGATTTGTAAACATCACTGAATTTGTGTGGAGATAAGCTTCTGTCCTGTGGACTTCACGGCCTTTATTATATGTGAAATTGCATTTGGGAGCCACCTTAGGCCTCCTTCTTCTTACTTTGAAGAAACTAGTGTTTTGTTTTGTTAAAATATTTCTTTGGTCTGTGAAGGGAGGTTAGCAGGTGCCCATGTTCCTCCACCAAACACTGCCTTCCCCCCTAAATAAAGGAAATACTACTTCTCACAACGTGTGATTAAACTATGGAACTTGTTAGCACAGGAAGTCATTCAGGCCAAGAATTTAAGATTTTAAGAGAGATTGGACATTTATATGGATATCAAGAATATCCAGAGTTATAATTAATAACCACAAATTGTGGAAGGAATATTAAACCTCATGCTGTAGGGCTTCAGCCAATTTGCTAAGTATTGAAGACCAGGATGAAAACTATATGTGGGGCTGATTATCACACATCTACCTTCCTGCTGGGGTTCTTACACCTCCCTCCCTCTGCAGCCTCTGGATACTGGTCTAGATGGATCTTGGCCTGATCCATTCTGGCAATAATCCTATTATCTTGTGTTTTAGCTGATCTAAAATTGACAGTTCTTTTTAGCTAACCCGTATTGTTCTAGTTTTCTACCCATATGCAATGTCCTTATGTTACATACATCTAGAAAGCAAGGAAGGGGAGCAAAAAGCATTTACAATTATATCATTGATTGGATCGCTGCCAGTGATTGACTGAATGTTATAATTCATAGTCTGCCTAGTGACCCTGTGTGAACTCAGTTGATTATATCTCAGTCTAGTTTCCAGTCAATAGCCATCTTTGTTACCAAAAACACCACCAAAATTGTCACCCTTATTAGCAGTCTTAACAAAGAAGCAGAGGCCTGAGTAGGTGTGGAGATTAGCTACCCTACCACTGGACAGCTATTCTCTTCAGATAAAGGATTGAGATGCATTTGTAGAACAGCGTAGAGAACCTCTCTATATTTGTGAAGTGATATTTTTATTCACTTTTTCTGTAAATATAAAATCTCAGTCTCCAGGACTCTTAGTTCAGTAACTTTTGCAAAAATTGTGCTTGTTTTACATTTAAATAATGTGCAGTGAAAGAGAAGTAGATAGAGTGAGAATAAAGTGTAAAAAAAACCAACCCACCCCCCCAGTTAAAAATACATATATGAGGCGAGTAATACACAAGAATCCTGATTTTTCGGAATGATGTCTAGCTATGAACATGGATACTCGCTAATACATACAGAGAGTATGTATTTGGAAATGCCATAGACTTTCTTGGCTGGCTTCTGTGGGAAAATACATAGTAAGTTGATGGCATCACTCTGCTTAAACATGCTGCAAAATTACTTAAACCCTTGAGTAATGTATTATTTGAGAATGTGCCATTATGGGAAGCTTTCATTCACCAAGGTCACAAAAAGGGGAGTAAGGAGAGGCAAGTTGAACTTTAGATGGTTTCTGGCTTGTTGTGTTTCTGTTATGCCTGTGGCTAAGCAGTGAAGTTGTAAACGATTTGTTTGCCAAAACTGAAAGTTTATTAGAAACTTGCTTGTTTTGATTAAGTGGAGCCAGAGGCTGTGACATAAGAATAAATAACAGCTTATGGTTTTATTTACTAGTTCGTTTAGCTTAGCATTGTAGATATTTTATTTTAACCCTATTTTAATTCCCATATTATCAGATTAATTGCAAGCTAATAACATTTTATGATTTATGCTGGATGTACTTTAAGCCATGTCAAGGCTTAAAACATTGAGAGTATGCAAAATATGTCATCATCAAAGAGAGGATGGAGAAGTTCCTACTGTATTATTGTTCTGTTATATATGAATGTAACATAAGAATGCCTGTCCTCACAAAATGGAGACTTGGAGCTTGCAGAAGTGGTCATAAATATCAAGAAAACACTAGTTTTCCTCCTTTTAACATTAAACCCTTACATACCAGTGTTGAATGTAACTGTGTTGTCTTATCATTCTTCTGTAGTTTGGATTAAAACACTTGACACCCCTCACAGATCATCTGTTCATTTTTGACACCATGACAAATACAAAAATGAGGGTTTCCAAATGTTGATTTTACAATACTGTTTAAACAACATTCCTTGGTTATTTAGAGGAAAATATAGTCCCCTTATTTTATATAATATGAACAATGGTTTAAAAAGTAATTTATAGTAGAGGTTCAAGCATTGTACTTCATTTCATGGTGCAAGGATTCAGAGAGGGTTTCTTTATTGATGAATTGTGATGTGAAGACTTCATAGGATGAACCCTGTTTGTTTTCATCATATAATAGAAGGCATGGGGAAGGGGACTTTTCTGACATAATAGATAGCAAATTTTAATGGTATGAACCCAGGACAGGAAGCCTTCTAAATTCTAATCTCGGCCATGAAACTGACTCCTCTTGTCGCCTTTGACAAGTCAATTAATCCTTCTGTCTCATTTTCCCCCTTGGTAAAATGGGGATTCTATTTACGTGTGCTTCAGGTGTATTGAGGATTACTTATTTCATGTTTGTAAAGTACTTTAAAAATAAACAACTGTAGGCTTGGAAGGGTTTGATTTTTATCAGTAAATGTTGATGAACATTGATATCACTGTACACACACAAACCAACACAAAAAATTTCCATCAATAATAATCAGAATTGACAGATACACAAAGTAAGAAAAATCCACTTGAGAACTTATTACAGTTTGATTTAAGGATATTTACTTTTGTATATTTAGAAATCTGCTGTTGACAATTTCTCTTAATGGTTATAAAGCTTAAACTTCTTTTAATCGAATTCTGCCAAGCCTATATATAAATGCTTGGTTGTAGTATTAAGAATACTGTAAAAAAAAAAAAAAACTGTTTTCCAAAAATTAAATATATCTAATGGCATTTTGTTTTTCCCACAGTAGCCATGGCATGTGTTCAGAAAATAAGAGTATTTATTTTAGTCTCTCTCTCTTTTTAAAGTAAGTTTTGATATGAATATTGTAGTGATGAGGGAATTCAATCACACTTAGAATTTCTAAAATGTTTTTTCTTTTCTTCTTGAATCCATTTTTTCTATTCAGGAAATATCCAGAGAGTGTGATTCCGTTAATGCGTTAGCTGTCTGCCCTTTGGGCCATTAACTTGATTCCTATCTGGCAGTTCAAACTCCCAGTAAGGCTATGTAGAAACTCTAGATTTCAGCCATATGTTGAAAAGGAAGATTGTCGTTCCTTAATTGGGTAAGGAAGGGGCAGATTTGTTTTGTACTAAGTAGATAAATAGGCACCAGCTACAAGACAGCCTGCAGTTTTTCTGCAATCTTACCACATTTATCGGGTGCAGTGGGGACATTATTAATACTTTGCCAGTGTCAGGATGTAGATTCATCGCAGCTGTTTTAAAAATGGCTGTAAAATAAGCTGGTCATCCACTAATAAAAATTGCAAAGGTCTTTTTGTTTGAAAACCTTTAAAATAGTAGTATGAATAATTTTCTACCTTAAACACTGCTCATTTTCATAGCTTCATTTTCACCTCCAGGCTCATGTATCAGAAATCAGACAAGATTCATCATTCAATGTAGCAGGCACATAGATATGCCTACTCAACAGACTGCAGTCATTAAACATCTTGATATCTCACTCTTAATTAGAATGCAGGAACAAAGCCAAAAACATGAGTCAGAGTTTATCCAGAGTTTAAAAAGAAAAAAGCTTTAATTCTGAATCTTATATGTGGAGCGCTCGCGCTCTCTCTTTCTCTTCTATTCCTTCAACATCTCCGTTACAGGTCTCTCCACTTAGTACCCAACAGTGGTGTAAGCATAAGACTCTCCAAAAGAAGGGGATCCATTTTTTTAATACACTATAGAGATCTGTCCTTGGCCCCCTCCTCCTATGACAACTTTCTCCAAAACTTTCCATATTCTCTGTTGTTAACACCACCATTCTCCTTGTCACCCAGGCCCAGTTTTGACTTCTCTCTCCCACCCCCACCCCCCTTGCCCCCTTCATCTAGGCCATATCCAATTCCTTCTGCTTTTATCCATTATAACTTTTCTAAACAGTGACCTTTTCTCTATTCACTCAACTAAACCTCTTGTCTAGGGCCTCCTCATCTTGTGTCTTTATTTCTGTAACACCGTCACCGGTCTCCTTGATTTAACTCCCGGTCATCCCTCTCCAGCTGCTAAGATCTTCCTCTTTTCTTGTCATGCTGACTATATCACATGCAAGCCCACAAATATCTTCACTGGCCCCCCATTTTCCACTGCAATTTCAAACTTCTTGTCCTCAACTTCAGGACCCTTCATGACTTTGCCCACACACACTCTCAACATATATGTCCTTGTTGCTTTCTCCTTTCCACCAGTTGCCAGTCTCTAGCATCGCTTCCTTCGTTGTCCCACAACCAGTTGTCCTTTACTCATGGAACTACCCCCTCCTCTCCTTCTGGTCCCACTTTTGCCATGGGTTCTACAGGAAGTCAGCCAACTAATATCTGATCTTTTTGTTAAAATGATGATAAAATATTGTACCTGATTTGGAACCATTAAGTCTTGCCCAGTGCAAGTCTGTGCAACCCCATAAACTGTTACTATCATCCTCTTTCTCCCCTATTTTGTCATATGTCACTTGTGCCTTGTTTTTAATTAGATTCTAAGTGCTTCATGACAGGGACCATGCCTTCATGCAGCACTCAGCATAATAGAACCCCATCCCGAGTAGGGCCTTTCAGTGCTATTACAATATAAATAATGTGTCTGACTACTTTGAAAAAAATAATATAGATTTTAAAACGCTCATTTTATTTTTAGGGAGAGCAGAAAGAAAACAACGAGAGCATATTGTATCAGGGATGATATCCCATGGAAACAAAACACTGAAAAAGTTACCATGCAAAGTTGACATTCAGCAGAGCTATAGTTTTGTTTCTGTATTTCTACCTACTTGTCAATGGGAATTGCTGTACAATCTGGACTGGTATAAGGGATATGGCAGAACTTGACATTCAACAGAGTTATCAGTTCTGTGATATACTTAGGAGAATACCCATTAGGGAATCCAGTTCACTGAGTCTGAGAAGTCAACAGTTTACTGTTCATATGTCCAGACAAATTGGTTCCTTTCTGGATTGTCTCAGTTAAAAATGAGTTGATGTAAAGCTTACAAGTCATGGAAAAAATGGAGGAAATAAGTCTTTAGAAAAGGCACTTAGCTTGGGGCATGATGTGTAGCACAGACACAGAACGCCATGTGTTACCACACTGGATGGCGAAGAGTATTATACCTTTATTACTGATCCAGGGCTAAAAATAAAATAAAGTTGAAATATGTTGTAGCTATGGAAAAGTTTCAGTTTTTTAGTGGGGGTGAGAAGACAGTATTTCCACTTCTTTAGATATGGGATCCATTGTTTATTTGATAAGAAAACTGATTTTTTTCCAACAAAGGAAATGTGGTAGATTTAATCTGTCCGGGACTTCAATAAAGCATTTGGCATGGTACCACATAGGAAATTAAGCTGCAGAAGATGCGGATTAGGACGAGAATTGTAAAGTGGGTAAGGAAGTGGCTAAGAGAGAGCCGACAATGGATTACGATGAAAGGAGAACTTCATGCTGGAAGGAGATTACTGTTGGAGTTCCTCGGTGATCAGTCTTGGTACTGATCTTATTTAATATTTTCATCAATAGCCTTGGCATGAAAAGTAGGAGTGTGGTAATGAAATTTGCTGGTGACGCAAGTTGGAAGGCATCATCAATACAGAGGATCATAGGAATATTACCCAGGAAGAATGGGATGACCATGAGGACTGGAATAATAGAAGTGGGATGAAATTTAATAGTAGAAAGCACACAGTCATGCACTTAGGGACTAATAACAAAAAAAAATTCTACTATAAAGTAGAAGGCTCATCAGTTGGAGATGACAGAAGAGAAGAAAGACCTGGGTGTATTTATTTGTTGATCACAGGATGAGTATGAGCCAGCAGCGTGGTATGGTACATCGGCACCAAAAAGGGCAAATGCAATTCTAGGATGTATCAGGTGACACATTTCCAGTTGAGAGAAAGAAGTATGAATGCCATTTTACAAGACACTGCTAAGAGACTTCATGTGGAATACTGTGTACAATTCTGGTCACCGATGTTCAAGAAAAGTGAATTCGGACTGGAACAGGTGCAAAGAAGAGCTATTAGGATGATCAGGGGAATGACAGGCCTGTCTAATGAGAAGAGACTGGAAGAGTTTGACTTGTTTAGTCTAGCAGAATGAAGGCTGAGGGAGAAAATTATTCCCTTCTATAAATACATCTGAATGGTAGTATATGTCAGGGTTGTCTGCACTAGCAGAGAACCGGACTCTAAGACCAAGCAGTTCCCTTCAGTCCTCTGTTTCTGATCAGTGATGCAATAACCCACAGTTTGGATGGGTGACAAAGATGAGGCAAACAAAACTGTTGTTTTTCAATAAGCAATCTCCCTGTCCACATTTAAAATCCGTGGCTGTTTGTATGAGTGTGTATTTTCCGTTAATTTCACTTAGAGTCACAAAGGTCTTATTTCAGTTCCTTTACTATTTTAAGAGGAAAGGAAGAGGAAAAACACCTCTAAACTGTTAGTCCAGGCAACTAGTGACTTAAATTGTTACCATCTGGTGGCTGTTCATGGCTTATGTAAAATAAATTGGTGGTGTCAATGCGGTTCCTAATGGATAGGTGTTCACATCACTAAACCACATGGATATGGAGGCTTAACTAGTCTCTGATGTCTAGAGCTGATCCCCTGGTCAAGGCTGAGGCACACTGATGTTGCAGTGGTGGAGAAGTTTATGCTGTTGCTGTCTGCAGTGCACCTGTTCTTAAAAAAACATTTCAGTCTCTGGAGCTTTCAATTAGGCACCATTCATAAGAACTAAATAACGACAAAGACAGAGAAATCGAGCTGTTCTGTGAAATCTGCATCCTGAATTTTATTATTCCATTGTCCTGAAAGCTAGGTAATGTCTGCTGAAATGAGATTAACATGATGAACAGAACTCTATCTCCCCCTCCTCATGAAGACCTCTCACTTCAGATATTTTCCAAAAGACTGCAACCCTTTTGGTAATTAATAGATGGCCACTAGCTCTTTTTAAGTACTTTTAGAAATTGAAGTATGAGACCATGTAATCAACCCGTTGTCAGGATTAAAAATGAAACACGACTGTGTTTAAAAAAAAAAATAGCAAGCTGGTCCTCTGCCATATCCCCTCTCTCGGTAACCTAGAAGTTGACATTGTACAGAACTAGTTCATTTTTATAGTATACCCTCCGAATTCTGAAACCTGTGCATCAGTTCAGAGATTGGTGGATCTAGTTAACTATACCTGAGGGAGTCACTTTATCAACAGTTACATATTTTTCTGCTCAGTAAAATTTTGCATTATTCTTGGGTTTTTCAATGCTGAAATTTGATGCCCGTTAGGGGCAGGTGAACCTGGCCATTTTCCCAAGGCATCAGTAACTGGAAGGAGTGAAATTTACTGAGTACTGAGCACACATTGCGTCTGCTTTATGCAATTACCTGTTACCATTTTCCTTCATCTACTAAGATTTATAGAGGCTTCACATTTTCAGCAGAGGTGTCAATCTGTCAGCAGCAATCAGCTGAGATTCCATGTGAAAATAAGAGGCTTTTAACCAAAATGCCATAGTAGGGCAGCAGAGTGCCGACTTGGACTTTCCTCCATGATACCTGATTTATAGATGGGTGGCCTTTGTGGGAAAATAGTGGGTGTCAAATATACAGGTTTCGATAAATGCAGAGAAAATTAGTTTGGAGATGCTACACTAGCAGGGCTCAGGGTATAGTCCCGCCCCAGAACACTTCTTTCTATGGAACCTGGATACTAGCAGGGAAGAGGGGAGTTACATTGAACTGGAAGGGACCTCGAGAGGTCATCTAGTCCAGTCCCCTACACTCATGGCAGGACTAAGTATTATCTGACCATCCCTGACAGGTGTTTGTCCAGCCTGTTCTTAAAAATACCCAATGATGGAGATTCCACAATCTCCCTAGGCAATTTATTCCAGTTCTTAACCACCCTAACAGGAAGTTTTTCCCAATGTCCAACCTAAATCGCCCTAGCTGCAATTTAAGCCCATTGCTTTTTGTCCTATCCTCAGAGGTTAAAAACATTGTTTTCTCCTTCCTCCTTGTAACAACCTTTTATGTACTTGAAAACTGTTATCCAATTCTCTCTTGTCAGCCTCTGGATTCCTGTGATGTCAGTGAACCTGTAACTTGACATTTGGTCCTGGTCACCAGATGATTCAGATAATTGAGGGACAATACCCCAAGGCCACCAAGCATCAGTGATATCCATGCTCCCTGAAGCCGTGTGGGATAGGACCCTCTTTCCTGCCACCTCTGATGGACTAGTTCTTCCTGAGAGAATTTATCTGCATTTTCTGATCAACTTGTCAGGAATGGAAACAGCCCGTGGAGGCTCTGCTCTTAGAAGTGAAGTTGAGGGAAGAGGATGATCATTCATGGGAGGTGTAGATGCTTTCTACCCAGAGTTGCTGTGTGGAGTCAGGGTAGTTGAATGGTGAGGGAGGATGTGGGGGTTGGGTAATGGAGTACGTTGTTCTGAAAGGGGATTTTAGTGGGTTGTGATGGAGAAATTTTGTGAAACACTTCGGAGCAAGTCACCTCATATGTGTAACCCTAGTTTTCTCATCCTCGTATTTCTCTGCCTACTGTTTGTAGCGCTCACTTGTTGCATTATGTTTGTCCTTGACTGTTAGCTCTTCAGGACAGGCGACATTTCTGTATTATCTGTAAAGCATCCAAGAATATTGTGGCTGCTGTGGATAAATAATAATATTAGGACAAGTGACTTTGAGAATTGTGTGTCCCCAAAGTAGACATGCAAATTTGGAAGCTGCATCTGAACACTTGACCCACACAATCTCAGAGTAGGTGATTATTTTTCCAGTAAAGCCTAAAAGGTTGGTATTATATCGTGATTAGGGGGAGAATTTTCCCCAGCTTCAGATGTACTTTTGTATCTTCAAAGATGAAAATGCAAGAGTTATTCAACTTAGAGAAATTGCTGCCATGTATGTGATGCACAAATATATTTTACTTATTGAGGGAGATTCGCCCAACTCACCTCTGAGTTCTATCCATACACTTTGCTTGCTTATTTATTTATTTATTTATTTATTTTTCTTGAAATAACTAAAGAGATGCCCATCCAAGCCTCCAGGTTCCCTAATATGCTCACTGACAATAACATTTAAATCTCAACTGTGTTAAAATTCAACAGGAACTCAGCCAGCCATATACCTACAAAAACTTCTTTCTGCCCTTCCATCATCTTCTAGCCTGAGCCTTCTCCAAAAGCCTGGTGAAGATGTCTTTTGCGGTGTTCCCAAAAGGTCACCAAAATCTGGACTAATTTGGACCAAAGGGGAAGCAAATTCCAGAGTCCTAAAGCCCTGCCAGTCATCCCCTCTTTTTTATAAGGGCAATCCAGCTCAAGCAACCTTACTGACTGGAACTGTGACAATATGACATTGAGAGAAAGAGGTGATCACTCAAGTAGGCTGGTCCCAGGCCATTTAGGGCTTTCTGAAATGTAACCAATATCTTAAACTCCAGATGGATGGCGAAAGCAGATGAAGAATGTGTGTCTCTTTTATTGCCAGAGATTATCAATCCTTCCTTGAGGCAGAGCAACTCCAGCACACCTCAAACGTGGGGGCCCAGCCCCCTTGCTTAAGAAGCTGTCAGAGAAAAAAATCAATGGAAAAACTGATATCAGGCAGTAGTGAGCACCTAAAATCAAGCAACATGCCAGTGAAGCAGAGCTCTTCTTTGCAGACAATAGTGTGAGATTAAAGTTGCGGGTCTTCTTTCTAAGCATTATTTTGTTCTTTGGGGAGGAATTAACATTTTAAGTGTCTTGTTCTGAGGCTTATGAGTGCAACAAGCCTCTTTTACATTAAGCTTTCCCCCAAAAAGAAATGTGAACTTCATTTTATTGTCTGAATATTACCAGGTTTGGACAAATCTTCATAAAACCTTATAAATAAACTTTTATTTTAAGCACTGACTAAAAATTGTTGCTGAGCAACTTTCATAAACTACATATTTGTTTTGAGGCACTGAAACATATGCTGAAATTATATTTTTAAAATATTTAGTTAGTACAATAGCTTTTTTTGAGAAATAATGTCATTTCTAAGTCTACATTTATTAGGGTTTTTTTAAACCATTGGTTCTGTTCCAAGAAAGATCCAACTTGCCTGCATTATGCATGTGTTTTTCCAATCTGAGGGTGGTTTTTTGGTTTTTTTTTTAAGAGGCAGGTTGAAGGTCACTTAAGAGAACTAATTCTGTCTTGGGGATAACTCTACACCATTCCCTTAGGAGGTATATATTTCCTCTATTGCTTCAAGCCAGCCATATCAGCTGTATTTCTTTTAATTAAATATTGCTTTTCTTCTTTTAATTACTCGCATTCTGCTTTCACTTTTATGCTATTTTACTTTCTTATTGGAAAAGTGAGCTATTTTTGAAGTTTTCTAGGGCCTCAATTCTGTAAATTGACCTGTGTTGATGTACAAGTCTGATGGATGTCAATGAGATTACTCCCATGCTTAAGGTTAAAAATGTGTGTAAGTGTTTGCAGTATCAAGGACCTACACGATTGCTTCTGGTCAATGAGGTCTCTTTATCTTCACAGACATTAAGATTGTGAGTAATTCAGGCTAAGAAAATTGTTGGCCAGATCCTCAGCTGGTGTAAATAACCATAGATCCTTTACATCAGTTTAGGACAGTGGTCTCCAGTGGTCTAGGAGGCACGGAGGAACGTTCAGGGGCATGCAGCAGGGCTTGGGCTAGCCCCCATGGGAGGCAGGGAGGTAGCACCACCCAGCCGCACTCTGACCCCAGCTCAGTTCCAGCCCCAGCCACAGCTCTGCTCCACCCTCTGCGCCACCTGCAGCCCAGCTCTGCCCTCATTTCCTCTCCACCCCCAGGCCAGCTCTGCCTCTAGCCTCTAGCCCCAGCTCCTCCCCCATCCCAAGTTTAGCCTCCAGCTCTGCTTGCAGCCCAAGCTCCTCTGATGAGCCAACTATGCAGTAATGGAGGAGGGTAGGGGGCATGGACAGATTCCATGGGGGGGGGGGGCAGACAGGAAAAGTTTGAGTACCACTGGTTTAGGAGCTGCCCGTGTCTTTATGTGTAATAATATAACCACGTTAACCATAACGCATGCACGCAGTGATCTTCATAAATTGAGTTTTTCTCTTGTATTGATTTTAGTTGAGAGGGTAGAGAATATACAATCCTCCCTTTTAGGATTTTATTGATAAACTATCCCAAGTTATAAGTCTACTGTGTTCCCTTGAGAAACACCATCTGCTCTCTGTACAATTTCAAAATTTCAAAGGGTTCAGAATTGTCTTAGATTGTTTAATTAGCAAAAGGACACAATTAGATAATGTGAATAACTCAGATTCCATAGTGGGAGCAACATAACTCCATAAACTGCAACAAGGAGAAATTTCGTGACTGAGTTCTTCAAAGATTTTTCATATCCTGTATTCTTTTAGTTTCTACTCTTTGTCTGAGATTCATAATTTTCTGGTTTTTTTCCTCTAATTTACAGATCTTAGCAGGTTTGTAAAGCAGACAGGTGTTGAACTGTATCTGAAAGACACTAAACATGAATTGCTTGTTGTCAAACCATCTGTTTTTAAAATCATACCATTGTGCTAATATGGTATGGCATTGTCAGGTCCTCTAAGGATTTTTAATATTGTTTATATATTGGAAATAAGAGACAGATTATGTCCAGCACTGATAGGCAGCTGTGTAATAAAAAAAGGAAGCTAAGCAAAATAGTTCCTGTTGGGAAACCTTGACAAATCTGGTTAACAGAACCTCAGAGCCTGATTGTGCAACAGTTACTCCCGTTGGGGTGAAATTCAATGCTGTGCCTAGGCCTTATGCATCACCTGAAGCTTCAGATTAGCTTTTAGGTGAGACTTAAATGGTATGCAGGCCTTCTGTCTGGCCCTTTGCACTGGGGTCAAGCTGGTAAGGGGGTAAGTCGTGAACATTTACTCACCCACATAGTCACATTAACTCCAATACATTTCTCTGTGATTTCAGAAGATTAGTTTGCCTGTAGGTGAGTTCCTGTGTCTTTTATTTGTCAAAGAGTGCCTAACTCTTGTAGCAATAAGCACTTTAGAAATGCCTAAAATGCAGGTAGATTGAGATTTTAATTTGTATTACTTAGCACATAGTATAGCACATGTGACAGCAATGCTGGGCAAAAGTGAAGTACCAGTAATATGGAGGAAAACAGAATCAGAAATGGCTCATCCTTTTTTCTGTATTGTCATTGACTGTCTTTGAGCTTCACAACCAAGTCCTGTATATACAATAGATATTTAGATCAATTCTATTGATTGAATAATATGTACTGAAGGAAGTCGGTAAATAAGCTCCTCTTTATGGAATAAGTCCTTTTTAAAAACTGACAAAAAACCTCCAACCAGTTCTTGGCAAGGAACTAGTGTATCCTCTATAGAGATCTGTATGTAAACAATAATTTAATGTGTTGATTAAATTTTCTGAGACATTATTGCAAGAATAAAATCTGTTACACAAATAACAAATTATCTGTAGTGGACTTATCCAACAAACACACATACTTAACTAGTCTGAAAAATTAAATAGCTTAAAATGTTATTTTTGCTAGCGGTCAGTGGGATTCAGTTCTAGAAGTGCCACAATTAATTGTCCAAAGTTTCTCTCTGGGACCTCTCATGAAGAAAGGAACAGAGGCCATGGAGCATGAGTTAATCCAACTCTTCTAGGGATTATAGACATCTCAGCAATACCTCGCAGTTAATGATATCAAAAGCTGCTATCACATCCATAACGATCAGCAAAAGACACTCTGGGACTCAATGGTAAAACTCCCCTTGATTTCAGTGATAGCAGAGTTAGGCTAATGCTGAGGGCTTTGAAAATCCTATCTTTTATCTTCTGTGATCACTAAGAATTAATCATTAAACTCAACCAGAGCATTTTTTGTCCAATACCAAGGCCTAAAATATGGTTGACTGGGATTGAGGAGACTGGAGATTTGCAGAAACTACCAGAGTGCTACTACCCCAACTTTCTAAATGAACTTTCACCACCCTTCCTCAAAAAGGAAAATTACATGTAGCTTAATATTAGCAACATTTCTGAGAACCCCCCTTAAAGAAGCTTCCTTCAGAATAATTGACACCCTGCTCTTGTAAGGAATCATAAATATCCTTCTACCTTTTTGTCTAGGTATGTGTATGAAACTCCAACATCATAAATACGTAAGACAGATAGTGGTGGTATTAGACCTTTTTCAGCTAAAATCATGCTTTCCTTTTGCCAGTGTTGGTTTCTAAGAAGTATAATTATTAACATAATCCCCACAATAACTTATATTTAAAGCATATTGCTTTTTCCTCCGAATCTTATTGTTTATGTAGTACTGTAACTACATGCACATAATAGTGTAGCCATCAACACAAGTGTTGCACCTATCACAGAATGTTTCAAAAGGATTATTTGCTGTAGTGCAGAGTTACAAGAAAGGTTTCAGGGGTTTGTAGAGAATTGCAAATATCTTATTGGAAATATAGTGGTCCAAGTGAGTTCCTACAAATTTGCCCCAATTTCCTTGTTGCATTTCTTAGCAGATGTTTAAAAGCTGTGTGAATTCTTGGTAGATGAGATTTCTTGGATGGAGAAAACATTCAGATATATTGAATGAAGAGTTTAAACTTGAAGTCCACGCCACCCGTGGTTACTGAAGTTCCACTGCAATTTTGGCAAGAGAAGATGTGATAAGCGTAGTCTTGCTCAGATTCCAGTTTTGGTAGTTTTATTCTGCCTACCTAAATTCCACCTGTAATTTCATTTGGATAACATTCTTATTCATGGCTACTTACCCCAACCTGTTTTTGTAGCCTTGCTGTGTAGTGTTACTTAGCAGACACATTACATTTTAGAGGTGACTGAATATCAGGGGTGGGTGAAGTGATCCCTGTCTAGTATATATGATGTGTAAACTATGAGGCACATTGGGATCTGGTGTGCATGAAAGGCACTGTAGGAGTGTGAAATTCTTATTTGCTGTTTCAGTGCATTTTTCCTGCTGAAGACTGGCTAATTACCAAAGTGATTTGTTTTCATAGGAGAATTTGCTCTTTCAAAGCCCATTATCTGCTTCTATTTTTTACTTTTAAAATACTAGTGTCAATTTAGTGCTTATTTAAGATGAAAACGCCTTGGAGACTTAAGTCTTTTATTTATCCACTGAGCAGGTACAGCATGTGTAGCAACCAGTGGTAGATTAACAAGACCCTCTGTACGTGAGGTTTCAGGCTCCTGAGTTACCTGCTGGGTTTGGGATCAGCCTATAAACTCTCAAACATTCTCCCAAAAGAGCACAGCACGGGATTAAAGTAGAAGGCAGGGGAGGGGAGGGAGCTTTGCTTCTGAATATGCAGCCATGCAGAAAGTATTTGTGCATTCAACTGGCAACAGCAGAGAATCTACTGTTTCACCATTGCTCTTCAGAACTGTGGGCAATGGTGAAACTGACAAGGCATATCAGTTTTACTCTGTGATCCACTGAGGCAAAAGATGTTTTCTGTACTGTGATTTAGATAAAATATACTTTTTTATGCAGCAGGGATTTTAATACAGTTGATATCACTTCCTTATGTTGACTTCATTCCTCAGTGTCAGAAGAGTTACAGCTCCTCCATTAATATTAAAGTGTTTGGAATTCACACTTCAGAAAACTCAAATGTTTGTCATCCATTAATGAAAGTTATATTGGGTGTCACTCTGCAAGGAATTAGAAGCACACACTCTGATCCTCAACTGGTGTAAATCAGCATCACTCCATTGACTTTAGTGGCCTCTGAGTGATTTATACGAGCAGAGAATCTGGCCCACGGTATTAACTAATTAAAGAAATGTTTGACTTTAATTTAGAATCGGTGATTTTAAGAATGTTATTTCTGTTAGGATGTGGTGTTTATATAGAGTGAATGAAGACTGTCCATGTGTTTGGGTGTACATATCTGTAGATCTACTTTACAAATTATAGGGAACTTGGGAGCTCACTTTCTCTGGGTTATAGCAAGGCCATCTCCAATACAGCCAGAAACCAAAGTCTCAGAGGAGGTGTTATGCATGTAATGTTGTAAATTTTATTAAGGCAGTTTCATATCAAGGTAAGTCCTTAAATTTGAGAAGTCACAAATGGAAAAAACCTGCTATCCCAATTAGTGCACCCCCTGCAATTGCATCCCTGCAGGATATGATCCCCAGAGAAAAGACAATATTAAACTAATCCCAGATTTTAGCCCGGGGTATGTCTGCACTGCAGTCTGAGGTGTGATTGCAGCCTGGGTAGACATACCCCTTCTAGCATGGCTTACCATAGCAGTGTTAATGTGGTAGCTAGGGCTGTACCAGCACCCCACAGATTCTAGATACATACTTGCATTGCTAGCCCGCACAGAAGCCTGTCCTGCTATGTCTACACTGTTCGTTTTAGCTGCACTAGCCCAGGTAAAGCTAGTATCAGTACATCTGCCAGCGCTGCAGTCAGACCTGAGATTGCAGTGTCGACATTCCCCAAGAAGCCAAGCCAACACAATACATATGTAATTACACAATGCTGTGTTTCGAGTAAGAGCCTCTGTTTAATGCAAACTAGCTGGGTTTCATATCCCTGTAATGTAATAAAAGACCACAAATGACTACATTGGAACTACTTTTTTTTTTTTTTATTAGGAAATGTTATGAGTCTGAATTTTCTTTTCCCGTCAGCAGTTGGTCTAGAAAAAGACAGAATATATCACTAATCCATGTTAACTGAACTCCATTCTCCAGGAGATTAACGCAAGGAGGGAAAGTGGAGTTACTTCATATAATATACATGGGTATTTAAGTTTCTGTGAGGACGTCTTAAGTGATATTGTTATTTCGTTTCCACTATTGTAATAGTAATACTAAATTCAATTTCAGAGCAAAGGTGCAGTGTAAGCACTGAGTAATACTGACTAGATCATTGTACATGCATTAAAACCGGTTGACTTTTATAGAGAAATAGAAACAACTCTAGTCAGAGAGGGGTCGTTAAATTTGGCTCTCTGGGGCTAAAATAGCAGGCGTATGTTTTCCTTTTCTGAGACCCATCAGCCCGGTGCTGCTCTCACTGTGGCCAGAGAAAATGTCATTTCCTTAGCAGATACATAAATTTATTTTAAGGAGAGACCCTCAGGGCCAGATTGAACATTGGCTTTAGTGGAACTATGCTGATTTATCCTAGCTGAGATCCTGGTCCTCAAAAGTCTATAGATCTTCTTTTTTTGTTTTTAATAAAATTTTGATGCAAATAGGCTCAACACTTGAGCACATGCTTAACTTTAGGCACATATAGGCTCTGTCTCCACTACAAGCCAAGTGTGTGATTCCCAGCTACCACAGATATACTCGTGCTAGCTCTGGTCTGAGCAAGCACACTAAAAATAACAGGGTAGCACAGCCAGCAGCATGTTCTAGCCACACTGAGCATGTACCCTCAGGGTGTGGGTGGGTTTGTACTCAGGGCAGATAGCCTGGGCTACCTTGGCTACACTGCAGTTTTTAGTGCGCTAGCTTAGAGTGAGTATGTCTGCACAAGCTGGGAATCACACCCCAAGCTTGTAGTGTAGATGTAGCCTTAGTTAGGTTGTAAGCTCCTTGGGGCAAGGGCCATTCCTTTGTTGCATGTTTGTACAGAGCCTTGGTCCATAACAGGGATTAAAATTCTCAAAAGTGTTTAAGTGATTTAGGAGCTTAAGTCCTATTTTCAAAAGCGATTGAGGAGCATAATGAGACGTAGGCAGTTAGGAACCCTACATCTCATGTGGGGCTCCTAAGTCACTTAGTGATTTTTGAAAGGTGCTACTGCAATACAGATAATAAATAATAGTAGCATAAGTAATCCAGTTGAAACTAGAAGTAGGCAGTATTTGAGACTACTCACATTATTTAAAGTTAAGTGCATGCTGAAGTGCTATCCTGGAGCAGGGCCTTAATTACCCGTAATTAGAAATAAGCAGGCTTTTGTGGCTTTATATTTCAGCCAACATATAGGGATTGGCTCTTCTGCTGTAACTGTTACTGCTTTAGTGCATTGTAGTGCTCACTACAAGCTCTATAACTTCATGGTGCTGGGAACTCTCAGGAAAAATGCACGGAGCCCAAGAGCTGGGAACTCCTAAATGATGAATTAGGAATCACCCATAATTATTTTAATCATCTCAGTTCACGCTTGGTGTTAATTAAGTATTCATAGTCATGAAGGTGTTAAGGTTAATTCCTTTGCCATGTGCCGCTTTCATTCACAAAGACCCACAGTTTAACGTGCGTAGTACCAGCAGAATTCGCGTAGTATTGCCCTTTACTTTGATCTACAAAATTCCTGGTATCATAACTTTAAATGGATAAATACTCAGAGGCACAAAGAAATCCAGTGTGTCTGCATTTTGTGAAGAAGGTTACTCTTGCATCTTCCCAGTTTACAACCTTAAACTGTGTGACAATTTTTATTTTCCCCCTTTCCTGTCTCTCATAGGCTCAGATTTAAAAAATAAATTGAAGTAGCAGATGGTTTGATATTTAAAAAAAAAATTGCAGCTGTAGTTGAGTGCATGAAGAACAATCTAGCCTTTCACTTCGTCAAACGTATATATGCACAGTGTGATTATCCGCTTACAGTTGCAGGAGTGTAACTTTATTTTATTGTCCCCACAGATGAGCACCATGCCAGGACTTCCTACAAGGCCTTGCTTCTATGACATTGACCTTGACCCAGACACAGAGCAAGTAAAAGGGTTGTTTTGAGAGAGGTGTCCAAGTTCAGGTGGGTAATGTATAACAGTGTTTAATGGGCTGTTTTCTTTCTCACTTTACAAAACCACTAATTATTTCCAAGAGTAAGAAATTGGTAGAGGTTTTGTCATTGATGCATCAAAGAATCAGTATTGAGGTTTGGGAAATATTTGTTTCATTATTGCATCATATTGTATGGATATATGGTAATAGCTGGTACTAAGTCCTCAACTGGTATAAATTGGCTTGGCCATTGGCTTTAATGGAGCTATGTCAAACTATACCAGGTGAGCATCTGGCCTTCCACAGGGCCAGTCAACAGAGCTTTTATTTTCTGAAATTATCCCTAATAAACGTGTCTAGTCTAACCTTGCATATTGCCTCTGATGGTGATTCCCTTTCACCGCCTGTTTTTGTTGTTATATAGATTTTCCCAATAGTTTTTCCAGAAAAAATTCTGCCACATCATAAACCCATTATTACTCTTTGTCCTCTTAAACAGAGACTAACTGATCCCTGTCCTCTCTATCATATGACAATATGTTTGAGAGAGACAAGGTGGGTGACATAATCTCTTTTATTGGACCAACTTCTGTTGGTGAAAGAGGGGACAAGTTTTCAGGCTTCACAGAGCTCTTCCTCGGGTATGGGAAAGGTCATTAGCATGTCACAGCTACCTGATTGCATTTCACAGACCTGAAGAAGAGCTCTGAGGAGCTCCAAAGCTTGTCTCTCACCAACAGATGTTGGACCAATAAAAGAGATTACCTCACCCACCTTGTCTGTCTCATAGCCTGGGACCAGCATGGCTACAACACAGCAAACAATATATTTATTGTATGTATTTGAAGACTTTTTTTTTCTTCCATTTGTTTTTCTGCACACTTTTCAAATCCAGGGCTCTTCATCTTTCCTGAGAAGGTGCATTTTCCAAGCCCCTCATCCTTTTTACTCTAAATTTCCTCTAGCTTGTCCATCTTTTAAAATCAAAGTGGTTACCAAAACTGAATTCAGAACTCCAGTTGAGGCTTAGAACATGCCCAAGTGGTGTAGAATATTGCCTCTCTTTACACATAATAACCCTGTATAAAATCAACTAATGTGGCTTTTTTGTTACTGTTACTCATTCAGTATATCATAGATGGTAACTCTCAGATTCTTCTCAGTGACACTACATTCTAGCTATTCTTTGTCTGCCCTATATTTAGGATAAATAGGTTTACTTCATTTTAGTATGCCCCCAGTACCCCAAAAAAGCAAAATTAACTGTTCATATGCCTATGCTGTAAGATAGTATCCTTCAATCTGGTCAGAGCAGACTCTTACATTTTCCTGTATTCTTTCTATTACAGCAAAAACTGGTTAGACTGAAAGTTAAATGATAGGTTTAGACAATTATCTTATGTACTAAGTGCCGTTGGCTATTTACTGTTGTGTAGCTCTATGCATAGCAGTTCTTGGTACATACCCTGTTATTTTGGGAGGAATTAACAACACTATAAACTAGATGGATATTTGCTTAGAAAGTGGTATGTGATCCTCTTTGAACAATCTAAAATGACAGCAGAATCCTAAGGTAAGACCTATACGCAGACACATGTGCTTTCTTCAGTGAAGTGGTTCAACCACTATGTTTGCTACTTTTAGTCTTGTTAAAGGCCATCATACCCAAAGGACAAGAAAGAGTTTTCCTTTTTGCTGAATACATCTTCAAGAACAATAGTTGGAAAACAAATAAGAAACTCTCCTCCCACTATAAGGGACTTTGCTTTGGAGTAATATACAAAGTGAAAATGTTGAACTTGGTTTTTTTTAATCAGCTTGGGTATCTTTTGGGGTTGAAGAGGAAATGCCCGTAAATTAAACTCTAATCAGGTTCTTGAGAGTTATGTGCATCCCAGCCTATAACAGTAAGGCTATGAATCTATTGGGGATGTGCTGGTAATATCAACCACATGAGGAGAGAACCCTGTGAGTTTGAGTTCTGAAGACATTTTGACGATAATATGTTGAAAAATATGGGCCTAGCTTTTCCAGCGTAGGTACCTACAGTTAGGCACCTAATAAGTGTTCTGATTTTCCGAAGTGCTGTGGATACGCAGGGCCCATTGACTCCAATGACAGTAATGGGCATTCAGCACCTCTTGGGTCAGATCCTATGGGGTTTTTGTGCATCTTCCCTTCACTCCCAAAATGCTGAGGTCTGAATAAGAAGTTCATTAGGCTTTATAGAGACCTGGAAGAAAAAGTAGTAGAGCTAAAGACAGGGAAATAAGAGAAATGGCAGAATTAAAAAAAAACAAAAACCTTCCCCCAATTTTGATTTCTCATTTTTTTTCCCACCACAAATTATATGTGCTATCGTAAACTGACTTATATATTAGCCTAGTCAAGAATCATTCTCTGAGTTCATTTTTCACCCATGAGAAAGGTCTCGGCACTGAAGCAGCCTGCCCCAAGGGCAGATGGACTGCACGGAGGTATGCGTGGGTGTGTTCGTATGATGACAGCTACACTAATTTTCTGTCTGCTTGATTGAAACTCTTTTGTTGTGGTCATAGTGTATAATGTAAATTACAGGAATATTGTATTTTGCCAGCTAAGATGTGGCAATTGTAAAGTATTCAGAGATTAGTCCAAGAACTACAGCTGTTTCATTATAAACACACATGCCTAGCTGAGAACAGTTGTGCTAATGTGCATTCTGTATCCCACTCTGCACTTTGCTTAACCTCATGAGGCTTTACAAGGATATTCAAACAGGCAAAGTTTGTGCTACTAGAACAATTCTCTGGTATGCCTTGCTAATACTGAGCTAAGCTTTGGACTCCATCAGTCTGCCTGACTTGTCAATACTGTTAATAAAGCTGGTGATAGTTGTCACAAGATTCTGCAGAATAGTACAAGTCATGGTGTGTACTGTAGTGTAGCTTGGGGTTTGTATGAATTTTTAGAGTATATGCTAACCAAAAAATTAATTGAAAAAAAAGTCAAGGTTGAAAATATTTTTCATTCAAATGCAGCCAATGCTCAAAGGACGACTTCACACTTTCTTTGCAAAAAGTACCGTGAACCATTAAAAAACACCCAAGCCTTTAAAAATCTGGCAACAAGCATTCAAGGGAGTCAGCTAATTCCCCACTACCATATAATTCTTCATCACTCATCATTGCCCCTCCCAACATCCACTGCTTAATGAAGCTGACACTCTCTCCCTAAGCAGAAATTCTGCAATGGGTGTCTACCGTCACTACAGAGATTCTTAGGGAGACCAGCCAAAGGCATTGGGCTAGATAAAGGCAATTGTGCCAGCTGGAGGAACTAGAAGAAGAGCAAGCGGTTGAGTTATTTGTGCTCTGGATCTGGAAGGATCTGAGAACCAGACCCATCCTGGGAAAGAGAAGGCTAGAGGGATCCCATGCTATGGGTGGCAAGAAGCCCTTTTCACTTTGTCTTCTGGTCCAGCTTCTGAACCTAGATAATGTAGGTGTCTCCTGTATCTACCCTCCTCTTACCAGTTACCAGACTTCCATTCTTTCATTGTCCTTGAGTTCTTGTGACAGGCAAAGCCCCAGCTGTCAGTCATGTTCTTGCATTTTACCCTTCCTTCCAGGCCTGAGGTGAAGCAGGATGCTTTGCAGCATAAAGAACTGATACTGTGACACTCCTGCAGCTTTTCTAAAGAGCTGTTAACCTAGGTCATCTTAAGCAAAGCATTATGAGGTGCATCAAACCCAGAAGGAAGCACAAAACAGGAGACTACAACTGCCTGATGACAGAGGATATAAAACCATTTGAGAGGAGTTTTAGCCTGTATTCATTCAGACATAGTCACCTGGAAAAGAGGTTCTTGAAATCTTTTTTCTCCTTTTGTCATTCTTCCCCCTCCCCTTTCTTTCCAACTTTACCTTTATTCCCCTTCCAGTCTATACCTATCCTGCATTTTAGGCAGCAGGAGTTTGGAGGTCTGTAGAAGAAACTATCTTTTTGCCACAGGGAGAGAAGAGGCAAGTACATCGTGTCACTACCTAGCAACATCATACACACACAATGTGTCTGGTGGCTTGTCTACATTACCCGCTGGATCGATGGGCAGCGTTTGATCCAGTGGGGGTCGATTTATCGCGTATAGTCTAGACGTGATAAATCGACCGCCTAGTGCTCTCCTGTCGACTCCGGTACTCCACCAGGGCAAGAGGCGCAGGCCGAGTCGACAGAAGAGTGTCAGCCGTCTACTTACCGCAGTGAAGACACCATGGTAAGTAGATCTAGGTACGTCGACTTCAGCTATGTTATTCACGTAGCTGAAGTTGCGTAACTTAGATCGATCCCCTGCCCACCCACCCCCACACCCGCAGTGTAGACCAGGCCTGGATCTTGCGGGAACTTATCCAGTTTACCTTTGCCCACGATGGGCCTTTGAATATGGGGGGGACAGAGCATTTTCCTATACTTTAAGCCCCCTTAAGAAAACAGAAGAATCTAAAATCTCCATGTATACAAATCCACATTTTTAGAATTGTCCCTTGATTTTACATCCAAATATTACTGTACTGCTAACCTTTGTTGATTGTACACTCTTCTTATATTGCTACCCTGGGGAGAGATGGAGAATTAGGGACAAGAACATGTGAGGAAGAAAGATTATTAAAGCAGGATATGTGTGTGAGAGAGAGAGAGAGAGACTAACTAAACTGTACTTAGTCTATTATGGTCTTTCTACCTTTCCAGCTTCTGCATGTACTTGTCATGTTTGTGTCTTTTAATTGCCTACATAACTCCTTGAGAATACATTGTAGAGTCATCTGCTGCCTTTGTTAGTGCATTGTATGCATTAATTACAGCCTGTGTAGCAAAATTTCCCAACACATTGTCTCACTTCCATTCCCAGTTCCCTTCTTTTGTATCTGTTACCCTCTAGAAATTTTACTCCTCAGAAGTTCAGTCATGTCCTATTCAGATTTTTAATGACTCTGGAAGAAATCGTAGCCCCACTGCATGGCAGACCTACCATTGACTTCAATGGGCCAGAGCTTCATCCTCTAAGCCCATTTTAATAACCTTTCCACATAATGATAACCACGGTGACTCTTGATTATGCCCCTTCTGAATCTTTCCTAATTCTTCACTAGAATCCCTGTAATACGACTCCACAAATGTATTTATTTGAATTTCTAAAAAGCCTACTTATCCTTTCACCATGGGCTCACATATATTTAAATAGAGAAGCAGGTGACACAAAGCAAGTCAACAGCAGTGCTCACCTCTTCAACCTGTTAGATTTAACAAATACCCCATTGTCTTTATCCCCATATACAGTACCTATCACAATGGGATCCAGTTACAAATTGGGGGTGGTAGACACTACCTCATCAAAAATTATAACACAATACTTCACTTGTGATCCTGCCAGCCCCTTTGTTACATTGCCATAACTATCTCCTGTGAGTTGTGCTTTGTTCTGCTGTTGATACACTCCAGATTTCTGTTTGCTTTCTTAATTGTTGTTAGATAGTGGGGTTGGGATTGTAATTTTCTATGCAGATCTGTCTGCTGACAACTTTCTCTCCATATAAATGGGTTGAGATTATTCTTAATTAGCCTTCACTATCAGTGAATCATTTGTGTTTTCCTCCTGGAAAGGTGATTAATGTTTATATTGTTTTAGTTTCTTGATCAGTTCTTGTTTTAAAATGCATCTTGTTGGAGTTTTTTTTAAATCACTTTAACAATAACTTTCCTAAATTCTATTCACCAAGTTTTAAGTCAATGGAACTCTCTATTGCAAAATGTTAACTCTTCAAAAGCCCATAATAGTGCTAGCGTGTGTGTGTTTGTGTGTGTTTTGTGTTTTCCTTCCACTGGATATACAGAAAGGGTGGTATTAACTGGAAATATGTTATTTGTAGCACATGGTATAGTTAAATGTTTGATCTAATTATGCTCAGGGCAAAAACTTCTACCATTGAAACGTTACAGAGCCTCTTGTCATACCTTAGCTTTTGTTTCTTTATTCCTGTTTCTTCAGCCAATGAAAATTATTTCTGCAATACTTTTCTTCTTTTCCAGAATTCTGAAAATACAAACTGCTACTTCACTATTTCCTGCAATAGGAGACGAGTGAATTTGAAATATGCCTGTTATGTGTCTCTGGAGGGATATCAAGATAGACCAAAGAGAGAAAATCTACACTTCCTTCTACCCATTTTTATGACACACACAAAAAAAGTTTGTTACAAACTAATTTATTCTTGGTTTAGTGCAGAGAAATCTTTTGCCATGCTTACTATTGCTTGCATTTCTGAATGTTTGTTTTATCAATAATATGGTGTGAACAGAAAGGTGAAATTTTCCACTCCAGGATTTTGTATTCTTTATTTGAGCTGCTAACAAAAGTATTTCCCTCATCAATGGCCATCTAAAAAATTAACATAAACAGGATTACACTGCCTGATAAAGCCTGTTGCTCTTGAAAAATACAGTTCAGCTGCTGGCATTCAGGAGCTGAAACCACACACAAATTAGCTGCACATTTCTGAGTTATCAGCAAGTGTTGCTATGGGCACTGCTGGGGAAGAGCCAAATTTCAAATGAGGGGACTGTTGAAGAATAACAAGCAAGAGTTTTTTAATACAGAATTTGTGTTTCCTCTGAGGGCAATCGGCTCGGAAAAACTTAAAACATAGTATGTCCAATAGTCATAGGTACTTTCATCTGTCAAAGGCGCTTGTTACCAGTTTTACAGTGTTTTTGGTCTATTTTGTTCAGTATCTTGACCATAAATCCCAAATGTCAACAAGCTTTGTTTCTTTTTAAAATCAGCTGTCTAAGGAGACAGAAGGAATGTCTGTCTTGTCAGTTTTTTGAAAAATATCAACCTCTAACCTTGTTTCCCAGTGGAGTGGGTTATTGTCATTATTCTGGAGGGTTTTCCTTACAGTGCAAAATTGAGGGTCTGGTGTTGCTTTACAGTCAGCAGGTGGTACTGCCAGTGAAAACTAACCATTCTTTATTTGGGGGTTGTGGTATGCTGTTCCCATGCTCCAGCCACCCTCTGTAGGGACAGTTGGGTGCTGTAGCATGTCAAAAATCCAAATTGAGCAGTTCTTTTGACTTTCTTTGAGTGCCCATTGAATGAATCACTGCTACAGTAGGGCAAACTTTCACACAGTACATATTTAACAGGTTACTTTTGAGTATTTCTTTTCTCGTTTTTGCTGTTTATTTTCCAAATATGTGCCTGAAAGAAAGGTCTTCCTCCTAATGCACATGCTCCTTTGACCTGATTCATTCAGTGAACTCCTTTGCACAATATTTTGGACATTGAAAACACATTATTACAACACCGCCTAGTAAAGTGGAGAACAGCCCAAAATGTCATGCTACTCAGATAATACATTGTACACCATCAACCAAGTCCACATAATTATCAACCTAGATGTAAGGGCCAGCTGCTAAAAATGTCTGGTATCTTATGCAGAAATAATGCTCATATTTAATACTTTAATATGGCCTCATTTAGGTTTCCAGTAGCAAAATGTTGACTCCATCCAGTTATTTCTGGGCACAAACAAAAGTCCTGAACCTCCAAAAGTCACATTAGTAAGCTCCAGCTGCTCTCTGTCACCCAAGAATGCATTGCACTAGGACTCCATTTCTGCCATGGAGGATCTGGCTGATAGGAACCCTAATAAACCAATTTTTTTTAATGATTTGGTTCATTTTCTCAGCACTTCTCTATTTTGATTATTATATGCAATTTATAATTTAAAAAAGAGATGACGCCAGTTTTCTAAGCTCGTTTTCAAGAACTACAAGCTGGTACGGCTTGGTTTTCAAAAAGAAAGGCACACAATGAAAAAAAACAAGCTGTCTATGTGATAAGGTGGTTACAATGATGGGGTTGGTTGCTAAACTAGGGTGTTGCACTTTTTGGGGTCCTTGAGTAATTTCAGGCATACGGTTGGTTATGGCTTTCTCCTACTAGGCTGTTTTTTCTATATAGTGTGTATCCTGTATGTGGTGAACAGGATACATATGTGTAGTCAGAAAAACAGAGCATTTTTGAAACCATGGCGCTTTCATATGACACAGAATTTTGGGCCTCTCAAGATCATGTTTTCCATTTTTAACCATCATACTTAACATATAAAACTGTGTGTGCCTCGTAGCTGAATTGGATATTCATTTAAACAAGTATTCAGCAGATTGCTGAGTAGAATCTCACGCAGTATGCTTTTAGACCACCACAGTAACTGACTCTTCTTTCTTTGGACTTTTTTCTGACAGCAATCCAGAATAAAATAGAGGATTCTGAAAATACACAGAATATTGTATTTTCAAGCTTTTGAAGTGCTCCTTCTCAGGAAATGCTCATGGACTGGTTCCTTCAATAAAAGAGCAACAAAACAATGGGGTCTGGAGAGACAATATATCATTGTCCTTTTAAGTGAAAACAGTGAAATAATGACCTGAAATAGTTTATTTCCCAAGTGACATCCTCCAGTGGTGCTCCACCCAGCTTACACATGTCTATATATGTTATAGGCTTGAACAATGTCTCTTTGGTCCTGTTTACATCGCCACTCCCACCATGTTTGGGGAGTCCATTACATCACATGGTTCTCTAACCAGTTTTTTTTAAAGAGTTTAGTCTTGCAAGGATTGAACCTTGTTTTAACTATGTACCCTAACTGTGCCAGAGCCTTAGACTCTAGTGAGACAGCAGCACGGACTGGGGGCACAGTTGAAATAATGCTCCTTCCAGAAACATATTTTAACTATGAGGACTACTGTGTTGTAACTCGGACATCTAGCATGGAGTTACAGTAAAGATGGGACTCTAATGGTTCCAAAGCATTTGACATGTTCTGTTAACAAGGTTCACTTCACAAATTTAGCTTATGCCAGGCTAGACTCTGGGCCTTCTGTGATTATACCATACCAGCTACAATGATGTATAAACAAGCCTGTTACTAGCAAGATTTGAGCCCAGTTTTCCAGACAATTGTGGGCAGAGATTTTTGGTCTAAGAGATTTTGTTAAACTGTGCCCTAGGCTCAATCTACGCTATGTTTATACCTATATTGTAGTCTAATGCCACAACTCATTTGTATTTGTCATGTAGATAGGCTCGAACACCACCTGGGAGAAAAATATAAATCTACACTTGGGGGGTTTCCTCGAGTGGTTGTCAGAAAAAGTGTCTGTTCCACACTGCCTAAAGAAACTTCTAGCAACAGCCATGTTCTACCACAGGGCTTCTACCACAGCTAACTCAGTTCTGACCTCAGTGCAGTGCGGATTCTAAGCACTCCTGGTTTTGAAGCATCCACTGCTGTTGACCAGTGAATGCTGCATGAGGAATATGAGGCTCTCAGAGTGATAGGATTTAACAAACCACTCCAAACTTCCATTTTATATACACATGGGTCCCCATAGCATATGTTCCAGGTAAATATTTTTAATTTAGACTATACTGTCTTTCCTCCCTGAACAATATTTCCGGTACTATTTATCTTACTGCAGCACAAGAGTCAGTGAAGATAGTCACGAGTTAATGAGGTGCGTGTGATTTCTTGACAGTCATCTGGGTAGAGGATTTTTTTTTAATGCTACAATGTTCTGATGTATTCATCACCAAGAAATCTTTGAGCCATTTCAATCATCCTTCATTATTTCCCAGGTTTGCTTTTCCCTACTCAAATATCTGCAGAAATCTTTTGAACTAACCAATTTCAGCTTCTTCACCTATTTATCCTTTCAAGTTTTAGGGTGAGATGTTCTAAAGCACTCAGCACTGCCATCGTTCTGGTCCCATTGACATCAATGGCAGTTTTACCGTTGAGTGGGAGCAGATTTAAGCCATCACTGAGCTCTTCTGAAAATCCTGCCCTCAGTGTGTTATTTTTTCCTTTCATTTGCTTTATTTAGAATGCCTTCTAGGTTATTTATTCTTTAAAGTGGAAAAAAGTATTATGAGTATCATTATTTATATAGTGCTGTAGGTGTTACTGGTGCTTTGTGGACTTATAGGAAGATAAGGTCCCTTGCCTGAGGACTTTTCATACCACATGAGGATAGCACAGACGCTAACAGATCGTGGTTGGGGAGGAAATGTAAGAGAAAGGATTGAAGTTACAGAAGAGAAGGCAGTGAATATTGCTCATTTTAGAGAATCTAATTGTTACGAAATATTAAAAGTGACCTGTATACTATGCCTGCAAATTGCAAAGTATTGTGGAATGTCAGAAACCTTTTAAAACCCACTTCATGCTGAGATATGAGTGGTCATGAACATATTGCTATAAAAGGTTTGGAATCCTTTCACATTGCGTAGTATATAGCAATATTTGTGAAGGCTGCAGCTCTTTATAAAAACTGCAGCAGTCTCAAGAGATAAATCCTGAAAAATATCCTGGGTGAAGAGAGGAAATCAAGCAATGATATACTTTTATGGAGCCTTTTTTGGAAGATTTCGAAGGAGTTTGCAAAAGTGGGTAGCCAGTAGTATTCCTAGAAAGAAAAGGAGTACTAGTGGCACCTTAGAGACTAAGCAATTTATTTGAGCATAAGCTTTCGTGAGCTACAGCTCACTTCATCAGATGCAGTGAGCTGTAGCTCCCGAAAGCTTATGCTCAAATAAATTGGTTAGTCTCTAAGGTGCCACAAGTACTCCTTTTCTTTTTGCGAATACAGACTAACACGGCTGCTACTCTGAAACCTAGTATTCCTAGGTTACTGGTTTGCAATATGCAGCACAGAGAAGCAACGTTATGTGCTTGATCACAGTGAGTCAGTTGCAGAGCTAGGAATAGAATCCGGGTGACCTGACTCCCTGCTCTGGGCTGTAACGCCAGACCAGTTTTAGGACATGTTCTGTAATCACAATTATGGGAAAGGACGTGAACTATTTTTCTTTGCTTCTTATTTTTTATGTTAGGAGCCAGATGGCAACTTCTGTATTATCATTTATATCCATAGATCTGCTTTTTTTGTACTCAGTTAATACTTAGTTGCTACCACTGGAGTAAAAACCTGACTGCACAGAAATATGTTCAAGCTACTTAAAAGTTTTGTTGTCCTTTTTTTGTATTTCAAAATCCAAAACTCAGTGGTGTGTACATTAAAAAAAAAAAAATAAAGTATATACCTTCTTATGGATACCGATGAACAATTTGCAGAAGTGTTTTTTATCCCCTGACAGCCTGTGGAACTCATTGCCAGAGGGGATGCTGGGAACACCAAAAGTATAATTGGGTTCCAAAAAGAATTAGATAAGCTCCTGGAGGGTAAGTCCCTCAATGGCTATTAGCCAAGGGGTCAGGGATGCGATCAAGTTGCAAAACCAGCTTTTCCTTTCCTTACCCTTTTTCTTGATGATGGTGTAAGCAGAGACTGAATGAGCTCTCCCCTGACATCTAGTGATGAGCTGTGGAAGAGGACTTCATTAGCTGATCTCGTTTGCATGGGCACACCCACCCTGCCTAGATGCTCAGCATGATGGGATTGCTTGCCCAAACGGTCACTTTTGGCTGGTGTGGGATCCCCAGTCTCCTTGGTTTGGGGGCAGGAGTAATAAAGGGAATCAAGGACAGCATAAATCAAGGACAGGAGAACTGTACTTGACGTTTCCAGATTGAGGGACTCACCCTCAACTAAATGGCACTCACTAGGCAGGTGACATGGGTTCCAAAGCCCAGTAAGTGGAGAAAGGGTGGGGACAGGTTCTTGTACCTGGTGGTGTGGGCCCTGTCTAAGGATCCCAAACACCATTTGACCCTTTCTCTCTCTCTCCTTCCACTGTGTAATAACAGAGCTAATTTAGACTCAATTGCAAGTCTTGTTACATGCTGCAGAGTTGAAATCACTGACACCGAGGTCTAAGCAGTGATGAGCTGCCAAAATCTTAACCGGTTCCCTATAAAAAGTTCTGATTTAAGGGATGTGCCCTAGTATGTATTTTTTGTACCAACAGGGTTACTATACGTCGTATTTTCCTGGACAGCAATTTAAGAACCAAAAAACCTGACCTGTCCGGGAAAATACAGATGTATGTTAATCCTGCCTAAAGTTACTTTTTAAAAAGATGGGCCTGATCTAGAAATGAGCTCCGTTTCACAATTGTGGGTCCCCGCCACTCCCTGGGGGTGTGCTAGGGTGAACAGATGTCCCGATTTTATAGGGACAGTCCCGATTTTGGGGTCTTTTTCTTATATAGGCTCCTATTACCCCCCACCCCCTGTCCTGATTTTTCACACTTGCTGTCTGGTCACCCTAGGGTGTGCACATGTGTGGGTCCCAGCTGCTTGCTGCCCCCCTCATTGAAGCAGGTGTGCAGGGTTATTGCCCTGGGAACTGCAGAGCACCAGTGGACGTGGGGCCAGCTGCAGACAGGGGCGTGGGGCAGGGCTAGCTGGAGGAAAGGAGGTGCGGGACTGGCTGCAGGCAGGGCAGGGGGTGCGGAGCTGGCTGGAGACAGGAGGATGCAGGGTTGGCTGGAGGCAAGGGGGAGCAGGGCTGGCTGCGGGCAGGGCAGGGGGTGCGGAGCTGGCTGGAGACAGGAGGGTGCGGGGCTGGCTGGAGGCAAGGGGGTGTGGGGCTGGCTGGAGACAGGGGCTGGCTGCGGGCAGGGCAGGGGTGTGGAAGGGGCTGGCTGCGGGCAGGGGGTGCGGGGGTGACGAGATGGGCTGGCTGCAGGCAGGGGGTGCATGTGGCAGGGGCTGGTGCGGGCAGGGGGTGCCAGGGGTGCGACAGGGGCTGGCTGCGGGCAAGGGGTGTGGGGATGGCTGGAGACAGGGGCTGGTGCAGGCAGGGGGTGCAGCAGGGGCTGGCTGTGGGCAGGGGGTGTGGGGGTGGCGGGAGACGGGCTGGCTGCGGGCAGGGCAGGGGGTGCTGTAGGGGCTGGCTGTGGGCAGCGGGGGTGGCGGGAGACAGGGCTTGGCTGCGGGCAGGGCAGGGGGTGCGGTAGGGGCTGGCTGCGGGCAGGGGGTGCGGCAGGGGCTGGCTGGAGACGGGCTGGCTGCGGGCAGGGGGTGCGGGGGTGGCTGGAGACAGGGGCTGGTGCGGGCAGGGCAGGGGGTGCAGCAGGGGCTGGTGCGGGCAGGGCAGGGGGTGCAGCAGGGCCTGGCTGCGGGCAGGGAGTGCAGGGGTGGCTGGAGGCAGGGCAGGGGGTGGCTAGAGATGGGGGCTGGCTGCGGGCACGGGGCGTGGGGGGGGCTGGAGGCGGGGGCTGGCTGCGGGCACGGGGCGCGGGGGGGGCTGGAGGCGGGGGCTGGCTGCGGGCACGGGGCGCGGGGGCTGGCTGCGGGCACGGGGCGCGGGGGGGGCTGGAGGCGGGGGCTGGCTGCGGGCACGGGGCGCGGGGGGGGCTGGAGGCGGGGGCTGGCTGCGGGCACGGGGCGCGGGGGGGGCTGGAGGCAGGGGCTGGAGGCAGGGCAGGGGTGGTTGGAGACGGGCAGGGGGCGCTGGAGACGGGCTGGCTGCGGGCAGGGGGCGCGGGGGTGGCTGGAGACAGGGGCTGGTGCGGGCAGGGCAGGGGGTGCAGCAGGGCCTGGCTGCGGGCAGGGAGTGCAGGGGTGGCTGGAGGCAGGGCAGGAGGTGGCTAGAGATGGGGGCTGGCTGCGGGCACGGGGCGTGGGGGGGGCTGGCTGCGGGCACGGGGCGTGGGGGGGGCTGGAGGCGGGGGCTGGCTGCGGGCACGGGGCGTGGGGGGCGCTGGAGACGGGCTGGCTGCAGGCAGGGGGCGCGGGGGGGCTGGAGGCAGGGGCTGCGGGCAGGGCAGGGGGTGCAGCAGGGGCTGGAGGCAGGGCAGGGGTGGCTGGAGACGGGCTGGCTGCGGGCAGGGGGCGCGGGGGGCGCTGGAGACGGGCTGGCTGCGGGCAGGGGGCGCGGGGGGCGCTGGAGACGGGCTGGCTGCGGGCAGGGGGCGCGGGGGGGCTGGAGGCAGGGGCTGGTGCAGGCAGGGCAGGAGGTGGCTGGAGATGGGCTGGCTGCGGGCAGGGGGCGAGGGGGTCTGGAGACGGGCTGGTTGCGGGCAGGGGGGTGGGTGGAGACAGGGGCTGGTGCGGGCAGGGCAGGGGGTGCGGGGGTTGCTGGAGGCAGGGCAGGAGGTGGCTGGAGGCAGGGGCTGGCTGCGGGCAGGGGGCGAGGGGGGGCTGGAGGCAGGGCAGGGGCTGGCTGCGGGCAGGGGCTGGCTGCAGACAGGGGGTGCGGGGGTGGCTGGAGACAGGGGCTGGCTGCGGCAGGGGGTGCGGCCGGGGCTGGCTGCGGGCAGGGGGTGCAGGGGTGGCTGGAGACGGGGGCTGGCTGCGGGCAGAGTGGTGGGTGCTCACGGGGAGAGCAGCAGGACGTAGCCGGGGACCCACCAGGCAGCAGCGGGAGCCCCAGGGCCAGGGGAGCAGCAACAGCAACAGGGTTCATGCCCAGGGCCAGGCGGCAGCCCACATGGCTCCCGCAGCGTGGCGGCTAGAGGAGGAATTACATCACTTCCCGGCCGGAGCCCATCAAAGCCTCAGCGCCCCCTGCAGGGAAGCGGGTTAACAACCGGTTCTAAAACTGCTTCAAAATTTAACAACCGGTTCGCGCGAACTGGTGCGAACCAGCTCCAGCTTACCACTGGGTCTAAGTATGACCTGCTTTGGGATAGTGTCTCCGAAGCAAGAGACTGCCCAGTGTGCACCAGCAGTGAGGCTCCCCCACTAACAGCTGACATCACTAAGAGCTGAAATCACTGAGAGCTGTGTTAAATGGTGGGCCCTGAAGACATTTTGGTGAGAGGCCAGCAGGGTGGTTGGCGGAGAAGTGTGGTGAGCGGCAGAAGGAGGGCTGGCGGAGAGGTGTGGCGAGCGCCCAGCAGGGCAGTGAGTGAGTGCCCGCCCAAGCAGCAGAGCAAATAAGGTGCCTCCTTACCACCACCCCCTCCACCCAAGGTGGAAGGTGAACTCTGCAGATGCACCTATGAACTCTGGGTCTGCACTGACCAAGGACAGCAACTCTGAGTGGGTTGCAGAGAAGGGACAGGCCCATGAAAGGGGCTTTTGGGTTGCTGGACCTGAGGGGAAAAGGACTCTGCCCAACTTACTTGAGGGCAGGTCATTTGCTCATGGTTTATGTTTGTGAACCCTGTTTGCATGTTTCCCCAAATTAATACCAAGTTACTTTCCTCCTTTTATTACAATTTTTTGCTACACTCACACTCTGTACTTGTGAGAGAGGAAATATTGTCTCTTAAAGGCGCCCAGGGGGTGGTGTGTAATTGTCCCAGGTCACTGGGTGGGGACTCGAGCCAGTTTTGTGTTGTATTGTTGAAAAGGAACCCCTAGATACTGAACCCAGCCCTTGTTGCTGCTAACTCTGACTGGCAGAAGGGTTACAATGGCAATGTTAACTGGAGCAATTAGTGAAATATAGGAATGGAAGGGACCTCAGTAGGTCAACTAGTCCAGTCCCCTGCATTCAAGGACTCTGTAATAACTGGACCATTTCTGACAGGAATGATAAACAGCTCACTCATTAACCTGCTAGCTTTGTCAAGTGGTTTTCTCCAACAAATCATAGATTATAAAAGAAGAGAGACCAGTAGGAGACAGGCAAAGGAAAGCAGGAAGGGAAATAGGTGCTCCTTCTTATGGTACAGTGATGGAGTGACTGGTGCCAGTTTTGTGATTCTTTCCTTGGGCAGGCAGAGTCACTAGTACCTAGGGTGACCAGATGTCCCGATTTTATATGACGAGTCCCGATATTTGGGGCTTTTTCTTATATCGGCTATTAACCCCTCCCCCCCCCCCACCCTCTGCCCCGATTTTTCACACTTGCTGTCTGGTCACCCTACTAGTACTATAGGTGCCGACTTCCCTTCTTTCCCCCTGGGTGCTCGACCCCTCTCCTGCCTCCACCCCATCCCTTCCATGAGGCCCTAACCCTGCCCTGCCCCCATTCCAACCCCTTCCCCGCCCCCATTCCAACCCCTTCCCCAAAGTCTCCACCCCCTCCCTGCCAATATTCCAACTCCTTCCCCAAATCCCCACCCCAGCCCCATCTCTGGGGAAGTGGAAGGTTGGACATATGACCAGGGAAGAGTATAAAAATATTGCTCGGGCATGTAGGAATGAAATCAGGAGGGCCAAATCGCACCTGGAGCTGCAGCTAGCAAGAGATGTCAAGAGTAACAAGAAGGGTTTCTTCAGGTATGTTGGCAACAAGAAGAAAGCCAAGGAAAGTGTGGGCCCCTTACTGAATGAGGGAGGCAACCTAGTGACAGAGGATGTGGAAAAAGCTAATGTGCTCAATGCTTTTTTTGCCTCTGTCTTCACTAACAAGGACAGCTCCCAGACTGCTGCGCTGGGCATCGCAACATGGGGAGTAGATGGCCAGCCCTCTGTGGAGAAAGAGGTGGTTAGGGACTATTTAGAAAAGCTGGACGTGCACAAGTCCATGGGGCCGGACGAGTTGCATCCGAGAGTGCTAAAGGAATTGGCGGATGTGATTGCAGAGCCATTGGCCATTATCTTTGAAAACTCGTGGCGAACGGGGGAAGTCCCAGATGACTGGAAAAAGGCTAATGTAGTGCCAATCTTTAAAAAAGGGAAGAAGGAGGATCCTGGGAACTACAGGCCAGTCAGCCTCACCTCAGTCCCCGGAAAAATCATGGAGCAGGTCCTCAAGGAATCAATCCTGAAGCACTTACATGAGAGGAAAGTGATCAGGAACAGTCAGCATGGATTCACCAAGGGAAGGTCATGCCTGACTAACCTAATCGCCTTCTATGATGAGATTACTGATTCTGTGGATGAAGGGAAAGCAGTGGATGTATTGTTTCTTGACTTTAGCAAAGCTTTTGACACGGTGTCCCACAGTATTCTTGTCAGCAAGTTAAAGAAGTATGGGCTGGATGAATGTACTATAAGGTGGGTAGAAAGTTGGCTAGATTGTCGGGCTCAACGGGTAGTGATCAATGGCTCCATGTCTAGTTGGCGGCCGGTGTCAAGTGGAGTGCCCCAGGGGTCGGTCCTGGGGCTGGTTTTGTTCAATATCTTCATAAATGATCTGGAGGATGGTGTGGATTGCACTCTCAGCAAATTTGCGGATGATACTAAACTGGGAGGAGTGGTAGATACGCTGGAGGGCAGAGATAGGATACAGAGGGACCTAGACAAATTGGAGGATTGGGCCAAAAGAAACCTGATGAGGTTCAATAAGGATAAGTGCAGGGTCCTGCACTTAGGACGGAAGAACCCAATGCACAGCTACAGACTAGGGACCGAATGGCTAGGCAGCAGTTCTGCGGAAAAGGACCTAGGGGTTACAGTGGACGAGAAGCTGGATATGAGTCAGCAGTGTGCCCTTGTTGACAAGAAGGCCAATGGCATTTTGGGATGTATAAGTAGGGACATAGCGAGCAGATCGAGGGACGTGATCGTTCCCCTCTATTCGACATTGGTGAGGCCTCATCTGGAGTACTGTGTCCAGTTTTGGGCCCCACACTACAAGAAGGATGTGGATAAATTGGAGAGAGTCCAGTGAAGGGCAACAAAAATGATTAGGGGTCTGGAACACATGACTTATGAGGAGAGGCTGAGGGAACTGGGATTGTTTAGTCTGCAGAAGAGAAGAATGAGGGGGGATTTGATAGCTGCTTTCAACTACCTGAGAGGTGGTTCCAGAGAGGATGGTTCTAGACTATTCTCAGTGGTAGAAGAGGACAGGACAAGGAGTAATGGTCTCAAGTTGCAGTGTGGGAGGTTTAGGTTGGATATTAGGAAAAACTTTTTCACCAGGAGGGTGGTGAAACACTGGAATGCGTTACCTAGGGAGGTGGTAGAATCTCCTTCCTTGGAAGTTTTTAAGGTCAGGCTTGACAAAGCCTTGGCTGGGATGATTTGATTGGGGATTGGTCCTTCTTTGAGCAGGGGGTTGGACTAGATGACCTCCTGAGGTCCCTTCCAACCCTGATATTCTATGATTCTTCCCCACCTCCTCTCTTGAGCTCGTCACGTTCCCGCTCCTCCCCACCCCCCGGAGTGTGCTAACGCTGCCAAACAGCTGTTTGGCAGCGGCTGGGGGGGAAGCGCTGGGAGGTAGGCGGAGGAGTGGGAATGCGGCACATTCAGGGGAGGGGGAGGAGGAGGAGGAGGTGGACCTGGGGGTGAAAGGAGCTTGGCTGCCAGTGGGTGCAGAGCATCCACTAATTTTTCCCCAGGGGTGCTCCAGCCCTGGAGCACCCACGGAGTCGGTGTCTATGACTAGTACGTCGGTCAAGTTGGAAGGCTATATCACAGGTGAGAAGTCAGTTCCTGGAATAAGTTTCGTCCTCCCTTCTGGTAGCTGCAACCACATGAGGCAGCATCAGTTGTGTAAACAAAATTCAAATCCAGGATTATTTACGGTATGGTGTTTAAGCCTAAGAAATGCCAGGCACTGCAGGCATTGCACTCCCTTAACTGGAGCAGAAAACAAAGAGAAGCCAAGAAATGGGAAGAGACAAAACAAATAGAGAAAATGAAGTCTCCTTCCTGCATTTCTGTCCCCGGAAAAGTACCCAGTCTGTCCAGAGCAATCCTTACCAGAGTTTAATAGTCTTTTTAATCCAAACAATATTAATTCATAAACAAAGTGCCTTGAACACAATCTCAGAACATATATACAAAGTTCTCATAGCAAAGTTCCCAGCATGCACTGGGTTTTCCTTAGCATAACTTAATTTAAGTGAATTGTTAGGCTTTGCTCGACATTCAGGGATAATGGTCCATAGGCCATAAATCCAGTAAGCATTCCATTGTCACAACACTCCCTTCGATACTGCATATTCAGAGCAGTAACTAATCCCCTCTCAATCTGCACTCTAATAGAAAAGTTGTATTGGAGAGAGTGGTGCACACAAGTATTTACTTTGATTCAGGGCACCTCAGATTTAAATTTAAATCCTAATGAAATAATGATGGTAACTGGATACAGAGTTGGCAGAAACACAGGCTGCTTTCCACATTATGTTGGGGGGAAAAAATTGGGTGCTCAGCTGCCCTGCCAATCAGCTCCTCCGCCTCCCCCAAGTGCCTCCCACCTGCTGACAGAGCCTTTCAAACAGCTCTTCCCCAGCGCTGCCCACCAACCAGTGATCAGCTGTTCAGTGACATGCAGGAGGTGGGGGGGGGGGGGATGCTCAGAGGATGGGGCAGAAGGGGCTGGGAAGGAGCAGGGGTGGAGTGGGGGTTTGGGGCAAGGGATGGGGGTGGGGCCTGGGGCAGAGCAGGGGTCAAGCACCCCCTTGGAAATCACAGAGTTGGTGCCTCTGAATATTAGTATGTAAATACTTCTCCACCTAAGTCCACTTGCATATGAAATGTTATATAAGAGGGGTTTTCCATGTCAGATCCATATCATGGCTCTGGCAGGGGCAATATCTGACACTTTATGGAAAAAATGTTTTAAATGTGTAACTGAGCACTGCTCTTAGAGGGAACAAGTCTGTCCTGATTTTTGCAACACCTCACTGGGGAAAATCCCATAGAAAAAAAAGAATTAGCATCAAAATTCCCTTCTCAGACATAGATTTTGCTGTACATGGTGAGAGTGCATCACATGTGTGACTGTCCATGTTATTTCATGCTTCCTGCTCCCGCTCTCTCTCTCTCTCTCTCAGGAATCTCTGGCCAGGTGAGTTTTACAGTCTTTTGTAATGGGTGATCTCCAATAGCCTGTTCAAACAGTAAATGTTTCTTCACCCTCTGCAGCATTTTCAGTTTGGAAGGGAGAAGGAGGAGGGAAAACAGCCAAGTCTTTGTCTACTTGCAGGTGGCTGGGTTAATTCTTTGGGTGTGGCTGGTTTATGTCTCTTGTAGCTGATCAGGATTGTTGGGGTCACCTGTAGGATTCTGTTGTGTAACTGTCTCTGCAAAGCGCCTGAACTTACCTCCCTTCCCCTACATCGAAGTTCCCCAACCCCATCCTCACAGTGAAATTTTCCCACAGTTCTTGCTGCCTCTCCCAAAAACTTCAATGAGCAGCTGCATCCAAACTTTCTTGCACCTGCCAAATCCTCTAGTTCTTACCCCACCTCACATTTGATCCTGACCCATCAGCTGCCAAAACATCACCAACCTCTTGACACACACCCCACTGCTCCTTCCAATGCCCCACAGCCTTCCATAGTCAGTGCCCGATGCAGAGCAGCTGAGAGCTCCCCCAGTGGCATAAAGCTCTACGATATTTTGTCCAGCACCAAGAGTATGCCAGGAGCATAGCTGAGGAGGAGGTGAAGCTGGAACACTGCTGCACTTCAGCACTCTTTGGAGGGCATAATGTCCCCTTGGGGGCTATTACCAGATTACATAAATTAGAGATGCCCGGAGATTCCCCTTACTTGCCAGAGAGCACAGGTAATGGACAGCTCAGGTCCTGCATCAAGCACAGCTCTGCAGAGGGCACAAAGATTGACCCCTAAAATCAAGGAGAGCAAGTGGATTTGAAATTGGAAGCTGGATTTCTTTCTTTTCCTCACTACCCCAGCACCAACACTTCACTGAACTCTAAGGATTTTAAGTCCAACCTTGTGTGGCCCTTTAACTTCTTAGGTCTGGAGACAATTTGTCTCTCTTTTTAGTTTTTCACAAAGGGAGACAGCCCTTAAACCGAAGAAATTTCAACAGGGTTTAAATTTTAGGGGCTGAACTAGAATCCCCAATTGAGGGGATCTTAGAAACACTGAAAACGCCTTTGGCTTTAGGGCTGAGACTGGGACTGCTATAATGGAGCAGTGTGATTACACAATGCTTGAGGCCTCAGTGTTTATGTAACAAATCAGTCAAACTAAAATATTTCTACAAGTGTGGTCATAATAGTGTTCCTCTGCCCAATACACTTGAGTGTAATGTATTATACACACACAGCCGTGTGTGAGTAGATACATATTTGTGCGTGTGTGTGGTTTTTATGTAAAAACTCAAATATTTATTCACCCAGTAAACTTTTTAATTCTCAAGCTTTGAGAACTGTTTGGACAAAGTTCCACTTTGGTCAGCAGCAATACAGTCGGGACCTGCCAGAACAATGAAAGGAATTAACAACACGAGAGTGCAAAACCTTATGGGGAAAACCTCATGGACTTTAAAAGAAATGTAGAAATTGTATATTTTTGTTCCTAAAACAAAGTGTTCGTGAAGAAAGAACATTTGAAAAATCATCCAAAGCCCATGTAAAACCCATTCCTTATGCGCCACTCACAAGAAGTGAGTGTATAATTATAGGAGGGGAAGGATGGGCTAAGTATACTTGTTCCTGCCTCGGCACAGGTCTAAGTACAAAATGGCCTCTTGAGGTCCCTTCCATCCCTGCATGCCTATGAGTCTATAATAATGAAATATTAATTTAAGATGCCAAATTGTCACCATCTGTTTTTCCATAGCGCAGCACCGACCACATTGTTAACAGTAAATGATAATTTATTAGTAATTGCCATGGGAGGTAGATTGCCAGTGCAACAACAGAATGTAAGCTCTTTAGGGAAGGGACTATTTGTTCATTGCAGGTTTGTACAACACCTAGTATAAAAACAACAAGGAGTCTGGTGGTATCTTAAAGACTAACAGTTAGTCTTTTTTAAGGTGCCACCGGACTCCTTGTTGTTTTTGTGGATACAGACTAATACGGCTACCCCCTGATACTTGACACTTAGTACAAAGGAGCTCGGCTCCAAAGTGGGACCTCTGGAAATTACCATAATACATGGTTTTTCTCCAGACCAATAGGATTTATTGAAACAGTTCAGTTATATCATAGATTTTTTTTTAATGTACTTTAAACCAAAATGTTGGAATTTCTCAAGGTATGATGCCAAAACAGCCCATTTCCAAGCAGGGACTTAAACCTGGTTGACACTATGCGGTTACATCAACGTAAGCTGCCTTGTGTCAACCTAGCTGTGGAAGTGTCTTCACTTAAATTTGGCTCCCATTGACTAAGTGCCTCTTTATGCTGCTCTAATAACACCACCTGTGGGAGCACCATAGAGTCATGGTCGATGTAGTTAGGTCGACACAGTGTCAGTGTAGACGGTGTTGCTTATATTGACTGTTACTGGCTTTCAGGAGCCATTCCACAATGACCCACGCTGACAGTACAAGATTTGACATGGTAAAGAAACTCTTTCTGTGCTTGTTTCGTTTAAATTAAGATGGTTAAAAGCAGCATTTTTCTGATGCCTAGTAAAGTATCTAAGCTGTATTAAGTCAATTTTCAGTTAACTTTTGAAAGAACAACCATAATGTTTTGTTCAGAGTTACAAACATTTCAGAATTACGAACAATGTCCTTTCCCACGGTGTTCGTAACTGAGGTTTTACTGTATGCAGTGGCATGTGTATATGGCAATAGTTCCCAAATTTTTCATGCCACACCTCCCCCCTTACTCCAGTCTCTCCCGCTCCTCTCCCCGGGAGGTGCTATCAGGAGCTGGGGCCGGGCACTAGGCCGGGGCTCCCACCGGTAAAGGGGTGCAGACAGGGTAAGGGGGCCAAGGTTGGGACAAGAGCTGGGGCTGGGCCGGGAGCCATGGGCTGAGGCCAGGGCTGCAGCTGAAGGAGGCTCTGGAGCCCAGGCCAAGGATGGAGCTGTGGTTGGGGGCCAAGGCTTGAGAGGGAGGCTAGAGTGGGGCTGTGGTCGGGGCCGGCAGCTGGGGCTGGGAGTGGCACCATGGCCAAGCCAGGAGCTAGGGTCCAAGGCTGGGGCTGTAGCTGGGAGCGGGACTGGGGCCGGAGCAGAGTGGGGTTGGGTGGCACTCCCTCACCGCCTTCTGTGGGGGCAGGCCCAGGCCCCACCACACACCTCCGAATGTTCCTCTGAGACCCCCTACGGGGCATGCCCCACAGTTTGGGGACCACGGGTATATGGCATGCAGTTAGTTAATATTCATTATTTATGGAACAGTAATTAAAATTTTATAAAAACCATGACAACATGCAGCCACCAGAAGTGGTGAACTCTCCTTCCTACATTGATCCACTTTAAACTTTGGTTCAAACAGTCACAGTTCCTAAGTCTAATAGCAGCTTGTCACCTACATTTTTTGTTAATGAAAACTAAACAAATTGAAAACAGGAAACTATTCAATCCCTGTAAAACAATGGAAGATACTCTAAACAAATTTGTTAACATAATTTAAAGTTCTTAGAGAAAAATAAAACTGAATAAAAAATATAGGATGGCTTTATAAGAACAAGTTTTTCTAGACAAATCTGAGCCCTTTGGGGACTGAATTATAACTCCAGTGGATGAAAAGAATGCAGTAGATACATCTTTATTTCAGAAAAGCATTTGACTTAGTGCCTCACCAAGTCTTATTAGAAAAACTTCAACTGGATATGAGCACCTACTGAATCAATGACTTTTAATTAAAGTGCATTGATCAATGACCATATGTTGAATTGAGGAAGTATAAATCTTGAAGGGAGCTTCAGAGATTGGTGTTAGGCTTGCTTTTATTAATGGGTGGGGTAGAAGGAGTAAGCATCATGCTAATAAAATTCACAGATGATGCTAAATTGGGAGGTGATGAAGACTGTCAGAAGGAAAGAAGTATAAAAATACATTAAGAGGTTAGAAATATGGACAGGGATTGATAAAATGAGATTTAAATCCCACAATTCAACAGGATAAATATCTTTGGAAAGTTCTATCTGACAGTGAACAACAAATTAGATATGAGCTTGCAATGGGATTTCACCACAGTACAATTTTTGACAATTTATAGAGAAGTGTCTCAGATTTCTCTGTGTTGTCCTAGCAAGATTACACCTGGATACAGCAGACAGTTTGGAATGGGTCAGTGCCGGAAAGTTACTGACAAACTGAAAAGAATTAACAAAAGTACAACAAATTATTAGTGGGCAGGAGAGAGTGACACATCTTATATTCAGGCAATTCTCTCTCATCATCACAGTTCCCAAAATGCATTATTCAGGTTACTTCCTCTACTGAAATTCAGCCACCTGCATACTGAAATACAGCAACTGTTTAACCGTACTTAGCAATACTACAGACCAGTATGGAAGAGGAAATGAAAAAGAATCTTGTGTGTGATTTTAAACTGCAGTGGGAATTTCAGTAGGTAGACTGTAATTACCTGAACTGGAATTAGGTGAGAATACCCAGCTCACCATCCCCTAATCTCTTGGAAAGTGCCATGGGCTCTTTAAAACAACAGGTAACCTGGGTTTTACATTTCATTCAAAAGACGGTACTCCCAGCAGCAGCATGCAGCCTATCACCAGTCTGGAGTAATAGTGCAGTACTGATCTGGCACTCCTACTGAATTGTCATCACCGTTTCCTGTAGCGCTTCTGCTTTTTTCCTTGCTTTCTTTATCCAAGAAAGGATTTTCTTAAATCAGATAAGAGACTCACGGGTTCCTTCCAAGAATGCCAGGATTAATGCAAAGAACATGCCAGGATCATACCTAATTAAGGGCACTTGCATATTTCATGTATGTTCCTTGCATTATCCATCTGATCCTTGAGTTTTTACCAATATCAGAAGACAAGCAGTAGGAAGCCAATTACTTGTCTTTTTAAATAAGAGGCAAGTAAATACAGTAAGAGAATATTCCTGCGCTGGGGGGTGGACAAATGAACCTGTGGGATCAGATCTGAGCATTTACATTAGGGGCATAAAAAGGTATGTGTGTGATTACACATGCCCAACTTTGAAAATATGGCCCATGAGGGCTTTCTCAACTCTTAATTTCTGTGAAAATTACCACAGTACCAGACGGAAAGAAAAACTGGCCATTGTAACAGCCATACCTTATTTAGTGTGCTTAAAATGGAACCATTCCAAATAGCATTTGTTCATACACATAAACACTAAGCTCAAGTTTTGCAGTGTGTTCGCCTTTTGACCTTGCATTTCACATTACTACAACCAGCTTGACTTGAGCTTGAACAGTTACAGAAATGTTTACAGCCATTCCCTGTAGCAAAATTGAATGAAGTTTGCTCATATCTTGAAGCTATGGTAACTTACTCAAAACACTGGTACATGTTTCGTCATTTTTTGTTCACCTAAATATTAGCTATTGTAGCATCAATATTAGTGATCAATATCAACAACATCAATATTAGTGATCATAAACTGCGGGATGGGATGTGCCACAGAATTCAGCAACCATCTGGAGGCTTCTGTCACCCACTCAACTGCCTAAATAGTCTTCTGATGGCTTCCAGCATGAGGCAGTATGGTCCAGTGAATAGCGCATCAGACTGGGAGTGAAGAGAACTGATTTTTTTTTCCACTGGAAAAAATGGTAATTTGTCAAAACTGAAACTGTTTGCAGGATCTCCAGACTCAAAAAAGTTGGAAAAAAAAAGTTTGTGAAATAGTCAAACACTTTGTTTTGACATAAAGTTCTTATTAAAAACAACTTCTTTCATTTAGAAGTTTAAGCTAATTACACAAAAAAATTAAAAGCTAATAAGGTCAAAATCAAAACAGTTCAAATTTTTTTGAAACGAAACATTTTGATTAACCTGAACCAACAAAATGTTGGTGTTTCGGTTTCAGAAAAATTTTGAAATTTCACATTTTTGTCCCAAGTCAAGATGGGGGAAAAAAATCTCTAACACTTGAAAATATTTGAGGTAGGAAAACTGCTTTCCACCAAGCGCTAGTCAGGATTGGAATGAGGATGGGATGTCCATGTTAATACCATGTGATGAAACCTTTCCTAAGCAAACATCAAAGAAAGCACTACTCCACGCTATCGCACATTTTGTTTATGATGCTTGTCTTATTTTGTTAATTTTTTTTCCTTTTTTTGTTTAGTCTTCCTCTTAACTCACACTTCACTACGAAAACACTTGCACTATTAGCATGGGAGAAGTTTAGCAGCCTCAGTAAGCGCAGAATGAAGACCCATGCCTCTCTGCCTCCTCCCCCGAGGGCCCCTCCTGCCACCTGTGCCTCTCTGCCCCCTCCCCTGTGGGTCCCCCATCTCTGCCCTCTCCCCCGAGGGGTCTCTCCCACCTCCCTCCCCTGAGGGCCTCCCCCCTCTGCTCACACCTCTCTCTGCCCCCTCCCCCAAGTGGCCCCACCATCCGTGCCTCTCTCTGCCCCCTCTCCTGAGAGGCCCCCCGTCCGCCGCCTGCACCTCTCTGCCTCTGAGGGGGCGAAGAGGCACAAGTGGCAGGGGAAGTGGTGGAGAAGTGTGAGCGGCAGTGGGAGAAAAGGGCGGAGCGGGGATGGGAAGAAGAGCAGCGTGGGCAGAGCCATGGGGGAAGAGCGGGATGCAGGAGCGGTGCCTCGGGGCGGAGCATGGGTGGGGCCACAGCCCTGGAGCCCTTTCAGCAGCGGCGCTCCAAAGGTGGCAGGCCAGCAGTGCGCGGCCAAAGGGAGGTGCGCTGCATTCTGTTTGGGGAGGCTTAGCCTCCCCTGGCCTGTTATACCTGCTCCCATGTCTTAGTGCTTGTACTTTTGGAGGAAATGGAGTTCAGTTCCTATAAATTTTGTAGTGCCTCTGGTATGCAAGATAGTGACATTTGCATCATAGATGGCCACACATACAATACATATAACAATGTTTACAATCTAACAACCGTGATTCAAATTCTTGGGGCATGTCTGCGCTCTAATTAAGGACCTGCAGGCAGCCCTTGCCAGCTGACTCAGGCTCACGGGGCTCATGCTGTGGGTCTGTTTAATTGAACTGTGGACTTCTGGGTTCAGGCTGGAGGCCAAGCACTAGGACCCTTCGAGGTGTGAGAGTCCCAGAGCTCGGGCTGCAGCCAGAGTGCAGAAGTCTACACTTCAGTTAAATAGCCCCTTAGCCAAAGCCCTGCAAGCCTGAGTCAGTTGGCACGGGCTGGCCTCATGTTTTGAATTCCAATGTAGACATACCCATAGTGGGTAGTTTTCAAAAGTGCTCAGCACTGACCCAAATGTACTCCTACTGACGTCAGTAATGACCATTAATAACAATTAAACTCACCTTCTAGTCCAATGTCTAACTCTTTAGCCTGAGTTCAAAAAGAGTGAGGCCATGGTGCAAATCACTGAACAACTCCCAAGAGTTTTTCAAAGGCTTCAAAGAAAAGCTGCTTTTACTGCTAAGGCCTGGTCTACACTAGAAAATTTGGTCGGCTTCCCTATGTCACTCCTCTGAAAAATCCATACCTCTGAGCAACAGAGATAAGCCAATCTGAGTCCCCATATATACACTGGTAGGTTGACGGAAGAATTTTGCCACTGAACTAGCTACTGCCTCTCAGGGAGGTGGATTACTTATGCCAACAGGAGAACCCCTTCCATTGGCGTAGGTAGTGTCTACACTGAAGCGCTACTGCAGTGCAGCTGTAGCATTTCAAATGTAGTCAAGCCCTAAGAAATGTGACCAAAAAGTATCAAAGTACAGCATATACTATATTGCTCCTGTATGAGCCATAAATAATTTGGTAAGTTTTTCAATGTTGAACAGTCATCTGAAAAAGAGACAAAGATTTCATAAAAACACGGTCTGTGTTAATGAACCAAAATAAGTCAAAGGGGGGGAAAATAGGCCTATCTCTGCTGTGTTCTCAAATGTACTACAGATGAGTCAGCTAAATTTATCTCACTATTTATTTAGTTATTTATTTTTATTTGTACTGTGGTAGAATGTAGGGGACCCAGGGCCCCATTGTGCTAGGTGCTGTACAAACACAGAACAAAAAGACAGTCCCTGCCCCAAAAGAATCTCTGGTCTTTCCAGTCACTTGCAGGATCAAGGCATAGGCATGGTAACATGAATGGATTTGTTGCCATGTATGCATTTATGTACATCTGATTTCATAACGACTCTGAGGTTTATAAAGCTACACTCTAAATTCCAACATTCAAACACACTCATTTAATTTCTCATTACTTTGTTTAAACTCCAGTCCAGTTATGTAAATGTATATGAGTCATGATTTACAAAAGTATAGTTGCTGATATGTATCAAATAAACGTTTCTTTTTCTTCTTGAACCAGACGCTAGATTTTGTCAGATTTACACTTGGGCTTTTCTACATGTCTATGTACAAACCTTGAAGTGGTGCCAGAAACCTGCAGCTGTCATTAATCAGAAATAAACAACAATGATAAATTGTTTGTTCACAAATAGACACCAGGGAGCAGTTGAGTGTCTTCTTGGTTGGTAGCTATTACGAACAAAGTCAAGTTCTGTGTATATGCTGTAGACTTGTGTATTAAAAAGGTGACAATGAAAAACCATCATTAGCTAGCCAAATGCAACTCCTTTAAAACACACACACACAGGAGTTGCTCTCCCCATATATCTTTGGGTTAAACAAAGGAAAGTAGCAAGTGTGTTTGTTCAACTATAAAACACATTGTCCTCTCACAGTTATGTAACGTATTATATAACAGTTAATAAAAAATTGGACACCAATTCAATCTATCAGAGGAGACCAAGACTACTTTGAAATCTATGTAAAATTGAGTGTAGCATTTTTCTGGTCTGTTTGTGCCAAATAGGAGTCCTATTCAAGTACATTGGATTTGTGATAAAGAAAACCACAGCTGCCTATTGCAACTCTTAGCTATGCATTCAGTCCTCTCTTTCAGAGACTTTATGCCCTGTTTAAAATCTATTTTCTAATACTTTGAGTATGCAGTTTGTTTTAAAATGCTCCATTTTTTAAAAAAAGTTCTATATATGTAATAATTTTAAAACAAAAAAGTTAGCAGTTGAGAGAGTTTGTATTTGCTATGCTAATGAATTAATACAATATTTACTTAAAAATAAAAGAATAAAAAAATAGCACACATTTTTCACTAGGCATCTAGTACAGACACTGCTATTACTAATTGTATTTAATTACTAGCAAACAAAAAGTTTGTCTAGTGAGCTAGTCATTGATCCAATGAACAGTCAGCTACCCCCCACCCCCAAATAAAAAGGTATGTTGTCAAGGTTCCTCCCCCACTCTGAACTCTAGGGTACAGATGTGGGGACCTGCATGAAAAACCTCCTAAGCTTATCTTTACCAGCTTAGGTCAAAACTTCCCCAAGGTACAAAATATTCCACCCTTTTGTCCTTGGATTGGCCGCTACCACCACCAAACAAATACTGGTTACTGGGGAAGAGCTGTTTGGACACGTCTTTCCCCCCAAAATACTTCCCAAAACCTTGCACCCCACTTCCTGGACAAGGTTTGGTAAAAAGCCTCCCCAATGTGCCTAGGTGACTACAGACCCAGACCCTTGGATCTTAAGAACAATGAACAATCCTCCCAACACTTGCACCCCCCCTTTCCCGGGAAATGTTGGATAAAAAGCCTCACCAATTTGCATAGGTGACCACAGACCCAAACCCTTGGATCTGAGAACAATGAAAAAGCATTCAGTTTTCTTACAAAAAGACTTTTAATAGAAATAGAAGTAAATAGAAATAAAAAAAAAATCCCCCCTGTAAAGTCAGGATGGTAGATACCTTACAGGGTAATTAGATTCAAAACATAGAGAACCCCTCTAGGCAAAAACCTTAAGTTACAAAAAAGATACACAGACAGAAATAGTTATTCTATTCAGCACAATTCTTTTCTCAGCCATTTAAAGAAATCATAATCTAACACGTACCTAGCTAGATTACTTACTAAAAGTTCTAAGGCTTCATTCCTGGTCTATCCCCGGCAAAGACAAAATATAGACAGACACACATACCCTTTGTTTCTCTCCCTCCTCCCAGCTTTTGAAAGTATCTTGTCTCCTCATTGGTCATTTTGGTCAGGTGCCAGCGAGGTTACCTTTAGCTTCTTAACCCTTTACAGGTGAGAGGAGATTTCCTCTGGCCACGAGGGATTTTAAAGGGGTTTACCCTTCCCTTTATATTTATGACATAAGTTATATTGTTCTGGGTCCAGTTACCAGTGTAAAGCAACTAAGTTGTGCAGTTTGTAACATCATTAATATTTTAGCACTTATTCATAAATATGAAGAATCACTGTTTGCAAAAAAAACGTGGGAAGAGATTTGATCACTGAGGTCTAGACTCGTTAGCAGTCAGACAATCTTCACCACCACCACAGATTAAGTCTGCATATCTTATCATCGCTTCACCAAGGGACTACAGTCTATCTTCTAGGATCCTCAGCTGGTGTAAAGCAGTATAGCTTCACTGACTTCTGAGGATCTAGCTTATGGGTGCAGAGTGCCAAGCACACTCAAGCCTTCATCCCTAACTGTGGCCTCTATGTGCTTCCACAATGCAAATAATAATATATAAATGCAGGGGGTCTCAATAAGTCACAAAGGATTGGCTTATTTGAATACAGACACTGTCATGATGATCAAACACTCTACAAGACAGACCATTTTAATATTAGCATGCCATGGCTCTAAGTGACATGATCATCATATAATATGTATGAAATTATTCAAAATTCACTCTTATACATATGTCACTTGTCAATTAATTCAACTAAGCTTGCCTGGATTTATAGCTGAATCGAATACCAAATGATGCTGTATCACATCGCCAGTGAAAACTTTTCTTTACCTAGATTTGTTTGTTTAACAAACGATGGCCCAGACCAAATCCTAAGACTTCCCAGCTTCTACATCTAAACTCCATGGGCCAAATTTAGAAGTGATATGTAAGGTTGTAGAGTAACAGTCATGTTAGTCTGTGTTCGCAAAAAGAAAAGGAGTACTTGTGGCACCTTAGAGACTAACCAATTTATTTGAGCATGAGCTTTCGTGCGCTACAGCTCACTTCATCGGATGCATACTGTGGAAACTGCAGAAGACATCATATACACACAGAGACCATGAAACAATACCTCCTCCCACCCCACTCTCCTGCTGGTAATAGCTTATCTAAAGTGATCATCAAGTTGGGCCATTTCCAGCACAAATCCAGGTTTTCTCACCCTCCGCCCCCCCCCCCCCACACACAAACTCACTCTCCTGCTGGTAATAGCCCATCCAAAGTGACCACTCTCTTCACAATGTGTATGATAATCAAGGTGGGCCATTTCCTGCACAAATCCAGGTTCTCTCACCCCCTCAGGCTCCCTTACAATTACATTCATTTTGGACAATTGTGTCCAAAGAGTCCATCTCTTACACCGCTATAAATAAGGAGTAGCTGTATGGAAATCAATGAAATGTAAAAACAGTTCATGTGAAAGGAGAATCAGTGCCTTTTAATCACACTTACAACCATTTAGGGTTCAATAATAGAGTCTAAAATTATAAATCTAGGTGCTGGGTGGCACAGTGCTTTAACTAGTGCATTCTTATACCTTATTTTTCTTGCTATCCTCCTCTCTTTTAGCACTTTACACTCAGGCCTCATCTACACTAGAAAGCATATGCCGATACAATTATGCTGGCATACCCTCTTAGGGCTTGGCTAAACTTGCAAGTTAGAGCGCATTAAAGCAGCCCCAGGCACCCTAACTCACGACCCATCCACACTGGCAAGGCATGTAGAGCGCCTGGACTCTGCAGCTGGAGTGCTCCTGGTAATCCACCTCCACGAGAAGCATAACGCTTGGTGCACCTCGGCTGAAACACCCCAGCGTCAGTGTGAATGAGGTGCTACATTTACTGCACTGCGATCAGCCTCCAGAAACATCCCATAATCCCCTTAAGTTAAGTGGCCACTCTTGTCATTGTTTTGAACTTGGCTGTAGGAATGCGGATATGCCCTTTGAAAGCTCCATTTCTGACAGCCGGCTGCTTATCTGCTCTGGGACAAAGCAACCATTAGTGTGGAATGTTGCTGCTATGAGTGTGTGAGAGAGAGGCGGGCGGGGGCGGGGGTTCTGTTGCTATCTGAACTTACAAGAGAGCATGCTGACATGCTCTCAGCCCCCTACCCACTCTCTCTCTCCCCACATACACACAACACACTCCCTGTCACACTCCACCCCAATTTGAAAAGCATGTTGCAGCCACTTGCATGCTGCGATAGCTACCACAATGCACTGCTCTCTGTGGTGTTGCAAGAGCTGCTAATGTGGCCACACCAGTGAGCTTGAATCTGACAGTGTGAACACACTGCAGCACTTTCCCTACTGCAAGTGTAGCCATGCCCTTAGTAAAGATGTAGCTTATACTGGTCCAAGAGTTCTTTAGCTGGTAGAACTTAAGCCAGTTCCCTGAATGAAATAAGCTATACTGGCAACATGAGTATTTTACTGGTAATAACCATACATATGCCTATAATAGCCCTTGTCTAGATGTGTTTTTTACAGATGTTATTGTTTTTAGAGTAAGCCTCAGCATAGACAAAGTGTAAAGGGGAGAGAACATTACCCATTGGAAAGGGGTGTGTGAATATAAGCAAGGGTAAATAAGTCTAGGGCCACGTCTACACTATGGGTGCTACAGCAGCACAACTATAGCACTATAGCAAAGTGCTCGCTGTACGGCCAGAGTGTAGATGCGTCCTACAGAATGGGTTTTTCTGTCACTGTAGGTAACCCCTCACAGGTGGCAGTAGGTAGGACAACTGATGGAAGCATTGTTAAGTTGTTGTGACATATATATTTAGGGCACAGAAAAAAATGTCAGTTACACCAATTCAGTATCCCACTTGCCGCACTCCTATTGGCCCCATAACTCTGGCCCATCTCCATTTTTAACATTCAGCCATGTCTTCATGACTTATTATAAGTAGGAGTTGAGCAGTGTGACTTTAGCTTATTGATGTAGAAGAGGAAGGCAATCTGTAGAACTGGGTGATGTGTGTGGCATCTCATGCCTTTGTCCATGATAGACTCTCTGAATTAGACCAGATGCATTCCTCCTAGAACAAGAAGTCTGCATGATTTTTGAGGCGACAAGGTTTTCCAACATTAAGATTTAAAATAAAATGGAATAGCATATTGATATGAAATGTCTCTTTTGCCACTGGGGTAAGGAGGTGTGTGGGGTTAGCGTATGAAAATGTTCATATAACAGGACCTAAATGCAGGGTTGTTTACAATAAAGAATGTCTGAAAAACTGTGTTGTGTGCAAACAGACCAAGTACTGGTATTCAGACATCATTTGCATCCAATTAGATAAATCAGCTGTGAGGAATCACAGGCATGTGACATGCATTCATAATTCTAGAGAGTGCATGAAGGGAGGAGAGGGGATGGAAGGAATGCTCAGTTTACTTGGGATTGTATGCTTTGCATCTGGAGTCATTACAGTGCTGGCTGGTCTCTTGGTATTTGGAAAATCTGTTTAATCCCTATACTTCTTCAGAGATGCAAAACATTACTCCCTAACAGTCTGTTACTTTAATCGGCTATGGATAATTACTGCTGACTAGACAATTAGGTGTCAAAGGTCATGGCATAGGTTATTCAAAATGTAATTTTTCCTAGATTTAAAATAAACCTTGAATTTGATTTGACCTTTGACTTTTGGGTAATTATAATTTGATGATTTTCAATAGACAATTTATATCAAGAAATTGTGTGTGTGTGTGTAACAACATGAGTTGGGGGATGGCCACATTACACATGAGCGGTATAGCCACCAGTAAGTTATGCAGCTCATCTCTAAACAAGTACTAATTAAGCTTTTATACCACCCTACACTATAATATTTTCTGTACATAGCATACACTTTACAGAAAAACTATTGTAGAATGTTTCAGAGAGGGGGTTTTGGTTGGTTGATTTTGTTTTGCTTTCAAATTATTTGGAATATTTTTATGGCTTTCTGCTTGTAAACCAGAGTTGATATGTTAGTACCATGAACATTATTGCACAGGTTTCATACATTGGTTAGAAGCCAGTGCTGTGTCTCTCAGCCAGAAGCTGGGAATTTTGCTATTTCATAGAATCATAGGACTGGAAGGGACCTCAAGAGGTCTTCTAGTCCAGTCCCTGCACTCATGGCAGGACTAAGTATTTTCTAGACCGTCCCTGACAGGTGTCTAACTTGCTCTTAAAAATCTCCAATGACAGAGCGGAGATTCCACAACCTCCCTAGGCAATTTATTCCAGTTCGTAGTCACCCTGACAGTTAGGGAGTTTTTCCTAATGTCCAACCTAAACCGCCCTTGCTGCAATTTAAGCCCATTGCTTCTTGTCCTATCCTCAGAGGCTAAAAAGAACAATTTTCTCCCTCCTTCTTGCAACAATCTTTTAAACTGTTATCACGTCCCCTCTCAGTCTTCTCTTCTCCAGACTAAACAAACCCAATTTTTTCAATCTCCCCTCATAGGTCATGTTTTCTAGACCTTTATTCGTTTGTGTTGCTCTTCTCCAGACTTTCTCCAGTTTGTCCACATCTTTCCTGAAATGTGGCACCCAGAACTGGACACAATTCTTCAGTTGAGGCCTAATCAGCACAGAGTAGAGCAGAAGAATTATTTATCTCTGCTCCAAGTTCAGGGACTGAAGCCTCAGCCTCCATTTTGTCAGAGCTTCACTGCTAATTAAAGGCCCGTCTCCTGTGACTGCAAACATGTCCTTCATGCTAAGGCTACAGCTCAGGGCATCCACAGGAAGCCACCAACTCAGAATAACACTTTGAGCTGTTACAGTCTTGACTCAATCTATCAGAAGCATGTGGCTATTCACAGCTTTGTTATTAATTACTTCAGAATGAAGAAGCATGCTGAGTCTTCACCCTAGCTATTCACTACCTTTTGTCTTGGAAGATAAAGACAGGTTTAGAGGCAGCCCAGCAGTGCGATACAGCTACAATACGGAGGGGAGAAATCAAGGTTGTAAACCATATGCTCAACATGTTATCTGAGCAAAAATGCTAAATAAATTTTGTCCTCTCCATGGGAACAAGATTAATAATTGCCCGGAGTTTTCTTTGGAGTAGGCATGAAATCTATGTGGGAGAGGATTTGTCCCTGTTTATTCAAGATGAGGTGAGGTCTGGGAAAGTAACTGAGGTATTTTTATTCCCTGACCTCTGTTGCTTCAGCGAGTTTCAAATACATACCGCCCCCAAGTAACCAAATGTTCTTTAGAGAGGTACCATTCTTTGTCAGAAACATGGACAGCTTCTCCTTGCAAATACTTATGCGTGGGTGAGGAAAGTAATAGGACGGGCACGACAGGAAAGGGCTGCCAATGTGTGAGAGAGTTGTTTATAGTACCTTTCATCCGGATGGATCCCAAGCCACTGAAACTTATAGTACTAGGAGTCACTTTGACCACCACCACTGTGTAACCATTTCTAGGGTACAATGCAACAACATCACAGATAAATACTATACAACAGTTCAGGAGAGGAAGTGAAGAGACATGCCATGTCAAGCTGAATCGGGAATTATTCCAACTGGAATTTGGCCAACACATCAGAATTAGTGCCAAGGGACATTTTGGAATGGGAGGCTAAATGTCTGTATGCAAAATATTCAAGTGATCTGGGGAGTCTCTCGGCTTTCATTTCTTAAAAAAAGGAAGCTTCTAGACCTAATGTTTGCAGGGAAAAGCTTAGAAATATGACCTGAGTATATCCTAAAGGCTCAGGGTTCAGAAGGCAAATAAGAATCCATAATTTAATATTTTCTTTAAAATCTCACAAATTTTTGGCGTCCTGGCGCAAGATCTTTAAACATTTGGGATTGGTAATACTTAGGGTGACCAGAGAGCAAGTGTGAAAAATTGGGAAAGGGGATAAGGGGTAATAGGAGCCTATATAAGAAAAAGACCCAAAAATGGGGACTGTCCCTATAAAATCAGGACATCTCGTCATCCTAGTAACACTGCACCCCAGAAGAAAAAAGTGTGACAAATAGCATAGGCTGCCATAAATTCAGGGGATGGAGTCATAGATTCCAAGGCCAGATGGGACCATTGTGACCATCTAGTTTGACCTCCTGTAAAACACAGGCCATAGAACTTCCCCAAAATAATTTCTAAAGCAGATCTTTAGAAAAACATCCAATCTTGATTTAAAAATTATCAGTGATGGAGAATCCACCAAAACCATTAGTAAATTGTTCCAATGGTTAATTGCCCAAACTGTCAAAACTTTATGCCTTATTTCCAGTCTGAATTTGTTTAGCTTCAACTTCCAGCTCCTGGATCATGTTATACTTTTCTCTGCCAGATTGAATAGCCCATTATTAAATATTTGTTCCTCATATAAGGTACTTATAAACTCATCAAATGACTTCTTAGCCTTCTCTTTGTTAAGCTATATCGATTGAGTTCTTAGAGTTTAATCACTGTAAAACATGTTTTCTAATTCTTTAATTAGTCTCATGGCTCTTCTCTGAACCCTCTCCAATGTATCAACATCCTTCTTGAATTGTGGGCACCAGAACTGGACACAGTGTTCCACAAGCATTTGTAGGAGTGCCAAATACAGAGGAAAAATAGCCTCTCTATTCCTACTCAAGATGCCCCTGTTTATTCATCCAATGATCACATTAGCTCTTTTGGCCACAACATCACATTAGAAGTTCATGTTCAACACAGCCCCCCAGATCTTTTTTCAGAGTCACTGCTTCCCAGGTTAGAGTCCCCCAGTCTGCAAGTATGGCCTATATTCTTTGTTCCTAGATGCATACATTTACATTTAGCCATAATAAAACACATATTGTTTGCTTGCACCCAGTTTACCAAGCAATCCAGATTGTTCTGTATCGGTGACCTGAGCTCTTCATTATTGCCCACTCCCACAATTTTTGTGTCATCTGCAAACTTTATCAATGATAATTTTATATTTCCTTCCAGGTCATTGATAAAAAAAATGTTAAATAGCATCAGGCCAAGAACTGTTCCATGCAGGACTCCACTGGAACTGCACCCACTCGATGACAATTCCCCATTTATATTTACATTTTGAGACCAATCAGAACATGAGAATGGCCATTCTGGCAGTAAGTTGAGTTGCTCTATCAATTCTTTCTCAGTGAATTGGGGAAGAACTTGCCTGTTCTTTCTGGGCACATGGCAGGAAATTGTGGAAAGGCCTTATAGGACCAGTGGCACCTGGGTGGAGCTAGCCCATGTCCACACTACAGAGTGATTGTGTTGCAGCTGATTAATTGTGCTAACTCAAACTGTATCCTGTACCCCTTGACAGGCCCAGCTAAACTGAATTAAAAACACCACCACCACACTTGAGTGAAGGGGTTTTGTGTGTGAACAAAACTCAAGTTAGGGGCAACACTTGAGACATATCTTGAACTGTCTTCGTAGTGAAGACAAGCCCAATGTAATGCTATTTTAAAATTTCTCTGAAGACTAGAACAATTCTATCCCTATAGGGGTTTTCATTTTGCAGTGGTCTCCAATGGTAGGAGATGCTGGGGGTTGGGGAAGCTGTGCTTGGTCCAGAAATGGTAAAAAACCTCCACAAATGTTTCAGTTCACATGTTTAAGATAGGGGCACTTAGAGGAAGTCAAGGATTACTTCTCATGGTTCGATATGTATTTAATGGGTTATAATTTAAGAAGAGAACAGAAAAACGTGAAAGCATCACTTAGCCTACAAAAAGTATTCAGTGTAGTTTTGCCCTTGTGTAGAGTCCAATCCAGCTCACGGTACAATCAATAGGAAGAAGTTAGCCCCAAGTCTGTGAAGAGCTGATTGAATTCAGGGGATGCTGAGGCACTCAGCATTTCATAGGATCAAGGCAACTGAAAATAGAAGTTAACTAATAAGGGTTTCAATGCAATAAACAGTATTAACGGAATCAATTGAAGAATTACTTTCAAACTGTGCAGCTAATACTGCCACATTTCATGAGAGAAAAGAAGAGTCTCTCCTTTTTCTGCAAATAGCCTTTCTAAATCCTGTGGCTCCTTCCCTGGTCCATCTCTATGACTGCCCTTTGCCCCTACTAGAGAGTCACCCTCCAAGGGGTCCAGAGGGTCCAGAGGTCCATTTAGATGGCTGGTTTGTTGGTGGCCCACAGTGGCAGACCAGTGCTCACTCTCGTCCCAGATGGCTGGGGAAAAGAATCATCCTCCCTCTGCCACAGACAAATGAAACAATGAATTCACACTACTGTGGCTCTTTTGGGTATTGCTGATCACTAATTTGGCTCCTGAACCACTGAGGTCTGAGTATCACTGCCCTAAATCAACAAGATGAAACAAAGGGTGGGAGGGGAAACAGTGGCAAAATGACTTCTTCAAGGGCACACAGAAGGTCAGTGACAGAATCACATCACTAGAACTCTGGTCTTCTGAGTGCTCTCTATCCATGGGACTTTCTGGGCCCGCCCCAGACAGGAGATGCACCCCGCTGGGTGGAAGGGACTCCTGTCTGGGAACATGCAAACTGTTTGCACACACCAGCACAAGCAGGTTCAGCTGTTGCCATGTAGGAGGAGCTGCCTGGGCTGGGCGTTGGTTCCTGTGAGCAGCAGCCCGACATGCTGCTGCTTTTGCCACTGCGGTTCCTGGTAGAGCCCTGCAGCTCCGCGGATGTCCACTTCGTATCCATGGATATCCGCATCTGGATATAAATTTTGTATCCATCCAGGGCTCTAGTGATGTTACAAATCACAGAGGATGAAATCATGGTCCCACTGATGAGAATTTCGCCATTGGCCCTGGTACAAAGCCCACTGAAATCAATGGGATTCTTTTAACTGATGCCGATGGATTTTGGGTCGACAAGTCCTATAGGATCCAGGCAGTGCTTAATTTGTAATGAAAGTGGTGCTGGGGCTCAAGCCATTAGGTCCTGGGGCTCAAGCAATTTTTTTACTTTCATAACTGATGCAACAAGCCCAGAGGTGTTGTGCTTATGAACTGCCAAGCTAGAGGTGCTGGGGCTCAGCCCTGGCAAGCCCTGACAGAGGCAACATGTAGGTGAGGCATGGGGGGGTCAAGTGTCCCCCTAGATTGGCCTGCTGGGGCAGGGAGGGAGAGCAGCTCTGTCCTTCTCTCCCTCCGCCTCTTCCCCAGCATGTTCGGGCTGCTCTCGCGGGGGGAAGGAGAAGTAAACAACAGGGTCCTGTAGTGTTTGGTTTTGAAAATATGGAAAGTTGGCACCCCATTTCTGCCTGAGAGAATATCCGGGGGAAGGGAGGCGCAGGGAGAGCAGGAAAGAGAGCCTCTCCCTCTCCCGCAGGTAACATTGGACCAGGAGAGCACTGCAGCCCTGGACTGGGCACAGGGCAGGAAGGGTCACTGGGCAGGGGAGACATGTGGGGCAGTCACATGTCCTCCCCTTTCGGCCCCTGTATGGGGAGGCACCAGATGTCTATGACAGTGGTTCTCAACCAGGGGTATGTGTACCTAGGGTTGCCAAGTGTCCGGTTTTCGACCGGAAAGTCCAATCAAAAGGGGACCTGTACAGTGTCCGGTCAGCACAGCCATCAGGCTCTGCCACCAGGAGGACATGAAGAGCAGCCGGGCTTGCCGCCCATGACAGCCCATCCTGCCTTTTCAGCCTCCCAGGGTGCCAGCTCTCTCCAGCTCCACCTCCTTCCAGGGGCAGACATTCCCTCTGCCCTCCTGTGCCCCGATTGGGCAGGCAGGCAGCCTCTGCATCAGCTCCTCCCATCCCAGCTCTGCAAGCGGCAGTTGAGTCCCAGGGGAGGGGGAAGTAAACAACAGGGACCTGTAGTGGTCAGTTTTGAAAACACGGAAAATTGGCAACCCTATGTGTACCCCTGGGGTTACACAGAGGTCTTCCAGGAGGTACTCAAATCATCTAAATCAGTGTTTCCTAACCTAGGGGTTGCAGCCCCCAGGAAGGTTCATGGGACAGGTTTAGGGGGACCACAAATGCAGGGCCGGTATGAGGGGGTGCAAGCAAAGCAATTGCCCAGGACTCCATGCCATGGGGGTTCCACGCAAAGATAAGTTACATACTTCAGCCCTGCTGCCTGGAGCGCAGGCTTCAGTGATAGTGTGGTGTGACACTTGTATTTTTATGTCTCATTTTGTAACCAAGTAGTTTTTTCAAGTGAGGTGAAACATGGGATAGGCAAGACAAATCAGCCTCCTCAAAGGGGTACAGTAGTCTGGAAAGGTTGAGAACTACTGGTCTATGAGCCCTGGCACAAATTAAGGACTGGAACCAGGAGAAAAGGGAGGGTGGGGCTGCAAAGGAGAGGTTCTAAAACAAATTCCAAGGAAAGCTTTGTAGTAATGAGACCTTTTGTAAACTTTTGTCAGAGAGGGCTGCAATGATGTGAGGAACACTTCCCCTCTCATCTTTCTAAACCCTTTTGTTTTCTTGGTTAGTGATTAAGGTTTGAAAAAATGTATAGACTGACCAAAGCTATGTGTGGATGTTATCCTATTTAGCTAAGGGTTTAGGATAAGATAAAACACAAGGTATGTTTGTTGACAGATGGGGGAGAGGCTATTCTTTCATTCCACCTATCTCTGCCATTATTAGTACTAAAGTCTTGACTACTTGGAGAATGGGTGACTCATTCACTCTTACAAAGGCAAGCAGAGTACTTGAAATTTTTGTGTCAGAAAAGGGGGCTGGTCAAAAACCAATGTTTTTTGTGGAAAATTGTCATTTTCAATTAATTTTTTGTTTTTTGAAAATACAATATTTCAAATGAAACGTTTTGAAAAAATAATCACTTTTAAAATATTTTGGGGTTTCAGAATAGTGAGGGAAATCCCACTTTCTCTGTTTCTTAACTCTCCCCTCCCCACCCTTCTCAAAAAAAAAATAAATCAAAAGTGAGAAAAAGTTAAGGGAAAACCTCCTCATCTCACTTTTTCACTCAAAAAGCTTGTTTAGAAAACGTTACTTGCTCACACTTTTCAAACTCTTTTTTTTCAAACTCCTTCCTGGGAATCAATTTTTTTTTTTTTAAGGGAGAGAAAATAAGTGTAAAAGAGAGAGTGGTGGGACAAGAACTCAAAATGAAAGTTTTCAAATGAAAAGTAAATGTTGGATTTGGTTAAAAAAATTGGTTGTTTTTTTTCTATCAAAGATGGGGTCAAAAATTAAAATGGTTTGAAATCTGATTCATTTTCTTTTGAATTTTGTTGGGAAAAAAATAAGGAGGAAGAAATATGAGTGGCTCTAGAGTAGACGCTGCATAAGGGAATGGATGTTCCTTGGTTGGAAAGAGGATCAGGACATATGGAAGGATTGGGAACTTCTCAGACAAGAGAAGACAGGTCACAACCTTATTTTGAGGAGAGCGAGGAATGATGCCCAAAGTCATCTCAGACTCAGCTGCACTTCAGCTCTGGAACCAACCCTGGCTACTTTCAACGCCCATTTCCTGGGAATACAAGCACACCTACATCTACACCCACATCTACACCCACACCTACACCTTTATTCGCGTGAATAATCCCATGGATTTCAGTGGCAGCCAAGTGCTCAAGCGGTTGTAGGATTGGGGCCTATGAGGGTCAATACAATAATATAGCACTTCCTTGCTGGCAAATTAAATTAATTTTACCTTGGTAGCCATACTGTTCTGTTTGCTAACATTTTGCTGTGAACTAATGAGATTCTGTCATCAACCAGTGATACAGACCTGGCACTTTCTTTAGATGCCTTTTAGCTCTTATCCGACATCTGTCTGTATCACAGCCTCCAGGAACCCACAGAGCCTCCAATGTAGGAACTCACACTGTTCTCTTTTCTTATCAGTGCTCACTTTATAGTCTGCTTGGATGTAAATGAAGTATTTTGTGCTAAATTTTATGGAGAAGGTCTCCTGAACCATTCTCCCTTTTTTAAGACTAAAAATTGGGTGAAATCTTGTCCCCATTGAAATCAATAGTAAAACTCCCATTGATTTTGGTGGAGCCAGGATTCCACCCTGTTTTCTAATAGCAAAAAATTAATTCCCAGAAATGAAATTAGAATTGTAACTTATGAACATTTTTAGTAACACTAAAACAATTTCAATTTGCAGATAAGCCTGAGAAATTTGAAAACATTTCCACTGAAAAATTTTGATGAACTCAATCCAATTTTCATTCATAATCTAAAATAAAACCTGCAGATAACAGAGTAAGGATTTCCACTGGCTTCTGTTAATAATTTCTAGCTGTAGCCATTATACTTTGTATCAGTGTAAGTTCTGCACTTTGAGTCTGCAGAATTCTCATTTTTATTTGCTACAGTTCATTTCTTAGGGAAAACCTTGGTATGGAAACTAATGTGCTGAATACGGCATTTTCTTTCTATGGTAAATAATTACATCTACAGTTTAATGAAATAGGAAACTACATTCACTGTATTATATACAGCATTAAAAAGACTCACGTTGATATTACATTAACTGTAACTACAATGTGAGATAAGGTTATGAATAAAACTATTTAAAGGCCACTATTTTAACAGGAGATTTTAAAACCTCACAAATTTTCATATGAAGTCAACAGGACAAATTCTCAGCGAATTTAAATTGGCATAGCTCCTTTATGGCCCAACATTTTTAAAGCTTCCTTATGAAGTTGTCCAAAAACTTGGAAAAAAGCTTGAAAGATTTCTAAACAAAAGGACAGAATGGGGAGTGTGTTTGTACAGTGAAGCTACTGGTTTGCATTCCATTCATTGAGTAAGAAAGGAAAATAATTCTAGTGATTATTCTTGTTTGCAGTAAGTATCATAAATTAATCCTCATGACAAAGAGTTGGATTTATGCTTTTATTCAGTTACATACCATAAAAAAGCTGTTCAGACCAATCTAAAGAAGCAGATAGCTATAATCCAGCGCCTTTATTTGCAGGATTGTTTAAATGGACTGAAGAGCCATGTTTGAGTATTGCTTGCATTCACCTCAGGAAGCTTGACATGACAGCTTTTCTTGACAGATGCATACTTGACTATCTATGGAGCTTTATATGTCAGACTTTGTATCATTACTTTTTTAATAACAAGAAGGGAGAAGATTGCTATCATCATTTTGTTTTTCCACCAGTTCTGGGAGATGGGTTTTTTTAACTGGTTGCCTTTAACTGCTGAGCTGAAAGTATTTTTTTTTAAGTCTGAAAGCCTGCTTTTAAATGAGAAAGAAAATGATAAAAGGTTTCTGTAGGCCAAGCTTGTTGTCATACATAAAGTTCTGTACTGTCATGTGGGAGACCTGAATATGACTTGCCGTCCTTGGGTCTCACTTCCCAGGCTAATAGAGGGAGAAGTGACCCCCAGGACAGCATGCGTAGTCTCTGAAAGGCGGAGGGGGGGGAAATGAGGGGAACAAACTCTGGTGGCGTCTACATCCATAACTACTCCCTGGCTGGCTGCAGCTCAACCATCTGGCTGCTCCAGCTGTGATGCTATTGCTGCCTCTAGACAGCAGGGAGCCAGGTAGCTAGGCAGAGTAGGAGCACAGCAAACAATTCACACCTGGGTCCAGCAGAGGCAACATGTGCTGGGATTCACTCAGCCTGCCCTTGAGTCTTCCCACCCCCATTCCCACAGAAAATGGGAGGCAAAAGCAGGACACTAAAGGAGGCAGGACAGAAATAATTGGGGTGGTTTCCAGAGGTGGAGGGGGTGGGGAAGGGAAGTGATTTGGGGGTGAGAGAGTTAGGCAGGTAGGTGGAGTGATACAGGGATTCAGGTAAAAATGGAGAGAGTGTTTAGGAGATTGCAAGAGGAAGGCAGAGATGGGGGACAACAGGAAGAGGGCCAGGAAGGAGGAGAGATTGAGAAAGGTGGAGGCAGAAGGGTGGTTCATGGGGTATGTGGCAGAGACTGGAAGGAGTTCCTGTGAGAGGAGTTCAGAGATCTGGTTCCTGAGATATGGCAGGAGTAGAGAGAAGGGTGTGGGTAGCAGAGAGACTGATGAGGCCTGAGCAAGAATGGAGCAAACAAACTGGAAACAGGGAGGTGAAATAGTGGGGGAAAGGATAGGGTGGAGGGAAGGACAGGAGAATGAGGGAGGGCTAGAAAGGTTATGTTGGGGGTGGGGGACACATGGAAATAAACGGGGAAGAAAAGGGGCTTGAGGAAGAGAACTAACATGGAGGAATAAGAAAATCTATTTTCCTTCAACCTGCTCTAAGTACTATGGTAATCATAGGTGCCAGGTTTGTAAAATTTCTAATGGGGGTCAGGGGGCAAAGCCCCCAGAAGGATGTAAGGGACAGAATCCACTGTATTTGGGGCTGGGGTTGTGTGTGAAGCCCCCTAAGTAGGAGAAATATTTGAAAATAATTTCCAGACCGGGCTCCCTGCTCTAGAAGGAGAGATGGCATTTTGGTAACCTGGCAGACCTCAGGGGCCCTCCAAACCTAGCTCTGGAAGCAGAGATGGTGACATGATAACCTGAGTGAACTCCAAGGGAGCTGGCTCCCTTCTCCAGAAGTAGAGATGGTGGCTCAGGAACCTGGGCAGGTTACCAAGCTGCCATAACTCCTTCTGGAGTGGGGAGCCAGCTCAGAAGTATCAGAAAACTGTTCCAGCTCCCAATAAAAGTGCTGGAACACCATTTTGGAGCATTCCAGCACAACACAAGCACTGGTGTTGGGCATTTCCCCTCTAGGGGGCACCAACTCCAATCCAGTTTCTGGATATTGCTTGGGCACAGGCCCCACAGGCCCATATAACGCAGGACCCATGATGGTAACAGGAGCTATACAAAAAGCTCCTGAGCAATAAGTAGCAAGGAGTGAGATGTATGGAGGTGGGTGACTTGATATAAAACCTACAAATTATGAGTATTTTGGAAATGGAAAGTAAATGCCCCACTAACCGGACTATGGAGTTAGACTATGTGATCCAGTGGGCAGGACACCATACTGGGGCTCCGAAGACCTGTTTTCTGTTCTCAGCTCTACCAATGTCTTGCTAGGAAATCTTGAACATGTCAGTTCACCTTCCCATGCCTTAGTTTCCACATCTGTAAAATGGGGATAAGGTTATTGATGTCCTCTGTAAAGTGCTTTGAGATCAATGATTAAAAAGTGCTATATAAGAGCTAGGTATTATCATTATTGATGGAACACGGATGGCAGTTAGATACTACAGTGATGGGCAGCAGTATAAAACCCTAAAATAGATGGATTACTATTACATAATTTTAAAAGAATTTCTGTTCCAAAAAATCACCTTCCTATCTCCAGGTTCATCAGAAACACCCCTGAAAGCAGCTCTGACAGACAGGCTCCTTTCCAGCTGCCGTTTCAAAGGTAAAAAGGGGATAAAGCAGGGGAAATGTGAGGTGTTTCCAGTGCTCCATCAGAGTTGCTCCTGAGACCAGTGTTTCCCCAGGAATTGAAATTGGGGGCAAGAGGGGTGTGTGTTCGAATTTACAGGGGGGTGAGGACTGATGAGAGGTGAGACTGTTAGGGTGAAGTTGGGCTGTATGGCACCATAGTAAAAACTGAAAAATGTTTCACAACCATTTTACTAGATTTAACTCACATTTTAAAATCATCACACATTTTGTCTTTGCTGGGGATAGACCAGGAATGAAGCCTTAGAACTTTTAGTAAGTAATCTAGCTAGGTATGTGTTAGATTATGATTTCTTTAAATGGCTGAGAAAAGAATTGTGCTGAATAGAATAACTATTTCTGTCTGTGTATCTTTTTTGAAACTTAAGGTTTTGCCTAGAGGGGTTCTCTATGTTTTGAATCTAATTACCCTGTAAGGTATTTACCATCCTGATTTTACAGGGGGGATTTCTTATTTCTAATTCTATTTTTATTAAAAGTCTTCTTGTAAGAAAACTGAATGCTTTTTCATTGTTCTCAGATCCAGGGGTTTGGGTCTGTGGTCACCTATGCAAATTGGTGAGGCTTTTTATCCAACATTTCCCAGGAAAGGGAGGGTGCAAGTGTTGGGAGGATTGTTCATTGTTCTTAAGATCCAAGGGTCTGGGTCTGTAGTCACCTAGGCAAATTGGTGAGGCTTTTTACCAAACCTTGTCCAGGAAGTAGGGTGCAAGGTTTTTGGGAAGTATTTTGGGGGGAAAGACGTGTCCAAACAGCTCTTCCCCAGTAACCAGTATTTGTTTGGTGGTGGTAGCGGCCAATCCAAGGACAAAAGGGGACAGGCCTAACAAAGAAAATAACAGAACGCCACTAGCCGTCACCTTCAGCCCCCAACTAAAACCCCTCCAACGCATTATTAAGGATCTACAACCTATCCTGAAGGATGACCCAACACTCTCACAAATCTTGGGAGAAAGGCCAGTCGTTGCCTACAGACAGCCCCCCAACCTGAAGCGAATACTCACCAACAACCACATACCACACAACAGAACCACTAACCCAGGAACCTATCCTTGCAACAAAGCCCGTTGCCAACTGTGCCCACATATCTATTCAGGGAACACCATCACAGGGCCTAACAACATCAGCCACACTATCAGAGGCTTGTTCACCTGCACATCCACCAATGTGATATATGCCATCATGTGCCAGCAATGCCCCTCTGCCATGTACATTGGTCAAACTGGACAGTCTCTACGTAAAAGAATAAATGGACACAAATCAGATGTTAAGAATTATAACATTCATAAACCAGTCGGAGAACACTTCAATCTCTCTGGTCACGCAATCACAGACATGAGGGTCGCTATCTTAAAGCAAAAAAACTTCAAATCCAGACTCCAGCGAGAAACTGCTGAATTGGAATTCATTTGCAAATTGGATACTATTAATTTGGGCTTGAATAGAGACTGGGAGTGGCTAAGTCATTATGCAAGGTAGCCTATCTCCCCTTGTTTTTTTCCTAAAACCCCCCCCCCAAGACGTTCTGGTTAAACTTGGATTATTGCTGTGCACATTGTAAGATGAGCTATTGCCAGCAGGAGAGTGAGTTTGTGTGTGGGGTTTTTGGAGGGGGGTGTGTGTGGGGGGGGTGGTGGTGGTGGTGAGAAAACCTGGATTAGTGCTGGAAATGACCCACCTTGATTATCATGCGCATTATAAAGAGAGGTTTCAAAGAGGGATGGGCTATTACCAGCAGGAGAGTGAGTTTGTATGTGTGTCTGTGGGGGGGGGGGGGGGAAGGGTGAGAAAACCTGGATTTGTGCTGGAAATGGCCCTCCTTGATGATCAATTTAGATGAGCTGTTATGAGCAGGAAAGTGGGGTGGGAGGAAGTTTTGTTTCATGGTCTCTGTGTGTATATAATGTCTTTTGCAGTTTCCACAATATGCTATGCATCCGATGAAGTGAGCTGTAGCTCACGAAAGCTCATGCTCAAATAAACTGGTTAGTCTCTAAGGTGCCACAAGTACTCCTTTTCTTTTTTCTTTTTACGAATACAGACTAACACGGCTGTTACTCTGAAACCTGACACAAATTAAAGTTGGCTACTCAAGCCTACTATGAAGCACTATATCTACATCCTTCTTGGTTTCTTGTTGTAATTTTGAACAACTCTGTTAATGAACTTCTCGAATGCAGTGCATTCGTATTTGGTGGTTTCTTTTGTGTCCTTTACTTCCAGTTCTTCATGATATGCTGATGATCAGATAGAAGGCGACTTCTTTCAGAACCAAAATTCTTTTCAATAAGGGGAAAAAATGCTCAACTGTAGCTGTTGTGACTAGGGGTAGCAAGAGATGAATTCCCACTTCTTTCATCCCAGGAAACATAGCACAAAGATTGGGTTGAACCACTAGTGATGATAAAGAAGAAGTTGAAGTCAATTTTCTTCGTTCATTCATTGTATGACCTTCCACTCTGTGTTCAAATTTTCTGTTCCGTCCTGATCACATGGCAGCCCCATTGCTGGTAGTGCCTCACTTCACTCAACTGTCGGTGTTTTATAATACAGTACAGACATTATTAGGCTGGAGTCCCTTTGTGTAGAAAGAGTGTAGCATAGAGTTTAGTCAGGATATGATGAAATCTACCAAGGACCTAAAATTATGGTTCATATAGGAATAGCTTTGATTTAAAGATAATCTTTCATTATACTTCATTTAACAGAGGCTTCTGAGGCTGTGCCAGAGATATAAGAGAACCTGACAAATTACATGCAAAACTGTTTGGCAAAAATGAATGTGCTGTGCTGTTTGTTATATAATATATTGGAACAGAACTCATGCTATAGATAGAGAAAAAGCGTTTTGGATACTTACTATTAGTACGGGTAATGACATGATATCATGTGTTTGCACAGGATCTCCCAAACTCTGGGAAGTGAACAAATAATAGATGTGGGTACAGGTAGTACTCTCCTGTGAATCACTGGCTACATTGGCCCAGCTGTCTCTCCACTAAATAGTGTTAGCCTTTCCCTCATCTCCAATAAATGACCTTTAATACAATACATCTATCATTGAGTCAGATGTATCCTAAAACGATTTAACACCAGAGCACAGCAGTGTTACAGAGTGAGGACATGCATGAATTCCTAACTAAATAAATTACTAATGTCACTGCTTCCCAGAATTATATTCCCAAAGTGAGAGAGGCTCATCTACTATTTTTATTTTGAAAATAACTGATATTTTGAGTCATAATTTAATTCCCTTTGGAAGAATAATGACCCAAAATCTAGAGGTAGACAAATGTCTAATGGTTTGAAAAGTCAGATAAGCGTGCAAAAGTTTGGACACTTATGCAAACCTGTCCTGAGAAAAGGGCTTCCTATGAGATTTCCAGTACTTTTTGCTTCTGGTTACATGAAAAAATCATATGAACACTCTTTCTCATTGTATTTTGTTAATTCTACTTCTTGTCTAGGTCAAAAATTGGAAGGACAAAGACACACAAACATGTAAGAGAGAGAACCAGTATTGTTTTGAGTCTCAAAAAACAAAAAATTATTTTGAGTCTCAAAAAACAAAAAATTGTTTGAGTATTAGGTAAAAGCTTGGGGTTTCTAATTATAGTGGAATTGATTTATTTCTGCTTGAAATCCACTCACAAAACACTGCTCATAGTACTGAAGGGACGGGACAAGACAAGTGCAAAGCAAAATGAAGGGGTGTTAGTCTATTCCCTACAACAGAAAGGAATTTGTATCATAAACCCCCCTAACTCCTTATTTGTCACTGTTACTGATGTGATACTTGAATGAATCTCTAAGATTACAGTTTTATAAAACTGAAATAACTCACTAACTCAGCAGAAAGTTCCCCACAGATTCTACCTCAGCTGCACCATGAAAGGAGAAATGATTTGTTTAAGAGAGGTTTTCATCATACTTCTGTACTGCTTGACCTCCAAATATGTTGGTGTATTGTACTAAAGTATTATTTAAACTGGAAAGAAATCCCCCAATTTTATTTACCCAATAGTAGGGTGACCAGATAGCAAGTGTGAAAAACCGGGACAAGGGGTGGGGGGAAATAGGAGTCTATGTAAGAAAAAGCCCCAAAGATCGGGACTGTCCCTATAAAATCGGGACATCTGGTCACCCTACCCAATAGACTCACAGGGTATGTCTCCACTGCAAAGCTCAGGGTTAGCAGAACTTGAGTTAGCAGACCATGGGTTTGTTAACTTAGGGCTTGCAGCTATGCTCATTGGTAACCCCATTTTAGGAATTGTTGACTCCTAGGTTCCAACCTGAGCTCCAGCATCTACACTGCATTATGTGGGCCTGAGTCCAACCACCCATATCCCAGACTTCCTAATGCCTTCCCGAAATATGGGGCCCTTTTTTCGTGGTGCAGCATGGGAAAACTCAACTGTCTACCAAACTTGACTGTCCAGAGGACAAAGAAAGTTGGCTTGTAAAATTGTGGGATACTTTTGGCCGATTCCCAGAGCACAAGCCCAGTGGGGCTACATCTATATTGCAGAGCAATAGAGCATGAACCCTGTGTCCCAGCTTGACTCAGGCTCAGACCCTCTACCCCTACAGGGTCTTGGGACCCTGGGCCCAAGGCCTGAATTAGCACAGTCTGTGAGTACATGGAAGTGGGGGTTAGGCTTGAGCCTGCGTTCGAACCCTCAGCTTACACTGCAGTGTAGACATACCCACAATGGTTCAATGATACCCATTAGCGTATATATAATGTTAAACACAAATATTTAAAATACATTCTAACTTCAGGCATCATTAACCCCAATCAAATAAATACCATTTTTTAGAAACAATACTTAATAAAAGTCCATATGGAAAATAATTACAGCACATAGGCAACGATTCTGTTTTATAAAGTAAAATATTTTGGGGACAGATTGTAGCTGATGATTATAACTATAAGAATGCCAGAAAAGCTGTATGCAGAAAAGACACAGTCTGTCCTAATTCTAGCTCGCCACTAATTCCCGCATCAAAACAAACAAAACATCAATGGGGATGCCGATCCACAGGCTCCTTGCGACCAGTGATACAGTGGACTGTTACAAGGCAGCGCCTAAAGCTCAGGACATGCAGGGGGAGATTTAGAAGACACAAAAGGGAGTTAGGTGCCCAATTTCCATTGAAAATCAATGGGACCCATCAACTATCTTTTCTTTGTGCCTTTGAAAATGTCCCTCCTGGTCTGCATGGTTGTGTACATAGTCCCATAACCTCAGCATTAGAAATTCTTCCTCATTTGTACAGATTATTGTTGGCAGGACACCTGAGTGTAATGGGAGAGGGTGCTGGGCTCCATTTTGGAACCGGTTCCACAATTGGCTAAAAATGTGTTGTGTACTTATTGTTTTCTTTCCCCCCCCCCCCCCACCAAAATGTCAAAACCTATTAGACTACATAAACCCAGACAGACATCTGAAACCTTCTGTACTAATTTGCATTCTAGTGACCACTGCATGGGGTTTCCACAGTATATTTTAGGGGCCAGTTTGGGATTGTATGGGGGGCGGGGGAAATGCTTCTGGGCTTTGAAATTCTGCATCCCAAGTTCCATCCTCAAGTGAAATTCAATACCTAATGCTATGGGGGACTGACTCCCCCCTCCCCCCCCCGGCCCAACAATTGACTAAACAAGAAAAAAGATGACTAAATATGTTTTTGGTGGGACACAATGTCACTTTTCAATCTTGCAACCTCTTAATAGTAATTGTCTGTTGTCATGCTCATGGCTTGATGTGATGTCATTTAATAGAGACCAGTCTTAGTGTCATCCATGCCTTTTGCAAAACAATTGGAAAGGTTCTAATTGTGGAACCTTCAGAAAAAGGCCTTTTTTAAACATGGGACTAACTAGGTTCAGAGTATGTCTTATCATGTCAGAATTACGACAGTTCTTGTTCAGATCAAAGCTTTTGTTTCAAGGGTTGTCCAGTGTGACCAGGATGGTGACCAACTTTTTCACACAGTCAACTTGTGCAACTGCACACTGAACAGACTCCCATCCTACTTGAGTCAAATCTTATTCCTGGGCTCTCTATCTGTACATTTTAAGTGATTAAGGACTCTCTAAATAAAATGCCACCTAATGACACTCAGCTATAACTAAGACACTATAGTCTATAAGGTGCCACAGGACTCTTTGCCACTATATACCCGAATGCATCCGATGAAGTGAGCTGTAGCTCACGAAAGCTTATGCTCAAATAAATTTGTTAGTCTCTAAGGTACCACAAGTACTCCTTTTCTTTTTGTATATACCCTATGTTATCTAGTGATCAATTTAGGCTTCGTGGGCTGTTAAGTACTTGATGCTTGTTGAACTATAGGGTGTGACAGAGGGTATTTGCTATCATCACATGTTCTCCTTGATCTTTTTTCAGAGTAACAGCCGTGTTAGTCTGTATTCGCAAAAAGAAAAGGAGTACTTGTGGCACCTTAGAGACTAACCAATTTATTTGCTCAAATAAATTGGTTAGTCTCTAAGGTGCCACAAGTACTCCTTTTCTCCTTGATCTTTATCTATCAAGGAACAGATAAAGAGAGAATTCTTGATCATGTAAAAAGCTGTACCTTATTTATTTCTAAAGAGGTTTGACCAACACTGATCATAGTGTATGTCTGTGTGCACCAGTCTGAGTAGTTAGAGGAAAGAGAAGCCTTTTACAAGGGTCCCAGGAAGGTTCTAGATGGGTCACAGGGCCCAGAGCAAATATACACTTAAATCTGAGTGAATGGCATTGCAAACTGGCACACAGGCTCACAGCACCACTCAGGTTAGTCCTGACCATCCCTACATCATGAAGGAGGGGCAGCTAGGAAAATCTGAGTGGTGCTGTGACCCTATGCACCAGGTTGCAGTACCCAGAGCAGAGACCCAAGCCCACGCCCAAGCCCAGGCCCAGCCCCATGGGACAGGAGCCATCATTGCAGGGTGAGTGCAGGGCGGGCTCCTTCTCTAACTGCAGCCTCCCCTCTACACAAGGTCAGGATTAGGGTTGTGGTGCTGGGGCAGAGGATGCATATATGTAACAATGGGTTACCAAAAAAGACAAAATGCAGTTGGTGGGTTGCTGCGATGGGGTGTCCACCCAGTGATGAGCTGCCAAAATCTTAACAACGGGTTCCCTCCTCACCCCACGAGGGGGTCGTTGCCCACCCCCGCCCCCCAGAACTCCTGCTCCATCCAACCCCCCCGCGTTCCTTGACGTCCTCCCCCAGGACCTCTGTCCCATCCACCCCCCTCCCCTGTCCCCTAAGATCCAGAGGCACCTGTGGGGGGGGGCAAGGTGGGGAGTCCCGGAAGTGCTTACCTGGGGCAGCTCCCAGGAAGCATCCGGCAGGTCCCTCTGGCTCCTAGGGGCGGGGGAGCATAGCTAGGTGGGGAGCAGGGGGAGCAGCTGCTCCCCCACTGATGACATCAAAAGTAGCGCCTTAGGCGCCAACTCCCTGGGTGCTCCGGGGCTGGAGCACCCACGGGGAAAATTTGGTGGGTGCAGAGCACCCACTGGCAGCTCCCTGCCCCACCCCCAGCCCCAGCTCACCTCCACTCCGCCTCCTCCCCTGAACGCGCCACCCCGCTCTTCTTCTCCAGCCCCCCAGGCTGCCCGCGAATCAGCTGTTCGTCGGGAAGCCTGGGAGGGCTGAGAAGCAGGCGGTGGCTTCGCACTCAGGCTGAGGGTGGCGGAGGTGAGCTGGGGTGGGGAGCGGTTCCCCTGCAGCCCCGCCCCCCCCCCCGGTTACTTGCTGCAGCGAGGGCAGCCCTCCTCGCCCCCCCCCCCCCAGCTCACCTCTGCCTCACTGGGCCTGAGCGGGAAACCGCGGCCTGCTTCTCAGCCTGCCCCAGCTTCCCAGCAGAACAGCTGATTCGCGGGAAACCTGGGGGGGCGGAGAAGCAGAGCGGGGCGGTGCATTCAGGGGAGGAGGCGGAGGCAGAGCGGAGGTGAGCTGGGGCCAGGGGTGGGGCGGGGAGCTGCTGGTGGGTGCTCTGCACCCACCAAATTTTCCCCTTGGGTGCTCCAGGGCTGGAGCACCTGTGGAGTCGGCGCCTAAGGTGCCACTTTGGGCTCGTTAAATTTAGAAGCCCTTTTAGAACCAGTTGTCCCTCGCAGAACAACCGGTTCTAAAAGGGCTTCTAAATTTAACAACCGATTCTAGCGAACCAGTGCGAACCGGCTTCAGCTCACCACTGTGTCCACCCCACACAAGACTTGAAAGAGTTAAGGTGGCTAGGTAGGCTAATTAACTGCCCAGCCTGCACTTGGAGGAGAAGACAGGGAGCAGGGATTAATTAGATGAGGCTCAACTGGCCAGGAACAGGAGAGGCCTGTATAAAGCCCAGTAGCTGAGACCAGCCAGGGGGCTATAGGAAGTAGTCTGCAGCCAGGGCCAACTCCAGCTCCAGGCACCAGCGTTCCAAGCAGGTGCTTGGGGTGGCAGTTAGAAAGGGCAGCAGTTACTCCGGCCGCGGTGGCAATCCGGTGGCAGCTTCTCTGTTCCGCCCGCTGCTGTGGCAAATGGCCGGCAGCTTCTCCCCTACCTTTTGCCATCCACAGCGGCAGTTTTTTTCACTGCTTGGGGTGGCAAAAACTGTAGAGCCAGCCCTGTCTGTAGCTACTCCCTAGGAGAAGGGAGTTGTGAGGCTGCCAAACACAGAGAAGTGGGGAGAGCCATAAGGAACAGAAGAAGCTCAGGGAAAGGCAGGGGGAACAGCAGGGAACAGACCTTGGCTGCTGACTAGAGGGTCTCTGAGCTGACCCCAGAGCAGAGGTCAGGCCTGGGTTCCCCAGCTAGCAACTGGGGAAGTGCCACAATGGGGCAGTGAAGGGGAAGACTGCTAGTGAGGAAAGACTTTGATACCCCAGAAGGAGTGACCTGGCAGGGGAGCCAAGTCATGAAGATGAAGCCGCAGCTCCTGAAGTGAGAGGGGCCTCAGAGTAAGAGAAAACAATGTGTGAAGAGTCTGCCAGAAGAGGTCATGGGACTTGAGTGTTGCTAATTCCCAGAGTGGCCAGGAGGAGGCGCCCATGATGGGTGAGTGCATCTCGTGACGGTTGCCTTAGTAGAAGGTTATTGAACCTCTGGTATTGGGTGTATGGCAGGGGACAAAAGAATGTGGCTGGAGCTCCTTTGCTACCCAGTAATCTCTAGGTGCTGTAATAGCTCTATGGGGCTGTTGACCTAGTGCAGGTTAAGGCAGAGGCAATGCATGTGGAGAGGTATGGAGGGTCCTCAATTGGCCGATTGGCCTGACAGGGGAGGGAGAAGGGTTGTCTCCTTCTCTCCCTGTGCCTCCCCCTGGCATGTTCACTGGTTTCCCTGGCAGTCAGGTGGGGAGCATGTCAGAGCCGCTTCTGCCTGAGAGAGCTTTGCTGGGAGGTAGTGGTGGCCCACTCCCTGTCCGGCCTCAGCTGCTGGGAACAGGGGCTGAGCGAGCCGGAGCCCCTCTCCCACCTGGCACGCTCGGCCCCTGTCCCCAGCAGCTGAGCCGGGGCTAGGGGCAGGCTGCCACTGCCTCCCAGCCAGGCGCTCTTAGGCAGAAGTGGTTCCATCCTGCTCCCCGCCTGGCTGCCAGGAAGAGCAGCTGAACCTGTGAGGGGAGGCTCAGGGAGAGAAGGACAGACTGTGCCCTGCCCCTGCAGGTAATGTGGGCGGAGAAGGAGAATGTGGCAGCTTTGGGCTGGGTGGAGGGGTGGTGTCATTGGGCAGGGGAGACATGGGCGGTCACATGTCCTCCCCTTTAGATTGTGTGCCCCTCCCCAACATGGGAAGGCACGGGAGTCATCTACGGGTTAAGACAACAGAGTCTCCCCAAGGTTGGGAGAAAGCAGCGGTCACTTTTGACCCCTCCACTCATCTGCTTTGCTGAGTGCTCCTTGACTACAGCTGAAGATATGGCCCTTTATGTGGTTATTCCATCTGTAGATTGTTTAAAATGAAATATTCCTTTAAAAAAAAATCAAATAACTGAGAATTTTATTATACCTTTGTCAGATTTTGATAATTTTCCATGTTGCCCTAGCAATATAACAGATTACAAAAGCTGTTTAGTGTTTTCTTGACTCAGGATTTTATTTTATTTAACTTGGAAATCTCAGACCTCAACTGTGTGTTAGAAACAGTATAGACCACAGAGTCTGACTTTGATAAAAATCCATTTTTTAACATTACCACAGGGTCACAACAGGGGACCAGTATCTGGATCACACATGCTGACTGTTAACCGGTGGTTTATGTATTATTATTATCTTAAAAACCACACACTGCAGACTTTGGACCTGATTCTCCAAGATGAGGAATGCTCTTAATGCAGGCATTGGGGGGCTCTCTGTTCGACACAAAAGACCTGTACAGAACATCTCACAGGATCAGGCCCTTTGAAAGTAAACATACTTTAGGCTTCCTATTGACAAGGAGCCACTTTGGGCCAGATCCAGGGCCTACTGAAGTCAAAATGTCACTTGAAAAGCTTGAGACGATTGCACAGCTCTGCTTTCATCTTACTATTTATTTTTCCATTTTCTTTTGCATGGAAACATTGATATTATTTCAGTATGAAATGATGGGCAGGGAGGAGACCAATTCCAATATGCTAGAAATTCCCTGTTACCATAGAATAGGGCTCTGGCCTGATCTTCCACCCATATAAACCAGGAATAACTTCCCTGAAGTCTTATTACATTATGTAACACTGGTATAAGATCACAATCAGCCCATATGTTTCTTGTTACTCACTGGCCTTCCCCTGAAAATTGCTGAGCACTTGCAGCTCCCCTTGGCCAGTCTTACCCAGTCCTCTCTGCATCTAGAGAGTTGGCTGTGATACAGGATCTCAACAATGGGGGAATCAAAGAAAGGAAAACGGGGAATCCTCTGGTCTGCAATGCAGATGCTGAGGAATGTATTTTAAAAACCAAATCCAGATGGTTTAAAAGCTATGAGTGCAAACAAACTTTAACCCCATCTCTCCTCAGCCTCAGATTTCATAGAATCATAGAATCATAGAATATCAGGGTTGGAAGGGACCTCAGGAGGTCATCTAGTCCAACCCCCTGCTCAAAGCAGGACCAATCCCCAATTAAATCATCCCAGCCAGGGCTTTGTCAAGCCTGACCTTAAAAACTTCTAAGGAAGGAGATTCTACCACCTCCCTAGGTAACGCATTCCAGTGTTTCACCACCCTCCTAGTGAAAAAGTTTTTCCTAATATCCAACCTAAACCTCCCCCACTGCAACTTGAGACCATTACTCCTTGTCCTGTCCTCTTCTACCACTGAGAATAGTCTAGAATCATCCTCTCTGGAACCCCCTTTCAGGTAGTTGAAAGCAGCTATCAAATCCCCCCTCATTCTTCTCTTCTGCAGACTAAACAATCCCAGTTCCCTCAGCCTCTCCTCATAAGTCATGTGTTCCAGACCCCTAATCATTTTTGTTGCCCTTCGCTGGACTCTCTCCAATTTATCCACACCCTTCTTGTAGTGTGGGGCCCAAAACTGGACACAGTACTCCAGATGAGGCCTCACCAATGTCGAATAGAGGGGAACGATCACGTCCCTTGATCTGCTCGCTGTGCCCCTACTCATACATCCCAAAATGCCATTGGCCTTCTTGGCAACAAGGGCACACTGCTGACTCATATCCAGCTTCTCGTCCACTGTCACCCCTAGGTCCTTTTCTGCAGAACTGCTGCCTAACCATTCGGTCCCTAGTCTGTAGCCGTGCATTGGGTTCTTCTGTCCTAAGTGCAGGACCCTGCACTTATCCTTATTGAACTCATCAGATTTCTTTTGGCCCAATCCTCCAATTTGTCTAGGTCCCTCTGTATCCTATCCCTGCCCTCCAGCATATCTACCACTCCTCCCAGTTTAGTATCATCCACAAATTTGCTGAGAGTGCAATCCACACCATCCTCCAGATCATTTATGAAGATATTGAACAAAACCGGCCCCAGGACCGACCCCTGGGGCACTCCACTTGACACCAGCTGCCAACTAGACATGGAGCCATTGATCACTACCCGTTGAGCCCGACAATCTAGCCAACTTTCTACCCACCTTATAGTGCATTCATCCAGCCCATACTACTTTAACTTGCTGACAAGAATACTGTGGGACACCGTGTCAAAAGCTTTGCTAAAGTCAAGAAACAATACATCCACTGCTTTCCCTTCATCCACAGAATCAGTAATCTCATCATAGAAGGCGAGTAGATTAGTCAGGCATGACCTACCCTTGGTGAATCCATGCTGACTGTTCCTGATCACTTTCCTCTCATGTAAGTGCTTCAGGATTGATTCTTTGAGGACCTGCTCCATGATTTTTCCGGGGACTGAGGTGAGGCTGACTGGCCTGTAGTTCCCAGGATCCTCCTTCTTCCCTTTTTTAAAGACTGGCACTACATTAGCCTTTTTCCAGTCATCTGGGACTTCCCCCGTTCGCCACGAGTTTTCAAAGATAATGGCCAATGGCTCTGCAATCACAGCCGCCAATTCCTATAGCACTCTCGGATGCAACTCGTCCAGCCCCATGGACTTGTGCACATCCAGCTTTTCTAAATAGTCCCTAACCACCTCTTTCTCCACAGAGGGCTGGCCATCTACTCCCCATGTTGTGATGCCCAGCGCAGCAGTCTGGGAACTGTCCTTGTTAGTGAAGACAGAGGCAAAAAAAGCATTGAGCACATTAGCTTTTTCCACATCCTCTGTCACTAGGTTGCCTCCCTCATTCAGTAAGGGGCCCACACTTTCCTTGGCTTTCTTCTTGTTGCCAACATACCTGAAGAAACCCTTCTTGTTACTCTTGACATCTCTTGCTAGCTGCAGCTCCAGGTGCGATTTGGCCCTCCTGATTTCATTCCTACATGCCTGAGCAATATTTTTATACTCTTCCCTGGTCATATGTCCAACCTTCCACTTCTTGTAAGATTTCACCGTTATGCTTAAGGGCACCCCTATCTTTACACTCTCTAATGATTGTTTTCCTTAGAAAGGTTCAGGCATGATTCAAAAATGTTGTATACAGGTGAACTGAAGGGCTGACTCCCGTACAGAGGACATAGTCATAGTCATACAGACAGACACAAAAGTAAACCTTTTAGTTCCAAGCTGTTAAGTAGCTTTCACATTGAGCTATGACTAACCCTGACTCCAGAATCCTGTCTGCAGGCTATCCTTAAATGCAATAGAAATGCAGAAGCCAACATCTATTGCACAGATTTACACAACAGATCTCTCTTCACTAGGAAAAAAAGGTGTTAGTTCCTAGACACACCCAAGGGCCAGATGCTCAGCTCCTGGGGCTACACCAACCATTAGTGAGCAGTTAGTATGCTGGTATGTGTCAATGACCTTAATTGCTCAGAAACTGCTGCCAAAGACAAAGAAGGACTTGGAGCATTGCTATGAATGGTTACACCTTGAATTTAAACTGTATTCCTTCTGAGCCAGACCTCCACGAAATATGCCTTTCTACACATTTTATATTCTTCTTGAATACATGTAAAAGCAAGTACAAAGTAATGTCAGATCTGAAAGCATGAGTCAGTGCCCACTGAAAATGCTCAATCCCAACCGTTTCATGTGCATTTAGATTCCTTATTAACGGCAGAAAAAAAGAGCTTTTAGAAGGCGTGTCTGATCTAGTCTGTTAGAAGCACAATTACTTAGGAAGTGGGGAAGAGAAAAGGAATGTTTATCTTCAGCATATTTATAATCATCTCCTCTCCAGAATAAACAGAAACTGAGAAAAATTAGAGCAGCTACATATGTTTCAGCAGTTCCAGCTTAGTTGGTATTCGTAAAGCTGTTTGAAGATGCAAATCTCTTTACAAAGTGCTAATTAGATTTATTAATGCTATTCCCCAAGGATATAATAATTTATCTATTTAAATGCCTTCTGACTCATGTCTGGTATTGTTCAGATGGTGATCTTTGATAATATTGTCATTCAAATGCTGTTTCAGTAACCCTGATGCTCTGCTGCCAAACAGACACATTCTTTCACTGGTAGCTGATTAGAAACTGATGCAAATGACTGAGATCTGGGGAAAGGGCGAGGCCTTCATTTGAAGAATTCCAGCTCGATCTGGGAGGATATCTCCCTAAACATGCCTAGCCTCCTGCCTCTTAGATTTGTTGTTAAAAATCTGCCCTCCCCTAGGCCAGGACCCTGTGAACATGGCCTGCTCCTCCCCTGAGAGAGGGAGTTGTCTCATCTTCTGATCTGTAATAACCTCACCAGATAAGGGGAGTATACAAATCATGCCTCCTATTCCTCTCCAAGAAGGCCAGCAGCCAAAATGTTATGCTTCGAGGGATAAGATGAAGGGGGAAATACAGCTCCCTCCTCCAACTACTCACTATACACCAATATGTAAATACAGAGCCAGATTGAGCCATTAAGTCACAGCCCTGTGCTGGAGGCAGAATGAAGTTCCTCATGCACCAAGGACAGAGATGCACAATACCTCCCTGAGCACATGAAGAGAGTGTGCTGTTCATGCCACCCCTTAGAAGCATACAGCATGCGTGCCTGCCTGCCTGCTGTGGTATGGGAGGAAGAGTGCCTTCCGCTCCCTGCCCCTTTTGCGGGTGGCTTGTATCAAGGTGGCACTAACAGGGTACTCCAAGTATAGTGGTGATGTTATGGGTTCAGAATGTATGGCATGTGGATTTAGAGCTGTTTGTAGCTGTTTCAGAGATTAGATAAAATAAAGGGCCCTTAAAAATATACTCAAAAAGAAAAGGAGGACTTGTGGCACCTTAGAGACTAACCAATTTATTTGAGCATAAGCTTTCGTGAGTTACAGCTCACTTCATCGGATGCATAAAAGTGGAAAATGCAGTGAGGATATTTTTATACACACAGACCATGAAAAAATGGGTGTTTATCACTTACGTTGTAAGGAGAGTGATCACTTTAGATAAGCTATTACAAGCAGGAGAGTGGGGTGGGGGGAGAGAAAACCTTTTGCAGTGATAAACACCCATTTTTTCATGGTCTGTGTGTATAAAAATATCCTCACTGCATTTTCCACTTTTATGCATCCGATGAAGTGAGCTGTAACTCACGAAAGCTTATGCTCAAATAAATTGGTTAGTCTCTAAGGTGCCACAAGTCCTCCTTTTCTTTTTGCGAATACAGACTAACACGGCGGCTACTCTGAAACCTAAAAATATACTGTATAATAGCATCAGTGCTATGTGTGTGTAAAGTTACCATCCCCTCCACACGCTTTTGAATTAAAACAGAAGTTGTGTCCCATGGCTGTGTGTAGAGCCCTGCGCAGATACATATTTATATCCGCGGATGCAGATATCCATGGAACCGCATGGCTCTCCTGGGAAAGGAGCAGAACATGGGGCCGCTGCTCCCAGGAGCCAGCGCCCCATGCTGGGAGCTCCTCCAGCGCAGCTGTCCCACCTCCAGTCCTGCCCACTGGGGCGGGCACCAGGCTCACAGGCAGCTGTCCTTGGTCACGCTCTTGTGTTCATGCAGCGCGCACGCCCCCAGACAGGAGACACAGACAGCTGCGTGGAAGGGATGGGGGCAGGGCTGCAGGCGGTACAGCTGCGCCAGAGGAGCTGCCGGTGCGGGGCGCTGGCTCCTGGGAGCGGCAGCCCCACGTTCTGCTCCTTTCACCGCTGCGGTTCCCGGGAGAGCCCTGCGCTTCTACAGACACCAATTTACATCCGCATCCACAGATACAAATTTGTATCCGCGCAGGGCTCTAGCTGTGTGTGCCTCATTCCAAATGTATTTAACATACAGGTATATTAATGTTTAGCCAGGGTTGTTGTACACTGCTGTTTGCATCTCTCTCAGGCATTGCGCTGTATACAAGCCAACTGCTGTGCTCTGGTAAAACAGCTGCCAACCTCAGAGGATTATTACCAATCCTGTCAGCTGCTTTTCTAGGAACTGAGCATTGAAGGAAATAAATTCAGACCCGTATGTCAAACATTTGAGTATGAAGATTAAATCTCTAAAATAAGGAAGAACTTGAAACTCCAATGCCTGCCTCACCATAAACACATACACATACACCTCCACAACAAAAGGAAGGGAGATAGATGCTAATCCATTCACTCATGGTTCTCTGCAGCAGCTGCAAGGGCTGCAGACAGGATTTTTGCAGCCCCACAGCATCTCCCAGGCCCACTGCCTCCCTGACAGGCAGTGCTTAATTTGTAATGAAAGAGGTGCTGAGGCTCAAGCAATTTTTTTACTTTCATAACTGATCCAGCAAGCCCAGAGGTGCCGGGGCTCAGCCCTGGCAAGTCCTGCTGGCACAAATTAAGAACTGCTTACCTCCTCATTTTGTCTCTGACCTGGCCTCCCTGGTGTTATTTCATCCAATCGTTTTCACCATTTGTTTCTCTTCCTCTGCTTTTCTTCTCTCTCCCTGTTTTTGTTGCAATCTCATTGCCTCTCTCCAGTTTTTGGTCTTCTCCTCTTTTTCCCCTTTTCTCTGCACACTCTTTCCCTTTGTTTGTGCCCCTGATTTCAGCCCTGGTCAGGACATCAGCTTTCCCACCTTGCGATGACAGGCCTGGTAACTGTCATTCTATCCAGATTCCATCCAAACCAACGGAATGGTAGGGTGACTGGGCTGCATTTGGCACATACTGTTAGAGTTGGTCTATACTAAAAAAGATTTGACATAAGTCAACTTTTGTCAACCGAGCATGTGTCTACACAAAAATTTGTCTCTTGGGGACATAAGTGTGCCAAAATAGAGTGATGCCCTAACACCACCTCCCCGAATGACACAGATGCACTCTCAACCTGCTTAGCTTAGGGCAATGGAATCTGAGTGTAGACACCACATTAGTTGTGCTGGCCCTAACAGTCTGCCAGCAGCTGTCCCACCATTCCCCTGTCCCTGCGACAGTGACTACTCTGGTCATTACCCAGGGGTCACAGAGACCAGAAGCTGCCCTCTCTCCCTTTAAAACTCCTGCATGTTTTTGAAATGCCTTTTCTTGATTGCTTACCCTGGTGAGCACACCTAGCTTCTCACCTTTGTTTGCATCCAACTGCCCAACCAACCATGCCTGCTCCATGCACACAAAGGTAATAGATGTGTTCCTGCCTGGAGCAGGGAAGAAATATTGGATCTCCTCAGTCTGTGGGGAGAAGAGGCTGTGCAAGCATAGCTATGGACGAGCCATAGTAACATCAACATCTATGAGCAGATTGCATGGGGGATGCAGATAAAAGGGCACAGCAGGGATCAGCAGTAGTGCCTCATCAAAGTGAAGGAACTACGCCAGGCAAACCACAAAGCAAGGGAGGACAAGAAGAAATCTTGCACTGCCCTGTGGACCGGCTGCTTTTATAACTAACTGTATGCCATACTGGGCAGTGACCCCACCAGGACCCCGCAGATGACTGGGGATATCTTGGAGGAGCTCAGGATGGAGCTAACATGGAAGAGGGGACTCAAACCATGCTGTGAGCCAGGAATGCTGCAGGAGTTTAGCCAGTTACACCAGGCAAGTGCAGATCAGCCCGCCAATGAAAGAGAAGGGGACTTGGTAAGTGTGTACATACGTTATTCCTTGCCTTTTTCTGCTTTTCCTTTCCCTCAAACCTCATCTTCCTCCCCACACCTTCCCCTCCCACCTGTCTTGGTTACCCATGTAAAAATGGCATCTGGCCCATCCACAAGTTAAGACAAAAGTATTGACTTTTCATTCCTTTGCTGGTATAATGTTAGAAAATAACAAGTTAGGGAACAAATTCTAAAAAGGATTATAGGGCAGGCCAGTTACACAGTCCACATCAGATCAGTGTCCTCTGGAGCAAACACAGGTGGAGTCAGCATCCACTCTCTGGCTTGTTGGGGGAAGCTGGGGTTGGGGACGCAGGCAGAGTACTCTGCTTATCTGGGCCCTGGTTGACACTGGGGGGAGATCGATCTAAGTTACGCAACTTCAGCTACGTGAATAACATAGCTGAAGCCGACGTACTTAGATCAACTTACCGTGGTGTCTTCACTGTGGTGAGTCGACTGCTGCCGCTCCCCCGTCAACTCCGCCTGCGTGTCTCGCCGCGGTGGAGTTCAGGAGTCGATGGGAGAGCGCTCGGGGATAGATTTATTGCGTCTAGACTAGACACAATAAATCGATCCCCACTGGATCGATCGCTGCGTGCCAATCCGGCGGGTAGTGAAGACATACCCTTTTATCCTCCTGAGAGATCTTAATGAATTCAAGGAGATACTTTGCAATCCTCTCCAAAGATTTATAGGGATGGGAGCCTTGTAATTCTTTCACCATGATAGGACACTTTTTCCAACACCACTCTGCCATGAGTTCGGCTGGCACCATTGCTAGTGGCGTACAGGCCTGGGCAGCTTCGGGATGCCAGCAACTGGATTCTCTGTTCCTTTGTCATCCTCAGGAGTGAGATATTAGCTAAAATCACCACTGCCTGTGAAAACAGCCAGTAATATTCACTACTGTTGCCTGATCACCCTGATGAGGATGCACTGGAGAGGGTAATTTGCAGGATTTCCTCACCAGCAGACCCTCCACCAGGGTTTAATTTGTGAAGGGATTGTCCTCAAAAGCCATATGCATTTTCATTGCCTTGGGAATCTATTTTGGGTAACCCTATCTGTCACTTGTTGCTGTGTGCTGCAGTTTGAACTGTATTTATGCTAAGCAGGGATCTACAGGAGGCCAGAGCTGTGCATACCAAAGGCCTCTCTACCTGCTTTGGTCCCTGTGGGTCTCTGTCTCCTTGGCAGCACTACTCTATTGGAGCCATGCTAAGAGAGACTCCCCCTGGAAAACCCCCAAAGAGGGGCTTCATGGAAAGACCATACAGCCCAATTTCCAGTGGGCCATTTCCCCCTCCCCACCACCTGTCCTTGACTCAGCCTGCTTACTTCTTCCCAATGACTCTCAACTCCCTCCGCCAGCATTGACCTTAGACTCACAGATATAGGGTCTGGTAGGGGTAGGGAGAGTATTGCAGAGTCAGCTGATCCTCTCTTCCACAGAGGGATGGGGAGATCTGTAAGCAGAATATCCTTCCATGTACTGATCTGGGGAGGACAATCGGCCAAGATGTCTCAATGTTTTACAATGAAATTAGGGGTAAAACTAGATTAAAAAGAAAAATATTAAAATGAGATTTAGAAACCGGTGTGACGGGGCAAGGCCAGATGGCTATAGTAAAGTAGTGAGGAACAGGTATGTTAACCCCAGGCTAAACAAATCCCTGGTACCATGGTAACCAAATGGCAGTTGCTCCAGGTTAATCAAGACACCACAATGGAGGAGGTGGTAAGAGCTCTAGTACAAGCCACCGCAGCCCAGCAGGAGGCCACCCGAGTTCAGGCAATGGCACAACAGGAGTCTATGCGGCTACAGTAGGAAACCAAGCCATTATTAATGGGCCAGGAGACCCAAGATCGTGCCCTCTTGAGAGAGGTGGTGGATCAGCTGAAGATCCTCACCCAGGCCCGGGGGTCCGATGGGACACGAACCCTGAGGGCCACTGGTTGTCTGCCAAAGATGACATCAGGAGATGATGTAGAGGCATATCTCCTCTCATTCGAAAGGACTGCTCAGCATGAGGCATGGCCCCAGGAGCAGTGGGCCAGCATTCTCACCCCTTTTTTGTGCAGAGGGGCCCAAAAGGCCTACTGTCAAGGTTCCTTCCCCACTCTGAACTCTAGGGTACAGATGTGGGGACCTGCATGAAAACCTCCTAAGCTTATTTTTACCAGCTTAGGTTAAAATTTCCCCAAGGTACGAAATTATTTTACCCTTGGATTTCCACTGCCACCACCAAACTTTATCTGGGTTTATTGGGAAATGTAGTTTGGACACGTCTTTCCCCCCAAAATCCTCCCAACCCTTGCACCCCACTTCCTGGGGAAGGTTTGGTAAAAATCCTCACCAATTTGCATAGGTGACCACAGACCCAAACCCTTGGATCTTAGAACAATGAAAAAGCATTCAGTTTTCTTACAAGAAGACTTTTAATAGAAGTAAAGGAATCACCTCTGTAAAATCAGGATGGTAGATACTTTACAGGGTAATTAGATTCAAAACATAGAGAATCCCTCTAGGCAAAACCTTAAGTTACAAAAAAGACACACAGACAGGAATATTCATTCTATTCAGCACAGCTATTTTCTCAGCCATTTAAAGAAATCATAATCTAACACATACCTAGCTAGATTGCTTACTAAGTTCTAAGACTCCATTCCTGTTCTGTCCCCGGCCAAAGCATCATACAGACAGACACAGACCCTTTGTTTTTCTCCCTCCTCCCAGCTTTTGAAAGTATCTTGTCTCCTCATTGGTCATTTTGGTCAGGTGCCACTGAGGTTACCTTTAGCTTCTTAACCCTTTACAGGTAAGAGGATTTTTCCTCTGGCCAGGAGGGATTTTAAAGGGGTTTACCCTTCCCTTTATATTTATGACACCTACTTTGACTTGCCTGCCACTGACACCATTGACTATACCCAGCTGAAGGCAGAGATCCTAGCACGATTAGGGGTGACGGCAGTGGTATGGGCCCAGAGGTTCCATGAGTGGAAATATCTGGAGAACAACCCCCCTAGGTCCCAACTATTCGACCTCATACACCTCGCACGAAAGGGGTTACAGCCCGAGGTGTGCAGCTTGGAGGAGACCCTGGTCATGGACCATTACATGAGGGGACTGCCACCAGATCTCCATAAATGGGTAGGCCAGAACGATCCACCCACCTACAACGAGATGATCTCACTGGTAGAAAGACGGATGACAGCCAGGGAATTGATCCAGCTACCCAAGGAAGGACCCTTATGAAGCAAGCATCCGACCGCAACCCTGGAAGGCTGGGCAGCCAAACCCCCAGGGAGTCCTAGGTGGAAGAAGAGGGGGCGAAAACCAGCAGGGACCCCAGAAGGAAGGGATTGGCCTGAGTGCGGGGAACCCTGGGACTAAACCCCCTAAACTCTGAGATAGGGGAGTGATTAGAAGCAATTATAGATGTTATGCATGTGGGGAGAGGGGAAACATAGCAGCACAGTGTCCCAGCACTGAGGAGCCTATGCAATGTAACTTGGGGGATTGGGAGGTCCTGTGCTCCCTTTTCCACCTCACGGGGGTCGCATTAGCCCCGCATAATTACACCAGGCCAGTGAGGATAAATGGAGCAGAGACTACAGCACTTGTGGACTCAGGGAGTGCTATCACCCTTATATCGGGTAAGCTGGTAAAAAGTAGTCAGCTGGTGCAAGCCAAACGCGTAGCAGTGATGTGCATGCATGGGGCCGTGAGCCATTACCCCACCATCCAGGTGGAGATAGAGGTTCAGGGGAACCCCACTGAAGTGACTGTGGGCGTAGTTCCTAAACTCCCATATCCTGTAGTCATTGGGAAGGACTATCCAGGGTTTGATAACTTACTCCTCCCGGAGAGGCTGGAGGGAGGTGGGGACCCTGAGGACAGCGACTCGTCACCGGGGGAATGTCAACCCCTGATGTTTGCTGAGATTTCTCAGGATCTGTGCTTAGACCCCTGAAAGACCCGGAAGACAAAAAAAGAGAGGAAGGCCGCGAAGGTCTTGGGAACCCAGATCCTGACCCAGGACCACAAGACTGCCCTAGTAGGCAGATGGACACGAGCAGCCAACAGAGAAACTTCCACCCCAGAAGGTGAGCCAGAGGCCGCCTCCAGCCGTGATGGCAGAGAGCTGTTGGAAGAAGCAGAAACCGGCCCCTGAGAGTTCGGGCAGGTTAGTCCTGGGAGAGAGACTTTCAAGCGGGAACAGGTGGAGGACCCCAGATATGATAACGCCAGGAAAGAGGTGGCTGAGATCGATGGGATACCTGTGGATGGGAAGGTCCGGGGTCCCGGACCTTACTTTATAGTGAAGAAAGATCTCCTGTACCACATGGTGCAAATGCAGGAGCAAGAGATACAACTTCTGGTGCCACGAAAATATCAAAAAGCCATAGTGAGTCTTGCCCACAGTCACCTGTTTGGAGGACACCTAGGGGTAGAGAAAACTCAGGCACGGATCCTGCGGAAGTTCTTCTGGCCAGGAGTACACAAAGATGTCCAACAATACTGCACCTCTTGTCCAGAGTGTTAGTTACGTAGCCCTCGCCCGCACTTGAGGGCTCCTTTGATACCTCTTCCAATAACAGAGGTTCCTTTTGAACTCATAGCCATGGGTCTGGTAGGGCCACTAGAGAAGACAGCTCAGGGCCACCAACATGTGCATGTTGTACTGGATTATGCAACCTGGTACCCGGAAGCCATTCCCTTACGCAACACGGCTTCCAAGACAATAGCTAAGGAGCTAATACAGATCTTTGCCCCCGTTAGGCTACCCAAGGAGATATTGACTGATCAAGGGACACCTTTCGTGTTCAAGTGGATGAAAGATCTTTGTTCATTGCTCCATGTACAAGCCCTACGGACTTCTGTATACCACCCACAAACAGATGACCTTGTGGAAAGATTCAATAGGACCCTCAAGGCCATGATCAGGAAAGTGGTGAACCGGGATGGGAAAGATTGGGATACCCTATTGCCTCATGTTCGCCATCCAGGATGGGAAAGATTGGGTTACCCTATTGCCTCATGTTCGCCATCCAGGATGTTCCGCAAGCCTCCACGGGTTTCTCTCCATTCGAACTACTATACGGGTGCCACCTCTGGGGCATATTGGAAATAGCCAGAGAAGCCTGGGAAGAGGAGCCAAATCTCGGAAAGAACATAGTCGAGCATGTACTGCAGATGAGAGATCGGATAGCCCAAGTTATGCCCATTGTACGGGAACACTTGGAGAAAACACAGAAGACCCAACAAACCCATTATAACCACCAAGCAAAGCTTCGATGATTCCAACCAGGGGATCAAGTGATGGTCCTGGTGCCCACAGCAGAAAGTAAACTGTTGGCCCAGTGGCAGGGACATGATCAAAGCCATGGGAGAGGTGAACTATAAGGCGCGGCAGCCAGGCTGCAGGAAACCAGAGCAGATTTACCACATTAATCTTCTAAAACCTTGGCACAATCGAGAGGCATGCTTAGTCACCCAGGAGACCCTTCCCCAGGAGGATAACTTACACAAGCAAGTAAGGATATCACCCTTGATTGATGCCGATCCAAAAGATCGAGAGAGCCAACATGATTAATTGCAACCAAGATGTGTTCTCTACAAAACTGAGGCAGACAACTGAGACCTATCACCATATCCGCACGCTCCCTGGAGCCCAGGTAACATTGAGACCCTATGGAGTTCCAGTAGCCAAAAGAGAAGAAATCAAGGCTGAGGTAAAGAAAATGTTAGAATTAGGGGTTATTGAAGAATCTTACAGTCAGTGGTCCAGTCCAATCGTTCTAGTGCCTAAACCTGATGGTACCATGAGATTCTGTAATGACTTTCACCGACTGAATGAAGTATCCCAATTTGATGCATACCCCATATCACGCATCGACGAACTGGTTGACCGACTGGGTAGTGCCTGATTCTTGACTATACTGGATCTGACAAAAGGGTATTGGCAGATTCCCCTGACCAAAGAAGCTAAAGAAAAGACTGCATTTTCCACCCTGGACAGGTTATTCCAATACACCATCCTCCCTTTTGGGCTACATGGGGCCCCAGCCACATTCCAGCGCCTCATGGATAAACCGCTGCGCCCCAATACTAGTTATGCACCTGCGTACCTAGATGATGTCATCATCCATACGCCAGACTGTGGAACGCACTTGTAGAAAGTTGAGGCAGTACTACTCACCTTAAAGCGGGCTGGCCTCACCGCTAATCCAGCTAAATGTGCCATTGGGCTAGCAGAGGCTATGTACCTGGGATATATTGTAGGAAGGGGCATAGTGAAGCCCCAAACGAATAAGCTAGAGGCAATTCAAAATTGGCCCCAGCTGACCCAAAAGAAGCAGGTCCATGCGTTCCTAGGCGTGGTAGGCTATTACCGACGTTTTATTCCCCACTTCGCCACTAGGGAAAGTCCCCTGATGGACCTGGTGAAGGCCCGAGGTCCAGACATGGTGAAGTGGACCGACGCAGCAGAGGGGATGTTCACAGACCTTCGGACGGCCCTTTGTAATGACTCCATACTTTTAGCTCCAGACTTAAACAAGGAATTTATTTTACAAACAGATGCTTACGAGGTGGGGTTGGGGGCGGTTCTGTTGCAAATGGTTGGAGAAGAAGAACACCCAATCCTCTACCTAAGCAGAAACTTGCTCCCAAGAGAACAGAAGTACGCAGTAGTCCAGAGAGAATGCCTTGCTGTTAAATGGGCCAAGGAGACACTGCGTTATTACCTCTTAGGCCAGTGATTTACTCTTGTGACGGACCATGCACCCCTTCAGTGGATGCAGCGGAATAAGGAAAAGAATGCAAAGGTCACCAGGTGGTTCTTATCCCTCCAACCGTTCCAGTTCTGCATACGGCACAGGGCTGGATGCCACCACAGCAACGCTGATGGTCTGTCACGAGCACACTGCCTGGCGTCCCAAGTTGCCCAACTCTACAGTGTTGAGCAGGGGGGCAGGATATGTGACTGGGCAAGGCCAGATGGCTATAGGAAAGTAGTGAGAAATAGGTATGTTAGCCCCAGGCTAAACAAATCCCTGGTACCATGGTAACCAAATGGCAGTTGCTCCAGGTTAATCAAGACACCTCGGGCCAATTAAGATCCTTCTAGAAAGCAGTAGCGATAGCTAGGTTGATTGGGACACCTGAAGCCAATCAAGGGCTGGCTGGGACTGGTTAAAAGCCTCCCAGTTAGTCAATGAGGCGTGCGTGTCACGAGCTGTAGGAAGAAGCCATGCTGTTGGAAGAACTAAGCAGTACCGATCCTTATCCGGCACAAGGAAGGAGGCCCTGAGGTAACGGTGAGGGAGATATTGAGTGAAGGCTGCTGTGGGGAAGTGGCACAGGGAATTGTACATGTCCTATTTCCAAAAAGTCAGCTACCAAAGCTGCTACTATCAGGGTCCCTGGGCTAGAGCCCAGAGTAGAGGGTGGGCCCAGGCTCCCCCCTCCCCTCACCGATTAATCACTGAGACTGGGAGACAACAGAGACTGTGCGAGGGAAGGTTGCTTCTCCTCACCTCCCTTGCTGCCTTATGATGAAAATGGTTTAGTAAGCTGTGACCCTTGCCTCTAGAGAGAGAAGGGCTACATGGAGGGTCACAGTGAGCCTCTGAGGCTAGCGAAATCCGCCAGGAAGCGTGGGACCCACTGAGACAAGGACAGAGTTTGTCACACCAGTGAGTTTCTAAATTCCTGACATCAGAAGATAACTGCCATAAATAAGGCTCACAAAGGCCAAACTCTTGGCACCATAAGAATTTAACCCTTAGAATGCTGTTTTTTTCCATATTTCAGACAAACTTGCTCAGAGGGATTGTAACAACATGCACTATTGTTTTGCATTAATTGTATTAGCTTGTTTACATTGTTCTCAGCTGGAACGACTGCGTTTGTGTGTTAATTTTAGTCATACCTTCTTCAAAATGAACAGCTGGGAAGTGGGGTGTTCCAGTATGTTAGCCAAGGACAAAAGATTACAAGAACATACCTATAGTCAGTCTGCAAAGAGTCAAATTCAAAGATGGAACAGTTCAGAGCACTTATTTAGAGGACTGCTGTGAGCACTGGTTGAGAGCTCGGAAGAGAATAGGGAGCGGGCAAATCAGAAATAAATGAAGGACCAGACCAGGACATTTCTTAGAAGTCATAAGTAAGATGTTTAAGTCCACATAACATCTTGCTAGAAGCCAATGTAATTACTCTAATGGGGCGATATGCTGAGTTCACCCAGTCCTAGTTTAAAATCTAGTGGCTGAATTCTGAATAAACTCAAATCTGCGCATCAGTGTGGCAGAATCCAACAAACAAAATTACAGTGATCAAGTGGTCTAAAATCATGAATTAAAACCACCCAGTTAACTCTGATGAGAAAGATAAGTTTCCTGACAATATTCTTGAGATGAGGATCTGTCAGACATGTCTGATTATAAGGCTTTGTCTATACGAGAGAGTTGCACTAGTTTAACTAAAATCAGTTTTTAAATCAAGTTAGTTAAACAGCTACAAACCCCTGTGTGGATACCCTTATTTCAGTTTAGGGGCTTGTCTCCACACACAAGTTTGTACACTCTTAACTACACTTCCTTACAAGAAGGGGAATAATCAATACCAGTATAAGCCACTTTGATACTGGTATAATTGCGTCCATGCACTAGGATTATCCTGGTATAATTATTTTGGTAAAAAACACCTCTAAAAAATAATTATACTAGTACAAAAAGTGTGTGTAGACTAGGCCTAAGATTGGCTTATTTCAGTGTAGCTTAAGCCAGTTGCTAACTGACTGAAGCTAAGTCAAAATAAACCTAGTTTAAATTGAAATAAGTGCCTGCACCGATTTTGCACCATCTTAAATAAAATGGTTTAAAATCACACGTTTAGTTAAATCAGTGCAACATCCTCATGAAGACAAGGCCTAATATTAGTCCGATTTAACAGAAAAAAACTAAAACAATTACAGCCATCAAGTGACAAGGGCACGAAACTATCTCTGGGGATGAAAAGAAAGCATCTAACTTCTAACGACACTTTATTTTTAAAAGTTATTCAGCATTCATACATTTATAGTGATTAATATTCCTTTGATCCAGTAAGTAAAGTTTAATGGATTTCTTGATATCTGTGATCTGGAAAAACATACAACGTACAAAATATTCTCCTTGTTCCTCTCAACAGGCCCTGTGAAACTTGCTACAAAAGTCTCCTCACCTAGTATATGCCCCCTCCCACTACAAGCAATCTTTCTTCTGTAAGAGTATGGCACAATGGCCTGTTACCTCCCTACAATACCAGAATTTCCTTTTAAGGTAGCAACCCGGTGCCTGATCACCTTAAAGAGGCTGTACCGGGAGAGGGAACCCTGCAGGATTTCTTCACAAGAAGACCATCCATCGGGATTTAATTTATATACATTTTAATTGCCTTGGGAATCTATTTTACATTTGAATAACACTATCCTTGGAAAACTGTCATTTGCTTCTGATGGTTTGAATTATATATGTTCTAGCTAGTACAGATATAAGGAGGTAGCCGTGTTAGTCTGTATCCACAAAAACAACAAGGAATCCGGTGGCACCTTAAAGACTAACAGATTTATTTGGGCATAAACTGAAGAAGTGGTTTTTTACCCACAAAAGCTTATGCCCAAATAAATCTGTTAGTCTTTAAGGTGCCGCCGGACTCCTAGCTAGTACAGAACCACTCGCCAGTTTCCTCTAGATGGGACTTCCATCCCTTCCCCATTACACTGCTTGGCATGATGCAGGGAATCGAAAAGAATATCTTTCCCAGGCCTCTATTTCTGTTTCAAGTATTCTCCGTTAATCTCTTGTGCAGGGATTTTTTTTTTAAGCCAATTAAATAAGATTACATTGAAGTTCATACAGAAAAGTAAATTTCCCAGGTCAAGCATGCAAAAGCTAACATTCCCAACTCCACAAGGTGGTCTTGCTTTGCCTAGGAGGTCAAACTTAACACACATAATTCATATTTCAGCTATCTTCAAACACTTCCCGTGTTTTGATTAAGTAGTTGACAGAATGTAATGCTTCTCTGCTCCCCTGAATTGCTAGGGAAGGCTCCTTTGAAAGAGGAATGGTGTCAGGTTAAACAGCTTGTCTTTTTAAAAAAAACAACAACCTGTGTTGTTAGATTATTAATAGTGAATGACTCTTGAAAGTCCAATATATTTCTTTATTAATGCTTGGTGTTTATTTTTTGCATTTCACTTAGCTTGGGCTGTATAAATAGACACCAGTTTTATTTTTGTTTGTAGTTTAGTTTGTTTCTAGTCTCTTACGCTTCTGGCGGGCAGGCACTTACACAGTGTTGCAATGCTTTGCCTTAGCAAGCACAGCAAGGAAATGTTTAAATCCAACCAAAATGTCTGTTTTCACTGGACTAAAAATAAATAAATAAATAAATCACGGAGACACTTCCACTGGCCATGGATTTTACATAACCTACATATGACCCTAAATCAACTGGACAGCTTCCTTTTAAGCATACTTGATTGCTGAAGGTTATTACTTTGTTACTATGAAACACCCTCAGAAACTGGCCTTCACAGAAGGAAAATTATGCAGTCAGTGTGTGTTTTGTGCATTAGAAGCTTCATCCTGCACCACTGAATTAACAGGAGTTTTAATCCTGACATCAGCAACAATAGGATCAGACCCTAGGAAAGGGTTTCCCTGAAGAACAGGTGCTATTATAAAATCAATGAAAGCTCTTCTAAACACCAAGGCTGTGCTCACATTGAAGACTAACTGCACCTTTAATAACATTATCTCACGTTTGATCAGTTTCATAGCCATCTACAGAGAGATCTCCTCCCCCCACTCCGCCCCCTCCCAAAAGACTTGGACAATAATGTTGTGGATTAATGTGACCACTTACAATTCAGGAAATTAAAGTATGAGTATATGAAAATTTAAGGGGAAAGATAGTTTTTAGGTGCTATCATAGTTTATTCATAGTGTAAAATTATACATTTGTATCACAGACTATGATCATATGCTGGAATTTTGCTTGAAGGCATATTTTTATCTGAGTGAATTCATTTTTGGATACACTGTATGGGACATTAGGCAACAACTCAGTGATGCTCCTTAAAAAACAGTATGTATGGTCATTCAGGCTTTCTTCAGTCTGATTCTGCCTTATATCAGATTTCAATAACCACTGTTGAATTATTTATTGGTTTCATTTTTTCAAGTGCAGTGCTGTCGATTCTCATATTCAGTCTAGACATAACCAGGAGAGCTGGCACAAACTGAGTAAATATTTACCAAATCCACCCTGCCCTGAGAATTATTCTTGTAACAATGACAGGATATTAAAAGACAAGCATTCCCAGACACCTACCCTTTAGCTTCTGTCACCTGAGTAAATTTCTTTGCAGTACAAAAATTAACCAACTTAATAGGATTATATTTAGTGTTAAGATTCTCTGTTAATTTTGGTCACACAAGTTATGCGGTATGTAAAGATGAAGAGGGAGATTTTCAAAGTCACAAAATGGAAGTTAGGTGCCCAATTCCCATTAGCTTTCAGTGAGAACTGGATATCAAAGTGACCTGCATGCCTTTGAAAGTCTCCCCTACACCTATTTATTTCTGGATGTGAATGATCAAATAACTCTGGTTCAGAATACACTGAACACTAGAAATGGAGACATTGTAGAACAATTCTGGACCCAGAACGTGGTGGCATTGAAACGAAAATGATCAAAAATGAAAATAAAATATATTTGCAACGTAAAATATCCCTATGTACTGCATTAGCAACAGAATGTTCTCTCAGTTTGGATAAGAAATTAGTGTGTGATTCAAAAAGAAACGTTGAACATAGTTGCACTCACTAGAGACTCTGTATTTATGGGCCTGTCAACATTTCCAGTATAAACACTAATTCCAAGAATTTAAAGCTCAGCCCTGAAAACAGGCTGCAGAGTGGAATGCAATATCACATTCAAAATCATAGGGTTTGGGGACATCTTTTATTTTACTTTGAATTTTTCCCTCTCCTTGCCCCCCAAACATGGTTTAAATCAGCCTGGCCATTTTTAAAGTTCTGAGAGTGTTTAAAATAAATAAGTTGCAGTTTTGGACACTTAGAATTTTTATAAATCAAAGTTAGTTCAATATGGATTTAGGTTATGCAAATAATACAGGCTGCTGCTCCAGGAAGTAGACTCATGGGCCCCTCCCCTTTTTTAATTTTAAGACGTAACCGTTTTGTTAAGAGTAAGTCCTAGATTGTCTTTCCTTTGCACAGGTGCTTGGGAGAAAAGGACATAAGGGGCCTTTCCTCTCTGTATATCCCCCACATAAGAATCAGGGACAATAACTTTACTTTTTTATATACACTCTCTCTCTCTTTCTCTCTCTCGGCCACCTTACTTGTTCATTCTTCATTATCTGCCAGTTTTATCGACCTTGATCCTGCAGTGAGATCTAGGTGGGCAGACTGTTTATAACCATGCAGAGTCCCACTGAAGTCAATGGAGATCTGCACTCCCACAGGGGTCCACTCACGCAGATCTGAGTGCAGGATCAGGGTCATGTCCAAATTAGGAAAACAGGTTTTGTTTAAAAATATGTCAGCTAATGTATTTTAACTAATATGTTTTTAAGCACTAGGGTAGACAGGGTTTAACACTGTTAAAACATGTTCAGGAGTTGAGGTCAATGCTAGAGGGGAATGGAAGCTGGGCCTAGCAGAAAATCTGCCCTACTGTCTCCCGAATTGCTTGGGCAATTTTACCCCTCCTCTTAAGCTGCAAATCACCCTCCTGAGCTTTCTTGTTTCCATATTTAGCTGTTCACAATATGAGTAGAGGTGCTTATACAAGTTTTGTTTGCAATAAAGGTTTGGATAAGCCTCCATTCACGCAGGAATCTGAAGTGCTGAAATACGATCTCTAGATTTCTAAGGAATCTTTTACACTACAGATTTTTACCACAATGTTAACTGGCTCAGAGCATTGTTGATTCTGCACAAAGTTTGAGTATTATTGTTAGCACCTTCCTAAGTGCTGACAATGTACTCCATGCTGTACCAGACACAAGATACACACAGGGCCTGCTCCAATAAGCTTTCAGTCCAAACAGGACAGAAATAGAGTGGCCTAGATGCAATAGAAAATCTATTGGCGGGAATGACTAGGATTTTTTAATTATTAGCCATCAAACATTGTATTATTTCAATTATTAAGTATTTAGGAATAATTATTAATATTTATATGATTACTAGGGCTGTCGATAAATCACAGTTAACTCGTGATTAACTCAAAAAAATTAACTGCAAATAAAAAATTAATCATGATTAATCGCACTGTTAAACAATAGAATACCAATTGAAATTTATTAAATATCTTTGGATGTTTTTCTACATTTTCAAATATGTTGATTTCTATTACAACACAGAATAGAAAGTGTACAGTGCTCACTTTATATTATTTTTATTACAAATATTTGCACTGTAAAAATAACGAAATAGTATTTTTCAATTCACCTCATACAAGTACTGTCGTGCAATCTCTTTCGCATGAAAGTTGAACTTAAAAATATAGATTTTTTTGTTACATAACTGCATTCAAAAACAAAACAAAATGTAAAACTTTAGAGCCTACAAGTCTACTCAGTCCTACTTCTTATTCAGCCAATTGCTAACAAAAACAAGTTTGTTTACATTAACAGGAGACACTGTTGACTGTTTGTTTACAATGTCACCTGACAGTGTGAACAGGCATTTGCATGGCACTTTTGTAGTCGGCGTTGCAAGGTATTTACGTGTCAGATATGCTAAACGTTCATATGCCCCTTCATGCTTCGGCCACCATTCCAGAGGACATGCTTCCATGCTGATGATGCTCGTTAAAAATATAACGTGTTAAGTAAATTTATGACTGAACTCTTTGGGGGAGAATAGTATGTCTCCTGTTCTGTTTTACCCACATTCTGCCATATATTTCATGTTAGAGCAGTCTCAGATGATGACCCAGCACATGTTGTTCATTTTAAGAACACTTTCACCGCATATTTGGCAAAACGCAAAGGAGGTACCAATGTGAGATTTCTAAGGATAGATACAGCATTCAACTCAAGGTTTAAGAATCTGAAGTGCCTTCCAAAATCTGAGAGGGACGAGGTGTGGAGAATACTTTCAGATGTCTTTAAAAGAGGAACACGCCGATGCAGAACCTACAGAACCCAAACCACCAAAAAAGAAAATCAACCTTCTGCTGGTGGCATCTGATTCAGATGATGAAAATGGACATGCATCGATCCACTCTGCTTTGGACAGTTGTCGAGTAGAACCCGTCATCAGCATGGATGCATGTATTCTAGAATGGTGGTTGAAGCATGAAGGGACACATGAATCTTTAACACGTCTGGCACGTAAATATCTTGCCAGGGCCGTTCCTAGCTATTTTGGTGCCCTATGCAGCCCCCCCGCAGAGGGGCTGTGTGGGGCCCCAGGTCTCCACAGAGAGGAGTGGGGGGGAGGGGCTGGCCTCAGGCCTCCGCAGGGAGGCTGTGTGGGCCTCTGCCGGGGTGGGGGTTGGCCCCAGGCCTCCATGCGGGACAGGGGGACCCAGCCCCAGCCTGCTCAGCTGGGAGCCAGGGGAGCGGAGCAGGCTGGGGCCAGGTCACTCCACTTACCATGCGGTAAGTGCAGGGTCAGGCCTGGCTGCAATCTTCAGGGGGGTGGGGGCGGGGAAGGGGCGGGGCTGGGGGAAGAGCCAGAGCATAGTCTGGAACAGCATGCTGGTGCCCTACGCAGCTGCGTGCTTTGCGTATGGGTAAGGTCGGCCCTGTATCTTGCAATGCTAGCTTCAACAGTGCCATGCAAATGCCTGTTCTCACTTTCAGGTGACGTTGTAAACAAGACTGGGCAGCATTATCTCCTGCAAATTGTAACCAGACTTGTTTGTCTGAGCGATTGGCTGAAGTAGGACTGAGTGTACTTGTGGGTTCTAAAGTTTTACATTGTTTTATTTTTGAATGCAGTTATTTTTTGTACATAATTCTACATTTGTAAGTTCAGCTTTCATGATAGAGATTGCACTACAATACTTATATTAGGTGAATTGAAAAATACTATTTCTTTTGTTTTTTACAGTATAAATATTTGTAATAAAAAATAATATAAATGAGCACTGTATACTTTGTATTCTGTGTTGTAATTGACATCAATATATTTGAAAATGTAGAAACATCCAAAAATATTTAAATAAATGGTAGTCTATTATTGTTTAACAGTGAGATTAATCGTGATAAATTTTTTTAATATTGCAATTAATCACAATTAATTTTTTTAATTGCTTGACAGCCCTAATGATTACCACTTGGTCCCTAAATTTGTAGATGGCCAATGTTTCAACCCAGCTTGTGACAAGAGCTTTATCATAATTATCAGACTGTAGCTGAGTTATAGTATGATACTTCTGCTGTGTGGAAAGGACAGCCCAACTCTGTCTATCCAGGATAGCTACTTTCTGAGCTCAGAGATCTCTCTGTGTGAGGTTATCCTGAAGTCTGTTGTCCATGGAGAAAATGCCCTTTTTTCTCCCTTACCATCAGTATGGTAGCTGATACAAACACTGTTGTGTAGGATAGCATTCAGCCTAGCCCATGTAGCCCTGACATGTAGCTGTGCTAAGAAAAAGCCTACTATGTTACTGCAATGTTAGTTGTAACCATGGAGCCTGCTTGTACTTAACAGGTCTCTGTAATGAAGATTTTTAACCAGTGCTTTAATTACAGCGGGTTTTGGGGTGGGGAGAGGGCCCAATTACTACTTTTAGGGGCTATATCACTTCTGCCTTCTCAGTTGTGAGAAATAAGTGAGTCCTCTGATGTTAAGGACCCTCCTACCTTTTCCCCTTAATTTAAGCACTGCTTTTAATTACGTTTGATAGCATTTTCACTTTGGCATCATGCACAATTTATATAGTTACAAATAGTTTTACAATCACATTAAGGACTTGTCTCCAAGGGGAAATGGAAAAAAGGGCTCTTATTCCAGAATCAGTGTATCCAGATGGGCACTGCTACCAGCTCCACCAGTAATAATCTGTACAACGTATGGATGACACTTGTATGTTTTGTTCAGAGTTTACCATCTAGCTGCTCCAGATGTCCATTAACTCTAAAGTTTTGGGACCACATTCACTGGGATTCTTTTTCACTAGGGGAGGCTCAGCATAATTTGTTTCCTATGTTTGTTTGTTGGAGTAAGGAGGAAAATCAATTATGACATTTGCCCCGTAATACATATCCTTGTCTTTTAAAATCACTTTTCAGTCAATCCTAAAAGAAACACTGAAGTACTGGTTCATTAAATCACCACCAAATTTAAACTGTTCTCTTATTTTTAGTACAATTACCTATTTTCTTAAGGTAAGGGCTTGTCTGCATAAACTAAATTAGACAGTATTTTATAATGTCTAAGACTGACTAGCCAGATTGAAACAGTGATTGGGATCTTTGACTACCTGACAAATGGGCTTGTATAACATATATAGTGGTAAGGCTGAATGTCTAGTTACTTTCCTTTTTTGGGATGGAAATGCAAATGTTATATTCCTGTCACTTCTCAGCTCTCATGAAACAGAGCCATAATTTTTACATGAGATGCACTGTGCTGACAAAAGCAGTAGCTGTATCCAGTACTAAAAGGCAACTTTTGCAAGTGACAAGACAAGCTCTTTGTATAGGCTGTCTTCTCTCACTTTTAATGTTTTGTGAATGTAATGTCTCCATATTGTTTATGCTCAGATGAAGATTGTTTGGGGCTGATCTCTATCAGCAACATAGCCAGGAACTGGTGCAATAATTGATTTCTTTGTTTCTTTTATTCTTAACAAGAAAAAATACAAAATAAAAAAGCAACAAAAACAGTTTGAGAAAGCTGTTTTGTTGTCTGTAACACAAAGAGATCATTGTTCTTTTGCTCCCTCCTAGAATCAAATTATCCACCTCCAGTGTTCCCTCTTAGCCACTGACTCCTATTCACAACTATACCTCTTTCTACTTACAGCTTGCCCAGTGTCCCCCACCTTGCCAGCTCCAACAATGTTTGTGTCTTTTTTTAAAGCCTCAGATCCTGGAATCGTGTTTTGAGGTGAGAAGCTGAGCTTGCATTTTAAAAGAAGTACATTTCTGGTCCTCAAGGTTGCAGAGAAAAGCTTGAAAGAGTAAACCCAGAAGGCAAATACAAAGAACCCCAATCTTTTGAAAATCTCATGATTTTTAAGGCCAACAGCATGATTTTTTAGAGTTTGACCCATAGTTTTTGAATTAGGGCTAATAATACTGAAGGATAAGCATCCCCTGTTTATACCAAAGTAAATGCAACATACTCTTTACAAGTGTGAAGACAGGGTAATTGCAATATTATCTCATTAATGCAACACCCTGCATCATATGAATACCATTCACTAGCAAAAAGCAGAATACAAAAAAGATTCTTACAGGACTACACTACTCAGAAAGTTTTGAGTTAGGGTTAAAGTTCACACATTAAAAGCAACAGGTCCTGTTTCACCTTCCTGCTATGCAGGGCTCTCCAAGTGCAAAGAGGACCACCCCCCCCAAGTAACAGGCTTTCAAGCAGTCGTTGCCCATATTGTTACATAAGCAAACAAAAAAGACAGAAAATAAAATTACCTTCTTAAACAGCACAAACATCTTATACATTTTAATTATCAAACCTCACAGGGTACATACAGGCTCCAATACTCCTCTTAAACAAATGTGAGCTTTTTATGATATTTTTTCCCAATATGCCTGCTCGTATAGGATTCAGGTTTGTGTGCCAGTGCAATTCAAGGATGCAAACAGAAACAAAGAAAATCTTCTAAACAGCAAATGAGTAAATTACATTCATACTCACTCATCCTCATGCATCCTACATTCAGTGTCTCATGTTAACTCTTTCATGCAGCATTAGTCTATATCTAGGGAAGATATCAGATAATTGAAATTCTCTTATCTCCTAAAAATACCAATTGTTCTTGTATACGGTCATAGGCCCCTATAAAGATTCCCAAAGAAAATCTACAAACAAATAACACAGCTGGAAGCCTCTAGCTGGGTAGAAGTTTCAAAGCCTCATAAGGAATTGCCAACATAAGAAGGTGCCTTATTTAAGATCCCATCTACACTGTAATTAATGATATGTTGGGGGATCTGATTATAACTCAGTAGACCCCTGAGGTGGTTAAAACTCAGGCCATAGGAGGGGACTTTTGGGTTGTGGTAATTGATTACCCTGCATTATCCTGTTAGGGGGCAGAATTTCTGCCTCCCAACCAGCACCCACCCATGGAAAAGCTACTCGCAAACCTGACTGATCCTCTGGGATCCACAGGAGGCCAGGGTTAGCCATGTGGAAAATCTGAACCCCTGTAGCCCCCCTGTAGCCCCGTGGGGCACCATTTCATACAGGACCTTGGGGCAAGGGGAGCATGCTGGGTGTCTGCTTGCTTTTATAGTGTAGATGTCTAGACAGGAATCACTTATTTCACTATCTTCCAGCCTTGGCATTTTTGCAGAGCTATTGTACAATTTAGGAATATGGTTACAACATGGCTCATGTTATTATTATTATAGCACGCAGGTAGTCACAATACTGCAGGGTCCACAGCAAATGGCAGGCAGACTGGGACTTAAAAGTTATTTGCAAAGAAGCTTAATACAATTTAGCAGCCAAGGAAATAAAAATTAAAATGATAAAACCATCAACTTTAATACCTGGTGAATAAAACCTGGACGATTTAACCACCTTTTCTCCATCAGACTTATTTCTGGCATTGCAAAAATAAAGTTAGGCCATTCTTCACATATATTTGTACTGGCCTAAAATGAGGTTTAAAGTAAACATTATATAGGATAAAAAATAAATAAATGAGCAATATAAACTAGGGCTGTCAAGCGATTAAAAAAATTAATTGTGATTGCGCTATTTAAAAAATTAATCATGAGATTTATCGCACTGTTAAATAATAAAAGAATACCATTTATTTAAATATTTTTGGATGTTTTCTACATTTTCAAATATATTGATTTCAATTACAACACAGAATACAGTGTACAGTGCTCACTTTATATTTATTTTTTATTACAAATATTTGCACTGTAAAAAACAAAAGAATTAGTATTTTTCAATTCACCTAATACAAGTACTGTAGTGCAATCTCTTTATAATGAAAGTTGAACTTACAAATGTTGAATTATGTTTAAAAAAAACAACAACCTGCACTCAAAAATAAAACAATATAAAACTTTAGTATCTACAAGTCCAATCAGTCCTACTCCTTGTTCAGCCAATTGCTCAGACAAACAAGTTTGTTTATATTTGCAGAAGATAATGCTGCCTGCTTCTTGTTTACAATGTCACCTGAAAGTGAAATAGGCATTTGCATGGCACTGTTGTAGCTGGTGTCGCAAGATATTTATGTTACAGATGCGCTAAAGATTCATATGTCTCTTGATACTTCAACCACAATTCTGGAGGACATGCATCCATGCTGATGACAGGTTCTGCTCAATAACATTCCAAAGCAGTGCGGAACAACACATGTTCATTTTCATCATCTGAATCAGATGCCACCAGCAGAAAGTTGATTTTCTTTTTTGGTGGTTTGGGTTCTGTAGTTTCCGCATCAGAGTGTTGCTCTTTTAAGACTTCTGAAAGCATGCTCCACACCTTGTTCCTCTCAGAATTTGGAAGGCACTTGAGATTCTTAAATCTTGGGTTGAGTGCTGTATCTATCTTTACGAATCTCACATTAGTATACCTTCTTTGCATTTTGTCAAATTTGCAGTGAAAGTGTTCTTAAAATGAACAACATGTGGTGCGTCCTCATCCGAGACTGCTATAACATGAAATATATGGCAGAATGTGGGTAAAACAGAGCAGCGGACACACAATTCTCCCCCAAGGAGTTCAGTCACAAATTTAATGAATGCATTATTTTTTTAACGAGCATTATCAGCATGTCCTCTGGAATGGTGGTTGAAGCATGAAGGGACATATGAATCTTTAGCGCATCTGGCAAGTAAATATCTTGCGATGCCAGCTACAACAGTTCCATGCGAATGCCTGTTCTCACTTTCAGATGGCATTGTAATTAAGAAGTGGGCAGCATTATCTCCCGTAAATGTAAACCAACTTGTTTCTCTTGACAATTGGCTGAACAAGAAGTAGGACTGAGTGGACTTGTAGGCTCTAAAGTTTGACATTGTTTTGTTTTTGAGAGCAGTTATGTAACAAAAAAAACTACATTTGTCAGTTGCACTTTCACGACAAAGAGATTGCACTACAGTACTTGTATGAGGTTAATTGAAAATACTATTTCTTTTATCATTTTGACAGTGCAAATATTTGTAATAAAAAATAAATATAAAGTGAGCACTGTACATTTTGTATTCATTGTTGTAACTGATATCAATATATTTGAAAATGTAGAAAAACATCCAAAAATATTTAATAAATTTTAATTGGTATTTTATTGTTCAACAGTGAGATTAATTTTTTTGAGTTAATCGCGTGAGTTAACTGTGATTAATCTTCAGCCTTAATATAAACCCTTATTCTTCAAGGCATAAACCAACCACTAACTGACAAGGTTTAGGAAGAAATTTATTCTACGAGAAAGTTATTCCATAATCTTCCCCTATTGATTTATTCTTCTGAAATGTCAGGTACTGAATGCTGTCAGAGACAAGACTAAATGGACTTTGGGTCTGATCCAGTATGACAGATCCTCCATTCCCATAATTTCTGACTTATGATTCATCAATTGATGGAGAGTTTATCAATTTAGGCCCCAAACTATAATTTCCCCCACACAGACTGACCTTTGTACCACACAGTGACCTATGTAAGTCAGTTGGGCTGTGTGTGAGTGTAGGCATTAGCCCACACAGTCACCTGGGGGTTCAGGGCCTTAGTTTTATTGGTATTTTTAAGATCTCAACAAAACAGACAAATTCATAGTATTTTTTTCTTTGTGGTGTGCCTAACAAGCTAGAACTGAAAAATATAACTTGATTTTTAAAAAGGCCTTCCTCAGAAAATAAATAACCTCCAACATACACAGGCTAAAATTACCACTCACAAGAAACCGCAAACTAAAAAGGAAACCACAAAGTCATGAACTCCCATTGGAAGGATGTCTCAAGATTTACACTTGAGCATGCTGAAGGAGAGAGCATTCCAGAGTTAGATGCCTGTCCTTCCAAGAATACATCAAGAGAGAGAGTCAGCAGTTTTAACCCTCCCAATTTCAGTAGAAATAGGAGATAAGGCAATAGATGGTACCTCAAGTAGACTGTCCAACATCATATGAGACCTTATCTACTAATATTAACATATTAAGAACTGCATGCTAGGCATTAGGCAATCACTGCAGGTTGCAGACACAGACAGCTCTTATGAATGAATACTAGGTGATTAAACAATAGGGAAAGTGCATGGAAGGTATATATTAGAGCTTAGCTAGCTAGCTAAGATATTCTTAAGACACCTATCAGCTAGCTGTCTGTCATAGACAGAGCAAGCTGCTAAGAAAGGCCTCAGAAGAAAAGAACAATGACTAGAGAGAACTTGAGGGTCTTTACATAATCCTTGCTGCTCTTCAACATGGCTTCCACCCAAGAGAATATTATAAAGAAAACAGGGATTCCAACAAAACAGGCACAGGGACTGCCTCAAAATAATTTGTGGGGTAGAGAATGACCCCCATGAAAAGGTTAATTTGAGAAGCTGGTAAGTGCATGTCATGCTCTCAGAGTGTGAGCTGCAAATGAGTCTGGTCATCTGATGTAATGACTCTAATAATGACAGGTTTCAGAGTAACAGCCGTGTTAGTCTGTATTTGCAAAAAGAAAAGGAGTACTTGTGGCACCTTAGAGACTAACCAATTTATTTGAGCATAAGCTTTCGTGAGCAACTTTGTGACTTTGCCCTTACCCATAACTATTTTACATTTGGGGACAATGTATACCTTCAGATCAGCGGCACTGCTATGGGTACTTGCATGGCCCCACAGTATGCCAACATTTTTATGGCTGACTTAGAATAACGCTTCCTCAGCTCTCGTCCCCTAACGCCCCTACTCTACTTGCGCTATATTGATGACATCTTCATCATCTGGACCCATGGAAAAGAAGCCGTTGAGGAATTCCACCATGATTTCAACAATTTCCATCCCACCATCAACCTCAGCCTGGTCCAGTCCACACAAGAGATCCACTTCCTGGACACTACAGTGCGAATAAACGATGGTCACATTAACACCACCCTATACCGGAAACCTACTGACCGCTATTCCTACCTACATGCCTCCAGCTTTCACCCTGACCACACCACACGATCCATCATCTACAGCCAAGCTCTGCGATACAGCCACATTTGCTCCAACCCCTCAGAGAGAGACAAACACCTACAAGATCTCTATCAAGCATTCTTACAACTACAGTACCCACCTACGGAAGTGAAGAAACAGATTGATAGAGCCAGAAGAGTTCCCAGAAGTCACCTACTACAGGACAGGCCTAACAAAGAAAACAACAGAACGCCACTAGCCGTCACCTTCAGCCCCCAACTAAAACCCCTCCAACGCATTATTAAGGATCTACAACCTATCCTGTGAGAGTGATGACCCAACACGCTCACAAATCTTGGGAGACAGGCCAGTCCTTGCCTACAGACAGCCCCCCAACCTGAAGCAAATACTCACCAGCAACCACACACCACACAACAGAACCGCTAACCCAGGAACCTATCCTTGCAACAAAGCCAGTTGCCAACTGTGCCCACATATCTATTCAGGGGACACCATCACAGGGCCTAATAACATCAGCCACACTATCAGAGGCTCGTTCACCTGCACATCCACCAATGTGATATATGCCATCATGTGCCAGCAATGCCCTTTGCCATGTACATTGGTCAAACTGGACAGTCTCCACGTAAAAGAATAAATGGACCCAAATCAGATGTCAAGAATTATAACATTCATAAACCAGTCGGAGAACACTTCAATCTCTCTGGTCACGCGATTACAGACATGAAAGTTGCTATATTACAACAAAAAAACTTCAAATCCAGACTCCAGCGAGAAACTGCTAAATTGGAATTCATTTGCAAATTGGATACAATTAACTTAGGCTTGAATAGAGACTGGGAGTGGCTAAGTCATTATGCAAGGTAACCTATTTCCCCTTGTTTTTTCCTACCCCATCCCCCCCAGACGTTCTTGTTAAACCCTGGATTTGTGCTGGAAATGGCCCACCTTGATTATCATACACATTGTAAGGAGAGTGGTCACTTTAGATAAGCTATTACCAGCAGGAGAGTGGGTTTGTGTGCGGGGGGGAGGGGGGGAAGGTGAGAAAACCTGGATTTCTGCTGGAAATGGCCCAACTTGATTATCATACACATTGTAAGGAGAGTGATCACTTTAGATAAGCTATTACCAGCAGGAGAGTGGGGTGGGTGGAGGTATTTTTTCATGCTTTGTGTGTATAAAAAGATCTTCTACACTTTCCACAGTACGGATCTGATGAAGTGAGCTGTAGCTCATGAAAGCTTATGCTCAAATAAATTGGTTAGTCTCTAAGGTGCCACAAGTACTCCTTTTCTTTTGACTCTAATAATGTGTCATTGGCTTCCACTTTAAATCCTGCATTGGAAAGCCTTACATAGGCACTTTCCTATTGTACAACTCAAGTAAACTCTTAGGATGGGATTTTCAAAATCACTCAGCATTGGCCTACCTCTATCCACACTGAAATCAATGGGAGGTTTACCATTGACTTCAATGTGAATAGAGTTAGGCCAGTGAAAATGTTTGAAAATCAAACACTTACAAAAGCCCAGTTTTTATTTTTCTTACTACCTTGTGGACTTTGTATTGCCATTACTCCCAGCTCAACCATTTGTACACTATCAAACTGGCCAAAGTGATTTATTGTGCTTCTGAATTATGTATTTGATTTACAAAGAGTTGGCTGATGCTCGGCAGAACAGTTCCGGATAATGACTGATAATAGCTTTATCACTGCTGTGACATTGTGCTCTACAGACTTTTTTTTTTTAACTTCACAGTCACAGGATGGCTCTCTAATTTCTTCCAAGCACTGACAAATGCAACAGTGACTTGTAGACAAGCAAAGCCACTGTTTCTCTGGAGGTAAATTATAGAGTAAAAAGAACAGGAATACTTGTGGCACCTTAGAGACTAACAAATTTATTAGAGCATAAGCTTTCGTGGGCTACAGCCCACTTCATCAGATGCATAGAATGGAACATATATATATATATATACACACATACAGAGAAGGTGGAAGTTACCATACAAACTGTAAGAGGCTAATTAGTTAAGATGAGCTATTATCAGCAGGAGAAAAAAACTTTTGTAGTGATAATCAAGATGGCATTTAGACAGTTGACAAGAAGGTGTGAGGATACTTAACATAAGGAAATAGATTCAATATGTGTAATGAACCAGCCACTCCCAGTCTCTATTCAAACCCAAGTTAATGGTATCTAATTTGCATATTAATTCAAGCTCAGCAGTTTCTCCTTGGAGTCTGTTTTTGAAGCTTTTCTGTTGCAAAATTATAGAGTGACATCCACACCCCAGAGAGAAATTGTTTATCTTTCCTTAGATGGCTACTTGTGTACTTTGAACACACATTTCTCTGCAGAAGTTTATTGCTTTGTCATAACCTCTAATCCTGCTAGTAGTGTAGCTTTGCATAATGTGAATGTTAGCTATAAGGACACACTTCCCAAAGGTGGGAGTACAGTAGGGTGACCAGTTGTCCCGATTTTATAGGGATAGTCCCGATATTTGGGGCTTTTTCTTATATAGGCTGCTATTACCCACCACCCCATGGCTGAGATGTGTCTGTACGTAGCTGATTTCTGGTTATGTAACAGCCTGTATGGGGGCTCTACTGTATGCTGCGCACTGATATGGATATGCGCACTGATATGGACAGCCACAGGATCATGGGAGGAGGATGGATCATGATCATGATGATGGCTTAAAGCCACTTTTGCCCCTCTCACCCTGGACTTTTGCCAAGCAGTCCTTTGGTCAGACTGGAAAACTAGAGTCATTGCCCCTAAAGTAGCCTTCCAGAAATATACATACATTTGAATCTAAGTGTGCATGTTTTGAATGACCGTGACAGTGCCCAGGATAAACCTGTGTATTTGGATTTGCCTCACCAATCATTGCAATGGCAGCTTTGAATTGCTAATTGCACCTTTAGTGGCCCTACCATCTTTAATATTAATAAAATTGGTACACCTAGGCTTGTAGCCAGCTAGATAAAACAGAATCGATTTCTGTCAGCAGTGCTTCCACTCCTCTCCCTGCCTTGACACACACTCACACACAATGAGAATTCGGTCTACTAATCATATTACAAATTGCAGGGACAGAGGCAGACCAATGATTAGCAATTCAACCTGAAAGTGAACACTGGCACAGCAGCAAAAGAGATAATCAGCAAGACTGGTTAAACCTCTTCAGTTTACTTTGCATTAATTTTACAAAGCAAATTATGGTGTATTTGCAAAACCCTATGAAAATGACCCCCCCTCTTCCTCTTTATCCTCCTTTTCCTCTCTCTCACCTTTCTGTTTCTCTCTGCTTCCATTTCCTGCCTCCACCACTGCTGCCATATGTCTCTCCTCCTACCCTCCCATCCTTCCTCATATTTCCCTCTCTGCCAATTTCTTCCCTTCCTCATACTTCTCTCAGAGTAACAGCCGTGTTAGTCTGTATTCGCAAAAAGAAAAGGAGGACTTGTGGCACCTTAGAGACTAACCAATTTATTTGAGCATGAGCTTTCGTGAGCTACAGCTCACTTCATCGGATGCATACTGTGGAAATTGCAGAAGACATTATATACACAGACACCATGAAACAATACCTCCTCCCACCCCTCTCTCCTGCTGGTAATAGCTTATCTAAAGTGATCATCAAGTTGGGCCATTTCCAGCACAAATCCAGGTTTTCTCACCCTCCGCCCCCCCCACAGACAAACTCACTCTCTTGCTGGTAATAGCCCATCCAAAGTGACCACTCTCTTCACAATGTGTGTGATAATCAAGGTGGGCCATTTCCTGCAGAAATCCAGGTTCTCTCACCCCCTCACCCCCCTCCAAAAACCACACACACAAACTCACTCTCCTGCTGGTAATAGCCTATCCAAAGTGACCACTCTCCTTACAACCTGCATGAAAATCAAGGTGGGCCATTTCCAGCACAAATACAGGTTTTCTCACTCCCCCACCCCCATACACACACAAACTCACTCTCCTGCTGGTAATAGCTCATCCAAAGTGACCACTCTCCCTACAATGTGCATGAAAATCAAGGTGGGCCATTTCCAGCACAAATCCAGGTTTTCTAACCCCCCCCCCCACACACACACACAAACTCACTCTCCTGCTGGCAATAGCTCATCCAAACTGACCACTCTCCCCACAATGTGCATGACAATCAAGGTGGGCCACTTCCAGCATAAATCCAAGTTTAACCAGACCGTCGGGGGGGGGGGGGGGGGAGGAAAAAACAAGGGGAAATAGGCTACCTTGCATAATGACTTAGCCACTCCCAGTCTCTAAGCCTAAATTAATAGTATCCAATTTGCAAATGAATTCCAATTCAGCAGTTTCTCGCTGGACTCTGGATTTGAAGTTTTTTTGTTGTAAGATAGCGACCTTCATGTCTCTGATTGCGTGACCAGAGAGATTGAAGTGTTCTCCGACTGGTTTATGAATGTTATAATTCTTGACATCTGATTTGTGTCCATTTATTCTTTTACGTGGAGACTGTCCAGTTTGACCAATGTACATGGCAAAGGGCATTGCTGGCACATGATGGCATATATCACATTGGTGGATGTGCAGGTGAACGAGCCTCTGATAGTGTGGCTGATGTTATTAGGCCCTGTGATGGTGTCCCCTGAATAGATATGTGGGCACAGTTGGCAACGGGCTTTGTTGCAAGGATAGGTTCCTGGGTTACAAGCCATCAAGAACACTATCCCTGTTCATGTACAAATGCGGTTGTATCGCAGAGCTTGGCTGTAGACGATGGATCGTGTGGTGTGGTCAGGGTGAAAGCTGGAGGCATGTAGGTAGGAATAGCGGTCAGTAGGTTTCCGGTATAGGGTGGTGTTTATGTGACCATTGTTTATTAGCACTGTAGTGTCCAGGAAGTGGATCTCTTGTGTGGACTGGACCAGGCTGAGGTTGATGGTGGGATGGAAATTGTTGAAATCATGGTGGAATTCCTCAACGGCTTCTTTTCCATGGGTCCAGATGATGAAGATGTCATCAATATAGCACAAGTAGAGTAGGGGCGTTAGGGGAGGAGAGCTGAGGAAGCGTTATTCTAAATCAGCCATAAAAATGTTGGCATACTGTGCGGCCATGCGGGTACCCATAGCAGTGCCGCTGATCTGAAGGTATACATTGTCCCCAAATGTAAAATAGTTATGGGTAAGGAGAAAGTCACAAAGTTCAGCCACCAGGTTAGCCGTGACATTATCGGGGATAGTGTCCTGGGTTTCTGCAGGAAATGGCCCACCTTGATTATCATACACATTGTGAAGAGAGTGGTCACTTTGGACGGGCTATTACCAGCAAGAGAGTGAGTTTGTCTGTGGGGGGGGGGCGGAGGGTGAGAAAACCTGGATTTGTGCTGGAAATGGCCCAACTTGATGATCACTTTAGATAAGCTATTACCAGCAGGAGAGAGGGGTGGGAGGAGGTATTGTTTCATGGTGTCTGTATATATAATGTCTTCTGCAATTTCCACAGTATGCATCGGATGAAGTGAGCTGTAGCTCACGAAAGCTCATGCTCAAATAAATTGGTTAGTCTCTAAGGTGCCACAAGTCCTCCTTTTCTTCATACGTCTCTGCCTCTCTTTGTACCTCACCCCCTCTTCTCTTCCCTCTCTCCTCAGTAATTCTCCGTCTCCACTGGAGACATATAAAATATTGACTTCCAGCTGAGTGAGGCTTCACACAACTGCTGCCAGTTAAAGCAGGGAAAGCTTCCTGTTGGTTTACCTGCTACAAGGATGCCAGGTTGTGTCTTTACCTTCATAACAAAGGTCAGCTGCACTCATAAGAAGTCCAATAACCAAATAGGAATCTCTGTTTAATGTTAATCTGCTGTAGCATGTGATGTTCGCACCAGTTGGTAAATAAAATTGTTGTCTTCCCTTCTGTGCTATTGCACATCTTTTCCCAACCTCTGATGCTCGTCTCTCTCGGCCTTGTCTACATTAGAGGTTTTTTGTTCAAAATATCCCACCACTACTACCAGCATTTCAGATCCACTGCTGTTAGTAACGTCGGGAGCCCCAAAATATATGGACTGCTTGCTGCCCAACAATGTTTTAAGCACTGTGTTGGTAAGATCGGTGCTTAAAACATAGGTCTCCCAACACTAGGGCTCCCAACACTGGTGGAGCTGGAATTGGTCTTGGCAAAAATGGGAAATTTTTATAAATATTTTCAAATGCAAATAAAGCCAGAGTCAGGATATTTGGCTCTATTCCCAGGCTCTACCACAGATTTCCTCTGTGACCTTTGGCATGCCTCTTAACCGCAGTGTCTCAGTTTCATCATGTCAGTGTTCCCAGGCTTTGTTTATAAACCACCTCAAGAGCCTCTTGATTTAAGATGCTGTAGAAGAGCAAATTGTTGTTATTTTTATTCTTTCCCTGCTTCTCTGCTCTATTCCCTGCACTGCTTCTTTGCAGCTATTGGACATTTAAAGAAAACATGCTTCCCAGTGAGCAAGCTCTCTACAAACATGGATTAGATTAAGAGGTAAGAATCCTGAGATCACTCTCAAAGCCAAGTACCCACCTGGCTTCGTGTAATGCTGTTGCTGCTGAGTTTCAAGGTTGATTTAGAAAGAAAAAAAATACATTTTTTTCTAATTAACATAAAAACCAGTGAATTCTGACGATCGTGAGAAAATCATATGGTTTTCCAAATCCTGCCTTTAATTAATAGTGTTTTCAGTTGTGCTTTTAGACTCTGCAGTTTGAATCAAAGCAAGAAAGGGTGGTGAGGAGAAAAAAAAAAGATTATAGAAAGAAGATGACCTGCCGGGGCAAATCTTAGTTAATACAGAGAGGCCTTGATGTGTCCCCTTCCATAGCTGGTTGAGAGAGACAGAAACTTTTTTTCCACTTGGAGTTCAGGGAACACCCCCAGTTTACAAGGGAGTAATATTTCTCCAGATATGAAAGCAGCTTCTAATCTGCTTTGACCTTGCCCAGAAATTCAAGTCCAAATGTAGTAACATAGAAGCTGACAGGTCAACCAAAAGAATTTTCAGGGGGAGGAGGATCTTACCCCATCTTTCTTTTTTCTCCCCCCACCCACCCACTCCTGCTTGAACTCTTATCAGGGATTGCTTGAAATGCAATGGTGGCTCAGCTGGCAGTCGAAATAACACCAGCTATGTTAATTTTTTTTTAAAGCAAGAATAAATAATGTGGAGGGCATTTATTGGATTAATCCAGAATGTACTCCTGCTCTTAAAAGCCATGTACATTTTTCCAAACATGTAAAAAAATTACCTTTTTACATGTTAAAAACTGAGAACTTGAATTGCACATTATTATTGTTACGATGAGTTAGCATTTACACTGAGCCATAGCTGTGCAAGATGCTTTAACAGTGAATGGACATTGCCCCTGCCCTGAGGAGTCTATAATCAAAGTGCCTGATGCTGCAAACATTTATGACTGGTTGTAGTCGTTAATAATGTGAATAGTTCAGTGGGATTTACTGCCTGTCATGGTGAAGTCAATCAGGCTACTTACGATAGTAAGCACTATGTCTAGTGTTTGTAATGCTTGAAGCCTTTAGCTGGATGAAACATAACATGACAGAGAAATGGCATCAGGCAAGGGAGGGGGAGTGAGGTTTATACAGTATTCAGTTAGTACTTCCTCCAGTCTTGTATGCAGTATTTGTTCCATTTTCTTTTATTAAGTGGACATGGGAGTTTGAGCCAGTGCTAGAGTCTTGCCATCAACTTTGTGTTCTGTTAACACAACTAGGTTTTTTGTTTCTCTACTTAAAGACCAGTTTAGGAAACAATGAGAAAGTAGGAGATCATTCTCATCATTCCAGTAGTTTTATAATAATAAATAAAATGGTGTCTTCTTTTTGGACGGTCTTGGACAAATAATTTGGGGCTGTAGAAATAATCCACATATGCCCCCTCTTCTGCTTAATTCCTGTATCATCTACACATATGCACATGCATATTAATACATACATTACATTGGCTCTAGAAATCAATTTTTAATTTACTTAATTGTCACCTTGACACACTGAATTACGGACTTGCTTCAGTAATAATAATTTTAAATGTCTGGAGGTTGCGTCTTCTCTTTAAAAATGATAATAAGGCAGCCCTTTTCACTTCTGCAGATAAACATTTTGACAAGTGATCAAAGGCTGTAAGAGCACAGGGGAAGACTGGGTGCCTGTTAATGCTTTACCAGTCAGTAATGGTGGGACTGTGCTTTTTGCTAGTCTGGCAAAAACTGTAATGTGGACTACTTCCTCTTCGTTTTTTTTCCTCACTCCCTCTGTCTTTTCCCCACTCCAGAAAATGTTTTGCTGTTCTCCACTAACCCACATACAGCTCGCTGTATCCACTTCCCAGATTATTCCATTTAAGGTACTGGAAATTCAGCAAGTCTGATTCTCAGTTTCCACCACATCAAGAACAGAAAGGAAGTTTGGACCCTTAAACCCGAAGATACCAACTGCTTCTGCATGGACTGCAGAGCTCCCCAATGCTCTCAGCCCCCAGGACAGCACGGTTCCAAACAGTCTGCATTGCCAAAGGCTCTCTCCATGGCCACAGTCCTCAGAACCCCACCTCAGTGGGATTCCACATTTTCAGGCAGGGACAGTATTAATTTACCTGCTAAAGTCCTGTGGGCTTGGTGGGGTGATGACATTGTTGAGAGCATTTCCCTGCTGCATGCCCTCCTTTACCGCTGAACCTGAATCCCACAGAGCACCTACTGAAGGGCTTATATGGGGGAAACAACGCAATAGAGAACTCCTCCCAACTAGATTCACTGTTTCCCTGGAACAATGTACTAGTGGTTCATCTTTCTTTCCCTCAGGAACAATAAGAAATTATCTTATAGATTAGGTCCAGGACCATCCAGCCTTTCTAAGTGTAGTTCCAAGATGCCAAATGATGTCATCTGAAAACTCGCATAGCGTAGAGATGTTTACAAGATGGCACATCAGTTATTCAAATGTACAGCCTCTACCAAAGGAAACTTCCATTCAGGCCTGAAATTCAGCTAATACTTCTCTTTAAATTGCACACTTATGGTCAGAATAATTTATTCAGTAATATGTCTCTTCTCTTGAACACTTCAGAAGCTGAAATGAATTAGATTTTTTTTTTTTTTTAAACCTCTGAAATTTGTCTGCGGTAGTTAGATCCAATGAACTAATAGATGATTTTCTCACATCTTGTTCTCCAATTTTATTCCTTTCCAATCATATCCTTCACATGGTCTTGGAGAGTGTTGGCTACAATCAGATCTTTTATTTTTCTTCACTTTCTTCCATTTACGCATTTAAATTCTGCTTCTCAGCATTTTTTCTTCAATTGACAGACACCTTATCAACTTCCTAGGTGCATGTTTGTTTCTCACAGCACTGTGTGATTTCTTACCACAGCTGGCAATGTCTGCATGCACCCAAAGCTAACGGATAGTTGGTTATGACAGCAGATGATCTCTATAGTCTGAATCCACATCCATGGTCTGCTCCATTGCAACTTCACCTTTCTAGGGGGCACTTATATGTTATATCTACATCAGACTTTTGTGCCTAAAATATTCCAGTGCCAATACCACCAGTGCAGGTTCACTGTGTATACCATCAGTGTAGATAGGGCTTCAGGCAGCTGCAGGAGCTTTAAGCACAGTGACCCTGATTCTCAAACGTATTTAGGCTTCTCACTTCCACTGATTTCAATGGGCGTTGAGAGCCTAAATACCTTGAAGGATCTGGGCCAGTGTCACCTAACCTTGCTCATAAACAGCCTAGATGACCTAGTGCTTCAAATGCAGTCAGTGGTTTGTCTTGTTTACAATAGTGCTACCACCATTGCTACCACTGGTGGAGTTGCATAGGTAAAACTCTTAGGAAAAAAAAGCTTGTGTGGATACGTCCCTGTCTGCAATGCCCTAACTTTTAAACCAGGTTAAGAAAAATATCATGCTATAGAAGAGTTTATATCTACACTATAAGCTCTAAAAATTTGTTTTCAGTTGTGTGGCAGAGCTACGTGAATCCTTCCATGGGAGTCTTCTGATGCATCCGATGAAGTGAGCTGTAGCTCACGAAAGCTTATGCTCAAATAAATTGGTTAGTCTCTAAGGTGCTACAAGTACTCCTTTTCTTTTTGCGAATACAGACTAACACGGCTGCTACTCTGAATTCTGACACATGGGTAATTTGAACATAATAGAGCTTACAATGTGGTTTGTACTTTAATTATTATTTCTCTGATCTTCTGTATTACAGTATTTGATACCCCTGCCTTTATTTATCTTTTTGACCATTTTATTATACACCTCTACTCCAGTTCCTGTATATCACTCAAAAATGTGATTATTCACAAAACTGAACATCTGCTTCCTCACCTAAAAGACTTTTATTAAGTAATTATGTTGTGTATAGTTTATTTCTCTCTGTTGGCACCTAAAGTGAGACTGCTCCACTTAAAATCTGCTTTGCCATATATATCAACACAGATATGAGGAGATTAGCGTTATTCAAGACAGAGAAGCCATATGTTGGAACAAAAATGCAAAGATCCAAGGCCTTTAAGAAAATCAAATAATGTGGAAAACGTATATGTCTACTTATGGCAAGACCTCAGCTCCATTTAAGATATTTTAAATATTCAAGTAGCAAGGGGTGAGAATAAATTAGCTAATTTATAAGTCAACCTTGAATTATTTTATTTGGTTTAAACGACCTCGCTAAGGGATTATAGCTGAAATAAGAAAGGCAGAAAGACTGGGGTTTTAGCCTTATTTTTATCCACAAAATTGTTTTTGTCCAGGGTGATGGAAGCTTTGGAGTGTTGTCTCACAGAGTGTCCTTTAGTAAAGAGAGTCATGGAAGAGCTTGCCAAGGGGATAGTACTTTCTGTTTTGTTAGGGCAAGGCAGACAGAACATAGAGTCCACTACATTTAGGATAAATTGTCCCATCTGAAATGTGGGGACAGACAGTAGTGTTTAGAGAAGGCAGGTCAAAGGTAGAGATAGAGACATATAAGGATTTGAGCATCATGTGGTGTTATCTGGTTTTATGGAAAAGGAGCACAATCTGATCCACATTAAGGAGACTCCTCTTCCATACAATGGCCCAGTCCTGAAACTCTTACATGTATGAGTAAGAATTACTTCCTTGAATGATGACTGAAGGATCTGTTATGTCATGGCTTGTTATGTGAACCGTCCGCAACATCGTCCATGGAAAAAGGTCATTACTAAGAGAAACAATCGGGAAAATTTACTGTTGTTAATTTCAATGCAAAATAAATTGCATACAAATAATCTATGTTAAAAATTGTTGTTTAGATTGCAAAATCAGGAATTAAAAAGTTAGAAAATGCCATATTTACAATAGCCCATGCAATGTGAAAGCAACTCTTTCACTTCCAATTTCCCTGACAAGGTCTTGTGTAATGTCCCACCAATTAGAATGTAGCAGGTTAATGCATATAAAACATCTCCCTTTAAAATATGCTGCTGACCTTTGGGGCCTGATCCTGCATCACTGAAATGAATGGGAGCTTTGTTATTGACTTCAGTGGTGCAGGAACTCCCAATGGACTGAGGGAGACCTTGCTGACATTGTGATGGGCCATCATGGCGATCAGGCTGGAGAGCTCTCTGACAGCTGTAAAGAGCAGCAGAGGATGGAGAGAAAGCAGCAGCAGGTGGGGGAATAGCGTCTTCCAGCTCCTCCACCCCCAGTGGAGTTTGAGGACAGAGTGTGACCAACAGAAGCAGGCAGGGAAACAAGGTCTGCCAGCTCCACCGTCACTGGTGTCACAGCTGTTTGGGAGTAGGTAAGTGTTGTATTAATTGGATATTGATATGTTCTTAGACTTAATGAACTAACAGGTCTTTCTCCCCCCTCTAGCTTCTATGATCCTAAATTTGAACAGGAAGGTCTGATTTTCCATTACTTTGCACCTACAGGAGTCATCACCTGCACAATTTGGATGTATGGCAGTGCCAGATTAGAATGGTGGTGTTTTACGCCCACCTTGCACCTTTACACCTTGTGTAAACAGCTGCACAAGGCATAGTGCAAGGGAGAACCCAGAGAATGAGGTTCCCTGGTAAGAGGGGGAAGCAAAAAGTACCTTGGAAAACAGTGATTAAATCACAGAAGAAGGTAGTCTGTGCGTTTTGTTAATAATAATTAAGGGCCCAATTCTGCCCTCACCCACGTACTCACATTAATTAGTACCTTCCTACAAGAACAGTGCCACTTATTTCAGAATTTTGTTTCAGACTTGTGCACTAAAGAACTCAGATTAGGCCCAGTCTACACTATTAATATCCATCATGTTGTGCAGTATCTACTTAGAATATCTTAGTGCCTGACAGTTAAAACAAGGGTTCAGCATCTCTCTTATCAAAGGCTCTGGGTTCTTTGCAGTTTATTAGAACTAAGTTATGTCACTAATAGGCACCAACAACTCCTGGCGCCGGTGCTCGACCCCCTTCACCCCCAACCCCGCCCCGACTCCACCCTGCCCCCTCCCCTCCTGCCCCATCCCTGCCCCATTGGACTCCTTTCCCAAATCTCTGCCCCGGCCTCGCCTCTTCCCTGCCTCCTCCCCTGAGCGCACCTGTTCCCGCTTCTCCCCCCTCCCTCCCACAGCTTGTTATGTCATGAAACAACTGATTTGCAGTGGCAAGCGCTGGGAGGAGAAGCAGGATGTGGCACACTCAGGGGAGGAGGCGGAGGTGAGGTGAGGTGAGGTGAGCTGGGGTGGGGCAGGGAGCTTGGCTGCCCACCAATTTTTCCCTGTGGGTGCTCCAGGGCTGGAGCACCCATGGAGTCAGCACCTATGATGTCACAGGGATTCAAGCATTCAATGGTTCAGATACCCTTCTCCAACCCCTCTCCCTGCCTAATGTTCCTGTGTGGTTTATTTTGATGCATGTTGTGTGTGCATTTGGGGAGTGAGTTGTGAGTCCCAGGGTTGGATGTGTGCTGACAAACATCTAGAAGGGGCTGCCCTCCTGTTTCTCCTTGCTGATTTGTCATTGGAAACCATCTCCTGTCTTGTCAGCATGTTTCACTGGAAAGTGGCCTTTAAAGTTCAGCAGCACACTTCCCTCTATCATTGGCAGTGCACCTGATGCCATCAGCCTGCCCCATCAGACAGAGAATTGACACTCTTCTCCTCTCTAACTCCCACAACAGCTTCCTTGATCTGCAGTCTTGGAAGAAGAGAGGGTGATGGTAAAAGATTGTATGAGCCCAAACTGTTTCAGCAACAAAAGCTGCTACATCTAAACTACAACACCTATATCTACCACGGGAAGTGATTCTGGCCCCTGATATCACTATTAGGATGACTGAAGGGCATACCCACCTAAAATCAGGAAGAAGAGGTTAGTTTGAAGGGGAAAAATGATTACAGTAAATTAAAACATGGAAACAAATAATTGTTGTTGTGGGGGGAAAAGACCGTGGTTTCACTCCAAATGATTTCTGAGGCAATAGTTATAGGATCAAAAGAGAGAGCACTTTGTATGTCAGCAAGGCATACAATCATGAATTTTGGAAGAAGGCTATAAAAGAAGGCTGACTGTGAATAGGGAAGTGGCGAGGAAGAAGAAAAAGAGATGTTGGATCAAAAACACTTTTAAGACCCGGATTCTGCAATCAGAACTGTAAAGGCAGACCATCAGTGACACCCGGGCAGGGCTGTATCAACTTCAGTGAGGTTCTCCGTGGGTGCAGGGCTTCCAGTTGCATGATCAGGGCCTTTATTCATAAAGCAGATACTGCAGTGCTCACTTTATTTCACAACAAACGTTCATCAAAGTGTGCATTTCTCATTCAGAACCATAGGGGTCAAATCTGAAATTTTAAAATGCAGCCCTTTTTTCAGTTATCGAAGCATAAAAATATGACAGCTATTTTCTTAAACCATGCAAACCATCATTTGCTCATGCTCAGATAATTTAAAAGAATGAATGGATTTTCTCCACATTTTCTAAATTCGTCTTTGGAGTAAGAGCACGCCTGAGAAATTACAGCTGAAAACGTAATTTTTTTAAGGTTTATATGTGATAGAGTAGAGGAAGTTAGAACAAAATGGCTCTCTTACATATAACAATATTATAATAGGTTTCAGAGAGGTAGCCACGTTAGTCTGTATTAGTAAAAACAACGAGAAGTCCTTGTGGCACCTTAGAAACTAACACATTTATTTGTGCATAATCTTTCATGGGATATAAGCCACTTCATCAGATGCATGGAGTGGAAAATACAGTAAGCAGGTATAAATATACAGCACATAAAAAGATGGGAGTTGCCTTACCAAGTGGGGGGTCAGTGCTAATGAGGCCAATTCAATTAGGGTGGATGAGGCCCATTCCCAACAGTTGACAAGAAGGGGTGAATATCAACAGAGGGAAAATTACTTTTTGTAGTGCTAATGAGGCCAATTCAATCAAGGTCAATGTGGCCCATTCCCAGCAGTTGACAAGAAGGTGTGAGTGTCAACAGAGGGAAAATTATTTTTTGTAGTGACTCAGCCACTCCCATTCTTTATTCAGGCCTAATTTGATGGTGTCAAGTTTGCAAATTAATTACAGTTCTGCAGTTTCTTGTTGAAGTCTGTTTTTGAAGTCTTTTTGTTGAAGAATGGTGACTTTTAAGTCTGTTATAGAGTGTCCAGGGAGATTGATTTCAGAGTAGCAGCCGTGTTAGTCTGTATCCGCAAAAAGAAAAGGAGTACTTGTGGCACCCTAGAGACTAACCAATTTATTTGAGCATAAGCTTTCGTGAGCTACAGCTCACTTCATCTTATGCTCAAATAAATTTGTTAGTCTCTAAGGTGCCACAAGTACTCCTTTAATTTTTTCAGGGAGATTGAAGTGCTCTCCTACTGGTTTTTGAATGTTACAATTCTTAGTGTCTGATTTTTGTCCATTTATTCTTTTGCATAGAGACTGTCTGGTTTGGCCAATGTACATGGGAGAGGGGCATTGCTGGCACATGACAGTGTGACTGATGTGGTTGGGTCCTATGATGATTGTGACGGTGCCCCCCATAAGGCTTCATGGAAATATGCTTATGAATGTATATATATGAATTAACTGGAATATGTTTTATGCTACATAGGCCATGTAACATATCTCTGTAGAGGTTAGGATCTACTGAATCTATTAATCCTATTTGTATGCATGTATCATTTTTTGTATTCGAAGTTATGAATATTGGCTGTATACTTGTCTGATTCTAAGTAGGTTTTAGTGAAGCAGCTGGTCAGCTTCCTGAGAAAAGACTATTCTCAGTAAGTGCCCAGTCAAGAAGCCCTTAAGCCAACAAAGAACTTGGAGACACCAATCCACATCTGAGCTTTCCCAGGAATGTGGCTTGTCTGGTAAGGAACTCAGTCATGCATGGACATGTGACTTGCCCAGGTGACTCCAAAACTCCATTTTGTCGCTGGACTTTGCATAGGAGAGAGGAGGGGGTCTCCACCCACAAGAGAAAGTCTATTTAAACCCCTGGGAGACCCCTCCATTTTGTCTTCAGCTGGCTAAAGAGAGAGCCTCTCCACCCCCAAGGATACCTGAAAGAAACTGGAACAAAGGACAGTAACTACAGGGGGTGTGAGTGATTACTGGACCCAGAGTAGAAGGAGACTAGTCTGTAAAAGGAAGCTTACTGGGTGAGGATTGTATCTGTATCGGTTTTATTACTGTACTAGACTTAGACTTGCAGGTTTTATTTTATTTTGGCTTGGTAATTCACTTTGTTCTGTCCGTTACTACTTGGAACCACTTAAATCATACTTTCTGTATTTAATAAAATCACTTTTTTACTTATTAATTAACCTAGAATATGTATTAATACTTGGGAGGGGGGCAAACAGCTGTGCATATCTCTCTGTCAGTGTTATAGAGGGTGAACAGTTTATGAGTTTATGCTTTATACAGGGTAAAAATGATTTATTTAGGGTTTGGACCCCATTGGGAGTTGGGCATCTGAGTGTCAAAGACAGGAACACTTCTGTAAGCTGCTTTCAGTCAAGTCTGCAGCTTTGGGGCAAGTAGTTCAGACCCTGGATCTGTGTTGGAGCAGACTGGTGTGTCTGGCTCAGCAAGACAAGGTGCTGGAGTTCCAGGCTGGCAGGGCAGGAAAGCAGGGGCAGAAGTAGTCTTGACACATCAGGTGGCAGCCCAAGGAGGTTTCTGTGATCCAACCCATCACAATGGTGTCCCTTGAATAGATATGCAGACAGATTTGGCAATGAGGTTTGTTACAGAGGTTGGTTGCTGGGTTAGTGTATCTGTTGTGTGGTGTGTAGTTGCTGGTGAATATTTGCTTCAGGTTGGGGAGCTGTCTGTAAGCAAGGACTGCAACAAACCCCGTAGCCAACTCTGTCCGCATATCTATTCATAGGACCCAACCACATCAGCCACACCATCAAGGGCTCGTTCACCTGCACATCTACCAATGTGACATATGCCATCATGTGCCAGCAATGCCCATCTGCCATGTACATTGAATTGGCCTCGTTAGCACAGACCCCCCACTTGGTAAGGTAACTTCCATGTTTTCATGTGTTGTATATTTATACCTGCTTACTGTATTTTCCACTCCATGCATCTGATGAAGTGGCTTATATCCCATGAAAGCTTATGCCCAAATAAATAGGTGCCACAAGGACTCCTAGTTTTTTTTAATATATAATAATTCTTGTTGTACTAAATGTTGGTCTCTTGCCATTCTGTATAGTATTTCAAATACAGAAAGATGACAGGATAGGATAAAGAGCTTGAGAATGTATATGTTACATCTCCCATTTGTTCCGTCTGTTAACATGCACAGGTTCCTCCTCTACCCTGGGGGAACCCCACCTCCATCCACACACTGAAGGAAGTGCTGGGAGCAGGATTACAGGAGCCATCCTGTCAAGGACTGCCACAAAGTTCAGGTGGAAGTACAGCATCTTGGGAACTTCAGTGAGTTTTGGGGACTGGACTCCCAGTAACTACCTTGGGAGCAAACCTTGAAGGAAACTCCGAGAGTGCTAGGTGGCTTGTTTCTTGCACATAGGAGCATTAAACCCATTAATTTTAATTCTGAAATGCTTTGGGATATGAGTTTAAATCCAAATCCCACACCAAGACTTGGACTCATCATCCCCAGTGCTGATACTTCAGGAGGGTTAGTGGGAGAAGGGTGGACCCTTCACAGTTATAGTATAGTACAGTAAGGGCTTGTTTCTTCTCTAGAAGATGGTCACATCACAGACCGTAGCTCTCTCAATCTTTTTCACTCTGACTGGGGCTGGAGGGTTTTGTATGGAGACAAACTTTTTCAGGTGTTGGCCCCTTTAAAACTGGCCAACAGAATGTCGTCTCTTGAAGAGCTGAGGGTTCCAGTACAGTTGAGACAGGTGGATCAGGCTGTGTCGGGGGGTGGGCTGTGGATCCCTGATCCCACCTTCCCCCAGGGGAAACCAGGCAGGAGGGGCAAGGCTTGGAGCAAATTTACAGTGAAAGGAACCAGAACAAGGGCAAAGTGTTAAAGAGAATCCTCAGAGGAGGAAAGACCAAGGAGACGATAGAAAAAGTGACCAAGAGACGGACGGAGAAAGGAAGGCAGGGAAGACAGGTGAAGTGAAAATGTAGATATTATTGCTAGACAAATCCTGTTCACTCTTCTCTAAATTATTAGTGTTTATATAATATAAAGTTGTGACCTTGATCATTGCTAAGTTCTGGTCCCTGCTCTGCCACTCACTCCTTGTGTAACTTTGAGGGGGATCAGCCTCCTTATAGTTCAGTTTCACCACCAGTAGAAATGGAAATAGCACCTGTCTGGCTCACAGAGTAGTTGTTAAGGCTGTTTGTAAAGTACTTTGAACTCTTCAGAGTAAAAGCACTGTAAGTTTTCACGGTATTATTATTATTGCTATTACATCTGAATCCTTATGCAAACAAAAATTAGTATTTTTATTTATTAATCATGCATATTTTATTCTTAATCAACGGTAAATAGATAAACAAAAATTAACAGACCAGTTACTCATGTTTTAAAAATGGTATTTAGTATTAACAGCAGTATTATAGTAATCAAATGTTACATATTTAAGTTATTTTGAGTATGTCTGACTTCTAATGAAAAAGCTGTCTTTTTAGCCATTTTGTCTCATCCAATTGTCAAGATAGCAGATTCCTTTTTGTTAATTATTCTTTAGCATTATATTTAAGACATTTTTAAAGTGATAATTTAACAATTAGAATATATTACAATTGAGTTTCTCTTAATATCAAGGTTCATGTTGCCCATTTCTTGTTGCTGTGTACAAGTTAAAGACTCCTTGCATGACCCTTCCTGAAAATAGTAAAATAAATCATTGCTCTCAGATGAAACAGGTACTAATGTCTAAGGTTATATTGAAGGGCATGTAGTGGCTACTGTGTTTCCTTACACAGTCACTGCAGTGCTAGTGTTTAATTAATTATGCAGTAAAGCACTTTGACGTACCTTGAATATGAAAGGCAACTCTGTAAAACCAAATTCTGTTCTGTTGAATCCAGATCAGATGAAGAGATTTTTCTACTTTCCCTTCAGAACTCGTGAACACAGTTCAGATTAGTTTAATAAAATGTCCCCTTCCCCCTGCGTTGTAAAACTAGGGCATATCATTCTGATGGGCTATTTAATCTGAGAAAAGTACTTAAAACAAAGGGAAAAATATATAGGTGCCCTGCCCTCCTCTCCCCCAAAAGCCTCTCATATTCTTGGGAAAATGACAATCCACTGTTACAGTGACACAGTCACTGTCGTGCTAATAATTAGGAACAAAGTGCTGTTAAAAAAATTAGAAGTAAATTTTAGGAGGTGTGGCAGATTTTTATGTCCTCTTACATGGCACATTTCACCACCAATGTTATTTCCCCTTGACAGTTGCTATTATATATGATAAACGATCCAATACTAATCCCCTGTTGGCCAGAAAAAAAAGGAGAATTAAAAAAAATACTTAATGGAATCAGTTGACGGCTCAGCAGCACAATGGACTCCTGCTACCATATACAAATGTGGAAATAAATGTTGGTATGAAGTGGAGAGATTTTAGTTTGAAAACAGGAGATGCTGATCCCTTTGTGATGATGTAAGACAATTATTTTATTCCATTAAACTCAAATGAAAAGACTGATGTAGATTTTAATCATTAACTAATGGGTGTTGATGCAGTGAAGTGACAGTTGCTGCAATTGCCATTAGAGATCCTGTACATAGTGGTTAAAAAAAAAGGACTGACTAATGGGCATATTAATTCAGAGACCAGCTTACTCATAAAAATAGTTTTAAAAATGTATGCCTTGTTTTTATGACTAAGCTAGGATTTAGCTGAAAGAAGATTGTTTTTAACTTTTTACACTGAATAACTTTATACTTTATTCAGTTTATCATTTGTCTGAGTTGGGCTGTAAACTCTTTAGGGGAGGGACCTTGTCTCATATGTTAAAACAGGGCATATACTTACTGTGTTCTATAAATAACATTAATAGTGAGTTTATCCAGCAGGCTATTTGGCAGATTCCATCTCGCATATTTTAATATAAGTATTGTTTCTCCTTTGATATTGATACTTTTTGAAAGTACTGAAAGAAGGCATGCTTAAGTATTTAATATGCTGGTCTAGCTGCTGTTGCATGGGAAAGAAAGTTGTGTTTGTTTAGTATCAGGACAGAAAATCCCATGCTCCTTGTTTTGTTCACTGCTGCAATTTAACCTGGCATGAATTAATACAAGAGAACCTGTTCTGCATTGAAAAAAAAATCTGTTTATATTTGTTCTGAAGTTGTATCTAAAGGTTTGGGACCTTGCTTTGTTGGATTTGTTACTAGCTTTCAAAGAAGCAGCAGTTTGTCAACATGATATCAGGAGAAATTTTACTGTTTTTTTAAAAATCTGTGCTTTACCTTTCAGAAGCTCAGCAGAGGCAAGCAGAAAAAAATTGTCTTATTTCAGTAGTTCTCAAACTTTTGTACTGGCAACCCCTTTCACATAGCAAGCCTCTGAGTGCGACCCCTCTTATAAATTAAAAACACTTTTTAATAAATTTAACACCATTATAAATGCTGGATGCAAAGCAGGGTTTGGGGTGGAGGCTGACAGCTTGCGACCCTCCATGTAATAACCTTGCGACCCCCTGAGGGATCCTGACCCCCATTTTGAGAACCACTGTCTTATTTCACTGAAAAATCTTAAAACCGTGGTCTCAAAAAGATAAGCAAATCATGGCTATCTTTAAATGGAGTCCCTTTTCATTTACACTGCTTTATTCTGCACAAAGCATGATCCGGCAAGCTGACCCACATGGGTAGATCTCTGCAAACACAGGGAGTCCCTCTGGCTTCAGTGGGGCTCCACATGGCTATAAAGGGCCTGTGCAGATCAGCATGCAGGGTCAGAGGTTAACCTACTGTATACTCCCTCATTTGATAGCCTATGTTTAAGTTCATGTATTGAAACTCTCAAATGAGGATGTATAGAGTAGGTTAATTACTATTCAATAACTGTTAACTCACTTTGACACTTTAAAATCAGCAGAAGTTTGGAACTCCTGACCAAGCATCTAGCTTTTTAAAAATAACTGCTATAGCGCTGTCTCCTTAGATAATAAGAAACGGAATAATCCCCATTGCAGCCACTGGTTTCTATTGCTGTTATTCTACCACAGTTCCCCCACCCCTTCATTTTTCTAATGTGAAGGGCTTGGTTCAAACTAAAACCAGCTTTCCCATGGTAGAGGGATCCACTGCCAATTAGATGCAAAGATCATGACTACGTGTCTTACTGAAAACATTATGAATGTGGGATTCCTTCCTTCCTTCAATGTCTGCAGCTTATTTCAAACCATGAGAATAAAGTTTTTCAAAACTACCTCGATGAAAGGTTTGTTTCCTTTGAACTTTACTCTCCAATCACCTGGTATTTATATTACTGTAACTCCTAGAAGCCCCAGGCACGGACCAGGACCCTATTGTGCTAGGGTCATCTCTACAAATTCCAACTGACACTTACTTACATGGTGTTTTTTCCCCCAAAGAGCTACCAAAATGGGTCACTGAACATTGTAGTGAGATCACTTCACTTTACCCACTGCTGAAATGAGGTGGAACACAGCAACCATTCTGCGCTAACAGCACAATACTCCATCATTGTACGTGGAGAAGTACTTTTTAAATTGAAAATGCAGCAGAAATTCAGAAAAATGTGTGTGTGTATATATATATATAATTACTCTAACAGGAATTCAGTCAACACATCTCAAGTGTCAGTTCCTACATTATGAAAAGTACCAGGGGATCTTTTACATCTGCAAGTGAACAAGGTCTCCCTTTGAAGTCCCATCTGAAAGACAGCCTTACCAGCATCATATCAGTAGTGTCTGCTGAGCTAACAGTGCTACCACTGTGCAATTAATCTTCCAGCACCTACATTTTCTTTGGTAGTCTCTCAGCTATTTAGTGAGCAGACCTGATGCAGCATAGTTCAAGGGGCTCTTAGACTGTAAGCCCTTTGGGGCAGGAAACATGTCTTCATATGTGATTGCACACATCTGAGCTCAGCTGGGGCCCTGCTCCTGGATGGGTACATTGCAACACAAATGTAAAATAACAAATCATCTGCTAGGATCACAATTTATTAATGTTTCAATGGGCTTGATTGCATCAAGCTGGTCGTGATCTTATTGTGCCATAAATTCAGTGCCCCGCTGGCTGATGCCTCCAAGAGAGCAGCCACCTTTTCTTTGCCTTGTTCTTGCTGGAAGGAAGATAAGAAAGGCTTAGTCAGAGACCAGGGGCAGGAAGGGGGAGCTCTATGCTTGTCTAGCTGAGAGCCGAAGGTCAGGCACACTCCCCAGCCCCTTTCCTTCTGCTCTGGGGGATGGAATTAAGGCCCAGTACCCCAGTGCCATGGGGGGGGGGGGGGATCTTGCATCCCCCACCTTCGCCGCTCACTGAAGAGATGGCCTAGGAGCCCTGGCTAACCTCGGCGCTGGGGAACAGGGGCTCGGCCACGGCTGAGTCTTGTCCTTCTTATCAGCCAGAGTGGATGCTGCAAGGCGTGTCCGGGGCTCTGCTCATGTGATGGAGCCAGCGGGAGAGACGGGCGGGGGGACAAGGGAGGAGGTGATTTTTTTTAAAGGAGTTGGCAGGAAGCTGGGCTGGCTCCTTCATTCGCAGGCTGGGCTCACCCTGAGTAGGAGCGGCCGGAGCCCGCCGGGGACTGGCCGGGCGGACATCCCCATTGTTACCGGTGCTGGGCGGGCTCCCGCGGGGGCGAGCGGACAGAAGCGGGGCGCCGGGAGAGCCGCAGCCGCACGCACCGACATGGGCGCGGGCAGCTCGGCGGAGCAGCCGAGTCCGCAGGACGCGCCCACTGCAGCAGCGGAGTCCGAGCCCGCCAGTCCAGAGGCGGCGGCGGCGCCGCTTGAGGACCCCGAGGACCCCGCCAAGGTACCAGCCTCGCCCCCTGCAAGGCGGCGCAGGGCTGAGCCCTCTGTGTGGGGGGGGAGCGGAGGAGGGGGCATTCCCCCCTTAGACCCACCCGCCGGGGCAAACTTCCCGCCCGCGGCTGAACACCTGCCTCCAGCACCTGCCCCTCCCGCGTCTCGGGGCGGCCAAGTGTAGTGCGCGGCGCGGCGCTTTGCCCGCAGCGCTCTGGGGCGGGGAACTGCGCAAGCGGCGGCCTCGGCCGCCGTCCTTAAACTTCCCCCGCCCCCCGGCGGACAGCCCCGCGCCTGCTGCGGGCCGCCAAGGGGGCCAGGGGCGGGAGTCCCCCGCCTCCCCGAGTCGGCTGGTAAACTCGGGCGGGGTCCTCTCCTGCACTGCCCCTGGCAAGCGCCTCGCTCACCTTCGGACGCTAGCTACATCCCATTGCATCTGCTGCCTGCCGTGCAGCTGGCTCCGCTCAGCCCGCGGGGCAGCCTCTCGCGGGGAGGGATTACCACAGACCCACCCTTCTTCAGCCCCTGCGTATGTGTGTGCTTGGGGGGGGGAGACCCCACCCAGTACCCGGGGCTAGAGCCGCCTGACGGCGGTGCGCTCCTGCAGTCAGCTCGACGTGGTACCCCGTGCTCTTGCTGCTGCTCTCTGCAGTCTCCTCTCCCCCCACAGAGGATGCAGGTGGGAGGCGCCTCTGGTCTGTGCGAAAGAAAACCAGTACATCTATGGCTTTTCCAGGCTCTCCTGCGTTGACAAGTTGCTCAAACTCGACAGCAGCCCTCCCTGCCTCCCCTATGTTATGACAGCATCGGTGCTGAGTAAACACCCCGCTGGGGATTCTCGTATGGTGTCATACATGTGTGCAACATGTACAATTTTTAAACGAAAAACAAAGTTGGCCATAGTAGTTAGTCCCTAAGGGTAGTTTCCATAATCCTTAATGTATTCCCACAGGCAAAATGTAGTAATTAGCTAAGGGCGAACCAGCACAGATGAGAATTTAAGTGTCTTAATAAATGTGTTGGAGAACTGCAAGAAATTATTTTAATGTGTTTGCTGTTTACAATAAATTTTGAACGACTACATTTTCCCTGTGCTGGAACACTCTCTTGGTTGAAAGGATGTTGGGGGCAAGAGGGAAATTATGTGCATCAAGGATGTTTTCATAACATTAGCTTCGTTTTTAGATTGTTCCATATAACAGAGTGGAAACAGTACATATTTATGCAGAAGTTATCCAACTTTTCCCGTTCTTCAGAACTGGGGTCTTTAAAGTATGAGCATTCAAAAATTCTTTTAATCTAACGTGTGGGTGTGAAAGCTTGAGAACTGGTTGTGGCTTGGTTTCCTTGACCTTGCGATTCTGATTTTAACTTTCAGCTACAATTTTCCATAGTTCCTGGCCTCCAGGAGATCTTGTTTGCATGTTTTGACAGATTCAGCAGTGCACATTAAACTTTAATAGCTTTAAAATCAATGTTAGTTTGTAAGATATTGTGGTATTTAGCAACAGTAGTTTGGTATTCAGAAGCCAAAAGTTTACAGCAGGCAAGATGATTGTTGTGAATCTTTTTGGTTGACATTAATGGCAGAAATCATTAAATATTTCTGAAATATCTGACAAAGGTGATTGAAGACAACATTACTTTACTCTGGAGAGGAAAAAAAATCCTGAGAAGGTCAAGACAGTATCTTTTCAAATGATGTGAAAAATATGTTTCACAGTCAAGATAATGTTAATATCTAAGAAGGGACATAAAATTCATAATCATATAAATCCAATTATCAGAATAAAGACAGGATAAAATAATTTTAGGTAATCTAGGTAATGCCCTTTTTGTGGAGGACCCAGGGCTACCGAAAAGTAACTTTACATATATTTTTAAAAATTGTTTTTATCCATTTTTCTCCTTAAGAAAAAATTCTTTCTAATTAATAGAATTAATCTTGTTGTCATCTAGAAAAAGCTGTGAAAAAGGAATCTTCCTTTATACTTTTAACTGTTTTTATTAATAATAGTTTTGTTTTATTGATAATAGTTTCATCTCTGTAAAATACTATTTTTTCAAAATTTAATTTGGGTTTAATTTAACAGCTTTGTCTTGCTTTGTTTTCCATAGCCTGATGGAAGATTTTTTTTCATGAGGTTTAGCTTTGTTCCCTTTTGTAACCTCACTCCACTAAAAATCTCACCTACAACATCTTGTTCTGTGCTTATTACAATATAATAGTGTACACTTTTGTACATTATACAGAATACTACAGCAAAGTAGTATATAAGTGCATAGAGCATTTTTTTCATATTCATTCCATTCAACCCTTTCAAACTGGGAAATTACCAGACTATTATGCTTGTATTTCCTTTTGGTTACAACCTCTTTTACTGTTTAAAAATTCATAACTACTAGAGAGCTAATTTGTTTACTGAAGAGCTGCTAATGTGACAACTTTAAAGGAACGATCTTTTTGAGTGTTTTTATTGAAACACATCAACTGAAATTTTGCAAACTGCTTTTAAAACTAATCCAAATTGAGCGAGACTTGGCAGGTCAATTACAGGGCAAAGCACTTGGACAGTCAACTCTGAGATCCTGGTTAGGGCCCAATATTATTTCAAAATCTGACAGAAGTTTTATTTTAGTTCTTCCAACACTTAAAATGACCCAGAACATTAAGTCATACTTTGTCAGAATTTAGTCTGGTCCTGTACTAGATCAACATTTATCTTGCTCATTTCTAGAGAGTGCCACATTCATATTCTGGGTTGGGTGTATTGTTGCAGGCACCACAGGATATCAGTTTTCACAATATGCTAATATAATAATCTTCAGCAGTGCAATTCAGCCAGAACATGAGTACAAAACCATTATATTGTTTTCAAATGTTAGAATTATAATTGAAGAATTAATAATTAATGCAAATATAATCACTCAGGTCTTCAGTAAGATTTTTGTCCCGTCAAGTAAGTAGTAACATGATAGTGGATGCATTCATCAGCCAATAGATATTTATTTTGTGTCTTATCACATCCATGGTTTGCATATATTTGTTGATGAATGTAGGAATCTATGGGGACAATTTTGAAGTATTTTAAATGTAACTATAAAATATTAATCTGCCAAAGTCAATAGTTCCATTGTTACTGTGTTTATTTGATACAGTACATCTGCAGGATAGTATAGAGTTATAGTTGCAAAATGTTTGACAGCATAGACAATAAAAAACAAAACCTTTTATTGTCTGTAGCATCCAAAATTTTGCAACTATGACTACATACTAGCCTGTAGATGTATCAAATAAACATGCTACACTATGTGTATGAGGAAAGAGTTTTTAAAATTCCCAAAGGCTTCCTTCCCTTTTTCCCTCCTCCTTTCCTTCCCCTCCCACCTGCTTAGCAGTAGCGGGTTTTTAAAAAGAATCTGCTGCCAGTGGTATTGCTCATCTTAGTTTTTTGGCAGTAGTATGTTTTTTTGCTGTTTATTCTTTGAATCCCACTACTACTGCCAAGTGGCATAATGTGATCATCAACAGTGAGTTCTCTTTTGAAGTCCAACTATTATCCATTGTTCTGTTTTATAATTTCACTTACAGAACCACGTGCCCATGACTTATGCCTCGTTTAGATCACTAAATCACAATTAGGCAAAGTTAACGTCTTGTGTTAGTTTTGCCATTGACTTCAAGAGGTTCAGAATTTTACCCTATGACACACTGGTACTGACAATCTGGTGATTGCCTTGGTTCCCCCACCCATATATTGCCTAGAATATGTCTACACTAAAATATGTATATTTAAAGGATACACCTTTAAAAATATATATATATATATTTAAAGGTGTATCCTTAACTCACATTAGCCATCTTGCATTAAAATAGTGGGGAAGACCTGTTAACTCAGCTTTTAACTCATGTTAGCAGTGCAAGTAAAAGCCTATAGAGGAAACCTGAGGTTGAACTCAAACTGCTCATCTGAGTTGAAAGCTGAGTTGCCACGTCTTCACTGCTATTTTAAACGATTAGCTAAACTGAGTTAAGAACACACCTGTCGTTGAAGTATTGATGTACCCCTAGTGTAGACGAGATCAAAGTGAACCTTTGCACCTCACATTTAACAAAACTCTTGCTCTGTTGGACCAAGTTGGGAGGTGAATTCTAAAGTCAAAGACTTTCCACCATGAAAGCTCAGCTTCTGGAACACTCATATCTAGGTGCTATTGGCAAGAATACCTTTGCTGGTTTCATGGTACATCTACACTATGGAGACTATACTGATGTAGCTATGCCAGCATAATTGCTTAGTGTAGAGGCAGCCTGCACTGACAAAAGTTTTTTGTTGTTGTTGGTGTAAGAACACCACCTCCACAAATGAAGTTAGCTGCTGGAGAGACAATATCTTTTATTGGACCACCTTCTGTTGGTGAAAACTTGTCTCTTGCACCAAGAGAAGTTAGTCCAATAAAAGATAGTACCTCACCCACCTTGTCTTTCTCATATTCTGGTACCAACACTGTAAACAGTGAAGCATTCTTCCACTGACATACTACATCTATTCTGGAGGTTAGGTCAGCATAGTTGCGTCACTCAGGGCTGTGATTTATTTACACCCCTGACCAATGTAGCTGTGTTGACCTAACTCTTAAGTCTAGACCAAACCTCAGTTGTGGCAGAGGTACAGAGCAATGTTTGTTAGAGTACTTATGTAATGTGCTCTGTATGGTCAATCCCACTAACAAAATGAGCCATTTCACTTTTCACCAGTGGTCTTTATATGTAGTGCCTTGCAGAGTGCATTACTTAATCCAATTATCTGTTAGATGTGGGAGGGGGAGACACTCAAAGAGATTTTAAATTTCACACATTATAGTATTTGTTTTGATACCACTTCAAAATTAAAATTTAGAATTTACCATTTAAAATGTAACTGTTGTTAAATAAATGCTTAATTAAAAATACCCAACTGTATGAACGTGTCAGTGATTTGGCTGACTGTGGCTGTATAGTCCAGATGTACATTGGCTAGGAGAATTACATGGTTTTCAGGACCTTCATCAGCTAACCAGACAGTAGCATTCATGCAAACTGCTGTAGAAATACCAATGAAGTAAAACCAATAGGATTATCTTTGGTTATTAGGAATCCTATTAAACAGATCAGTATAATATCAGAAGGTTTGAGTGAAGCCTGTTATAAATCTATTACATATATTGGCTTCTATATTTGAACTGTGTTTTCTGACAATTTATGTAGTAAAGAGAGAGAATGCATGTGAAAATATAGGTCTTGTTTAAAATTTAGTCTAGTAATCTCAGCTAATCTTGGTGATATGGAGTGTAAAGAATGGGGATTGCAACAGTTTCCTTGGGCCTAAAAGGGTCACTGTGTTGCTCTTGAAATTCAAGCTACACTCTCTTTATATCTTCCATGTGAGTGCACAGTAATTTCTCCGCAAGGCAATTAAACTGTGTTTGAAAGAAAAGTGTATTTTCGTTTCTCTTCATTTTCTTAGTTATCAAACATCTACAGAATTTTTTTTGATGAAGTAGGATTCTTTGTGGTATAGACTTATAAAACTATTGATTTATGTGAGGCACTCAAGTGGGAGAGGCCAAAAAGAGTAAGAATAGAATTATGTAAACAGTTTTTCAGCCTGTTGAGTAGTAATGGAACTTTTTGGAAATTTTAAACTAAGAATATATTATCTGAAGATAAGATAATCATACCTATGTATATTTTCTATCTACAGAGTATATCTTATTTTTATGAACAGTATATTTTGATTCTTTCAAGAAGAAAGAAGGACAAAACTTAAGTGAACTTCATGGGGTGTTATATTCCCTTCACTTCTGAAAAGTATGAAAATAAAGTTACTGAAAAGACTGGAGACTTAAGATGCTGTATGTACTGGAAAAGTATGCAAGTTTAACTATAAATAGATTTAAAAATTGATCTAGTTAAACTGATGCAAGCTCCTAACGTAGACTCACTTAAATGGTTTTAACCTTTGCTTATATCAATTTAGCTTAAGTGAGTCTGTGTTAGATTAGTTTTTTTAAAATTGATTTAGTTAAACAGGTGCACTTTTCTACTAAGGGCAAGCCCTAAAGGACCAGATCCTCAACAGATGTAAATCATTATGGTTTCACTGAAGTCAATGAAACTACACTGATTTATACCATCTGAGGAGATAGCTTATACGGGTCTGTTACCCAGAAGATACACAAAACTCCCCATTGATTCGGAGATTAAATTATTTTAAAAAAGGAATTTTAACACTACAGTGGCCTTAGAAAAAAAAAGTCTGTTTATTTTTTAAAAATATACTCGTCTACTATTACTCTGTATGCCACTGGTGTAAATGAAGTGAAATTGTTTTGTATGTGAGGTAAAGTCCTTAACCAAAACTTGTTGTTCTTGATTTTGCAGTGAAATAATAATTCTGTGTTTGACATTTAAATTATTGTGATGTCACTAACAGAGTTATGACTTATGAATGGATGTATTTTTATGTCAGAAATGTGAAAGTTATTTTCCTCCACAGTGAACATTTCTTCTCGGCCTCTTCCCCGAGCATTGCAACACATAATTCTTAGTCTTCTAGAAAATCATTGGAAGAACAATGGGATCTACAAAGCCTGAGTTAGGCACTTAGGCTCCCTATCCAATGCAGGGGAGAGAGCGGAGCACCTAAAATGCAATTTGCAAAAGCCAGCACGCTAGCCACAGAAAACAGCAGGTGCAGGGGTTGGTGGTAGTGCCCACCTTATAACTTTCAGCTCAGTCATTAGAGCACTCACCTGGGACCACGTTCAATTCCCTCCTCTGCTGAAGGGGGAGAAAGAATTTGAAGGGGGTCTCCCACCTCTCAGGAGTTCTAATCACTGAGTTTTGTGATATTCTGATGCAGTTCTCTTTCAGTCTCTCCTGTTGAAGCTCTTCCTATTTGGATAAATAATTAAAGAGTGATTGGAGCAGGGGAACTGGATTCTGGGTCTCCCATCTCCCAGGTCATTGCCTTAATCACTGGGCTGTAGAGTCATTCTCACTGCCTGAGCTACTGACTCTTTAATATTTATACATAGTGGACAGAGTGGTTTTTGGAGTGATATTTTTTCTATTTTGGAGAAAAGATGTGCTTGTCAAAGGCTCAGCATCCTGACCCTTCAAGGTTCTGGACCTCTGCCCCTTCAGCTAAGTTGTAAGAAATCCCGTAAACATTCCTGAGCCCCAGAGAGGTCTTCCAGAAAAATTCCTAGTGGTGAAAATCAAGGAAAATAATTATTAAGTAACAAAAATAAGGCCAGGTCCTCTCCTCTCCTAGGACTTTGCTCTATATCATAAAAAAACCTCCCAAAACAAACAAAAACAAGCAGGAGCACAAATCTAGCTTTAAAAAATTCTTTTTCAGTTTGTCTTTTAAGGTTCTGATCTGAAAAGTGATTAAGGAAAAATGGTATTATAGGTTCCATATTTATAGTCATCACTGATTCTGGAACAGGAGCAGTCAGTTAACAAGGAAAGAGATTTGTTTTTGTAACCTCCAGCCCTGTAAACTCTACCTATCAACACCATTCTTTGGACATCATTACATTTGTGCTGGGCTTTCCATCTGCACACATTGGTAGTGTACCCTCATCAGATGCCCTTACCCACTTGATAGGTAAGGAGGCTTATATCTCCAGCAGTCACTCCCTAAGGCTGTGTTTTTTAATTTCACAATATTGCTTTCTCATTTTGAGCCCTTGTTTTCTGGGTATATTATAGTAGTTGACTTCCTCATCCACCCTACCAAAAAAAAAAAAAAAAATAAAATAAAATGAAGGCAAGAAAAAGTGACAGCCAATAGAGAAAAGAACAAAAAGAATACTGACTTGTACATAGTAAATAATTTGCCATTCCTGTTACAACTATAAAAATAACATGCACAAACCCCCTCCCATTTGGGCACCCGTAGCCACCTCCAAGGAAAGACACGGAAGAGAAAACAAGAGTGTCTGCTCTAGGAATTCCTCTTTTAGAGACCCTCAAGTATAAACTAAGCAGCCTTTGCTCTGAGTGATAGTTCTCAGCTTGAAGATCACTTTCTAAATCCCTTCTAAATGCTAAATACAAATTGCCCTGTCCCTAATAATCTTTCTTTCTCTGTCTAATCATAAAAGGGAGATATAACCTTCATAGTTCCAAGTTCCTTCATTGGCTTTGCATTGATGTAAATAATAGGTCCTCCTTATGTGCAGGAAGAAACAGAATCTAGTTTACTACCCCTTGGCTATGTTGGCTAACCTGGAATTGTGGGTGGAGTTATGATACTGTGTCATTGCTATTTTTTCCCCCACTATGTCTTCTGTGCTAGGTAATAACTGTTTCTGCTGGTATTTTATAGAGATGTGTGAAACCAAAGCAATTTGAACAAGAGCTCTTCTCCCTCTGAAGGTGTTTGACAGAGGACTCCCCTTCACCCAGTGAAAGAATCCAGAGACTGTGTTAAGAGGCTTCTGTCTTTACCAAGCCTACACAGCGAGAATTACCATATATACTCATTCATTAGCTCGCTTGTTTGTAAGCCGACCCACCCAGATGGATACGTTAAAATAGCAAAACCTGTATGACCCTTTCATAAGCCAACCCTATATTTCAGGGGTTGGCAAACTTTGGCTCCTGGCCCATTAGGATAAGCTACTAGCGGTCTGGACATTTTGTTTACCTGGGGCGTTCACAGGCATGGAGCCCCTCAGCTCCCAGTGGCCGTGGTTTGCTGTTCAATAATTCCATAGAGTTTAAAATAATCAAATTTTGGTGTAGACCCATTTATAAGCTGATCCCCGCTCTTTGATGCTTCACTTTTTTACCAAAAATATTCGGCTTATGAACAAGTATATACAGTAATCTTTTTTCTACCCTTCATTCTCACTACCTCTCTTGAGGCCTTCAAACCTACAATTCTTGCCCAGCACCCATCAGTGGATCTAAGAATGTCGTGTCCCCTTTAAAGCGATATCTACATTAAGGAAGCTTTGCAAAAAAATTCCTTCCCATCCTAACACTGGTTCAACTTCACTACTATTAGCAACACTGGAAGCCCTAGTATAGATGGACCAGCAGCTGCTAAAATTATTTTCAGCAATGTGTCATCTAAAACTACTTGGAGCAAGTCAAATGGACATGATACTTAAAATGCTGGTGATTTATTCTAGGGCTCCCAATGTTCTTAACACTGGTGGGTTGAACTAATGCTAGCAATAGTGGAAGTTTTTTCAAGGCTTACCTAATAGATCCTTGTTTAAACTATATTTTTCTTGGACAGGGATTTTTCTGTTTGTTTTGAATATCTTTCTTTGAGAACATGACACCTGAATTTACATCTAAAAACTCTCGTCGGAGCCAGGATATGGGACCATGTGGTGTCTTTACATATAGTAAATGGTCACAGTGTAGTTACTTGTAAGCTGTGTTTTGCTGAAATGAAGATGGGTGCTCATTGTAAACTTTAGTACATATGCACTTCTTGAATCAGAACGAAAGAGCCTTCTGTTCTATGTGGAGAATCACTGTTATTAGACAAAAGACCAGGGTAATTTTCTTGAATCTGCGCTGAAAGTGTGGCTAGAGATTCCCAGCCATTTGTGTAGCTGCGCCTGATAAACAGACTTTCCATGATGGGGAGGAATGCAAGGAATGCTTAAGTGCTCTTGGATGTAGGTCATGGTTTAATAAAGCTTTGCTTTAGTGAATAAAAGTTCCTCAAAAAGTTCTTGTGATCCTTGAAGCCTGCTATTATCCCTAATCTATGAGACTAAATTATAAATCTAATTGGGGATTGAATAAACTTTATCAACCTCTAGGGATTTTTACCATGAAATAGGAAAATCTGTAATAGGTTACTCTGGTTTTATTCTGCTTTCTCTAAATAATAAATTAAGAGGAACGGTAATTCTCTTCTTTCTATTATTTACAAAATAAAAGGATTGAGAACTCTTAGCCAGTATAGAAATGATTAATTTGTTTTGGTGTCTTTTTAAAAATAAAGTTACTACTATGCAAAAAAAATAAATCTAGAATGTTCTATAGAATGGTACTCAACTGGGGAAAAAAGACACACTGTGTGTGTGTGTGTGAAAATACAGGACTGAAAAAAACTGAGTACATTGGATATGCAAGATCAGTTTGTCATCTCCATTGGAATTCCTATACAATCTTATATTTCCCAGAAGAAAGATGCAATAATTAGGCCCCAGTTACAAATTACTAGTATCGAATTTACCTTTTAATTTCAACACTTTTTTATTATTTTTGTCTGATCTCTTCAGCAGTTTTAAGAAGATACTCAACAGAAGCATTCTCGAATGTTTGTAATGCTTGTAACAGCGTAGCAAAGCTACTCCAAAAATATTTCACTTTTAATGTTTTCAATTAGTGATGTCTTGTCAGTGGAAGTTAACCAGTGTGGTTTTTATCTATTCTGGGGGACAAAGGGAGGCATGGAGGAAGTCAGGAAATCAGAAATGCAAGAACAAGATCTAATGATCTATAAGAGCAGTTTGTCACCACCTTTGCAGTCTTAATTTTTAGAGCTAAGCTGCTGAGCAAAAACTACTATATCCCTTCAGACTTTCACTATTTATAATCTTTACCATATTTACTGCAGCCAAAGACAATAGGACTACTGTGGAGTTAAATGCTGAAATTGATTTTACTCCCCAAACTCTTTCCAGATTCTGCTGTGAATACTAGTTGTATTGTAACTGTATCTGAACTCTAATAAAGAGCTGGGTCAGGTCAAATGGCATTTGCATGATCAGAGTTGAAAATTCTTCTTCAACCAAATAGTAATGTCATCCATTAGTTTGGATTGTTTGGGGACTTTTTGTTTTTGTTTTGTAATGCTCATGAAGCATAGCAGCTTCGTGGTTGGATGTGATGAGGACACATTCCCTTCCTTAAATCAATGCAAGCGACCATGTCTCTGAATCTCTAATCACTATCTTTTCTGGTAATCAGGCTCATTGGGGTAGGGTTTTAAATTAACATTCCATAGATGCTGTACTAAAGTGCAACAAAATCTGGCAATAAAAGTGTGTGTTGCTTTGGGGAGGGGAAAGGATGGAGTACTTTGGAAGATATCCCGTTTTCTTTTAAAGTAAACTGTTAAACTTTATAAAACTTGACTCTTAGGGCTTGTCTACGCTTAAATTTTATAGCACTCTAACTTGCTGGCTCAGGGGGGTGAAAAATCACCCTCCTGAGCGCAGCAAGTCTGAGCGCTTTAAAGCGCTAGTGTAAACAGGCTCTGAGCACTAGGAGCCATACTCCCAGCTCTGGGTGCTAATCCCCTCGTGGAGGTGGATTACCAGGAGTGCTGGGAGAGCTCTCTCCCAGCCCTCACCACACTCTCACTTCAGAGTGCTGCCATGGGAGCGCTTTGAAGTTTCCAGTTTTAGCCGTGCCCTTAGAAAACCTATATCTTAAGCCTAAATTAACCTGCTCTGCACTGTATTTAACTGGTGGTATAAGGTAAATGTTGTATGTAATGAGAGAGTTCTTCCCTTGAATGCCAGAAAATGGCTTTTCTTTTTCAGAAGCATTTGTAGGATTTCTAATGCTTGTAGTATGTAAATTCTTTCCATTTTTAAGAGGGCTGGAAGAGATCATCAGGTCTTGAAGGTTTTAGAATTTTGACAGGTACTACAGAATGATCAAACCACCTTAAGATTCAGGTTCCCATCTTGTCAGTGGCGAATGGCTTAAGCAGCTTTATTACCAATAGAGAGATTAACTACAATGCAATTGCTTTCTTTGTTCAAGTCCGTTTCAGTTCCTTTCAATCCCTGATGAAGAGTCAGCCTGTAAAGCTACAGGAGTTGTTCCCTTGCTTTTTGTCAGTCAGCCTCTGACTAAACACAAATGTTCATTATGACCAAAGCCATGGTGGCAAAAAGATGAGATTAAATGTTGCTCTCAATACTTCTGCATTTAATGCACATATATTGAAAATTAGGAGATATAATCAGGTATTAGAGAATAATAGGTGATTTGAACTACCTGAATGTAAATTGGTCAAATATCATAATGGTGCAAAGTTTAGAGAAGCAATTTCCCAACACCTTAAACAATTGTTTCTTGGAAGAGTTAGTGCTAGAACAAACAAGAAGAGAGGTTATTCATTACTTAAGTAATATTCAGGAGTTGGCTCAAGGAGTAACAACAGTTGAGCCACTAAATAATAACAACAGCTGGCCAAACCCTTAGCTGAGCCAGAGTTCCTCTCTTTTTTGTGTGTGTGGGGGGAGGGGGGCCGAGGAAGGATGTAATCATTCTTGGCTACTGCTGCCACCTGAGTATTCAATATCTAACAAGAACTCTAAAATGTGGATATGCTTTGCAGTGAGTGACATATACCATCCCAGTCTCTTGTTTCGGCATTTTACACAGAGCTCAAACTCCAGACAGGACAGACAAAATGGATGCTTTTACTGCTCATCAAAATAACTTTTGGCCTGTGGAAACATTTGTTGTGGTAGGAACCAGGTGACCATTAATTCTACACTTACTACTTCCATTGACAGGTGTTAATTCTGTACTGCTTACAACTCTTATTACTAAACAAGGCCTTATATCCCACCAAGATGTTACATAAGTTTGGACTAGACTCAGCTCTCTCATATTGCAGGCCCAAACCCCAGCCATTTAGTCACATGTCTTGCAACAAGAACCTGCCATTTCTTTGTCCTTGGCTATGCTGTCTGTAAAATGAATCTACTCATGTGCAGTAAGCCACTGTTATGCATCTTCCTTCGCTGGCTGGTTCTCATGAAATAAAAAACTTTTTCTGGTGCCAACTAATATTGTTAAACTTGTAGTGCAAAGGGTAGAACTGGGATGGAGTGTTGACATGAGGGAGGTGGTTCAAGATGCAGGAGTGGGTGAATGGTTACATGTAATATAATTTTAAAAGGGTGGGCCTGTGGCTGTCACCTGGGAGAACTTGGTTCTGTTCCTGTCTCTGCCACAAAGTGCTTATAAGATTCTGTGTTGTTAACACCCACAATGTTGCAGGTGGCTGCTAACTGTACATTCTGTAACATGCCCACACAGGAGGTGGCAGAATTAAAGCTGCATGAGCAACTGTAATTCTGGTATTTCCTAATTTTCTAGTGTATATGACTTTGTTACCTACATCATTTTGCTTCTACATATGAGTGGGGGTTTTAGTGTATATGTAATAATATTTTGCTGGCCACAGTGGTTAACCAATATTCTGGGCCTTGTAGGTTTGTTTCCATTAGGAAGAGAAGTGGATGAGACGAATAAGGTATTTCTTAGATGCAATCTTCTTTATTTACAAAGAATGTACACAAAATCATGTATCACAGAACTACAGTAGAAACAAACAGCAGGCAGTTTCCTTGCTCAGAAATCCAAATGTGCCCCAAAAGAGCTCTGTCCCTCTGCTCTCTCTTTGGGATGCTCTGCTGCCTCTCTCATTGTCTTTTGGGCTCATACACACGTCTGCAGCAAATCAATCCACTCACCCCAATGTTTGCAACTAGTCCCAGGAAAACCTCTAAGGCAGCTCTTTTATAGAGCACTTCTATAACAGTGGTTAATTTTTTGTAGAATAAATTAATTACATCCATGTTTACAGGCTGACAATTTCTTATTGGTTAAACTTGTGCACTTATAAAAAAAAAAGTAATTTAGTTAGCAGATGCATATTTTATCTTGTCAGTTTCTTGATTAATCAAGATATTTTGGAATCCAGGAATGAGTTATTTTGTGTCTCAAGGAAATTAATAGATATACACAGTCTGTTATTCTAGTCTAATTTATGTATATATTATGGCAAAAAAAATGTTAAAAGAATGTTAAAATTTCAAAGTCTAACGCAAGCAACAGATGCCACTAATTTAATTTAAATTATCTGAGCTATGAGTTGGGAGTTCTGGGTAAATTGTATATTGGCATTTTAAATGTTCACAGCTAAGTTTTAAAGTCAATGGCTGTTAAGCTGATTGAATCGGTGATATTTAGATCACTAATATTTTAATTGTAAGAACTAGAAACATAGTTATTAGAAACCAAAGAGAGCCTGGACTTTGAGAACTACAGGAAAAGCTGTCTAATTGCATTAAAACTGAAGAATTGGTATATTTATCATGCCAGTAGACTTAGATTTTTCCAGCCAAACATAACAAAAAATTTGAGTGACCTTGTCCTTACATTAGCACTGACAGATTATCAGTCATACTATTAAAAAAGTATGATGCAAGGCTAGTGTATTTCTTACTCCCCATTATGATTCCTTTTATAATAACCATCCTTCTAACAGCACCTCTTCTGAAGACTGACTGTCTGACTCCCACAGATGGTGTTATGATTAGTATGCAGTTAAATGGCTGCAGTCAGATAAAGGTTTCGATTAAATGATGGAACTATTTTCATAAGAGCTGGAAATGAATACAGACTAAAGTGTGCTGTTGATTAGTGCCAATGAAGGTCACCTGTCCCATTTGTTCTAATGTTGGGATTAGTTTCAAAACAGTTCTGATAGCCGAGACTTACTTTTATAAGCATTTTAAAAAATTTACTGGCAACTACTGTTAATTAATTTTTTGTTGCCTAAATAAAGACATTAATTGGTATACAATTTGTTATATGCATGAACAGTGAAATTGTCCCACTACTGATTATATATTTGACAAAGAATTTTACACTGTTGTGCAAATCTGGTTATTAAAGCCATACTAGGCAAATCTCTATTTGCAAGTTAATAGTTCCTGAGACTAATTACAGTTCAAGGAACTGATATCGCACACTAGTTCACTAATAGTTTATTTGAATACAGCACTCAATAACATTTGTTGCTTTTAAGGACTAAAAGCTACATAAGTTGGTCAACATGTTCTCTTCACTTTTCCGAACCCCTTTGAAATAAAGCTGTTGTCATGAGATCCTTTATCTGTTACAGGCAAATAGGTTCTAGGTACCAAGAACATAAGTGTACTTTCGGATGCTTTAGTTTGATGTTGTACTTTGTGTGCTCTAGCTAATCTGTATAGTAACTCTGTGAATCATCACTTAATAAAGGCCCATGATCAACTGTGTATTTAATTGCTTTTGTATATGAAATACAAAGATAATTTTTAGAGCTGAGTGAATTGCTTTTTCTTCTACTATTTCACATACTGTTCTAATTTATTCTCAATATGAACAAATATACCTATTTTGTAGGGGAAATGTAAAGGATAGTTGATAAATTATTGTTCCGTCTACACAGGCATTAAACTAAAAGAGGTACGGTGAGGAGTGGGAGAAGGAAAGCCTCTGGCTCATGGGATTGGCAATGACCTCTCAACTTTTAGTTTTTCCAATTAACCTGAGTCTGCAGTAGTTTCTAAGGCACGCTTGGGTTTTTTCCCCCATGTAGGGTATTACTGCTCAAGGGCAAGTTGAGCTTCTTATCTCTTCCCCAGTCTATCAGTGGTGGGTGAACCCCAGCATTGTGGAGACTAGCCCGCTGGCCCCACCCATTCCACCCAAGGCCCCGCCCCCTGCATGCCAGAGCCCCGAAACCCCACCCCCAAAAGGAGAAGCCCCCCTCTCCCTCCATGACCAGAGGAGCCCTGGCCCTCCCACCTGCCCACTCCAGCCACATGGGCCAAGGCACCACCCCCCCACCCCAACCGCCAGCCCCCGAGCGCCAGGCTGAGCCACCAGGCCCCCCGAGCACTGGGCTGGCCCTAGCGTCAGGCCAAGCTGCTGACCACCCCCCCTCCAGGTGAGTTGCCACCCCCCCCCCAAGTGCCAGGCTGGCCCCAGGCCAAGCCACCAACCCCTCCCCCCCCGCCCCGAGCACAGGGCTGGCCCTAGCGTCAGGCCAAGCCTCTGCCCCCTGCCCCCACCACTGATGGTCCCCCCAGCCGAGCCGCCAACCCCCCGAGTGCCGGGCTGGCCCCAGTGCTGAGCCAAGCCTCCGCCGCCCCGGCCAAGCTGCTGGCCTCTATCGCCAGTGGGATGGGTGGTTAGCCCTACTTAGCTTTGCAACCGTAACCTTCTTTTAACATGTGTAATGTAGTGCTTTTATAGGTCATCAGGGTGTTATATAACTTTAAATCCAAACTGTACCCGTGTAACATGGGTGAATAAAAATTATTCCTATTTTACACGTGGGGTAAATCAACACTCAGAAAAGAGCATTGTCCAGTACACTGGATTGGAAATCAAAGACCAGTATTCTGTTCTAGGTTCTGCCACTGATTTGCTATGTAATCTTAGGCAAGTGAATCACTCTGCCTCAGTTTCCCCATCTCTAAAATAGGTTAATAATGTTGACCGATCTTGGTAAAGTGCTTTGAGATTTATGGAAGAAAAAGGCTGCATAGATAGTAAGTATTGTTAGTAGGCAAATCCCATAACAAGTCCTTGCCAGATCTGGAAGTAGAATTTACAAGTTTCTATCTACCAATCTCTTGCTCAAACTACTATACTTGCCGCTTACCAGATTTCTGTTGAAAAAGATGATTAAGTTGCAACATTATTCTGACCCTGTGGTTTTGGAAATTAATTTATTACTACTGCTGAAAATCAAGTCTACTGATCAGAGGCTGCTGCTAACAATCAACTGTTTTTGATTTTTTCTGTAGACTACAGTGAATTTTTACATTAAAAGGCAAAACTCTTGAATTGTAGTCTTGCAATGATCTTCTCCTTCCCTTCCCATCCTTCTCCTAAACTCACAGATGACTCATAATTAAGGCCCTGAGAAAATCACAGATTTTAGAAGCAGGCATCCCTGCTTCCATCTCCCTGCTGAGGGCACAATTGCTCTTGGGGGGGGCGGGGGGGAGAGGGCCATTCCCATCCTGGAGAGGCAAGGGACAAGGAGGTGGTGGCTTGTCCTATTTTGCGGAGAGGGGAGGGGCAACACTTCTGAACGGGTGTGTCTGACCACATGGTGACCACTGATCTAGTGCATCCCAGGAAGGAAAACAGGGGCTTGTTCTGCTCTCAGCTCCAGCCCATGTCTCTGCTGCAGCTTCTTTTCCTGCCAGCCTGAAAAGGGCAGCACTGACAATGCAGCCATTAGGAGGAGCCCTGTTCCAGCCTGCCCTGCTCCACAGCAACCACTGGGAGGTCAGGGGGAGACACCGCAAGGGGAGCTGATGAGGAGCTGAGAATGGGATCCACCCCCCGCCCCTCTCCCGACTCCTCACACACCTCCTCCTGATCCAAGACGCAGCAGCACCGGTTACGGTGCTGGCTGCGGTGCAGGGACAGATCCCAGTCTCAGCCCCTGTGGTATCTCCCCTGGGCTTGCAGGGGGCCACTGTTGAGCCAGCTGGGCCAAGGCTTCTATTTACCATGTTGTCAGCACTGCCCTCTCCCTGCTGGCTGGACAGGAAGGAGTAGCAATGGAGTACCCTGCTGGCTGGACAGGAAGGAGTAGCAATGGCCTGGGCTGGAGCTGAACACAGAGTGAGCTGTGATATGATCCCTGCCCTAGGTAGGCCAGCACCATGTGGTAAGATACTGCCACCGCCACCCACTTCCCCCTGGTACTCCCTGGAATAGGACTGGCAACCACCTCCCTGACCCACTGTAGGATGAGACTGGCCTGCTAACCCCCAACCAGCAGCTGTGCCTTTAGTGGGGAGGCAGAAGTGGGAATGCCGCTGTTGGAAAAATCATGGTATGGGGCTATTTTCACAATTTCCATACAGTTCATGAAATTGTGATTTATACAGGGCCTTATAATACAGATTTTTTTTTCTTTTTAAAGAGCACTCTGAGCTCTCACCCTCTTTTTTTTTTTGTTTTGCTTTATTTTAAATGGCCCTTAGAAGTCAGTGAAAAATGGAGTTAATGCCAATCCTCCATGATTGCTAGATTGTCTGGTGGAAATAATGTAGAGTTAAAGAATATATTGTAGTTCTTTCAGGAACTACATATTTAAAGAATATATTGTAGATCTTTCAGGAATCACACCACTTGATTTCATATTGTCCTAACACACTTGGTTGTTGAATCATGTTCATGGTAATACTTCCCTTTCTTTCAGGTTTTTCTTAATAAGAAACTGATACACATGGGGAAATGTTGTCTCCTGAAAAGGCATGCATGCAACACCATGCATAGTGTACTGAATAACCAATGGGAAAACTATTAATGCTGATTGGAGAAGCAACCTAATGTTTTTGGTCAATCTGTATGGAAATTGAAACTGTGATACAACTGTCCTCTTACCTTTTCTACTAATGACCTCAGAAAATAATATGAGCCAGTATTGTGATCTATTTAGTTGAGGCAGGCAGTAAAAAACAAACTGAAAGTAATGCATGTAAATATAGAATATCTAATATTCTGTATGAAACAGTACACACGCTGCAAGCTTGGGAAAAGTTTGCTTAGTCATACGTTATGAAGTGTTCAAGTATTCAGCTTTTTGGAAAGTTTGAAGATAGGTTACAGATTATGCTATAGCCTCATACAATTCTGTTTGCTAAGGAAAAATAAAATTTCCAAAAAGAAAAAGAAATGTATTCAAATCAGTAAGATGATAGAAAAAGCCCAGCACATTCATTTCTCACTAAAGGGGAAGTAATTTGACAGTTTAAAAAAAAAAACCCCAAAACAAAATAGCTTTGAAACCATTGGTGAGTGAGTTCTATTTTAAACAAACAGTTACTTTCATTTGTCCTATAAAACTGTTTTGAAAAATTCATTATCTAAAGATACCACTCCTGGGTCTCTGCTACCAAGCATGAGAGTGACAGAACTCATTAAGCACTTAGAACTTGATCCAAAAGCCCACTGAAGTAAATGGGAGATTTTCCATTTATTTGGGTGCGCTTTAAATCAGGACCTTAAAGTTATTTTGGCCGCAAAGGGCAATGGTAGCAAGGTGGAGCTGTGAGCCAGGCAGTCTGGTCTGCTGGTGGTCATGTGCCACCTGCTCATCTTAACTGCTGCTCTGGGAACTTGTTAGTATGTCCCTTGTTGGCCACTGGAGCCCTGTCTTTACCAGCTGCTGCTGTAGTTCTCCCTACAGAATTACAGAACTGTGAATTCTGTGTCTTTTGTGTTTTGCCATTGTACTGTGGTGCCTTATTTTGTTCTTTGCTGCAGAGCCAGTAACTTTGGCACTTCAGCAACAGTTTAATAGCAACTGAGTTGGTGCTTTGGTTCTGTTGCTTTGTATCCATGTCAGCACTTCGGCATTTGTTGTGGTTATAGGACTATACTAGATATTATGTTGCACTCCATGGGTAGTGCTATGTTTTAAGTGCCTCAGGTGCTGTGTCTTTTGTGCTCTAGCACTTCAGTTCAGTGCACCACCTCACTGTCTGGAGTTTTGTTTATTTTTGTTTTTTCTTTTGGGTTTTTTTTTTTTTTTTTAGTTTTTTCTGTTCCCCTTGTCATTCCTTCCTCAGAAGCAGGGAAGATCACTCACCAACTTCAAACCCTGTTGATAAACAGCCCAGTGTTTGTTGTCTCATTTGCTTCAGAGTAAATCACAATATTGTGAGATCCCAGATAAGTTTGCAGCTGTTTCCCACTCAGAATACTCCAATGAGACTCCTGTAAGTCTGGTGCAAGGCTGGCCCAAAGAGTAAACTCTTGAAGCTGGAGTCAGCCAATACTGCAAGTTGACTGTGGCAACACTGCTGTTGCCTACGTAAACCCATCTTTTTTCCCCATACTGTGCCATCTTTGGAACAGAAGGCTCTGTCAGCACTCTTGGAGCCCTGACACTCGAAGCTGGTGGTACTGAGCTCTGGAATATTGGCCGCAGAGGCCAAGACACGGAGTATGAAGAGGGAGCCAGTAGACTCCCTCTGACACACCACTGTCATAGCCCTGAAATCCAAGTGCCTTTATTACAAAGCCACCTGATTTCTCCCTCTTTCATTTATGGCTTTGAGATGGTGATTCCCCGTACCAGTACATACATCCAAATTAGATATTCAATTAGGATGAGTATTTCACACTCATGGAACTTGTTCTCTCTGTGTGCAAAACTGATCGGGTCTGCTGGGAGCCTGGGTGGGGGAGCTTTGCATTGCATTGAGAGGAGGAAGTGTGAGGAGAAAGGTTTGGTGAACATTGGACAGGCTGGCTGGGATCTATGTGAGCTTCCTGATTGCAGACTATCTAGCCAGCCCAACAGTTACAGAGCAGGGAATATGTAATAAACAGGTCTCCACCATGTAATTCTGTTTCTCCCATGCTTCCTGAATAGCCCTGCTGCCCTAGCCTGACTTAATGTCAGGGGTTGGCTGGGAACTGTGAAGAGAGGAGTTAGAAGGAGAGAGTTAGTATACGCTGTGCCGTAGGGCCAGGGAGACAGCATCAGAGAATGGAAATACGTCAAATTCTGTCTCATCCATTAGCTTCTCTTGGCATATGTAAAATTTGGTATGGCAATAACACATGGCGTTATGATATAATGGGGGAATAACTTTTGATCTATATAATTTTTAAATTCCAAAAATGGCTTACTTTTGAAATGTGGTGCTATTGTAATAGCATGTGTACTTGGCACTCGTAGGGACTCTGCTTATATAGCAATAATGAGGCTAAGTTTCAAAACTGGATGATTTGTTTCATATGCTCTAGAAATGTTTTATCAAGAAAATATCTGAGAAAACTCAATTGTCCCTATTGTGAGAAATAGGAAGCCTTGGTTTAATCATTAAATGTAGTGGCAGAGGGGATTTTGATCCTGTTTGAAGAGCCTGATCCAATATCCACTGAATTCAGTGGAAGATCTGTTGACTTCAATGTAAGTTAGATCAGGCCCTAAGTGAACAGCTCAGTACAATCTTAACTACTGAATTTCCACTGATGTCTCCATACACACACAAATTGGGCAGTTTTCAAAATATTTTTGGTTTACTCTTCTTTTTTCTAACCCATTTTTCTGTCATTAAAAACCTATTTACACAATCCTGAAGAAACCGCTATTTAAGATAGGAGGACTGAATAAATGTTTCCAGATGATTTAACCTTTATCTAGAAAAGGCTACTCTTGGAAGGATTTCCTTGTCAAGACTGGAAAAATAATTTAAATTAAAATTGATCTTATGGGATGTTAAATATGATCGTGTCAACTACATATATATTATATTATATTATACATTAGTTTTTAAGAGGTATGATTTGTCACTTTTTTCTTGGTATTTTTGTGTGCAGTTGTTGCTCTGTGTAGGATGGTAAACAACCACCACCCTGAGTTCTTAGCAATAAAGTTGATGATTTAGGCCCCAATCCTGAAAATACACACGTGCTTAACTTTACACAGGTAAATAGTATCATTGAACTCTGTGGGGCTACCCCTGTGCGTAAAGTTAAGAGCCTGCATATATGTTTGCAAGATCAGGACTTTAAACTATAATCATGCATAGTGTCCAATTAGGAAATCTCTCAGATTACTGATTCTTAGCAAAAATAGGTTCCTGGTTTCTGGTCACTATGGGGACCAGATTTTCAAACAAATTTAGATGCCTAACCATTTTTGAAAATCCCACTAGGTGCCTATTTGCATTTTTAGATGCCTAAATACCTTTGAAAATCTGACATTCCCCCCCCCCCCCCCCATGTCCTTCAGCTTTTTAGAATTCATGGATCTCATCCTCTCCCATCTTTTTTTAGTCATAGATAGGAAGAGGAAAACATGCTTCCCTGCTTTTTCAACTCCCAGTTCATTTCTCAGCTTTGAACAAGTCCAAATAAAGAAAATATTCTTCCTGCACCTACTAGCTAAACTGAACCTGAAGTAATTAAGGCAAAAGCTTTTCTGTACAACGGAAACTGAAAGTACTTACATTTGAAACTGAAAATTAGTCACTTAATACAGTAAATGACATTGTGACATATTTATAAACCTTGAGTTGACCTCAGAAGTTAACTGTCTTCCTCCTATTTTGCATATAATTAAAAAAGCAACACCCCTTCAATTCATTAATTTGAGGAAGAAGCATTTTAAATTTATTTAGATTACTTTAACAGATTATGTATAATCTCAGGTTTTAACATAGGTTATCATGATTTCATATTTAATTTTAAACAGGGTTATTTTTAAAAAGGAAAATGTATTTAATTTAAATAAAAAAATCTGATTTATTTATTTTATTTTGTATTTTAATTACTGATTTTTATCCACGATGGCTTGAAGAGCAGCTGAAATTTCTCTCTTTTGTTGAATGGCCACATGGAAACTAACTAAATATAATACCCTCTTGTCTGTAGACATTTTTACAAAGAAAAACCTTAGGTTTCATTTTGTCAATATCATTATGAGTAATGTTGCCCTTGTCAGGATGAGAATTGTGATAGCATTAGCAAAGTTGAGTCTTTAAGGAGTTTGGAGAAACTCCTGAATATATTTGTCTTGCTAAATCAAGTTAAAATCCATTGGCTAAGGGCTTGGGTCAGCCACTTTTTAAAAATACATACCATTTGAATTGTTACATCAAACTTAAATTGCAATGGTATTTACTTCTACATAAACATTCCTAGCTTTCCTGCAGTGACAGTGCTGCATATTTCTTTAGCTAGCCTCTCTCTTTATAGTTTGGATGATCATGTAGTATTTTTTTAGCTGATCTGAGTAAAGGTGCATGATTACAGCGGTCTTAGTAAGCAGTTCTGATGACGCTGAGGCAATGCAGTTCCACTGTGTCTAGCTCTTCAGCACACCCCTGCAGTTATTCAGTGTAACTCCCTATTGTGTATAGTTTGTCCAGCATTACACAAAGAAAAAAGGATAGCTTAACAAAATTGGGAGTGGCTGATTTTCAATTACAAAATATGATGAACTGTCCAGGAGTCTTCAATTGAATATTTGTTGTTTGTTTTCCACTCTTTTTAAAAAAAAAAAAAAAAAAATCTATCTTTTTGGTTAGGGTCTCAGAAATTTTTCTAATAAAGACTTTTCCCCTAAATTTTATATATGTGCCAGAGGCTCGTTTTTATGTAAAAATATTACATAACAATTTTTCTTTTTTTATTTTAAACAACATTAAGAATTTTTAAAAAGCAGAAGACATGCTTTCTTTGCTCCTCCCAGCCTCCCCCAAACACAAAATTTTATTCATAGTGTCATTTTTAATGCCTGTTCCTTTGGAAAAGTTAGAAAGAGGGAAGGACAGGGCTGGACACTGGGTGGATCTGTGGGAGTTTCAGTGACACACACTTAGGTTTTTTTAAAAACTTGCCTTGATTGTACACAGACTATAAAGTAACTAAAACCCTGAAAATAAAGAAGAAAATGGATCCTCCTTTTTGTAGTGGCAACTACTTCTGCAGCTGTTTAAAGGGGAGTTGGTTCCAAACATTTGAGACTCAGAGAGGAATGTTGTTTGCAGATTAAGCTGTAAAATATGGTTATTAATCTGTGACTTCAGGGAATTTGTCAGTATCCAGTAATATGCATATTGAGGCAAATTGCCAGTACAATTATGATGGGTCCCACACTTCCACTTCTTGGAGGGGGGGGGGGGGTTTCAGGGTGCAGTTTCCTGCCCCTGAACTAGGGTATCTACTGTCCCACTAGTAATCCAGAGAAGGGTAGTGCAGAGGGAGAAACCCAGGCCCACCCTCTACTCCAGGTCCCAGCCCAGGGGCCTTAGGGATAGTGGTAAACCATTTGAACTAGTGCTTCCTTCCCCTGGGCTACTTCCCTCTCCTGCTCTTCAGCTTGTGGGGCTTCCTGCCCTCTCTCTCTGCACAAGCCGGGTGTCTCTTTACCTAGAGTCTTGGTCTTCTAGCCAGCCACAGCACTTCTCCAAACTCTCCTCTACTTCAACTCCTTCAAACTGCTGTCTACTCCAACTCCTTTTCTTGGCTGATTGAAGCAGGGGTTTTTTATCAGGTGACTAGCTTCAGGCGCTCTAATTGGCTTCAGGTGCTTTTAATTAATCTATAGAAACCTTTCTTCCCTCTACAGGGAATAAGGCTTCTCCTCATCCTGGGACTTACACCTGCTGCCTTCCTGCCATGCTGTATTACAATATGCAGAGGCGAGAGTGCTTATTCATCAAACTCCCATGTACGTTTATATACAAAAGTGAAAATGGAATGTCCTCTTGCACTTGTAAAATAAAATTTATTTTCAGACAAGCACACACATGGGAGAAAGGGTGCAGTGGGGAAAAGGAGCAGAAACCTCTTTTGGGTGCCTGTTTGTTTTTGTTCTGTTTTCTGTATTAATTATATCTTTCTTGGTATTTATTTCAGAATTGTTCTAGGTGTGGTGGGGAAGCCATTTGAGTTAAGTCTGAAGTTTAACTCAGTGGGTAGGAGACCAAACTGACAGCCATTGGTAGAGGCAGGATTAGAATTCAAGTCTTCCTGGTTTGCATAAGTGACCTTGGTTGAGTCAGTTCACCCCTCTGTGCCTCTGTTTCCCCCACTTCTAAAATAGCTAATGATTAGGGCTCTACCAAATTCACAGTCCATTTTGATCAATTTCTCAGTCATAGGATTTTTAAAATAATAAATTTCATGATTTTTAGCTATTTAAACCTGAAATTTCATGGTGTAATTGTAGGGGTCCTGACCCAAAAGGGAATTGTGTGTGGGGGGGGGCGAGGGGGGTTGCATGGTTATTGTAGGGGGCATTGTGGTAATGCTGCCCTTATTTCTGCGCTGCAGCTGGCCACGACACTGCCTTCAGAGCTGGGTAGCTGTAGAGCCGCAGCTGCTGGCTGGGAGCCCAGCTCTGAAGGCAGAGCCACTTCCATCAGCAGCACAGAAGTAATGATGGCATGGTATGGTATTGCCCCTCTTACTTCTGTGCTGCTGCCGGCAGAGCTGAGCCCTCAGTCAGCAGCCACCACTCTCCAGCCGCCCAGCTCTGAAGGCAGCTCAGAGGTAAGGGTAGCAATACTGCAAGCCCCCTAAAATAACCTCGTGACCCCCCCTGCAACTCCCTTTTGGATCAAGGGGGGTTGGATGGGGCAGGAGTCCCAGGGGGGCCATCAGGAGGCAAGAAGCAGTGGAGGTCGGATAGGGGGCGGCGGCCGGGCCACGCCTGGCTGTTTGGAGACACAATTTTGGAAACCCGATGTGGCCCTCAGGCCAAAAAGTTAGCCCGCCCCTGCTGTAGATCTGATTACAATGGGCTGCATGTGGCTTTGCTTGCCATGAAAAGAGGTATGCTACGGAGATTGAATTTATTGTCAGCATGAAAATGGGGAAGGAAGAATAGGTTTAAAATGGACATTACCCTAAAGTATTATGAGTTTAATACATTTATAGAAATTCAGAGGTTGAACAAAATAAAGCGGTTTGGGAGCAGGCTGAGATTTTAGGCCCATTAAATAACAGGTAAACAATTGTTAAAGTGGCAATGGCAATTTTATTTTCAAAGAACAAACTTATTCCCAAAATATATAAAACTCCAACTCTTAGTAAAAGCACATCTTCATATCTGTGACTCAAAGTTATAAATTGAAAACCCACATAGTAGATATTTATTTGTAATATTAAAAAATTGTGTTTTATGGTATAGACATTACTTTGGAGATGTATAGACTTCATTTTCATACCCCTTGCTATTTTCAAGTTAATGGATCTGTGGTGGGAAAGAAAGGAAGTGTGTGTGAGGACCACAAAATTGCAGACCTGTCAAACAGTGTTATTTAAGTCAGAATCTCACATTTAGATGGAAATCTATATAAGAAAAAACAAATTGAAGCAGTAAAAATTGAATTCTTATCACATAGTAAGTGCAGGTACTTACTGTCAAATGGACATTTGGGTCCTGACTGACACCAAAACTTGACACCCTTCTTTCCCTCCACTCCAACAACAAAACTTTTTATTATACTTCTTCTCTCCACATTCCCATCTAAAAACAAACAAATCCTGGAAACTATCCACATTGTAAAACAAGGGGCACAACAGTCTGTACATCCTAGCTGGTGATCATAAGACTTGTAAATTTTAATAAATTCCAGTACTCTCGCCCCTGCTGATATACAGGGAAGCAAAACAGTGAAGCAATATGAGTATATACTCCATGTCCATGATCGAATGGTATCCTGGATTAGCCCAGCTACACACCTGGGTGCACTTCCCAATTTAGGAACTCAATAGGTGTTTCCCCACCACAGAGTTAGTATGGGTGAGTGTGAAGGAGTTCACCCATCACGGGTATGCCTCCTCATGGCCATGTGCGGCATAGTGGCTCTCTCACCATATGGCACCCCCCTGGCAAGAGTCACTGTGTCGCTGTAGTCTCTCTTCCTATAACTTGGCCCTCTGGCCAGTTCACAATTTATTCCACTCCTTCTGGGGTTCTCTCCCATTGGCAGTCATATTTCATGAGACAACTATAGTTACAGAGCAATGTACATGCACAAGAGGAAAAACATTTCTGGAAAGAAAATAGATTTAACTTTTTCTGTTTCAAATGCGTCTTTATAAGTAGGCAGTGTATTTTAGAATGTGTATGCGTGTTTTTTATATATTATGGGTAGGGCTGGTAGCACCACCTGCTATTAAGGTTTTCCAATACTTACCATATAAGACTCTGTTGTCAGTTGCTTATAATTATACCTTAATAAGATACTATAGCAAAGGAAAGCCCATGGGAAAATTAATACGTCTGTCATCAAAGGAGGGTTTGAATAGAGTGCAGTAAATAAGGCTTGGGGCCACACTATGAACAATGAGAATAAAACAAAATATTGAATAGCTGCTTATTAAGTGAGCACTGTCCATCCCGTACACTGATTGAGGAAGGAGTTTTATGGAAAAAATAGTACTGAATCATATAAGTTAAAGTCTGTATCATAATGCATATGCACAAAAGGGCTGAATTATTAATGTATTCATTAATGATCTGGAAAAGAGAGTGAACAGTGAAGTGACAAAATTTGCAGATTATACAAAATTATTCAAGATAGTTAAGTCCAAAGCTGACTGCTAAGAGTTATAGGGGATCTCACACAAGTGGGTGATTGGACTACAAAATAGCAGATGAAACACGGATATGTGCAAATTTGAAAAAATAATCCCAGTTACACATATGTAATGATGGGTTCTAAATTAGCTATTACTAAGACTGCAGTTCTTTCAAGGAGGTTGCAGAAGTTACAGATTCTGTGACTTTCCGTGACTTCCGCAGCTGGCTCCAGGGACCGCGTGAGCAGCAACCGGTGCAGCTGGTCTTGGGGACCACCCAAGCAATGGTCCTGGGAGCAGCCCCAGGGAGTGTCTGAGCAGTGGTCCCAGTGTCTGCCCCGGGGCCAGACGCACTGGACGCTGCTTAGGAGGCCCCATATAGCTGGCTCCGGGGACCACGGGAATAGCAGCCAGTGTGCCTGGCTCCGGGGAGTGCTCAAGCAGTGGTCCTGGGGTGTCCTGGGGATCGCCCGAGCAGCAGCGGTCCTGGGGTAGCTGGAGAGCGGTCCCCAGGCGCAGTAGCCGAGGGACAATCAACCTCCAACACTGGAGGAAGCCCCCCGTGATGTTCCCATGGTGTTATCCGGACTGGTGATCTGCTAGGTCACTCCAATCCTTGACTCTGGGAGCCAGCCTTACCCTGCTCTGCTCTGAGAACCCCCCACTGCTGGGCTGTTCACGCGCAGCCTCTGGCATGTAAGCTGCTCCTTGGATTGTGCAACCAAATGACACTAGCCAATATCTCTGGTCCCAGACACAACTCTAGGAACTTCTGTCTTGCAGTGTCCAGTTATGCCTGCTAGACGCTGCAAGCTTATATGAGTGTGTCAATTTAATAAAGAAATTGATATATACCAGACTTCTTGTCCCAAGGGGAACCCCTGACACGCTTCAAACCAAATGCACTGCTTCAGGTAGAATAAACAGATTTATTAACTACATTTATCATGTTCTTTCTTCCCTCTTTGCTTTGCGCCCCCCTATCTGATAGTAGTCACTAACTGACCAAGGGAAGAGGGGTGACTCACTGGCGAGTCCAACAGATTCTTTTGTTGCTGCCTAGGCCAGTGTCCTTTGTTTCTGTCAGGCTGGGCTGGGTTTGTCCCATACATTCCCTGATGAGGCGTGAACTGCCCTTCTACTCTTGGGGAGTTTTTGCCTGGTTTTGTTTTAAGCCATGAGGACACATTTTCAGCCTCATAACTATATACATGAAATTACAACCTATAACATCACTATAACAACAATGCTCAGTGCATCGTGAGCTTTTCAAAGACACGCAACATGACTTTGCATTAGATACCACACAACCATATTATAAGGATAAACATGGGGGTGCTGGGGGTGCCCCCGAGGTACAGAACATCACACCCCCCAGCAGGGGTCCCCTGGAGCAGCAGGGGCCCAGAAGTAGTAGTAAAAATCATGGACAGGTCACAGGCTGTGAACTTTTATTTATTGTCCCTGACCTGTCCATGACTTTTATTAAAAATACCCGTGACTAAATCTTAGCTTTAGCCATTACTACTCAAGAACGAGATCTTGGAGTCATTGTGGATTGTTCTCTGAAAACTTCAGCTCAATCAAAAAAGCTAACAGGATAGAATATTAGGAACTATTAGGTAAGGGATAGCTAATAAGACAGAAAATAGCATAGTGCCACTATTTAAGTCCCTGGTACGCTCACACCTTTAGTACTGTGTTCAATCCTGGTTGTCCCTTCTCAAAAAGATTCAGAGAAGGGCAACAAAGCTGGCGAGGGTATGGAATGGCTGTTCAGCTTGGAAAAGAAACTACTAAGGGCGGGGTATGATAGAGATCTATAAAATCATGATTGGTGTGGAAAAAGTGAATAGAGAAGTGTTATATACCCTTTCTCAAAATACAAAAACCAGAGGGCACCCAATGAAATTAATAGGCAACAGGTTTAAGGCCTTGTCTACACTATACAGTTTTGTTGGCAAAAGACAGCTTTTGCCAACAAAACAGTGAAGGTGTACGCTCTACAAAGTTACTTTTGGCAGCAAAACTCTGCTGTTTTGCTGACAAAATAAAACCACCTCTCTGAGAGGCATAAAGTTTGTGGAAAAGTTAAAGCGACAAAGCATCAGTGAGACACTGCTGGTCATTATGTTGACATCATTGGCCTCCCCCAGTATCCCACGATGCCCACTGTGACCAGGGCCGGATTAACCTTTTGTGGGCCTGGCGCCAAACATATTTGTGGGCCCCCATGGGGGCAATGGAGCATGTTGAGGGGGCAGGAGGGGGAGAGGGTCGGTTCCCAGAGCAAGGGGCTGGCCAAGGGCGTGGCATGGCAGGTGTGGCCCCACTCCACCCACCCAGTGAGAGGGCACTATTTACCAACTGGCAGTTGCCAGACACACAGTGGCCCACCTGGCCCTGTGCTTCCAGCATGCCCCTTCCCCTCGGGGGGCAGGCCATGCCATGCCGCATCCCCCTCTCCCCCGTCCAACACTGGAATACTGCCCCCCCGACCCACTAAGCCCAGTGTCCCCCCCCACACCCTGCCACAAATGCACAGCGCCCTGCACACCACCACCCCTGTTCAACACCCCCCTGTCCACAGCCCCACCACAACTGCCCAGCACCCCCCACAGAACCCCACTCCTTAGTCCCCCAACATACAGAGATCTATCCTGCCCCCTCACAACTTAGGACCCCTCTCCCCACCCCCAGAGACCTACTCCCCCATGCCCTGCCTCCCAGACGTACTCACCGGCCCTCTGGGAGGCGACTGTGTCTGCCAGGCTGAGCTGCTAGTGCAGCCAGGGCTGGTCCTGGTGCAAGGAATCGCTCAGGCCCCTCTGGAGTGGCTGTTGATGGTCAGAGTAATCCTGCCTGCACTGCCGTGGAAGGCTGTTGTAGTTCGCTGGAGCCCTGCCTCCCCCCTGTGCGGGGCTGGCATCTCCACAGCCCCCCCCCCAACATTTCTCCACACTGCACCCCACTTTTTGGACAAAAGTGGGCATTTGTCCCGTTTGCTCTTGCCAACTGATCAAGTCAGCAAGAGCAAACAGAACAAATGCCCACTTTTGCCAAAAAAGTCAACACGGCTGGGACAGGGCTTAAAAAAGGGACTGTCCCGGCCAAAACAGGACAGACGTATGGTCACCCTACACAGAGCTGTTGAGGATGCCGCTCCCAGTAGGAGGCTGTGGGAGAACACTAATGTCAAATTGGCAGGCAGGCAGAGCGGGCTGCTGTTGGAACGAGGGACAGGGAGGGAGTGCTGTACAGAGCTAGGGGCTGATGGTGGGGGAATGTCCCCGTCCCCCAGGATTGGTTGCTCAGGCTGCTGTCCAAACTTACACAGCATGCCAACACACTCTCCGCCAACTCACACACTTCACCAACACTCCCTCTGTCCCCCTCCCCCCACACTCCCTCTCCCCCCCTACACTTCAGTTGAAAAGCAGCTGGCAGTCTAGTAGGATGCCCATGGAACAATGGGATTGAGAAACCTGCCTCATGTGACACTGTGCCTGCCCCATGAGCCAGTGAAAACCCTCCCCAAAGCACCCTGCGACCAGTTGCACAGTGGAATAGATACCCATAGTGCACTGCTGTGTGTCAGTGCAAGAGCTAATAGTGTGGATGTGCTCTGCCGACACATGCAGCAGTGGTTTAATTAAAGTGGTTTAATTAAAGTGGGCGTAACTTTTGTTGATAAAACTCTGTAGTGTAGACATGGCCTAATACAAACAAAAGGAAGTACTTTTTCACACACTGCACAGTTAACCTATGGAAATCATTGCTGTGATAGCCAAAAGTGTAACTGGGTTCAAAAAGGTTTCAGAGTAACAGCCGTGTTAGTCTGTATTTGCAAAAAGAAAAGGAGTACTTGTGGCACCTTAGAGACTAACCAATTTATTTGAGCAATGAACTAGATAAATTCAAGGAGAATAGGTTTATCAATGGCTATCATCCAAGATGGACAGGGATGCAACTCCAGACCTGCAGTGACCCTAACCCTCTGACTGCCAGAAGTTGGGAGGGGGAAGCAGAGTGGATTACTTTAACTGCCTGGTTCTGTATACTCTCCCTGAAGCTCTGGTACTCCAGTGATTTTATCTATACTGGGAATGCTCCACCATGGGGCTGCAGGGGCTGAATAGGACTGCCTCTGTCATTGGTACTCCTGGCATAAACCACTGTGGTGCTCAGTACCAGGAACTGAGAACAGGATGCTGTTGTTTAGGGGACCCCTGTCTTTTTGGTTGCAGAAGTTTAATAAATATTTTAAACTTGCTTGGCTTTGCCTTGCCAGCTGAACCTTTACACTCTTCTTCCCCCTCCCCCAAATTGACACTTTTGAAGGTTTGTTTGGGTTTTTTTTTGGAAATTGTAAGTTATGAGCAGATGTCACATTTAAGTTGCTTACAATATTAAACTGCAATTTTTATTTTTATATTTAAGTTTTGAGTAACATTTTTTATAGGTGAGGTAATTTTCTTGATCTGGGATCTCATAATTGTATTTTATCAACATTTTATTTTTCTGCTGCTTTTACTTTTTTATTTATTTATATTTTAGCTGGTTGAGACTTTAGTAAGCTTAGTGTTATACTAAATTTTTTTTGACAGACAGGTTTCGCTGTTGTTTTAATTTATCTTTTAAATTTAGTACAAAATTGTGTGTGTGTGTGTCTAGGTTACAGTTTTACTAGTACATTTGGAAGCAGTTAGGCCATATAGAAATTTTTATTTTTTCTAGTGATTTTAACGAAATTGTTTATAGTTTATTTAAATTAAATTGGTTTTGTACCTGCAGCAACCAGCACATTTGATTATTTACAGACACATTTATTGGAAATGGCCCATTTCCTTCAGAATGACTGTAAAGGCTTTTTTTGGGGGGGAAAGCATAGTGGTGATAGTTGTTACAGCCTAACCTCCTCTTTGCATAATTTATTTGATTACTAAGGATTTTACTAGGCATGACTGCATTGAGTTATACTGTTATAACGGATTTCAGAGTAGCAGCCGTGTTAGTCTGTATCCGCAAAAAGAAAAGGAGGACTTGTGGCACCTTAGAGACTAACCAATTTATTTGAGCATAAGCTTTCGTGAGCTGCAGCTCATTTGAAGTGAGCTGTAGCTCATGAAACCTTATGCTCAAATAAATTTAGCTGTAGCTCATGAAAGCTTATGCTCAGATAAATTTGTTAGTCTCTAAGGTGCCACAAGTCCTCCTGTTATAACTGAGTTTTATTATGAAACCAAACAGTCTTTTCTTTTTAACACTTTAATTTTTTAAATACTTTACTTTTCACTATTTAGGTTTTTCTGAGCTTTGCAGTGTTAATTTGTGCAAAAGCCTTTTCTGCCTGTACAAGCTTTTTTTAAAAAAATTTAATTGTTTAATAAAACACTTTTTAAGAATATACTGGCTACTAAGTTTTGGGACTGTAACTTTTTTAGAATAACATATTTTTAGCCAACTTTTTTCAGTCATTTTCAGCTTATTTTTTAATGTTTTTTTGCATTTATTTTTTAACAATACACTATGCCTGCAAAGCTGTACTCACTAAATATAATTCTTGAAGGATGGCTGCATTTTACTTTTGATTTATGCAACTAGGAAACAGACATTGTTTTCTTCCTAAAAAGAAAAGGAGTACTTGTGGCACCTTAGAGACTAACAAATTTATTAGAGCACAAGCTTTCGTGAGCTACAGCTCACTTCATCGTCACTTCATCGGATCCGATGAAGTGAGATGTAGCTCACGAAAGCTTATGTTCTAATAAATTTGTTAGTCTCTAAGGTGCCACAAGTACTCCTTTTCTTTTTTACAGATACAGACTAACACGGCTGCTACTCTGCAACCTGTTTTCTTCCTGACCTTTTAGGATTTTTTTTCAATTTAGTTTGGTGTTTGTTTCCTATATTTGTGATTTACTTTTTATGATTTTTGCATTTATTTCTTAAGGTGGCACATTTTGTTTGTAAAGTTTTAGCCACCAGAAATAATTCTTGTAAAAGGACTGCTTTGATTTGGTCTTTCTTTGCCTTAGGATTAAAAAAAACCTAGACACTATTTTTTTCCAGGGCTGCCAGAGGGTCCTGTATTTTGAGCATTTCAGTGGCACTCAACAGACCTTTGCTGTGCTCTGCCAATAATTTATTTATTGATCACATTTAATGGATCTCTGCCATGCTTAGCCACAAATTTTATTATTATTATTTAATACCACTTTCTGGAGGTCATTTTTCACTTGGTCCCAGTTTCCCTCTAATACTTCTCTGGGGAGTCCATAGGGTCCACCCTTAGATTATGCCCATTTCTCCAGCATGGTACTACCTCTCTTTTATATAAATCTTTAAACCCTTCCAGTGCCATTTCTCTTACTTATAGGTAGTGACCCTCAGACAAAGGGATGTGTACTTACCCTACTCTCAACAAGGAGATCAGCATCATGGGGTTTTCTTCACACAAAGGGGTGTGTGTGTACTTACCCTACTCTCGACAAGGAGGTCAGCGTCATGGGGTTTTCTCCAAAATCTTTTCCACTCAGCTTATTCAGAACACCTCATCCTGTACTGGGAGAACACTTTAGCTAGTTCTCTGGAATTCAAGAAATCAGTTCAAATCCATACTCATCGCTGAGGTTTCTTTATTGGCATACAATCTAACTACACTTGAGTTGATTAAGCTCAAATATAGGGGGGTGGGTACAGGGTATACCACACATCCAAAGTTATACAGCAAACATCTTCCTTATATACATTTACTTATTACATGGCATTTACTATACATTGCATCACACATGTTGGGATTGGATTGGTCATTTTGTAGGAACCAATCCCTGTACAATATGCTCTTATCACGCTGCAGCTGCAGTGCTGTTGCACTGGTGAAGCGGTGTAGCTTTAGTACTTCAGTGAAAAGAAAAGGAGGACTTGTGGCACCTTAGAGACTAACAAATTTATTTGAGCATAAGTGAAGACACTACTAAGTTGACAGGAGAGCTTCTCCCGTTGCCATAGTTAATCTACCTCTGCAAGAGGTGGTAGCTATGTCGACGAGAAGCCCTCTTGTCAACATAATAGCGCTGTCTACACGGGGGTGGTGGTGGGGTTTCGGTATAACTGCATCACTGAGGGGTGTGGATTTTTGTCGTTCAATTGCCAGTGTAGACATAGCCTTAGTGATGGCCAATTAATGCTGGAGGGAGTTGCCACCCCTCCCTGCTTAACTTGTGATGTAATGCAAGGCTCAATTGTATACCATTACCGAATCACAGAACAGTCCAGGGAAAACCATCAAAGACTAGTGCAAACAATTAAAACCACTTGGAGGTAAAAAAGGAACATTACAACCTGTGAACAGAGACAAAGACAGAGTTTGGATTGAGGAGTTTGTCACTGAGGGACAATAAGTATCTTAATTAGGTTAGAGCTGAAAACCCCCTAGTTTCTGACTTTAAGATCGTTCTCTCTCTCTCTCTCTCTCTCTCTCTCTCAGCTCTAACCTAATTATATATACACCTCTACCACGATATAGATATAACCCGGTCCTCGGTAGTCAAAAAATCTCACTGCGTTATAGGTAAGACCACGTTATATCGACCTTGCTTTGGCCCCCCCTGTTCCTTGTTCCCCGACCGCCCCCTCCAGAGACCCCCATCCCTAATCACCCCCAAGACACCACCCCCGACCTAACCCCCCTGCTCCCTGTCCCCTGACAGCTCCGACCCCTATCCACACCCCTCGCCCCCTGTCAGGCACTAACTGGTAGCGGCAGGAAGCGGAACAATGCGGCCCCAGCCTGCTCCACTCCGCCACCTCCCAGCCATGGCGCTCCGCTTCCCGCTGCTACCAGTGAGTGCGGGAAGGTTGGGGAAAGGACGCCCTCCGTACTCACCTGTGGCGGGAAGCAGAGCGACACGGCCCCAGCCCACTCTGCTTTCCTTGCCCCGGCCCCAGACATGTCGCTGGGGGAGTGGGGTTGGGGAAAGGTCCCGCACTCACCTGTGGTGGGAAGCGGAGCACCGTGACTGGGAGCTGGTGGAGTGGAGTGGGCTGGGGCCGGGCTGCTCTGCTTCCACCGCTGCTGGTGAGTGCAGGGGGAGGGAGGGATCCCTTCCCCCAAGCCCCTTCCACTGAGCGACACGGCTGGGGCCGGGGCGAGGGAAGCAGAGCGGGCTGTTCCCAGCCCCCTGCTAATTCTCCAGGCCACTCTGGGACTGTGGGGCCCCCAAAGTACCCCCCCCACAGCTCCTGCCTCCCAGACCAGCTATCTAAGTCACCTAAAGTTGACATGCTTAGTTGGATTCCTCTGATATTTTGTGTGCCTCAGGATGGGTGCAGTTTAGGTCTAGTGACCCAAATTTGGGGTAATTTGAACTAGGGTGTGCAGAGATAAAAGCCCAGAAAAATATAGCTATTTTTCAAAAGGTTTCTAGGTGAGTGTTTGGGGTTTTTTGTCTTTGTTTTTTGTGCAGAGCTAGGGATCGTACTATTGATGTAATGCAGGTCAAAATGGTCTTAATCTGTTGAGTTTTACCCAGTGTAGTGCATGGCACCCACTAAATCTTTGGAGGACCCAGATTGAGAATGGTATTTTTAAAATGTACATTTGTACAGTGCACATGCATCAAAAGAGGAAAATGGCTAAAGGGTTTCTATTTCCTCCTCCCACTTTATATGTTTTAAAGCCTGACTCTTGTAAATGCTGTAAAATCTGCATTGTTACTTGGATTGATTTGGTATTGATAGTGGGGGCTGTCGAGTTGCCGGGGGATTCCCCATCACCTCCTGCAGCTGGAGAGCTGATGGGGAATTTCCCCGCCATACCCCGCAGCTCCCAGCCACCGTGGGAGATGGGGGTGCCCTGCAGCTCCCAGTGGCTGCGGGCTGAAGTCATGGAGGTCTGTGTAAGTCACGGATTCCGTGACTTCTGCAACCTTTTTGACCAAATTGTAGCCGTAATGATTGGATGACCCCACACATCATTGAGACTAATGGCTGTGACCTCATTCTTCAATTAACATAGCTAAGGATAAGTTAATCACAAGACCCCACCTAAAACAAAAGGAGTTTTGGAGTGAGCCCTGATCTACACTACAAACTTATGTCGGTATAATGACACACCTGAGCAACACAGTTATACTGACCACACTCCTGGTGTAGATAGAGCTATGTCAATGGGAGGGCTTCTACTGTCGGTATAGCTACTGCCTCTCGGAGAAGTAGAGTGTTTTCACTGACCGCTACAGCAGCTCAGCTGAACTGGTGCAGCTGCGCCACTGCAGTGCTGTAAGTGTAGACAAGCCCTTAGTGGCTGGTGGTTGCTATAATTTGAATCATGGGTGGCAGTTTTATTTTGGGGAGAATGTAATCAAAGTATTTTGGTAATAAGATTAGGCATGTGAATGCTTCTTGGGAGCAGAAGGTATCAGGGGCAGAGGAATAGGGAGAGGGGTCTGGGGCTGCAGCAAGGGTTATGGAGAGATGGGGAAATGGGGATGGGTGGTAGGGGTGGGGAGAAAGGTTTGGGTGCAGGTGAAGGAGGAGTGAGGGTTGGAGGAATGGAGGGATTGGAGACGGGGAAGGGGGACGTAGGAGTGAGTGGCCTTCCCATGTGTGTGCCCACATCTGGGAGGCTCTTGCCTCTCTGTAGACATCTGAGCCCCTCTCACTGTGTCCTCTCTCTCTCTCTCTGTGTATGTGTGCCAAGATCTAAGGGTCCTGTGCCCTACAGGGGTTAGACCCTAATCTACAGGGGTTAGACCCCCCCCCCCCCTTACCCTGGCTTCTTCATGTGAGCTGGGTTTAGGGACTTGCACTTTTGGAAATGTCTGAGGTCCTTCCCTATCTCCTCCCAAACCAGGATCTGGGGAAGTCCCACCCTTAGGTGGAGAGCTGAGAACAGGCCTAGTTCATGCACAGCACTGGCTCTAAAGCACATAGGAGGGGAATGGAAACACCCACTGAGGTGAATGGAGCTGTTCGCATGTCTCAGAGCTATTGTTCTGGGTTTTATTCATTCCCAGGAGGTGATCTCATTCAGCTGAGAAACATCACATTGAGCTCAACAGACCACTTCACACCTTTCAGAGCCACCTAAGGTGCAGATGGATGTGCAGAGGTGCCCTTTCCCTCCACCGCCCCTCTGTCCTTCCATTCTAAATGTGCTAAAATCCACATGCTTTTATGGATTTTCTTGAAATGAGCTATACCTTGTGAGAGTACAGAATACTGTTTTGGCAGTGAATGTGCCATGTTGTTGTAGCCGTGTTGGTTCCAGGATATTATAGAGACAAGGTGGTTGAGGTAATATCTTTTATTGGAACAACTTCTGTTGGTGAAAGAGACAAGCTTTTGAGCTTGCACAGAAGAGCTCAAAAGCTTGTCTCTCTCACCAGTAGAAGCTGTTCCAATAAAAGATATTACCTCACCCACCTTGTCTCTCTTCAAGCAGTGAAAGCCGGATAGGAAGCCAATCTTAGGGTATGTTTACTCTACGAAATTAGGTCGAATTTATAGAAGTCGGTTTTGTAGAAAGTGTTTTTATATAGTCAATTGTGTGTGTCCCCACACAAATGCTCTAAGTGCATGTAGTCGGTGGAGTGTGTCCACAGTACCGAGGCAACCGTCGACTTCCGGAGCTTTACACAGTGGGTAGCTATCCCACAGTTCCCGCAGTCTCCGCCACCCATTTGAATTCTGGGTAGAAATCCCAGTGTGTGATTGGGCTAAAACATTGTCGCGGGTGGTTCTGGGTACATATCGTCAGGCCCCCCTTCCCTCCCTCCTTCCGTGAAAGCAAGGGCAGACAATCGTTTTGCGCCTTTTTTCTTGAGTTACCTGTGCAGACGCCATACCATGGCAAGCATGGAGCCCGCTCAACGAACTGTCACCATATGTCTCCTGGGTGCTGGCAGACAACGTACACAGCAGCAGATTATTGCCTTTTGGCAGCAGACAGTGCAGTATGACTGGTAGCCGTCGTCGACGTAGTCCTGAGTGCTCTTTTAACTGACCTCAGTGAGGTCAGGGGTGCCTGGGAAAACATGGGAGTGACTGAACCAGGTCATTTCCCTTTTAAGTTTAGTCTCCTAGCGATTGAATCCTACCAGCAGTGCACTGTCTTTTAATCAGCAGCCAGCAGAAGATGATGGCCAGTAGTCATACTGCACCATCTTCTGCCGAGCACCCAGGAGATGACGATGGCTAGCAGTCGTACTGCACAGTCTGCTGCCAGCAAGATGTATAAAGATAGATGAAGTGGCTCAAAACAGGAAATAGACCAGATTTGTTTTGTATTCATTTTCTCCTCCCTCCCTCCGTGAAATCAACGGCCTGCTAAACCCAGTTTTGAGTTCTATCCTTGGGGTTTTGAGTTCTATCCTTGAGGGGGCTATTCAGTTTCTCGCAAAACCACCCCCTTTGTTGATTTTAATTCCCAGTAAGCCAACTCTGTAAGCTATGTCATCAGTCGCCCCTCCCTCCGTCAGGGCAATGGCAGACAATCGTTCTGCGCCTTTTTTCTGTGCAGACGCCATACCACGGCAAGCATGGAGCCCGCTCAGATCACTTTGGGAATTAGGAGCACATTAAACACCACACACATTATCCAGCAGTATATGCAGCACCAGAACCTGGCAAAGTGATACCGGGCGAGTAGGTGACGTCAGCGCGGTGATGAGAGTGATGAGGACATGGACACAGACTTCTCTCAAAGCACGGGCCCTGACCATGTGGGCATCATGGTGCTAATGGGGCAGGTTCATGCGTGGAACGCCAATTCTGGGCTCGGGAAACAAGCACAGACTGGTGGGACCGCATAGTGTTGCAGGTCTGGGATGATTCCCAGTGGCTGCGAAACTTTCGCATGTGTAAGGGCACTTTCATGGAACTTTGTAAATACTTGCTTTCCCCTGCCCTGAGGCACAAGAATACCAAGATGAGAGCAGCCCTCACAGTTGAGAAGCAAGTGGCAATAGCCCTGTGGAAGCTTGCAATGCCAGACAGCTACCGGTCAGTCGGGAATCAATTTGGAGTGGGCAAATCTACTGTGGGGGCTGCTGTGATGCAAGTAGCCAACGCAGTCAAAGATCTGCTGATCTCAAGGGTAGCGACCCTGGGAAATGTGCAGGTCATAGTGGATGGCTTTGCTGCAATGGGATTCCCTAACTGTGGTGGGGCCATAGACGGAACCCATATCCCTATCTTGGCACCGGAGCACCAAGCCGGCAAGTACATAAACCGCAAGGGGTACTTTTCAATAGTGCTGCAAGCACTGGTGGATCACAAGGGATGTTTCACCAACATCAACGTGGGATGGCCGGGAAAGGTACATGACGCTCGCATCTTCAGGAACTCTGGTCTGTTTCAAAAGCTGCAGGAAGGGACTTTATTCGCAGACCAGAAAATAACCGTTGGGGATGTTGAAATGCCTATAGTTATCCTTGGGGACCCAGCCTATCCCTTAATGCCATGGCTCATGAAGCCGTACACAGGCAGCCTGGACAATAGTCAGGAGCTGTTCAACTACAGGCTGAACAAGTGCAGAATGGTGGTAGAATGTGCATTTGGACGTTTAAAAGCGCGCTGGCGCAGTTTACTGACTCGGTTAGACCTCAGCGAAACCAATATTCCCACTGTTATTACTGCTTGCTGTGCGCTCCACAATATCTGTTAGAGTAAGAGGGAGATGTTTATGGCGGGGTGGGAGGTTGAGGCAAATTGCCTGGCTGCTGGTTATGCACAGCCAGACACCAGGGCGGTTAGAAGAGCACAGGAGGGCACGGTGCGCATCAGAGAAGCTTTGAAAACCAGTTTCATGACTGTCCAGGCTACGGTGTGAAAGTTCTGTTTGTTTCTCCTGGATGAAACCCCCCGCCCCTTGGTTCACTCTACTTCCCTGTAAGCTAACCACCCTCCCCTCCTCCCTTCGATCACCGCTTGCAGAGGCAATAAAGTCATTGTTGCTTCACATTCGTGCATTCTTTATTAATTCATCACACAAATAGGGGGATAACTACCAAGGTAGCCCAGGAGAGGCGGTGGAAGAGAGAAGCACCAGGAGGGGTGGTGGAGGAGGGAAGGACAAGGCCACACAGCACTTTAAAAGTTTAAAACTTTAAAACTTATTGAATGAGGGGGAAAGGAGTCCAGGAGAGCTGGTTGTATTTTAAAGAATCCTTATTGTGGTTACAGGGACAAACCATCCCGATGTGTAGAAAGAATAGCAAATATGGCAGGCGACCAGCTTGGCTTAACAGTGAAATCCTTGCTGATCTTAAACACAAAAAAGAGGCTTACAAGAAGTGGAAGATTGGACAGATGCCCAGGGATGAGTATATAAGTATTGCTCAGGCATGTAGGAATGAAATCAGGAAGGCTAAATCACACCTGGAGTTGCAGCTAGCGAGGGATGTTAAGAGTAACAAGAAGGGTTTCTTCAGGAATGTTGGCAACAAGAAGAAAGCCAAGGAAAGTGTGGGCCCCTTACTGGATGATGGAGGCAACCTAGTGACAGAGGATGTGGAAAAAGCTAATGTACTCAATGCTTTTTTTGCCTCTGTCTTCACGAACAAGGTCAGCTCCCAGCACAGCCTGGGGAGGAGGTGGCCAGCCCTCTGTGAAGGAAGAAGTGGTTCGGGACTATTTAGAAAAACTGGACATGCACAAGTCCATGGGGCCGGATGCGTTGCATCTGAGAGTGCTAAAGGAATTGGTGGATGTGATTGCAGAGCCATTGGCATTATCTTTGAAAACTCATGGTGATCCGGGGAAGTCCCGGATGACTGGAAAAAGGCTAATGTAGTGCCAATCTTTAAAAAAGGGAAGAAGGAGGATCCTGGGAACTACAGGCCAGTCAGCCTCACCTCAGTCCCTGGAAAAATCATGGAGCATGTCCTCAAGGAATCAATTCTGAAGCACATAGATGAGAGGAAAGTGATCAGGAACAGTCAGCATGGATTCACCAAGGGAAAGTCATGCCTGACTAACCTAATTGCCTTCTATGATGAGATAACTAGTTCTGTGGATGAAGGGAAAGCAGTGGACGTGTTATTCCTTGACTTTAGCAAAGCTTTTGACACTGTCTCCCACAGTATTCTTGTCAGCAAGTTAAAGAAGTATGGGCTGGATGGATGCACTACAAGGTGGATAGAAAGCTGGCTAGATTGTCGGGCTTAACGGGTAGTGATCAATGGCTCCATGTCTAGTTGCCAGCCGGTATCAAGCGGAGTGCCCCAAGGGTCGGTCCTGGGGCCAGTTTTGTTCAATATCTTCATTAATGATCTGGAGGATGGTGTGGATTGCACCCTCAGCAAGTTTGCAGATGACACTAAACTGGGAGGAGTGGTAGATACGCTGGAGGGTAGGGATAGGATACAGAGGGACCTAGACAAATTGGAGGATTGGGCCAAAAGAAATCTGATGAGGTTCAACAAGGACAAGTGCAGAGTCCTGCACTTAGGACGGAAGAACCCAATGCACCGCTACAGACTAGGGACCTAATGGCTAGGCAGCAGCTCTGAAGAGAAGGACCTAGAGGTGACAGTGGACGAGAAGCTGGATATGAGTCAACAGTGTGCCCTTGTTGCCAAGAAGGCCAATGGCATTTTGGGGTGTATAAGTAGGGGCATTGCCAGCAGATCGAGGGACGTGATCGTTCCCATCTATTCGACATTGGTGAGGCCTCATCTGGAGTACTGTGTCCAGTTTTGGGCTCCACACTACAAGAAGGATGTGGAGAAATTGGAAGGAGTCCAGCAAAGGGCAACAAAAATGATTAGGGGTGTGGAACACATGACTTATGAGGAGAGGCTGAGGCAACTGGGATTGTTTAGTCTACGGAAGAGAAGAACGACGGGGGATTTGATAGCTGCTTTTAACTACCTGAAAGGTAGATCCAAAGAGGATGGATCTAGACTATTCTCAGTGATAGCAGATGACAGGACAAGGAGTAATGGTCTCAAGTTGCAGTGGGGGAGATTTAGGTTGGATATTAGGAAAAACTTTTTCACTTGGAGGGTGGTGAAACACTGCAATGGGTTACCTAGGGAGGTGGTGGAATCCCCTTCCTTAGAAGTTTTTAAGGTCAGGCTTGACAAAGCCCTGGCTGGGATGATTTAGTTGGGATTGGTCCTCCTCTGGGCAGGGGTTTGGACTAGATGACCTCCAGAGGTCCCTTCCAACTCTGATGTTCTATGATTCTATGAATGCCAACGTTCTGTTGCTTGGGCAAGCCTCTGGGGTGGAGTGGCTGGGTGGCCGGAGGTCCCCCCACCGCATTCTTGGGCATCTGCGTGAGGAGGCTATGGAACTTGGGGAGGAGGGCGGTTGATTGCACAGGGGCTGTAGCCGTGGTCTGTGCTCCTGCTGCCTTTCCTGTAGCTCAACCATACGCTGGAGCATATTAGTTTGATCCTCCAGCAGCCTCAGCATTGAATCCTGCCTGCTCTCATCACGCTGCCGCCACCTTTCAGCTTCAGCTCTCTCTTCAGCCCGCCAGTTACTCTCTTCAGCCCGCCACCTCTCCTCCCGGTCATTTTGTGCTTTCCTGCACTCTGACATTGTCTGCCTCCACGCATTCGTCTGTGCTCTGTCAGTGTGGGAGGACAGCATGAGCTCAGAGAACATTTCATCATGAGTGCATTTTTTTCGCCTTCTAATCTTCGCTAGCCTCTGGGAAGGAGAAGATCCTGTGATCCTTGAAACACATGCAGCTGGTGGAGAAAAAAAAGGGACAGTGGTATTTAAAAAGACACATTTTATAGAACAATGGTACGCTCTTTCACGGTAAACCTTGATGTTAACATTACATATATAGCACATGTGCTTTCGTTCCATGGTCGCATTTTGCCTCTCCCCAGCGCGTGGCTAGCCCCTCCAACCTCCCCGTGGTGGCTAACAGCGGGGAACATTTCTGTTCAGCCACAGGCAAACAGCCCAGCAGGAATGGGCACCTCTGAATGTCCCCTTAAGAAAAGCACCCTGTTTCAACCAGGTGACCATGAATGATATCACTCTCCTGAGGATAACACAGAGAGATAAAGAACAGATGTTGTTTGAACGTCAGCAAACATACACTGCAATGCTTTGTTTTACAATGATTCCCGAGTATGTGCTACTGGCCTGGAGTGGTAAAGTGGCCTACCATGGTGATGGAATAAGGCTGCCCTCCCCAGAAACCTTTTGCAAAGGCTTTGGGAGTACATCCAGGATAGCTGCAAATGCCAGGGCAAATTAATCATTAAACATGCTTGCTTTTAAACCATGTATAGTACTTGAAAAGGTACACTCACCAGAGGTCCTTTCTCCACCTGGCTGGTTCGGGAGGCAGCCTTGGGTGGGTCTGGGGGGGTACTGGCTCCAGGTCCAGGGTGAGAAACAGTTCCTGGCTGTCGGGAAAACTGGTTTCTCCGCTTGCTTGCTGTGAGCTATCTACAACCTCATCATCATCATCTTCCTCGTCCCCAAAACCTGCTTCCGTGTTGCCTCCATCTCCACTGAAGGATTCAAACAACACGGCTGGGGTAGTGGTGCCTAAACCCCCTAAAATGGCATGCAGCTCATCATGGAAGCGGCATGTTTTGGGCTCTGATCCGGAGCAGCCGTTCACCTCTCTGGTTTTCTGGTAGGCTTGCCTCAGCTCTTTAAGTTTCACGCGGCACTGCTTCGGCTCCCTGTTATGGCCTCTGTCCTTCATGCCCTGGGAGATTTTGACAAATGGTTTGGCATTTCGAAAACTGGAACGTAGTTCTGATAGCACGGATTCCTCTCCCCATACAGCGATCAGATCCCGTACCTCCTGTTCGGTCCATGCTGGAGCTCTTTTGCAATTCTGGGACTCCATCATGGTCACCTCTGCTGATGAGCTCTGCATGGTCACCTCTGCTGATGGGCTCTGCATGGTCACCTGCAGCTTGCCATGCTGGCCAAACAGGAAATTGAAATTCAAAAGTTTGTGGGCCTTTTCCTGTCTACCTGGCCAGTGCATCTGAGTTGAGAGTGCTGTCCAGAGCGGTCACAATGGAGCACTCTGGGATAGTTCACGGAGGCCAATACCATCTAATTGTGTCCACAGTACCCCAAATTTGACCCAGCAAGGCCGATTTCAACGTTAATCCCCTTGTCGGGGGTGGAGTAAGGAAATCGATTTTAAGTGCCCTTTATGTCGAAAAAAAAGGGCTTCATCGTGTGGACGGGTGCAGGGTTAAATCGATTTAACGCTGCTAAATTAGACCTCAACTCCTAGTGTAGACCAGGGCTTAGAAATACAAAGGAAGACATGTCAGAGTGTGATGGTAAAGCCTGGATTTGTTAGTAAAGAAAAGAAAAGAGAAGTCGATAATGCCAGAGTTGCTAAGCTGTGTGACAGGGAGTTGCCAATGATGATTGAGAACAGGAAAGAGGAGAGGGTTTAGGAATCAAAATAGGATTTCAAATTTTGTAGGTGTTTGTCTTACATGTGTTTGGTCTTTAACTGGATTCTAATAAGTGTTCATATTCAAGCATTTTGTTCATCTCTTTCATTAAAGTTAAAAACTTACCACTGATCACTAGAAGGAACCATTAGCTTTTATTATTGTTCACTTGTATAACGGAGCTCATATTGCCATTCTGAAAGTTACTTTATTTGACAATAGCTGCAGTTATCAAGCACTCCTTGACAATGAGAGCTATGTCAATAAAGACGAGGTCTTTCTGATACAGCCGAATGTACATCCCAAGGCTGGGATTATTCTTTAGGTGTCATGTTCAGTCAAATTCCATTAGGCATTACTTACACATAAGTATTTTCATAAATCTTCAAATTGGGCTGTATTTTTGGAAGACAAATATTTATACAAATCCATCAATAAAAAAAAATCTGCATCTGTTTCCAAATATGCTATAAAATATTGGTGAATTCTAGAAATACCATAGCCTTGCTGTGCATTCTTTTGGATGTTGTTAATACCGGAGACAACTGACAAAATTAACATTTGAGCTTTATGAATGAGCCTTATGTTGAATAGTGTCTGTAGCTTGTTTAAAGACCTACACAAGCAGATGGAACTGACTGCAAAGATAAAACAATAAAACTGACTGCACACAAAATACTTTCAAATGCAAAAAGTAAACAATGAAAAAAGAGAAATAAGTTATAATCACTTTAATTTATAGTAATCTTAAGTTCCCATTGTACCAACAGTAGGAAACAAATGTCTAAACAAAAGTGTGAATCTTTTTTTCAGAGGAGGGCTTCCTATTTTAAAATTAGAGGAGTTACCAATCATGTAGCAATGATAAGATATTTGGCATTATGATATGTCATCATTTTATCAATTAATTGCTGCTATCAAGCATACAAAGTGTAAATAGGGTGTATAAAAGAACAGTTTAACAAGGTTCTATTATTGGAGTTGAATTTTTAATTATTTTTTTTAAATAATCCCACCATTTTGGGCATTATACACTGCTGTTTTATTTTTGTTCTTCATATAAGTCGGAGACACTGAAGTCGCTTGGTATCTCTTTATATATCTCTCTTGCTGACATCATCTTCTCTTGATGCTGACTGTTTTTTTAGTGCAAAGGCTGGAATAGCATAGTATTATTTCACTGATCATCTTGGCATCCTCGCTGTTGCTTCATATGCAACAAAGCAGTTGAAGTTAAACGTGCAAGCCAGGGTGAGGCATTTAATCAATCAGAAAAGCAATTTGCTGCACATACTCTACAAAACATAGTGATTATTATTGGACAACAGGCAATAATAGGTAAAGTTCCTTCCATCCCTTCCTCCCTTACTTTTAGGTTTTGAAAATGAAGGTATACTGCTTTTGCCATGAAAATCAGACAACAGTGCTAAATGCTGCCAAAGGTTTGGAAGAAGACTTAGCTGAAGAATGACCACTGACTGATTCTTGGTCCAGTTAATATCTCTCTCTGTCATCTAGCTATTCAGCAGTAACTATTCTATGCCACCTGTTCCGGGCTTTGTCCCTGTGTAGACAAGCCCTTAGTAACACTAAGAAGTTGTGCAAGCATTGACACTTATCACGGAGGAACTGAAGATGTTTGTGGTTTGTTTTAAATGTGTTCAGTGAGATTATTTTGATGAGACACTTGAAAAAGTGGTGCTTAAAAACAGTTAAAATACTAATGGTAAGAGAGAAGTTGTAGATGGCTTTCCATAAACATTATATGTTTGTGCTAAAATAATCTTCAGGATGTAAGGTTCACTTGCAGCTATTTGTTCTCTGCTCTGTTAGATTGATGTTGTCCTTTTGCCTCAATTCAACTTGTGTCATGACCTACCTACCTGATTTAGAGTACTGTCAGTTTTCATCTACATAAAATGAAATCTGTTTTCAGTAACCCCAAAAACAGCTAGCAGAAATAATTTGCCCAGTTGAAAGATCAAACAAAACTGTATTGGAAATCATTGAGGATGCTAAAAGGTGTTTTAAAACAAAGGATTATCTAATGAAATTTGCCCTTAATACAAATGTGACTGTCCTTTAGAAAAAGTTTGGGAATTTGGTCACTTGCTTTGGTCTGACAGCTGAGAAGTTTCTATTACCCTTTCTTCTAAGTGGGGCTGCCAAAAGGCAGTGGAATAGCCAGATGCCTGTGATGTTGCAGCTATCCTCAGGATTGCTAATTAACAGTCCTTGAGCCCTGGCAGGAGAGTACTCAGGAAAGAAGAACACTGGGAAGTTGGAATTGTTCAGATGGGAGATGGATGGTCCATGGAGGTGATGATCCTTTTAGGTGCTCCTGTACTACAGTGATGAGATTGATAGTGTGGAGATCCGCATACCACATTAGAAAGCCTTGCTGTAAAGAAGGATTCACTATGAAGTATATTTCATATACCACATCACCCCCTTTATTGGAGAGTCTCCTACCACCATGTTTCTCAACTTCTTTGATACCAGGGACCGGCTTGCTGCCTTCCTAAACTGTGTCAGGGATATCTCAGGGACTGACACCAGTCTCCGGACTGATCATTGAGAAATTCAGTAGCAGGAACCAGTGGAACAGGTGAGCTGGCAGATCAGGATGTCTAAGGACATGGCTACACTAGAAACTTCAAAGCGCTGCTGTGGGAGCACTCTCACGGCAGTGCTTTGAAGTGTGAGTGTGATCGCACGCGAGTGCTGGGAGAGAGCTCTCCAACACTCTTAGTAATCCATCTCCATGAGAGGATTAGTTCCGAGCACTGGAAGTGCAGCTCCCAGCACTCGGAGCTTGTCCACACTAGCGCTTTAAAGCGCTCAGGGGGGTGATCAGACTGACTTCCTTGTCTCTCTTTCTTGTGTCTCTGTTTCTTTCTCTGTGTCTCTGTTTCTTTCTTGTCCACTACACATAAAAATAACATTTTGGTACATTTCCCCAAATGATGGGTCTTACTGATACCACTCCACAGCTTTACCAGAAGGCTGATGTCAGCTTCTGGCCAACTGGCAGTATGGGAGGAGGATTTCTTAGAGTCATAGAATTTAAGGCCAGAAGGGACCATCAGATCAGCTCGTCTGATCTCCTGTACATCACAAGCCTCCACCAGCACCTGCACACTAAACCCAACAACCAAAATTAGACAAAAGTATTACAGCCCACGGGAGACTAGTCTATTATATGCTACAGGCAGAGAATAAGAGGGACCGAGGTGTACCAATACCCAATGACTCCATAATAGCAGGGAAATGATTAAGTGAGCAGATAATCCTGGCAAGTTACCTGCACCCACACACTGCAGAGGAAGGTGAAAAATCCCCAGGGTCACTGTCTGTCTCACCTGGGGAAAAATTCCTTCCTGACCCTACATAGGTAAGATAGGTGCATGTAGACTGTTTGTTTAGTTATGCTTTGATTCCTACTGTTGAGAATAAACAATTGAATATCTTGTTTTGAAAAGGCTATTTCATGGTGGGGAGTTCCTATTAAGTGCTTATAGGGCAGGGCCCCCATTGCTATAGTATCTGAGTGCCTCACCATCTTTAATGTATTTATCCTCACAAATCCCCTGTGAAGTAGAATCCCCCTTTTACATTTACAGGGAATTGAGGCACAGAGAGGCTAAGTGACTTGCCACATAGGAAGTCTGTGGTAAGTAGGGACCTGAAACCAGGACACCCAAGCCCTAGGCTAGTACCCTAACCGCTGGACCTTCCTTTCTCTTTCTTCCTATGTCATTGTGTTCACACTGGTCACAGATCCCAAATGGGAAATCATGCAGGGAAGCCAAACCCAGTGAAGTTTGCTGAGGAATCACAGTTGGTACACAGGTGAGCTGTCACCCTGGAGACCCAGTCTAAAGAGTGGGAGAATGGCAGGATTCCACCCCAGAGAGGCTTGTCACCAAGAGGAGGGGTTGCACTCAGAGGGGTCAAAGGTGCAGATAACCATGAACTGTGATCGGAAAAATCACAGCTTGACTTTCAGATCCAAGGCTGAGTTTGTCAAGGTTGACAGTTTAAAAAAACAAAACACATTTTCCCCTTATAAACTGAGTAAATTTGACCTGCAGGTCACTGAGACACAGTAAATGTGGAACTCCACAATGCTACTTTACCAGATCATTTTTCATAATAGAAACACACTTCAGGGTGTTTCTTCCTTGCCTCGGACTTACTTAGAGCATCAAACCAACTACTAAGAACAACATAAAACTGGCAAACAAGCCTGGTGTACATTAGAAAACTGAACTGGTTTTGGAGGTTTATTTTGCAATTGGGCCTGCTAAGCTACTATTGAAATTGTTTAAGTGGTATTATATACAGTATAGTTTCAGAATGAGTGACTGTGACTTGGTTGCATTATCAAAAATCACTTTGATGAATGCCACACAATCAATGGGTATGGAATAAGTTGCACTCACGCACTGTGACAATGCCTATACTGAGTGTCAGAGGAGTTAACTCAATTGCACTCAGTGCTCCAGGCTCAGAGTAATTCTAGTGCCTGATGTTAGCAGAAAAACAGTAGAACCATTGGAATGATCTTATCTGAGGAAAGATGTGAGGCCTACCAATACTTCCTGCTGTCTTCAGAGATCACAGGAATGGTCTATTGTAGGGTGACCACCTGTCCCTAATTGGGCGCGACAGCCCCGAAATGTACATTTCAAGTCCTAGTCCCAGGCTGAATGACTCTGGGACATAATTTGTCCTGGATTCCCTGCAGCACCACTCTGCACCTGCCCAAGGCTCTGGGGCAGTGCTAGCCTCTTCCCGGTGGATGGGGCTGAGGTGGGCCTTAGCCCTCCTCACCACGAGGCCCCGTCCCCTACTCCTCTTCCCCCTGAGGTCCCGCCCCTGGGCAGGCCAGAAATTTCCTTTGGAAAAAAAAAAATTCCAAGCAGCTGTGCTGGAGTGGTGTCCATGAGCTGTGCTGGAACAGCCACATAAACGGAAACTCTTTTATATGTGGCCGCCAGAAGGAAATGGCAGTAGTGAAATATAGGTGAGGCACAAGATACCCCACTACTGGAAACAATGGCTTTAAAACATTGAGCTTTGTACTATCCTGGCTTGGTCATATTCAGGGGCCCAGACCAAAGAATGGGGAACTATTTCAACTGTATCTTTGAAAAATTACAGTTTCTGAGTAGTAACTTGATTATCCTACCTGTGCTTTAAGACCAGCTCTGCTAGACAGTAAATATTTGGGAGCTATGTCTTTTCCAAAGAGGTTACAGCTGAGATGTCAGAATGTCTTACCATTTGAATGCCTTGACAAATAACAGCTGTGACAGACTTATATCTGCTGTTTAAACAGCTGTGTTCTGGTGACAAAGCTGAATCAGTCTGAAAAAATGAGCATGCCTCCCATTACTGAATGGTAAAACCAAGCTTACTCAAGCACCAGGGGAAAATCCCTAGACTGTCTCTCTAAGGGCCCAAATACTTAAAAGATTAAACAGAACTCAAGTTTGAGGCTATTTGGTGTGAATGGTGTGAGCAGGCTTTAAAAGGGGAGAAGTGCAAGACTGTCTGACTTTCATTTACAGGACTGAGTCTTCTGTTTAGCCAAGTGATAAATTTAAGAATCTTCTTGTGTAGTGATTTTTCTTAAGTAATCCACATTCTAACAGCAGATACAGGCCTGCACCTTTGCCAAGGCAAAATGTTTTGGGGACTCTGCTACTTTGGGTGCTTCAAGATGATAAAATTCCTATTGTCACAAAGATCTCTCCCAGGGTTTGTTTGATCTTATAATTCTTATGCTGTATTTTAAAATTACAAATCTTGATACTGGGAATAGATAGTGATGAGTGGTCCCTTAAAAGGCAAATGAGGGCTAATTAGTAGGGCCCTTCCAAATTCACAGCCATGAAAAACGCATCACGGACCGTGAAATCTGGTCTCCCCCAGTGTGTGCTTTTACCTATACTATACAGATTTCACGGAGGAGACCAGCATTTCTCAAATTGGGAGTCCAGGCAGCAGCACAGAAGTAAGGGCAGCAATAGCATACCATGCCATCCTTGCAGCTCTGCCTTCAGAGCTGGGCTCCCAGCCAGCAGCCGCCGCTCTCTAGCTGTCCAGCTGTGAAGGCAGCCCCGCCACCAGCAGCTGCACAGAAGTAAAGGGTAGCAGTACCACAACCCCCTCCTTCAATAACCTTGTGACCCCTTCTCCAACTCCTTTTTCGGTCAGGACCCCTACAGTTACAACACTGTGAAATTTCAGGTTTAAAAAGCTGAAATCATGAAATTTATATTTTTTTCCATTTAAAGTGTAAGACCTAATGTAGATCAGACAGAGGCATTTTTACCACCATAACATCTAAATCATAGTGGTAAAGGCAGTGTTGCCACTGTTGGCAACAGTGTTGCCACAGTGATGATTTGGTCCTGAGTCTTATGATAATTGTTTTCCTTAAAGCCTCAGCTCCTGGAGTCAAGTGGATATGTGATGATTTCAGCCTTCATCCTTAAAGAAAAAGTAAGTTTCTAGCCCTCATGGCTCTGGACAAAGCTTCATAATGTGACCCCAGTGACCCCTCAAGGCTCAGAAAAGCAGAAGGGAAATAAAAAGAACAGCAAATCTATTATTTTTATACAATCTCATGATTTTAAAGCCAATCATGATTTTGGGGGCCTCTGACTCATGATTTTTCAGCATTTGGGGTTAGCAATACTATAAAGGTAACTGCACCCAGCCAACACTAGAGCTTGCACCATTACAGAAAAATGTTTGAGATCTGGCTGAATTTTTTCTATTAAAAAGTTAGTAAAAAATGACCTTTTCTCAAAAATTTCAAGAAAAAAATCAGTTTTCAATATTTTCAGAGCATTTTTTTATTTTATGAAATAAAAACACATTTTCAAGTTTTGTTTTTTCAATTACATAAAAGTATTATCAATTTTTTTATTTCTCCCCCACGCAACCAACTCTAAATCTTAACCATTTTTTTTAAAGGAAGACAAGAGTTCTGTGGGCAGAAATATTAATACTAGCAATAAATTGTGGAGAAGAGGGAGATAGGAGAAGAAACGTAGACTCCTGCCTTATGTGTGCACTTAAAAAGAGTCAGAAGCTTCATCAAAAGTACTATCAAGATGCTGGATTGATTTTTACTCTTTTAGGCACTGATACTGCAAATTCTTACACACCTTAGGACTGCTCATTGAAATTAATAAGAGTACTCATGATAATAGAGTTAAGTACCTGCATATCTATTTGAAGGATCATTGCCTTATTTTAGCTCCACCAAGAATCTCTACTGCCTTGAGCACCTTTTGTGAATTATTTTATGCCAAGCCAGGCAGACTGCTAAGAGCACATAAAGTTTGGAAATGATCTAACTTAATTTTTTTAAATGTTGCTATTTAAGGAGGGTTTTTTTTTTAATGTGACATTGTATGATAGAACTGCAAATTGAATAGCTCATCAACATGTGAGCTTTAAAAATCAAATTATGGGGTGAAAATTGCAGTACATTCCTGTTACTTTGGTCAGTTGTTCAGACAGCTGGATCTGGCTATTTTAGCAATCTAATGTAGAATCAGTGTAGAAGGATTAAAAGAATGAGGCAAAATTAACTCTGGTGCTTTTGGGTCTGGTATGAGGAATCCTTGGAATGGGTCTAGGTCTGGACTGAGGAATGTTGGGAATGATGGTGATTAGTAATGGAGAAGGATGTGGTTGCATCCTGCTTCCCCACTGAGAATAATTAAGCTTGCTCTGTCACCCAATTCTAGGCAAAGAACCTTTTATTCAATCCTGTACTGTGACATATATACATTTTTTATTTCTGTGTGCGGTTTGTGGAAAAATGTAGTAAAGTCTAACGATTTGCATTACACATATTAGAAAATAGTGTGCTGATTGTAGTTGGCCGCATCAGGAACTTCAAGGGTTTGTGTGATATCCCGTGTGCATTTTAAGATTCTTAACTTGACATCTGTGCTTCGCTTCACTTTCTGTAGTGGGGTGTAAGGAAAGGATTAAAAAAACCTTGTTGCACATGGTGTATTATGGTGACATGGTAGAAGCAGAAACATTACATCAGTGAAAATCCTTTGTGTTGAGAATGAATAAATTGAAGGACCAATGAACTGAATAACCGGTTCTCTTTAGTTTCTTATATATGTGAGACACCACATTCATGAACTGTTTCGTAATCCCAGAAGAGCCATGAATGGGTGCCTCAGAAACCTGACAGATGTAATAACAACTGCATGTGTTTGTCTCTGTACCTGCAGATATATGCAGAACTGAACTAATGAGGTTCCCTCCAGTCCCCTTGTTCTTACCCTTACTTTTGTTTGGGAGGTTCTCACTCATCTCCCAAAACTTTGCCTTCATTTATGTCTAAACTAGATAACAATTCCCAGTGGAATTAGAAACACTGCTGACTAAATTAGACATAACTGGACTAAATTGCAGCTCAGATCCCCTCAGAGAAATGAGGCAGTTAATGTGACTGGAAATTGAAATTAGTTTCTCTGAAGTACTAATGCAGTGGGACAGATGGCACTGACCCACAAAGTAAGGACTGTGAGAGAATACATTCATAAAAGACCCTGGGCAACTTTCCCTGAAAAGAGGATCTGCTTTAAAAAGTGCATGTGTCATTTTATGTCCTTCTTTTTGTCTTTGCTATAGTTATTAGAAAAATATCTATATTCTCACAAGACTCTTTCTCCCCCCCCCCTTTGTGTGTGTGCTTTTGTTTTGTTTTAATTATTTTTTACAGAAGGAATTTTTTCTTTCTTTTTTCTTTTGTTAAGCAAAGCATTTTATTTGAAAATCTTAAAATTCAGCACTCCTGGTAGACAAGAAAATTAGTTAAGAATGATACATGTGATAACACTCTGAGTCAAAAAGGAGGGGTTGGGGAGAGAGAGATCAGAGAAAGAGAGAGTAAGAGGATAAATATTGCACTTGAAGATGAGAGGAAAAGTAGGGGTACATTTAAAATCCAATCAACTTTAAAAATACCAAGTCCGTCCTATACTGAGATTTCTTGTCAATTTCTAGTTGCTAGAATGATGCTCTGATTCTAAAGGCTTTGAATAGCTGAGATGTTAAGAATGAGAATTTCCCCTCAAGCAAAAGTTACTAATAATCTTTCATTTATTCAGTTCTTCTCATACTGGAGGATCTCAAAGCACTTTACAGATTTAAACTGATATATGCCGAGATCATTAAATGGCCAAAATTCAAAAGCATCTTTGGGGTGAACCATTGCAGCTCTTTATTAGTGTATGGTTACACTACCCAGCAGTTTAGGATGGAAATGGAAAAATATTTCCATTTGAAACTTCAGACTTTAAATTCAGGAAGTAAAATGTAATTACTAGAATATGATTTTGGTTGAAACACTGAATTAACACCATTACTCTTGCAGAGATTGCTGTGGATCATGAACAACCACATGAGGTCACCTCAGTTTTTTATTTTATCCAAAAGACAGCACTTTCAGCATCAGTTTTCCCTGTTATCACACAGTAATATTGGTTCTTCTTCGAGTGATTGTACATGTCCATTCCAATAGGTATCTGCGCGCACCGTGTGCATGATCGTCGGAAGTTTTTACCCTAGTGGTACCTGTCGGGTCGGCTGTGGAGCCCCCTGGAATTGCGCCTTTGTGGCAGTGAAAATAGGTCCCTGCTGACCTGCTGCCTGCTCAGTTCCTTCTTACCGCCAGTGATGGTTGTTGGAGCAACTGGTCTCTTGCTTTAGCAAGTGCTTCCTAGTGGTTTTTCCTGTATATAGCTGTTACCCTTCATCTTAGTTAGTCAGTTAGTTAGTTCATTAGTACGTTTAAGTTGGGGGTCCCCCCCGATATTTTTCCCTGTCCCTGGGGCATGCCGCAGCCCCAGGGGTTCAACCCATGCAATAGTGTGGTAAGCCTATGCCCAGAAGGGATCCGCACCCTGCTTGTCTGAAGTGTCTGGGAGAGGGTCATTTGTAAGACCGGTGCACCATCTGCAGAGGCTTCAAGCCCAGAACTAAGAGGGAGAGAGACTATCGCCTCAAGTTCATCTTGATGGAGTCCGCTCTCCAGCTCCAACTGGCTCAAGAGCCGGCACGTGGCAGCCTCAGTGCACAGCGCACTGGCCTTGGTGCGGGACATCTTGGCACCGAGGAAGGGCCCGCATGAGGAGGATCGGTGCCATTCCCCTGCTCAGAAGGCCGGCTTGTCAGTGCAGCACCGATCACAATCCCCAGTGCCGCATAAGAAGAAGAAGGCGGAATGGGGCTGCTCCCCTGCCAAGAAGAGCAAACAGGACTCCAGTTGGTGCATCCCATGTTGGGACACCGTGGTTTGTCAGTCCCAGCACCGTTGACTCCGGTCTCGAAGGGGGCATCCGTCAAGTCCAGTGTCGGTGGACTCTCCATCCGGGAAGTGTTGGAGGAGAACTTGGACCTCCCCTCCACACCAGACACTTTTGAGGCTGCGCGGGACTTACTTGTGATGTCAGCACAGTCCCTGGCCTCCTATTCCCATGCGCTGGCTCAGGTGCAGGCGGCACAAGAACTGGCTGCTGCACCACTTCTGGCACCGTCTGCGGCACCGATAGCGGCACCTCCTATCCAGCACCGGGACAAGCCCACCACGGTGCGGCACCATTCCCCATTGCTGCGGTACCACTCCCCGGCACCGTCGCGATCTGCACCTCTCTGGTCGGGCTCGGATTATTCATCAGAGTCAGAGGCGGAGTCGTACATGTCCTGACACAGCCTGTACCGGCACCATAAGGTGGAGGACCACTCGACCGGTAGAATCGCCCTTTAGGACACCTTCAGCCTACCACCAGCGGTAAGGGCATGGTTCCAGGGCAGCATTGGTGGTCTCTGTTGACTGTGCCCCTCCTTCTGTGACATCCGTTGCCCCTGATCAGTCCAGGGTTCCCGAGGACCAGTCTTGATTTGATAGATCTCTATCATATCCCCCACTTAGTCATCTCTTTTCCAAGCTGAAAAGTCCCAGTCTTATTAATCTCTCCTAATATGGCAGCTGTTCCATACCTCTAATAATTTTTGTTGCCCTTTTCTGAACCTTTTCCAATTCTAATCTTTCTTTTTTTAGATGGGACGATCACATCTGCACGCAGTATTCAAGATGTGAGCGTACCATGGATTTATATAGAGGCAATATGATATTTTCTGCCTTATTATCTATCCCTTTCTTAATGATTCCCAACATTCTGTTCGCTTTTTTGACTGCCACTGCACATTGAGTGGATGTTTTCAGAGAACTATCCACAGTGACACCAAGATCTCTCTCTTGAGTGGTAACAGCTAATTTAGACCTCATAATTTTATATGTATAGTTGGGATTATATTTTCCAATGTGCATTACTTTGCATTTATCAACATTGAATTTCATCTGCCAATTTGTTGCCCAGTGACCCAGTTTTGGGAGATCCTTTTGTAGTTTTTCCCAGTCTCCTTGGGACTTAACTATCTTGAGTAGTTTTGGATCATCTGCAATTTTTGCCACCTCACTGTTTACCCCTTTCCCCAGATCATGTATGAATATGTTGAATAGAACTGGTCCCAATCAATGTTCCCTCTAATTTTTGACAGGCCGTGTGCACAAAAAATTTCTTCTGTGGAAATTGTTGTGCTTCTGTGCAAATTTTTGTGTGCGCGGGGTTTTGCCGTGTGTGTGGGGTTTAGGGTCTGTGTGCGCGCGTGCGCATACGCACACAGCTTAGAGGGAACAGTGGTCCCAATACAGACCCCTGAGGGACACCACCATTTACGTCTCTCCATTCTGAAAACTTGACCATTTATTCCTACCCCTTGTTTCCTATCTTTTAACCAGTTAACAATACATGAGAAGACCTTCCCTCTTATCCCCTGACAGATTACTTTGCTTAGGAGCCTTTGGTGAGGGACCTTGTCAAAGGCTTTCTGAAAATCTAAGTACACTGTAGCCCCTGGAATGTTTTTGCCATTTTTGACTTTTTATCACCATTTGGGGCAGAATTAGTATTTTTTAAAATCTTGAAAATTCTCATGAGATGGGAAAATCATTTCCTGCCCAGCTCTCTTCCTCTCCCCAAGGAGAAATTGTGTGTGGGTTTTATTTCTATTTTTGAAAATATATCTACACTGTGCTATGTGTTTATATTAGCAAAAGCAAGATAAAGGAGTGTGCCTTGCACTTGCTACAAATGATTTGTGGTGGTTCTTAATTTTTGCGGGAGTTTGTTCCGTGGTGTTGGACTGAGTCCCAAGAGCGCTCTGTTTTCTACACACGCAAGCTTTACTCTTGCTGTGGAGAGTTCCATTGTGCCAGAGCTGCTGACTGTGGACCTTGTCATGGAGTTTGAGGTGATCTTTTAGATATCCTGGGCCCAAACCATTGAGTGCCTTGAAGATGAGCACTTGGTACCTTGAATTTGGTATGGTGTTCTGTGGTAAGCCAGTGTGGGGAGCGGATGACAGGTTTGATGTGCTCGTGGTAGTTTGTGTTGCTGAGGAGACCAGCTGCAGCATCGTGTATGAGTTTTTCATTAGGATTGATGTGGTTTCATGACCAGTCTCTGCTTTGAAATTTTTGGGATGAAGTCTTTCTAGGCATTCAGATAACCTGGTGATAGGTATGATAAAAAAGCCTAAATATGACAGAATTTTACAGCTGGAACACGTTTCTTACAACTTTGAATAATTTCAGTACTTAATAAGGTTAAAAGTTTAGTGTCTCCTCTTGGAAATGTTTACAAAGGATGTAATGTTTCTTCGTGTCCCTCTGAAATTTCAGAATGAGTAACAGAGAAGTGACTTGTCAAAATTTACATAAGAAGTTTGTGGTAGAGCTGGGAGCAGAACCTAGATCTCTGAAATGGTACATCCATTGCATTGGCAAGTTGCCTCTAAGCAAGAGATATGAACCAGACCAACTGTAAAGAAGAGAGTAATGTTTAGCTATCTTTGTAAAGTGTTTTGAGAACTACAGATGAAAAATTACTAGGTAAGTACAAAAAGAAAAGGAGTACTTGTGGCACCTTAGAGACTAACAAATTTATGTGAGCATAAGCTTTCGTGAGCTACAGCTCACTTCATCGGTTGCATCCGATGAAGTGAGCTGTAGCTCACGAAAGCTTATGCTCACATAAATTTGTTAGTCTCTAAGGTGCCACAAGTACTCCTTTTCTTTTTGCGAATACAGACTAACACGGCCGTTACTCTGAAACCTGTCATTAGGTAAGTACAGAGCATTATTGCTATCCACATTTTTCATCTGGAGTAACTCAGGTACAAAGGCTCTGTAATTAAATATGCATTTCTTCATACTGACAGTATGTTTGTTTATTACATAGGCAATGTAAAATTTATTATGCTGTTAACTAATAATTTTCTTAAGTGGGTTGGGTGTTGTAAATTACTATAGGTGGCAACAATGTTTTCATTTAGCAATCTTACCTTGGTTTTCAAGTAAAGCTCTTTGGTTTTGGAATTGTGGAAATAATTGCATTACTTCTAGTAATCAGACATATCAGAGAAGTGGGAAGGGGAAGTTCTTCGGTATTTCCTAAAGTGGGAAAACAAGATAGTTGAATTAAAAGTCTATTTATCAAAAGCATATCTGAGTGTGACTTCAGTTGATGGAAGGAAAAAATATCTTCTTCATAATAGAACTGTTTCTAAATATATGGCAGTTGAACAAAGTTGATAGCTCATTCGAATGTAATGTAATTCTTTCACATTATAGGAGTATTAACAATGTGTGCCTGCCAATAACTTAGTTTTCAGTATTTTGGCTTTAGTAAATGACAGTAGTGTTAATTTGTTTTCCCAGCCCCCTCTCCAAACAGTCACAAACCAGAATGTGAGTGTTGTATGTAGTGTATCTTTAAGTGATAGTAGTCTAGTTGTGTGAGTCAGGTAAAGAGAAAAATGCTTTCCCTTGTTTGGTGTGTTAATTAAAACCTTTAAAAAATTTACTTTAGTTCCACAAAAACAGACATGCCAAGATTTAGATTAACATCTTTGTAAAAGGTGTGTGCGTGGTTTGTGGTGGTCGTGGTTATGTTTTATTTTATTTTATTTTATTTTATTTTGCTGAATCATGAGAGGATAGCCTGTACGCAGAGAGCAGGCTAGTAGATCCATTCAGCTGATTGGTAATCATAGGTTAGAGCAGTGGTTCTTGGGCTCAGGACCTATTTGTTAACTTTGATGATCTGTTGCAACCCAGCAAATAGCTTCCGTGCAAAAAACATCTACCGTACTAAATATTCTTAACTATAATATATAATACAGACTTTAACATAATAAATACACGGGGCATGTCAAGGCTGATTCCCTACTCTGGCACTTTGGGTGCAAAAGATGGGGGCCCGCAAGGATTCTAAAAAAATTAATACTGGCCACTCCAGGCTGGTATTAAACTCCCAAGGTCACAGCTTCTCTCTCACCTTGGATGGGTAGATGCTGCCACCACCCAGGTGCAAAAAAACAACAACCGCTTTTTGAGAACCCAGGAAGAAACACTTGGGAATTCCTTCCTGTAGGGTACCCTCAAGCCCTTTCACCCCCCTTCCCGGGAATAGCTGAGGAAAAAAAACAAAGGAAATCAGCTGTTGCCACCAGCTAATTAAATACCATATGCACAAACCTCTTCAAACCTCTTAGGGACACAAAAATCCAATCCAATTCTTAAAAAAGGTAAATTTTATTAAACCCAAAAAATAAAGGAAATACATTTGGAACTTAGGCTTTTTGCTAGATCTTAAAAGAAACAATTAACAAAAATTAAGCATCAAGATAGCTCTCTTGAGGTTCAGTTTAAAGGTTACAAGCGAAACAAAAGCATCTCGGGTTAGCACAGAGGTGTCCACAAGCCATAAGAAACAAAAGAAATAACCCTAATTGCATCTTTCTAGACATTCCCTAATTTACTTACATATCTGAGGCTTCAGACAAGTAGGTTCGAGGTATGAATTGATGATCTATGATCATATCTGGCTTAAAGCTGCTTACAGCATTGCTGCTCTGTGTCTCTGCTCTTTCCCGGAGAACCACAACACCGAGACAAAGGGAAGTTTTTTCCCAATTTTAAAAAGTTCTAGCCCTCCCATTGGCTCTTTTGGTCAGATGCCCACTCCTTTTCCTTTACCTGGGAGACTTGGTTAAGCCTTTACAGGTAAAGCAAGCAGAGAACAGCCACCAAGAGGGATTTGAAAGCTAACTGGCTGGCTGGGTGTCCATAAAAGGGAGCTACTCCCCATCTGTCTTCATTTATCACAGGGTGTACTATAGCAGAGGCTCCTATCCAGCCATTGTTACTTACAGGGTTGCAGCATCACTCCGGTGTGACCCGGCTTTCCTAACGGGGGGGGCCAGCCTAACCTGATCTGCGTAAGTGACATTGCGACCTGCTGCATGGGGTCTCAACACCACTTCACTCTGCCCCTGTCATGATGACAGGGAGACCAGCTAGGCCAAACAATGAGCAGTGCTGCAACCCCAGGAATCAGATTGCAACACCCAGGAGCCAAGCCCAGCCAGCCCTGCAGGAGCCGCAGGAGCGGCTGCCGCAGAGTGCGCTCTGCAACACCAGCCCTTTCTCCCCTCCACCACTAGGCCCCCTACTCCACTGCAGTTAGGACCTGATCTCCTCCTCCCTCCCTGGGCCTACCACACAACACTTTGACACTTTGGGGCAACCCAATTTTGGGTCGCAGTGCATGGGTTGAGAAACTATGGGTTAGAAGTTGGCAGCTCAGATCTTTACTTGTGATGACAGTAGTTTGCAGATGACACTAAACTGGCAGGAGAGGTAGATACGCTGAGGGTAGGGATAGGATACAAAGAGACCTAGACAAATTAGAGGATTGGGCCAAAAGAAATCTGATGAGGTGCAACAAGGACAAGTGCAGAGTCTTGCACTTAGGACGGAAGAATCCCATGCACTGCTACAGACAAGGAACCAAGTGGCTAGACAGCAGTTCTGCAGAAAAGGACCTAGGGGTTGCAGTGGATGAGAAGCTGGATATGAGTCAACAGTGTGCCCTTGTTGCCAAGAAGACTAACAGCATTTTGGGCTCTATAAGTAGGAGCATTGCCAGCAGATCGAGGGACATGATCATTCTCCTTTATTCGGCATTGGTGAAGCCTCATCTGGAGTACTTTGTCCAATTTTGGGCCTCACACTACAAGAAGGATGTGGAAAAATTGGAAAGAGTCCAGCGGAGGGCAACAAAAATGATTAGGGGGATGGAGCACATTATTTATGAGGAGAGGCTGAGGGAACTGGGATTATTTAGTCTGCAGAAGAGAAGAGTGAGAGGGGATTTGATAGCTGCTTTCAACTACCTGAAAGTGGGTTCCAAAGAGGATGGATCTAGACTGTTCTCAATAGTAGCAGATGACAGAACAAGGAGTAATGGTCTCAAGTTGCAGTGGGGGAGGTTTAGGTTGGATATTAGGAAAAACCTTTTCACTAGGAGCGTGGTGAAGCACTGGAATGGGTTACCTAGGGAGGTGGTGGAATCTCCTTCCTTAGAGGCTTTTAAGGTCAGGGTTGACAAGGCCCTGGCTGGGATGATTTAGTTGGGAATTGGTCCTGCTATGATGCAAGCTTCGTAGGGACAGCAGAAGAGCAGTCTAAGAAAGTGCACTATTTTTTAAAAAAATGGATGAATCAGCGTACTATTCAAATGAACCTTAAACTTTCACTGCAAATTAAATTGTACTTTTGTTTTTTTGCCATGTTTTCTTTTGCCATGAGTGATTGCCTGAGAAGAATGTAGAACAGTGTATAATGCTATCCTCTTCCAGGATTTTTGAAAATCCTTTTGCAGTGAGTTTTGTCTTTATATTAGTAAGCTATTTGCTACAGTAAAATGACATCCACTGCAGGAACTGGATCAACTCAATTTAGTTAACTAAAAATCTTACTCTGTCAGACTTTCTGGTTTAAATGAGGGCAGAAGTGGATGGGGTTGAATTCTGTCTGAAGTAACTCAGGTTTGCTTCAGAGAACACTGTACACACTCGGAAGCTTTTGAGTGGAGATGTGCTTGATGAGGCTTAAGTTTGTGAGGGAAAGGAGTTGTATTGAGGCCCAAGTTTTTTGGTGAAGGGTTAGCTGCTGGTTTTGTTCTACCTGTAATTTGTGGCAAAGGTACCTATGACATATGATAGGTGCTTTTGTATATATTTGTAGGAATGCAAATAAATAAATATTCCATAATACCTTTACGGGTGTCCTTCATGTAGGTGTCAAGAAATCTCCTCTTCTGAAAAAAATTCTTCTTTAATTTAATAGTTTAAAATAAACATTTACTAAGGCCAACTCTTGTAATTTTTTTGATCAGTGTATACCCTGGCTTATAGTTCATTCTGCCATAAACAGTGCTTGGACTGAAATTTTGCATTCCTTGGCCAGCCTTTGGAGGACTTGGAATGTGAGGACACAGCTACAGCTCAAATTTCAACCTCTAGCTGTGATATCTCATTTCCAGACAAAATGCTGCAGGAAAAAGAGGTCAGTGAGGACCTGTTATTTCTAATTCCAGCACAAAAAACATACTTTCCCTTGCACTTCCAATGTATAACCACAATGCATAATTTTAAGTCATCTAAAACACATTCAAATGCACAGCCATGTCTCCAACCTCATACATTTTTACCTACAAATAAACAAATGGTAGATTTTGAGTGCATGTGTGTCTATAGAGAATATATCTTAATTTAGCTGTGGTTGGAGTTAAGGTTGTGTGTTTGAGTGAGAAAATAAGTGGAAAAGGAAACAGAGTTTGTGGTGGAGGTCAGGAGTCTGCAATATTTGAGTGTTATAATACATGAATTATTATTGCCTTGTGGTTTCCTTGAAATGTAGAGATGGTGGTGATTGAATTTGACTTTAAGCAACCTTAACTCTGAGGGCCTGCAAATAAATGCATGTGTGCATGAGTGTAACTTTATGCATGAGTAGTCCTATTGTAGCCAATGAGTCAACTCATTTATGTAAAGTTAAACTGTATGTTTGTTTGATAATTAGGTCCTTGGTTACCAATTTTATTTATTTGTTATTTAATTTCAATTCTGAATGAATGGTCTGTACAAATGATATTTAGCAGAACAAATTTAAATTTATTCAAGCAAGCTTGGTACAAAGATAAATTTATGAAAACTCACCTTTTAAAAGGGTGTAATGTCCTTTGGTAGATTTTCATTAGCGAATCGCAAAGTACTTTACAAACATTAAGTCAATACTCTATCTTTATTACTGCCTTTAGTATGTTACAATGGAATTTAAAAGCTTAAATTAATTCTGTGTAGATTTGCAAAATGAACATATCAAAGTCTGCAGTTCCTCTTACTCAGGAGTACTACTAATTCTAAGGTGTCAGAGTAGCAGCCGTGTTAGTCTGTATCCACAGAAAGAAAAGGAGGACATGTGGCACCTTAGAGACTAACAAATTTATTTGAGCATAAGCTTTCGTGAGCTACAGCTCACTTCGAAAGCTTATGCTCAAATAAATTTGTTAGTCTCTAAGGTGCCACATGTCCTCCTTTTCTTTTTACTAATTCTAAGGGGTCCTGTGTTTTACATTTGCAAACAAGAAAATGTGAGAAGTAGGAATGTAATCTGAGTGTTGAACCCGTGCCCATTTCCCCTTTTCTATTTAATATCTGGTCTCAGCAGGTAATGAAAACTGTGAAGCCAAATTATTCCATCTGTGGTATTACCATTATGCTACACTGGTATCAGATTTCATAAATCTTGTAGCTGTGAAGGGCAGTTTTGAGGACCCTAGGAACACCACCAGGTGGAATCAATTCGATTTAATTAAGGGCTTTTCAACAGACTACCATGAACCCTAATACACTTTTTTTTAGTGAGGAAGCCTGGAGAGTGTGGAGTTTTGTCAGAGACAAGCTGGGTGAAGTAATATCTTTTATTGGACCAACTTCTGTTGGTGAAAGAGACAAGCTTTTGAGCTACACAGAGCTCTTAGCTCAAAATCTTGTCTCTTTCACCAGCAGAAGTTGATCCAATAAAAGATATTACTTCACCCACCTGGTCTCTCTCATATCCTCAGACCAACACAGCTACAACAACACTGCAAACAACAGTGAAGCTTTCTCAGACAGAGGTTTGGCAAATAAGTGGGTCATTGAAATAAGAGGCAGACTTAACACCTTTGCCAAGTGCTTTGTATGCTGATTTGAGATTCCATTGCAACAGGATATTTGTTAATCCAAAGAAATAAACCTCTCAATTCAAAAGCTTGTTTTAACTGGTTTGGGAAGGATTTTTATAATCCAAAGTGCTGTTCCTTTCTCCACCCAGTTTGGTGCTTCACACATCCAGAGATTATTTTGTTCTTTATTTTGTTTGAAAGGTGGCATTTAGCAAAGGACCCTTCATTTAATTAGCAGGTCTTCAATGTAGATGTCTCATGAGTGTGACTAGGTATTGAAGGAAATATATGTGACTAGGAGTACTAGTGGCACCTTGGAGACTAACCAATTTATTTGAACATAAGCTTTCGTGAGCTACAGCTTATGTTCAAATAAATTGGCTAGTCTCTAAGGTGCCACATGTCCTCCTTTTCTTTTTGCGAATACAGACTAACACGGCTGCTACTCTGAAACCTGGGAATATGTGACTAGGGGAATTTTAAACTTCTTCTTTGGGTCTTGTCTATACTACAAACTGACAAAGCAGGGGAGGTGTACACACTACAAAGCTACTTTTGGCAGCAAAACTCTGCTGTTACCTCACCCATTTTGTCTCTCTAATATCCTGGGATCTACGCGGCTACAACAACACTGCAAACAACCTTTAAAACAGGAGCAGTTTCCAGTCTCTAACCACATCTCAAAGCTCCATTTCTAAGACCTTGTCTACACTACAAAGTTTTGTTGGCAAAAGTTATGCTCCCAAAGCAGCCTGCTCTGCCTGCCTGCTTATAGTTCTGTGATTCCTCTGAGTTCTCCCACAGCTTCCTCAGCTGTCGGGAGCGGCGTCCTGAGCAGCTCTGTGAGCTCCCCGTGCTGAGGAACGTCAAAAAGCAACACAGCAGTACCCCCTGCCCCCACACACACCCACCTCCCTGCAGCACCAGTCTGCCTGCCCCTGTGTTCCTAGTGCAGGGCCACAGGAGCATTCCATGTTAATGATTTAATCTTTGAAAGGGGAGGGACAGATGCCTGCAGGGCAGCAGAGATCAAAACAGTGAGCAGAGCAATCAGGGCAGGAGCTGTGGGATACTGGGAGAGGCCAGTTATGTCGAGAAAACAAGCACAGTGTCTACACCAGGGATCGGCAACCTTTGGCAAGCGGCCCGTCAGGGAAAGCCCCTGGCGGGCCTGGCCGGGCCAGTTTCTTTACCTGCAGGGTCTGCAGGTTGGGCCGATCGCAGCTCCCTCTTGCCGCAGTTTGCCAACCCAGGCCAATTGGGGCTGGGCTGCAGGAAGTGCTGCGGGTCAGGCCACATCTTCCCGCAGCCCCCATTTGCCTGGGACAGCGAGCCATGGCCAATGGGAGCTGCGATCTGCCGAATCTGCAGACGCTGCAAGTAAACAAACCGGCCCAGCCCTCCAGGGGCTTTCCCTGACGGGCTGCGTGCCAAAGGTTGCCAATCCCTGGTCTACACTGACCCTTTGTCACTTTAATTTTGCAGCAGAAAGGTTTATGCCTCTTGTTGAGGTGGCTTTATTTTTATTTATTTTGGGCCAACTCCTGTTGGTGAGAGAGACCTCTTTGGTGTGCTCACCATACGGAAGATGGCAAGGACACTTAGATTATGTCTACTCTAGAGACCTTACAGTGGCAAAGCTGTACCAATGCAGCTGCGCCACTATAAGATCACCCTTGAAGCCACTCTGTGCTGACAGGACGGAGAGCGACATAGCACTGTGCACACTACTGCTTATGCCAGCAAAACATATATTGTGTTTTTTCACACCCCTGAGCAACATAAATTGATTCCACCTGGTGGTATTCCCAGGCTCCTCAAAACTGCCCTTCACAGCTACAAGATTTTTAAGAAGAAGCTCTTCCCTTCCCCTCACCCCAAAGAATCTCCCTTGGCTGAAGAGAACAACTCACAGACAAGGAAGGCCCTGAAAAAAAACAACAGAAGGCTGCCTTGAAGAGAATAGCCTCACCCTCCAAACGATAGACCAAAGGAAGAACCTCAACTAATTGCCTAGGGACCTGCAAGGACACTGGCTTCCTGACATTGCTCCACACCCCAGGAGCCCAGCCCAACCCTTCCATATCCTCGGGACCATCAATCCACAATAGGGATCCAGACAACCGGCAAACCTGCAGTAAAAGAGCACCCTGGACAACCAGTTAGCTATAGCAAGACTATGAACTGCCAAATTTTGGGTTCTAATGTAGGCCAGGCCATGGGTAGACCCTCACCCCCCCCCCCCCCCGAAACTCCTCATGTCGTTGTGTACAGTAAAAAGGTGTGCGGTGCAAGTGGGCTCTTGGCAGTGAATATTGATTCCAGTAACCAAGATTCCATAGGCATCTGTTCTAGCACTGCCTTGGCTTCCTGTGCTAGTGCTCTGAATCTGTTGACCTGCAACTAAGGGTATGTCTGCACTGGCAAGTTTCTGTGCCACAAGTTATACCACTTTTATTAAAACGTTGGAATTAAACCGCTGTTGCATGTGCACACTGTGCTCCTTGTGATGCTGCAGTGCATCCACAGTAGCAGCTCTTGAAATGGCAAAGACAGCAGTGCATCATGGTAGCTATCCCACTGTGCAACTGGCCGCAGCGTGCTTTGGGAAGGGTTTGCAATGCCTCATGGGGCAGGCACAGCATCACGTGATGTAGGTTTCCCAATCCCATTGTTCCATGGGCATCCTACTACATTGCCAGCTGCTTTTCAATTGAAGTGGGGGGCAGAGGGGGAGAGAGTGTGTGATAGGGAGTGTGTGTGTGTATGGAGGGGGGGAAGAGACAATGTGTACAGCAATCTCTCTCTCTCTCTCTCTCTCTCTCTTACACACACACACACACACACACACGTGTGCGCGCACACACACACACCCTCTGTGTTCAACAGCAGGGGCATTCCACATTAATGGTTTGCTTTGTGTCCCAGAGCAGATCAGAACACCATGCAAAGGCTGTCAGAAATGTTGCTTTGAAAGGGGAGGGGCGCATGTCTCCAAGACAGCCAAGTTCGAAATAATGAGCAGAGCGGTCACTTGAGGCATTATGGGACGGCTCCAGAGGCCAATTACAGCGCTGGAGCCTCTGTGCAAATAGCCTCATGACTCTCGTTGAGGTGTTTTTTTGCAGTGCTGCAACTGAGGAGTTTCTGTGCACAAAGTGGCTTGGCAGTGTGTACACGTCTGCAGTTTGAGCGCAAAAAGTTGCTTTACTGCACAGAAACTTGCCAATGTAGACAAGCCCAGGCTATGCCGTTGTTAAGCCCAGGCACATGCTTGGCAGTGAAATGAATATTGTATGAATGTTTCTGTTTGGTGGTGTTAATTGCTAAACATCTCTACACAGAAGAGAGAAAAGGAAAGGAGTACTTGTGGCACCTTAGAGACTAACAAATTTATTTGAGCATAAGCTTTCGTGAGCTAAAGTACTCCTTTTCTTTTTGGGAATACAGACTGACAAGGCTGCTACTCTGAAACCTGACAAAAGAGAGAGTGCTTTGAGAGCCTTAGTCACATTAAGGATTCCATGCAGGTGGAATCACTACTACCCCTCCTTATGAAGGGCTGCTGTGCCCCATGCGAGGAAGGCAAATCTCGCACTTTCACAGGTGGTGGGGAAGACATGCGAGAAAATAAGCCCTGGAGTCCTGTCCTTAAATCCAGCAAGAGTGGTGTTATATGCATTCCAGCTGCTGTCAGGGAGTACAGAGGAGACAGGCTGAGACAAGCCTCTGTTGAGACCACAATGTGCACATTTGACAAGCATTGACCATTTGGAGGAAGTAGGACTCCATCCTTGGGTGGTTCTGCTCATTCAGCACCTGGTCTGCACTCCCCATGCTCATTTGAGGGCACACAAGGAGAGAGTAGGAAAAAATTCCAAAGTTGAGCCATTTCTGCCATTTAGGTATCTGGTAATGAGTGTTCAGTTCATCTAGCAAATGACTGGTGCACTCACACTGTAGCCAGGTCCATGAAACACCCATCTGGCTGGAAGAATTCTTCACTGGCACTGACTGATGTGCTTGAGCAGGAATCGTATGCAAGGATAGATAGATATACTGAAAGCCAGTTAAGGCATAGTCTAATAATCCAGACATTGGCTACAGAAGAGGGGTTAAGCTTCCACCTACACTAATGCCTTTCCTTGAGGCTACAGTTAGAACATGGGGCTCAAATTCTCCCATTTAACAGACCAGACTGCAGCCCAACAAAGCTGAAGGCTGCATCATGCTTTGGTGACACGCTCAGTCTGATGAGCACTGAGGGACAGAGGTACATCAGGGGCTACCATATTTATCCATATTCACAGAATGGCAGAGATTCTAATGTAGAGGCAGCTCCTAACTTGACAAGCAGAGTCACTTTGGCTCTATAAGCAAGGGTTCATTGGAGGGGGATGTCTCTACTGAGACACTACCCAGCTAAGCTAACAATCAGATCAGTTCTGCAGAGTCTTACATATACGCTCCTTCCGGCCACTGTTTACTCAATGGATGATTATCACAGGGCTTTTAAAACATTTTTCACTAGATAATCTATTCATACCTCTATTGTCTTGGTTCCCATTGGACAGGGTGGGGCTCAGAAAGGTGAGGGAGTAGTCATTTGCCTTCCAATTGCAAATGATTGTCCTCCTCCAGCTTGTACATTAGAATTTAAAAGACTGCATTCTCCTGAACAAAGATTCTTGCACTTCACGGGAAGGAGCAGAGATAATGAGTATGTTTAGGAGTGGAAATGTCCCATCTTTGGAGTGAGACACATGATACAGTCTTCACAGTCTAAGGTCCTAACTACAATAAGGAAGTTTGCCCTACAGTAATTATGTAAATGTGCAAGTCTGAAGCAGGGCTTTAATCCATTAAACTGCTGTAGGAAAGGACCTTGAGTCTATAATTGGAGTGAAAATGGACACTTCTGAATAAGTGTCTGATTAAAAGTCTTGTTGCCCACATCTCATCACCAGCAGCATCAACACCAGACATACTACTTATGGCCCATGATGGAAGGTTTCCATTTTCACATCCAAAGTTTCTGTGTTGTACTTATGTATAAGCTACAAGCATGACTAGTGTCTCACAGGAGATTAGGGAGAGATCACAAGCACAGACAAATGCACAAACAGAAAGGGGATCTGTAACCAGGAGCAAAAACCAAGCCAGGGAGCATCAGTCCCAGATCAGGACAATCCCAGATCAGTCCCAGTCCCTGATCAGGACGATCACCAGCCACCACACTGCCCTGCTGGAGCAGTTATGAGCCCATGGTAAGAACCAACTAGATTATCACAGTAAGACAGAGTTACCAGGTAAAATCGACCCCACAGGAAGGGGGCAGACTGGGCTTACTCACACATCCAACAGCTGCTGCCGCCAACTCAAGTCCCGCAGCCCCTCATGGGCATGGCGTATAGCCCAAGGGAGCCAGGAATTTCCACCTGGGATCTGCCCAGGTCATGGGACTTAGCCCTGCTGTCCCTAGAAATTCCTAACCCCCCAGCCTCCCCGAGACCTGGGAGCCCACAGGGGAGGGGAGGCATCATTTACCTTGCCCCCAGACCTGGCCCCATAGCAGCTTCGCATGCGGCACCACAAAAGTGAATCACTCTGAGGTAAAGTGATACCTGCATACCTGCTGGCCCGCCTGCAGTAGCAGAAGGCAGAGGGTCCAGGGAGGTTGCCACACTGAATCCCCATCTGGATGGGCACAGGAGGGAGGGTAGGGAAACAAGCAAACAGGAAGTGTTTCTGAGTACATGGCTCTGATCATGGCTCCAAATCTTGTGCCAAATCCCTTGAGATCTTATGGTTCCAAATCCTGTGCTGAATCCTGCAAGATATCAAGCCTACCCCAGAAGTCCTGTGGAGGCTAGAAATCCCACAGGACCTGGCCCATCCTGTTCTTTGTGCCCTCCCCGATTGTGGGAGCTACCAAAACACACTCCTTGCTAGGCAGAGGGGCTCTCTTTGAGCTTACACAGAGCTCTTCAAGAGACACAATCAGCTGGATATTTAGTCAATTTCAAAAAATGTGTTAAAAGTTTCAGGTACTGTCCTCAATCCCTCTGCCAATTTTTGTGCTTTTAATACATTCATTTCATATTTTGTAAAAAAACCTCTCTTACTGTGGAAGACCCACAAAAACAGGTTAAAATGCCTATATACAAAATACTGTAAAAATTAAAGAAGCTGAAATATGGAGATTTTTTTTCTTGGTGCCATTATAGTAATTTTAGGTGCTATTTATAACAAACAATATTGGGGAAAACATTTCATGTAGAAATATGACTGAGTGACCCTTTTACTTTTATATTCATTCACTTGTAATTTGTTCCTCAACAAAGGTAACATATGTTAATTGTCTTATGCTTAATTAAAAATCAAGCTGTAAATGTAGTTAGAAAGAATATACAGCTTTGATCATAGAGTACTCTATTCCTTGAACTGGTGGATATGCAGTTACATGCCGCTATTATGCATATCATCTGTGGCACCCTGCGTCCAGCTCCACTCCCATGACTCCCAGTTCTGACCAACGTTGCTCCTCCTCATATCAGACGAGATATGTTACTGGCAAGTTACTGGAGAAAGTGTGCGCCAACTTAAGCCTGCCGCTGCACAATGGCCTTTTTAAACTACTAGCTGCACGTTTGCCGTCACATCGCCCATTATGGTCTCAGCCGCCACGCCAGGATGTTAGGGCGGAAACACTTTGGCGAGAGGAATAGGATATCTGTTATAATCCCCAACTAGTCCCTCGTCGCCGACCCCACAATTTGCTCGCCTGGTTTTGACCTGCCCTGTCGTTCATGGTCCCTGTTGAAGAGTTTCTGGACCAGGCAAGGTCTCTGTGCAGCCAACCAGTATCACTGGGGCCTTCGTGACAGCCCTTTGTGCAGCTGCGGCGCAACATAGACGATGACGTACACTGTTGATGAATGCCGGCTGACTAGGCTCAGCGGTGGCCTAGAAGAACTGCATCATGCCACCAAAGATGCCATCGCTTGGCTAGACGACTATGCATGCTCTAAATCAATAAATTCCTTGAAGCAATATAAATATTTTTTTCAGAGCAGTACAATCTATATACATGACTGGGAACCAAGCTCTTCTGTTCTAATCCTGGATTTGACACAAAGTCCCTCGTGGGACTTCCCTACAGTAGGAAATTGTGCCCCAATCTTGCAAATACTTAAGCACATGCCTAATTTGACTATGAGTAGTCTCACTGATTTCAGTGGACTGGTTACAATAGTAAAGTTAAGTACCTTAAACGTGTAGCAACAGTGAAAGTTGTTATGTAGGCATAGGTATTCTTACTACCACTGCGTCATCTAGACTTTCTCTGAGTGTGGTGAGATGAGCTGGTGGAATGAACATATGTGCAATGAATACTCTGCCACCAGTGGAGCTGCCTACCCTAGTTGCAGTGTAGTGGTTGAGATTTCCCAAAAAAATGCATTGTATACTCCATTGACATCTTGCCTTGGGTTAGTTTTCCTCGTTTACTCCACTGCAAAATGGGGATGATAATCAAGTACCCATGCATTGTGCAGCAAGCTGGGTCTAAATTCGGTAGTAAAGCACTTTTGTTTCTCTGGTACTTCAGTGCTAAATTCTACTACTAGTTGAAATTTCTGCAACAGCTTCAGGAAATTTAAAAGATGGAAGGTTTAGCTGACTGATTTAAATATGAAACTGAATAATACAAGTATATTGTATGTTATTTTATTTTATTTTACTCTGCCCGAAAATTTCAATGGTTCGTATACCTCATGTATTTGAATTGACTAGTCAAATCTCCATTGTTGATGTTTAAGGCTACATTTTAGTCATGGGCATTTTTAGTAAAAGCCATGGACAAGTCATGGGCAGTAAACAAAAATTCATGGCCCGTGACCTGTCCATGACTTGTACTATGTACCCCTAATTAAAACATGGGTGTTCTGGGGCAGGGAGGGGGCCCAGGGGCACTGCGGGTACTCTGGGGCAGGAGGCCGGGGGTGCTATGGGCACTTTGCGGGGAGGACCCATGGCACCCATGCAAGGAGACAGGTCTGGTGCTAGGGAAGAGGGGCGGGCAGCAGCGCACAGCCCAGGACCCCCGTTGCTGCTGGGTGGGAGTTGGTGGGGCTGGCAGGTTCCCTACCCAGCTCTGCACCACCACGGAAGCGGCGACACATCCCTCGGCTCCTCGGTGGAAGCGCGGCCAAGGGGCTACGCATTCTGGCCGTACCCCAAGTGCCAGCTCCGCAGATCCCATTGGCCAGGAACTGCGGCCAATGGGAGCTGAGGGGGTGGTGCCTGTGGGTGGAGGCAGCGCACAGAGCTAGGAGCTGAGGGAGGGCAATGTCACCGCTTCTGGGGAGTCCCCCTGAGGTAAGCGCTTCCCAGAGCCCACGCCCTGAGCCCCCTCCCACATCCAAACTCCTGTGGATGCTAGGGGGCAGTGGGACGAGAGAGGTGGTCAGTGCGGCTGGCTGGGGGGGCCACCCGAGCTGCTCAGGCAGCCCCCCGGCCAGGCATACCAGCCGCTGCAGAAGTCCCAGAAAGTCATGGAATCCGTGACAGACTCACAGCCTTTTTGATGTTGTCTTGGAGATGGAGAACAGCTAGTTTTGGCATGTTGGCAAGGATCAGTTGGTGCTCTTTTGATCGTGGAAGGTGTGAGAGTGGTTTTCATTTTGGGTACATAGGGATTGGTTGGGGCGTAGGGTTTTTTGAGGGGGCTTTTTGCACTGGCGAGGAATGCACCACCTTCCCTTCTGCTAATGAGGGTCATATGTGACAAAATCTTGAGGGAAGGGCTTGAACTCCTAGATCACCTCCCAAAAGTCCCTTCCCCAACAGCTGACATGGCAATAACGTTGTTGACATTTTAAATTATCATTGATCTTCAGGTCAATTATCATTGATCTTCAGGTCCCTCTACCTTCCCTGAACTGAATGCTGAAAATCAATCTCTCAGCTCCTGTTTCAGGCTGTCTGTAGACCCGGGAAGATACCACTGCATCAGTCAGATTCAGTTCACATTCAGAAATTTTTCTTCTCAATCATAAGTGCTAGAATCTTAAATTATTTCTTAAATGCAAAGTTAGATTCTCCTGCACAATTTTGTGGCAAGACTGTCGGTTCTTCAGTAAATCCTATGCAGCAGACTAACAAAATATATGATCCCAGATACCTGCTTCTCTCACAAAGGAGCTTTGGTGATGGAATGATTTATTAAAGTTAATATTAATATCTTTTAAAAAAGAACAGCGCTATGTAAGTGTCTAGTACTTATATTTCCCCAAATCCATATGTATATAAAAAGGAATTGGGGAATGGTCCTGCTTTGAGCAGGGGGTTGGACTAGATGATCTCCTGAGGTCCCTTCCAACCCTGATATTCTATGATTCTATGATTTGAATGTGAAACTATTTCTAGAAGAGGTGAATATTTTTATATTATGTGAAAGAAGAGAAGGAATGATACTATGAGCTTGAAAATTATAATACATTTCATCCTTATCCCTCTCTTTTTTCCCCTCCACCTCACCCCTTGCCAATACAGCTTTTACAGAAGAATGGACAGATATCCAACATTAATGGTATAACAGAAGAGCAAGTGGAGCTGAACCTCCAGCCAGGGGAGCTAAATGGACAGCAGAGAGAAGCAGTTGTAACAGATGGTAAGTAAAAGTCTACAGTGAATGGACTAGGTTACAGAGCACTGAGGATAGCTTGACGGACTGGGAAGTTGAAATAAGAATCTACTGGCCATTTCCTATGGAGCACTGCGTTCTGGTTTTGTATCACCAGTATTTTTAGGACACACTGTCACGAGAGCTTTGCCTTCACCTGATAACAAATCCCATTACAAATGGAATCCGTGCAAATTTTCCAAGCATCATGTTTCAAGAGTGTTTTTTCTCCACTTCCACAAAGAGCACTCTAATCAATCCTTGCAGTTGCACTGCCTCTGACTGCCTGTCCCACAGTACCCGGAACAGTTCTTGACTCAGTGGATTGAGGTAAATGGGGCAAAATATTCTGGGAGATTAAGGGGTTCAACTTTCATAACCTGGTAAGAATCACAGCCATTTCTACAGCCTACTCTCACAGATCGGACAATCTGGTAAAATGCAAGCTAGCACATGTGAAAGCATGTTTGCTTATTATGTTCGTTAGCTGGCTAAGTTGTAGTCGAGGGGGGAGCTACAACATATATACCATATGTGTTACTATGATTCTTAATGGGGCTTTTCAGTCTTGTTCAGCCAGCACAATTGAAAAAACACACTTTTTGCCTGTCAAGACAGGCCTGAGAGAGTGCAGGTTCTAATTTCCAACATGGTATTATTTAATAACCCAGAGGGGCTCATAGGACACGGCTGTGTTTCCAAGTGCCCTGAGTTACTGCATTTACTGCATTTTATTAAAGTTGCAATGTTGATTTGCACATAACTGCATTACATTGAGGCCTGATACAACTGCGTCTGAAAGCCTGTTCGTGTAGGACTGGGCTTTTTCTCACAGGATTTCTGTCAGTTGCCACCTGGTTAGAAAGAAGGATGCAGTGCCAAAAAATCTTGGGCTATGTCTACACTGCATTGCAGTGTGGACTACAGAGGTGTGAATTCCAGGGCGCACCAAAGTGCTGGACGCTAACTGCCCCGTGTGGATGCGCTGGGGCAAACTAAATGGTATCCAGTTTGTGTTAACACGGGCATCATGTAAACAAGCCCTTAGTAGCTCTAAAGAAGTCCTCAAATCAGGGCATAGTAGATCAGATTTTTTCCACTCAGCTGGAAGAAGCACTGTCAGTTTGCTTCTCTCAAAGCTAGAAGTTTGTGCTGCCTGGGCATACATGCTCCTTTCATGGGAGGGAAACTCCTGCATGCTTACCCATCAGTTCCATTAATAGCAAGAGGCTTTTCCAAAGTGAGGAGAGGCAAGAGTGTGACAGTCTCTTAGACCCCTTTTGACTCTAGGAATATTCTTCAGGCTGCAGGTAATAGTGGACACTCATCAGATTAATGATGTAGCCACAAAGGAGCTCTCTCTCAGTTAGGGCACCTCATCCCAATCTGTCCTGTGGCACTTCCTTCTGAACACCTGGTTACTGACGAGTGTAAGCTCTAGAGGCAAGATTTCAGTATACAGTATCTGATTTGTGTCTGCTTGCATCTTGGAGGAAGTCTGCTTTGGGTATTTCAGCCATAAGGGGAAAGGCTTTATGGTATGGTATACTCAAGGCCATCTATATTCCTTTAACCATATCTAGGCTTGGCAGAATTTTATTTTTATTTTTTCTAATTTTGATGATAAATATCAACTTTCATTGTTAAGATTTTTCACATTGTTTAACAATTTTTATTTTTAATGTTTGTTTCATTTTTTAAACTTTATTTTTACAGTTGCTGGAAATTAAGGCGGGATAAGGTTGGGATTAGGGCTAGGGCAGCACTGAGAAGAGGGCTGGAGACAGCTTCTTGCACAGCCAAGGGGCCTGAGACACCAAGGTGCAAGGTGTGGGGAAGGCTGCGGTCCTGGACCAGCAGAGCAGAGACCACTTGCCAGGATTGCAAAGAGGAGGAAGAGTACTTTTTACAATATTCTTCTCATCCCCAATATCTTCCTCCCAGCGGTGTATTATCACCTAGGCCAACAAATTTATAATAGCAGCCAGAGGCGCCAACTTCCCCAGGCACCGGTGGGTGCTCGCGCCCCCCCGCCACCCCGCCCCCGCCCCAACTCCGCCCCCTCCCTGCCCCAATTGGTCCCCTTCCCCAAATCCCCACCCCAGCCCCACCTCCTCCCCTGAGCACGCGGCGTCCCCCCTCTTCCCCCCTCCCTCCCAGCCACGTGAAGCTGTTTTGCGCACAAGCGCTGGCAGGGAGCAGGGAGAAGCAGGACCTGGCAGCACGCTCAGGGGAGGAGGCGGAGTTGGAGCAGAGGTGAGCTGGGGTGGGGAGCTGCCGGTGGATGCTCTGCACCCACCAATTTTTCTCCGTGGATGCTCCAGCTCCGGAGCACCCATGGAGTCGGTGTCTATGGACGCCATGATTCTACCAATCATAGCGTGTATTGAAACCACCAATGACAGCGCTAATTTGTAAAAAAACTAAAAACAAGTTCATCTGGGGGCCGCCATTATTTCAGGGCCTAGGGGCAGCAAAATTATTAATCCGCCACTGTCTCCTCCCACTTTTGCTTGACAAGGGGCTTGTCTACCCCTGGCACTTTACATACAGCTCTGCAACTTTCTGGCTCAGGCGTGTGAAAAAACACAGCCCTGAGCGCTGCAAGTTTCAGCGCTGTAAAGTGCCAGTGTAGACAGTTCACCAGCGCTGGGAGCCGCGCTCCCATGTAGCTGGTAGCTATTCCCCTCGTGGGGGTGGGAGAACTCTCTCCCAGCACTGGTGCCGACTACACAGCAGCGCTTTAATGTTCCTAGTGAAGGCATACCCTAACATTTACCTGGGCCAGTCTCAATGTAATCTTTAAAACAAACAACCAAACAAAAAAAGGCCTTTGTTTGCTTAACATTTTCAGTGACTTCATGTTCACACATGAAGACTAACCCTGCTGGTAGTGACTTTGACACCCAAAGTGAGCGAGTTGATATTCAGTTGAATTCTCTCCAAAGGGGTCATCCACTTGATCTGGCTAGCTGTTTTTAAATTTCTGTCTCTTCAGCAGGTTGTCATGTCAATCACAGAAGCTCCCGAAGATTACACTCTGAAGTATACTAAACTTTTAGGAACTCTACCTTGTTGCTGTCCCTGGACACCAACTTTCAGGGCACTCGTGCCTCTGATACACCAACATCATAAGGAGATAACAAATGACTTTCTTTACTGTTATAATTAAGGCTATTGATTAATCGCAATTAACTCATGTGATTAACTCTAAAGAATTAATTGTGATTAAAAAAATTAATGGTGATTAATCGCAGTTTTAATTACACTGTTAAAAAATAGAATACTAACTGAAATTTATTAATTATTTTTGGAAGTTTTTCTACATTTTCAAATATATTAATTTAAATTACAACACAATACAAAGTGTACAGTGCTCAATTTATATTATAATTTTAATGACAAATATTTGCACTGTAAAAATGATAAACAAAAGAAACAGTATTTTTCAATTCACCTCATACAAATACGATGATGCAATATCTTTTTGTCGTGAAAGTGCAACTTACAAATGTAGATTTTTTTTATTACATAACTGCACTCAAAAACAAAAGAATGTAAAACAGTGGTAGGCAACCTGCGGCCAGCACACGGCCCATCAGGGTAATCCGCTGGCGGGCCACGAGACAGTTCGTTTACATTAACCGTCTGCAGGCACGGCCACCCACAACTCCCAGTGGCTGCGGTTCGCCATTCCCGGCCAATCCACATGCAGCCGCAGGCCACAATTTGCCCACCACTGATGTAAACTTTAGAGCCTACAAGTGCACTCAGTCCTACTTCTTATTCAGCCAATCACGAAGACAAACAAGTTTGTTTACATTTAGGGGAGATAATGGTGCCAGCTTCTTATTTACAATGTCACCTGAAAGTAAGAACAGGCATTCACATGGCACTTTTGTAGCAGGCATTACAAGGTATTTACGTGTCAGATATGCTAAACAGTCATACACCCCTTCATGCTTCGGCTGCCATTCCAGAGGACATGCTTCCATGCGGATGATGCTAGTTAAAAAAATAATGCATTATTAAATTTTGACTGAACTCCTTGGGGGAGAATAGTATGTCTCCTGCTCTGTTTTACCAGCATTCTGCCATGTATTTCATATTATAGCAATCTCGGATGATGACCCAGCACGTGTTGTTCGTTTTAAGAACACTTTCACTGCAGATTTGACAAAATGCAAAGAAGGTACCAATTTGAGATTTCTAAAGATAGCTACAGCAGTCGACCCAAGATTTAAGAATCTGAAGTGCCTTCCAAAATCTGAGCGAGACGAGGCATGGAGCATGTTTTCAGAAGTCTTAAAAGAGCAACACTCCGATGCAGAAACTACAGAACCCGAACTATCGAAAAAGAAAATCAACCTTCTGCTGGTGGCATCTGACTCACATGATGAAAGTGAACATGTGTCAGTCTGCACTGCTTTGGATAGTCATCGAGCAGGACCTGTCATCAGCATGGATGCATGTCCTCCAGAATGGTGGTTGAAGATGAAGCCACATATGAATCTTTCGTGCATCTGGCACATAAATATCTTACAACACCGGTTACAAGAGTGCCATGAGAACATCTGTTCTTACTTTCAGGTGACATTGTAAACAAGAAGAGGGCAGCATTATCTCCTGCAAATGTAAATAAAATTGTTTGTCCTAGTGACTGCTGAACAAGAAGTAGGACTGAGTGGACTTGTAGGTTCTAAAGTTTTACATTGTTTATCTTTGAATGCAGTTATTTTTTGTACATAATTCTACATTTGTAAATTCAACTTTCATGATACAGAGATTGCACTACAGTACTTGTATGAGGTGAATTCAAAAATATACTATTGCTTTTGTTTTTTACAGCACAAATATTTGTAATCAAAAATAAATATAAAGTGAGTACTGTACACTTTGTATTCTGTGTTGTAATTGAAATCAATATATTTGAAATTGTAGAAAACACCCAAAATATTTAAATAAATGGTATTCTATTACTGTTTAACAGTGTGATTAATCATAATTGATTTTTTTAATTGTGATTAATTTTTTTAAATGCTTGACAGCCCTAGTAATAATCAGTGGGACTACAACCGAAGGTCTTATCATGGCACTCATTCTGAAGTGGGATTAGTAAAGTTAGTAATCTCGAATCATAAATAGCTTCATTGTCTCTGCCTTGTGCTTTTACAAAGAGCTAATACTTGCTTTCAGTCTCTGAGCATGAGTCTGGGCCCATATATATGTGTTCTGTTACATGTTCTGGGACAAAAGTTCTAAACTCTCTCACCACTTAGCCTTTAGCTGTTGTTCACAGGGTGTCTTTACGTTAGAGGCTAAAATTGGAAAGTTTGTGTGTCTAGGCACAACCCTGGAGGCTTATTCAGTTCTGGGTTCATAGGAGATACTGTCTTTCTCCTTCTGTCTGCATAGAGAAAGAAGGATGTGTATCAAGGCAATACATTTGGAGACAAGTAGTCACTGTTCGTAAGTAACCATTTCCTCCGTTCTACATAAAATTTATGAAAGCAAGGATGAATTGTTTAACAGATTGTAGACTGAAGAGGTCTCAAACCTTGGTGCTGATTATATGTAACCAGACATGCACCAAAGGTCTGTTATGCCATTCTCAGTACCGGGCATGTTACCCTTATTAAAGGTAATCTACATACTTATTTTGGAAATGAAGGGAGTATGTCATGTAGTAGTTGTTGTCCAGGAGAATGGTGAGGTTTGAACCATGCTTAGCATACTGTTTGCATTGCAAATTTGCTTTTGCATGGTGTTTGTGGATGGTTTCATGAGTTGCTAGTTACTGTATGTCTCGATGTATTTTGATGGATAATATACATTAATTTATGAGCAATGTTTCTCAAATGCTCATGTGTAAATACAATAGATTCTGAAGGTGACAATCATTAGGATATAGTATCCTGTAGGCCAGGGAATGCTAGGCTTTCATTTTCTGCTTAATGAATTTGATTTGAAGGTTAATAAATTCATTTTGTTTCCGTATCATTGCCAGTATGACTATGACTATCACTGTTCTTAATGTCATGTAACATCAGTTTGTCACATAACATCGTGACAAAGAGATAGAAAAGCAACTTTATTTAACAACAAACAGGCAGCCTGGCTGCAATAACTATGTCTGGCAGCACTGGACCAAAACAAATGTAAACAAAAACCAGTCAATCCACTGTCAGGCATTGTGAAGAGAGGAAATGCGCTGTATTTTGGTTTCTGTTCTCCTAGTCCTAGCTATAGTCTAACTGTAGAATGGGGAGGAGAAAATGAGACAATACATGTTGAGGCTGTTCTGTGATGTGCCACTGTAAGTGAATCTGCCTGTGTGTATGAGGAGCGCCATACTGAGGTACTTGAGGATGGTACATCGTCTGCAGGAGCTATCTCACAGAGTTCCTGTAATCTCATGGTCTCCCTACAAATATCTATTGCCTCATCTCTCTGTCATGATTCCCCTTATGGCTCAGAGATCTATTCCCCTTATGGCTCAGAGATCTTATCTCTGTATCAGCCCTGAAGGCTTATAAGCAGCATTATCCTCTTTGAATTTGTCTCTTCAGCTCCATTTAATATGCTGATCAGTGTTCTCATTTCCTTTTGCAATTCCACTGAGATGTCATCCAAGTTTCTGTGCTGGTTCCCCCTTATTTTGCCAAGTGCTCTTCCCCTTTAGATACTGGACTGCTGCTCACTTATCTGGCCTGTGATGGACCAACTTTTCTGGGTTCCTTCTCCTAGTACTGGTGGGGTCTGAAAAGGAAAAACAAAGCAAAAGATTGAAAGAAATATTAATGCGTGTTGCATTGCTTTTTCAGCAGCATACTTCTTTTTCCTTCCAAAGGAGTCTTAACGGTTGCAATTCTCAGTCTCTGAGGATACTCTATACAGCCTTTTTTTGAAAAATGAAGCAGCAGTATCAAAATGCTGTCTCTTAACCAGTGTTTTTGTTTTATTTTAGGTTGCAGAGTAGCAGCCATGTTAGTCTGTATCTGCAAAAAGAACAGGAGGACTTGTGGCACCTTGGAGACTAACACATTTATTTGAGCATTAGCTTTCGTGGGCTACAGCCCACTTCATTGGATGCATAGAATGGAACATATAGTAAGAAGATAGATATATACATACAGAGAACACGAAAAAGTGGAGTAAGAGGCTAATTAATTAAGATGAGCTATTATCAGCAGGAGAAAAAGTTTTTTTTTCTCATCTTAATTAATTAGCCTCTTACTCCACTTTTTCATGTTCTCTGTATGTATATATATATATCTTCTCACTATATGTTCCATTCTATGCATCCGATGAAGTGGACTGTAGCCCACGAAAGCTTATGCTCAAACAAATTTGTTAGTCTCTAAGGTCCCACAAGTCCTCCTGTTTTATTTTAGAAGTTTAGAATGGGCTGTGGGTCAGTGCAAATAGTCTATGATAAGGTTACTTCTTGAAGGTATCAAGACCCACATAAACACCCAACAGAGGCATCTGAAAAATGTTTCTTCTAAAGCTGTGTCTATGCTGCACACCTCTTGTGGCGTTGTGTAGGGTATGTGTAGCTACATGCCTTATTGAAAAGTAGGCTGCATCCTCACTGTTGTGTGTAGCTACGCATCCAGTGGCGGATTTAGAGTTAGTGGGGCCCTGTGCTCAGCTTCATTTTTGGGGTCCCCCCCTGGGGCCAAGAAAAAGAACATTCTTCTCTCCCCAACCCTGCTTTTCATTCTTTTTTCTCTTCATGCTTCTCCTATATTATAAGTAATAGGAAGTAAATGAAAATAAAGTGAAGTACCTTGATTGTTTCTGTAGTCTAACTTTTTTTTCACAGACCACTTGAATATTGCTAAGGGTCTCTTAATGATCTTTCCAAATATTGTTTGCACCATTAGCTAAGAATTGTAAAGTGCTTTGGATAAGAGCGCTTTATAAAAAAAACGTTAAAAAACCATTGCGGTGTGGGGTCTGGCCAGGAGTTAGGATGTGGGAGAAGACTCAGGGTTGGGGTCTGGCAGGGCGTTAGGGTGCAGGAGTGGGCTGGGGGTTGGGGTGCAGGGTCTGGCCAGCAGGGGTCCCGGCAGCCAGCAGGAGCCCGGGGTGCTGGGCTGCCCAGCCCTGGGGCCCCCTGTAGTTGGGGGGCTCTGTGCCAGGGCAATGTGTGTTTCATTGTAAATCTGCCTCTGTACGCATCAGTGAAAGGCTCTGGTAGGTGGGAGGAAGAAGGTAAAGACTCCTGCAACAGGGAGCTTCTGGAGCCTTTCCCTGCCACAGGGAAGGACTCCTGCAGTCGGAAGTTGCTGGTTCTGGCAGGTCTCTGTTGCAAGAGTCTTTCCCTGCAGTGGAGAAAGACTCTGAAAGCTCCAAGTGGCAGGGAAATTCTCCAGCACCTGGGAGGCAGTGGACCACTAAACTGATAAAAATACCAACGTAGGGCAGGGAGGCACTGCTTGGGCATGTAGAGAGTGCATACCCTCAGGGTTCAAGAGTGTCTTTACTCCCCTAAGCAGTGCCTCACTGTCTAAACTGCTATTTATACTTGTGCTAAGGGAGCCTAGCCATGTATGTATGCTACATACCACTGAAAGGAGCGTGCAGTGTAGACATACACCAAGGGTTTCAGTGGGGGAAGGGAAGGCTCCAACAATTTAAATGGTGGTACATGCTGATTTCTCCTGGATGATGACCCAGGAGAACCTTGTTTGGAAAGGTGCAGGGAGCTTCAATGGAGGTGAGGGAAAAGCAGTATTACACCTTTAATTTAATTGTAAAATTAAGGCTGGCTGATAAAGAGATAGTGGGAGTTGACTTTTGAAATCTGGGGGAATATTAGGGCTCAGATTATTATCAATGGCAGATTTCCAGCCCTGAATGTGTTGACTTGCAGTAGGTGCTATGGACAGATCCAAGCTTTCCCCCCTCTAACTGTCAAGTGGGCCATCACAATAAATATCACTCACTTTCAAATGTGCAATAGAATGCAGTGTGACAGTTTTTATGCCTGCTAAATAAGTGCTTTAGTCTGAGTGTCCAGCAGTAGTGGGTGGACAAATTAAAAGACAGAAATAGCAGTTTGATGCCTAACTCCTATGGAAAGCTTGATAGGAGTTAGGCATCTAATTGCCATTTCTGCCTTTCTTCCTCCCGCTTCCCTCCCCCCTCCCCCCCATAATTTACAAGCTGCAGCCTGATGCTGATGTTGCTCAGTACAATAAATATCTGGCATTGCAATTATCTGGCATTGCAATTTCCACTACTGTGTCTCTTTTTGTTTTTTGCTAACACACACCACACAACTGGAAGAAAAGATTTTTTTGTTAAAGATTCTGTACCCTGACCCTTGAATTAAAGTTCTCTGAATCCATTAGGTAGCCCCGCAGCAAAGCCATGGAAGACAAAACTGGAATTTCTATATATTTTTAAAGTGAAAAACAAGAAAAAAGATCTGCCAACATACAAACAAACAAGGCTTCGTACAGCAAAGAAAGGGAAAAGTTGGCACAAACACAAAGGGTTATAGGGCAGGGACGAATTTCTACTGTGGGTCTGCATCTGTGGCCTCATCACTGTTAAAAAAGAGTGTATTTTTTAACCTTGGGGTAATTAACCCATGTGAGTTATCCCAATGAAGACCAGACACTTTAGTTTTTCCAAGGATTGAGGTCAACCCCAAGCGTGAGGGCAAAGTGCTGAACTTGCCTAGTTTACCTCACAGCCTTGTCTTCGCTATGTTTTTACCTCAGGATAGCTCTCATGCATTAGTTGCCCCCAAGATAAAAAATACATATTTTTTAGCAGCAAAGACGAGGCCTGTGACAGCTGCTTGAGGTTCTGTCCTTTTTTTGTCTTATATTTTGGCAACACTTGCATAGTGTTCTGACTCTGAATGCAGAAGTCTCCAAGTGGTGTTTAGTCTGGGAAAAACTGTATCACCACTGGAAAAAAAAAAAAAGTTTTAATTTTAAGATAAACCTTTTAATTGACCTGACAAGATTTTGTTCATGGATGCTCAGTCATGACAAATTCATAGTTAACCCCATGTTTTTTAAAAAACAAACAAACATGCAGCGCAATGGCATGTATTTAATATCAGTAATTGATTTTCTTTGGAATATGTATCATGCTGTGGAAAAAGGCTTATTCCAAATATTTAATAGGAATAAGTTAAACTTCAGAGTTTGGTACAAGACAGTAGTAACCACAAACTGCAAGAAATCCAACGTACACCACCTTATAGCAGGCACATCCGTGGACTCCAGGAGCCCTTCAGAGATGGCTTCATTTGGCTGTATATTTTACTTTCCCAGAAATAGTGAGATTATTTTTTCTTTTTTAAAAAGTGCAACATATTTAATACTCTGGACCTGTAAAACTTTTGTTTTTTAAATAGTTTTCCTTCCCCAAGCTACAATACTTTAATGTATTTCGGAGTGGGAATGTATAGGGAGAGGTTATGGTATTTTGGACAAGGATAATCTGCACAATTTATTCTATGAAGCTAAAACTATACCCACCTTTAAGCATAATTTGGCACAGAGCCAGGACTTGTTTTTAATGTTCTTTTAAAAGAGCTTGTAACCAAAGAATAACTTACAAAGTTGATGGGTGAGGAAGGCTAGCAAACATGCTGTGTTTTCGTTTGAAAGCTAAGGCCTTTCTGCTCCCTTCCTGTGCAAAGGAATGCAGAGGAAAACAAAGGAATGAAAATGAAAAACCTTTGTAGCTCCCTTAGTACAGTCCTAGTATCTGTGCAATATCTCCCTCTGGTATGCAGAACTAGCAGAGGTGGGAGTGGAGCCTATCCTGTTCCCCAGTGACTGGCATCTTTAGCAACAACTGGAGTCAGTCTCTGTGTGTTCAGGCTCTGCCTCCAAGGAGGGATATTTGTGTGGGGGTGTTCAGCCTCGTTTACTTCTTTATCCATCTCCCCACCCCCACCCCCATTGATGTTCCACTAACAGTAACTGCAATCTGTATCTATAGCAAGCAAATTTTCTGGATCTATGTCTCTTTACAGGCCATTGAAAGGAGGTTGCAGTATTGCCAACTCCAAGCATTCAAAATTAATGATCTAGGCCCGGGGTGGCCAACCTAAGCCTGAGAAGGAGCCAAAATTTACCGATGTACATTGCCAAAGAGCCACAGTAATACGTCGGCAGCCCCCCATCAGCTCACACCCCCACCCCCACTCCCCGCTCCTAGTGCCTCCTGCCCACCTGCAGCCCCGCTGGCCTCCCCGCACCTCCCGCTGTTTTGTGGCATGCAGGAGGCTCGGAGGGGGAGGAGTGAGGGCATAGCAGGCTCGGGGAGGGGGCGGGAAGGGGTGGAGTTGGGGCAGGTCCTGTGGCAGAGCCAGGGGTTGAGCAGTGAGCACCTGCCAGCACATTGGAAAGTTGGTGCCTATAGCTCCAGCCTCGGAGTCGGTGCCTATACAAGGAGCCGCATATTAACTTCTGAAGAGCCCAGGTGGCTCCAGAGCCCGGATCTAGGCCCCAAAAGTCTTGACATTAGTTTAAAAATCGCAAGATTTTTAATAATCAGTTTGGGTGTTCTTTTTATTTGCCTTCTGGGTTTGGAGCCTTTAGATTACATTTGAGCCATATTTTCAAGCTTATCTCTGCAGCCACAAGGGCTAAAAACATACTTTTTATTTTTAAATGAAAGCTGAGATTCTCAGATAATCAACATGACTCAAAGAGCTGGGGCTTTATAAAAAGCACTAAAAGCTTTATGAAAAGCACTTTATGGGAGTTGTCAGAAGCTGAGGTGTGGTAGAACCACAAGTTTAATGGTAAAATATAGATAGATTATGGCTCGCTCTATATGGCCCTTTCAACAGAATTTAAGAACTGTGCTTAAAAATGGTCTAAGCATATTTGTAGGCAAACAGCACTCCAAGCCTGATTTGTGTAGCCAGTGTTGGTGGGAGGTCAGACTGGGTTATCACAAGCATACTTTAGCCAGGATCCTAGACTAGGCCACCACAGTTGTTCTAACACAACTGGCTCCTACTCACATTGCTTGGCCAAACTGTGCTGGTATCTATCCCCAGGCCTATCACTCTTCTGTCTAGGTCCGTGAATACTAATTTGGTCTCTAACCCTGCAAGTCCATGCAGGCAGATTTCTCTGCTAACACAGAGACTCTGCTGCAGGGCAGCTTGCAAAATCAGGGCCTTGGATAGCAGATATTTGTAGAACAATAAGGGAAGGACAAACAAATCTTAAGGCATCTAAATAAGAAAATTATAATGAAGAGATGCAAAAATAATACCTGGAGGGAAAAATGGTCTCCAGTTAAATTGCTCACATGTAATACATTGTAATGATTGTATAAAGCACAGTGTTTTGCTTGACACCATTTGCTTTTCTCAAATTAAACAGTGTAATAACAAACTCAGACAAAATTGTAGTGTCAAATGTAAAGTGGGACTTGTCCGTATTTCATATGTTTTGAATTTATCCTGTATAGCAGAGCTCTGAAGAAAGATATACAGAGTGAAATCCTGACCTCACTGAAGTCAATGGCAAAACTCCCGTTGGGTCCGAGATTTCGCCCAGTGCATTTTATTTGCTGTATATGATGCCTACATACCTGACTAATTTAAATTTAACTTTTTACATATATAGATAAGCATTAATTTTAGTTGGACAGAATGTTTATAATCCCGTATACCCATGGAGCAAATTGCTCTTTATATTTTAATAAAAAGATAATATTGGATAAAAAAGGGGTTTTAATAGGACAGTGTTCTCTTTATAGATTAATGCTAGTACATTAAAAAAAACAATATCTTTTTGAGATCTTTTTACAAAAAAAAGATATTTAGAATTCTTAAAGGTAGGGTTTAAAATTACCGTATCTTCCCTAAACTAATTATGAGAGATTTAAGTGCTGTGTTTCTGTCCTTTCTTGTAGTGAATGTATGAAAATTTCAGTCTGGTTTTCATTTTGTCAGCTGTCGCCAACATAACATGTGCACACATTTCTATCATAAACGGTATCATTGATAGCTCTGTAAAATAATTATCCCTAAATTTTAAGTGCCTTTACTTTTAAGTGTCAAATTTTCTGCTTCTGTGTGGTCTGGTGCTTGTCTTTCCTTGTTGTTCTGTTGGAATATATATATAGAGAGAGCACCATATTTGCTTGCTATTCAATCAAAATTATATTTAGGGAAAATGTATTTTTAATTTTTTTAACTTTATTCGCTACTGGCTAAATGTCCATAACTTATTTTCTGAAGTTGTTCTAAAGGCAAATCTGTGTGCCATGTGGTTGTCTATTCTGGATTATGAAGGGGGAAAAATGAAGCATCTCTTCCATTTTTCAGCCTCTCGGTTGGCTAAACTTCTCTTGTGTGTATATTTATCTCATTCTTCATAGTTCGAGTCAGTGGACTTTGTATTAGGCAACTTGGCTACATATGGATATTTTTAGTATGTGTGAAGAATCTGTACAATGAATGGAATATTTCCATGGGTTCCCTGTATCTGAATGGTTCTGGAAGGTGACGTATCGGTTCAGCTCATATTTTTACAATACCATGCAATAATTTTCATCTATCAGTAAAATTATCCATCAGATTTTAAACAACAAAGCTTGTTAAAGTAAACTCCTAACACAATATTTATAGAGGAAACAAGGCACTATGTACATTAAGCCTTTTATGATCAAAACACTTACCATACATTTACATACACTATAAATTAATCTTAAAATATAGGGTTCACTTTCTTGTATTTCCAGCAATGGGGTCTCCTCGACAATACAAGTTGTATGAACATGTTACGTTGAGGAAAAGAGACTAAACGTGAAAGCCAGAAGGAATATCCATAAATTCACCAAGGAAAGAGAAATAAAATACACCCATTAAGACTTGTTTACAATAAACTGCTACTGAAGTAATTAAGGACTTTAAAAAACAATTTTATTTAATTCTTAAATTGGTTTAAAACTAATTATATCATTTAGATCATTCCTGCAAATTTACCTGTACAAGTTAAACCAATGTAAATCGAGTTTAAACTGATATAAGTATCAAGCAACACAACTGAAAAGATTTAACTAAATGGTTTAAAAATCACACTTAGTTAAATCAGTACAATTCTGTGTCTAGACAAGACTCTTGGCTGAATGTCCATCACTAATTTTCTGAAGTTGTCCTAAAGTGTCTGAAGTTTTCCTAAAGGCATATCTATGTTTCCACATGTGTTTACTGCGATTGTCTGTTTCACGTGGATCTGTGTTGTATTTGGCTCCCTCATTTTATAACTGTCATCGTCCATAGATGGCAAAAACTTGGTGATTCAGTGAAGCCATTACCTACACTGATAAGATGGATTCTCCTGTCAATGTAAGTAATCCACATCCCTGAGAGGCAGTGGTAGGTTGATGGAAGAATTCTGCTGTTGACCTGCTGCTATCTACACTGGGGGGTTAGGTCGGTATAGCTACATTTCCAGGGGTATGGATTTTTCTCACTCGTGAGAGATGTAGTTGTACCGATGTAAATTCCTAGTGTAGGCCAGGCCACAGGATCATTTATTCCCAAACGAGAGGTTGTCTAGATATAACTATCAGGGAAAAAAAAATCACATGACCTAACCAATATAATTATACCAATACAAAAACTGTGTGTAGATCAGGCCTTAATCCAAAATAAATGTAATAGATTTTCACCAAAACAACAAAATTGTAAAATAAAACTGATTTAATAATTTTGGTGACAGTTTGCGTGTAGAGACAAGTCCTTGGGAAACATTTTTCATACATTGTATTTCAGTGGCTCTCAACCTTTCCAGACTACTCTACCCCTTTTAGGAGCCTGATTTGCCCCCAAATTTCACCTGACTTAAAAACTACTTGCTTATAAAATCAAATATAAAAATACAAAAGTGTCACAGTACACTATTACTGAAAAATTGCTTATGTTTTCATTTTTACCATATGATTATAAAATAAATCAATTGGAATATAAATATTGTACTTACATTTCACTATATTGTACTTATTATTTACTATAGAAAAATAGTACTATAAACAAGTCATTGTCTGTATGAAATTTTAGTTTGTATTGACTTCACTAGTGCTTTTTATGTAGCCTGTTGTAAAACTAAGCAAATATCTAGATGACTTGATGTATCTCCTGGAAGACCTCTGCATACCCCCAGGGGTACATCTACCCCTGGTTGAGAACGACTGTTCTACTTAAACATTCCCTGATTTAAAAATATTTTAAAAATTGTACTAAGGAAGGCCTCAATGCTGTTTGTGTTTATGGTTTTAAAATCCTCTAAAGGCAATGATTTACCACAAATCTTGTTCAATTAATGTAATAGGGGGTCATCTGTATTGTATGCTGATGCTTTGTTTTTATTCTGGATCTTTTGGGGTTTTTTTATCTTGATTGATAGAGTCTCTTCATTGTAAACCCAGACACAGTAACTAATCAGATGAACTCCACAGCTTGTCCCTGATTACTTTTGAGAGAATAGATCAAAGTAGACTATCTCTAAATTGAGTTCTTTGACAGTCAGCCATGTTCTGTTTCCCATGGCTTTACAAACATAAAAACAAATTAAACAAGCTTTTAACCATTTTCATAAGGGCTACTTTACAACTATGTTTTTTTCCATTGTCTGACTACTAGTACATGTTCTATCCTCTTTACTCTACCTCTTCCTCCTTTATAAAAGAGTAATTATCAGCAAATCCCATCAACTGCCTTGCATTCCTTTAATTATTAAATGGATTGTAAAGAATGCAAAGTTGTGTGAGTTTGCCTAGCTCCATGATGAAGCACTAAGTATTTGGGGAGATTAATATTTTGCTCCCAAATACAGCAACTGTCCATTTCACATGGATCTATATTGTATTTGGCTCTTTCATTTTATAACTATCTTCCATAGATGGTAAGAACTGTATGTTTTTTGTTAGAGTTTACTTTAAATGGATAGGTTCATCCTGAGGTTGGGTAATCTCTACACCTCACATGATGGAGGGAAAAATTACCTTAAAGTTTAAGGTATGTCATAAAAATTAAAACTGAAGTAAGATGTAATGAAATCAGAGATCATATAACTGTTCAGGCACTGGAGCTCATGGTTCTAGAAGCAAAACATTTCTAAAGGCCTGGGTTTTTTTGTAGATACTAAGCACTAGCAACTTGCATTTATTTCATTTGGAGTTGTGGATGCACAGAAACTCTGAAAACCAGGCATTTAAAAGATATGAAATTTATGACACTAGAATGCATGATGAACAACAGACTGGAACTTCCTCTCAGAACCAAAATAGCTATAGGAGACCAAATTGGTCAGCCTTTTCCTTGCTGGAAACTGGCAGCATGAAAATTGTATTTGAGCAGTTTGGCTTATAAATCCTACAAATTCCCTTATAATTTCTACTCTTCTGCTTGTGCTAGTGGTGTTCCATTATTTGGACCTAATTAGGCTCTTACTGAAGTCAACAGAAATAGGATTGGGCCTACTTGGTAATAAAAGTTATATTACAGGGGAAACAAACATAATCCAAAAATGTCCAGAGAATTGCTCTTTGGAAGGGAGGAAGAGGAGTGGGGTTATGAAAGGTACTGAGAGGAAATAAAAAAACCCTACACAAAGTGAAAACTATTGCTACTAATGGCACCATCTTAAAAACAGCTGCATAGCCAACTATTGGGAAGCCAGTTTTGCAAGTAAAAAACTACATTTCTGAAATGTTGATCATCAGCAGAGCATGCCTTCCCTCTCTCGACTATGTAGAGGGTTCTCTATGTGACCTGAGGCATATGTAAACAGAAGGGGTGGAGGAGGGTTCTCTATGTGACCTGAGGCATATGTAAACAGAAGGGGTGGAGGCAGGGCCCTAACAATACTTTCAAATGTCCCTCAATGTGAGGAACATCACTCATTTTCTTTTAACTTCCCTACATTCCACACAAATTTGATGTCCCCTTGCTTTTATTGTTGCAGATTATTTAAAATGAGAAATAAAGAACCATGAAACTGAGGTTATAGGTAGGAAGGTTCTTTCGAGTAAATGAATGAATCCCACGGGTGTTACAAGGTTCCTGCTGGATTATTTTTTCCTGTCCTTTATTTTTGGACCTTTTTTGCACATGGAGTTTACATTTAGGTCATGGCATCTTGAGAGGTTTGGGCTCCAGGCTGTATTAATTTTTCTTCTTGCCCCATGTATCTTCAGGGTTTTCCATGGCCAGCTGAGAGTTTCTGGAAGGGAGGACATAGAGGGTAGGGTGCAGTTAAGGGTAGAGGGTGTTTGGTGCTGGAGGTTAGAGCTACCGTGGCGACAGAAGGCCTCTGCATGGATGACCCTGGCTTCTCATGGATCACCAGGAGCCATATAGATCCCAGGAAAACCATCAGGTTTGGGGGTGCAAAGATTTCTGCAGGTGGGAAGGGGAGTAAGGGCAACGCCCGTCTACCCTTCTTGACAGGACAATTTGGGGTAGAGATTTCCAAGTAAAAAGTCTCCTCTGTGCCTTTTAACCACACGGGAGGGGAGAAAACAGCTTCATAGATACTAGCTATACAAAACTATTTTTCTAATATACTTAACAGTAAGATACACTTGGCTTTTAAAGAGGACTTGGGTGGACAGGGGGAGAGATCAGGGGTCTGACTGTTTTTGTGTTCAAGATACTTGAGAAAGGTTTTTTAAAATATATTTCTTCTGCTAAGAAAATGGGTAACAGACTTTATAGCAAATCTGTAGTAGATATGTCCTGTCTAGCAGTCTTTTTCCCAGATACCTAGGCAGGCAGGTTGTAGTGAGGAAACCAGCCTGAAAGTGAAGGAAGTGTTTTGGGGTTATTTTTTCCCTTTGCACCATTTTTCTTTAAATTGAGAAGTCATTCTTAAATAACCCAATTCAAAATAGTGTCCACATTTTAACTGATATTTGGGCTGGAGAGAGAGGACTAGAGGAAACACAATGTGTAGCAGACTTCTGGAATTCCCTCACACTTTTTTTTAAAAGAAAGATTTAAAAGTAGTAAAATATGGAAACAAAATAGTTAAGGTGTATCTCAGCAGCCTTTATTTAAACAATTCCCAGGTCTCCACATGAGGGGCCGGGCTGCTTGCCAACAACAGGAACTGGAGTGGGCAAGGGGAGGGGTTTTCCTTAAAATGAACCACATGGTCTGCCCACCCGAGTCAGTTGCTTCTAGTCCTAAAGCGAGCAGCTGAGAACCGAAAGGACCACAAAGGGCTGTCTGTCAAGTAAGAGGGACTGCTGCAACAACGCCACTTCAGTTTGCTTTCCTCACAGGCAGGGGAGGAAGGATTCAGTGCGCTCTTGTTAGCACAAGAGGCTGTTTTGCTGTGTCACTCTTGATTATTATATTGACGCTTCACAGGACAGAAATAAGGGAGCATCATACTCTGAGGAGAAAATTTATTATCAGGGTTGTTTTAAAAATGCTGGGGACCATAACGATTACAGGTAGGAAGAAGTGGTGTTGCTAAACTGTACGTGTTGACTATATTGGTGATTGGCTTTCTTTGTGTTTGTGGCATCCAGGTCATTTTATGCTGCAGATTTGTTTTACTGCCTACAGGGATGACTCAGAGACTAGGATGTGGCAGAGAGTGTCCTGTGAACACAGGAGTGCTCCTTTAACTTTCACAAACATTGTTTTATTTCTTCAAACTTTCCTGGGGGAGGGGGGGAGGGGTGCAGAAGGGGGACTCACTTTAAAGAAGTTGGCTTAAACATTTGATCCGAATAAGAACCATTGCCAAGTTTAGAGTATGTATGTTGGAATTTCTTGTCACTTTTAATAGGACATGTGATATAGAATTTGTAATACAAGAACAATTAATAAGCTCCTGGGTTTCAGAGAAATAATGACTTTTTATTATGCTGGAGTAGCAGAAAATAAACTAGCTGCTGAATTAAGGGATAAGTAAGTGCAAAAGAAAAACTAGCCATGACTGCCTTAACTCTCTTGATAAGTATGAATCAAGAGATAATGTAATACAAAATTATTATCCTTCAGACTCAGATTAGTTAAATGGAATTGAAACAGACGTATGGAAGGGGATATAATTTAGACCCTACAAAAACATTAATGCATTTTTGTTGCTTGATAGTGTTTAATTTAAAAAAAGTAAAATAAAAATTGGTGTTTGAGAGTAGCTTACAAAAAAGAAACGTACGTTAATTTCACTATAAATTTGCAAAAAGAAAAGAAGTACGTGTGGCACCTTAAAGACTAACAAATTTATTTGAGCATAAGCTTTCGTGAGCTACAGCTCACTTCATCGAATGCATTCCTGTACGAGTTTTTTCATGAAGTTGATAGATTTCCACTCCATACGGCTAAATTCAGTGCCTTGCATAATGACAGGTTTCAGAGTAGCAGCCGTGTTAGTCTGTATGAGTACTTCATCGGATGCTGTAGCTCACGAAAGCTTATGCTCAAATAAATTTGTTAGTCTCTAAGGTGCCACAAGTCCTCCTTTTCTTTTTGCGAATACAGACTAACACGGCTGCTACTGTGAAAACTATAAATTTGAGTTCAATCACTAGAGGTTTTCCGTGTGTATGTAGATTAGTACTTCATAATAACATGAAGGGTTTCTTAGAAGGCATTCTAATGTACTTCTAGCAACCTTGAACTCTTAAGGATTTAATGAACTTGTTAAAACTTTGTTTTACATTGAATTTTATTATGAATGACCAGTTTTGTTATATCAGCTGTTTTCCCATACATCATGTAGATTACACAGTTTTGAAAAAGTCTGTTGCGTTTGATGTGTTCCCTCAGGCATTTGTTTTCCAGAAAACTTGGATGTTTAGATTTTATATGTTTTATGGAGTCTAGTATTTGTTCCACATTCATACAGTTAAGTGCAGTATAAAGACTTTTAAAAAATAAACTCTTTTAAAAACTCCATAATTTCTTCTTTTTTTTTAACTTCTGGAGATCAAATGATCACCATGCATTTCACTTTGTTAATTAAAAAAGTACATTCCTTGTTCAATTGTTTGTCTTTGTGACAGTAATAGCTATTGAAAATGAAGTGTCTGACTAAAAATAGTGTGAAGAATGGAACTGTTACTCCCTATCCCTTAAACAATTTGTATTTTAAACTACGAGATCAACATTTTTGTGGGTGTGTCAGGAAAATACTACAAATTGTTTTGGCTTTAATGAAAGGTACAACAGTTTAAAAACTCTGGGGATTTTGAAAACACCTCTTCACAGAGTTGTTTGTACAGATAGTCCCATCTTCTTGTGAAAATTAAAGTGATGAGAAGTTTAGCCAGAGTATGAACAAAACAAAATCTTATTACTTCCTGTAGACTTACTTGTTTGCTGTCTCTATGGATTTTACCTTCAGTTGATGATAAACATTTCTTTAGTAATCTGTTCAGCTTCATTTTTCCTATTTTAACTGTTGGAACAATTATTCATTCACCCTCATGGCATTTACTTGAGCTAGTAAATGGACCTGACAAATACCTGAGTCCTGGCTTTTCATGTTTGAATTTTTATCAATGGTACAGCATTTCTACTGAGGATAAAACCTCCAAAAGTCTAGCTGTGGGAGAATTTGAGCCTGGGGGAGGATGGTATGTGGTCTGTAACAGCTGGCGGGGGTTGGAGGAAAGAAGGGGGGTTCTGTGGCCCAACCTTTATTTACTTGACGTTGTTGTTTACAATGGGGTTTTCATTAAACTAGATGCTTAATGAGCTTATTGCATGCTGAGTCTATCCTCAAGGGCTCTTTTCTTTTATTGCTAGTAATTAAAGGCTAATTTATGTATTTATTTTTGAGGAAACCTTTTTATAGGGTCACAAGAATGATGAAAGAAAGAAAAAGATAATGAACTACCAAACTGACTTGGGTAAATTGTAGAATGATTGCATTTGAACTACATTTTGCAAGCATTTGAACTTGCTCATAGGCCCAGTTACCATCTGAATGTAGAGGTCTACACTTTTTTTTTTTTTTTTTTAAGCAGGAATATGAGCTAACATTTGTGTAAATTAATGTAGACCCATGTGAATCTCTTGTGCAGTTTGCAAGTAATGCTAAAATTTATCCTTCATTAAGATGTCCTGAGTAGGAGAACTTTCAATCTGGTTCTCATTGTGAATTGGCATTATTCATTGTTACATTTCAGAAACATCCTGATTTACATTTATAACAACACTCTAAGTAAATACTATGATATATAACTTTAACTCGTTTGTCCCCAATGCATCAGGTTTGTTTGTTTTTTCAAATATCCGAGTAGTAGTGTTACAACTATGTCATATTGGGGAAACTAAGAATGTTTTAAAAACAAAACAAAAAAACCTCTGAACATGATGAGAGTAGCCAAGCTTAAAACCCAGATGTCATAATTATCTGTAGCATGTTGGTTTGGTTAACATGCATAGTAGCTGGGCTGACTTGAAAGCAGAATGGTGGTAAGAAATTCATTTAGCAAAGACTCTCTAAGTTCACTAACAATTTTTCAGTTACTTACTGTACTTAAAGAGCATCAGAACAACTTAAATACATGTTTTAGAAATATTTAGATAAAAATACAAATATGTTTACCAATTTAACATTTTTAAATCAAAGTACAGTACCCCATGGCAGGAATTTCATAAGTCAGACCTCAATCTGGAGAAAACTTTTACAGCTATATCATAAATGTCTGAAAATAAGGTGTTTATGATGGAAGGCAATACCATAACATTAGTAATGCTTGTGCTCTCTTTTAAGTTAGTTACATATAAGTTAATATAAATTTAATTACCTTCATCAGGACCATGCTTGTGCTATTTCCACAGAGAAACAAAATGCATGAAAAATGGTAATTGACTTATGACCCTCCCCACCTTTATTTCCTTTATATAAATAAAAAAGTGTGGGATTACAACTTCGACTGCTTGACTACCAATTTGCTAAACACTACTAGGAGCATCCCAGGTGGAGTCAACTGTGAATTTATATTTAAATCTCTGAAATAAATCACTGGAAAGGTCATGGATTACAAGTATTCATTGTGAAATCCAGTGTGTAAATCTCCTTTAAATGCTAATTACTGCTATCTACAAAGAAACCCCTCCCCACAATTAGGCACAGTTAATCTGTGCTCAAAAATAGATGAGTGTATAGAATGGTAAAATGGTGAAGGATGTAGTATAGACTTTAAAAGGAGGTATTTGTAATTTGAGGTGTAGATGTAAATATAGCCATTAGAAAGTCATGAAGGAGAGAAAAGACTTGCAAAATACCTTGTCAAGAATCAGAGTAACAGCCCTGTTAGCAAAAAGAAAAGGAGTACTTGTGGCACCTTAGAGACTAACCAATTAATTTGAGCATAAGCTTTCGTGAGCTACAGCTCACTTCATCGAATGCGATGAAGTGAGCTCTGTAGCTCACGAAAGCTTATGCTCAAATAAATTGGTTAGTCTCTAAGGTGCCACAAGTACTCCTTTTCTTTTTGTCAAGAATCGGCAGTGCTCCAGACTGCAGTACATTAAGCTCTTTCAGTTTAAAATTTAATATAACTCTTGAAAAAGTCATGTCTAAAATGTTTCCTTTAAGTTATTTTATCAGTGAGGCTAACTGACCATCTGATTTATTATTAAAAGCGCTATGCCCTCAAATCTGAGGTCCAAAAAAACCAACAACCCTCACACCTGGTGTTATAAAATAATGTCTAATTCTAATTTTCCATAATGAAAATTGAAATCCACAGCTTATCTTTTGCTTGCTAGAAAAAGTCAAATTGACTAATATCTCCAAATAGCTATCTATCATAAATAAATATTTGCAAGGTAAACCTCTTTTTAAAGAATATTTTTGACACGATAGACCATCAAGAGTTATTGCTTTTACCAACTCTTATAAACTTTGGACTCCTTTCATAATTTTCTTTTCATGCTTCTATTAATAATAAAAGCCAAACAAGTCCAACAAATACACGTAAATAATAAAAGGCGTGAATTAAACTATCAGAAGCAAGGAAATCTGTCCATCCAAATTCATTCTTAAAATTGCCCTGTTGTGTCTGGCTGTTGTGTAAGTATCAGAACAGTGGGTGCTTTTTACATGTCCAATGTGTTGCAGCTCTAGACACAATGGAGGCAAAATACTGTTAATATCTTTTATGCCTTGGGTTTAAGCCAGAGACTTTCATTTATACTCAAGTAACCCCAGTAATCACAATATATGTCCAAGAGCAGAATTTGGCCCTTAATATTTAAACATTTAATAAACTTAAGACCAAAACCCCCTGTTTGGAGTCTTTCAATGACTAGTGGAGTTTGGAACAGGGGTGTTGGGTGTGTATGACATATATCTGATGGATTTAGAATGTAGGGAATTTATGGAAAAAATCCAGGGCTGTGCTACAAATCTAGAGGGAGAAAACTCAACCAGCTCCAGATGTTGACATGGTTGACTGCGAGAACATGAAATGCAGCAGATTTAACTGTTGCAGCTGAGATTTTTTTATCTCTCTTCCAAATACTATAAATGGAATACATTCTCACTCCTAAAGGGAAGGGAGATGGTAGGAGGAGTTAAGAAAAGCTGCCAACAGTATCTGCCAACTTAATAGAAGATAAATGCAAAAAAGGTTATTAATTCTCTATGTTGTTCATTGGATTTTAATGAGATAGGAAATGACTGAAATATGTATGAAAATCTTAATATTGTATCAATACTTAGCAGCAAAATATAACTGAAAATAAATTCTTATCCTCCGGACTCCTAGCTACCATAAATGTTTGTAAAATCAAGCATTCTTGTCCTTAAAGCCCACATAAAATACTACAGTGCCCTTGCAGTTTTATTAGACTACAGACTATACCATTCAATTAAAAACACTTACGAGCGGAACCATTCTGGGAAAGTACTGAGTTGATCCATTGTGTGAGATACCCATGTTCTTGTCACTCCAGCAGCACATTGTACATGTGTGGCCTGTGGGGTGTTTGAGGTAAAGACAGTTTCAGCCCTCATCCTAAAGATTTTTTTTTTTTTTTTTTAAATCAAGTTATTTGAACATACACTTTTTGTACTCATCATTTCCTTCTAACTTTTATTTAATGAAGTATTGAAATGAGGGGTAGGTATGTAATCCAAATGGCCTTGAAAGCTCTATTATAAAATTACTTTAGCACTTTTAAAAAGCTTACTACACAGCCCACAAACTATATATAGTAAGAATTAATATTTCTGAATGTCTGTAGCTTTCATAATAAGTATACAGCTCTATTTTTATCTTCAAAGCATTTTACAGACGTTAACTAATTAATGGATTCTTTGTCTTAGCATGATATGAACGATAATACTAAAAGATGAGACGTAAAAACACTTTGTAAGTGATTGCCATGCATATAAAGCAGGGGTGGCCAACCTGAGCCTGAGAAGGCGCCAGAATTTACCAATGTACATTGCCAAAGAGCCACAGTAATATGTCAGCAGCCCCGCAGCAGCACCCCCCCCCCCGCCCCAGCTCCTGCCCACCAGCAGCCCCGCCTATCAGCACCTCCCTCTCCCTCCCCACACTTCTGGATCAAAGGATCAGCTGGATCAAAGGCATGTAGGAGGCTGGGGAGGGGAGGGGAGGAGCGAGGGCATGGCAGACTCAGGGAAGGGGGTGGGAAGGGGTGGAGTTGGGGCAGGTCCTGTGGCAGAGCCAGGGGTTGAGCAGTGAGCACCTGCCAGCACATTGGAAAATTGGCACCTGTAGCTCCAGCCGCGGAGTTGGTGCCTATACAAGGAGCCGCATATTAACTTCTGAAGAGCCGCATGTGGCTCCGGAGCCACAGGTTGGCCACCCCCGATATAAAGCAATGCCTTTCGGAACAGCAGTCCTGCATCTGTCAGACTCAGCTCTTGATCTTTAAAACAGAAAAAGCAACTGATTAGTTCACATTCTGGTCCAGTTTCTTGTTAAACTGATTGAAATTAAACTGGGGTTACCATACGTCCGTATTTTCCCGGACATGTCCGGCTTTTTGGTTCTTAAATCGGAGTCCGGGAGGAATTTTTAAATATCTAAAAGCGTCCAGGATTTTGCCATTATTATTTTTCCCCAAAGAAGAGTTGATCATTCAAGAAAGAGAGTGTCTGCTTTTTCTCCCTGGCTCCCAGCACTTACGCCACAAAACAGCTGTTTCACATGGCAGGGAGGGAGGGGGGAGGAGGCGGGGCCAGGGCAGGGATTTGGGGAAGGGGTCAATGAGGCAGGGAGGGGGTGGAGTTGAGGCAGGGACTTTAGGGAAGGGGGTTGGAATGGGGGCGGGGAAGGGGTAGAGTTGGGGCGGGGCTGGGGGGGCGGGGCACGAGCAAATTCTCCCCCCCCACCACCCTCCTCTATTTGGGTTTTAAGAATACTGAAAAGGAACCCAAACTGGTAAACTTGTATATATTTTCTACACCTCTAGTTTTTCAAAACTAAAGAACCAATTTAACCCTTTGAGACAATGGTTAATTCTTAGGGATTCAACAGTTAGCAAGGGTTAAGGAGAGCCATTAGGAGGCCTTGTGCCTTGAGGGACAATTTCTAGCTGCTTAGGAGGTTGGTCTAGGTCAAGATTCTTGCCTAGAATGAGTCATCACTGTACTTATTATCTCTGTTCCTGCTGCCCTTCCTGCCTCTAGCACCTCCAGTACCAATGTGCATTACCAATCTGCCCTCAGTCCTTTACTGATTCATCCTTCGATCTGCAAATCATGAAGGAGAGGCAGGGTTTCAGTCTGAGAAAGAACAAGCATGTTGCTTCAAGCATTGCAGATCAAGAAGGTTGATGAAGAGAGCATGAGGCGTCTGACCTCTTTGGGTACATCTCCACAGGAATAAAAGACCCATAGCACAGCCGTGGCTGGCCCAGGTCAGCTGAGTTAGGCGTACAGGAATCAGGCTTCTACGCTAAAAGCTGCTGGATAGGTGTTTGGGCTCAGGCTAGCTCAGGCTCCAGCCTTGGAGGGTCCCAGAGCTCAGATGCCAGCCCAAGGCAGTATACATCTACCGAGCAAATTTCCCCGCCTTCTCCCCCCAACCCCAGAACCTGAGCTCCATGAATTTATTAGTCAGTTGACTAAGGGCCAGCTAGGTTTGCCAGAGGTCTGGTTTTTGACCAGAACATCTGGTCGAAAAGGGACCCTGGCAACTCCAGTCAGCACTGCTGGCTGGGCCGTTAAAAGTCTGGTTGGCGGCGCAGCAGGGCTAAGGCAGGTTCCCTGCCTGCCCTGACTCTGCGCAGCTTCCTGGAAGCGGTGGGCATGTCCCTGCGGCCCCTAGGCACAGTGGCAATTAGGGAAGCTCCCTGTGCTGCCCCCACCCCAAGCGCCAGCTCTGCAGCTCCCATTGGCTGGAAACAGCGGCCAATGGGAGCTGCAGGAGCGGTGCCTGCAGGTGTGGGCAGCACACACCACACAGAGCCGCCTGGCTGTGCCTCCGCCTTGGTGCTGGACATGCTGGCCGCCTCCGGGAGCAGGGTGGAACCAGGGCAGTCGGGGAGCCTGCCTTACCCCCACTTCGCCAGTGACCGGGAGCCACCTGAGGTAAGCGCCGTTCATCCAGAACCCGCACCCCAACCCTCTGCCCTAGGTCTGAACCCCCCTGCCGCACCCTATCTCCCACCCAGAGCCTGCACCGCCTCCCGCACCCCAACACCCTGACCCAGCCCTGAGCCCACTCCAGACCCCTTAGCCCCAGCCTGGAGCCCCTTCCTGCACCCCAAACCCTGCACCCCCAGCCAGAGCCCTCACCCCCTCCCACACTCCGAACACCTTGGCCCCACCCCGAGCCCCCTCTCCTGTACCCTGAACCCCTCGGTCCCAGCCCGGAGTCCCCTCTTACACTCCAAACTCTTTGTCCCCGGCCCGAGCCCAGAACCCCCAGCCAGAACCCTCACCCCCCCTCCCGCACCCTAACCCCCTGCCCCAGCCCAGTTAAAGTGAGTAAGGTGGGGGAGAGCAAGCGACGGAAGGAGGGGGGCCTTAAAGAACGGTCAGGGCAGGGTGTTCGGTTTTGTGCAGTTATAAAGTTGGCAACCCCTAGGGCCAGCTGTGGGTTTTTTATCCCTGTGTAGACACACACTTTGGGCCCTGTCTACACTACAAAATGTTACCAGGATAGAACATGGTTGTGAAGACTTAAGTTAGCTAACACAATGCTGCATATAACTTAGTGGTCAGCTAACTTAAGTCTTCACAACCGTGTTCTATCCTGGTAACATTTTGTAGTGTAGACACGGCCTTGGAGGGTAGGGAGGCACTTTTGTAGGTGATTGGAGGAGACAGCTAAGCTATGGAGGCTGAAAGGTCTTATTAAGAAGAAGGAGGAAGAGCAGGAGGAGCTCCTGTGGAAAGGAGGGGAAAGACTGGCTCTCTCTGACTCGGCCCCCCACAATTTTGCTGCTTCCTACCTGAAAGTGAGGTTTTATAATGGAAACACTGTTAGAACTTATAATGACTTCTGTTGTCACAGGTTGGTTTCCCCTCACTTACTAATCATTTTTCAAATATCTGGTACATGCCTCGTATTTGAAGAACCCAACCCTTTTCCCTTTGGGAAATTCCACTCATACTTTGTGACAAGCTTCCTATTAAACTGTATAGTTTTGTGGAAATGACTTAATTGTAGTATGCTTTCTAGGGCAAAGAATGAATGAAAGGAGTTTCATAGATTGGGTTTCTTTCTTGTTTCCTCTCCACATGTGAATCGTATGGCTTTAATTTTTAAGATTTAAAAAGCCAGAAAAAAAATCAATAAATCACTTATTCATGATATTCATTTTCCATTGGGGGTTAGAGAGAGGTACACCTGTGTCTGGTAAATTAGTTGCACTCAGGCATTGCTAAGCCCTTCCTACCTGGGATTGTCAGATAAATATTTTTGCTTGTGGAATGCACTGAAGTCTACAAAAGGCATACATTCTCAAAGGGAGAGTAATCCCAGATTCTTTTAGAAGTGTTTTATCCCAATTCCTGCCCTTGCAAATTACACAGTTTGAACTTTTAATGACTTAAAATGCCATGGGGGCAAGGGTGTTACTGGATGTTAGACTTTGAGTTAGATGAGGTTGTTCAGTCCTGTGTTAACAATTAAAAGGAAGATTTTTACTTGTCAGATAAATACAATTACCATTAGAGATGCCAGTTGTTGAATAAGCAGTTGTCATTGGGCTATTAAATGTGGATGTGAATACTAGGGATCTTGTAGATGTATTTTTAGGTTGGTTTGTTTGTATTCCAATCATATCCACAATGCACTGTCTAGGCACAAAGATATGCAGCCTCTTCCAGAGGGACTTAAAAGCTTAAGTCACTTTTGAAAGTGTGACTTAGGAGGCAGTTTTGAAAATTTTACCCTTTGTGCCCTGTGAGAGAATTACTGCATTTATCCAAATGTCTGGTGAAGAGCAATACTTGTCTCGAAGTTGTTGCCATTTGACTTTGATCTATTTTTCTTTGTGTACTCTTAGCATTCCAGTCAGATCTACAGAGCAAAGGAATGTACATTCTCGTCCTTTCTTAGTTTTACCTCTTGCACAATATCAGGAGTCTGGTAGAATAATTGATTTCAAGTCTCATTGATTTAAATGGGGCCAGGATTTCACCCTTAATGTCTGCTTGTATACAATATCATTATCTGTCATTTCAGATTCATTGCTCAAGGATCTTCCCCCCCCCCCCCCACCTCAAAGAAACAAACCAGTATATTAGCAACAAACAAGCCTAAGTATATTAACTTAAGGCTAATGTAATTTGACAAACCATTAATGACACTTAAAATTTTTTGTATACTATGAACTTCAAGAGAGGCAGACCTGTGTGCCTGATAAACTATAGTGATATCTGTAAAAATGTTGCTGTACTGCCCTCTGCTGTTCTTTTCAGTAATGTGGTAATTGTCTGTTGTTTCAATTTTGCAGTCTGAGGGAAATGACCTACCAGTCATGAAGCATGCTGGCAAAGTTTTTAATGTGGAAATATGTATTTTGATACTTAGCTACTTTAAACAGTGTGGCATTTTTTGTATGCACGCATGATTACTTTGCACCTGCTTTGGCAGGGAAGAGCTCAAATGTTAAGGTAGGAAGTAGCTGCTGAAAAATTACCAGCAGTCAGTGTCATTCCTGTTGAAGACACTTTTTTTCAATAAATAAATAAATGTTCTTGATTTCCTGCAGAGTTGCCTTCCACTCACAGATGGAAGAGCAGATACCTCCAAATATTTGGCATCTTTTCCATAGCTGCAGAGAATTCCAGCCATTTTCCTTCAAAATGTCATGAATAATCAAACTGGGCAAATGTAATCTCAGGTTTGATGGATACTAACTGTCACGCTGTCTGGAGTTGGCTGACAACTGTGAGTGTCTACCTCAGGGCTGACTGTCAGAAAACAGGGCAGACACCCTAAGCTGGTCTAATGTTCTGTAATTAGACTTCACCAAGCCAGTAACAAATGTGAACTCCTGGATCATTCTGGGTTGCTCACAGTCCCGAGAGACCAGTCCCTTACCCCAGATCAGGTGGTACTCTAACTTCTGCTTCTTACAGAAAACAAGCTGACAGTGTCACCACCCGTGGGCTTTTCCGTGGGCTTTTCTTTTGATGACAGAGAGTGAGGAATGCATTTTGAGTCTTTGACCTCTGATCATCACATGCACAGTGACCACTTGCTTTGAAATTAGCTCTTTTCTCTTAAAATTCCTCATTTGCATTCCACAAGGCTTTTCTTATTTGATGGGTTATTTAGTTACAGGGGTATCCACAATATAAATGTTTACTACATTGTAACAGGATACAGATAAGTGAAAACAATTACATTTAACAATCATTTTGATCTACAGTAGAACCTCAGAGTTATGCACACCTCGGGAATGGAGGTTGTTCGTAACTCTGAACAAAACGTTATGGTGGTTCTTTCCAAAGTTTACAACTGAACATTGACTTAATACAGCTTTGACACTTTACTATAACGAAGAAAAATGCTGCTTTCCCTTTATTTTTTTAGTAGTTTATGTTTAACAGTACTGTACTACATTTGTACGTATGTATTTATGTATTTATTTTATTTTGTCCCTGCTGCTGCCTGATTGTGCACTCCATCAGGTTCCTAATGAGGTGTGTGGTTGACTAGTCAGTTCGTAACTCTGGTGTTCGTAACTCTTGAGTTTCTACTGTATACTAATACACAAGTGAATTGGCTTGGGGTTCTTGCATGAGCTGGCGCCTGGTCTGCAGTGTCACACTGACCATTCCTTCAAGACCTTGTGCTTCACATACTCAGGGCTTGTCTACACTTGCAGCGCTACAGTGGCACAGCTACCACACCCGTGGGGTTCTCCCATCAGCGTAGGTACTCCACTTCCCAGAGATGCAGTAGCTATGTCGACGCCCATCGACACATGGCACTGTCTACACCAGGGGTTGGGTGGGTATAAATAGCTACATCACTGAGGACTGTGGATTTTAGTTCTACCACCATAAGTTTTAGACCAGGGCTCAGTGATGTATCAATTTCAGAAAGAAATAAAAACCATGAAGGAGAAATATCCAAGTCCAATCCAGACTATAAATATTGGACAAAGTCTCAGAATAATGAGGAAGGAGTAATTGTACACACGGATTTGGGAGGTCAATTTCTTTTGGCCAACAGTGTCCATTGGACACACCTATGCCCTAGGTATCCTCCTGTACCCCATTACACACATGCATAAATGGCAGAGTTGACCCAACTGTCTCTCAGTTCCTTACCACTGTAGTGACAAGACAGAATTCCTGCAATGTCCACTTACTTTGCACACTTTAAATTTTTCTTAGCCTAGTATATAATATTGAGTGTAGCTTTCTCTTTGTATCTGTTTTTATATGTAATTTCTGTTGTTCTAGACCCTGCTCCCCCATCCCTCACTTACAGGGTTTCACTGGGATTTAATACCTGTCCTTCATGTGATGCTTTGATGCCCATTAATGATGGGCATACCTGGTGCTTGCTTTGTCTTGAAGATGTCCTGGGGCAGTGTTCCATCTGACTTTCTTTCTCTACATAGAGAGAGGGAAGCATATATGAAAATTCATCCTAGATTAATCAGTGCAGGCCTCCTCAGGCTCTGAGAGCTACAATCAGTACTCGGATACTGAGGGCTTGTCTACACTGGCAAGTTTTGTCGCCAAAAACTGCCTTTTGGCGACAAAACAGCAAGAGCGTATGCACTACACTGGGACTTTTGTTATGAAAAACGCCCAGTTTTGGCGACAAAAAACTTCCACCCCACCGCTACAAGAGACTTTTGTCTTTTCCCTCTCCCTTTATTGTTGATAAAGAGCAAGTGTGGACACTGCTGACAGTATCCCACAATGCCTGCCCCGATTGCTCTGCTCAGTGTTTTGATCTCTGCTGCCCTGCAGGCATGTGTTTGGGCAACAAAGAGCAAATCATTGGAATGCTCCTGTTCTGCCCTAAACGAGGAACACAGCAGCTGCTGCAGGGGGAGGGGGACAGACTGCTGTGCCGCTTTGACATTCCTCCGCACAGAGAGCTCACAGAGCTTCTCAGGATGCTGCTCGCTGCAGCTCAGGGGGCTGTGGGAGAACTCGGAGAGAATCCCAAGATGCGCAGCGATCAGCTCTTCCTTTCCACGACACTGTTTTCAGAGTCCCAGTGAATGTCTTCACTATGGATTGAATGTCATAGAGATTTGGTCCACAGCTTCCACTGGAGGGGATTGTTTTCAGTGAGGAGTTTAGTCCAGGGTTCTTGGGATGCTGAATGTATTACCTGTCCGGTAAACATCTATCATGTCTGGTAAACACCTGTATTTTTGATGACTCAGTTTAATTTGTTGCTAGGCCAAGCTAGGCAAGAAGTGCAAATAATCGACCAGTCTGTGTAGGTGACACTCAGCTCTTTTGTGCCCTCAAGAGGCAACAGCAAAGGAAACTGGCCCCATCCTCAAAACAACATCATAGCAATTCTCTAGCTGCGTCCAAACCAGGACTAGCACCTCCTGGTTGTCATCATTCAAGGTGGAGGGAGGGAAATGGAGGAATGGAGATGGGAGTCTGCCTTTACTAGGAGGGAAAGTGGGTTTAGGTCGTTTTGGTCTAACAGAGGGTTAGGCTCAGCTCTAGGGAGGCATATCTGTTGTGGCCTCTGCTTGTAGTGTAGGTTCTTGGCCTATGGTCCTGTCCCTGTTAGCTCAAATTTATGTGTTGGGGAGCAAGGGGAAGGAGAGAGATGCAAATAGGTAGTGCAGTGATCATAAGAAAGTACACTGTCTAAACTCTTTTAAGTATGTGTTGTTTGTTTGTCTAGTTTTTTAAGAAAACTAGAATTTGCATTGATTTAACATAAGAACTAAGAATGGCAATACTGGGTCAGACCAATGGTCCATCTGTCCCAGTAGTCTGTCTTCCGACAATGGCCAGTGCCAGATGCTTCAGGGGGAGTGAACAGAACAGGGCAATTTATTGAGTGATCCATCCTTTGTCATCCAGTCCCAGCTTCTAGCTGTCAGAGGTTTAGGGACACCCAGAGCATGGTGTTGCATCCCTGACCATCTTGGCTAATAGCCATTGATGGATCTATCTTCCATGAACTTACCTGATTCTTATTTAAACCCTGTTATACTTTTGGCCTTTACAGCATCCTCTGGCAATGAGTTCCACAGGTTGACTGTATGTTGTGTGGAGAAGTACTTTTTTATGTTAGTTTTAAAGCTGATGCCTATTAATTTCATTGGGTGACCCCGTGCTTACTTTTGTGCCGGGAATTGCCAGGGCTGAGCCTGGGCACCTCTAGGCTTGGCAGTTCATAGCCCCAGTACGTAATTGCTTGAGCCTGGCACCTCTTTCATTACAAATTAAGCACTGGGTGACCCTTTCATTTTAGTGAGTATTGCAAAACTTGCATATAAGTATAGGATTCTCTCTTCCTTTGTCAATGCATGAGAGTTCATGCAGGTATGCAATTCTTGTAAGTGCTAATGAGAACACAAGTGTAATCCCCTCCTCCACTGATGGCATAATAAACCTTTAAGAAAATTACTTCCATTGATCATAGAAAGCATCATCTCAGAATAAAATTTCTTGGCTTTCATATCTAGCCCAGTTTGGTGGTGACCAAAAGCTGCTGCCATTTGATGGCTGTTTGATAGCCTATGTGAAATGGGTGTGGCAGTCTCAATCTTACTTCTAGAGAACTGACTTCTGTATGAGCACAATCACTGTAACATTTGGAGCTATTTGGCTCCTTGGTTGGCAACATCAAAGACAAAGGATTTAATGGATGGAAATGCTAAACAAACCTCTCACTGTGAGAAGTGGTTCTTGCATGTGTGGGTTATAGCACAGTAACAAGGCTAGTTTGCATTGTTATTGGTCATGCTTATTGTGCCTCACCTGTGAATAAATAAAGGACTTTCAGGGATGTCCAGTCATCACCTGACATCAGCACTGAATTCCCAAAACAAGATGTTGGGGAGAAAATGTCTCCTCTGCTTTCAATGTCAGATTTGTTATATAATCCAAAAGTATTCATCTAAATACATAAGATACCTAATATTAACTGAACAACATTCTGACAAATCTGGTAGAATTACATGATCTTAATAAAGGATATTAAGTCACTTCTATTGCAAGTCACTTTACTCCCAAAGTTAATATATTGGAAGCTGTACAACTTTGAAATCACCAAGCTAGTTGGCAAGGTAAGGTGCTGCATTTCAGATGAGAGTGTAAATTAAGTAATTTCTGAAGTCTGTGTATATATCAAATAGTTTATTCTGGGGCTGGCTGGAGATTAAAGACATGTGCATTGAGGGACTGGTAGCCATTGATTATCACTTTACTACAGGTTTTTCTGCTCAGGAAATGAGTTTAATGTAATGCAAAACAAAACTGCTGACACAGTTGTGGATGATACAGTTGTTAGATTCTAGATTATGAAGAGAGGGTTTTTTTTATATTGTGGCTTTAATTTTTTTCAAAATAAAAACAAGTTAGAGCATACTTTCTTTCTTCCCCAATAAAACCAATATATTTGCAGATATTCTACTTCCAGACTAGCTGACATTTAAATTTGTTAGTTTGAGATTAGCAATAGTGTTCCCCGACTAGGACAATATATTTAATAGTGGCAGAGATAGGGGCAATATTTTAGTAATATTTAGGACCTCTATATCTATATCTATATATATCTATATAATTTCTACAGATCCACCATATATAATATGGTGGATCTGTAGAAATTAATGAGATTGCATACAGTAAATTGATATCTGATTGGTTGAATGTTACAACCACAACATTTATCTGTGAATTTAGTACAGTAGAGATTTAAAATTGGTAATTTAAGGATAAACTGGTTTCTGGTTGGAGGACACTAGATCTGTTCTTTAAGATAGTAAGAAGGAGCAGGTGTGGTAATGGTCTAGTGAAAATCCATTACTGTTGTGGTCCAACTTCCATCAGATAAAATCTTCATCTACTTAGGCCAGTTCTACACTATAAATGTGCATCATAACTACGTTGCTCAGGGGTGTGAAAAATCCACACCCTTGAGCAATGCAGTTATACTGACCTAACCCCCACTGTAGACAGCTACCGCCTCTTTCAGAGGTGGATTAACTCTGCAGATGGGAAAATAGTTGTATCTTCACTGAAGCACTACAGTGGCGCAGCTGCTCGCAGCTGCAACGTTGTCAGTGTAGACCTGCCCTTAGAATACTACTACTTTAGACTAGAAGAAACAACACCATAAAACAGTCCAAACAACTTCCTCCCCTTCCCATTTAGACAAAAGGCTTGAAAAAGCCATTAACCTCTTGGAAGCTAACGGTGTGAGTAAGGAGGCCTTTATGGTGGGGGGAAGGGGGTGTTTTTGTTTTTTTAAATGAAAGTTTAGTTGTGAAATGAGCATGGCAACTCCACTGTGATTCCTGTATGCCCCTCACTTAGCCACATCATCATACCAGGGAAGGGAGCGATAGAGTAATGACGCGCTTCCTCCTCCCGCACCTTCTGGTCACTTTCATACAAGCCAGGATAATAGAGAGGGGAAGGGACAGAAAAATTTTCCCAGGAGCTAGGCAAAAGTGGATTTTCAAATTTTACAAGATCTTTTTTAGCCAAATGCAGATCTAAAATATGATAACGGTCTAGCAGGGATCAGGGACAATAGTCTAATAGAAATACCAGCCCCTTTCACTTCCCAATAGCAGTGTGCTGACTGCCTCGCATCTGAAGCCCCTGGATCTTGCGGTGAAACTTCTCCCTTCCATTGTAGTTGAATTTAGCATCTACGTCTCATTAATGGAGAGAGTTCTCAGAGTAGTAGGTGTCTGGTAAATTTTTCAAACCCTAACAGCTCTTCAGCGTGCAGCCTCTGGATCAGGAGTGATCTAACCAATTTTTGTTCCATTTGACACCAGTGCAGCATCATGCTAACCTCAAAAATTACTTTGACTTGGGGATTGGTTTTTTTTTGTTTGTTTGTTTGTTTGGGGTTTTTTTGGTCAGCAGTGGCAAACTTCTAATAACTTGCCTATCAACAGCTTTTTTTTTTTTTTTTTTTTTTCCCCTGCTGCAGCAGGATTTTGGAGCTGATGATATAGAAGTGGGGAGAGGGAGTAGGCATTGGGATGACATCTGGGAGGAGCTGGAAGAGGTACATGGTACTGACCATGGATCCAGGGTTTCAAGGCAGTCCCAGCTCTTCTGCTATATCTCCAAGCTTGAGTGATATCTGGGACAACCATGAGACTTACCAGTTTTCCTCTTGACTCTGACAGTAGTGACAAGAGCCAGAACTGCCCTTCCTACCAAGTCCAACAAACTGAAATTTGCTGTAAAGGTGGAGAAATTAAGCTATCTTCCGAATTTGAGTTTAATTTAGTTTTTAAAGTTGAGGAGGTGATTGGAAAAGATAATGTTTTAAAAGTTGGAAAATAAAAGCAAAATGAGGGGGAGGGTGATTACAGCTCTGAAGGGGAGATTGAGGGTAGGAAAAGAGAAACTTTTGAGTTACTTACAGCCCCAGTGGGTGGGAAGGAAAGCGGAGTCACTACTACCTTCCCTGTCTCCAGTTGAAGCACTGGTCTAATTGCATCTCTCATTTTGCTCCTTGGCATGCTTACAGCTTCAAGGTCATATTAAGTCACTCTGAGTAAGAGAAATGCCTGCTTCCTATATAGGATATCTGCCTTATCCCACTAGGCTGATTTCTCTGCATTCTTTTCTGAAGCATTATTGCTTGAACTTATTCTCCTAGCAAGAAACCAAGTTTGACCCTTCTAAGTAAAGCTGGGAGTGCTCTAATTTATTCTGTCTGGTGGTTTTGATGGATTTTGCGGGTCAGGGTGGAATTTTTGCAATTTATGCCAAAATTTTGAAGCCAGCATAATTTTGTGTATGCTGTACACTAGTGTCCAACACCTTGAGTAATCATTTACCCCCAGGCAAAATACTTACTCAAACACCATGATTCTGTTTTATACCCACTTTACACTAGTGTAAATGACTACACAACGCCCATTTTTTCTAGTTAATCTCCACAAAATAACTTCTGGAAGTTTTGAGTTTCCAGGAGTCAGGAATCTATTCACATAAACTTATCTTCAGAGAACAAGAATTATAGATAAGTAATTTTCTCAGTTGTAGTGGTTAGTTGTGATGTGATAACTCAGCTCACCTTCTCCAGGGTCAGATTTTGTCATTTAGCATTTATATATCTTTTTCATTTTATTTCTTTCACATTATTTTAAGAAATTAATGAATATGGGTGTGGAAACAATGGAAGACTACAAGCAGATAAAACCTCCCTCTCAACATACTATAAAGAAAAAGAATGTCATCTGTATAACGACCACTTCTAGGCAGTTAACAGTTTAGAATTCCAGCTGGAAAAATTCCCAGTAGTCAAATGCTAGAAGCAATGACCTAGGAGTGAGGATTTATTATTATAATTTACCTGTAAATCTTCTCTAAAGGTAAAAAACTGTCTTCATGTCCTGACACTTTCCCTAATCCCATGACAAGCTGGCTTCAGTTTGGGTCTCCCTAATAGTAGAGCATTATATTTGAGCCACCAGATTAGCCATGATTTAACACTTACATATTTGACTTAATTAGTATGTTCTTCTAGGATTATGGGTTCATATGGTAGTTTTTATTTTTCTCTTTAGCCTAGTGCTATAATTACTGTCATACACTAAACTGCAGAGATAATATACCAGGTTTTGGATGTTTTTTCCCCCTGTAGTCTAGGGTTGCCAACCCTCCAGGATTGTCCTGTGTGATTGCGTTTCTTCAAAGCAAAATAGCTGCAAGTTGGTATTGTCTGCATTAGGCAACAGCCAGGTCAGCACAAGGTCTTATGGGATTATATGGAATTTAATAACTGTAACTGTCATAAGTCAGTAATTGTGAGTGGAACACAGTGCATTCCTGCATTCATTTCTTCTGTGTGCGTTTTGGAGACACTGCGCTTTTCCTGTTACTTACATTCTCTCTTCTCTCCTCCCCCCTACCCCCCAAAAGTTTCATTTTAGTTTTCCTGCTAAGTGCATTTGGCCATTAGGTAGCATTATAATCTTATGGTCTAAACATTAGAGTGCATACACTGCATTTAAGTCCACATTTGCGGTCTCTCTTGGGTTGTTGCTAACCTACTGGCAATATACTAATAAGGACACAGTCGATGGCACATTTTGCCTAAACAACTATAATGTACTATATAAATCAAGAACCCTGGCACTCCACTCAGAAAGACTACAGTGGCTATTAGAATTCTCATTGTACACTATGTAAGGCATAAACTAAACTGTCTCCACCTAGAGGCCAAATGCTCTTAGCAGGAAAGCTGTAATGAGATTTGCCCCTTTTGACGATCCGTAGGAAAGCAGGAAGGGGGGGGTCAGAGACTGACATGCACAGAAGCAGGTGTCAGCATGTGGTGCAGAAAGGTGCATTGTAAGTAGAAACTAACCTAAAATGATAGATAAAAATCTTATAATTTATATTAAAAAAGTAAGGCTCTAGAAAATCTCTTGTGAAGGGGAAAAAATAAATATCTTTATTCTGTATTTTTATTTAGGGCTAAATTGTGATTTGTTTGTGTGGCAGTGCAGGGGAGTAAGAGGGTGGAAGGCACCGCATTCAGTGTGCACTCTACCGTACCTGCACAAGGAGGGAGATGGAGTGAGTAGCTTCCTTGGGGCTTGTACTCTTCTGCCCACCCCTCTGCACATGGACCTGAGAGTGGTAGGGAACAGGAAGATCCTGGGCTATCCTCCACCCAATACTGTAACCAGCACTGCTGCACCAGAACACATGCATTACATCAAGTGCATAATATAGACCAGATGGAGTGTACTTGTTCTCTTTTTCCTTCCCTCCCCAGACTACTGTATTTTTTTAAATCAGATGTCCTCTGCCTTCACTGGGGCACTGCTCTGTCTAATGCAGGCAAAAGCCACCAGAGCAGCGCCCAGGGAGCAGCTAAGCAGAGATAAAGCTGCTAGGATCTGAGATTAAAACTGGGTTTTTGCCTTCTCATGCATCATCATCAGCTTTGATTCTGCAAGCCAAACTATACTCTTTTTACACCTCTGCAACCTCACTGATTTTATAAGCTGTTGCACTGGTGAGTAGATAAGATCTAGCCATCAGAATATTTCAATACTGGTGATGTGTGGAAAAGGAAAGAACCCAATTTGATTTTAAGATCTCAGAGTGAGTTTGCAGGATTAGTGCTTTCATTCTTTGCAGGATTGGTGCTTTCATTCTTGATGCTGTGTTCTTCTCCGTACTGGGAAAGAGGTTGAGCATCTGCTTCAGAAAAAATTACTAATGTCCTATGTATCTTCTGAGTAAAGGCATTTCTGAAGTGAACAGCTGTTATCCACACAAAACCTGAGTATTGAACTTGTTTTATACTCCTGAACTTCACTTGCCCAGAAAGAATGAGAGTGAGCCTAGAATGTTTTGTATGAGCCTTCTGTCAAGCAACAAGACCAATCCAGACATGATTTTCTTCACTTACCAATGAGAGGGGAAACTAGGTTTATAATAAGAACTACTGATAAATCCTTAATTAGCAGACCTAGGAGGTGCCACCATAATACTGGAATATATATTTACAAGATCACATTAAAATGTAAATTCATCTCTGTATTAAAAGTTGAAGTATGTATTATCTTTTTAGCGATTTTAATACATAATTTAGTGAATTAAGATTATCGTAAATCTAATTTGTTTCTATCTGATTTTTCCTTTTTTTATATATATATATATACAGTTGGACAAAGAGAACCTGCGAATGTGATTGTAAAAGAAGAGCTAGCTGAAAATATGGAAGCCATGCCACCAGAATCAACTGATAAGGATGGTGTGGAAGATGGACAGAAAGATGTTCAAGAAGCTAATGAACAGTTGCCACCAGAGGAAGAAAAAGTAGAAGAGCTAGAACAGCCCAGTGAATCTCAGTCTAATGATGTCGGATTTAAAAAAGTTTTTAAATTTGTTGGTTTCAAGTTTACTGTTAAAAAAGATAAGACTGAAAAGTCTGAACCTGTTCAGCTACTGACTGTAAAAAAAGAGGAAGAAGAAGTGGCAGCAAATGGAGCTGGAGATCATAAAGAAGTCAAGATAGAAACAGTGGAGGAAGCAACAGAAAGTGAAGTGACCCACCCTGCAGAAAAAATTGAAGAAGAACCGAAAAGTGAGGAAAGGAAAGATGAATCTCTTCCTGAAAAGGTAGCAGAAAGCCCAAGTGAGGAAGCTGAAGGAAACAAAGAGGCAGAAGGAAAAAAAGAACCTAGCAAGTCACCAGAGTCTCCAACAAATGGATTAGTTAATGAAACCGCATCACCACTAAGAAAATTCTTTACTCAGGGTTGGGCTGGGTTTAGGAAAAAGACAAGTTTTAGGAAACCTAAAGAGGATGAGCAGCAGGCTCCTGAGAAAGAAAAGGAAGAGCAAGAAAGGGAAGTGGCAGAGATCCCAGTAGAAGCAAGTGAGAAGGAGAAAACTGAGAAAGAAAAGGAAGAGCAAGAAAGGGAAATGGGAGAGGTCCCAGTAGAAGCAAGTGAGAAGGAGAAAACTGAGAAAGAAAAGGAAGAGCAAGAAAGGGAAGTGGCAGAGATCCCAGTAGAAGCAAGTTTGAAGGAGGAAGTTGTTATTCCTTCTGAACAGTCACTTCCACAAGAGACAACTGAAAGTGTAAACAAGGAATCTGAACTGTCCCTTGAAGAAAAAGTAGACCTATCCCCTGAAGAAAAATCAAAACCAGTGAAAGAATGTAAAATATCCTTAGAAGAAAAAGTTGAAATACACTTTGAAGAGAAATCTGAACTACCAGCTTCCATGACCATGGAAATATTTGGTGAAAAATTAGAAAAATCTAAAGGCAGATCTAAAGAAGAATATGAACCTGTATCTCCAAAGACAGCAGAAGTATTTGGTGAAAAAATTGAGAAATCTGAACCAAAAGCTCCACTGGCAACTGAAATCTTTGATGAAAAGTTAGAGACAGAGGAAGAAGTTCATGTTAGCACTACAGAGGAGAAAGAGGTAAAGATAGAACAGATGCCCTCCTCAGCTTCTGAACAATCAGTTGAAGGAGATGGTGAGCTACAAAGAATTCAACCCACTGAGGAACAAATACAAGCCAAAGAAACAGTATGCATAGTAGTAGACGACCACATCAAGCAAACAGAACCAAGCTCTGAAGATGCAGCTGCATGTAAGCCTCCAGACGGCATCACAACTGAGGTTGAACTGTTGTCATCACAAGAAAGAGCCAAAGTGCAAGGCAGCCCCTTAAAGAAACTTTTTACAGGGACTGGCTTAAAGAAGCTTTCTGGAAAGAAGCATAAAGGAAAGAGAGAAGAAACTAAGCCAGGGGAACAAGCAGAACAAATTCAACATTTAGCTGATTCCCCAGAAAGTCCAGAAGAACAAAAGGCAGAGAGCTCTGCCTCTTCACCTGAAGAATCAACAGAGCCTCCTTCTGTGGAGAAAGCCATAGATGCAACGCGGGTCACTGAAACCGAAGGAGTAATTTCAGATGTAGAGAGGAAAAGAGAGTGTGTAACTCCTTGGGCATCATTTAAAAAGATGGTGACTCCCAAAAAACGTGTCAGAAGGCCTTCTGAAAGTGACAAAGAAGAAGAAATTGATAAGGCAAAGAGTGCTACCTTGTCTTCTACTGAAAGTGCAGTCTCTGAAAATCAGGAAGAAACTAAAGTAAATGGTGAGGAGCAGAAGCTAGAAAAAAGCATAGAAGAGCCAAAACGAAAGGTTGATACTTCTGTATCATGGGAAGCCTTAATTTGTGTAGGCTCCTCTAAGAAAAGAGCTAGGAAATCGTCCTCTTCTGATGAGGAAGTAGGACAGAGGCTTGCTCAAGAAGGCCAAAAAATAGATGAAGTTGGCCAAAGCAAAGAAACTGCACCAGACATGATCCTAACTAGTTCCCAAGAAAGTGATCAAGGACAAGGAAGTTCCTCACCAGAACAAGCTGGGAGTCCATCTGAAGGAGAGGGTGTTTCAACCTGGGAATCATTTAAAAGGCTAGTCACTCCAAGAAGAAAATCCAAAACCAAAATGGAAGAGAGAACTGAAGAATCTGTGTTAGTTTCCAGCATAGAACATTCTACTTCAGATGGTGAACCTGGAAAAGAAGAAACATGGGTTTCTTTAAAAAAATTAATACCTGGTCGTCGGAAGAAAAAGTCAGATGGGAAGCCAGAACAAGCTTGTGTTGAGGAAGCTGGAGAAGAGATGACAGAAACCAATGAAGAAGACTCTGATGTTCCAGCTGTTGTTCCTTTATCTGAGTACGAAGCAGCTGAACAAGAGAAAATTGAGGCCCAACAAGCAACACAAGCTGAGGCAATAAGGGAAGAAACTTTAGATGAAAAGAGAGCTGAAAAATTAGAAGATACCTTAATTATTGAGCAATCTAATGAAGGACTGGTTCATGCAGTTACTGTGACTGTTGTAGAGGGAGAGAGAGCAGTTACCAGTATTGAAGAAAGGTCACCATCTTGGATATCTGCTACTGTGACAGAGTCCATTGAACAGGAAAAAGATGATGAAGAACAAACTGAGCAGATATTTGAAACTGAAGTTGTTGTAGAAAAGACAGTGGTGGTTACTAAAACTTTGCCAGAGTTGAGAAAGGATATTAGTGATGATACTATAGTAAGTGAGCTGGAGTTAACCTCAGAAGCATTGACAGCACTGGAAGAGGCAACAGAAGTTTCCTGTGGTGAAGAGGCAACAGAAGTGTCCCTTGCAGAGGAGACGACTGAGATGGTTTCTGCTGTGTCACAGTTAACTGAATCCCCAGATACTACAGAAGAAGTTACACCTGTGCAAGAGCTAGAAGGGACTGAGCAAAATTTAGAAGAATTAAATAAACAAACACAGGACATTCTAGAGGAAGTTGTAGAAAGAGTGAAGCTATCAGATGAAGTACAGATGATTAGTGAAAGAACTGTGACAGTCATTCAGTCAATGCAGAAAATTGGATCTGAAATGAAAGATGAAGCTAATGAAGTTACAGTCATATGCAAAGAAACTGTGTTGGTTGAACAGTCCTTAAAGAAAGAAGAACCTAAAGAGGCTGACATTCAACATATGGAAAGTGCAGGAAGTGTTCAAGGTAGAAATGAAGCTGACGAAAGTGTTCTACAGGAAGTGTCAGAGATGAGTGAAAAGTGTGCAGAGATGAAGGAACACACAGAAGAAGCTAAAAGTCGGGATAGATTGGCAGATGAAAGTCAGTGGCAAGAAACTGAACAAGCATTTATAGAAAGACATGAAGAAACATCTGAAGTAGAAGGGATTCTAGAGAAATGTAAATTGAAAGAGGAGGAATTTTACAGTGGTGTCACAATAACTACCAAGGCAGAGCATGAAGTGAAAGCTGAGTATGTTACAGTAGTAAAACAACAAGAAATTTCAACTGAAGAGGCCAAAGTGAATTTAATAGAAATAATTCCAGGTGAAATCACAGATGAAGGTGCTCCAGAAGTGGATGGATCTGAAAGTGAAACACATGAAGCAAAGCTTGAGCTGTCCCAGGAATTTAAGCAAGTGGTGGACATGGTGCCTAACTTAGAATCAAAATGCATGAAAGTAACCGTAACAGAAGCCCCTTTGCAGAGTGAGGCAGAAGATGCCATGCTCACTTTGGAATCAAAACATTCAGAAGCAACTGCAGCTCAGTCCCCCATACCGAGTGAGGAGACTGACATCCCAGTGCAGAGTGAAAGGGAACATGCCAGGGAGGCCTTAGAACCAAGAAGCACAGAAGCACTTGTAGATGAGTCCCCTGTGCAGAGAGAGATAGAAGATGCTGTGCTTATCTTAGAATCAGAATGCACTGAAGCAGTTGCAGCTGAAGCTCCAGTGCAGAGTGATGTGACTGAGGCTTCTGTGCAAAGTGAGGGGCAAGATGCTATGCTTAGCTTGGAATCAAAGGGCACTGAGGCCACTGTACAGAGGGAGGTGACTGAGGCCACCATGCAGAGTGAGGTGGAAGGAATTGCTACTGAGGGGGTGATGCAGAGTGAGGTAACTGAGGCTCCTGTGAAGAAAGAGATGGAAGATGCTGTGCTTATCTTAGAATCAGAATGCACTGAAACAGTTTCATCTGAGGCTCCAATGCAGAGGGATGTGTCTGAGGCCGCTGTGCAGAGTGGGGTGGAAGATGCCGCGCATATTGTAGAAAAAGAATGCACAAAAGCACTGGCAAGTGAGGTGCAAGATGCCGTGCTTCTCTTGGAATCAGAATGCACAGAAACAATTGCTGCTGAGGCCACTGTGCAGAGTGAGGTAACTGAGGAGGCCACAGTGCAGAATGAGGTGGAAGAAATTGCCCCTACGGCCACAGTGCAGAACGAGGTGGACGATTCCATGCTTACCTTAGAATCAAAATGCACAGAAATCACTGCTCTAGAGACCACCATGAAGAGCGAGGGAACTGAGATTCCTATGCAGAGTGAGATGGAAGATGCCCTGCTTTCCTTAGAATCAAAATGCACAGACGCAATTGTAACTGGGGATGCCGTGCAGAGTGGGGTAACTGAGGCACCTGTGAAGAGAGAGGTAGAAGATGCTGCGCTTACCTTAGAATCAGAACGCACTGAAGCAGTTGCAGCTGAGGCTCCCATGCAGAATGATGTAGAAGATGCCCTGTCTAAATTAGAATCAGAATACCCGGGGGCAGTTGTAAATGGGGCCCCTCTACAGAGTCCTAAAGAACTGCCTGTGTATGGAAAGGGAGATAAAGAGGAGCCCATGGAAGCAAAACAAATACTTCTGCTGCCTGCTACAAGTTCAAATGACAATCAGCGAGAGGAAACCAAGTTTGAGCTAATGATGGAAGTTGAAAAAGATTTGTTTGAATCTGGAAAATTGGAACTTGCAAGTGGTGATAAACTTTATTTGACTCCAGTGCAGCAAGAGATTTTAGCTGTGCAGCTGGAAGATACTGGCTCACCCATTCCTAGTGTTGAAAGCTCGGAGGCTCAGAAAGCATCTGTGCCTGTAACAGCTGCAGCAATTGAAGAACAAATCATTGCAGAAACTGTAACATCTATGGAAAGCTCAGCTGAAACTTTGAAGCCTTTAGCAGCAGTGTCTGAAAAACTCTTTTCTGATCTAGTCCAAGATATTACCATTGCTCATTCAGGATTTGGGGCTGCGGGCGGTAGGAGTGAAGAAACTGCAACAATGTCAGTATCAGAGATGACCGCTGCAACCGTGAATGGAATGACTGAGGCAGCAACAAGCTGTACACAACCTGATTTGGTCAAAAAAGATTACGTGGATGACGCAACACAGGGGAAGGAGCAACAGAAGCCAGAGTGTAGGGAAGAAGCTGAGAAAAAAACAGTTTCTCAAGATAAAAAAAGCCCATCTCTAACCCACATAGAATTCGAAAAAGATATTGTTCAGTCTGTCACTATAGAATCTCAGAGTACAAAAATTGTATTAAAGATCATTCAGACTGCTGTTGACAAACTCGAGAGAACAGAAGAGCCAGCTGCTGTGTGCATGGCATCTGAATCACAGCAGCAGATTGAATCAGCAGACGGAAGTCAAAAAGGTATAAATATATCTGAAGTTCAGGGAAGTGTACAGGCTCATCAGCAGCTTCTTGTAAAAGGTGAAAAGACAATAGAGGGTAAAGAACAAGAGTTCCAGCAACCAAGTACAGTCAAACATACTATTTTAACACAGTCTGCAGAGAAACAAGCTACTCTAGAACAAACAGAAGATGTGCCATTAATTTCTGATTTGTCAAAAGAGGGAGAAATTCAGGATTCAGGAAAGATTGTAGCTGTCCCTGAAGGTGTTTCAAGTGAAAGTTTAGGGGCTCAAAAATCAGTGATAGATATGAGTGTTTCAGAAGACTTATCCAAAGAGACAAGAACAGACCAACCAAAGCTAAAGGAAAAAGAAGCCGGGCAGACTGTGGCCACCCAAGAGAAATATATGGTTCAGCAAACACATATAGAAAGGAAGGAAGACAAACATAGCCAACCAGTGGAAGACATGAAGAGACACACAGCGGAAGATGTAAATAATCAAGAATATGCATCTTGTGGGAGTCCACAATCAAAGTCAGAGCTCACCAAATCTTGAGGCCCAATGTAAGTAGCATTTTCATTACTTATTTTTGGTAGAATTATTCAGAATCTTTTCATTTTTTCATAGTTACTGATTTGATACTGTGTAGTGCCTTTTGCACACATCGAAGACCTCCTCAGGATTGCAAACTAAGGACCAGATTTTCAAATTATTTTGCCTAACTTGAGACACCTAGACCCATATTGGTTGAAACTATAGTAAAGAACAGAATTACCAGACACACAGATGAACACAATCTGTTGGGGAAGAGTCAACATTGCTTTTGTAAAGGGAAATCATGTCTCACCAATCTTTATTAGAATTCTTTGGACAAGGGTGATCCAGTGAATACAGTGTACTTGGACCTTCAGAAAGCCTTTGACACGGTGTCACAGGGCGGCACAAGTTTCCTTCCCCTTGTCCCTGCGCCCTGTGCTTGGGCTGGCAAAAGAAAGGGTCTCGGACGCCTCTTGCAGGTGCTTCACCCGTGTTTTTATTTACAGGGGCTGTACAGTCCCAATTTCCCCCAACACTGGTCCCCGCTCCGACCCCTCACTGGGTCCCCTGGCCTTTGAGGCTTGTGTCAGCCAGCAGAGACAGAGCCTCAACCCTCCTATCCTGCCTGGCTAGCCTACCACCTTGAGCTCTTCCCTGGGTTTATATTTCTTCCCAGTCAGCAGCCCAGCGGGTTCCACTTGTCTCAGCAGATTACACTGAGCCCGCCCTCATTAGGGCCTGCAGCTGGGCTCCCGGCTAAGGGACTTGGCCCATGTACCCGGCCACCCTACAGGGAAGCAGGGGGAAGCTGGCTCTTTAGCAGGGCATCCAAAGGTTTTATACCACTGCCCTGCAACACACGGTCTGTCACCAAAGGCTCTTAAGCAGAGTAAGCAATCATGGGATAAGAGGGAAGGTCCTCTCATGGATCAGTAACCGGTTAAAAGAAAACAAAGGGTAGAAATAAATGGTCAGTTTTCAGAATGGAGGGATCTATACTGGATCCAGTGCTATTCAACATATAAATGATCTGGGAAAAGGGGTAAACAATGAGGTGGCAAAATTTGCAGAAGGTACAAAATTACTCAAGATAATTAAATCCAAAGCAGACTGTAAAGAGTTACAAAGGGATCTCACAAAACTGGACAGCCAATTGGCAGATGAAATTTAATGCTGATAAATGCAAAGTAATACATATTGGAAAACAATCCCAACTATACCTACAAAATGATGGGATCTAAATCAGCTGTTAGCACTCAAGAAAGAGATCTTGGAGTCATTGTGGATAGTTCTCTGAAAACATCCACTCAACGGGTAGTGGCAGTGAAAAAAGCTAACCGAATGTTAGGAACCATTAGGAAAGGGATAGCTAATAAAGACACACAATATCATTGTGCCATTATATATTTCCATGGTACGCCCACACCTTGAATACTGTGGGTAGTTCTGGTCACCACATCTCAAAAAAGTTTATTAGAATTTTAAAAGGTATAGAGAAGGGCAACAAAAATGATGAAAGGTATGGAACAGCTTCTGTATACAGAGAGATTAAAAAGACTGGGTCTTTTCAGCTTGGAAAAGAGATGACTAAGGGGGATATGATAGAGGTCTATAAAATCGTGAATGATGTGGACGTGAATAAGGAAGCGGTATTTACTCCTTAATAATAATTTAAAAAACCAACCAGGGTCACCCAATGAAATTAATAGGCAGCAGGTTTAAAACAAAAGGAAGTACTTCTTCACACAATGGACAGTCAACCTGTGGAACTCATTTCCAGGTGATGTTGTGAAGGGCACAACTATAACGGGGTTCCAAAAAGAAGTAGATTAGTTCATGGAGGATAGGTCCATCAATGGCTATTAGCCAAGATGGTCGGGGCAACCACATGGTCTGGGTGTCCCTTGTCTCGGATTGCCAGAAGCTGGGCATGAACAACAAGGGATGGATTACTCATTGCTTGCCTGTTCTATTCATTCCCTCTGGGGAACCTGGCATTAGCCATTGTCAGAAGACAGGCAACTGGGCCAGCTGGAGCACTGGTCTGACGCAGTATGGCCATTATGTTCCTATCTAGAAATGTAAATAAGGAGCCTTATTTTTCAAGGTTGTTGAGTAATCATGAGTTCCACTGTCAACAAGAGAACCTGCACCTCTGAAAATGAGGCCACTTTTATTCAGTAGAAGCAACAAATCTTTTTGGATGAGATGTAAAGCAGAGGTCTTGAACAGCTGTACTAGTCAACTTCCTGGGTAATTATTCTCCACTTGCCTACTGTATTATCCTTCACCTGCTGTCCCCCATCAGTGCCAACTGAAGCTGTGCACACTCAACATCTTGGAAAATCAGAACGCTTTTATTCAGGTGCAGCACAGCACCGTTTCTCTTCTAAACGCAGTGAGAGAGCTATTCCTCCTCTTTCTGCCTTGGGGGAGCCATGCTCTCCTACTTGGGTAGTACAGTGAGAGTTTGCTCCACTTCTTGTTTCAGTCTTTGCTCATCGGTGAATAGGGGGGAATTCCAGTAATAATCCTGGGGGTAATATGGGACATGCAGCTATATTACTGTCACCTTACAAGCTAAGCAAGTTGATCCGTATCTAGTCAGTACTTGGGTGGGAGACCTCCAAGGAAAACCCAGTTGCTGCAGAAAATGCTGATAATTCAGTAGTGGCCGTCTTTCCTCTGACTCAGGACTAAACTGTTGATGTTGAATGAGACAGAAAACAGAAGTTCTAACCATTTCTATTGCCATTGTCATTTTGCCTCTGAAAAATAGAGGCCAAATCATCAACTGGTGTAAATCAGTGTTAAGCTGTCCTAATTTATGTTAGGATCTGAACTTAGATTTCCAGAAGAATGTAACCAGGGAACTGGCTAATTTCCATGCTTAAAAGGTAGCCACTTGAGTGTTGGACACCTGGGAGGAGGGTAGGTTTCTAGCCACTGGAAGATGGGTCTGCTTTCAGGACTCTTGAAAGGAAAAACTCACACCTACTCATCCTTTGCTGGGAGTTTCCTCCTTCTCAGCTTGTGTTCCTAATGTGACCCTGCTTACCTTGCTACTGGTCCTACCTTGCTACTGGTACCCAGCCGTCCAGTTTGGCTGGAAAGCAGCGGCGCAAAAACCAGTACAAACTGTGAAGCAAACTGGGATAATGAGGCTGTGATGCCACCACCTTCCTGTTGTATTAGAGTTCTGTGGAAGTGAGAAAAGTATTCTCTTCAGAGCAAGAACTCCGAGTGAGGTGGGGATTCTTCTGGGAAATGAAAACAAGGGATGAAGTACTGAAAAAGAATCCCTTCAGTGTAGGAAAAACTCTAAAAGCTCTACAAACACAGTAGGGAAATACAGCCACCTCTTATATAAAACTCCAGTCAGTGCTGGATAATTATGAGCCACCTGATAATAACAAATCAGTGCAGCCATGTCATTTAAGCTTCTGTGATGTGAGAGTTAAAAATAATTAACATGTCAAAATAGCTTTCAGAATTTAATCAGTATCTTTAACTAGAATAATCCAGCTTAATATACCTGTGTGTTGACTTGCCTTTGATAGCTCAGTGGTTTGAGCATTGGCCTGCTAAACCCAGGTTTGTGAGTTCAATCCTTGAGGGGGCCATTTAGGGATCTGGGGCAAAAATTGGGGATTGGTCCTGCTTTGAGCAGGGGGTTGGACTAGATGACTTCCTGAGGTCCCTTCCAACCCTGATATTCTATGATTCTAAGAACTGAAACAAACTGGAGAAGGTGAAAGTTCAAGTTGAGCTGTTTATGCCCAGAAAATTTGCATGGATTCTAGAATGGGTTAGCTCATGGTTAAGCATTTGAGTTTCCAGGGTAATTTGGAAGGGGGCCCATTTATCTGTCTTCCCCAAATATGAAGTTAGTTGGACAAAGAGTTACTGAATTATGGTATCCTAAATTGTGTTCATCACTTTTTGCCATTTTCATAAAAAACCATGGAACAGGAGAGAGAGAGAGAGAGAGAGAGTTTAACTGATTTTTCAGGTCTCCTATTTCTGATGTAGAGTACAAGACAAAGTTTTGGTGGTTACATTCCAATTTTAAGTCTTCAGATTTAAATTAGTAATGTCAGAATGATACCTCAATCCAGAAGAGGTTACAATAGGCTGTCAAATGACCGCAGGAGTCTAAGGTCACTTATAATCCAATCACTAGGGTAACTTGAATGTAGAAAAGAGAATGTTTACCAATACTGAGGTTAATCAGACACATGCTGTTGAAAACAATGAAAATGTAGTGATCATCACCCTTGAAAATTCTTCTAACGCTTTTTTTTTTGCCAGATTCTAGATTTAGAACATCTGTTTAGGGTGTGCCTCCATGTTCTGCTGCTCCCTCATGTCTCCTGCTACCCTCCCCCTGGATTTCCTTAGGTGCACCATTTCTATGAATCTTAGGAGTTCTGCAGAAGGGGTGTGTGAGTGTGCATGTAATGAGGGTGTCGTGTTGTGTTGTGAGTGGGCTGACCAGGGTGTGGAGCTCAAGGCGGGCTGTGAAGAAGATGGTACAAATGTGGTCAGTGGGGTGTGGGGAGTGTTCACTGGAGAAAATGGGGCAACTGAGAGAATAGTGAAGAAGGTTTTGTGGAGGCAGCAGAATGGGGGGGCATGCAACAAGGGTAGAATGGGGGTCTACGAGGCTTGTCACTGTATTCCTATATCTCCCCCTCAATCTAAAGGCTCTCCAGGCTTTTAAAAGATGAGCCTGGGAGCTTAAATTCCTAACTCTGTTAGTGGGTAAAAATCATGTACTGAAGAGAGACACTGGATTTATGGCTTTTTCCTATCTGTAACCCACTAACCTCCTCTTTTTGTCCTATGACTGCAGAGGTTAATGGGCCACTCTACCTTGAGTGGTCTCTTACACTATGTGCTAACTACTTATGCTAAACAATCTGTTCCACCTTGCATTTGGCTCTGTTGCTCAGTACCTTTCACAGACCTGAAGATGAGCTCTTTGTAAATTCGAAAGCTTGTCTCTCTCTCATCAACAGAAGTTGGTCCAATAAAAGATATTACCTCACCCACCTTGTCTCTTTAAAATGGTTAAGGGAGCCCAACTCCTGTGTGCACCTCCTAAGGCCCCCCAGGAGTCCGGGCACCCTTCATTTTGGGCTTTGGGAGATGCACAGGAAGGGCGGAGAAGGGAAAACTCCCATGCTGTGTTGCCCTATAATCCTTTTGCTTTCTCCATCTGGCTCCCCCTTCCAGCACATCCTAAAATGTTGCTCAGTACAGCCTTGTTCCAGCAGACTTTTGATTCAGTGGAATCCCACTTAAACAATTGTCTGGTATAACAACTTCCAAGATAATGATTTAGGGGCAGTCGTTCTCAAACTTTTGGACTGGTGACCCCTTTCATACACCAAGCCTCTAAGTGCGATTCCCCCCTCACCCCCCATACATTTAAAACACTTTTTAAAAATACTTGACACTATTATAAATGCTGGAGGTGAAGCGGGATTTGGGGGTGGAGGCTGACAGCTCACAACCCCCCCATGTAATTAGGAGGTGAAATTTTTCTAGGTGTTCAGATTTTCAAGTGAATTCTCTTTAAGGGGAGATAATGGTCACAGGTCATCCTCACCCTTACTGTCAGTTGTGTTTAGCTCAGCATTTTCTTTTTAAACTGGAGGATGTTAACTGGGTTGATGAGGTCTCTCTTCAACACCGCTCCTGAAAAACAGCTTCACCACTTAAGGAAATTCTGAGGGAGAGTAGAAATTACTTGAAAGAGAAATTTGTGATTGATAAGGCTTTGTTAATATTTTTGTTCTTTTATTTCAGCCATTCTGTTAAGTGTGTGTGTTACATTTGGAGAGACCAGAATGTGAAGAAGGAAGGAGCAGAAAGTGGAACCTGCTGATTGGTCTGTAGACCAGTGTTTCTGAATTGTGAGATTAGACCATCAATAGCTGATGTCATTCCTTGAGAGCAGCTGACAATCCTGAGGCAATATCAGGAGCTTTAGTCATCACCCTCTACTCTTGGATGTTAACACTTCCTCTTTTCAAGACTTCTGTATTTTTGTTTGATGAAATGATTGAAAAAAAGTGATGTCTTTGATTTAAATGATTTCCATAGCCTATTGGCAATGCCCAGTTTCTATTGTTCCAGATTTCCCCCTTCTAACATGCTTCCAAAACTGGAGTGTAATTCTTGGTGTATTTATATGTATATCATAAACCCAGTTCTGATTTTAATGTATATTTTCTCTATCTTATGTTAAAAATACAAAATGATATACATTTGCATCACTATATGAGACTAAGTGCATGTGACCATGGTGAAGCACTGTGTGTGAGCTACAGCTGGCCACAAATGATCTTCATGAAATCTAGGCAGGTTTTCCACGCAGTGGAAGGGTGTAAGAACTGATATTTAAGGCATTATTCTAGTTGTTGTTACTGCTTCCATAAAAGAACATTCATGATCGAAAGGTACAATTACTATTTGGAAACCTACTGATGGAAATTATTAGGCAGAAGTTAACTTTGCATCACTTCCTCTATAGGAAGTGCACTATAATTTTATTGAAAACATTTAAAGCTCACTTTATTGCAATTTGATTTTTCTGACAGCACCTGGTGGAAGCTGGAAGTCCTTAAGAGTTACACATTTATCCATTTCAAATTGTTGAGCAACCTTGAAATGGCGATTTCAAGAAATTATTGTGCTTAAATCTCTGAGACAAAATATTTCAGCTTTATGAAGAAAAGGATTAACTGTTCTTATTTTTGCATTCTAATGTTACCCCCCTTGTCTCCTGGACCACACAAGTGCCATGAAATGAGACATGTTCTTTTTAAAAAAATATTTTGATAGATACTGGATTATGTCCGCTCCATATTTATGCCCACTTCTTTCAGAACAGTGTGTTTCATTATGCTCGTGTACATTTGGCAGATTGTGATTTCTGAAAATGATTTAAATAAAATCTTTGCTTATACTTAGCTCTGTTGGTTTTAATTAAGACTTGGCAAACCTGGAACAAAATATTTCCCAATTTTGTCAGGTGTAAAGTTACAAGTATAGATCAGAGCATTTGTAAAACTGGGCAGGCTTGAAATATTAAATAACTGGTAACTGAACAATTATTAAATGTCTAAAGTATTCTGTAATCGACCTTCTAGGCATAGAACAAGCATGGTGGGTCGTCAGTAGTTTTAGATCTGGTTTCTAAAATAAATGTTATACGTTGCACTTTGTGAACTTCACACCATTCTGGTTGAGCAAGATGTTGACCAATAACTTCATTATCCTATCTGTATAGTAATTTATTTTAAAATGAACTGTTTCTATTAGTATACCAAATGTTCTTGTTACGGCAGGTGCCTCCCACTCTCTGGGGCTGCACAGTGTGCAAGCAAAGAAATGTGATGGATTACACTGTTGTGATTGCACCATCTGGTGGTGGTTTTCTGCAACTTGCAGCTTGTTACTCAGAAAAAGTATGTTAGTCGACTAATTCACCTCTGGCAAGCAGATATGGGTTTCTCCTGAAATGTGTATAAAACAACACATCTTGCACAGCATCTGCTAACAAAATATGGCCATGTCTACACTTGCAAGCTTACAATGGCACAGCTGTACCAATACAGCTGTGCTGCTTTAAGATTGCTCGTGTAGCCGCATTGGGCCTATGGGGGAGAGCTCTCCCGTTGACCTAAAACCAGCTCAACGAGTGGCAGTAGCTATGTCGGCGGGACATAGTGCTGTGTACCCAAGCGTTTATGCTGGCAAAACTTCTGTTGCTCAGGGGTCTGGGTTTTTTTCACACCCCTGAGCGTCAAAAGTTTTGCCGACGTAAGTGCCAGGGTAGACATGGCCTTAGTCTTGAGCCGAAAAGTGACCGGATCCTTGTGCTGTAATTGCTAAATGAGAATTCCAAATATCAGGTGGTTGGTTTATGCCAAGTACAGTGGGACTATGCTCAAAGGATCTCATGACAACGTATTGGAGCAGGGAGCTATTGGTCATCAGGAGTTAGTAACACAGAAAGTAATTTCTGCAGAAATATCTAGTTATGTGAAGTGTTTATAGCTATCTTCTGGACATTTTAGGGTACATGAGAAAATGGAGGGTTGAATGGATTTTTGTTTAAAAGATTAGTTTTACTTTTCTTCATTTTTACCATCTTTCCCCTCACCCCCTTGCTACTCTCTGTAACAGCACTCAAAGTGCTTAGCCCAGGAACTCTGTTTAAAACAAAAAAAACCAACACACATTTAATTATCTGCTAAAATTTCTCTGAAAGTCTGTCTTTTTTTTTTTTTTTTCCCCTTGAAGGTTTTAACTGTAGTTGAATATCACTTCAATCCTAAAATTGGGAAACTGTTCTGAGTTAAGAGCAGGTCTTTAGTAACTTGTACTACAGGCAGATGATGCTGCAGTAAAAAATTTAACCTAGGACACCTTAACCCTAAAGAACAGCCTAGTGCTCAGAACCTTTGAATCCCTTCTTTCAGCTCACTCATATTTTAACAGACGTTAGTCATGCATGTGAGACTCGAGGCTTCATATAAATGTTTCTCCAAGACACTTTGATACTGAACTTAAAATGAATTAGGATCTTCACTCTTTACCTGACATAATGCACATGCATGCACACACACTGTGTGTGTATAACAGTGAAAGGAGAGGCTGGAATAATTAACAGATGTGACTCTGGGGATGCACAGAAAAAAGCAGTGTCTTTTAGCTGTCTAAAAAAAGTCAATATTCTACTACAAAGAACATGGCAGGAAGGGCCTTATTTTTGGCCCAATTATAAATGACGCCAATCTGCATTGTCACCAGTGCAACTTGCCAGAGTACTCCCATGAGTGCAGAATATAAAGATTTTTCTTAACTCACAGAAAAATATATAAAAGTTTAAAGTTGAGAAATGTGATATCAAACAATCCAGTCTCTTTCCTCAGTGGCAGCTTTCCCCCTTATCTTTGGGCATGAATTACAAAAGTAATTCTGACAATAGCTGTCAGTTCCCAGAGGTTATGTTGCTTGCGTTATTTGTGCTTTTTATAACACCATGCAAATGTGAAATCAGTTAAGTTTGTACAAAATTATATACCTATGTATGTTAAGCCATATTGCAATAACTGCAACAGGTAAAACAATAACAATAGCATGACCTGTGTAATCCTGAGTCTAACATTTGTAGTTCCAAAGCTGTTAATAATATGTAAAGTTATTTCTTGTCTAAACATCATTTAAAGAAAGCTAGCTTTTATCAAAATGTAAATTGTCTGTTGGTAGAAGCTGAGAAGCAAGTGCTTAAATCTTGCTTGTTTTTTATATTAATCCTGGGTCTAGCTAAGCAATGCAACCAATGTTAACTGTATAACCAATGTTTCTTCTTGTAACAGACATCTATAAAATATGGCACCATTAAGACCTTCCTAATGATGCAAGGAACATATCTCTACATCCAGATACTACTTTGTTCCAGCGTATTGCTTTGGCCCCTGAAATACTCCAGGCTGCAACCTGTAGCTTGTGCTTAAACTCCAAGCTTGCAGCTTCCTCTAATCCAATGTACTGGGTTAAAAAAAATGTTGATTTTCTATTTTCTGTTTTTAAGGTAGATTTTCACTGACTAAATAAAGTACAACCACAAGTTCATTCTAATGTGTGTACATGTTTTGTAGTTTCAACTTACTTCTTGCAAATGGTTTCCCTGTTTATTGATAAATCTCCAGACAAGAGAATGAGTTTTGCTTCTTGACAACTGCCAGTGTTGATTGACATCTTCTCATTCAGCTTTAGAGCTGAATTAAAAAAAAGTAATTACATGATTACACTGAAGCTTCAATTGTGTGATTGTATGTATTAAGTTATTTGAGAGGATTTTCAAGAACAATTTCCAGATTGAATTCGGGATCGGTGATTGTATTCAGTGATCAGGAAAGGCTATGGAATGAATTGTACACTTTCCTTGTGTAGCTACTGAAGTCAGGCAAAAGTAAGGCATCAATGTGACTAAAATTCCAGCATAATACTGACATTGAATTGCCACAGCAAATATGCAAAGCTCTCTGCACTGGCCCTCTGCTCAGAATTTTCAAACCCTTTCCAATAGCAAAGGGGTAACTCAGCTTCTTCCTTCAGAGGATACAAATAAATAAAAATTACATAAAAGATTTAAACCCAAACATTAAAAATTGGGGCTATCAAATTATAGAAGAAAACTTGTTGGGGGAAAAATACTTTGACTCCTGTCTCTCCTTCAGCATATCCTAGCAGCACTGATTTCAAAAGGAAATTATAATTGCATCTGTAGGGAAGGCAGAATCGGGCCCTACATTGCAAGGGCCTCCCTTTTTATAGCACAGCAAGGTTTGCATCCTCCCAGTAAGTCTTACGTTGACATTAGTTTGTAGCCTCTCCCTCTCAATTCAGTTTTGAAACCCAGAGTAAAACAACATTGCTATTGTGGAGTTTTACAGATTGGTTTGTGTGTTTTTCTTTTAAACTGAGATCATTTAATTTAAAAAAAAATCAGTGTTGGCCAGGCTGTGGTGGTTACTTGGTTAATAAACTCTGCCTTTGGCCCCGCCATTTCTGCTGGTTGTACATGTTCTTTTGTGGCCCTCATCACCACAAAAAGAAAAGGAGGACTTGTGGCACCTTAGAGACTAACCAATTTATTTGAGCATGAGCTTTCGTGAGCTACAGCTCACTTCATCGGATGCATACTGTGGAAATTGCAGAAGACATTATATACACAGACACCATGAAACAATACCTCCTCCCACCCCACTCTCCTGCTGGTAATAGCTTATCTAAAGTGATCATCAAGTTGGGCCATTTCCAGCACAAATCCAGGCAAAGCTGGATTTAAATATAACCTGAACATAAGGAAAATCCTGCTCCTGTAGCTCTGAAGACTTCTTTGGGAACAGAACCACCATGGTGACACCTCATAGGGTGGGAGCAGGATTTTGGAGTGACAGAAATGGGATGGAATTCAATAGTACAAAGCACACGGTCATGCACTTAGAGTCCAATAATAGTTTCTTTGAGCTGCGGGGGTGTGTCAGTTGGAAGCAGTGGAGGAGGAGAGAAAGACCTTGGTCTGTTGGTCAATCACAGGATGCCAAGCCACCAGTGTGATGCAGCTGCAAAAAGGCAAATGTGCTCCTAGGCTTTATCAGGTGAGGCATTTCCTGCAGAGCTAGAGAAGTATAATGCCATTGTACAAGGCACTGGTGGTGCCAAATTCTGATTTGGAATACTATATACAATTCTGGTCGCTTGTGTTAAGGAAAGATGAATTGCAGTAGGAATAGGTACAGAGAAGAGCTGCTGGGATGATCAAGGGAATGGAGGGCCTGTCTTAAGAAAATGGAATAGCTTGTCTTGTTTGGGTAGCAAAAAGGCTGAGGAGATATGATTTCTCGCTATAGATACATCAGAATAGTAAATGGGGGGGGGAAGAGGTATTAACCTAAAGGCCAATGTTGACACACGAACAAATGGATATAAACTGGCCATGCCTGAAAAGAAGGTCTCTAACCATCAGAGTGAGGGTCTATAGTAGCCTCTACATAGGCGTTGTGGGGATGAACAACCTCGTTTTAAGAAAGAACAGGACAAATTTATAAGTGAAAGTGTATGATAGGTTGCTTTGAATGGAGGGGGTGCAGGGCTCACCAGTACTGGGGCTCACTTCCAGTTTATGCTTTATATTCCTAAAAGCTCATGCTTCAGGGCTTCAACCAGGCTTGTAGGGGTCAGGAAGGAATTTTTCTCCTCCCCCTCCCCAACCATGTATTCTGGAATTATTTTTTGTCTCCTTCCTCTGAAGCATCAGAGATGGCTATGGCTATAGATGGTATACTGGAGTAGACCAGGGATTTGAGGTGGCACCAAACATTCTCTCTGAGGTGTGTAGCTCTCTGGTTCTTGCTCACATGCTCAGGGTCTAACTGATTCTCTAATGTGGGAGTGGGAAGGAATTTCCCTCCAGGTCAGATTGACAGGCCCAAGTCTATGATAGTAAGTGGTGAGCAACTTAACTATAGGCCTCACTACCTTTATGACCTATAACATTTATACATCTATAGCAGCTTTCAGCTGAAGATTGCAAAGCCCCAGCTGATACTGGCAAGGAGGCTTCTGCTGTTGGTATTGTTGGAGTGTGCTGGACCTGATTCTCCACCCCACACTTGCACCTGCACCTTGAAGAGTCAGTCCCATCTGTGCAAAGTGAATACAAAACATGAGCAGATCTGTATGATAGTATTTCTTACCCCTTTTCCCCAAGTCAAGGCAGTGGAGTATAGCCCACTCCCCACCTCCTCCCAAAGTCTGAAAGGTCGCTTTTAGCTGAGTTGGGCTTTAGACTTTACTACTTTTCAGTCCAGGAGAGCAAGAATCTAGTGATCTGCAGGACAAGATAAACGTATGTTTAGCATTTCATTAATTTTTTGTTTGTATTTTAATCCCTGGAATTAAAGTTCTTACTGTCCATGGTTACAGGCACGGTAGAAATTAGCAAAATAACAGCTCTAAACCAGTTTATTAGAGGTGATGCCATTATGCAGAAAGACACAGAGTACAGAGGATAATATTTATTTGTTGTTTGAATCCCTCTCTCCACCAGCATAGTATTTAGTCTTTAAGTGGATCAGCTTCTGTACCAAATGACTGAAGGATAGCTAATGTGACATCAATTTTTAAAAAGGGCTCCAGAGGTGATCCCAGCAATTACAGGCCAGGAAGCCAGATTTCAGTGCCAGGCAAACTGGTTGAAACTATAGTAAAGAACAAAATTGTCAGACACATCGATTAACATAATTTGCTGGGGAAGAGTTAACATGGTTTTTGTAAAGGGAAATCATGCCTCACCAATCCATTAGAATTATTTCGTGGCGGGGGGATATAGTATACTTAGATTTTCAGAAAGCCTTTGACAAGGTCCCTCACCAAAGGCTCTTAAGCAAAGTAAGCTGTCATGGAATAAGAGGGAAGGTCCTTTCATGGATTGGTAATTGGTTAAAAGATAGGAAACAAAGGGTAGGAATAAATTTTCAGTTTTCAGAATGGAGAGAGGTAAATAGTGGTGCCCCCCAAAGGTCTGTACTGGGCCCAGTCCTATTCAACGTATTCATAAATGATCTGGAAAAAGGGGTAAACAATGAGGTGGCAAAACTTGCAGATGATACAAAACTACTAGAGATAGTTAAGTCCCAGGCTGCAAAGAGCTACAAAAAGATCTCTCAAAACTGGGTGACTGGGCAACAAAATGGCAGATGAAATTCAATGTTGATAAATGCAAAGTAATGCACATTGGAAAACATAATCCTAACTATATGTATAAAATGATGGGTCTAAATTAGCTGTTACCACTCAAGAAAGAGATCTTGGCGTCATTGTGGATAGTTCTCTGAAAACATCCACTCAATGTGCAGCAGGAGTTAAAAAAGCGAACAAAATGTTGGGAAGCATTAAGAAAGGGATAAATAATAAGACAGAAAATATATTGCCTCTAAATAAATCCATGGTACTCCCACACCTTGAATACTGCGTTCAGATGTGGTCACCCCATCTCAAAAAAGACATATTGGAATTGGAAAAGGTTCAGAAAAGGGCAACAAAAATGATTAGGGGTATGGAACAGCTTCCATATGAGGAGACATTAATAAGACTAAGGCTTTTCATCTTGGAAAAGAGACGACTCAGAGGACTATAAAATCATGATGGGTGTGGAGAAAGTAAATAAGGAAGTGTTATTTACTCCTTCTCATAACACGTGAACTAGGGGTCACCAAATGAAATTAATGGGCAGCAGGTTTAAAACAAACAGAAGGAAGTATTTCTTCACACAATGCACAGTCACCTGTGGAACTCTGCCAGCCGATGTTGTGAAGGCCAAGACTATAAGAGGGTTCAAAAAAGAACTGGATAAGTTCATGGAGGATAGGTCCATCGATGGCTATTAGCCAGGCTGGGCAGGGATGGTGTCCCTAGCCTCTGTTTGGCAGAAGCTGGGATTTGGGTGACGGGATAGATCACTTGATGATTAGCTGTTCTTCTTCAAGTATTCCACACTAGGTGTGCGTACTTGCCACGTGCACCGGTGCCAGAAGTTTTTCCCCAGCAGTACCTGTAAGGGGGGGAGCACCCCCCGCAACCCCTGGAGTGGTGCCTGCCTGGCGCGGTATAAGAGGAGCTGCACGCTCCCCCAACCTTCAGTTCCTTCTTGCCGCCAGTGAAGGTGCGTCAGAACTGCTCTGCTTCAGCTTTGCTGTAGCTTGTCCCCAGAACTGTTCGTTCGTTCAGCGTTAGTACCTGTAGTTAGTTAGCTGTTTAGTTAGTTTAGTTACTCAGTGAGCCCAGGCCAGCGCATGCCCCGCGCCACAGGGTTTAAGTCGTGCGGCTCTTGTAGGTGCTGTATGCCAAGAAGAGACCCATATCAGCGAAAGGTGCACGACTTGCAAGTCATTTAAGCCTTGGACCAAAAGAGAAAGGGACATTAGGCTCAGGGCCATCCTGATGGAGTTGGCGCTGACCCCGACTCCACCACGCTGCTCCGAACCAGTACCCAGCACCGCAGCATCGGTACGCAGCGATCCTCCGGTGCCATCGACCAGTCGTAACTGGTCCCCATCCACGGGGCACACCAAGAGGGCCAGAAAGACTCCCTCTTCGCAGCCGCACCAACAGAAGTCTGGGACAGAGGCTAGGCCCATGTCGGGCAGTCCTCAATCCCCACCGAGCCCCAGGCCTCCGACTCACGTTAAGTGGAGTGGAGTAGCCTGGCCCCTTTGGAACAGGCCTCTCCGGATGTCCAGATGCTGTCCACGCCTGAAGCCCTCTAGGTGGCCTGGGACGTTATGTCAACGCCGGTGCCCAGAGCGCTGCTGATGTCAGCCCCAAGCTCCAGAGGCAAGGCACCGCTGGAATCTCCGTAGTCACCTCTCGGTCAAGGGAACATTCCTGATGCCAGTCACCGCCCAGAGACCGTTTAGGGCAGAGTCCATGTGGATCGCCCTCGACGCCAACCAGACTGTCTGGCTGGGTTCCGTCTGACTGGGACTCTCGGCACCGCTCGTCCTCAAGGAGCGAATATCAATGGGACCACGGCAGGTATCGCCAACAGTCCTCATCTCACAGGGGGTACCACAGTCAGTCACGGTACGGTCGTCGACGCCATTCCTGCTTGGACTCCTGCTCCAAGTCGCCGCCAAGACATCGCAGTCCCGGGCGTCGATCGCTGGTGTCTCGCCGTCACGGGTCCGCCCATCGAGGCTGTTCACGGACCTGCTGTTACCATCGGTGCTGGTCCTCCACGTCAAGATTGCAGTCCTGTGGCCATCGTAGATCCCAGCACTGCTGCTCCTCCCGGTCCAGAGACAGCAGCAAATCTTAAGCCAGCCCGGCCTCCATTCATAGCCATCCTTCGATGGACCAGGCCACCCAACCCAAACAGCAGGCCCCGCCACTGCCACAGCAGCTGCAGTTGAACCGAACGTCATGGTTGGCCCAATGGTACCAGTGGGCACCGTGGCCTCTGGCGCAGCCCCCGGTGGGAGCTTGCTCAGTGGCTGGAGCTTCGGAGGCACCGTTGGCCTCCCTCTCCAGACCCCTAAGAAAGTAGTCTCTGGGACATACGTCCTTGGCACCATGCCCAGAGTCCAACCAGGTGGTGGACCCTCTGGTGCTAGCCGATACCCAGAGTACTGCACCGGCCTCCTCACCCTGCCCGGAGGAGGCGATTGCTGCCCCGCTCCCCCTCCGCCCCGCAATAGGACTTCAGGGCCCATCAAGAACTCTTAAAAAGGGTGGCAGCAAGCTTCCACCTCCAGGCAGAGGAGATGGAGGAACCCTCAGACTCCCTGTTTAACGTGCTGTCCCCGTCGGCACCGGGTAGGGTGGCCTTGCCCCTCCATGAAGGGGTGGCTAAGATTTCAAATGCCCTGTGGCAAACACCGGCCTCGTTGGCCCCCATCTCTAAGAAAGCGGAACGCAAGTACTTTGTACCTACTAAGAGGCATGAGCACTTGTATACCCACCCAGTGCCCAACTCCCTGGTGGTTGAGTTAGTCAACCACAGGGAACGGCAGCCCCGACCCCAAAGAACAAAGTCTCTCAGAGACTGGACTCTTTCGGAAGGAAAATTTATTCGTCTTCGAGCTTCCAGTTATGAGTGGCAAACCATCAGGCTCTCCTGGGCTGGTACGAATTCAATCTGTGGGGCTCCCTGCCCAAGTTTGAGGACTCCCTCCAGGAGCGTGATAGGAAGAAGTTCAAGGCACTAGTGGAGGAAGGGGCAGCGGCCGCTAGAGCATCCCTGCAGGCAGCCTTCGATGCTGCGGACAAGGCCGCACGATCCATAGCTTCTGCAATGTCCATGAGACGGGTGTCATGGCTCCTGCTCTCTGGGCTGTCCAGCGAGGCGCAGTCTTCCATGCAGGATCTCCCGTTTGACGGGAAAGCTCTGTTTGCGGCAGAAACAGATACAAAGCTGCATGGCATGAAAGACTGCCGCACGACGCTCCAGACTCTGGGCCTCCAAGTCCCAGTTCCGACAAAACCTAAATTGAAGACTCCTGCCCAGGCCGCCCTCCCGAAGTACGAGGCCGTCCATAATAAGCAGCGGGACTATAAGAGATGCCCTTAGAGGCAATCTCGGCCTGCCCTCAGCCTGGGTCCTCCAAGGGCAAGCAGGCAGGGAAAAGGCGCTTTTGATGGGATGCTCGGGGGCACCCCACCAGTCCTCATCAGGGATCCACCCCCAATAAAGCTCCCCTTCTCCAACCAGTTGTGTGCTTTCCTCCTGGAATGGTCATGGCTAACCTCGGACCGATGGGTCCTCAACACCATCTCCCGGAGTTACATCCTCCAGTTTACTTCCTCTCTGCCCAACCTCCCGCCACCCCCGTCCCTCTTGGGGGACCCCTTGCACGAAGCTCTGCTCGAGCAGGAAGTGGGGCGGCTCCTAGGACTAGGAGCGATAGAGGTGGTGCCCGAGGAGTTCATGGGCAAGGGGTATTACTCCCATTATTTCCTCATCCCGAAGGCCAAAGGGGGGCTCAGGCCCATCCTGGACCTGCGAGGCCTGAACCACTACATGGTGAAACTCAAGTTCCGCATGGTTTCCCTGGCCTCCATCATCCCCTCCCTGGATCCCGGGGACTGGTGGAAGTACGCTGCCCTCGATCTACAGGATGCGTACTTCCACATCCACATATTCGAGGGGCACAGGCACTTCCGCCGTTTCATGGTGGGACAAAATCACTACCAATTCACCGTCCTCCCATTTGGTCTGTCCACTGCCCCTGGGGTGTTTACAAAATGCATGTCAGTGGTAGCAGCCTACCTCAGACGGCAGGGGGGTCCAGATATTTCCCTATCTGGATGATTGGCTTGTCAAGGGCACCTCCTGGTCGCAGGTGAGGGATCATGTGATGCTCCTCCTGTCCACGTGCACCACCTTGGGCCTGTTGGTAAACAACACCAAGTCCACGTTAGTCCCAGCCCAATGCATAGAGTTTATCGGGGCGCTCCTGGATGCAGTGTCGGCCAGGGCCTCTCTCCTGCCAGACAGATTCGAGACCCTGAAAGCCAGGGTTTGCCTGCAGCTCTTGGTTCACATGTTGGTGTGCACATACGTGGTCCGTCACGCCAGACTCAGGATGAGGCCCCTCCAGCTCTGGTTGGCCTCAAAGTTCTCCCAGGCCACGGACAGGATGGACAAGGTCCTCACCATGCCAGACTCTGTGATCACCTCCCTATGGTGGTGGTACACCCCAAACAGTATACCCCAAGGGGTCCCGTTCAGGGACAGTGCCCCATCGTTGGAGCTGGTGTCCGATGCAGCGGACCTGGGTTGGGGGCCCATGTGGGGAACTTTCAGACCCAAGGCCTGTGGTCAGCTCAAGACCTGACCCTACATATAAACATCAAGGAGCTCAGGGCGGTGCGGCTGGCGTGTATGGCCTTCCGCTCACACCTGGAGGGCAAGGTAGTCAGGATCCTCACGGACAACATGGCCTCGATGTTCTATATCAACAGGCAAGGCGGGGCCCGATCCTCTGTCCTCTGCCACGAAGCCCTCAGGCTGTGGGACTTCTGTATAGCCCATGACATCCACCTGAAGGCTTTCCAGCTACCGGGCGCCCGGAACAAGAGGGCAGATCGCTTGAGCAGGGACATTTCCTCACAACACAAGTGGTCCCTCCACCTGGAAGTGGCCCACTGGCTCTGGGGAACTCCCCAGGTGGACCCTTTTGCGACTCAGCAGAATTGGCAATGCCCCCAGCTCTGCTCCAGGCGGAGCCTAGGGAGGGGGTGCTATCTCCGATGCCTTTATCCTGTCCTGGTCAGGCCGGCTTCTCTACACCTTTCCCCCATTCCCTCTAATCAGCAGGGTCCTGGAAAAGATACAGACAGACAAGGTCCACATCCTCCTGATTGCCTTAGCATGGCCCAGGCAGCATTGGTACGAGACCCTCACGGGCCTGGCAGTAGCTCCGCTGTGGCCATTGCCGCTCCGCCCAGACCTGCTCTCTCAGGACCAGGGCTGCCTCCTCCACCCCAACCTAGAGGCCCTTCGCCTCATGGCGTGGCTGCTCAGTGGTTAGGTGGAGAGGAAAGGACGTGCTCAGAACAGGTTCAGCGTGTGCTCCTCGAAAGTAGATGGCCCTCCACTCGCTGCGCTTATTTGGCGAAGTGGTCCTGGTTTTCTAGGTGGGCGGTGGTCCAGGGTGTCTTCCCTGTGGCTGGCCCGATCCAGCTTATCCTTGATTACCTCCTCCACCTGAGGGCCCAGGACCTGGCGCCCTCGTCAGTCAAGGTGCACCTGGCAGCCATATCGGCCTTCCATCCGCCAGTGCAAGGGCACAGGTTTAATAGGATCAGTAGAAGAAATAGCCAGAATCTCACATCTTCCTTTATGAGAACCAGTTGCTTGTCATGCAGACAGAAGTGAAATGGTTAATTATAATTCAGCCCTTAATTTCAAAAAGGGTAAAAGAATTGGATGAGGAATTGGAGTGACAATCTGACAACCCAATGGGGGTAGATTGGAACTCCATAAAGCTTTATGTAGGCAAACCTTGCTGTCTTTTTCTCTGCCCTCAGTAAAAGATCAGAAGAAACCCACTACAGCTGAAAAAGAATTTAAGTGATTGAGAATAAGTAGAGCCTTAACTCAGAGCCAGAAAGAAGGAACTACGTGTACTACTCATGGTGGCTAGGGTAAAGCATAGAATTATTTAACCATATAAAAAATTCCAAGGGAAAGTGAACAAAGATGAAGGAAATAGAGACCAACTTCTGGATCTGCAGATGTTATTGCTTGAATGTGTTTATAGTTGAATTTAGGAATCCTGTACCAACCAGAAAGTTGACAGCTGGAAGAAATTCAACAAGCAGAGACTTTCAACACCCAAAAGGAACTAATACCAGGTGCAAACCAAAGTGTGTGAGTAAAATTTTCCTTTGCACTTACCTGGGCAGGATTTACATAGTTTCCCATGCTCTTTTATTCTTTCATTTTGACAAATAAGTTACAGAATGTGGTTTTTGTCTTTTACATACAAGGCCTTACTGTGCAGGCTTTAGTCATCTGAGTAATACTAGCTTATGCCAGTAGCCCCACTGACTCCAGGGAGACTACTCCCCTCATGAAGACTTGCATGATCAGGCCTATAGTTAGTTCATGCTTCACAGTGATTGGTGGAATAATGGTAGTTGGTGGGGGGAAGGAAATAATTCACCAAGTGTCTATGGAATCTTTCTTCATTGTCAGGATTTCATGTTCGGCTACAATAGGGTCCTCAAAATATTTCCAAAATATGCAGCAACATAAACAATTTTTTTCACAAAGCGGGTCCACAAGGTGGGAACCCAGTTGGAGTTTTCTGCTTCCTTAGGCAGTAATTTTGCTCACATTTCCAGGGGATTGCACTGATTCAGAAAGATTTTCTCTTCTTGGCATTCTTCCATTTTTGTAGCTTAGCCCCCCTTTTCTTTTGCTGGTTTGGTAGTAGAATTCGATTTCACCATCCCAGATTGGATCATTTGGTGCACCTGTGATTAACTGACTGAGACAACGGCTATACAGGGCAAATATTGGTACAAAAAAAACCCCTTCAAACCTTTATCCTCTGGGGAAAGCTAACTTCCTTGTGTAGCCTAAAGGGATCTTAAGGACAGCATAGGTCATAGGATTGTCAATAGGAGGAGAGAATAGAGGTCAAATCCACTTGTGAGTAAGCAAAACTAGGGGAGGCTAAGCTCATGTACCTTATGCATGGAAGGGCCAGAAGGAAAGGGTATAGATCCTAACATAGGACGGGGTATGGATTTGGAGGTTCAAGTACAGTCCTTTGTCTTCCATCCATTGGCAAATAATTCAATCATTTAAAATCCCCATAGTAGATCAGATTCAGAAGTGATGTATAGGGGGATATCAAATATACATCAATAAGCCTGTGTGAATCTAACGGATCTTAAGTGTAAATTACACACGGATGGAGCCAGATGGTGTAAATTGCCTGCGGGTTGGCTACACCAGGAAGTTATTCTGCAATAAGGTAGGGTGTGAATTTAAAGCACTATAGATATTTTGGAATAATTCTTTGTATGGACATTTTTATTCCAGAATGTTCACACTATGAGCTATTTTGGAATAGCTATGCCAGACAATTCCCCCATGTAGACAAGACCTTAGATTTGTGTCAGATTTATCCCCTATGTCTAACCATAGAGGTGGAATGGTATGGCTTTAAAACAAACTGTTTCCACAGACCTTCCCGGTTCCATGCTGAAGGAAACCCCCACCAAGTAGCACCCTGCCTCATCATCAGCTACCAGGGCAGCATTTAATGTATTTTAGGGCGTGAATTGATTCTTGCTTCAAAGGTCTGCTTTTATTGAGAAAAAGTGTGGATTAAAAAAGAAAAAAATTCCTGAACAAGATAATTCTTCAAGGATAATAAAATTTTAATCACAGGATACCCAAGATCTCCTAGTGCTAAGGGGATGGACTGGGATCCTGTCACACTATGGATTCCCTGTCCAGTAAGTAGAGGGTCACTTACTATGTACTTAGACCCATGCTAGCCCATCTTGTGCTTCTCTTCCCTCTCCCCATGGAGCACAGTTTGTGAACACTTTGTGATTATTAGGTCCTGTTTATGCTGTAAAATCAACAGTGTCAAAGGTCTCTGTTACAACATGGAGTTCCCCAGCGCTTAAGGTAGTTGGGACTGCAGCATGGTACTGCCATGTCTCCAAATGTTACAGCCTTGGACATAGCATAGAGTTACAGAGCACTGTTAAGATATGTTTTGGTCCTGTCTAAATTGGAAATTTGAATAGTATATTAGCTGCATCTGGGGAACTTCTATGTTGCAAAAGCCCCTCTGATTCTTATGATTTTTCAGCAGAGGTGAGATGTTAGATGTGAACACAAACCATCTAAAAAATGTGCAAAGCTGTGATCATGTTTGAAAATGGCTTTAAATGCAGCGCTCTAGTGTGACGGGATAGATGATCTAATAGGTCTCCTCCATCTTTAATTTCTGTGACTGGGTCTTGGAGGAGATCCAGGCTGCCTTTCTCAAGAATGCAAAACAAACTAAATTGAGTAAATCTTGGCAACAGGTCTACAGGGGCTGGGGCGCACATAGGCTTTGCCTTTGTCTTCTACCAAAGTCCACTAACAGGACACAGACTCTGAATGAGAAAGAGAGGATGGACATGTAATGAATTGATTCACTGAGAATAAATTTTACCACAGCATATGTTTTTACTGTTAACCAAATATCCAGCAAACTGATACAATGCTAGATCACAATGCTGAATCTTGTCTCCCGTAAACCTCCTAAACTTTTCACAGCCTCTGCAATATTAAATTAACTCAATTGTTCTCTGAATCCTTCTGTCCTGATCATGATCAGTTCATTCCCGCTTGCTCGTCCGCTCATGCCTGTGGTTGATAAAGGAACAGATAAGGAAACAAATGGATTGTTTGTGGTGAATGGAAAATAATAATGTACACAAAATAGAAGCTACCAGTTCAAATACAGAAGAATGTCTAAGGAAAACATCCTGTCTCAAAAGAAAGAAACAAAGAGACTGACTAGTACAATGTGTCTAGCGGTTACATTCAGCCCTTCAAACCTTTTTCATACTCCGTCCCCTGGCTCCCCCTATGCTTCCCTAGATGCTCCTACAAGGATCCTTCGTCTCTCTTTTTCTAAAGAATGAAAATACCAGTATCTGCTGTTTTATTCTGATGCTCCTGCCTTTCAAGCTTGGCAAGCACCACACAAGGTGCTATGCCACTTCGGATTGCCCCTTATAGCTAAATGCGTCTAGGGACTGGCCCTGGCATCACTGAATGGTGTGCATCAAGCTTATAAAGCGGAAGGAATATGAGTGGAGAAATTAAGTAGATTACATTGGGATGTTCATATTTAATTTCTAGTAAAGCATAGGGGAAAGGTACTCAGGGTGGTGGTCTAGAGTCTAGACAAGAGCAATCTGGGTAGTGACATGAAAGGGGAAAGGGGGATTAACATAATGCCCTTGTGCCTGTTTGGAATTCTTGCTAGCTGCAGCAGGGCCACATTTTGGAACTGTAATGCTTTACTTTGTCTTGCAACAGAGCTGCACTTCAAAGAATTAAGTGACGTGAGTTGGGTGGCTTCCGTCTAGTTCCATAGAAAGCTGTTCACACAACCAGCCTCCCTTGCTGGAGGTGTCAGCAAACACCAAAATTTAGCATGGATAGTGAATGACTCAGCTAGAGGTGCTCACTGCTGACCGGGCTAAACACGTTAGTGGGGAAGGATGCCAAAGATTCACTGCCCTTTGCCCGTGCTTTTCCTGTGTATGACTGGGATTTCGTTATCCAGGGTTGACAGTCAGGCACTTCTTACAAGCTTAGCTAGATTAAGAAAAACCCACATAAACATGGACAGACACCCATTGCCTTAGTAGGACAATAGCCCTACTAATATTTGGGCTCATTGTTTATACAAACTGACTGCTTTTATCAATAGCAGTCTTTAATAGATATAGCGCATCATTAAAATTGTGAAATCGTAAGTAATTTTGTTGTCTGGGGTACATTCCTGAGACCCAACTCTTCATACCCAACATCTCCCGATATCTTCTGGCTATGGACAAAAGTATATTGTGATCTAGGAATATCTTTTGATGTTCACAGACCAATAATTAAATTACATAATCCCAGTATCTTTACCAATGTTAACTCCTTTTTAGCTACAACCTCATGTATTATATTAGAACAGGTGCCTAATGATGGGGCATCTTGCTCCTAGTTAGTCTTGTGCTGAGGATGAACAACAAAGAAAAGATACTTAACTGTCCAGAAAGCAATGAAAAAAGTATCTATATAACTAGCTCTACATATTTTGGAGAATAGCAAAATATTTTCTAAGTGACAATGAATCTGATGCTTGTTCCTGAGACACCAACTGCTTTGTAGGGTTGTGTGTTACTGAAATAAACTTGAGGACTTTTATGATATTGAAAAATTACTTTAAAATAACATTTCACAGAACAATTCGTTTCTTTTAGACACTATTATATACCTATTAAAACTGAACTGAAAAGCAGAAGACTTTCTAAAAATCAGGGCAGTGATTTGTTGTGTTTATATGCAGCAAGCACCACCAGCAGCAATGCTTGAACTATTAGTACATAAAGTGTTAGTAAAGCTAGCTTTTTCCAATGAAATATCTTCCCTTGCACAATTAGAAAGGTTATTGGGAGGCTAAGAGACTATGGCCAAAAAGAGACTTAACAGAAAGGTGATAAAAATAAGCTCTTTACTTGTACTGTACACAATGGTCTTAACTTTCAGAAGTGCTAATCATCCACTGCTTCCATTTGCAACTGGAGTTGTGGGTGCTCAGCACTTCTGAAGTCAGGCCATAGGTGTGTTTTATTTTTTAAACTCACACACCAGCCCCACTGGCAAGTTATCATTTTGGCTTGGTCTACACTTAAAATGTAGGTCAACGTAACTACAGTGCTCATAGGACTGAAAAATCCACATCCAAGTGCTGTAGCTATGCCAGCCTAAACCCCTGTGTAGCTGTAGTTAAGTTGACGGGAAGAATGCTTCCACCAACCTAGCTATTGTTGCTTGGGGAGGTGGTGTTCTACAACTGCTGAAAACCCCCTTCCATTGTGGTAGGCTCTGTCTATGTTACAGGGTTATGCTAGCATAAGCATGGTGCCATGGCTATGCTGCTATAGTTCCTGTACTGTAGACCAGGCCTTTGGAAATGCATTGGAGAAAACTCCTGTTGACTTCAATGGAGCCTGGATTCCACCCAGCACACTTAAGATTTCCTGCGGCATTGTTTTCTCTAATTTGGTGATCTCTTCAATTTTACCACTTAGGTAGATTTAATGAAGAATTCAGTCATAGCCTTCCTTCTATGTAAGAGACTTATATAAAACCTTAAGTTTTATCTTTGTCTAAAAGGGTTAACTCGGATTGGATTTAATATACAAAATGATGAAGAAAAATGTATTTACACTGAAAACCAGTAGTACGTCAACAGAGTTTCATAGTGCATTTATAATAGCTTACAAACTATTTTTCAGCAATGACCCCATGTTTTAGTGACACTGTAGACTGGAATGTTCCTGATCTGAGGTGAGGAAAAAAACAGACCAAGCAGTAGCTCTAGCGCACTGAGTCAAAAAATTCAACAATGTCACTATCCCGTTTCAGAAAATAACATGGGATTTAAAAATAACTGTTATAATGGGTACACTCACACAAAACGTTCTTCCTCTCTCTGTCTCCTTTTAATGGCCAAGTTTTCCTCCCTCCTTAAAGAAGATAGCTCATCAGAATGGGTTTGAACACCCAAAGACATCTATATACACCACTTACTGGTGTGTAAGGAGATCTAATTTTCCTCCTTTGGGTGCACTCCAGATAGTGACCACCAGAACCAGTGAAGATCAAATTACATAAAAGTCATAATATCAGTTGAAGCCCCAAAATGAGACTTAAAACTGACAGCACTGAAAGTAGAGAATAAACAGTAAGACATAGCGTGACATTATTTTGATATAGTAAAGCAATTCATAGGGGCACTCATCCTTGAAGGTTATACTGTGCAGTAAATTCTTAGTTTATTTTAGTTCTGTCAGTCTATCACACCAGTACTAAACTTAAGGTTCAGATGGTACTTTTGCTCTGAATCCACTATTTTTAGGCAGGTGTAATTTTCTTAAATAAGCCATTTGTTCGCTTATATGAAAGAATTTTATTAACATCTCATGCTGCATGCTTCCCATAGCTTTTATACTGCTTCAAAAAGAGTCCTATTGAACAGATCACAAGCCAATAATCTTTGATCAGACTCAAAATAAATCACATTCCATTTAATTCAATTTTTATTCAATGAAATGATGTATAAAAACTTACAAATCTGAGAACTTAACTATACACAAAATAGGATGATACTCAATTTAAACAAATACACAGAGCAGAGCTATGGTTTGTGCCCCGCCCCCCTGCCCCCCCACGCCTCCATTTATGGTGGGGCACTTACTCTGCCTACATAAGCCTTCCTATTGGCCCAATGACTGATCAGTGGGCTTCCTTACTGCTGTCAGTTTTTAGGCTACTGGCAAAAAATCCAGGCATCTATAAAAAATTAAATATAAAAATCAGCAACTTGATTTTAAATACAAAGATGCAGTGCTATCCTGAGCAATAGCTAATGCTATGGTATTTGCCCTCCCAGCGTTTGCATACTTGCCTTGGAGTCTAAAGTGATGGGAATCCCTTAAACAACAGAATTCACTGGCCAGCACTGCAGCTTCACTTTTAAAACAACCATGATCCATAGCCACCTTTCCCTCTGTCTGCTGCTAGAAGGTGACTATATTAAACAAAGGGCCAAATCTTTTCCACCTTAACTCATGCAATTAGACCCACTGAAGTCTGAGACTACTTGTGTGAATAAGGTGATCAAGTCTCCCCTCTCCCCTCATATCAGGAATGACTCGGATCTATTGTTACAGCACATGTGAATGCAGCACTGATAACTGCACAGTGCTCACTAGTATGCAATTTCTCTATTTTCTAGTTTCCTCCATGTCTTGGGTGACAGCACTAATTATATTAGTTTCCATTCAAACACGATAATAAAAATGCACACATCCTGGGGCAGTTTAAATTTAATTTAAAAATAAGTGTTGTGTAAAATGGCTAGTCTGTCAAATAACTAAAATGCATGGACCTTTTTGGTTGAACTTGAAAGCAGATGCCCAATTCTTTAGATAGGGTGTGTGCATTAATTTACCTGTATATACCAAACACACACACACACACACACACGTACACACTTTCTATATATACATATAAAAAGATTGCCATCACATTATTATTACTGCTACTTTAGTCAAAGTTGACTAAGTAACTAAATTTTCTTGAATGGACATAATGTCAATGATGATACCTGAAATACATATCCCAGGGAATACTTGAGGAAAAACTAAAGACTAAAAACAAAGTTTCCTGGGTTTATGGTGAAAAGTTTTAAGCCTTTTTTAGTTATCTTACAGAGTTTGTACATGTAGCTCTAAAAAGCACGCTGCATCATCTGCTATTTCTTCTCAAAAGGAAGACTTGTTACCAGAGAAAATAATTATAATTAAATATATATATATTCTTTGTTTACCAAAATGGTATTTTATTTCTCATTACACACTTCATTGCATCTAAGTATGCATTTAAATAATCTAAAATCTGTTTAAAATCTATTTAAATTTGAGTTTACTAGGACTATTGACAAAGTTAGCTTAATTACCTTTACACACTTTCCTTTGTATTAAAATCAATTATGTTGTGGCTTGAGGCAAAGGACTTTTATTTATTTGTGGGAGGGGCAAGATCCAATTTTTTACCATGCCAGCGTAGTTCTGGTTGCAGGGGGAGTATTAGTTTGATACAAATGAATAACTTTAAAAAATTGATAGGTTTCACCTTCAGTCTAACAACACTGCTTCCTGCTCCTTTTTGATGGAGGTTAACACTGAGTTATCAGTCTCTGTAGCTTCTGTGTCCTCACTACCAAGCAGAATGGATCTATCTTCTTCTAGAGAAAAGACAGAGTTTTGATTTTGGCACGAATGTTTGACCACTTCATTGGGAGTTGAAAATGTTTTGTCACACAAGTTACATTTGTAGGGCTTGTTGGTCTGTACTAACATGTTGTCCATTTGACTGCCTTCCTCAAAAGTACAGAGTTCCAGAGTCTGTTTGTCCACCATAGTATATGTGTCCATGCTCTGATTTAGGCACACATGTCTGGCTGCTTGGTTGGCCCTGCAGAAGCTTTTGTCGCAAGTGCTGCACTTGAAAGGTTTGCCAGTATGTATGTACATATGCTCCCTCCAGTGGCTTTTTTGAATAAATTTGCGTCCACAGATGGAACATTCATATTTCCGTCTTTTAACTTCTCTTTCTTGATCTGCCTGTTCCAAGTTGTCTATGTCTGCAATGTCTGATGGTGGTGGTGTTTCTGCCTGCTGCTGTCCATCAATTATTGGGGAATCTGAGATCTGTTGTAGCTCACTGTCACTAATCATTCCCGCTTCAGGCACTTCCATGGCATCTTTTTCAGCTGCATTATTACAAAGAGACAGGGAAATGCTACTTTCTCCCTGCTGGCTTGATGTGAAGGGTACTCCTGTGTGGATCTGGAGGTGCTCACGCAAACTGCTTCGCAGATTGAACCGACGACCACAGAGGTGGCAGGCATAGTATTTTGGGAAGCTTCCATTCCTTTTCATAATACTTGGCTTGACATGTGCTATTGTGAGTGAAGCAGGCTGTTCATCTGAAGAAGATGCTTCCATGTTCGCTTCCTCCTCTGGAGGAGAACTATTACCAGCAGTGGAAACCAATTCTGGAGACAGTGAAGACTGCAAAGGGTCAGAAGTGGTCATATTTGTCCGGGTCACTTGTGGCAGACTTGAAGCCAACCGTGAGAGCTGTGAGCCCTCAGACACGGGTTCTTGGCTCATCCTGGAAGGCTGTGGCCTTGGTTCTCGCCCAAGTTTGTCAGTTGCTGAGGTAACCTTAGTGGGATGTCTTGTCTGGTGATCTGCAATTTGAATGCCATATAAAGAAGAGGCTAATGGAAAAACTTGATCTGGATGAGAAAAGGTACCCTGACTGGCAAGGCTGGCCTCTTGAATCAGTGGATATGCATGCAGAAACTTTATTCCCTGTTCTAATCGAACTGGGTCAATGAGCTGAGGTGCCATCTTCCCAGTATACATCAAATGCAAGAGATAGCTGAAGATATCTGGTTGTATGTCAGTTGCTTTCAAACGGACACATTCACTAAAAGAAAAATAATTGTTTAGTAAACAATGAGATAAGGAAAAGTCTCTAGAATCTAATCTAGGTCATTCATTTATCTGAATAAAAAATAATTAGTGTTATATGTTTGAAATATAAACATAAAATTTATTACAAAATGTATTTGCTTTTAAAAATGACCTCCTCATTTTAACTGAATTTTAGGAAATACTAGCAGTCATCTGTCATCCTAACACATTAAAGAAAGAAAGCTCCAATCGATAGACTGTAAGGTCATATGTGCAGGAACCAATCCTTGCATTTATGCAGCATCATAGCTAAACATAACACTTCTACAAGTGCCATGCAGAAATATAGGGAGATTTTTGAAACATAGGGAGAATCACATTTTTTGTTGTTAAATTATAAATGTATGAATACTAAAAGTCCAAGTGTAAAACAATAACCTATAATCCCCATAGCTCATACCAACCTGCAATTCCAGCAATGATTAGTTTTGCTTGGAAAGAGAGGGGGGAGCTTGTCATAAGAGATATGGTTTGTAGATGGGGCAAAAGGCATTAATTTATTTGGCCAGTTGAAAAATGGCAATCTTATTCTAAGTAAACCAATTGCTTTGAAACATAAATATGTTCTGACAGACCCTAAGATAATAATTCTTTTCTGCTGTTATGAATTTGCTGTCCCACACAATATATTCTGCAATTTACAAGGATTCCCTCCATTGCCCGCCCCGCCAGTCTTATATTAAAATCTTGCTAATGGCTAAATTTAGGCTATAATCTTAAGAAGCTGTTTTCACATGTATACAGCGCGATATTACAATTGTTTATAGGATTACCTACTGCTGAATCAAGGCAGAGGTTGAGGAGGAGACAGTAGGGGGCATGATAAAGGGGCAACGGATGAGAAGGGGTAGGGCCTGAGGGCAAAGGACGTTGGCATAGAGCTATGCTATCTGGTCTTGGGATGAAGGGCTTTGGAGAAGGGAAGCAAGAGGTTAGGAGTAGGGGGGATGAAGGGACTGGAGGGACAGCGACAGGCAGAGACTCTTATTCATGGTAAACTTTAAATGTTTAATTTTCTAGATAGCAGACATTAACAATTTAATCAGGGGTATAGTCCTGTTTTTTGGGGGGCTTTTAAGTGCAGGTACTCTGCCACTGCCATCAGGAAGCTTCTGTATAAGATGTGGCATGACTTCATCCATACAGTGAGTGAGGTCAACAGTGCTACGGAATATGGGAACACTGTTCCCACAGGCTCCTGCCCCACTACCTTCAATCTGAATAAGAGGCTTCCCTCTCTCCACAGTCCTCCACTCCCATTTTTTCCTCAGGTATAACTTTCTCCTCTCCAGCTCTTGTTAAAATATGCAGGGAGGGAGCACCACCTTGACGGGTGTTAGAGCTATCTGAGTTGGCTCTCTACCTGTGGACCTTATATATCAGATTCAAAATTTTAGTCCTAGTTCAAAAAATGTTCAAGAGTTAAGGTTGAACTTGTTCACTAGAGTCCAGCTAACACCCAATAACAATACCTGCTTTCCACGAATTCTACCCTTAAAAAAAAAGCCCCTCTGCCCCAATTTTTTTTTTTTACAATGTCTGGAAATAAACAGCTAAGGGATGCAGCTTGTGCTCCACTGCCATGTAATCCTTCATTGTTCACAATCACACCACCAAATCTTAACTTTGTAATATTTTTGCAATTTTTATGGAGCAAAGATAAAAAACAAACTTCTAACAGATTTTACTCTCCTAGTAATTAATTACTGGCTCTTGGGTATTCTTTTGCAGATTTGAGGAAATAAAGTTAAATTTGGGTGGATGACAGTGACCAAGAACTACAGAGAAGTGGAGACAAGGCTGGCTACCTTAACTATTCACTTCGAGATAATGAGTGTTTGTTTTTTGAAGGTGAAGAATTTTTGCTGAAGTATAATATTAGTTTTGGAAGTTAGCTGGACGCCAATGAAACACAATTTCAACCTTACCACTTCTTGAGGACTTTCCTTGTTTGCAAACAAGAATAGATTCCGGGTTCTCTATGAATATTAACAAAAAAATAAAATGATCGCTTTTTTAATGCTTCAGAATGCAGCTAGATTTTTTTAGCCAAGTTAAATGAATAACATTTTAACAGTCAACCTTTCTGTAGTTACCTGGTCTGATGGACAAACAACATCTTAAAGTAGTTGGAGAAAGAAGCAAGGACAGATTTGTGTGCCTTGAAGTAGACATCACCAATAGCAACCGTGCAGTCACACAGGAAACCAAACTCCCTCTGAGCATTTAGCTGCTGTAGCAGTATAAGTCCGTGGTTGGCCAGATCCATTTTTTACACTCTGAAAAGCAAATGACATTTATGTAAAAGTATTTACTTAACAGTAGATGTACATGAAGATTCTTTTTCAATATATGTTGTGCTTCTACTGCACCTTTCATGCAAGAGTATCAAGGTGCTTTATAAACAGTGTCTTATAAGTAGGTAAATATCCTCATTTTATAGAGGGTTGACTGATTTGCTCAGGATCACATAACAATACAGTGGTAGAAATAGGGTATTAGAATAGGAGATACCTAAGAGATAAATATACACAATCCAAGAGAAGGGAAAGAGAAACGAAAGAAGATGAGTAAGAGACGAATGAATTTATTTTTAAGGGGAAATTGTATTGAAGGTTTTTGCTACTAATTTTTTATATAATTATAGTCTGGTCACTTGGTAGACCTTTACCTCCTCAGGATTTCAATCACCTCCATCAATACAATTCAGTGTGGGTAGAGATCACTGACAAACACGTGTAAAAGTAAACACCTACCTGCAGGGCAACTGAAAATTCAACCAGGGCTTGGAAAACCTCACTTTCCCAGAGTGAGTAATAATTTGGAGCCGGCAACAGTAGCCAGGGGTGCTATACTTGCTGACTCTTTCCCCTGAGGGCAAACCTGTGAGCAGAAGCAGCTCAGAGGTTGATGCTGTATTAAGGGGGAGGCCGAACAGCAACAAAGCAGTCCAAGGGTGCCATTACTGATTTTGTTCAGGATTAAGGAGGTGAATGCACAAAACAGTGCAGTAGAGAAGCAGCTCAGGAGTTGCTACTATTTTCTCAAGAGTTGGAGGCAGAGAAGGGAGTGCAGCATCCTCTACAACCTGATATTTTTAACTTTTAGGACAGGGGGCCAAGAAAACCTTTGAGTGCATGTGTGAGTGTAAGTGAGTGCGTGGGTAGGGCAGGGATGATAATGGGAAGAAGAAAATGAGGAGGGATAAAGTACAGAAGAGAGACTTTGGAAAGAAGGGAGAGATGGAAAATAGAGTACAAAAGACAGTAGGAAAAGGAGGAATGGGTATAAAGCAGTGGAAGGTGTAGGAAGGAAAACAAACATCCACAACAATTAAGAAAAACATACATGATCTATAATAGAAAAGAAAGATACAGTGAAGCCAGAAAGGGGGAAGTGTAACAAGACCCCAGGACATACAGAAAGTTGGTTTCCAAAGTTTAATAGAACATTTTAAACAATATTACAACAATGCAAAACTGTATTTTCCCTTTCAATTACAGGAGAGGGATGGTGGTGTAGGTATTTCACCTTAGCTAACAGGTTTAGTCATTGTAGTTGTAGGTATTAGATGTTTTTCAAACCTGCTGAAGGACCAAGGTATTATTACACTTTGTGACTGCCATCAGTCACCAGGCTGCTTCAATACATTGCACTGACACAGACGTTCATATGAAATTATGAAATATGATCACCCCATAAACAAACTAGGGAAATATAACCTAGATGGAGCTACTATAAGGTGGGTGCATAACTAGTTGGAAAAGTGTTCCCTGAGAGTAGTTATCAGTGGTTCATAGTCAAGATGGAAGGGCATATCAAGTGGGGTCCCACAGGGATCAGTTCCAGGTCTGGTTCAATATCTTCATCAAAGATTTAGGTAATGGCATAGAGCAGTGGTTCTCAAACTTTAGCAACCCAAGGACCCCCATTTTGATTTTAAAATGTTCACGGACCCCCAAACCTTCCCCAGCCCCAGGCCCTGTCCCCACTCCACCCTTCCCCATAAGGCCCCACCCCACCTCTTCCCACACCCACTCAACCCCTTCCCCATCTCTTTCCACCCCCTCCCCCAAGCACGCCCCCTTCCTGTCCTGTCCCACCCCCAGCGCCACCTGCACCCCGCTGAGCGCAGGAGATTGGACTAGAAGACCTCTCAAGGTCCCTTCCAGTCCTATAATTCTATGTGTAAAGTGAGTCAGGAGCGGGGAAGAAAGAATGCAGTGTACAAAAGCAATATTTTGTTACAAAAACTACTGCTTAATAGGAAAAAATTACTTTCCAACATCATAAAGGCCATAAAGCACACAAGTTGGCATTTGATATTTGTGGCTCTGCAAATATTATGATAAATTCTCAAAAGTAAATATTTGATCTATCAGCAACAAAAAAGCACATTCACAGTTCAGGTTCCAATCCTGTTAGGTTGATGCTCCACTCAAGTAGACTCTGACAACATGGAAAATTTTGCAAGATCAAGCCTTCATTTTTATGCAATATTTTTGAGAACATCTCAGGATTTACAAACTAATCAGGGCTGGGTCCAGTTTGTACTTGGATAGAAGACCTTTAGGTGAAATAGGAGGTAGTAATGATCCAGGGGGTGGTAGCACATGTTAAGAGGCATTCTTTATTTACCTTCTACTACCTAAGCTTGTCCTTGATACAGTATTGTTTCCTTTTCTAAACTGCAGAGTCAATGTGGCTACTGAGCAGCAATTATATTCCATCCCAGAGCTGGCTTAATTACTATCCAGGATGACATGATCTCAGTATGCGTGTACACCTATCCCATTTATTGGTACTCAAAAATGATAAAGTCTTTGGAATCAAAGGCACTAAAAACTAATTCCATCTTCACACACACCCTGGTGAAGGGGAAAAGAGTGAGGGAACCACCTACCTTATTTTGTTTTAGAATATCTAAGTAGTTTTCAGCCTAAGAAAATTCATGACTTTATTATATGATCATTAGGTTGAAGTATTAGCTAAATAAGGTTAATATAATAAATGAGTCTAATAATACAATTCTGTATTTAAAACAACTTTACCACATGGAAATATCTCTGTGCTTAGTATTATGGAGAAGATCCTATTGCTAAGTTGCTGGCAGCATAGCTTGGATGGGCTACTTTGTTCTGCTGGTGATCATTTCTAAAGATCAGTTTTTGAAGTCACGTAAACTGAGTAACAGATGAAAACCATAATTCACTGAATTGTCCCTTTGCAAACATTTAGAAGAAGTCTGTTATGGAAAACCAAAATATAAAAGTGAAAAATTAGGTCAATTTAATTATGAAGAGAAAATCATGACAAATAACCTTAAAGACGTGAAAAGAAAAGGAGGACTTGTGGCACCTTAGAGACTAACAAATTTATTTGAGCATAAGCTTTCGTGAGCTACAGCCCACTTCATCGGTACTGGGTAGTTCTGGTAGCAAGTTAGGACGTGGGAAATGTCTCACCATTGGAAGGCTTGGGAGATTGGAGACTTTCAAAAGGTGCCATGGGGTAGGGCTGGTTTGCTATATCAGCCAGACTACAGTAAACACCTTATTAAAACCTGGCCGCTACCCGAGCCCCAGCGCAGGCTGTGTGCCGAGCCGGGCCCCATGCCTGCCGAGCGGCAAGCGAGCGAGCCCCCGGGCTCACGCTCGCGGGGCGCGGCCTCCAGCGCCAGGTTGGTGCTGGGCGGGTAGGACACCAGCCGCTCCCAGAGCGAAGGCAGCGGGGCTCTGGCTGGCAGCTGCGCCCGCCCCGGACAATTCTCCGCGCCCGACCCAGCCAAGTCCCTGTCGCTGCCGCCCCCCGGACACTGCAGCTTGGGGACAGCGGCTTATTTCAGCCATGGGGGTGGCGCTGCCAGACCCCCTCGGGCAGAGCCGGCCGGGCTGGGCGCGGCCTGGGCCTGCAGGGCTAGGCCCAGCTGCCGTGATCTCAGTGGCACGCCACAGCACTCCCCTCCCCCAGCCCCGCGGGCAGCGGGCTCTGGCGCGCAACGGGGGTGGAGTCTCGCGGCTGCTCCTCCACCCCCTCAGGAGTCACGCTCGGCCTGTGGCAGCGGGGACTAAGGACGCGCTCTGATTGGTCGCCGAGGCGGAAGGTTGAGTGGCCGCGCGTTGCTCTTACTGGCTGGGCTCCGCCCCCTAGCGCATGCGACGCGCCCTCCACGCGCGCACGGACGGGACGGAGCCGGCGCAAGCAAGACGCAGCGCGAGCGGAGCCGCCAGGGCGCGCGAGACGGGATCCACCGCTGCCGCCAGGGCCGCCCAGCCTGCTGAGGAGAACCAGACGGAGCCGCCCCCTCCCGCTTCGCGCGGCTCCCTCACCCTCGCCCCTCCCCCACGCCGGATGCCGCCGCAGGGGGCCGCTCCGCTTCGGGCGCGAGGGGCGGGGAGAGAGCGCGAGGGCAAGTGGGCCCCAACCGACCGAACCGAGCCCCGCGCGGGCCGGAGGAGGGGAGGGCGTGCGAGAAAAGGATCTGATTCTGCCCCCCCTCCCTCCCCGCGCGGCCCCCATTCCCCTGGCCCCGCGCGGCCCGGATGGAGCCGCCCAGTCGGGAGGCGAGGGAGCTCCGGCGCCGCCAGGCGCTGCTGCCGCCCCCTGTCCCCCGCCAGCCGCCGCCCGCTCCAGCGCCCGAGGCTCCCGCGGCCGGCCCGGGCCCGCTCCCCTCACACACAATAGCGGGGGCCGGGCCCAGCCGCTCCGCCGGAGCCCGCGTTCTCCCGGCTGGCTCGGTGCGGCGGGGATCGGGCACGTGGGAGCGGCCCCGGCCCCCCTGCGGTCCCGGGGGCAGGGCGCTCACCTGGGGGGCTCGGGCCGCTGTGGCGCCTGGTCCCGCTCGGGCCGCCGCCGTCTCCGCGCCCAGCAGCAGCAGCAACAACGGAGTCAGCGCGGCGGCGGCGGCGGCGGCTTTTCCTGTCCGGTTACGTTAGGGTCACATGACCGAGAGCGGAGCACAGAGGCTGCAGCGAGGAGCCCCCGCCGGGGGGGGGAGGGGAGGCGGCGAGCGCTGGTGGCGGCAGCAGCAGGAGCCACCCCGCCCCTCCCCTCTCTCTCGCTCTCTCTCTCGCGGTGCCGAGCACAGGCCGCACCGGGCCGGGGCTCCCCGTTCAGCCCCTGCTCCGAGCCGCCAGCCACAGCTCCCCCTCCCCCGGCCGAATGGAGCCCCGGAGCCAGCCCTACCGCGCGTTATTGTTGGGGAGCTGCCCCTTTAAAAACCGTGGGGGAGGGGGGCGCGGGAGGTGAAGCCCGAGTGTAGCTTCCCCCAGCCCTAACCACATCCTGCTGCCGAGGGCGCAGCCTGCTCCTGGGGAGGGGGATCCGAGGCCTGGCTCATGTCGGGGCCTGTTTCAGACACAGCAGACCAGAGTGGCCTAGTTGGACTTGGGGTGGAGGAGTGCATAGCCGCCTCCCTGCGGTGCCCACACACCCACTGCATACTCCAAAACTCCCTGGACCTGCCTACTTTGGGTTTTGCTCTTTCTTTCAGCAGTGCTCAGCCAGTGAGAGCACCTTGCACTGCTCAGGAGTGCCCCTCTGCCAGGGTGGCATCTTCAAAATTATACTTGAAACTGGGTGTGGATACTAAACTAAGTTTAAAATGCAGTTTAAAACATCCGCTTAAACCTTGTCTACATTATTAAAAATACCCATTGTCAGCACTGGGCAGAACTGATCCAGTGCTGGATGTAGTTTAACGGTAAGGGTAGCCAAGTACTGTCTGGTCAGCACCATTTCTGAATCCATGGTAAAGTCTTGGTCTGGTTCTGGTCATCAGCGACAGGCACCTTTTGTGATAAAACAAGGCTTTAAGATGTGTCTAGGTGGTTTTATCTATTGCAAATGGTTGTGCCCTTGCTCAGGTCGCACTAGTTAATGTGGAAGTTGAAATAACAGCTGTTGTAAAGGGGATGGTAAAGACCTGGCAAAGCAGAAACTGCAGAGTATAGTAGCCTTTATTTTTGTACTGTGTTTTAACGGTACATCTACGCAACGGTTAAATACCTGTGGCTGGCCTGTGTCAGCTGATTTTGGCTTGGGGCTGGAGTCCAAGCTCTGGGACCCTGCTAGGGGAAGGGTCCAAAAGCCAGGATTCCAGCCTGAGCCCAAATGTCTACACTGCAGTTTTATAGCTCTATAGCCTGAGCCCTGCAAGCCCAAGTCAGCTGGCACAGGCCAGCCTTGGGTGTTTAACTGCTATGTAGACCTACCCTAAGAGGTTAATTTAGGTAAGACAGGTTTTACATTTTGCAGGACTGTCAAATATATAATACCTAAACTCTGCAGTCTAAAATATTAAGTTAAAACATTGCTCAAGTATAAATGCAGTTGAAATGTCTTAGTTCTTCATACTCTTTGCCTGTAGTTTTAAGATATTTATAGTTTTAAAAGTTTAGAAAATCTTTCATAAAAGTTTGCTCTGCAGCTTTCACACTTGTGACTATGCCCATTTCTTGTAGTGGAAGGAAAGGGAGGGGCAGTACTGGAGTGAGACCTCATCTTACAAAGATTTGATATATTGTGCAGAACACTTCTGTATTCCAAAGTAGCATAAATAAATTTGAACAAAATACATTGATGTTTGATGTGATCCTTGGTGTTTGAATTGTTTACCTATTTACAAATTTCAATACTTTGCAATTGGCCGTAGACATTAATGTGAATTGAGGGTGGGCTTTCGCCTTTGGAGAGGGCAACGGGAAGTCATCTGAGAAATGGAAGTATCCCACCTTCTCAGCGGTCTACATGTATTTTTCTTTGCTGCGCTTCTATAGTCTCAAAGTCCAGACCTGAACTTTAACACGTGTGTGTGTGTGTTTGTGTATATATGTTACAAATAGAGTTGGTCAGTAAATAGATTTTCTGCTGAAAATTTCAGGTTTTTTGACTGAAAAATCAAAAGTTTTAAGGCAGAAAGCAAACACTTTTCACCAAAAATTTCAATTAGTCGAAAAACCTAATTTTCCATCAAAACAATTTGGTGGAAAAATCTTTGACCAGCACTAGCTATAAAACTTTACCCTCTAGGGGGCTTGTCCTGATATTATTAAAATCAGAGGAAGTTTTTCCATTTGACAGGAGCAGGATATAACACCATGTCAACTGTTTGAATTTGATCCATGTTATGGAGTAAAGAGAATTTTCTGATGGCTGTTAAATAGCATGGTGGGTGAACTTACTTGTCTCAGCCCAGTTCTTAGGGGACAGGTGTTCACATCACTAACTACTTTTTTTGCAGTCTGCATAAAAAAAGAACATGTGGTGTACAAATAACAGAGAATAAACAAACTTTTCACCTGTAGAGCCAGTCATGATTGAGACACAGTGGGCAACTGCAGTTTTCAGGGCTGTCTGTCATCACATTTTACGAGCACTAAATTGATGGAGGGCTTGATCCTACAAGCTTAGACACACATCTTGACAGAGTCATTTGCAGGAAGTCCCATCAAAGTCAGTGGGTCTCTGCATGTATGCAAGGGTGCTCTCAGTTTGGGTTCATAGGGAGAATCTAGCCCATAAAAATTTAAATACTTTTAAAATCTGAATTATCAAACAAAATCTTAAAAAAGACTTTACAGTTGATGTGGTTTTTTTTTTGTTTTTTTTTTTAACTTATTTCAGTTGGTTTTGTGCTCACCAAACTCAAAGTTGGTAGTCTATAATGTGTACTAATGTTCTGGTATTGTGAATAAACAGTATCATATCCCTATATGTATGTGTGTGCAACAGCTTTGACTTGTTCAATTCCATGAGTGAATGTGTGATTTAAAGACGTTTCTACAGCACATATTTAATTAGTAAATGGGAACATTTCTGATCTACTTGCCAGAATGGTCTGTGCTCCTTTTGACAGTGGTTCATACTTGATTTGACTACTTGAAATATAAATTAACATAGCTGGTAAGCCAAATGTTTTAAGATAGGGAGTTTACACAAAACACTGAGAGATGCTACTCTCACTGAGAACAGCAAAACCATAATTTTAAAGTGAAATAATTATAGATAATTCTCTGAATGGGCTACTCAGAAGAGGAAAACAAATACATTTCTGGCAAGCTTTCTATTTGATAATTGAAGGCTAGGGCTTTGAGTGTCCTATTTAAACCGCTTTATTCTGGTGTAACTCCAGTGTCTTCCGTGGAGTTATTCATTCACATCAGCATAAGAGAAGGAGAATCAGGCTCTAAAGTTGGAGGAAAATGTAAATACTTGTATTTAATAGTTAGATTTACATCAACAGTTTATAGACCTGTAAACTTCATAACATTTTCTAAATCAATGGTAATCTGATATCTTGATGTAAAAGGACCCTTGGTCTGATCAAAGCTCATCAGTCAAAGAAAAGATTCCCATTTGAATCTGAGCCACATCGTATTTGTAAAAGCAGATTTCTTCCCCTTTGTCACTGAATACTAGATGAATGAAATGGTTTTACTTTCCTTGTATGACTTTTGACAGGCACAATCATACTGACTAAAATTCTGGACTGATCCTGCAAGCCTTACTTAAAATTTGAGTACAGGACTTGAGAACAGGAATGACTATTCATGTGACTATGGGCTACAGGCTCCAATCCTATCATAACAGTAGACCTTATTCTGTCCTGCCAAGTATCCTGCACCCAGATAAAAAAAATATTACAAGTATCACGTACTATGATTTAGATCAGTGGACACCAATGATGGTACGGGTGCTGCGAGGATGATGAAGATGCATGTTAATCCCATTGTCAATGCATGCAAGTAAGAATTCAATTTAGCAGTGGGAGAAGCCTGGACTAGACACCCAAACCCCTCAAGTGATTTTTTTATTTTTGGTAAACGTAATAATTAGTACTAACCCTAAACTAAGAGACTACAGCACAGCTCTCAGTGCCAGTCTTGAGTCTGCTGTGGGGTATCTAGAATCAGATGGCCCTATTGACTTTAATCCAGTTCAGGCTGACTAATACTAATGATTGTTTCCAGGGGTGCCTTTAAGAGATGTTTGGCACCTTTAAAGCTAGAGTAGAGTCCGTGCCCTGAATAACTACTTGCCTTCCTGCTCTTCACAATATTTCTTTTCTACTTAAACAGGACAGTTGTATCTCTTTCAACGAAAACCCCTGGTCAGTTAGAAGCAGATGGATTTAGTACTTCTCCTAGGTGATGAGTGGTAGTAGTTCTGTGCAGATTATAGCTCACGTATTTCCAGGTAATAATGAAAAGGTGTTGCATCTTTCTTCCTTCCCTTGAGAGTGTTACTGGAATGCACTAGCCTCAGTTGGGTGAACAGCCCATGTGGCTGTTGCGGCCAGAGCGTACCTGAGTCTGAGAATACACCAAGTACAGAAGTAGCTTAAATCATCTCTCCTATATCCTGTGTCAAGTGTAAAACTGGAAAATTGGAATGCAGGTCTCTATCTCCAGACTCAGCCTCCTTCCCAGTTCAGCTTCATACTTGAGCCAAACTTTAACTGTACTCAAGCTCAGAATATGACTCTGCTCTCCTGACTAGAGTATGACATTTTTCAGAGAGCTACTCTATTATATATCAATGTGAATGATTGTATACTTCTTGTAAGAGAGGGCACAAATTAATGTATTTTAAAAAAAAATACTACTGCTTTTACTGAGTGCTTCCATACTTGCATAGTTAAAAGCTTATGCAATTATTGAACTCTTCAGTGGAAAAAGTACAAAATCACACCTGCTTAACTGAATAGCACTGATAAGTATTTACAGTATTCCATAGTTTTCCCCCAAATTGTATCATACATTTAAAATTAATGGGATACTGTGTATTTACAAAATCAGTTTGAGCGCTTAACTGGTCAACATCCACTTGAAATCTAGTTAGTATTTAAAAACAAAGTAGTTTCAGGTATTATATTTGCCAATTTCTATAATTTTACAATCAATTTTTTTCCTACCCAGTTGCTCTTTGAAAGATCCACATAAACAACAGAGGAAACGTTGAACATCTCTGGAAGAGAACTATCAAAAGCCTAAAGTAAACTGAAGAAACAAATTTTATTTTCTCTCATCTTTTATAAGCAATTTTCAGTTTCTTATAATTAGAGGGTGGGGGGGAAGTGACTTTTTAAAATTTGGTGGTGTCACTTCACCTTCTCAATTAGCTCTTGTCGGAGAACTTGCAAGATGGAAACTTTCAACCTGTAAAGGTTATGCACTGGGGTTGTGTGCACAGTCTTAATTTTTACAGAAGAAAAGTGTGAAATACAAAAAAAAAACAAAAAAAAAAACAACAACCACCTCTCACTCCAGAGACCAGCAAAAATTAATTGCTTCCTAAACAATATTCTGGAGATTTCTGGAATAATTTTAGAGTGGTTGCTTATATATAGATGGTGTTTGTGTAGGTTGCACTGTAGGTCAAATAATCCTTATATTTAGCAGGTTTTTCTTCTGTTGTTATGTGTATGTTTTCTTCAGAAGAGATCTCAGCATCCTTGCTGATTGTGTGGAAATCTCATATTTTAAATTTTTTATAATCGAGTGTCTAGTTTAGTTTGTACTTCTCACATCACAATCTGCCATTCTTTAGTAATGAAGCTTGGGGGCTCCTGTGGTGCTGGGTATAGAAATTTGAGGAAAGGGAGGCTGTATTTTCTGGGCTCTCAGTGCTATCCCTGCTGGTCCCCATGCAACGTAGAGGGGCAGGAGCAACAGCCTAGCTTACAATGCATAGGGGGAGGGGAAAGATACAGGGCTGTGAACGGACAGGAGCAGAGGTGGGACAGAAGATAGGAGAGAGGCAGGAGTCGGGGGGAGAGGGGGGAATAGGAGCACAGAGGTGCTGGGGGAGAAGATTGACAGGAGGGGAGCAGGAGTTGGGGAAAGGAGAAGTGGGGGAAGATAAGGACAGGAGAAGAGGATGGGAGCAGGAAAAGGAAGGGCAGGTAGGATAGGAACAAGAGCTGATGGGGACAGCAGAGGCAGGAATGATCTGTAACCACTAGACACTTCCTTTCAGGGCCTGGAATTTCACCATTCCTGTGCTGTCTAGCAGCTAGCTGTGAAATTAACTGGCAAGGTGTGTCCCCTCCTTTCAAGTGGAAGAGCTATACAGAAGATAAGAGCTTTCCTTTACTGTCATTTACTCCCTTAGCTCAAGTGGCAGAGGATGTGTTTATGCATTTAAAAATCCCAATCTTGCTGATGACCCATGTAAGAGTTTAATATGGTTCCATATAATATTTTTTCTTCAATTTTTGTTTTTTAACAAACAAAAAATTACGTTAAAAATACATTAAACATTACAGCTGCAAAATCAAGTACTCAGAAGGTAGTAAATGACATATTTTAAGTTCATGCAACCTTTATTTGGCTGCCTTCTGCATATCTATTTATAAACTTTTAGTTATATGTAATTTGCTATTTTTCCACAGGACACCTGCCTCATTCAGTGCAAAAGATGGTTGATGCTTGGGGGATGAATCAGGGTTGTGTAAGAATAAGACTGTTGTCTCTAGGACCCTCCCTCGTTTGTTGCAGAAACTGGAAGGCGTGTAGTAAAGGAGGCAAAGAAGAGGCAGGATGGTCTCATGGCTGAAGGAGTCGAATGCTGCCCTACAGAACTAGATTCTATCCCTTCCTCTGCCCCAGAGTTCAGGCAAGTCAGCATGGGGCATGGGTCACTTGCTGGAGGATTCTCTGCACCTAGAAGTCTTTAAACCACAATTTGAGGACTTCAATAGCTCAGACATAGGTCAGGGGTTTGTTACAGGAGTGGATGGGTGAGATTCTGTGGCCTACATTGTGCAGGAGGTCAGACGAGACTATCATAATGGTCCCTTCTGACCTGAAAAGCCTATGATTTTATGATTCTAAACCAAAATTTTGGCTGATCCTAATTTTCTGGTGACCAAACTTGAGGCATTTGGTTTGAAGAAGTGCTGAATACTCACAACTGCAACTGAGGTCAAGGGGAGTTCTGTACATACAATGTGCTATAAAATGCTAGGTTCTGTGAAAAATCAGGCCCAAGGTTTCTCAAATTGGGTTTCAGCCACTTTTATTTCACATGCCTTGCTTTCATCTCTGTGCCCTCAACCTCTGTGTAAAATGGAGATAATACTCTTCACCTCACAGGGGTTTTGAGAACATAAATTCATGAATGGTCTGTAAAGAAAGTGGATACTATTATTTGAGTACCATAACAAAGTCTATGTGGAAAATCTGTGTTCAGTGCAGCTTGGATGATATGTAAATAATGCATAGGGCCATACAAAGAATGATAATTAAAAAAAAAAAATGTAATAGCTACCCAGTTAGTATTGTGCATCCTGTGCACTGTGAGGAAAAAATAGCACACGGTCATGTAATAGACCACTATATAATGCATACGTTCACGCAAACGGGCTGCATTAAGATTGCACAGGTAACCTTAATTCTGGCATTTCCTAATTTTTAAATGCTTGACTTTGCAACTTTAATGTTTTCCTAATGTAATACAGTATAATCATAGGACAAATCACTGGAACTATTTAACAGTTAGGAAGAGGTGACCAAACTAGCCGTTGTTTGACGCTGTGTGTCCTTCTTGCTTGTTTACATATTTCAGAAAGGTGGTTAAGTCCACCAGGTGGAGAATTAGCAATTTAGCTGAAACATTAAAGTATACAGACTTAAAATGCATGAGAGGCTGGTAGGCTAATGGATTATTCCTAAGATGGATAAGAATTGAATTTAGGAATGGGAAAAAACAGGTTGTTGCTAAAAGAATGAGACCATTCAGTTTACAATAAAAACACATACTAAATTTAACTTCTAAAGTTAATAGTTTGTCCCTTACTGGAATCAAATGGTGTCTAGTTAAGTTTATTATTAATATAGGAACAAGTCTAGGCTAGGTTCTTCAGCCATACAGAAAGCAAGATCCCTGCACCAGAGCTGTTCTGGAAAATTTTATAGTCTGTCAGTGTAGCCCTCCAGTTGAGTAATTCATCTCTGTGAATGCTCCTGTGATCATTCAAACCTTTCCCCTATCAAAGGTCTTAGGAAACTGTAGCTGAATTGTCCCAAAAGCAAAATCCTCAACTACTGCATATTCATTGTGAGTGGGCGACTTCTGTACTGGTGCAAAGGGGATAGGATAGAAAAACTGCCCGGAAGGCAGGAAGGCCAGTGGTTTATCTGGAACCATGGGAGTACATTCTTAGTAAGGCGGAAGGGTGGATCTAATGTCATGCAGCTTTCCCTGTCCCTTGGACTAGTCTGGCAGCCTCCCAGAGAAGCCCACACCCAGGTTAAGAAAAACGGCTTTAGAGGGGTAGCTGTGTTAGTTTGTGTCCACAAAAACTACGAGGTGTCCGGTGGCACCTTAAAGACTAACAGATTTATTTGGGCATGAGCTTTTGTGGGTAAAAAATCCACTTTTTCGGACGCATGGAGTGAAAATTACAGATACAGGCATAAATATGTACACTGGCACATGAAGAGAAGTGAGTTACCTTGCAAGTGGAGAACCAGTGTTGACAAGTTTCAGAGTAACAGCCGTGTTAGTCTGTATTCGCAAAAAGAAAAGGAGTACTTGTGGCACCTTAGAGACTAACCAATTTATTTGATTCGTGAGCTACAGCTCACTTCATCGATATATGCACAGTATGCATCCGATGAAGTGAGCTGTAGCTCACGAAAGCTCATGCTCAAATAAATTGGTTAGTCTCTAAGGTGCCACAAGTACTCCTTTTCTTTTAGTGTTGACAAGGCCAATTCAGTCAGGGTGGATATGGTCCACTCCTAATAATTGATGAGGAGGTGTCAAATTGCAAATGGGTGCTTTTCACAGTAGCTTATCAGTTTGACTCCAGCCTAAATTTAGTCCTGCCCAAAAGCTTTTACTAGTTGATAGTAGTTGGATGGTTTACATTAAAAGAATTAATTTCAATCCAGTTCCCAGAAGACTTGTTTCACACCAGCATATGTATGGTAGCAAGAAGTCAAGCGAAGGAATGAGTAAACAAGCATGGGTAAAGATTAAAAATGGGACAGGGATAATTCAGGAAATGAGGATAACTTTAGGTTTAAAATGCTGGTAAAACTGAGGTGATATGGTCCCACTATCTGGAATAGGATTATGCCTGTGGATTCTCAATACAGATTTAGATAGTAGGGCTTTAGGCAGACTAAATTAATGAAAAGACCCCATACAAAAGGTTCAGCTGAAGCAAGATGAAGGAATCATAGCTGTATTTTGGAGATGGTGATTTGCAGATTGAAGATCCAGAAAGGAAAAGTGAAGGTTACTTATTTGTAACTGGAGTTCTTCAAGATGATTCTGCATATTCACACTTAAGGGATACGGCGCGACCTTGTGGCAGAACCCTATTCTAGCAATGTCAGCTAGTACCCCTGCCCCTCCCTTCAGCATCCCGTTGTACTGAGGGCAAGGCTAAATATGGAGTGATAGTGCCGTCCCACCTCCGTTTCTTCCACCACCATGCCAGACTCGAGAACATGGACTAGAGGAGGAGAGTTGGGAAGTGTGATGATGCAGAGACAGCTTGAAGTTCAGTTACAGGACTTGTGGGAAAGATTGATAAGCAGTGCTGAAATTAACGTAGAGGAAGGAAGGGTCCTAGAACATAAAAATGGCCCTACTGGGTCAGACCAAAGGTCCATCTAGCCCAGAGGGAATGAACAGAACAGGTAATCATCAAGTGATCCATCCCCTGTCGCTCATTCCCAGCTTCTGGCAAACCGAGGCTAGGGACACAGTCCTAGCTGAATAAAGACTAAAGCACCTCCTTATGCCCGCTCTAAAAGCCAAATCCAGAGCATAGTGCTGAAGGTGTGTACCAAAGTCCAGGTTACAACTCTGCAGATCTCAGCAAGTGGTATCTGCCTCACACTAGTGAAAGATCCAGTGTGGATAGCTTTGAGAAGGTCTCAAATGGAGTGAAAGCTGTTAAGAAAGTTGAACAGTCCTATAACCAAGTGGCTGTGTTTGGCCAGCTTGTTGGGGAGACAAGGTTGTTGAGAAAGGAATGTCTCCATGCTGATTCTGTAAGTGACCAGTCTGTGTCTCAGGTTCAGAGGGAAGACTGGGTAGCTGAGTCTGCAGAGCAGAACAGCTGTGCAGCTAATCTCTTGAGAATGCAGGGGATGGCAGGTATACTCTCATCTCTAGATACTTTGGATATGACTTGTAGTCTCTCAGTGACCTTAACATCTAATTCCATGTGGAAGCAGAGGTTGGTAAGGGAAGGACAACAGAACTAGTGAAGGAAGTAAGCACAGCTCTACGGGAATGTGGTCAAACTGAAGCAGGTACATGAACTTTTGCTAGCCTGTAACACTCACCAATACATTGCTTAATCCACCAGGAAATAGTCTGGGAAGAAACTGTATGCCCCATGTTGGTCTTAGCATACAAAACAAACAGGTTAGATGTTTTAAGAAAACTCTTAGTTCTGTTCAAATAATAGGCAAGAGCCCTCCTAGCATCCAATGTACAGAGAACAGATTCTCCTTTATTAGAATGTGGTTTAGGTGGGAAAAGTGGTAAATTAATAGACTAATGAGAAAATCAGACCCCACCTTCAGTACGAACCAAGGATCAGTCTAAGGACCTTGTCCTTATGAAACAAAGTAAAAGGTGGATCAGCCATTAGTGCATTCAATTTATTTATTCTTTTGGCTGATGTAATAACAATAATGAGGGCTGTTTTGATTGATAGATAGATGAGATGATTAAATGAACACTCAACCCCTGGCTCGGAAATTTTACCAATGTGGTCAAAACCAAATCGAGGTTCCAAGAAGGGACGGAGCATCTAACATTAAGATACACTTTTCTTAACCCTTTCATAAACTTCGTAACCAAACATGAACAAACAGCAATCTACCATCAACTAATGTATAATAGGCAGAGAGGACTGCCAAATGGACATTTAAAGATGAATTAACTTACCTAAAAATCCAGGGGTTGTCTAAGTATTCCAAAACACAAGGAATGGAAGCAATTATGGGAGAATCAGACTTCTTCTGCATCCATGCCTGCAATTTGGACCACTTCAGAAAACAGTCAACTAGAAACTGCTACTATCTAGGGTTAACTAGTATGTCCTGCATACAGAGAAAGATGACTACTCAAGTGCAGAGTCAAAGTCTGGTTGCTCATGCCATCAGGTGAGGAACAGTCCCCGCTCCTTGGACACAAAAGCTGGAGACAGAGGAGGTGCATAAAGACACTGCTGGATAGCTTGAGATCAGTAAGCCACTGTTGACATGGCCATAGCAAAGCAATGAATATCATCCTTGCCCTCCCCTGATGTATCTTCCTTATCACCTTCTGTCTCAAGGGAAAAGGAGGAAAGATGTATATCAGACTCTTCCTCCAGTGCAGCAGGAAAGCATCTGCTAGAGATAGATTGTCCAAGCCTGCTCTGGAACATAAACAATGACACTTTTTGTTGAACTTCATTGTGAACAGTCCACAGTTGGTCAACCCCATCTGGAAAATATGGTCTGATCAACTGATCCTTCAGGGACCACCTGTGCATCTAGGCACTGTCTCTGATGAGCCAAATTGCATACCCTGAAGCATGTTCTTCCTGCTTGACCACTAGTGTAGTGAGACTATAATGTTCTGAGGCATGGTGATCAATAACTGAAGACTGTCCCAACCTGGAGTGTAGACCTGGGACATCCATTGCTGCACAAGTCTCATGGTTAGCTGGGAAGTCAGATAGGTAGTGGCTGCCATGTACCACATGAGATCCACAAGAAGACTCTTATCCTTGGTGTAGGGCAACTTTGCGTCTTTAATAGACATTGTCTCACATTGAGAAATCTCTCCTCTGGCAGAAAAGCTCTCCCTTTTACTGAGTTCAATATGGTGCCTATAAAAGGAATCTTTTTGATTGACTTTGGAAGGTTGAGAAAAAAGGCTAGGTCTGAGAAAAGATTGATCATGGAGCACACATGGCTCAATGGATCCTTGCGCACAGCGGCCTGCAGCTGCCAATTATCCAAATAAGTGTAAACAAAAATACCCTGATTCCACAGATACATCGCTACCACAGAGAGGCATTTTGTAAATACCCTGGGTGCTGGGGAAAGGCCAGAGGGGAGCACCTGGTACTAGAAATGGTGCCCAGCCACCATGAATCAAAGTTACTTTTGATGATTTTAGCAAATTGGGATATGGAAATACACATCCTTTAGATTGTCATGAACCAATCCAGGACCAACGACAAAGGGATTATGGAGGCCAGAGCAGTGTACAGAACCAAAACTTCTGGATGTACTTGTTAAATTCCCTCATGTGTAGCATCAGCCAAAATGCCCACCACCCCAGTCCTTCATTTTTACCAGAAAATATCAGGAGTAAAACCCCTGAGGTAAGCAGGAAGCTCTTTGACTGCTCCTATCAGAAGCAACTTCTCCACTTCTGTGAGAATCGCCTCATGAGAAGAGTCCCTGAACAGGACAGGTAAGGGCATTTTGGAGAAAGCCGTCTTTCAAATGGTACAGCATAGCTTTTTCCCATGATCTCTAAGACTTATTGGTTTGATATAATCTGTCTCTATGCGTTGATGAAGTGGGCTAGCCTGTCTCCAAATGCAGAGGCAGAACAGTGCTGGTTGATTGGCTCCTAACTCTTGAACATCTTGTCAAACCGAGGCTTAATTTTCTGCGGTGAAGGAGCTGACAAGGAAGTGAGCTGGTTGGATTTGGAAACTTGTTGAAAGGCCTTTTTCTACAATGGCTCTGAGAGACTACAGGCTATTGGTGGTGTTGGCATTTTTGACATGACAAAAAGTAGAAACACTAAAGATGGGGGGTACTCTGCATCTAGTATCAGAAAAAGGGAGTGAAGGGCCTTCTTTGAGTAGATGGAATCAATCCCAGAGATTGGCAATTTATTAGAAAAACTAAAGGACACAAGATTGATAACTCAGTCTTTTCACTGCAAAAAACCCTCCGCTTCAAAAGGGAGATCCTCCATCTTACTTTCTAATGTCCATAGCTTGAGGAGGAGAATCTAAGCCAGGCATGCCTCTTAAAGGTCACAGCCAACACCAATGCTCTAGCACAGGGGTGGGCAAACTTTTTGGACCGAGGGCCACATCTGGGTGGGGAAATTGCATGCAGGGCCATGAATGTAGGGTTGGGGTGTGGGAGGGAGTGTGGTGTGTAGGAAGGGGCTCAGGGTAAGGGATTGGGGCAGAGAAGAGGTGTAGGTTGTACGAGGGAGCTCAGGGAAGGGGGTTGGGCTGCAGAAGGGGGTGCGGGAGGGGCTCAGGGCAGTGGTGCAGGGCGGGGTGCAGGAGGGAGCTTGGCAGGGGTGCAGGGAGGGGTGCAGAGTGCGCTAAGGGCAGGGGTTGGGGTGTGGCAGGGGTGCAGGGAGGGGGCTCAGGCAGGGAATTGGGGTATGGGGTGCAGGAGGGGCTCAGGGTGCAGGCTCTGGCCTGGTGCTGCTTACCTGGAGCGGCTCTGGGGTGGCAGCAGCATGCACTGGGGCCAGGGCAGGTCCCTGCCGGCCCTGGCCCTGGCCCCGGCCCCGGCCCCGCACTGCTCTGGGAAGTGCCCGGCACAACGTCCCTGTAGCCCCTGAGGGACGGGGGGGCAGAGGGCTGAGCACGCTGCCCTTGCCTGTGGGTACCTCCCCCGAAGCTCCCATTGGCCGCGGTTCCCCAGTTCCCCGTTCCTGGCTAATGGGAGCTTCGGGGGAGGTTCCCATAGGCAAGTGCAGCACACTCAGCCCTCTGTCCCCCCTACCCAAGGGGCCGCAGGGACATGGTCCTGGCTGCTTCCTGGAGCGGTGCGGGGCCCGGGGCGCCACCGGGGTGGCAATCCCACAGGCCAGATCCAAAGCCCTGAGGGGCCAGATCAGGCTCACGGGCCGTAGTTTGTCCACCCCTGCTCTAGCAGCAGAGTCTAAAGCATTGAAGGAGGCCCTGAGGGCATGTTTGGACACAATCTGACCCTCCAATAAAACAGCATTTGCCAACCTTCTGTCATTAGGCAAGTCCTGGAGAAAAAACACTTTCCCCCCATAGATGGAATTTGTAATAGGCCATGTCCGCCTGATAATTTGCCACCCTGATACCATGGATGAAGAGGAGAATGCCTTTCTCCCTAATGAGTCAATTCCCCCCCCCCCTTTATCATTTGGATGTGATTGTTCAGACCCTGCCCTGTTGCTGGGTATTGAAATAAGAGAACCCTTCACAGAGTATCTGGTATAATTTGCCTTCTTACAGGCAGATGGACAAGGGGTGGGATTGGACCACACAGATTTGGCTGGCTGTAACAACCCATCCGACATTGGTGAGGCCTCATCTGGAGTACTGTGTCCAGTTTTGGGCCCCACACTACAAGAAGGATGTGGAGAAATCGGAGAGAGCCCAGCGAAAGGCAACAAAAATGATTAGGGGACTGGAACACGAGTTATGAGGAGAGGCTGAGGGAATTGGGATTGTTTAGTCTACGGAAGAGAAGAATGAGGGGGGATTTGATAGCTGCTTTTAACTACCTGAAAGGTGGATCCAAAGAGGATGGATCTAGACTATTCTCAGTGATAGCAGATGACAGGACAAGGAGTAATGGTCTCAAGTTGCAGTGGGGGAGGTTTCGGTTGGATATTAGGAAAAACTTTTTCACTAGGAGGGTGGTGAAACACTGGAATGCGTTACCTAGGGAGGTGGTGGAATCCCCTTCCTTAGAAGTTTTTAAGGTCAGGCTTGACAAAGCCCTGGCTGGGATGATTTAGTTGGGATTGGTCCTGCTCTGGGCAGGGGGTTGGACTAGATGGCCTCCAGAGGTCCCTTCCAACCCCTTATTCTATGATTCTATGATCCAGGATGGGGAGTGACATTCTACTCTTGACAGTAGCATTGAGGATATCAAATACCATGTGTGAAGTCTCTTCCACCAGTACCAAAGGGAGATTCAAAATGGACACCATGTGATCCATCAAATTGTGGACCTACATAGCATTCTCAGGAGAAGAGGTTGAAACTACTGCATGTTAGTTTGGTGATACGTCAGGGTGAAGGTCAGTTTCTAAATCAGTGTTTCTCACATGCGGCCACTTGGTGCTTTTCATGTGACCACAGCCTGCTCTGTGGTGATGGGAGGGAAGGAGAGGAAAGCAAAGCAGTGGCCCCTCCCAGGGCTGCCACTTGGGGTTGGGCCCTGTCCTCCTCTGGAGCCACAAATGCTGGAGGAGCAGGCAGGTGGCGGGGCTCGGGCTTCAGATCTGGGGTGGCGGGCGGCAGGCTCCAGCCGTGTGGCTGCGGGTTCCATCCCCTGGTGATGGGCTTTGAGCCCTGACCCTGGCCCTAGGCTCACCCCCTCCCCCCACCCACGGGCTCTGGCTGTGTGCTCTGACCCCCACTGCAGGGTTTGGGGCTCTACCCATAGGACCACACAATCTAGCCATGTGGCAGTAACCAGACTGACAGAGACTGGATCAGGAAATGACAGCAGATCTGAAGGTTTGGACATCATCAGATCCAATGGTATGTGGGCTCATCTTCTTCATTACTGAAGCTGGGGGTGATACATGTCTCCACTTTGCAACTACAACTCCATCAGAATCGTATGGATTTGATAACTCTGATGCACAGGAACCAGCACTGCTTACATTGGCTGTCTTGCTTTATCCTCAGTACCACAGCATCTGAAACCAAAGGCATTGAACTAGGGCTGTCAAAGGCACTGCTTACATCCATCTTCCAGGAACTGGAAGAGACAGTTGGAACTGACCCATGTCCTGCAGCTGCAGGGGTTATATCAGGATCAGACTGCTGTGAGGCATGAGGTTTGGTACTAGCAGGGGTGGCTGAACTGTTCATCGACCTTTCTTCCAGAACTGGGGCAGTGGGATCCAACCACACACCTCTTGGTTCAGCCTTGTATCATTCAGGGGCTTGACTGTGGGAGCCGCAGGAACCAAGTCTGGCCCAGATAGGGGCTGCAGCTTCTTGGATCCCTTTGGAATTGACAGAGACCACGGTGCTGAGGCTGACTCTTTAGACCTTTGAACCAAAGTCTGAATGGATCCAAAGGGTCTAGCCTCAAGGGCTTCCTTAAGCAGAAGTTGTTGCAGACAAATCTCCCTGTGCTGATGGGTTCTTGGGGTGAAGGTCTGACAGATTGAACACCGAGAAGGTGAATGGCCTTCTCCTAGACATTTCAAGCAACAAAAATGTGAAAGGAAGAGAAGCTTTCACCAAAAATGGAAAAGAGGGGGTAGGTATATCCGTATCTTTTCAGTGCTCAAAGGGAGCAGGCAGCAAACACTTCAGTACAGGGGGGCAGGGGAGAGGAAGCAGGGGCAGCAGCGAGGACTTTGGTATTCATGGACCAGAACAGGCTGAGTGAGTCACCTCCATAATTGAGGCAAAACTGTCACATTGGAGACATTTATTGACACAGCATTTCCTACTCACTGCAGAAACTTCACTTAAAATGCATAAATTCTATAGTGTTATATCAAAAGATCAGTTGTCTAGTAGTGCTGAACCTAACTTATGATTTATTCACTAATTTCACAGTTTATTTGAACAGATGTACATTTATACATAACTATATTTATTTAGTAAGACAATTACAGCATTTTCCAGAAATGTACAGAAAATAAAGAGGTGGGAGCAAGGAACTTTTTTTGGTTGTGAATATGGTCCGGTCATACTTTTTTCAGATGTTCTTAGCTTCTGCCATGGTCAGAAAACTACTCTGGCAAGTTCAAACATGACCTGCAGAGTAATGAATACCAGTATTAATAAGGATTTGCATAGTACAAGTTCTTTAATACTACAAAAAAGGTAGAGGGTAAACAAAATAATCTGAAAAGGTGGACTATAGCTGCAAATCAAAAGAAAAGGCTCAGTGATGATACATGAAATAACCAAAACTGAAGACTTATTCCTACACACAGGCTACATAAGCATAAACTGTTCCAGGATATTTCAAATCATGCCATGTAAAATATACAGCTGCTTATGTAACCGTGCAACAATGGGTGACTCCTGCATCATAATATTTTCATTATTTAATTTTCTTCTTCAGAGTGATGATTGAAAGCGTGGCAACTGAACACCAAACTCACCTCTATAGTGATGAGTATGACTATCATCCATTCCAAGCGCAGGGCACGTTTTTCATTCAGGTGATTTCGCATCAGGTCTGTCAATTCCATGCAGTGCTGAAGTTTCTCATTCATTACCTGCAGCAAAAATATATGCTTTCAGTTGAAGAGTCTGCACTTTTAGAAAGCCTGAGTTAAACAAATTCTATTAAATCATTAAGGAAAGCTAACCAAATGCAGAAATTATCTAACTTAAACATGACTGTTTGGTTCCCAGGCTGATAGAGATTTTTCCCTGTGCAAAAGTGTACAGCACAGCCCCTTGTTGTTCCACACAGCCCCTCCCTTGGCTATATGAGGCAATGCCACCTTGACCCTCTCAGTTCATTCACACAGAATGCCCCGCGACTAGACTGATACAGAAGGGATGGGATGGGGGATTGTGGAATACGTCTGCATCACATCTCGAGGAACCATTTACAGTAAGTAACAGTTTCTTCTTCAAGTAGATGCAGCTATGTATTCAACTTGTGTGACTCAAGCAGTACGCACCTCAGGAGGCAGGGCTTAGAGTTTATCTAAACCAGTGGTGCCAACCTTATCACACAGGAGTGCCACATAAACCTAAGCACAACCTTGTGTGGCTGAACAGATTCTGCATGTTTTAATAAGATTTAAAGGCACCTGTATTGATTTATATTTTAAGTTCAGCTTGTTTCGTATGTATTTAGATAGAAACAACGTAGGTACGATATTGTCTATTTAAAAACAGAGAAATCAGTGCATAAAACATGTATCAGATGAATTATAGTAAACAGGAAAAAAACCAGTAATGAATCGGCCATTAGTATATTGTGTTGAAGCAGTCCGTGGACCTTATGAAATGCTCTGGTGGACCGTGTATGGCCTTGGGCCATAGGTTGGGCACCCCTGATCTAAACAAAGACTGCAGGACTGCCCAACATTTGCATCTGCTTTGGATGATGTGGTAATGGCAGAATGGTTCAAAAACATATGTATTGATGACCACGTCAGCCTTGCGAATGTCCAATATTGAGACATCACTGAGAAACACTATTGACATAGCTTGCGCTCTCGTAGAATGAGCTCGCACCTACTTGATGCTTTTATAGCACCTTTCATCCAAAATCCTCAGAGTCCTTTACAAACACTAATGATTTAAGACTCTCTCAACATCCCACCATTAGGTAGGTATAACTTCCTTTAACTCCCCACCATCCCCAATACTATCAGGTCCATCATAGCCAGAAACTTTTAAACAGATTAATAGGTCAAAGATTAAGTAAGCAATAGGCAATGTCTGTGACACATCTTTGGGTTAGTCCACCTGCTGATACAGTTCAGGGCAGTACTGAGAACAGTGAACTGAGTGATTTACTGGAGCAAGGTGAGATGTTGCCTTCCAAAACAATTCTGGAGGAAGGGGACTTCTGTAACTTGAGTTTCCCTATCACCGACAATGCATGAATCTAGCCTATTCAGTATTCACACAGTGAAACCTGTCTTGACTTTGTCACTGTCTTTTTACTTAAGCAGCTGTATAATACATTTTCGGGTTAAGAAAAGATACCCAGCTCTTCTTCACAGGACTCATAACACCCTTCTTACCCTTTGGTGTCCACTAAAACTCCTTTTATGTCACAACCAACGCTGTTGGGGAAAAAAGGTTCCTCAAATGGAAGGTACTTTATATATCCCAAGAATTCAGAGACTTCTAATATTAAAAGGCTCTGATTTAATTTTCTGTTGCATCTCATTCAAGGTTTTTTTTTTCCTTCTGTGACTGTCAGTGATTGGGATTAAGAGCCTGTAACTTCCACTGAGATCAACAGTCGCTGACCTCTGGTTCAGGCCATTAAATAGGTAACTTACCCTAAGACCTTGTCTGCAATACAGAGTTTTGTCAACAAAACAGTGGAGGTGCACAAACTACAATGCTCCTTCTGCCAACAAAACACTCCTGCTTAGCCAACAAAATAAAACCACCTCAACGAGAGGCGTAGAGCTTTTTGTGCCAAAGTTCTATCGACAAAGTGTCAGTGTAGACACTGCGCTTGGTTATGTTGCTATAAATAGCCTCCAAGAAGTGTCCCACAATGCCCATCCTGACTACTCTGGTCAGCGGTTCAAACTCTGCTGCCCTGCACCCAGGTACACAGGCATCTGCCGCTCCCCCTTTAAAGGCCCAGGAATTTTTGAAATTCCGCTTCCTGTTTGCTCGGCATGGACAGCTCACATCGCATCTTCCCAGCTGACCATTGCAGCTCCACGCACACAAAGACACTCCTGTTTGGAGTTGTTGGATCTGCTGGCACTATGGGGAGAGGAGGCTGTGCAGTCCCAGCTCCGCTCCAGCCGTAGGAACTTCAATACCTACGGTCAGATTTCTCAGGACATGTTGAATAAGGGATACGAACAGGACAAGCATCAGTGCCGTTCGAAGATAAAAGAACTGAGAAAGGTGTACCAGAAGACAAGGAAGTCAAACCATCATGCTGGTGCTGCACCGAAGACCTGCTGCTTCTATAAGGAGCTGGACGCCATCCTCGTGGGCGACCCCACCTCAACCACCAAGAGCCCCGTGGATACTTCGGCGGGGGGAGCCAGCAGACAACCACAAGGACAAAGTTGTGGATGAGGAGGTTGAACTGGAAGATGATGTGGAACACATGGCAGAGTCATCCAGTGGCGAGTCAGGACCTCTTTTCCACTCCGAAGGGGTCTAGCCAGTCTCAGCAGTTTGTCTCTGGCTCACATAATGCAGGAGACGAGAGCTCTGGTAAATGACCTATTTGACTTGATACTGCTTGGTTATATGGAGTAGAGCTGTCCTTTGCTTTGTACATTCTAAAAGTGGGTGAAGGGATAGAAATGTAAAAGACTAGCTGGGTTTGCATGTGCTTCCCATTCCCCTATGCAGCTAAGCGGTATGGCGGAACAGTGTGTTAATGCATACCAAGATTTCACAGAAATCCTCCAGAGAGATCTCTAGGAAACACTCCTGGAGGTACTCGCTAATCCTCTGCCGAAGGTTCCTTGGCAGAGCTGCTTTGTTCCTCCCCACAATTGTAGGAAACCTTCCTGCGCTAATTGGCGATCACTTGTGTAGGGATCAAAGCGGCACACAGGTAAGCAGCATAGGGACCAGGTCTGAAGTCGCACGCGTGCAGGAGTTGCACCCTTGTTACCCTCAGGAGGCCAAAAAACAAGAACGCAGGGCATGGAGAGAGACTTTAAAAGAAAATTATAAAACAAGACAGAAAAGAGAGCCAGGAGTGAACTCTAATGGGCCAGGAGGGGATGATGAAAGTGATGGAGGAGCAAACGAAGATGTTGAAGTCCCTAATCATGCTACAGGCAGAATTCATGCATGCTCGATACCCCTGCAGTCAATACAGAACTGCTTTCCATGCCCTCCCAAACTCCTCCCACATATTCCTTGCAACTTCCCAGCCCATGTCGGTACCTTGTTCACTCCACCCCTTTGGACAGCTTCCAAAATGATAGCTGGATTAACACACAGCTACAAGAGGCTACACTGCCCTTCATTGTTATCTCCTTTCCCACTAAGCCTTTTGTGTGTGTTGTTAATTGGTTATCTTTCAGAATATATGTTTTTATTAAATACCAATCTTTATTTGTCTCTTACACACAGTGGCTGCTGCTGGAATTAAGACACAGTTGCAACTTGATCATTTGCTGATTACAAATCACTATCAGGAATCATCAAAATGTTCATGAAAGATGGCAAGTTAGCAAAGCACGGCAGACAGTTGTATAGAAGGACACATTACTGGTGCTCATTGTCAAAACAGTGCCTCAAAATCTCCTTGATTCAAATAGGCCCCCCGTTGTACCCCTCTAATAGCCTTGGTAGCTGGCTGCTCAAGATCAACCACAAGGCGATCCACCTTCGCACTCCACCTCGGGGAAAACTTTTCACCCTGAGCCTTACAAATATTATGGAGCACACAGCAGGTTGCTATGACCCTGGGAATATTTTCCTCACTGAGGTCTAACTTGCCATAAAGACAGCACCAGCATGCTTTTAATCTACCAAAGGCACATTGTATGGTCATTCTGTACCTGCTCAGCCCATTGCTGAAGTGCTCCTTGCTGATGTCCAGGTTTCCAGGGTAAGGCTTTGTGAGCCATGAGAGTAAGGGGTACGCTGCATCTCCCGGGATCACTATGGGCATTCCAACATCCCCCACTGGAATCTTCTGCTCTGGAAATAAAGTCCCTGCTTCCAGCTTTCTGTACAGGACAGTGTTTCTGAAGATGCGTGCGTCATGCACCTTCTCGGATCACCCCACACTGATGTCAGTGAAATGCCCACGGTGATCCACAAGCCCCTGCAATATCACAGAGAAGTACTCCTTCTATTGATGTACTGCGTCACAAGATGGTCCAGGGCCAAAATTGAGATCCGTGTGCCATCTATTTTTCCGCTGCAGCTAGGGAATCCCATTGCCGCAAAGTAACCACTCTTTCACGCACATTGCCAAGTCACAGTCCTTTGTAGCACGATACGATTAATGGTCCTGCATGCTTGCGTTACTGCAACCCTAACAGTGGACTTACCGACTTCAAACTGATTTGCGACCATCTGGTAGCAGTCTGGTGTTACCAGCTTCCACACGTCAATTGCCACGCCCTTCTCCACCAAGAGGGCAGCTCTCATTTTGGTGTCCTTGTGCCACAGTGCTGGGGCAAGCTCCACATACAGTTCCAGGTAGGTGGCTTTCCAAATCCGAAAGTTCTGCAGCCAGTGCTTGTCACCCCAGAACTGTATAATGATGCGATCTTAACACTCAGGGTTTGTTTCCCGAGCCCAGAAGCAATGGTCCACGGTGTGCAGCTGCTCTGTGAATGCCAAAAGTAATCTGTTCTTTCCATGGCACACAGCAGGTCAGGCACCTCTGATTCCTGTTCATGATACACTGAATGACCAGCTGCGATGTGTTCATAACAGTGACCACAACAGTAGAGAGCAGTGCAGGATCCATCCTTTGAGACAGAGATAGCAGGCACACAGTAAACTGGGGCTGCTGAAAAATGCTGCGAAATGCAACTGGAAGCTCATGGAATAATGGGACGGAAAAAAACTGCATCATGAGATGTTGAGTCCACACCCATGATACACTCCGCCTTTCCACAACTCCTAGATGAAGAAGGTGGCAAGTTGCACAGTGGGATAGCTACCCACAGTGCACCAACTATGGACGTGCTCTGCCAACAGAAGGAGCATTGTACGAATATGCACAAGCAATGTAATTATACCGGTTTTCAATCGTCAGCATAACTTGTGTCGACAAAACTCTGTAGTGTAGACAAGGCCTAAGCAGCATGTTCATTTTACTACAGCTCATTCTACCAATTGATTAAGGTATCACAGGAACCTTCTTTGGTTTAGCTAAAAAGATTGCTTTGCACCTCAGTGGCCTTTTAACTCCTCTGTTTCTTTAAAACACTTTTACTTGATAAAAAACCCCAAAAGCAGAAAAAAAAATTTTATTTGCTTATTTCCATACGGTGTGGTATTGTAGAACAAAAGAAAAGCTCTTCCTGTTTAAAACTTTATTTAAAGGCTTAGAAAAAATACTCTTTACATGTAAGCCTGAATGATAAAGGTTAGCTGTTTGTCATGGCCAAAAATGGGGAAGTATCATGAATCTGTCACAGAAAAAATGCAAATAAAGAAAAACTTATAGAAGAGGATGCAACTTACAGGCCCCTATTATTTTCTACAAAATATCTTTGTGCAGTAAATAATATTGAACTTTTATTAATTAATAGTTTAAAACCATTAAAAAATCCAGGTCACTCTCTCAATCTCTGCTTCACTGGACAGAGTCAAATTTATAAAAACTCATGGAGTAGTCTTGCTCAGCAGAAGACTAACCAGAGTCTGTCATGGGATAGGAGGGGAAGGTCCTCTCAGGGATTGGTAACTGGTTAAAAGATAGGAAACAAAGGGTAGGAATAAATGGTCAGTTTTCAGAATGGAGAGAGGTAAATAGTGGTGTTGCCCAGGGGTCTGTACTGGGACCAGTCCTATTCAACATATTCAGAAATGATCTGAAAAAAGGGGTAAACTCTGAGGTGGCAAAATTTGCAGATGATACAAAACTACTCAAGATAGTTAAGTCCCAAGCAGACTGAGAAGAGCTACAAAAGAATCTCTCTAAACTGGGTGACTGGGCAACAAAATGGCAGATGAAATTCAATGTTGATAAATGCCATGTAATGCACATTGGAAAACATAATCCCAACTATACATATAAAATGATAAGGTCTAAATGAGCTGTTACCACTCAAGAAAGATCTTGGAATCATTGTGGATAGTTCTCTGAAAACATCCAGTCAATGTTAGGCATCATCACGAAAGGGATAGATAATAAGACAGAAAAATATCATATTGCCTCTATATAAATCCCTGGTACACCCACATCTTGAATACTGTGTGCAGATGTAGTCACCCAATCTCAAAAATGATATATTGGAATTGGAAAATGTTCAGAAAGGGCAACAAAAATGATTAGGGGTATGGAACGGCTTCCGTATGAGAAGTGATTAATAAGACTAGGACTTTTGAGCCTGGAAAAGAGACGATTAAGGGGGGATATGATAGAGATCTATAAAATCATGACGGGTGTGGAGAAAGTAAATAAGGAAGTGTTATTTACTCCTTCTCATAACACGTGAACTAGGGGTCACCAAATGAAATTAATAGGCAGCAGGTTTAAAACAAACAGAAGGAAGTATTTCTTCACAAAAAGCACAGTCAACCTGTGGAACTCTTTGCCAGAGGATGTTGTGAAGGCCAAGACTATAACAGGCTTCAAAAAAGAACTAGATAAATTCATGGAGGATAGGTCCATCAATGGCTATTAACCAGAATGGGCAGGGATGGTGTCCCTAGCATCCGTTTGCCAGCTAGGAATGGGCAACAGGGGATGGATCACTTGATGATTACCTGTTCTGTTCATTCCCTCTGGGGCACCTGGCATTGGCCACTGTGAGAAGACAGGATACTGGGCTAGATGGACCTTTGGTCTGACCCAATATGGCCGTTCTTATGTAGTTACAAAGACTTGTTATGGGTGAGGGAGAACCTCCTAATTGCGAAAAACTTACTTTAACTCTGCGATTAATGCTGAGAAACTGACAGGTTTTGTCATAAAGCTCTTCAAGATTCTCTCTGTCCCAGTAGAAGTCAGGAGTTATCAGCAGGTCTGAACTCAGATTTATACAGTGCCTAAAGAAGGATGGTTATGGTAGTTAAAATTTTTTTTAGGGAGTTAAAGGTTCAAATATTTATATTGCTATTTCAAAGCAATGATTAAAGTTTATTCAGTTTCCTACCAATTTCTACAGTGTTTATTTTAAAAACATCAACTGTCACTGTATGAAGTATTTCCCCTTATTCCCTATACAAAATACAAATCCGAGGACAGGCGATGAATACTAAACAGTAAGAATTGCTTAAATTGGTTGTTCTGAGAATACGGAAAGTCACTAGACCCTCATGAATGAATCACTTTTTGCTATACAGCAATCAGTACAGACAGATGGTTCTGAAATAAACAAACTTATTGTGACAGAATGCTTAAGCCTGAGGTGATGAGCACCTACAACAATAGACTTGAGTGTGAAGCACCTTCCCAGGCCTGTCACAACAGCATCAAAGTTACTTTGTAATATCTCCCACCTCCAGCACAAAACAGATATTGAATGCTGGGACGGTTATCAGGATCACTAACAATAGCTTCCCCCAGTCCACGGGCAATAGGCTCCTTTAGGTGTGGATATGAAATCCAGAGCCTTAGCAGGTAGTGTTCATATCATAGCTGTCTGTCTTCATAGTCCTTTTTTCCCCTTCCACCTGTTAACTTACTGAATGTAAGTTGTATGGGACATATATAGTAATGTGTATTACAGTCAGACTTATGTGATTTGTGAGAGGGACACAACAAAGGAATCATTTTTATCACAGTAAAACTCCTCATATCTTGACTTAAAAATTGCCAGTTTTGGAGAATCCAACACAACCCCTGCTAAACTGTTCCAATGGCTAATTAGCCATACTGCTCAAAAAGTACACCTTATTTCCAGTCTGAATTTGTCTAGCTTCAACTTCCAGCCATTGGATTGTGTTATACCTTTCTCTGCTAGATTGAAGAGCCCATTATCAAATGTTTGTTCCCCATGTAGATACTTATAAATTGGGTTCAAATTATCCCTTAGCCTTTGCTTTGTTAAACTAAATAGATTGGGCTCCTTGAGATTATCACTATAAGGAATGTTTGCCAATCCTTTAATCATGGGCCACAGAAGTTCTTTCTTTCTGGCGTTGGGATGCTAAGAATCTATTAATATACTTTTTGAAATGATAGGGTGTGAGCCCTTAAAAAAAAGTTTACCGTAAGGCAAAGAGTTCCCCAATTTTCTGCATTACATCAGCATGAGAGAGTTTCACTTTTTTTCTTGATTTTAATATCTGCAGAGAAGTTAGTGATAAATCGTTAGCCAAAGACATTCCATAACTGCTTATTTTATTTAAGCTCAGTTAAAAAAAAAAAACATGAATCCTACACCCTGAGCATTGTACCAGTTGTTCAAACTATTCCTTCTAATGTGCACTACTGCACATTTATCAACACTGAATTTCATCTGCTACTCTACTGCCCATTTAGCTTGCATTGTTAGGTCGCTCTGGGGATCCTTAGTCTTCTATAGTCTTGATTTACCTAAATAATTTGGTAACCTGCTGTGTCACATACAACTTGTCAACCTTTTTCTAGATCATTGATCAATATATTAAACACCACCACTCCTAACACAGACCCTTGGAACACTCCTTGTTAAACTTTTGTCAGGCTGAAAATGGACCACTTATTCCCTTTTATACTGTTTAGTCTCTATTCAGTTTCTAACATATGATAGAACTTTCTCTCTTATCCTGTAACTACTGAGCTTTCTTAATTTCTTCTTTTGAGAGGCTTAAAAAAAGTGAATAAATTGTTTTTAAAGAGACAGGCTAAGGATTTCCACCCCTTTCCCCAGAGAAAGAAGTCACTGAATTGTGCTTTCAGTGCTGTGGTTTCTACATAAGTGATATGGGACATTGCAATCTTGATTTAATTAAAATATCAGGAAAACTCTTTACTTGAGTTATTCACATTTGAGATTTTAATCAAGTTCATGATGATTTAGATTTTGATTTAGATCAGGGATGCTGCACTATTCTCTGACCGAATTTTGAAAAGGTAGATACTTTATTGTACATGCACATGCATGATCTAGCAAGTGCACCTGTGTGAAAACATTTTTGCATGCAGACAATCACCTCCCTTTAAAAAAGGTTTTAAACATCTTTCCTTATTCCACCCAGTGCAGATGCTCTGAGCTTCTATACCTGCTTTGGCTTTACAGTCAAATCTATTAGCCATTCAAATGCTTTCCCAATATCTCTTTCCTGATAAAATTAATTCTTTACAAAGAATTTAAAAAAAACCAACCCAAGTAAACAGAAATTTCACCTCAGGAATTGACTGGATAGATTCCACAAAATTATCCAAGGATGATTCCCAAATGGCCAGTTTTACTGCAACAAAAAATTAACAAAATAGCACATTACATCTCATGTGTTGTCTCAGATTTCAAGTAACCATAAAATACAGTGCCTATCTGCCAATGTTTCAAGATTCCATTAAACTCTATGTGCGTCAAGCACAAACTGCTGCTATCTTCTAGTTCATCTAATACTAGAAGAGTATTCAGGGCTGGGGAAGGGAAAAGATATAAACTAAAAAAAAACAAAAAAAAAAAGTTTCCTCAAGCATGTTGTTTTAAAAGATTTACCTGTGATTGAAGTAGGGATCCAATTTACAAAACACAAGTTAAAAACTATGAGAGTAATCCTCCCATTTAGCCTCTGGCAACTTATGTGCATACCTCACTTTCATGAATGAGAGTAACCCACGTAAAAACAGCAGGTACCCAACATGGAAAACAGACATTCACCATTTGATACATATATAAAGTTTGCTTAAGGTCATCTTCTCCCTCCATCCCTGTTATTGTATATGTCCAAATTTGTGATGGCATTTCACAATCTTAAGTAAAATTGGGAACTACATAAAGTATTAGCTTACCAGAAAGGCAAAGAGCATTTGAAAAGGCAAATTTCTGCAGAATTACTTCATCAATATCCAGGTCAGAATTTAACAAGATTTCTCCTCTGTGGAGCTTTGACTGGCCTCTGTAAAAACAGGATTGAGACATATTCATTGACTAAGTCACCTCTAAAATGAAGAGTCAGGGTAGAATCCTTTATACAAGGAAATTCCTCATGCATCTTTTTAAAATTTAAAAACATGGAGCAGTGTATATGACTGCTCCATCTTACTTCCTTGCATTTTGCTCTCAGTCACAATTAAAGTGAGAGAAAACCCACCAGGAGACCTTTCTTCAACCTCTACACCAGCAACTCCTCTGCAAAAACCTAATATTAGTATCTTCTACAATAACTGCAGCACTACTGAGAAAATTCAGAGAAACAGCAGGACTATGGACTTCTCTTTCCCACTCACTTCCCCTCCCCTCTTGTGCTCTCTCTTTCTACTTCACTGTTCTTGTTTTCATCTCTCCTACTCTGTTCTGTCACTCTATTTCCGCTCCTTTCCCTTCTTGAATTGTGATACTCCTCCCCAACAGCTCTCTTCAGTGTGTCAGCAGCAAAGTAGAAGTCATGAGTCCTGCAAGTTTCAAGGTGCCTTGCATAAGTCCCACCTCAGAGTCTGCGAAGCATTCAAAATGTAAAGTACAAATGCTGGTGAAGGAGAAGCTAAAAACAATGGAGCAATTCAATAGTTACAGATTCCATAATTTACAACACATTCAGTTTTCCATTGGCTATGAAAATGACCATCTTATGTAGCAGCATTGTACTACAAATGACTAAATACAATGTATTCTATGAACTAGCAATGATTTGCAATGAAAAATCTTTCTGAACAAGAACTTTAGCTTATCATGATCTCAAGATATGATTTATAAAAAGAAAAAAGAAAAGGAGTACTTGTGGCACCTTAGAGACTAACCAGTTTATTTGAGCATGAGCTTTCGTGAGCTACAGCTCACTTCATCGGATGCATAGCATATCGTGGAAACTGCAGAAGACATTATATACACACAGAGACCATGAAACAAAACTTCCTCCCACCCCACTGTCCTGCTGCTAACAGCTTATCTAAAGTGATCATCAAGTGATCATCAAGGAAGGCCATTTCCAGCACAAATCAAGGTTTTCTCACTCTTCCCCCCCCCCCCCCCCCACACACACAGACACACATACAAACTCACTCTCCTGCTGGTAATAGCCCATCCCTCTTTGAAACCTCTCTTTATAATGCGCATGATAATCAAGGTGGGTCATTTCCAGCACTAATCCAGGTTTTCTCACCCCCCCCCCACACCCCCCCCCCCTCCAAAAACCACACACAGAAACTCACTCTCCTGCTGGCAATAGCTCATCTTACAATGTGCACAGCAATAATCCAAGTTTAACCAGAACGTCTTGGGGGGGGGGGGGGGGGTTTGTAGGAAAAAAACAAGGGGAGATAGGCTACCTTGCATAATGACTTAGCCACTCCCAGTCTCTATTCAAGCCCAAATTAATAGTATCCAATTTGCAAATGAATTCCAATTCAGCAGTTTCTCGCTGGAGTCTGGATTTGAAGTTTTTTTGCTTTAAGATAGCGACCCTCATGTCTGTGATTGCGTGACCAGAGAGATTGAAGTGTTCTCCGACTGGTTTATGAATGTTATAATTCTTAACATCTGATTTGTGTCCATTTATTCTTTTACGTAGAGACTGTCCAGTTTGACCAATGTACATGGCAGAGGGGCATTGCTGGCACATGATGGCATATATCACATTGGTGGATGTGCAGGTGAACGAGCCTCTGATAGTGTGGCTGATGTTGTTAGGCCCTGTGATGGTGTTCCCAACTTCCTCGTGATGTTGGCTGATGTTGTTAGGCCCTGTGATGGTGTTCCAACTTCCTCGTGGCTGGATTTTACTAAAACTAGACAAGCCATTTACAACGCACACTTTACTTCTCTACAAAAGAAAAAGGACACTAAACTTTCTAAACTACTACAGGCTACAAGGGGCCACAGCAATGGTCCCCTCAACCCACCCAGCAATATTGTTAACCTATCCAACTATACTCTCAGCCCAGCAGAAGCAGCTGTCCTATCTCGGGGTCTCTCCTTCTGCCCCTCCACCCCCTCGAACATGATACAGTTCTGTGGTGACCTAGAATCCTATTTTCGACGTCTCCGACTCAAGGAATATTTCCAAGATACCTCTGAACAACATAATGATCCACAGAGGCCTGCCTACCAACATTACAAAAAGAAGGATTCTAGGTGGACTCCTCCTGAAGGTCGAAACAGCAGACTGGACTTCTACATAGAGTGCTTCCGCCGACGTGCACGGGCTGAAATTGTGGAAAAGCAGCATCACTTGCCCCATAACCTCAGCCGTGCAGAACACAATGCCATCCACAGCCTCAGAAACAACTCTGACATCATAATCAAAAAGGCTGACAAAGGAGGTGCTGTTGTCATCATGAATAGGTCGGAATATGAACAAGAGGCTGCTCGGCAGCTCTCCAACACCACTTTCTACAAGCCATTACCCTCTGATCCCACTGAGAGTTACCAAAAGCATCTACAGCATTTGCTCAAGAAACTTCCTGAAAAAGCGCAAGATCAAATCCGCACAGACACACCCCTGGAACCCCGACCTGGGATATTCTATCTACTACCCAAGATCCATAAACCTGGAAATCCTGGACGCCCCATCATCTCAGGCATTGACACCCTGACAGCAGGATTGTCCGGCTATGTAGACTCACTCCTCAGGCCCTACGCTACCAGCACTCCCAGCTACCTTCGAGACACCACTGACTTCCTGAGGAAACTACAATCCATTGGTGATCTTCCTGATAACACCATCCTGGCCACTATGGATGTAGAAGCCCTCTACACCAACATTCCACACAAAGATGGACTACAAGCCATCAAGAACACTATCCCCGATAATGTCACGACTAACCTGGTGGCTGAACTTTGTGACTTTGTCCTTACCCATAACTATTTTACATTTGGGGACAATGTATACCTTCAGATCAGCGGCACTGCTATGGGTACCCGCATGGCCCCACAGTATGCCAACATTTTTATGGCTGATTTAGAACAACGCTTCCTCAGCTCTCGTCCCCTAACACCCCTACTTTACTTGCGCTATATTGATGACATCTTCATCATCTGGACCCATGGAAAAGAAGCCCTTGAGGAATTCCACCATGATTTCAACAATTTCCATCCCACCATCAACCTCAGCCTGGTCCAGTCCACACATGAGATCCACTTCCTGGACACTACAGTGCTAATAAACGATGGTCACATCAACACCACCCTATACCGGAAACCTACTGACCGCTATTCCTACCTACATGCCTCCAGCTTTCACCCTGACCACACCACACGATCCATCGTCTACAGCCAAGCTCTGCGATACAACCGCATTTGCTCCAACCCCTCAGACAGAGACAAACACCTACAAGATCTCTATCAAGCATTCTTACAACTACAATACCCACCTGCGGAAGTGAAGAAACAGATTGATAGAGCCAGAAGAGTTCCCAGAAGTCACCTACTACAGGACAGGCCTAACAAAGAAAATAACAGAACGCCACTAGCCGTCACCTTCAGCCCCCAACTAAAACCCCTCCAACGCATTATTAAGGATCTACAACCTATCCTGAAGGATGACCCAACACTCTCACAAATCTTGGGAGAAAGGCCAGTCCTTGCCTACAGACAGCCCCCCAACCTGAAGCGAATACTCACCAACAACCACATACCACACAACAGAACCACTAACCCAGGAACCTATCCTTGCAACAAAGCCCGTTGCCAACTGTGCCCACATATCTATTCAGGGAACACCATCACAGGGCCTAACAACATCAGCCACACTATCAGAGGCTCGTTCACCTGCACATCCACCAATGTGATATATGCCATCATGTGCCAGCAATGCCCCTCTGCCATGTACATTGGTCAAACTGGACAGTCTCTACGTAAAAGAATAAATGGACACAAATCAGATGTTAAGAATTATAACATTCATAAACCAGTCGGAGAACACTTCAATCTCTCTGGTCACGCAATCACAGACATGAGGGTCGCTATCTTAAAGCAAAAAAACTTCAAATCCAGACTCCAGCGAGAAACTGCTGAATTGGAATTCATTTGCAAATTGGATACTATTAATTTGGGCTTGAATAGAGACTGGGAGTGGCTAAGTCATTATGCAAGGTAGCCTATCTCCCCTTGTTTTTTTCCTACAAACCCCCCCCCCTCCCCCAAGACGTTCTGGTTAAACTTGGATTATTGCTGTGCACATTGTAAGATGAGCTATTGCCAGCAGGAGAGTGAGTTTGTGTGTGTGGTTTTTGGAGGGGGTGTGTGTGTGTGTGTGAGGGGGGTGGTGGTGAGAAAACCTGGATTAGTGCTGGAAATGACCCACCTTGATTATCATGCGCATTATAAAGAGAGGTTTCAAAGAGGGATGGGCTATTACCAGCAGGAGAGTGAGTTTGTGTGTGTGTCTGTGTGTGTGTGTGTGGGGGGGGGGGGAAGAGTGAGAAAACCTTGATTTGTGCTGGAAATGGCCTTCCTTGATGATCACTTGATGATCACTTTAGATAAGCTGTTAGCAGCAGGACAGTGGGGTGGGAGGAAGTTTTGTTTCATGGTCTCTGTGTGTATATAATGTCTTCTGCAGTTTCCACGATATGCTATGCATCCGATGAAGTGAGCTGTAGCTCACGAAAGCTCATGCTCAAATAAACTGGTTAGTCTCTACGGTGCCACAAGTACTCCTTTTCTTTTTTCTTTTTACGAATACAGACTAACACGGCTGTTACTCTGAAACCTGAAGATATGATTTAACAAGCAACCAAGTCAAGAGAGGTCACACATCTTCTTCCATGATATGCCACTTTTATCCCTATTAGAAACTGTTATGTTTTCAGTGTACTTCAATGTAGCTAAGAAGGCAAGATACTCCTTGTGATGACCCTTCTGTATCAGAGCTGTCTCAATATGCACCTTTCCTTTATATCTGCCCTCATGAGGTGTGAGTTTTTCCATTTGAGACTGCTGAAGAGCACTTACCATTATGAAGCCATGGAGATTACTCTACTACTTTAGTGAGATCACTAAATAATCAAGATCACAAGTAATGCTGCAAAGCCATATTTTTCAAAAAAACATTAATGCATACTCCATTAAGACCGATGTATTTAGTGTTTGTAGCCCATATTACTGACCCCTCAAAACACTTTCTTACTCCTCTGGAGGAGAGGTAGGGAAGGAATGTTTTTGGGTAAAGGATGCATAAAAATTCTTACTCTCCTCTCCTGTAGTTAATTTCTTCATTCTCCCAGTGAACCAGTGCAACTTCATAAGGCTGAATTTCATGCCGCTCCAGCACTTGCATTATTTTCTTCATCTAGAAAAAAAGACAATTGCACATTATTAAAATGGTTAGCAAATACTACACAACTGCCCCACATAAGTCTTCAAATATCTAATACTTAAAATTAAAGCAGTACGCTGATGCTTATTTAAATAATGTTAAAGGTGTGGTGAAAATACCTTCTTGCATTAGGATAAAGTAACCATTTTAATTTTATTTTACATCCCATTCAGAAAATCTTCCATAGTACAAGACTTTCTGACACTGTACATTTTAGAACAGAAATTCTAAACTAATTTGGCCAAAAGATTGTGCCATCTAGGCACTTATACTATACTCACTGCTAGGGTACTCACGTTTTAAACACTTATCTCTTCAACATAAGGAGAATAGTGGATCTTTCAGTGCAAAATTTTAGCTTAATCAATTTCCAATAAAGCAGTTTCCAAAGACAGGTACTTTAAAATCAGTTCGATCCCACACAAGACTATAATTTTCTCTGCGGTGTTAGCTTTCTTTGTTGCTTTCATAATATTTATTGACAATATACATGATGCTATAAGAGTCATTGCCATATGTTTTTATGAAGGGCTGCAATTTCTGAAATATTGCCGTATCATTTTGAATTAAATACTGACGTGTATAAGGCAGCGGTTCCCAAACTTGATCCGCTGCTAGTGCGGGGAAAGTCCCTGGCGGGCTGGGCTGGTTTGTTTACCTGCTGCCTCCGCATGTTTGGCCGATCGTGGCTCCCAGTGGCCGCGGTTCACTGCTCCCGGCCAATGGGAGCTGCTGGAAGCGGTGCAGGCCGAGGGATGTACTGGCTGCCGCTTCCAGCAGCTCCCATTGGCCTGGAGCAGTGAACCGCAGCCACTGGGAGCCGCAATCGGCCGAACCTGCGGATACGGCAGGTAAACAAACCGGACCAGCCCACCAGGGGCTTGCCCTGAACAAGCAGTGGAACAAGTTTGGGAACCACTGGTCTAAGGTCTGCCAACTATTCCAAGAATTACTGCTAAAAAGGTAGAGAAATTCTGATTTGTATTGCTGAGATAAAGTATTTTTCATTTTTATAGCAGTCATAATATCTACGGCTGTGATCTCACAAGGTCCTGTAGGCCAAGCAGGATCAGGCCTGATCAGCATTTGTATAGACCTGTGAGGAGAATCCACAGTGCTATAGGACTTTGAATATTAGTGATTCAGTAGGCAGCACACCTTCCCCTTAGAAACTACTGAATACTTGGGCCATGAAACACTGCTGCTGAACTTAACGGCCTTTATTTGTTTAGCTAGGAAATCATAGGCTTGTTATTTGCTGAAGCTACTGTCATTTACATGAGAACAAAAGTCCAGGTTCTAGCTGAGACAACCATTAAACTTTCATGGCACTATACTCAAAAAGCAGGGCCGCTAGCCTTCATTCTCTGGCCATTCCTATTTTGGGAATTCCTGTCTGCCTAGCTAAATGCCACATGCAGTTTACAAATTGATGCAGTTTTCCTTTTCATTTCCTTCATTGATGCAGTTTTCCTCTTAATTTTCTTCATTTCATTTCCAGCTGTCATGCATCATTGCTGTATGCCGGGGTCGGCAACCTATGGCACGTGTGCCAAAGATGGCATGCTGCTGTCTGCTGGGTCCCAGCCGCTGGCCCCAATCAGCCCACTGCCGAACCCAGGCCGGCAGTGGGCTGAGCGGGGCCAGTGGCCGGGACCCCGGCAGGCAGCAGCGTGCCATTAAAAATCCTGCCCGCCCCAACCCACTCTTCTCTGGCCCAGCCCCCTCACGTGGGGGCAGGGTGAAGAAGCTTGGTCCTGGCGGCTGCTGCTGCAAGGCAGGCAAGCTCCCCCCTCCCCTGCCATGCTGGGTTCCTGCCCCTCCTCCTCTCTCTCCCTGCTGCCAATCAGCTGATGGCCCTTGAGAGGAGGGGGAGAAGCGGCCAGGGAGGAGGTGGAGAAGAGGTGGGGACAGGGCCTTTGGGAAGGGGGAGTGGAATCAGGGCATATCCCCTCCAGCCCCGTGCTGTGAGCCGCTCTGGGCAGGGGGTTGGGAGCACCCCCACGACCCTAGCCCACACCCTCTGCCCTGACCCCTACACCCCCCCATACCCCAGCCCCCTGTCCTGACCCCTGCACCCCCCACACACTCCCAGCCCTCTGCCCTGACCCCTGTACCCCGCCACAACCCGAGCCCTGACTCCAACACCCCCACACATACCCAGCCCTGCCACACCCCATGCCCTGACTCCTGCACCACCCTCACATGCCCCCAGCCCTCTGCCCTGACTCCTGCAACCCCCCACATACCCAGCCCCCCCATGCCCTGACTTTTGCACCCCCCACATTCCCACCCCCACCCTGAGCACCAAACGGGAGCTCCTGCACCCCCCCTCCCACATTCCCACCTGCACCCCTCACACCAAATGGGAGCTGCCCAGGTAAGCACTCTACACCCAAACCTCCTGCCCCAACCCTGAGCTCCCTCCCTCATTCTAGCTCCTGGCCAAACCCTGTGCTCAGTGCACTCCCACCCTCAGCCTGCTCCTTCAGCCCCAGCCCTATGCTCAGTGCACTCCCACTCTCAGCTCAGTGCAGAGAGAGAGGAAGAGAATGGGCTAGAACCAGGGAGAAGGTAGGTACCCACTCTATGTGGGCAGGGCTGGAATCCCAGACCGGCAGCGGGCTGAGCAGGGTCCTGGCTGGCAGGGGCCGGTGGACGGAACCCCACACCGGCAGTGGGCTGAGCTGCTGGGGTCCCAGCTGCCAGCCCCGCTCAGCCCGCTGCTGGTCTGGGGTTCTGGCTGCCAGCCCCTTGCCAGCTGGAGTCCCGGCCGCAGGCCCCGCTCAGCCTGCTGCCGGCCTAGGTGAACGGACCCCAGGCTGGCAACCGGCTGAGCGGGCCGGCAGCATAAGATCAGCATTTTATTTTAATTTTAAATGAAGCTTCTTAAACATTTTGAAAACCTTATTTACTTTACATTCGACAATAGTTTAGTTATATAATATATAGACTTATAGAGGGAGACCTTCTAAAAAACGTTAAAATGTATTACTGGCACATGAAACCTTAAATTAAAATGAATAAATGAAGACTCGGCACACCACTTCTGAAAGGTTGCCGACCCCTGCTCTATGCTGTTGTGTTCCATCCCAGAAGTGGCTACACTTCACTGGCAGATTGCTTGTATCTATTTGGGGTCTGATCCAAAGCCCACTGAAGTCAACAGAAAGATTCCCATTGACTTAAAGGGTATGTCCACACTGCAGCTGGGAGTGAGCTTTCTAGCATGCTAGCACAGCTTCAGTTAGCATGCTAAAATTAGTGTGAACATTGCAGCTCAGGCCAGAGCTTGGGCTCGCAAGGTTTGGCTCAGGCCCATAATGATTTTATACAAGTACTGTAACTACAAACTATTCTGTACATACATGGAAGAAACTTTGTTGGGATCTTTGTTTACCCTCTGGATAAAAGGCATTACATAAATGTAAGACTCTGTAGGCTTGGACACAAAACATTCCAAGTACACTCAGAGAACGTTTTCTCTGGATACTTTCAGCACATGACACTCCTGAAAGATTTGTTGCTGTCACTTGTATGTTGGGATCTGCAGATGTATTTTCTTTTGTCTCTTCTGAAGAATAACTGAATAATGCTTCTCATTATTTTTATGGTAGACTCGCACTTCCACCACAAACACTTGATACGCATCAAATACCAGAGACAAAAGAATGGTTTGATCATGTTTTCTCTAACTCGTACTCCCTGCTTCAGGAAGACATAATTTAGTGTGTTCTTTTAGCTACCCTCATAGGTTAGGTGTAAACATGGGACTTAACTGCACTTTGCATTTTCTATGCTGTTCCTTGAATAAGTACAGTTAGGAGGATATTTATTTTTCTTCTGTCAATCTCACATGGTAAAGGTTTCAGATTCTGGACCCAAAGCAAGACTTTGTCCACTGTGCTCATTATAACATTTATTCATGACAAGCTAAATTGATATTTCTATTCATCGCCCTTTTACTTTTTGATAACTTTTTGATAAATGTTACTTTGGGGTTGCGCCTGTCATAAAACAGTAACGCCATCTTTACACTGAGATTGAATAGAAAATCTGAGCTAACCTGGCTCACCACCTGTTACAGGCTGGCTGGCCCTTTAAATCAAGCTGGGCTTAGCCTCACTTGTGACCTACCAGTTTACCCTCAACTGACAGTGATAACAACTTAATGATAATTAGTGATCTCAGCTGCAGAGAATTATATGGGACTTCTTAAATAGAGCTGGGAATTCAGCCTAGAGGGAGAGACTGCAGAGGAGGAAGGACAATTCCACAGGAAAAGCCCAGCAAGGTGGGACTGGCTGTGGCTTGTGAGCTGAGCCACAGAGTAAGCAAACTCCTGTGGTGAGCCTCTGGAACAAGGAGCCAGTCCGGGGGCTGGTGTTCTGGAAGAGATCCACAGGAACAGAGTAGGCACCCCTGCGGGAGTCCTGAGATAGGGATCTCCCAGCTACTTGTAGCCCCTAAGTGAAGCTGCCAGTGTCCCTTGGGAAGGGAAGCAGTGGGGGAAATCTGGCTGGGGAGGAACTAAGACAAAAGAGATGTTCTGCAGGGGCTAGGAGTAGGGACCAAGAAACAGAGGACTTCAGTGGAGCCTGAGAGGGGCAGAAGAACTGTAAGTTTGGGTATTTGTTGTGGACTTTCAGTTGGACTTCTTGTTACCTCAGAAGGGGAGTGAACTTCTATAACCTGGCCATCCGGCTAAATCACATAAAAGACCCAGACGGACAAGCCATCAGGAGGAAGTAACCAGAAGAGGGGGTGCCTGAAACTAGGGCCCCAACAACACTGCAAGGACACACAAAGCGGAGCTACTTCAAGGTGAGGACATGCTATAACATCATGTCTCAAGCTGAATGGAAAAAAAACTACACTTTTCTCCTCATAAGAATATTTTCCTGTCTCTTTTATGTTTTTAACTCAAATGACTGAAAGAGTGAACTTTAAACTTGGCATGATGGAAATCCTTCTTGAGGAAGAACAATCAAACTAAGTTTGGGGGGATAGGATAACTTTTAAAGGTAAAAGATTTACTCCTAATCTAAGGGTGTGTTTTTGTTGTTGCACAACAAAGATACTGCATGCACTCTGGAACACATCATTGCTAAAGTGCAGTCATTGTTTTGCAATGGCATTTCTGTAAAGTGCAACAGTATGAGTGCTTTAGAGAAACAAAGGGATTTGAATTTGTGGCAGGCAAAGTGATATGAACTGTGTTCTGCACCAAATCAGTTACAGCTCATGCAATCTCCCCAAATCCATAGCTAATGTATATCTATCTTGGGCTCTGGCTACACTAGAGACATTACAGTGGCACAGCTGTACTGATGCAGCTGCGCTGCAGTAAGATTTCTCTTGTAGCCACTGTATGCTGATGGGAGAGACTTCTCCCATCGACATATTTAAACCACCTCCAATGAGTGGTGGTAGCTATGTCAGCGGGAGAAGCTCTCCCATCGACATAGTGATGTGAACACTATCACTTATGCCTGTGAAACTTATGTCACTTGGGATGGGGGAGGTGTTTTGTGTTTTTTTTTTTTTCACACCCTGAGTGATATAAGTTTTGCTGATGTAAGTGATAGTGTACACATGGTCTTAGTAATTACTAACTTTATTCTGCTTCACTTGTGCATTTCTTTTGAGCAATGTGTTTTGTCTCCGAGTCATGTGGTGCAGAAATGGGGCAACTATCAGCCATTTTCTTTTTATGATACCCCGGCCATCTACTGCTGCAGTGGACACTAATGTGAAGGTCATATTTTTAACCTTAAAAATGAAGCAGATTCAGCCAAAGAATCTTCATTTTGAGTTCTGTCTTTAAGTCTGCAACCTTGATTTAACTATTTTCTTGACTTACAAAAACAAACTGCTATTTTAAGTCTGGCTTCTTCAAAAGCTGATGCTTTTGGGTTAAGTTTATAGACCCCAACTCAAGGGAAAACTGAGCAACTGTCTGAACCTCTTCCCTCATTTGCCAGCCTAGTAGTTCTACTAGATCAACTAGCAGTTCAAGTTCCAGATGGCATACAGATCATTAGGTATGCTACCAATTTGATACTATCTGTTGAGAGACTTAGAATAAGAATACTGGAATGTGAAAACAGATTCTTTAATCAGAATGTTTATTACCTACTGAAGCTATATAATTTGATTGTGGAGAGCAGTTTAAATGTTGGCTAATCAGGAAACTAAACCAAAACAAACAAAAACCAAACCACCCAGTCTTTTAGTACGAAGCTGCATCTGGAGTGAAATCTGTGATAGGTCTTTTGAAGTCTATATGGTCTTCTATTGCTTTCAGCAGAAGATGTTGCAGTGAACTGAAGAGCAACGATCCTTTTTGTCAGATCTTTGAAAATGTAGTGTGCAATCTGGAATAAGTAGAACTAGAATTGACGGATCACAGACTATGATGTTCAGTATCCAGTACCTTGATTGCAGGTAAAGTAAATAATCCATACCATTATCCTCACTCTTTGACATGAAAGCTTGTCTGTTTATAGTTAAGAATTTTGAGGACATGGACCTTATTTACAATGGCCTTAAAATTGAGGATTTTTTTAAAAACAAAAATCCTCAAACATGCTTTTAATTTGACTGTGGCCAAATGGGAATCTAAACACTGTTTGGGTGGATGCTATAGTTGAGCCAAATCATCTTAAAGTAGTTCTAAAAGTGTTTAACTTATGTCTTTACCTTTATTAGAACATCATGGTTTTAACCCTGTTTGGCCCTATCAGTACTGGCAGTCAAAGTGTGTTAGAATTCTGTTTGGCAAGAGTTTAAATCTATGCCTATCCCAAGTTGTGAATTGTGGGTAGCTGGAGCCCAAAAAGTCTAAAAACATTGATTCACTCAAAGAAGAACATTGATTTTAGTTTTAAGCTTGTGCAATGACTTGTACACCAAAACAAGTTTCTCTCCCCCTTCTACTGGCAGCCCTATTAAAAACACAAATAACACATAGAAATTTAGCAACAGACAGCTTATATATTCGCATCTGAGCAAAGGTTTACAGCAATACCATGCTAGATGCAGTGCTTCTACTTTCTTCAAGGTTTTCTCAGATTTGAAACAACTACAATATTCTCTGATTTGGCTAAATATGGCAGTCAGCACATTATAAAAAAGTGAAATGTCTTCTATTTTATTCAAGTGTATCCACCACCAGTGAAGCAAGTGTTGAGCAGATGGAACTGTTCAAAGCCTCACTTGAATGTAACAGCCTAGATGTAAAATCTTCCTTGTAGACTTCTCAAGAGAAATCAAGAGGCAGGTGCTAAATCAGTCATGGGAAATTAAAGACCATACAAGGGACTAAGCAAAACTTCCAACAACCTCCAAGGACCATGTGTAATATTGAAGGTGCCCTTCAGTTATACCGGCATAAAGGCACTTATACTGGTGTAGATTATTCCAGTAGAATAAGGGAAATAAACTACACGAGTAGGTGGCACCGTTATACCAGTGTAACTGCATTTCATACTAGGGGTTGTGCAGGTATAACTATTTTGGTTTAAAAAACAAAACAAAAAAACCCCAAACCCCTAACTGAGTTACACCAATACAAAAAGTGTGTGCAGACCAGACGTTATATCTGCTTCTCTGTTATCCTGACCCTTGTGTTTTGGTTTTTTTTTCCAGACTACACTAGTGAAAAGTGAATTAGAAGTAGGTATAAAATGCTCCCATTCTGCTCTGTTGATATTTTACATCCACTTTGTACTGGTGTAAATAACTACAAGGTGCACAGCAACAAAGAATCCGTTCCACTGTACCCAATTCTGGCTACAGGGGAAGCTTCAGTTGGTACATGGCCAGGATATGGGATCTGCAGTGATTGCAAGAGATGAGGGACCTCTGGTCTAAGATGACATATCCAACAGCACAGTGCCCCAAAATATCATCCAGGTGCAGTTCAGTATTGAAAGAGAGGGAAAAGTATCACATACTGAATAATCATCAAGAGGTTCCTTGTTGTTACACTGCTATACTGACCTGACTTGACTCCAGTTAATTCATGAGACGTGACTGGCTTTCAGCACTAGGTGGCATGGTCTGCAAGGCATCTTAGAGCTTCTACTTCGCTATAACTGGGATATTATTTTCTAACAGTAGCACTGTGGAAGACCTGCCCACCTTATGCAAGCAGGCAGGATATGAAGATTACACAAGAGCAATCCACACTTGTCTGATACAGCCCCAAGTGGCTGCCTCCACTGAGGAGAATAATTTAATCCTCCCCTCACCTCCATAGGTCACCTATGCAAAACCCATCTGCTCAGGCTTTGCAGGAATTTCACCTTAATCAGCTTTGATATTTAAATAATACAGCTTCTTTTTCTACTTACAGTTTTCTCTTCCACATTCCAAAACACAACAGACCCTTCCCTGTGTTAACAGAACATAAGGATGCATTAGGCTTGAGGGTCAGATTACATTGTTTTGTACTTAAAAGGGCTTTAATGCTACAGTCATATTGTCAGGAATTGCCTCTGCACAAAGTGAATCAAGAACATTTACAATGCTTATTCTTCATATGAGCCCCATAAAAATATGCTGTTAATCATGCTTTAATTTTTAATACAAAAAATACCCAAATATAGTTTTAAAGTCAGAATTATTTAACACTTAAGTGGTTGCATGGTGTTTCCTGAATCTCCAGAAGGAAACACTTGTTCTTGTTGTTTTTTTTTTTTTTTTTTAAACATAATTAAAATAAAATACATGTGAGATATGGCAATTTCCTGCAATAGCCTGGACTCACAAATTCAAAGAAGTTTAACTTATTTAATTAAGTTTCAGTATCTTACAAGTTCATTGTATTAAAAATAAAAATGTGTAGCATTATTGGGGGATTGTTTGTAATGTCCTAGGGGGGAGACATGATTAACATAAACCATGGGAAGTGTTATTTGCGTCAAAGGACTATTTGAACCAATGGGCTAGACAAGAATGAATTTTAAAATTGTGGGTTTCCCAGGAAATCTCTAGGGGAAGGTGTATGCAAATGTACCCCTCCAGTTGTGCAACAACTCAGCCTTTTGAAGCTTCACCCTGAGAAGGGGACTTTTGTCTATTCATTACCTGTTACATGTGGACAAGATCAGAGGCCTAACAATGAGGAACTCAGATTCACGGGGTGCTTGTTCTGCACTAACAGCTGTTATTAACTTGTAACCACAGAAAACCCCTTGGTGAGGATGAGAGGGCTGGTCACCTGCCAGAGCCCCTGTTGGGGTTGGGATGATCTCTGGTAAACTAATTAGCATGTGTACACATTTATAGCCTCTGAGAAGAAGCAAAGCATATCTGCTAAGCCAGTCTGACTTTCACACTGTAGAAAAATGTGGGGCTCTACCCAAGTGAGGTGACTGCTTGAGGAGCCTGAAGCCTAGAAAGGGTACCCTTGCCAGACTACGAGAAGAAAATTCAGGTGCAGTTGCCCTGAACTCTGACAAAGTAGCTTGCTACATCCACATGTACCATATGTGCCAGGCTTGGTTTGCAACTTACCTGAAGAAAAAGATCATACCAAGATCATATTCTTTTGCAGCATTTTCTGTGCCAATCACCAAAACATTTGCTGCATCTAGTTTAAAAATAAGAGGAAGGGAATAACACTTTAGGAGGCACAACAGTTTCTGTATTTTATACCTGTTAAACATTTATAACTAACTCCAGTTTTAACAGTCTTTATCTGGGAACAGTACTTCCAAAATAAAAGTACTACATTTTTTTAAAAATAGAAATGCTTTCAAGGAGGGAGTATAGGAAGCGATTACAATACATAGAATTGCATGGGTTCTCAAAAATGCACATTCATTCCTGATTTTGATTTTTGCATTCCACTAGCCCAGTTCCCTTAAATTTTTAGTGAAATATAGTACTCATGAAGAATATAGGACACAGGATGGAATTGATGGCAGTGGACAACAAATGAAAAATAGAAATGGGAGTGAGGTCATAGATGTAAACAAGGGAATCGGACAGGGGATATCAAGCAGAGAACCGTGGAAAGTAAACGCTGCTCTATGAAGGAGACCCAGGAGTCAGTAGATGCCACCCAGAGGAATTCTGACTGATGTGTGAGGAACAATGGTATGCCGCACAGTTGCAGACAACCTCCCTGTTGAGCTTGCCAGCCCAGAAGACTGAAATCCTCTTTGTCCATACAGCAAGGACAGCAAAATCCAGGTCTACACTAAGTTTTGCCAGCATAGTTATGTTGGTTAGGAGTGTGAAAAATCATACCCCATAACAGACATAGCCATGCTGCCAAAAGCCCTAGTGTTGATGAAGTTTTACCAGCAAAAAAAGTGTTTTTGCTGCTATGGTTTATTTCATTTGGGGAATTGGGATAAGCTGTGAGGGGTTGCCGGTGTAACTATACCGGCAAACCCTTTTTAGTGCAGACAAGGCTTAAGATAGCAGTCAAATGTGCATCAACCCCAATGTGACCGAATCACTTCTAGGGCTGGGGTGAAGTGTTAAATTCAGGGTCTGTGCCCATTCAGTCCTTTGCCTTATTGCAAACTTACTTGGCAAAGAAGTATCTATTAAGGCTACTTGAGGTGGTGACTGTGATGTGGATTCATTTCCAATGGAAACTGAATTGACACCACCAACTGACTTGACACCGGCCACTTAAAAGCCATGACTTTTATCCACTAAGGCAGTACAGAATTGGGAAAGTTGTTGAAGTGATGAAGTGAGCTGTAGCTCACAAAAGCTTATGCTCAAATAAATTGGTTAGTCGCTAAGGTGCCACAAGTACTCCTTTTCTTTTTGTTGTAGTGGTTGATCAAATGCTCAAAATGATCAAAAGTCTCAAATGCTATAGAAAACTATTACAATATCATCAGTGTTCTCTGATGGAAGAGAGCACTTGTCAGCATATCCCTTCATTTTCCCATGTTAAAATATCACAGCCCAGTTATTTCATCTGTATTTGTTATACTTTCCATCATGGTTAAAATACATTTGACATAGGATGAATTTGGCTAACATGTAATATCATGGTATAAAGTGGGCACAAATCCCATTACATTTGTCCACTTATGCCAGAATTGTGTCCACTGTGGTTACCAGAGAACTGCATGAACAGAATGAGAGAGAAAAGATGAAGAATCATTTGGTAATAAATTACTAATTAGGTAGGCATTTCAAAAGTTTATACCTAATTAGGATAAGCCATAACTTCCCATCTCCTTATCCCACCAAATACTTCTTTTCCTCATGTCTGTGGCCTTCTAGGAAAATCTGTGGTACTCTGTTACTTACCACCTTAGAAATACTATAGTGACAATCAGCATGGATTTGTCAAGAACAAATCATGTCAAACCAACCTAATAGCTTTCTTTGAAAGGGTAAACAAGCTTTGTGAATGGGGGGAAACAGTAGGTGTGGTATATCTTGACTTTAGTAAGACTTTTGATATGGTCTTGCATGACCTTCTCATAAACAAACAAAGGAAATACAACCTAGACGAAGCTACTATAAGGTGGGTGCATAACTGGTTGCAAAACTGTTCCCAGAGTAGTTATCAGTGGTACACAGTCAAGCTGGAAGGGCATATTGAGTGGGGTCCCACAGGGATCAGTCCTGGGTCTGGTTCTGTTCCATGTCTTCGTCAACGATTTCAATAATGGCATAGACAGTATGCTTATAAAGTTTGCAGACGATACCAAGCTAGGTGGGGTTGTAAGTGCGTTGAAGGGCAGGATTAAAATTCAAAATGATTTGGAAAAACTGAATAGTCTGAAGTAAATAGGCTGAAATTTAACAAGAACAAATGCAAAGTACTCCACTTAAGAAGGATCAATCAATTGCACACATACAAAACGGGAAATGACTGCCTTGGAAGGAGTACTGCGGAAAGGGATCTGGAGGTCACAGTGGATCACAAGCTAAATAGGAGTCAACAGTGTAACACTGTTGCAAAACATCATTCTGGGATATATTAGCAGGAGTGTTGTAAGCAAGACACAAGAAGTAATTTTTCCACTCTACTTCAGCTGAGGTCTTATCAGCACAGAGTATTGTGTCCAGTTCTGGGAGTCACATTTCAGGAAAGGTGTGACAAATTGGAGAAAGTCCAGAGGAGAGCAACAAAAATGATTAAAGGTCTCGAAAACATGACCGATGAGGAAAGACTGACAAAACTGGTTTTGTTTGATCTGGAGAAGAGAAGACTGAGGGGAGACACCATAAGTTTTCCAGTACATAAAAGGTTGGTACAAGGAGGAGGGAGAAAAATTTTTCTCCTTAACCTGTGAGGATAGGACAAGAAGCAAGATGCTTAAATTGCAGTATGGGAGGTCTAGGTTGGACATTAGGAAAAACTTCCTGTCAGGGTACTTAAGTACTGGAACAAATTGCCGAGGGAGATTGTGGAATCTCCTTAGTCACTGGAGGTTTTTAAAAGCAGGTTAGACAAACACTTGTCAGGGATGATCTAGACAATACTTAGTCCTGCCTTGAGTGCAGAGGACTGGATTAGAAGTCCCTTCCAAACCTATGATTCTATAGCTGTCAAATGAAACAACAATGCAACCAGTGCACTTTAGTAGGCAGGGACCAGGGACATAATTCCCAGGTTTGTTACTTTGTGCTTATATATGCTCAACATTTTACTCTCCAGTGTACAAGATTGAGCGAGTTGTTATCCAACTATTGCCATGTCAGCATGCCATCTGACACTACATTCAGCATGAGGATATGAGTGCCCACAAAACATCCTAGCTGCTAGCACAATCACATTTTGAAAAAAACAAGTGTTTTAAATCTCCCTCCAACCCAATAGAAAACTTGCATCTATGAGAGAAGAGAAGTCAGAGCAAGCAGTGAGGAAATAGAGATGGCAGCTACAATTGGGGGGACGGCACCAGCAACAATAATAATAATATTTATCCTATGGTAAAGGCCCCAACTGGGTTAGGACCCCCATTGTGCTGTATAAAACAGAAAAGACAAAATTACTGCCTCGAAGTAAAAAGCCAGTACTCATATGGAAGCATTGCCTCCCTTGTTCTAATACACATAGACCTGTTGTACAGTGTTTCATTCTTCCACATTAATCTTTCCAAGCAAAATATGTCCAAAAGTATCTTGTGTTTGAAGCCAAAGGGCTAGATTCTGTTCTCATTTACAGTAGTGTAAGTTGTCTCTGCACCCCCATCTGTAATACGAGTTAATATCACTTTCTTTCATTACTGGGGTTTGGCCAGGCTTAATTTATTAACGTTTGTGAAACACCCTGATACTATGCTGAGCACTGCTGAAATGCCTATTAACAGTATCTTTCATCCCTCTTACCTTCACATACATTGTTAGTTTAATTAATGTACTCTCCACTTCTTCCAAGATAGTAAACTGTTCAAGAGCCAACATTTGTGGAAGCCCACTTGTGGTCTTCCAGACCAACAACGATTCCAAGAATTATTCTCTGGTTAGTACCCTTCAGCTAATTCAGGATTCATCACACAATATTCATATCCAAGCCACAGCTTCCCAGATTTTCTGAGAAATCTCAGGTTGAATCATTGCCAAATATTTTGTTGAAGGCTTGCCGTAGTGGACTCTTCAACAGTTACACCAGTGATTAAATTTGGCCCACTATATCCACTGTATTTTCTTGATCAGAAAGGTATCCTTTCACTTTGGTGTGTAATTGTTTGTTTTAAAGGGTAAATATTCAGCAAGCTTCTCTCTCTCCTCCTACTAATGGCCAGCTTGCATATTCAGGGAACACATCTTAAATTCATAATACAGATCAGGGCTGGAGAAGTTTATCAGACATGCAAGGGACAATAAAGATCAGGAAAAGAGCATCAATGATTAGGGAAAGTGCCCTGATGAGAAGTCCAGCCAGCTGCAAGGAAAGGGGAGATTGTTGGAATTCTAACCAGGCTGCTCTCCCAGGATCTTGTTCTGGGCTTTTAAGATCACTCTCACACTAGAATGCCCAATAAATATGAAACCTCTAAACTTTCTAGCTGCAGGAAAGAAACCGCATCCCCTCCCTCCTTTCCACCCCAAAGACCCCTGCAATGGTGGGTGGGTTGAGGATATCACCACTGCTCTACTCAGCTTCCCACAAAAGACATCTTCACTATTCTATTCCCATCCCAAGCTTCCTCCCCAATAAAAAGCAACAATGCCTCTTAGCTTTTCCAAGCAAGAGCAGATTGAAAGATGTGTTTTTACTTTTATCTGCAGGGCTCTGATTAACAGCTGTGAAACTGCCAAGACTGGTCAGCTTTCATTTTGCTGCAGATTGGTAAAGTTATGAGCAGCTGTAGAGGAATTAGAACTGTCTGTAGACTAAAGATGACAATCTGCATGTAAACTACTGCTGTGCTATATTCATAACTATAATATCTAGAAACTTTCAGATGAAAGCTTAATTCTGCCGAATTTGATGGCAAAGGACTACTTACTAGAAAAAGCTTCATATTTGCCAGTGACAAGTAGGCTGCAGAACAGATGGTATATTACTGCATTCTAGTTTAGACCTTTTGTAGTCAATATATAGGTTACAACTTATTGGTTATGTTATCATCTTAACAGTTACCAGCTACCTTCTTATATTAGCACTTACTATACGTGACAGCTGGTCAAAAAATGTTCAGACTAAAAAATTTTGTAGTTGGAAAGGAGGGTTTTTGTCAAAAGATTTGAGAAATTTTCATTTGACAAATTATTTTTTTCTGACATTTTTCAAAATGAAGAATTTTGGTTATCAAAAACCCCACCATTTTTTATTTTGTTTAAAAGTTGTGGGACAACAGCTAGAATCTGTTGCGGAGGAAAAGGACGTCTGGTCCTCCCTACTCTCCATGCTGCCGCTGCAACCCTCACCAGGAAAAGTGGCATAAAGGAAGAAAAAATATGAAAAACTTCATTTTGTTTTGAAATGTTGATTAGAAACAGAACAACCTTCCATTTGAAACTTCCTGCAAAAATAGAAATTCTTTTATCAAACTTTCAAAATGATTTTTTCGGGGCAATTTATTTTTGGTGGGGAGGAGGGATCCTATTTTCCAACCAGCTCTGTCATTTCTGGAAAATCATAAGTTATTTGCAAGTGCAGAGAATGTTGCTCTGCCAAAGGTTTGTTTTGTCTTCAGTTTTTGTTTTATTAAGAAAATTGTGAAAAGGCAATTTTGTTCGAAGGTATCAAAATATTCCAATACTATGTCAAAGATAAAGTACATATGAAAGTGTAGAAAATTACTACTACTTTTCTATATAACTCACCCATATTTTGTTCCCAAAATAAGATAAAGCTGCTCAAAATAGGTTTTAAAAATCTACCTCTAGGCAAACTTGTTATTTCAACATATCCATATGAAGTCAGGTCATGACACAGATTACCAAGATGATATTCATCTGCTGTTGCGAAGGCTGTGCACTGCATCAGATCCTGTGCCAAAGGAATACAAGCTTGGGTTAAAAAAATGCTGAAGTTACATGTTTACAGGATATATGTCTGGCTCTGTGGCCAAGTTTGTTATATGATTTGACATTCATTTAATTATTAGTTTCTCTATGGTGCTCATCACCATAATATCAGAGCACCACACAAACACTAATGAATTTATCCTGTCCCTAAGAGATAGTGGAGTATAATTATCCCTATTTTACAGATAGGGACTGGAGCAACAGATAAAGTGATGTGCCTTAAATCGCCTTATGACAAAGCCAGGAACTGAACTCAGGTCTCCTGAATGCCAGTCCAGTGCCTTAACAGAAAGACCATCCTTCCACTCTTACTGCTACTTAATTTTGTACATGACTTAGGACTTGCTCCCAAGTGAAAACAATGGCAAGGCTCCCATTGAGGATCAGGCCCTTAAGAAACTAAGGTAATAGGGCCAGTTCCCGCCCACCCCATGTCTCCTGAGCAAGGGCTAGTCAAAACGGCAGGCCCAGTATTCTTGTGAGTGCAGAGCCTACTCCCCATTTGCAATCCCTGGGATGTAAACTACCTCAAAAAGGGCTGGAGTGCAGAATGGGCCATAGCCCTGCCGTGCTTTGCACCAATCAATAGAAATGGACAACTGTAGGGGATACATTTCACGCTGCAGAGAGCTAGCACAGTATTCATGAAAGAACAGTGTGCTCTCCACTGCTCCTAATGCAGGACAGCAGACAACTGCCATAATCTTTCAATATTCAAAGAACATATGTTAAATTCCTAAAACACCACACTGAAACAAACTGTAGGCACAATGTAATCGATGAAAAAAGTGTATTGTCACACAGTTGCAAATGAGACACACTGGCAATCTGCAGCTGATTATAATACTACTGGAAAAGGCTTTTTACTTTTGGGGGTGGATTTCATGTTGTATGCGAGAGTCAATCCTGGTACTTATCAAACCCCATGTAATTTGATGAGAACCTACTTTCTCACAGAGATGCCTATACCCAGTTATGTGAATCAGTGCCCATACAGCAAAACTTTGTTTCCTTTTAATGTAAGCCTTTTTCTTATCCCTGCCATAATCTTAGTATAATCTCATCAATTCAATGATTGTTACAATTCTATGTTTAACACAGCCTAGAAAAATTCTACTTCATCACTCATCTGGAGTAAGGAGCTTAATTTGAGAAGCAAATAAAATATTCATGTTTAAGATCACCCTTATATTAAGAATGAGTGAATGGTTTTGTATCTGGGCTGGTAAATTTTCATGACCATTTTGGAAGGCTAACTTAACAATGGAATGTATTTGTTGCCAGTTCACTTGCTAGAATTGTTTAAATAAAGTTCTGGTTTTAAGAGTATTTCTTGTACAACTATACACTCTCGCGCTGATAAAATCCATGTCTTTACCATAAGTTTCTAGAAAGCTTAGGTTATTGGAATTGCAAAAATGGTCCGTCATGGTCCCAAACATTTGGGCCCAAGGTTATAGAGAGAGCAGGAGCTCTATCCCTCAGTTCCTTCCAGCTAGCTGTACACCGTCAGAAACCCTCAACCTTCCTCTAGTTCAGGGGTGGGCAAACTTTTTGGCCTGAGGACCACATTGGAGTTCTGAAACTGTATGGAGGGCCGGGTAGGGAAGGCTGTGCCTCCCCAAACAGCCTGGCCCCTGCCCCCTATCTGCCCCCTGACTGTCCCCCCCGAACCCTTGACCCATCCAATCCCCCCCTGCTCCTTGTCCCCTGACTGCCCCCTCCCGGGACCCTCCACCCCTAACTGCTCCCCTCCCATCCCCAGGACCCCACCACCAATCCACACCCCTGCCCCCTGACAGGCCCCACACCTATCCAACTGTCCCCTGGGACCACCTGCCCCTTACCCAACCCCCCTGCTCCCTACCCCCTTACCATGACGCTCAGAGCACCAGGACTGGCAGCCACACTGCCCGGCTGGAGCCAGCCACGCTGCCGCGCTGCCTGGCAGGAGCTCGCAGCCCCACCACCCAGAGTGCTGGCGGCACGGCGAGCTGAGGCTGCGGGGAAAGGGGGATAGCCTACCCGGCTGTGAGTTCAAGGGCTGGGCAGGATGGTCCCACGGGCCGGATGTGACCCATGGGCCGTAGTTTGCCCATCTCTGCTCTAGCTGCTTTCCATCTTACGCAGTTCTTTGTCACTTGTTTTAGACTAGAAGCTCCATAGCATGGTTTCCAGTTTTTCAATTTAAATTTGTTGTTTTACTCTCTTAGTGCCATGGATGCCTCCAGTTGGCACTGAAGGATGGCTGGTAAGGTAACCAGCTTCACATGTGCCCTCTTTGTGTAATGCAGAGAGGTCAATGCATGTACAATGGCTCATCTTCCCCAAAGACTCACTTGCTGGGGATGTGTTCTGCTGTACTACCTTTACCTCGTCCTCCCTGATTGTGCAGGCTCTCTGAGAAGCTCAGACTGAGCACCAGGACCCTCTTCGTTGGCAAAAGCCAAGCAGAGGTGTGGATCCATTAAGACCTTGGACTGAAGGGGAAGAAGGAATCAGTCAGTCTAAAGCACCAGGGTGAATGAACTGCTGTTCATCACATTATCCCTATGGAACTAGCAGAATGGTTTGGACAGCCTTGAATATCAACACCTAGAAAAAGGCCCTGTAACAAAGTTGGGGACTCTGGTTCTTAAATGTAGTTCTCCAATTCCCATTGAAGACCGCATCCTCTGCCCCACTAGCTGAAGGATTTGAATCTTTAAAACAGGAAACCTGGAAGAAGAACCTATTCCTTAGCATCCCTATAGGGATTCAGTCTTCATGGGCTCTTAGGAATGTAAGAACCACCTCACCTACTGTGTCTGCACTTAAAATTCAAGTTCTTACTAGCCTGCATAGCTACCACTTTAGACAGCTGAACAGGAGGCTGTTTCATACTTTGTGGCCACAGCAGCTAGACAGAATAGTGGTACCACTAATCACTGAGGACTTGTTTGGTCAATCCAAGGACTTGCAAGTAACCCATCCACTCATCCTAGTTTCTTCCACAAAAGCTGACAGACTACCACAGACAAATCTGCACTGCCATGGCTGGGATATTTCTACCAGCACCCCGCAGCAAGTATTCAGTAGTCGCTGAAGAAATACTAAAATCCTCTCCTGATGACAGAGTATAAGGAAACTGAATCTCCTTGATAGGAAGCCTTATTCCTCATCTACTCTGTGAATGAGGATGACTAACTGTCTAACTCTTCTGGCCAGACTACTTCCAGATGAGACTACTTCCAAAAGAACAAGCTGAAATCCCTCATGGACCACCTGCCAGAAGACCTAAAGAGGGAACCTAAAGCCATCATTCCAAAAGGCAGGATGTAGTCAAACACTCTCTAAAGGCTACTTATGATGATTCAGATACAGCAGCATGCTCTTTTACAACTGCAGTGATAATCATATAGCCTGCATGTTTGAAGAGTTCTGGGCTTATTCAAGATATGCAAAGGAAGAGTAGATTGTGCTTTTCAAGGACCAGAGGTGGTGATGGTGGGTAGAGAAAAGCATTTTCAAGAGTTTGCATGTCACAGCACAGTCTCCACTGGTGGAAGGTACACATTCAAAATTGGTCAATTTGAAGTTCATAGTTTAGGAGTATTCTTGGATTCCTCATTGATGCTAAACTGTTCCATAGGAGCATTCATGAGTAATGTTTTCTATCACCTCCAGTAGGCTAAGAGATTCTGTCCCACCTTGGCAGATGATGGCCTGACCTCATTTATACAAGCCTTAGTCACTTCTCAGCTGGAGTACAACAATGTAATATACCTGTGCATAAAACCTTCAGCACTCAGGAAACCCCAACTAGTACAGAATGTTACAGTGTCTCTCTTCAGCCACACAGGCTACTGTGAGCACATAAAAGCTGTCCCCTGCTCTCTACACTGATTTCCCATAGAACTGAATCATATTCAAAGTGCTCCATGGCGTGGGGCCAGGATATCTAAGACTGCCTAAAGCTCTGGGATGAAGACCATGGTTGACAACCACATTCCTCTGGCACTCTCTACTCTATTGAACTCTCTACAATAAGGGTAAAGCTCATCTGTGCAGGAGACAGAACTTTCTCAGGGGCCAGTCTGAGACCGTGGAATGAACTCCCCCAGGAACGAAGGACCATTACAAACATTACCACCTTCTGTTACAAGTGCAAGACACATTTCCTTTGCATTGCCTTCTCTAAGGAACATATAGCAACATGTATATTAATTTTTTTTTTTTTAAAACAGTTCTAAAAAAACCCTACACTATATATGCTCCTCTCTCTGGGGAGATTGAGAGAACAAACAACACATGACAGAGGTATAGTCACACTGTTCAATACACTACTGAAAGGCACTCAGATACCATGGTGTAAGGGCCTATGCAGAATAAAAGTTAGTGAGGAAAACAAATGACACCTTGGAAAAATACCTCAAAGATTTTCCATTTCAGGGTGGATAAAAACAGAGTTAAGAACTCCACAAAAAACAGATTTTTTTTCATTTAAATAGGTTTATATTTAAAAAGAAATGTATGGGAAATTAAATTTGAAATTATGATAACCTATATTAAGGCCTAAACTTACCTTAATTTATTGAAATAATATAAATAAAAATATTCAAGCAGTACATGTTTGCTGCCAAAGTTTTAAAGAAAGTCAACCTACTGGCTAAGCACCTGGAACCAGACTTTGCTGAAGTGCTAAACCAGCTTTTAACAAGAGTAGCCTCTTCTGCAGGTAAAAAGAAAATATTTTCTTCCTTTAGTTTATTTATCTGGTCAGTTCAATGACTAGCTCATTCTAAGTTGAGAAACTCATTGGGAGTTAAGATCAGTAAAGCTCATTTTCCTCTTCCAAACTATGACGGTGTAAGGATGAGATGTGCTAGTTCTAAAACCTTGCAAGACACGGTGATCAGAAAAGGTTCAATCCCTAACCATGGATACTTTGTTTAATTAATCAGTTTTAAATGCAAAACATCTTTTGATAAATTTTTCTTCTCTGTCCAGCACATTTAAGATAGCTTTATTTAACTAATGAACAGCAATTTTAAAATGCTGTTGTTTGTTTTAATTGATTTCCAGTTTTCAACCAAAGGCAGCTTGACATCAATCACAAGTATTAAAAAAAAAAAAAACAACTAGTGAATCAAAAATGATTGACACATTTCTTAACATAATTAAGAATCTGAATAAATGTATGTTAAGCTATGTAACTGCCTAAATGTGTGTAGGTATAGTTTATCTCCATGGTTAGCAAAAAGAAGTACCAAATTTAGTGTAAAAAAAACAAAAAACAAAAAACAAAAAAACCCACTATATTATGTTGCAAATCAACATGCTTCAATGATTAACTAACCAATGAGAATCAAACTTTTAGAAAAATAACTAAAGAACAGAAACGCAAAACAAGATTAAAATCAATTATTTAAATCAAGGTTTCCTGCTTGCCTATTTAAATCAATTGATTGAGCTGAATCAATTCACTCTGCTCCATTCATTGGGACTACATCAGTCATCTTGCAGAAGTCATAAGAATGGCCATACTGAGTCAAATCAAAGGTCCATCCAGACGAGTATCCTGTCTGCTGACAGTGGCCAATGCCAGGTGCCCCAGAGGGAGTGAACCTAACAGGTAACGATCTAGTGATCTCTCTCCTGCCATCAATCTCCATCCTCTGACAAACAGAAGCTAGGGACACCATTCCTTACCCATCCTGGCTAATAGCTATTAATGGACTTAACCTCCATGAATTTATCTAGCTCTCTTTTAAACCCTGTTATAGTCCTAGCCTTCACAACCTCCTCAGGCAAGGAGTTCCACAGGTTGACTGTGTGCTGTGTGAAGAACTTCCTTTTATTTGTTTTAAACCTGCGGCCCACTAATTTCATTTGGTGGCCCCTAGTTCTTATATTATGGGAACAAGTAAATAACTTTTCCTTATTCACTTTCTCCACCCCACTCATGATTTCATAGACCTCTATCATATCCCCCCTTAGTCTCCTCTTTTCCAAGCTGAAAAGTCCTAGTCTTTTTACTCTCTCCTCAAATGGGACCCATTCCAAACCCTTAATCATTTTAGTTGCCTTTCTCTGAACCTTTTCTAATGCCAGTATATCTTTTTTGAGATGAGGGGACCATAGCTGTACACAGCATTCAAGATGTGAGCATACCATGGATTTATATAAGAGCAATAAGATATTCTCCGTCTTATTCTCTATCCCATTTTTAATGATTCCTAACATCCTGTTAGGTTTTTTAGACTGCCGCTGTACACTGTATGAATGTCTTCAGAGAACTATCCACGATCACTCCAAGATCTCTTTCCTGATTAGTTGTAGCTAAATTAGCCCCCATCATATTGTATGTATAGCTGGGGTTATTTTTTCCAATGTGCATTACTTTACATTTATCCACATTAAATTTCATTTGCCATTTTGTTGCCCAATCACTTAGTTTTGTGAGATTTTTTTTGAAGTTTTTCACAGTCTGCTTTGGTCTTAACTATCTTGAGCAGTTTAGTATCATCTACAAACTTTGCCACCTCACTGTTTACCCCTTTCTCCAGATCATTTATGAATAAGTTGAATAGGATTGGTCCTAGGACCAACCCTTGGGGAACACCTCTAGTTACCCCTCTCCATTCTGAAAATTTACCATTTATTCCTACCTTTTGTTCCCTGTCTTTTAATCGGTTCTCAATCCATGAAAGGATTTTCCCTCTTATCCCACGACAACTTAATTTATGTAAGAGCCTTTGGTAAGAGACCTTGTCAAAGGCTTTCTGGTAATCTAAGTTCACTATGTCCACTGGATCCCCCTTGTCCACATGTTTGTTGACCCCTTTAAAGAACTCTAATAGATTAGTAAGACATGATTTTCCTTTACGGAAACCATGTTGACTTTTGCACAACAATTTATGTTCTTCTATGGGTCTGACAATTTTATTCTTTACTATTGTTTCAACTAATTTGCCCGGTACTGATGTTAGACTTACCAGTCTGTAATTGCCAGGATCACCTCTAGAGCCCTTTTTAAATATTGGCGTTACATTAGCTATTTTCCAGTCATTGGGTACAGTAGCTAATTTAAAGGGCAGGTTATAAACCATAGTTAATAGTTCTGCAATTTCACATTTGAGTTCTTTCAGAACTCTATGAATGCCATCTGGTCCTGGTGACTTGTTACTGTTGAGTTTCTCAATTAATTCCAAAACCTCCTCTAAATGACACTTCAATCTGTGACAATTCCTCAGATTTGTCACCTACAAAAGACGGCTCAGGTTTGGGAATCTCCCTAACATCCTCAGCCGTGAAGACTGAAGCAAAGAATTAATTTAGTTTCTCCGCAATGACTTTGTCGTCTTTAAGTGCTCCTTTTGTATCTCTATTGTCCAGGGGCCCCACTGGTTGTTTAGCAGGCTTCCTGCTTCTGAAGTACTTAAAAAACATTTTGTTATGACCTTTTGAGTTTTTGGCTAGCTGTTCTTCAAACTCCTTTTTGGCTTTTCTTATTACATTTTTACACTTAATTTGGCAGTGTGTTTGCTCCTTTCTATTTACCCCACTAGGATGTGACTTCCACTTTTTAAAAGATGCCTTTTTATCTCTCACTGCTTTCTTTTACATGGTTGTTGAGCCATGCTGGTTCTTTTTTAGTGCTTTTACTGTGGTTTTTTAATTTGGGGTGTACATTTAAGTTGGGCCTCTATTATGGTGTCTTTGAAGTGTCCATGCAGCTTACAGGGATTCTACTCTAGTCACTGTACCTTTTAATTTCTCTTTAACTAACCTCCTCATTTTCGCATAGTTCCCCTTTCTGAAATTAAATGCCACAGTGTTGGGCTGCTGAGGTGTTCTTCCCACCACAGGAATGTTAAATGTTATTATATTTTGGTCACTATTTCCAAGCGGTCCTGTTAGTTACCTCTTGGACCAGATCCTGCACTCCACTCAGGACTAGATCAAGAATTGCCTTTCCCCTTGTGGGTTCCTGTACCAGCTGCTTCAAGAAGCAGTCACTTAAAGTATCGAGAAATTTTGTCTCTGCATTTCGTCCTGAGGTGACATTTACCCAGTCAATATGGGGATAACTGAAATCCCCCACTATTATTGAGTTCTTTATTTTGATAACCTCTCTAATCCCCCTTAGCATTTCATAGTCACTATCGCTGTCCTGGTCGGGTGGTCGATAATAGATCCCTACTGTTATAGTCTTATTAGAGCATGGAATTACTATCCATAGAGACTCAGACACGCCTTTTAGAGATTTTTTTGTACAATGTAAGGAAAGTACTTTTTTTTTTAATGTCAACATATGTTCTTGTTGCAGTGTGTTCTGTGTCAGCCTTTCGCTGGGTTACAAAATGTCAGCATTCCAGTAGGTGGAGCTGTACGTTAAGAAAAAGCACAGAAGTCATTTCTGAAATAACAAATGTTTTTATTAGGCCTGAGTTTGTGTGACCTCTGGCATAAAGTTTTGAAATGTGAAAGCTTCCTCTGAAAGAAGTACTATTTCAGTACTTCAGACAGTTTGCTCTGCCTTTTGACAATGGAAAAATCACAGCTGCACCTCATATTTTTACATGCATATTCTGTTTATGGAAGTGTCAAAAAATTAAGCAATTTGTTAGTTTTGTATAGTGCCTTTCACAAGCCTCAAAAGGTATGCCCAGAGTTTGTGGGACTCAAGTCAGCCGAACTGTGTTAGGGAACCCTAAGCTTGAGCATCTACATTGTATTTTAACCCTACATTAAGACTTTTCTAACCTGTGCTTGAACTTAGGGCTCTGGAGTCCACATGGCAATGTGCAGACCCATTTCAAAGTAACCATATTCCAGGCTCAAGCATGGGCTTACACTGTAGTGTAGACATATGCTTGAGCCTCAGCTCAACGATAACCCCCTCTTGGTCATCATTTAGCAAAATGTTAAGTATGGTCTAGTATTTGCTGCGAAATGGGTAGCAAAGATATCTATAGACTATTGACAGTTGTTGTTAAATGGATTTCTTGATTGATTTGTTCCGATTGAATCCCACAAACATACACTACACTGGCATACTACTCATCTTTACCCCAATGCCAGATGGTTTCTTAAGAGCATACAAGTTTTTCCTTTTGAATGATTCAGTCCTTATGCTCTGTTGATGCAGTTTCTATCCTCTGCCGTCATTCGGAAAATAAATAAATAACCAACAGGTCTGCGGAGCTTTGTGACAAATGCTACCTTCATTTATAAATGTCAGACCAAATCTTCCTCACCCAACTTATTCAAGTACTTCTACTGATTTCAATGGAACTTCCCACATGAATCAGGGAAGCAAGATTTGTCCTGTCATTGACTGTATCACAAACATTAAGTGCAATGATGTGCTTATTCTCAGATCCAGAAACTAGCTATACAAAATGTATAGCTGTCCTTCTCCAACCCCTAGGGAAATGTATATGCAACAACTATGCACTAATTCAGGACTGATTATAGGAAAATATCGTGAGCTTCCAATGAAAGGAACATTTTTGCATAATTTATTTCTCTTTAGCTTGACATGACGTAACTATCCCTTTAAAGATAAGAATAGCAAAATCAGACTCAAAAAAGAAAAAATGTTATACTTCTGTTGTCTATTTAAACAAACTTCCTAAGTATTTTTGCTTATTTCTTCCCTGAACTGAAATTTTTTTAAACCGATTTGGAAATTTATTCTGTATACCTTCATATTACTTTCTTAACAGAAGAAAAATGGAGAAGAATAAAAGCCTTTTAAATGGTGACAGTTGATCACTGAGACAGAAAGAGAAGAGTGTTCAAGGATTAAATGATTCTGAAGAGCAGATTTTGTCTTTCAACACCTCAAGAGAGGGACACAAGCTAAATCCATTAAAAAAAACTTTTATAGCTTATTCTGTTCTAATAATATGGTTTTCTTCTCACCATTTGTGCAGTCTGCTTGCTGCATCTGCTTCATTTTAGACAATAACATTCTTATTTCTAGTGAATTTCACTTTGTTTTTCTTCTATCAGCATAGTCCTACTGTTTGTGTTCACAATCACGTATGTGAATGTTTAAATCCTCCTCCTTCCACCAAAAAAAGAGTTCACTTAATTTTATGAAAAGTGTTTGTTAAAAAAATTGGAACCTAAACTAAATTGGCAGTGTTCCTTTAACATTCCACATAACAGACAACATAAGTTTTATACTTTACCTCAGTTTCTGACACTAGTGGCTGGTTAGCTCTGGATGGCTGTTTGGTCCTAGGTGCTTTCGGTGGTCTCTTAGTTGGCAGAATACTTTGTTTTGGCAGTATTTTACTAGTTGATACAATTGAGTAAGGTCTTGTTGGTATTTTCATAAACTTTCTAGCACTACTTAGTCCATGCTTGTAGTTCACGGTCCTCAGAGTATCAAAATGGTCCCTGAATGGAGGATAAACTTCTCCGATCTGGTAATTCACAATTTTTGCTTCTGACATTTGCCAATTCTTGAGTCGCACACACAGATTTGTCAAGCAACAGGTAGCAGTTTCAGGAGTGCACAAGTTCAAGTCTTTGTTTGGTGCTAGAGTTCTGAATGATGCCCTGACAACATCATTGCTTAGTTTCAACACTGAATGCCTAGGTTTATGAAGGCCTTGGCATTCACATATTTTCATTAAAACATGGGAACATCTAGCCAGGAATCCCAACAGTTTTACTGTCATCGCTTCTCTCTGAACTGCATAAAAAAAAAAAAATTAAAAGATCAACTCTTGGAAAGAAATCACATTATGTTCAGTTGTATTTAAAGAGAAGAGCCTATCAATACTCCTCTTGCATTCTACATAAAAAAATACTGATGGTTCTGAATACTGTTCCCTCACATTTGATATTCTTCCTGAATGAGGTCAAAATGCATTTCTTGCCCAGCATCCTCAAAAGACAGGGAAAGATAATGCAGTGGTTCTTATGCTAGCTGATAGGCAGGCACTTTCAGTTAGATTCTCACACCCTTACTCACACCAAGTAGCACCTTATTATGGAGTAAGCCCCATTAGCTTCAACTCATGGATTAAGATGCTCACATTGACTAGGACATCAAATTATACAGACCTTATAGTCTGAATACTGATCTCTAACATTTATATTAGTTAGTGAACACTTCTTAAAGAAAGTCACCTACAATACATGCATGTTGTCTGACAATACCAATTACCATGCCTCACAAACAGCCCAACACAGATACAAGTGTTGTGGTTATTAATCTATCATACAGAATCCCATAAGAAACTGATACCAATTAGGTCAGTAAGGCCTCGATCCTGCAAGTTATTGCAGAAGAACTGCTTGAATTCCACCCCAATGATTTTGACAGGAGTTTGACATTGTCCAATAACTAGCACTAACCAAAATAAAATCAGTTATGCTAGAATGAGAGAGAGTTCCTGAAGATTTTGGACCACAATATGTGTGCCAATATAAATAAGCTGCCAGAGTGTTCCAAAGGTGGTAAATTTAACATACTGCTAACACCTCATGAAGCACATTCCATTTATAAACAGTTACGCAACTCTAAGTCTTTCCCCACCTGCTTTTCATTATGTGGAACATTTGCCTGAAAACACAGGAGCTGTTTTCAGGCAAATAACTCTCGTAATAAGAGGCAGACAGAAACACAGCAAGTGTTTTCTTATGAAAAAAATTGCCTTTTTGGAGAACATTTTTTGGAAAAACCTCCTGCGTAGAGGCATCTTCAGGGGGTCTTTAGGCTTCTTACTAGGAGAAGGTATGCTTTTCCCTCATAGGGACATAATGCACAATGAAATTAAAACTGCACTTGCTTAGGGGTTTTTGTTTTGTTTTTTGGAATGTGCTAAGTTTTTCAAGGATGGGAGCATTCCTAATGAAATATGCGAATTAAAATTACAGTATACCTAACAAGAACCCAATTCCCAATCCTCCAACATGTATTCGAAATAATACTTCAAATTGTCATGTTCTTGTGCATGAAGAATAATGTACAAAAACACACATTGTAACAAGACCTCAATTCTGAATGGAGCATCTAGATACTAACATAATACAAATAATAATTAAACAAACAAAAACATGACTACAAAGTTAAATCCATCTGGAGGGGCAGGTAGGGTAACTCCACTAACTTAATTAATCATACCAAGAATGATTTTTTACTCAATAGTTTTAAATAAAAAACTTGCCATGACCCAGTTTAAGATTCACCAAAAAGGTCAGAGCTGATGTCAAATTTATAACAGCAAATGAAATGTAATATAAAATCATGTCCTCATTCCTCCTTTAAGAAATAATCAGGATAGTTAGTGCACTACATCTTACATAACAACTAACTGGGATAAATGTCCATCGGTTGTTTTCTGATGTCTTTACAGATTCCAGAATGCTGCTGGCACTATATAAGTAATAAATACAAATAACAAGTAGGTTTCAGAGTAGCAGCCATGTTAGTCTGTATCCGCAAAAAGAGAAGGAGGACTTGTGGCACCTTAGAGACTAACAAATTTATTTGAGCGTAAGCTTTCATGAGCTACAGCTCACTTCATCGGATACATTCAGTGGAAAATACAGTGGGGAGATTTATATACACAGAGAACATGAAACAATGGGTGTTATACCATACACACTGTAAGGAGAGTGATCAGATAAGGTGAGCTATTACCAGCAGGAGAGCGGGGGGGACGGGACGGGGGACGGACCTTTTGTAGTGATAATCAAGGTGGGCCATTTCCAGCAGTTGACAAGAACGTCTGAGGAACAGCGGGGGGGGGGGGGGAGTGGGGGGAATAAACATGGGGAAAGAGTTTTACTTTGTGTGATGACCCATCCACTCCCAGTCTTTTATTCAAGCCTAAGTTAATTGTATCCAGTTTGCAAATTAATTCCAATTCAGCAGTCTCTCGTTGGAGTCTGGTTTATTCCCCCCAGCTGTTCCTCAGATGTTCTTGTCAACTGCTGGAAATGGCCCACCCTGATTATCACTACAAAAGGTCCCCCCCCCCCCCCCCGCTGGTAATAGCTCTCCTTACCTGATCACTCTCATTAGTGTGTACGGTAACACCCATTGTTTCAAGTTCTCTGTGTATATAAATCTCCCCACTGTATTTTCCACTGAACGCATCCAATTATGTAAGCTGTAGGTCACGAAAGCTTATGCTCAAATAAATGTGTTAGTCTCAAAGGTGCCACAAGTCCTCCTTTTCTTTTTGCAAATAATAAGTAGTCAATCACATTTTCAGTTGGAAATGCAACAGGAGGAGACCATGTGGTATGTAGGATTATCAAAATCTGTGAATGGATCATGGGTTCCAATTTCTTCCACACAAGCCCTTTAAATACTATGTACTAATCATAACCCATTCTTGCACCAGCGTTCTGCATTTAGGCCTTATCTCCACTAAGCATTTTCAGAAACTCTTCCATCATTTGTCTATGACCACTGCTGCTCTACTAGTACTCGCAATGGTGGGAACGTTAATGTAGACTGGACGCAGGCAGCAGAGGTTAAAATGCACTTGTGTTCTTCCATTACCAGCACTGCTGAAGCTGCAGTGACCACTTGTGCAAGAATTTCTAAAAATATTAAGTGTATGCACAGCCTGTAGCCCAGTCCTGTAAAAACATACACGAGTTCAATATGACTACTCCCAAAGTTAAACATGTTTTTCGATATTTGCAGACTTGTGGGATGAGGGGCTTTACTCATATGTTGTGGCAGAACAAGAGAATCAGTGGACCAGTTGTGTGCAGTTTAATTGTACTATAGGCAGGAAGGATATAATTAGGGGCAGAGACCTATATGAACTGAGTGGGAGAGACGAAGTTTCAATCAGTTCTTAGGTTCTGACTAATGGAAGAAGACACAGTAGTCACCTCCTCCCCAAAGGACAGAGCTCTTTTCTCAAGATAGAGAGACTCAGCGTATACCTACACAAGTACTGCAGTGCCGATTCTTGCTACAGCAACATAAAGGGTTTTTCTGTCAACAAAGGCAATCCACCTCTCCAAGAGGCAACAGCTAGGTTGATGGAAGAATTCTTCCACTGACCTACCCGTATCTACAGTGGGGGTTAGGTTGACTCTTCCACACCATAAAGGACTTGAAATTTTTCACAGCCCTGAGCAACATAGGTAGGTCAACCTACATTTGAGGTGCAGACCAGGCCTCACTGATCCAACTTGATTCCTGAGGCCCTGTCTACACTAGCAAGTTTCTGCGCTGTAACTCCCAAGGTGTACACACTGCCAAACCACTTAGTACGCAGGAACTGCGCAGTTGTAGCGCTTTGAAAAAACCACCCCAACAAGAGGCATACAGCTTTCTGTGCCGAGGCTACAGCGCTGCAGTGCCAGCGTAGACACCGTGGTCGATTCCAGTGCTGTGATTGGCCTCCGGGAGGTGGCCCACAATGCCTGTTCTCGCCTCTATGGTCATCGGTTTGAACTCTACTGCCCTGCCTTCAGGTGACCAACCTTCATCCCCACCCCCTAAATTCCTTTGGAATTTTGAAAGTCCCCTTCCTATTTGCTCAGTGACACGTGCAGGGGTTTCAGTGCATCTTTCCAGGTGGCCTAAGGTGACCAGATGTCCCAATTTTCTAGGGACAGTCCTGATATTTGGGGCTTTTTCTTATATAAGTGCCTATTACCCCCCCACCCTTTGTCCTGATTTTTCACACTTTCTATCTGGTCACCTTAAGGTGGCCATGCCTGCTCTATGCACCAGGCAATCCCCCATTTGGAGAAATGCTGAGCTGCGGGAGCTCATCAACATTTGGGAAAGAGGAGGCCGTCCAGTCACAGCTGTGCTCCAGCTGTAGGAATTATGATACCTACAGACAAATTTCACGATGCAGGACAGAAAGGGGCCATGACCGGGACACACTGCAGTGCAGGCTCAAAGTGAAGGAGCTGCGGAATGCCTACCACAAGGCATGGGAGACAAACAGCTGCTCCGGTGCTGCACCCACGAGCTGCCGGGTCTACAAAGAGCTGGATGCAATACTCAGCTGTGACCCCACCTTCACTATGAAAACCATATGAAGACCACTGTGGATACTTCGGTGGCTCACGTGCCAGTTGAGAGTGGACTGAGCCAGGAGGAGGAAATTTTGGACAAGGATGTGGTGGCAGAGGATAATTCAGAGGCTAGCTAGTCACAGCTGTTGGATGTTGGCAAAGCACAAACAGGAGAGGCGGCCCTTGGTAAGTGGATTTGATTTTGGGAATCGTTGAAGCGAGGAGTTGGGGGCAGGAGGTTTGCAGAAAGCAGGTTTGTCTCCCATCACATGCCTAGTCTGAGCGACAGAACAGGATGTTGATTGATTCCTTCACTTCATGGGAATCTCCCTCAGAGATCTCCAGGAAACTCTTGTGGAGATACTGGGCAATCTGCTGCCGCAGGTTCTTCGGCAGAGCTGCTTTGTTTCTTGCCCCATTAATGGTAACTTTCCTGCTCCACTGTGTCACGGGGAGGGGGGAAGAGGAGGTACCATTGCTGCACACAGGCGAGCCGCACAGGGGCCAGGGTGGAAGCAGCAGTCTTGGAGAAGACCCTCCCTTGATTCCTTGCTCACCCTCAGCAGCAAGATATCTTTCATAATTATCACATCCTGTGGAAAGTGGGGGGACAAGAATGATTATCAGGCCCCCCCACAGTGCTGGCTCTCCCCAAGAGCCACGTGCCCAGTGTACAGCAGGGTCCGGGAAGAGTAATTTACCCTGCCCCTGCAGCTACTCGCCATTTTGGGGGTCTTGTGGCTCATGTGTGCTTGCCTGGCATCAGCCAGTTAGTGACAGGTGTGAGAGTACTAGCTGTGTTTTAAATCACTGAATCAGTGTTGTCTGTGTTGCATTGTACTCCAAAGGAGAAGGTTGGGTATGATCCCTAGACATACACAAATCTTTAGCCAGCCCCGGGTCCCTCCTCTTCCTCGGACCTTCCCTTCCCCTATCCCACTCACTACTTTTTTTTTTTTTTATTTGACTCTCTCCTACAGTTGTTGTCTTTTAATAAAAGAATTGCGTTGGCTTGAAAGTAATCTTTATTCTATTAACTGAAAGCAAAATGAGCCCTGCAAAGCAACATACAATTATGTTAAACCCACATATTGCAACATGTGCACCAATCACCTCTTAGCATTACAAGCACTGCACTCCCGAGCATAGCAACAAATATTAGTGGTGCTCAGCTTCAAGTTGCTGCCTCAAGGCATCGCTTATGGTTCCGTGCTGTGTCCTGCTAATAGCCCTGGTCTCTGGCTGTTCAAACTCAGCCTCCAGGCACTGAGCCTCAGTGGTCCAGCCCTGAGTGAAGCTTTCACCCTTCCACTCACAAATATTATGGAGCGTACAACACATAGCTAATATGCATAGGAATATTGTCATCGGCCAGGTTCAGCTTCCCATAGAGGCAGCGCCAACGGGCCTTTAAACTGCCAAAAGCACAATTAACAGTCATTCTGCACTTGTGCAGCCTGTTGTTGAACTGCTCCTTACTGCTGTCAAGTTGCCTCGTGTATGACTTCATAAGTCCTGACATTAAGGGGTAGGCAGGATCTCCCAGGATCACAATGGGCATTTCAACTTCCCCTCCGGTGATCTTCTGGTCCGGGAAGAAAGTCCCTGCTTGCAGCTTCCTGAACAGGTCAGAGTTCTGAAAAATGCATGTGTCATGCACCTTTCTGGACCAGCCTGCGTTGTTTGTAAAACGCCCACGGTGATTCATAAGTGCCTGGAGAACCACTGAGAAATACCCCTTGTGATTAATGTACTTGGTGGCTAGGTGGTCTGGTGCCAGAATCGGAATATGCATGCCATGTATTGCCCCTCTGCAGTTAGGGAAGCCCATTTGTGCAAAACCAGCTACAATGTCACGCACATTGCCCAGAATCACGGTCTTTCGGAGCAGGATGCAATTAATGGTCCTGTACACTTCCATCAACATGAGTCCAATGGTAGACTTTCCCACTCCAAACTGATTAGCGACCGATCAGTAGCAGTCTGGAATAGCCAGCTTCCATAGTGCAATCGCCACGCGCTTCTCCAACGGCAGGGTAGCTCTCATTCTTGTGTCCTTGTGGTGCAGGGCTGGGGTGAGTTCATCTCACAGTCCCATGAATGTGGCTTTCCTCATACAAAATTTCTGAAGCCATGGTGGATAAAAATCAATGATATAAAAAAAAAACAAACAGATTTTTCATTTAAATAGGATTTTTTTTATAAAATGCTTTTTGAGGAAAAGAGTTTTAATTAAGATACATTATAGCTCAAAGATATCTCATCATGGAATAGAGATTATAAATTCTAATTCTTTAGTATGAGACAATATATTTAAGTAATGTTTAAAAAAGTCTTGTAAATGTGTTCCAATAGTTCATGGATTAGGGACCCAAATCTTATGGGGGTCCAGGAGCTTCTTTATAGATTATTTAGGTTAATCTTTCTATCTACCCAATGGGACTCAGTATCTTCTAGACTGAGCATCAGAGATGCTTAGTTTTGCAGTTCTCCAATGGTAGATTTGTCTCCAGAGATAACATGCTTGTTAACAGCAAAAATGTTATAAATAAAATAAACATATAGAGGTGAGAAATAACAGACCTCAACTTCACTGTCCCTCTGCCAATCTGTGTACACAGAGTCACTCTCTTACCTCTCTCTAAAAGTGCAAAGTTTCAAAAAGTTCAATGAATAGAAGATTGTTGGGGGCGGAATAGATCTGGACAAGGAGAAGAAGTCTGGAGATAAATGTGAGAAGGGAGGGACAGGCAGCAGAAACAAAAGTGAAACTGTTTGAGCAGCATATTCCAGAAGTCTTGAGGTCTTTCTGAGTGTAGCCTTCATTGATTTGAGATCTACCATACTATTCTCTCACTAGAAGGGAAAACCTATAATAGCAGCAGGCTGTAAAAGAGACCCAGCTTGGGAATATTTTAATGAAGTTCCTCTACCTGTGGGTAAGACAGGCATGCGTGCAAAATGCAAACAGTGCAACAAAGAAATGCAAGGCCTGGGTTGCCTGAAAGAAACAACATCATGAGAAGTGTTTCTTTTCAGGAGGAAGCTGCACTGAAGATGATGAAAGGAACATGTCTGAACTAGCAGGATCTTCAGGTTGGTAAACTTTTTTATTTCATACTTTTCTTAAGGACTGCCTGTCTTCCTTCTAGACTATTCTTAAATTCTCATGTTTGAGCAAAAAATATAGTTGTTACTCTATGGTACTATCATTTTAGATGCAGTTGTGATAAAAAATAAATAGCTGAAATAGGCAGATCTTCCTTTTACAATTTCACCTTTAAAGTAGTACTGAGTATCAGTGAATGCAATGAGTAATACTAAATGAGCAGTATAGTAATAATAAACAAAATAAGTCAATGCAATTAATTAATTAGGAGAATCCATCCTCAACATACAGGATTCTGAAGACTATCCACCTTCAAGATCACCATCATTTTCTATAGTTTCAGAGTTATCTGCCAATGATAGTGTTTCAGTCACATAAGGTATGTCACATAGCCACAGTATATCACCTGTAGCAAAAAGAAAAAAACAACTCCATCATCATCCAGAAACCACCATAGACAAGTTTGTGATAAGAACCAGCAGATTACAAAAAGCAGTAATTGATTAAAAGATTGCCCGGTTTGTTTATGCAAAAAAACTCCCCTTTCCATATGACTGAGAACCCACACTTCATTAACATGATTCAGTCATTAAGACCAGGATACAATCCACCCAACAGAGCAGATATTGCAGGCAAATTGCTGGATAAAGTGTATGAAAGAGAAATTGAGCAGTGTGCAAAAGGTCTAGAGGGTGAAATTGTTAACCTAAGTCTTGGGTGGAGCAATGTCCACAATGATCCTGTTGTATGTGCTTCTGTGACAACAGAAGAAGGGAGTGTCTTCCTTACAGAAACAATTGATACATCAGGAAATGCACACACAGCAGAATACTTACAAGTAGTAGCAGCAGTAAAAGCTATAACAAACTGAAAAAAAAAGTTCAAATGTCTAGTAAGCGGCTTGGTCACAGACAATGCTGCAAATGTATCCAAGATGAGAAGAAATAATTTAGGAGAGTGTGAAAAGAGTCCCAAGCTAACAACATATAGTTGCAGTGCTCATTTGATGCACTTCTTAGCCAGACTTCAGTGTTCCAGAAATAAAGGCTAATGTTGTTGAAATTGCAAAATACTTCTGTAACAACCACTTTGCAGCAGCTGCTCTGAAAAAAGTGGGAGGAACCAAGCTAACCCTCCCACAAGACGTGCAATGGAACTCAGTAGTGGACTGTTTTGAGCACTATATCAAGAACTGGCCTAATCTTAGGACAGTTTGTGAACAAAAGAGTGAAAAAAATAGATGGCACTGTCAGAGCCAAAGTTCTCAACATTGGACTTAAGAGAAATGTTGACCACATGCGGAGTACCCCGAAGCCTATTTCTGTAGCCTTGAACAAAATGCAGGGAAATAGCTGTTTTATTGCTGACGCTGTTGAAATCTGGAAGGAACTGAGTGAGATTTTAAAAAGAGAAATATACAATGAGAGTAAAATTACAAGCATTAAAAAAAACAAATGGGACAAGCACCATCTCCAGCTCATTTTCTTGCAAAGATTCGTAATACTCATCAAACCTTAACTGCTGAAGAAGAGGAGTTGGCTATGACATGGACATCCAGCAATCATCCCTCCATAATGCCAACTATAAGTGTGAACCATTCAAGAAATATATGTTTGCTGATGATGTTTTAAAGAAAGTCATACCAGTGAACTGGTTGGAAGTCACTTAAATACTTGGATTCAGAGACTGCTGAAGTGATAATCTCACTTTTACCAGCAGTTGCTTCCTCTGCTGGTGTAGAAAGAATATTTTCTTCCTTTGGACTAATTCATTCCAAATTGAGAAACTGTTTGGGACCTTTCCCAGATTATGAACAAAGAAGAAAATGAAGGTGAAAACGACTGAATTAGCTGCAGAAGCCAATATTTTAAGTTTCTCATGTTGACCTGGCTGACATAGTTGATTTAATTTTTTTTTAAATATTTCATTTAACTATTTTAAACAATTTTAACAAAAACAAACCTGATTTTAAAAAACTTGAATGTTTAACTAAATTCAAAAATTCATATGCTTGTTTTGTTAAAACATTGTTTGCTGTTGAAGAAAAAAAATCCAGAATACATAACGTTGTTTTAGTTAACTAAAACAACTTAAATGTCTGCCGATGTACTCCTCCTAATACAGCATGGCAAGAAACTCCTCCAAATATTAATGATTAACCTGTTGAATTGGAGATAGCTCACCTCCCAATAACTTCATAAATATATGCTTTAATTACTTTTGGTAAATGAAATAACCAATCATTCATTTTCTGATATAGCTGTAAAACTAACCTGAAAAGTTTTCAAAATAATTCACTTTAAAAATGTATAGTGTGCACCTTCTAACAATGAAACCTACACCTATCGGAGTTGTGAAGAATATGTATTAAGGCTATAACAACCAACAAGAATGCACTTTTATGTAGAAAACCATGATTGAATCGAGTCTTCCACTAATTTGATTTAAATCACATCCACCAACCGTAGCCACTGCTCGTCATCCCAGACATACATCACGATGTGATCGCACCACTCAGTGCTCGTTTCCTGAGCCCAAAAGCAGCGTTTCACTGTGGTCAGCACTTCCATGAATGCCAAAAGAAATCTTGTGTCGTAGCTACTACGCGTAGCAAGATCAATGTCACACTGCTCTTGCCTTTGTAGTTTAAGGAATAACTCCACTGTCACTTGTGACGTGTTGGTCAGAGCGAGCAGCATACTAGTCAACAGCTCGGGATCCACTCCTGCAGCCTGAAGAGGCAGGGTGCGCAGTACAGAAACCATTGAAAGATGGCGCCAAATACAGACAGAAGCACAGCAATTGCTGGGATGCAAAGCAATGCATCATGAGACATTGGGACAGGACCCAGGATGCCCTGCAACCCTCTTCACCTTCCCACAAGTCTTAGCGGCAGAAGAGAAAGAGGTGCTCTGTGGGACAGCTGCCCAGAGTGCACCACTCCAAATACCGCTGCAAGTGCCGCAAGTATGAACACGTTATTGCACTGGCAGCTGACAGTGAGAACACACAACAGCGGTTTCCCTTCAGCACTCTCTGGGTGGCACTGTAACTCTGCCAGTGTAGACATGTTTTGAATTGCAGCTTGGGGCGCTGGTGGTTGTATCTGAGCACTGCTGTGATGTAGGACCAGCTGCAGAATCCTGACCTACCTCAGGGTCCTGAAACAGGAAGAGCCCTGTTGGGCAGGGTACCTGGAAAGGTTGTCCTAAGAGACCCCCTCCCCCCTCCATACATCAGTTAGGAGCTGGGGCCTCTGCTTCCGACCAGCCTGCTGAACTGGCACAGGCCAGGGCAGCCAAGGCCTAGAACAGAAACGCATGTGGTTTCGCCCACTCCCTCCAGGCCTGGACACCCTCCGGGTCTCAGTTTCGCCATCTATAAAATGGGGCGACGACACCGACTCCCCGGTAGGGTGCCCTGTGAGCTACGGGGGACGCGCGCGGCTCCGGGCGGCAGCAGGGCAACCGCCGGGAGCCCGAGCCGGGAGGAGGCCGGCACCGCCTCCAGCCTCCCCTTCATAAGGCCCAGCCCGCGGCGCCCAGAGCCCGGGCACAGCGCCTCCCCCCACGCGGCCGTTGGCAGCCAGCGGGAGCCGATTCTTGGCGGCAGCCGTGCCGGGGGCCCGCGGACCCCTCGCGCGCACGGGGGGGGCTCGCGCCCCGACACACTGGGAAGGCCTGACAGCCGCGCGCGGCTCTGTTCACAAGGGGTGGGGGTCGCACCCTACCAGTGACCTGAGCTTCCCGGGGTGGGGGGGGCGGCTCCTTTCCCTGACGCGCGGGGAACGGCTGCGCCCAACTGCCTGTCCCCGCACCCGGCTCCCGACCTTCAGTCCCCGCCACACCGCGCGCTCTTACCATGTAACCACGCCCCCTCGTCCACCAATTCCGCCCCCGTGCGGCCCCGCCCCGCGGGTTTGTTCCTCCTCCCTGCGGCGCTAATGATGCGTATTGAGGGCGCAACAAGGCGTGCTTGCGTCATTTCCGGAACGGTGCCGCAGTACTACTCTGCGGGGGGAAGATGGCGGGGGTACCGGCTTCGTTGGCGGGCAGCTTCAAGGGGTCCGTGACGGCTCGGCGGGGGTTCGCAAGTGGGGTAGTGCTGAACCGGGGGGGGCGCATCTCAGCCCATCCAGGCGCCGCTCTGGCAGCGGCTCCCCTGAGAGCGCCCGACACCGGGGCGCCGGCTCCGGGCTCTCGTGGGACGAACCTGTCCCGGGGGGGGGCTGCGTCCAGCAGCGACCTCCGCAGGGCGCCGCGGCTGGAGAGGGCGGCGGAACGTCGAGCCCTGCCCCGGCTCGTGACTCCCCGCCGGTCACGGCTCGGCAGCGTGCGCGGGCGGCCGCTGGGCCGGTGCGCTAACGGGGCTCCCTGACTCGGGGGCGGCCAAGGCGCGGAGGGGTGGGTAGCCCGAGAGCCGGCTGTGGAGCTCCGCTGTCACCTGAGCTCCGCCTCTGTGCGCGGGGACGCAGCGCGGTCAGACAGCGTCGCTCCCTGTGCGGTGCCGACCAGGCTGTCACGGGCCCTTCTTACCCCCGCTCAGCTGGGGCGGCTGTCCTGGGTGATTCGCTCTTATCGCTGGTCTCCCTTCTACACAAGCCCTGCGGGCATCCTTGTCAACCCGCACTCCCTGCATCCTAGGGGGCATCGCAAACGCTGTTTTGGTAGCAAGGCAGAGACGTACAGGCATGCCACTGGAAGTGAAACTGCTCTGGCCAGACCTTCAGCTCTCGCCCTCCAGTCGGTGCAGTTGTGCTGGGGGCTCCAGCGCCGGTATATCTGCATGTATTCAGTACCCGTGGAGGTGTTCCTCCAGCTGGATGGTTAGTACTAGGATTATGATGGGTTTTAGTCTCTATTAAAATTGTAGTTTAAGGTTATTAATGACAGGTTTCAGAGTAACAGCTGTGTTAGTCTGTATTTGCAAAAAGAAAAGGAGTACTTGTGGCACTGGTTAGTCTCTAAGGTTATTAATGTAGTTTTTGTGACAAGTAACTCAGTGTTAATGTAAGTTGATGCACTGTGGTAGATACCAGCTACCTTTGTCAGCCTGTCATCTCTCTGTATTATTACTGACATTTAGTAAATGGAGGTGACTGGTAATGACTAAAATTGACTTAAAATATTGCTTGAATTCCTATTTTTCTCTAAAGGTAGGTGGCTTATTGAGGTGAAATTTCACACAGGATTAATTCTTATGCCCTGTGTGGTTTTCCCTGGTAGCTTTTGTTTGGTTTGGTTTTAAACAGGAAGTCTCTGGAATTGGGTTCTGGCAAAAAAAATTTTTTGAGAGTTTTACCTTTTTGTTGTCTGGCTACAAAAAAAATTGGTAGAGAGGTGTGTATTCTGAGTAGATCTGGTGTAATGAGTGCTTTTAAAAAAAGATTGGATTTAGGGTTATACACTGCATATGCTGGCCTAATGGTTCATTGGAATCCGGGACATATGAAATCTTCCCTACCAGGAGCTACACTTTCTCTGCTGCTGTAGAATAAAATCTGACAGAGGAGAATTATGCCGTACAACAAAGACCATACATGAGAACCTTAATTTTGTCCTTTCATAACAGAAGGCTGGGCAGTCTCCCTTTAGCAATCCTTCTGCATCTAACCCTTTACCTTATACCTGATATCCGTAACTAATAGTATTGGGGGAAGAGGTGAAGGAGGAGAAATCTGGCAAAGGGGTATGTGCAGAAACAAAACGGGGGAGACAGAGTTGAGGTTGCAGTGCATGGTCTGTGTTTGATATTTGTGGTGATGATGCAGTGTGAGTGGAGGAACAGAGTCTATGTACTTTAACATACCCTAACTTCTCTCTGATATTGTGAGTTTGGATCAGGTATGCTGTGGGGTTAGCAGTCCTGATTGCTTCACAGTGAATTTTTTGTGTGTATTAAAGTAACCATATGTATAGGATTGTATATCACCTTATCAGTGTACATACATTGTAGCACTAGCTTGACAGTATTATATTATCATCTGAAAAGGTGACGCAAGTGATGCCTGTCAACTTGCATCCTTGACAAATCTTCTTTACCAGAGTTGGAAAAACACTTCATGAGATGAGGACCAGAGCTATGGGAAAATGGCAGTGTTATTGTGTAGCAGCTCTCAAGGTTTTGAAATTTGTTTTTGTTCCTTATTGGAACAACACCACCAAAAATATTCTTTTTGAATTTGTTTAGAAAAACAGACTGGTAAAGGGAAGTGTGCCTGCATGTCAGTTGCTCTACAACAGGGGTTGGCAACCTTTCAGAAGTGGTGTGCCAAGTCTTCATTTATTCACTTTAATTTAAGGTTTTGTGTGCCAGTAATACATTTTAACGTTTTTTAGAGGGTCTCTCTCTATAAGTCTATATATTATATAACTAAACTATTGTCGTATGTAAACAAGGTTTTCAAAATGTTTAAGAAACTTCATTTAAAATTAAATTAAAATGCTGATCTTATGCTGCCGGCCCGCTCAGCCCGTTGCTGGCCGGGAGTTCCGTTCACCTAGGCCGGCAGCGGGCTGAGCAGGGCCTGCGGCCGGGACCCCGGCTGGTAAGGGGCAGGCAGCCAGAACCCCAGACGGGCAGTGGGCTGAGCGGTGCTGGTGGCCGGGACCCCAGACTGGCAGTGGGTTGAGCGGCTCAGCCCGCTGCCACTCAGCCTGCTGTTGGTCTGGGGTTCCGTCTGCCGGCTCCTGCCAGCCAGGGTCCCGGCTGCCGGCCCTGCTCAGCCCGCTGCTGGTCTGGAGTCCTGGCCCTGTCCACATAGAGTAGGTACCTACCTTCTCCCTGGTTCTAGCCATTCTCTTCCTCTCTCTGCACTGAGATGAGGGTGGGTGTGTGCTGAGAACAGGGCTGGGGGAGAAGGAGCAGGTTGGGGTGCAGGGTCTGGCCAGGAGCTAGAATGAGGGAGGGGGCTCAGGGTTGGGGCAGGAGGTTTGGGTGTGCAGCGCTTACCTGGGCAGCTCCCATTTGGTGCGAGGGGTGCAGGTGGGAATGTGAGGGTGTGTGCAGGAGCTCCCATTTGGTGTGAGGGGTGGGAGTGGGGAGGTGGGGGGTGCAAGAGTCAGGGCATGGGGTGTGGGGGTGCAGGGGTCAGGGCAGAGGACTGAGGGGGTGTGGGGGGAGGTGCAGGGGTCAGGGCAGAGGGCTGGGGGTGCTCCCAGCCCCCTGCCCTGAGCAGCCCAGGGCAGGGGGCTGGAGGGGATATGCCCTGATTCCACCCCCTTCCCCAAGGTCCCCGGAGCGTGCTGCAGTTCCGCTTTTCCCTCTCCCCCTCTGTAGCAAGGGAGGGAGAGAAGGAGGGGCAGGAACCCAGCATGCTCGGGGAAGAGGCTGGGGGAGGGGGAAGCTTGCCTGCCCTGCAAGGGGAGGGTGGGGAGCGGAAAAGAGCGGGCTGGGCCGGGCAGGATTTTTAGTGGCACGCTGCTGTCTGCCTGGGTCCAGCAGACAGCAGCGAGCCATTAAAAATTGGCTCGCGTGCTGTGTTTGGCATGCGTGCCATAGGTTTCCGACCCCTGCTCTACAACTTGATAGTTAGGACACTGGTCTGGAATGTGGGAGACTCGGGTTCAAGTCCCTGCTCTGCCTGATTCAGAGCCAAGGCTTTTCATCCCTCATCCTGGACCCCAAAACCTTCCCAACAAAAGTTTAGTGAAAACAATGTCTTCATGAAACATTTTAATTTTGACAAAACATAGTTTGCTGAATTGAAATTTAAATGAAAATGTTCTGACTAGTTATAGTGAGCGCTTTAATGCATGTCATTTTCTTTTACGTATTGTCAGAGATGAAAGTAAGCCGGTACGGTGTACCAGTAAGAGCTGGTGTGCTGTATCAGGACTGGCTTTCAGAGAGGGCAATTTAAAGCCCTGGGGTGGCTGCGGCGGGGATTTAAAGGGCCCTGGAGCTCCAGCCGCTGCTACCGTCCCGGACCCTTTAAATCCTGGCCTGAGCCCTGCTGCCCAAGCCCTGGGGTAGTGGCGGCGGGGCTCTGGCAGGGATTTAAAGGGCCCTGGAGCTCCAGCCGCTGCTACTGCCCCGGGGCCCTTTAAATCCCAACCTGAGCCCTGCTGCCCGAGCCCTGGGGTAGCGGCAGTGGCAGGGATTTAAAGGGCCCCGGAGCTCCAGCCCCTGCTACCCTCCTGGGGCCCTTTAAATCCCCGTCTGAGCCCTGCTGCCGAAACCCTGGGGTAGCAGTGGTGGGGTTCCGAAGGGATTTAAAGGGCTGGGGCGGTAGCGGTGGCTGAAGCCCTGGGGTCCTTTAAATCCGTGATGGAGCCCGGCCACCGCTATCCCAGGGCCCGGGCAGCAGGGCTCAGGTGGGGATTTAAAGGGCCCCGGGGCAGTAGCGGTGGCTGGAGCTCCGGGGCCCTTTAAATCCCCGCCAGAGCCCCGCTGCCACTACCCCAGGGCTCAGGCAGGGATTTAAAGGGCTCAGGGCTCCGGCAGCTGCTACCACAGCAGAGCCCCAGGCCCTTTAAAGCTCTGCCAGAGCCCCGGGGTAGCAGTGGCAGCTGGGAGCCCCCAGGGCTCTTCAGTGATTTAAAGGGCAGAGGGCTCCACTGCAGTAGTGGCAGCTGGAGTCCTGGGCCCTTTAAATCAGCCCCGGGGCTCGCAGCCGCCTCTGCAGCTGGTAGCTTGGGGGGATTTAAAGGGCCCCGGGCTCCCAGCCACCACTACCGCAGCTGGAGCCCTGGCCCTTTAAATCAAGATTTAAAGGGCCCAGGGATTTAAGGCCCTGCCTCTTCCGGTTGAGGCCACGCCCCCTGCTCAGGACTCCGGCTCTAACTTACTTTCACCCCTGCTTATTGCCCTTCTTCAAATTTGGTATTGATTCATCCAGGTAAATTATTTTAGGAACTGGGTATGTTGTAACATAAATGGAAGTGTAGGGTAAGTGTAAGGTTACTTTGCTTTTATTAGCCAGGGTCAATAAGATACAAGGTTAAAACAGTGTATGTTTCTTCTAATGAGCCATTTGGGCACTTGAGCCTACCTCCTTTGATTTCAACATCTGATAACTGAGCATTCTCCGTGAAAGGGTGTTTTACACTGGAATTCACTGGTCTGCCAGGGCTAAAGTATTTCTTTAGTCCATTAGGATATGGTGAAATGAAAAATAATTTTTCACATTTGCTAACTCCTCCCTCTAACTTCAAAAGCAGCTAGCAAAACAGAAATTACTGCATTTTATATGCTATCCTTAAATGTGATAGATTGCACTTGAAAATAAAGTAATGAATAAATAGGAAAAAGGTATTAAATCTGTTCGTGTTAGTGTGAGTAATTAATGTAATGCTTTGATTCTTTTCTTGTTAGATCTTTTGCATATTTTACAATTAAGGACAGGCTGCCTCAAATCCTAACTAGGGTTATTGATACTTTGCACCGACATAAAAATGAATTCTTTGAAGAACATGGAGAGGTAAGAGTACTGTTGTTTCATACTATTTTTCTCATACTGAAACTTATTAGAGATCTTTTCTCTGTTTTATTTTTATTCCTGTTTTCCTCGTGTTGTCTTCTCTCATAATTTTTCTCATGTCGTCCCTCTTTTCTCTCAACCCCTGACTTGTCTTTTTCCTTTGCTTTCCTGGTTATTTATGTTATGTCTCACTTTTATTAATGTTTTTTTTTTTTTCTTTCTGGCTCCTGAAACTTCCTCAGTTTTCTCTGTTCTTTGGCTACATGGTGGTATGTGGCATATCCATCTTAGCCCTTGTGGGGATGGTAAGGTTTCAGGCTGCTGTTCTCATAGACTTGTAGACTTTAATGTCGGAAGAGAGAATCATGATCATCTAGTCTAACCTCCTGCACATTGCAGTCTACAGAACCTCATCTGCCCGCTACTGTAACAGACCCCTAACAGTTCTCCCCAGTGAACCAGGCATTTTGTTGAACAGAATGGATTATGAGCAAAAGGTCCCGCCTCAACACAGAATCAGATAACTTTCATGGCATAAGGGGATTCTTCTAGCTTGGAAGGTTTGAAACTGCAGTGAATGTCAGATGTAGAACAAAAGCTTCACTGAGCGTCATTTAGACTTTTGTCTTTGTTCAAGTGCAAGATCCTGAGAGTCTGATATTTTTGTTCGATTTTTAAGATTCAAAACTTATTTCCTTTTGCAGTAAAATTTATCTACCATAGAGTATGTGGCTATCCAGGAATGTATTTTTGGACTAGGGACCTTATTTTCCATTTTATTTCAGAAAGGCATTGAGGCAGAGAAGAATACTATATCCATCCTCTCTAAGTTAAGGAATGAGCTGCAGACAGACAAACCATTGGTTCCCTTGGATGATAAACTCCCTGATGTTTCATTGTGGAATCAATACCTAGAATATCAACAAAATTTATTAGATGGAAATGAACAGCCAAGCTGGTTTCAGTCCCCTTGGTTATATGTGGAGTGCTACATGTATCGCCGCATTCATGAAGCACTAGTTCATAAGTAAGTATATACTCTAACATGAAATGTTACCCTGTGTATAGTTCTTCTGATTTTGTGCATCTGAGAGGGGGAAGAAAGGGAGTAAGCTTAAAATGAAGCAATTGGTTTAAAATGCAGATCTTTCTTACAAATGTAGAGCAGTAGTCTTTTTCAATTTTCTACTAACTCCACTGCTAGAAGTCTTAGCAACAATTTCCCTGGTTAAGGTACTAATGAGGCTTTGCTTCCTTTGCGACATAGCATAATTCAAACTCTGATATCCTCCCCTTAATCAAGTAATATGCAAGGTTGAGCTAACGTTTTCTGTGTGCCCTCTAAAAAAGTTAAATTGGCTGGTGTTTTTCATTTGAAAGCAAAGGGCCAATCCCAGCTCTCATTTGAAGTTAATGGCAAAACTCCTATTAATTTCAACAGGAGTAGTAGCAGGCACTAAAAGACAAAAATGTGGTGACAGTAGGGTTAGTTGTAATTATACACTTCTTACCACTGATATTTTTGGGTAAAATTTTCAAAAGAGTCTAATTGATACTTAAACACTTCCAAAAATTGTACGTTTTTGTGTAGATAAATATTGAGTGATTTATGTAAGCCGCAATGTTAAGAATTCAGTTCTCCAAAAAAGCTTCACCCCACACACAAAACAAATAAATAATGAAAAGATCATAGTGTGAAAGAAGGCTTCTAAAATTTTCATTAATTCTGTGTCACACAAAGATCTTTGTAAACTAAATGAGTAAATTGTTTTTAGTTTCCAAAATGGGGTGGGGAAAAGAACATTTTTCCAAACCAGAAAATGTCACTTTCCGTGTCAGTTGCACTTTTGGGAATCCATTCATTGTATTTCCTGTTATTTTGGAATTGTGTTCTCTAAATCTCCCTCTACACCAAAAGTGAAGAATTCTTTTGTAATCTTAGAGAGAGTCAACAACATGAAAGGCTTTTTTGTTCAGCAATTCAAAATACTAGAGGATCTTTGACTAAAACTTTTATTTGTGTGGTGTACTGAGTCATTTGTTAAAAAAATTGTATTTATCTTTTCCAATACATTATAAATGTAAAGTTTTTTTTTAAGTTTAACAGAAGAATTATCATGCTAATTTTTAGAATGGCCCAGATGAAAATTTCCACAAGACGAATCCCTTCCTTTCAAAAAAGGGTTTAGGTATGTCCATATGAAAAGTTGCCACACAACCATAAATACAAATGTACTGAAAAAAAACTGGATCAATTATTTAACCTCAGTTGGCTTGTCACCCTTCATCTATTTGTCTCTCATAGATTGGCTGCCCTTGAGGGTTTTCAAAGTGCGTATACAGTGCCCCATATAGTGGGAGGAGAAGGGGACCATCGTGATTGAGACATTTGGCCACAACCATAATATATATGGTTATTGTTAAAAAATATATGTATGTGCTGCTTAAAATAAATGAGACCAAATACCAGGCAAAGTAAGTATTACTGGAGCCATGTAGGAGTCTGGCATGCCACATTACTGTGAAAGTTCAGATTAGGACCCCGAGTTTAACATTCATCTAAATAAACAAGTTGTGTTTAACGCTTTTGCTGCTGCTGCTGCTGCTGTGAGAGAAAATGGAAATCATATTAATAATTATATCTTTTCCCTTCTATTTTAGTCCTCCTATTGATGACTATGATGTATTTAAAGAAGCAAAGGTTCACAGCTTCTTTGAATCTCAACAAGCTATTATTGCCTTATGCACTTACTTGCAGGAAC